>NC_056060.1:2659908-4144817 GCF_016772045.2 Ovis aries | reverse complement strand
CACTATAGACCTGACCCACCAGGAGACCCGGTCCCCCTGCCATAGTAGGAGGTCACGCCTGCACTCTTAGCTCCAAGAGCACACTGTCTTCGTGTGGTCTGGGAACAAGAAGTTGCTACCAGAATTCTTACCTGCAGGAACATACCTTCTTCTCTCTCATACCTCTGAATAAGGAAACTGATGCTAGAATTGGCAGCTGCAGGGTTTTACTGCATCTGCTGTGACGTGTCCTGGAAAAATGTGCCTCACCAATGTGTCTTCCCCTACTCAGTTGAGTTCTGAAGTGGAATTTCACACAAATGCATCTGATTAGCAAAATAGATTTTACATTGCAAACCCTAACTACAAGGGAGCCTGGGAAATGAGGATTCGGAGCTTTTCCGTCTCTGCAGTATAGATGGCACACCAAAAGAAGCTGAAATAGATGCTGAGTGAGCCAGCGGGTGGTACCCACCCACTGCATAATGGGAAATTATACTGAAACGCTCTTATGATACTGGGTGGGGACAAAGTAGTTTCTTTTAATTCTTCCAATATGTTACTGGATTCTGTTTGCTGAAACTTGGTAAACACTTTCTGCATCAATATTCATAACTAATTTCTTTTTTGTGCTATTGCTGTCAGTTTTTGGTAACAAACATATGTTGCTATTAGAATTTGGAAGTTTTCCACTCTTTATCTCTGCTCTGGAACAATTTAAAATGCATTAGAGGCTGTTTGTTCTGTTAAGTTTCATAATATTAGTCTATGAAGTCCTCTGGGCCTGGTGCTCTTTGGGAGCCTACCATTTTAATATTTTTTCCTTTTTTTTAGGTTTTTAATATTTAATTTAGATTTTTAATTTTCCAACTTTAGTAAGTTGTATTTTCTTAGAGAAATGATCCATTTCATCTGGATTTTCAAATTTATTTGCAGACAATTGTGAGCAAAGTTACCTCCTGTGATTCTTTTTTTTTTTCCTTTCATTTTTCTTATGTATGTTTAGTGGAGCTTTCTTGACTTTAATTCTTGATCATGTTAGCTAGTGATTTATCTGTCTTAACTGGTTAAATTTATTCTTTAGAATTGTCATTTCCCTGTTTTTTATTTTATTTTTTCTTTTATATTTCTTAATTCATTTCTCCTTTTTTCCTGTTCTGATTATTGATTTTTTCCCCATCTTCTTGAGTTGAATGGTTAATTCATTTATTTTTATTCTTCCTTATTTACTAATATAACTACTAAAATTGCTTATTTTCTTCTGAGGATGGATTTAGTTGTATTCCATGGATGATGGTTTGTAGTGTTACCAATGTATTTTAATTAGATTGCAGTTTTAGTTTTCATATTTTCTTTGACTTGGGAGTCTTAAATATTTATGTAATAGAGTCTTTATGTCTTTTCAGTTTTGTGTATGTGGGTGTGTGATCAGAGGATTATATCTGCATTGTTTCTGCTTTTTGACGTTTATTGAGGTTTTGGTGGCCTAAATATATGGTTGTTTTTGTGACAAAAATGCCCCATTTCATGAGTGTTAAAAAAAAAAGTATAATCTATGCTTCCAGTGAATACATTTCAGGATATGCCAATTGGAATTATCTTATCAATCCATCATCTAATCTACTCCATATTGAAAGCTCCTGTCTGTGCCCTTCTTCATATAGTCTCCCCATGGCCTGACAGCCTTAAAGAAGGAAAACAATTCTGCAATAGATGTCTGATAGCTACAGTCCCAAACTCTGCCAAGTAATTGCGCACCCCTGCCTCCCAAGCTAAGGACTAGCCTTTGCAGAAATATTGACAGACAGAGGAAGCAAATCTTATTCATTACACTGACCAATAGCCAAGTCAAGCACACACTTGGCTGTATGTATTTGTTCAAAACCAAAACCTTTCCTTTTTTTCTTTCTTTCTTTCTCTCTTGATTCCACTAAGGTTTCCACCAAGTACTTCCTGCAGACAGATCTGTATCACCCTCTGAGCAATCTTTCAGTGCTGCCCAAGTCAGGGTGGGCTGTCCACTTCCTTGTATTTTCCTGTCCTTGGAAACCTGGTTTGATATCTATAGTCTTTCACTGATAATGGCCCTAACACTTATTGATTTTCCTTCCAATGTGAGCAAGTCATATAGTGTCTTTGTGCTCCAAATTATGCCTATCACTAGACATTTCCTTTCTTTTATATGTTACAAGCACTGTAGAAGGAAATGTCAACCCACTCCAGTATTCTTGCCTGAAGACTCCCATGGACAGAGGAGCCTGACAGTCCATGGGGTCGCAAAGAGTCCGACACCACTGATCCGGCATGCATGCAGAAGCACCATCTGGGGCTTCCCCTGTGGCTCAGCAGTAGAGATTCACCTGCAGTGCAGGAGACACAGAAGACAAGGTTCAATCCCTGGGTCGAGAAGATCCCCTGGAGGAGGGCATGGCAACTCACTCCAGTATTCTTGCCAGGAAGATTCCATAGCCAGAGGAGCCTGGTGGGCTGTGGTCCATGGAGTTGCAAAGAGTTGGACATAACTGAAGCGACATAAGCACCAGCTAGTATTAAAATGTTAAGATTATCTCAGTCTATGTGTAACAAAAATTCAAAAAACACTGGTTTAAAAAATAGTTCTTTTTCTCACATAAAAAGAAGCCCAGAGGTAGCCAGTATATAGCTGCTCAAATTAATATATATAATTGTAAATAAACCTCAAACATTACAGAAGTCCCAACCATTGAGTAATATTTTCTGTATCATTTTCATGATGTAAAATTTCTTAACTTTCACATTTATATAAAGAAATGTTTTTGATTTAAAATTCTCAAGTAAGAGTAAATACGTCATTGAAAATTTATTGTGCTCCTATGAGCTAGGAGTTCCTGACATCTTTTGGTATAAATCCAAGGGAATATATATGTATGATACATGAGTTTAATTTTCTATCCAACTGTAGAAGAATGACCCTGCGACATCTTCTGAAATTAATTTTTAATGGTAGGTTCATGTTCATCAGATGGGTTTGAATTTTCAGGGAAAATGGCTCTATTGGGATTAAGGGGTGTAGTCATAAAACTGTCAACCATACTAAAGATTTTTCACTTCCTAAGGCTGATTTGAAAGATGTAAACCTAGGACCACCCGAACAAAAATAACCAACATCCATTCAAACACAAGTGATTCTCTTCTTTATTTTTACTTTTTTCCCAGGGGGAAAAAATATTTTTCAAAAGATGAAAAGAGACTTAGAGGTTTTTTTGTTTGCTTTTGTTTTTGCTTTAGGAAAATAAATTTTAACTATTAAGTTAGATCCAAGTCAGATCCAGGCTTGATGCTTGGCTCTGCCATATTCTAGCTGTATTATCTTAGAAAGTTTATTGACTAAGATTCTCAAACTTCATTTATTTTTAGCAAAGAGTAGTTATGTGTGTTGATAAGAGTGTTTGGCACCAATAGGTCATCGAAAGTGAGAATTATTATTTTTAAAGTAAATATTCACATTTTCCCCTTGTATCTAGACCTACTCTCAAATTGTCGTGACAGTTTCATCTGATGTAAAGATCCACTGTTGTTGCTTTGGCTGTTGTTGTTGTTATTGTTCAACAGTAAATATTTCTGGCCCACCCCTAGGGAACTGACAGCCTGTTGAAGAGTATATGGTTAAGGAACTCTAATATTACCAAAGAACTATAAAAAAAGAGCTGAAAGACTGGGAACTCTTTAAATCACTTTCTCTTTTCAGTTTCTAAGAGTATAGCTGTTTAAACAATTGAACATTTTGCATGGGGATAGTCATTTAATGGTTAGTAGAAGGCGTTCAGCTGTTTTTATGAAATGAAAATTGTTGAGAAGTTATCATCTTTTACATAGGTAATAGGGCTTGCCTGGTGGCTCAGTGGTAAAGAATCTGCCTGCAGTGCAGAAGACCTGGGTTCAATCCCTGGGTTGGGAAGATCCCCTGGAGAAGGAATCTTGAATGGCAACCCACACCAGTATCCTTGCCTGGGAAATCCCGTGGACAGAGGAGCCTGGTGGGCTACAGTCCACTGGGTCACAGAGTCGGACACGACTGAGTGACTAACGCTATATAGGTAACATCAGTTAGCTTGTATTCTAATTTCTGAAGTCAATATGAGACAACCTTATTCTAGCCCTGTCAAAACTGACAATACTGATGAATTCTATAGCTCATCATACAATTATCCATTTGTTAGTGTTTAAGAAGATAATACAAATATTTTGTTATTAATTAAGCTTTATATAAAAGAATAAATCCAATACCCAGGCATAAGAGTATATGTGATTTTGCTTAACTGTCTGGAGCAGTTCCACACATTTTCAGCATATTATTCTGTGACTTTGGAATGGATCATAACTGTTTCATCATGCAATAGTGATCTCTACATAATTATTAAGACAAAACAGTTGCCTCTTCTAAGTCCTTGTTTCATAATCTGACTTCGTGCTAGTTGCTTCAGTTGTGTCTGACTGTGCGACCCCATGGAGTGTAGCCCACCATGCTCCTCTCTCCATGGGATTCTCCAGGCAACAATACCGGAGAGGGTAGCCATGCCCTCCTCCAGGGGATCTTCCTGACCCAGGGATTGAACCCAGGTTCTTATGTTTCCTGTTTTGGCAGGCAGGTTCTTTATCACTAGCCCCACCTGGGAAGGGGAGCCCAAATTGACAGCCTTCTTCTGTCTTCCTGTCTGGAGTAAGTGTGAGAACTGGAAAGAAACAGATGACATTATCTCTATTTGCAGATAATGTAATTGTATAAAGGGAAACCCTAATGTAAAAATATGAAATTAAGAAATCATTCTTAATTGTACAACCAAAATTAACAGAATTGATTAAAGTAGCAATATAAAAAACGAACAAAGAAAAATCAAGAGTGTTTATATATCCAAAGAATAACACTAGAGGATATCAAGGGAGGGTAAATCACACCTGTAGTTGCAATAGAAAATTATTAAAACCTAGGAATAAGCTTAAAATACTCATTCCTCACAGGTGCAAAAGTAGGCTTGAACAAATGAAAGGCCTTTGTTCACGGGTAGGGCACGTCTACATCATACATGTGTAAATTCTTCCCAAGTTAAGAAAACATTTAATGTAATTCCATTAAGAATATTGAGATTCTTCTCTTAAAGTAGACTCTCGATTCTAAAGTTCTTTGGGGGTCAGGAAAAGGCAGAAAAATCCCATAAAGAACAATGAGAGGAACTAGCCCTGTATGATACTAAAACATTTTATCATTGCCCTATAAATTTAAAAAGGCGCTTTCATTGATACATCACTAGATATACAGAATGACAGACTAGAATAAAAAATTTAACATAGAACAATTATATGGGAAAAGTGATACCTCAAGTCACTGGTGAAAATATACTGTTTTTAATAAATGTTTTTGGTATAACTAGATAGCCACTTGGGAAAAGTAAAATTGAATCCATATTTCATCCTGGATACCAGAATGAAATCCAAATAATCCAGACATCTATCTGTAAAAAATAAAACTGCAAAAGAAAACAGATTCATTTCTTTATAAACTGGAAGTGAGAAAAACCTTTCCAACTATGATTACCAATCCAGAAGCACCAAGGAAAATCATAAAACACTGACAGACTTGACTCCATAAAAATAAACTTTTCAAAGCAAAGGGGGAAAAAAGCAAAAGTCACTAATCAAATTAAAATCCAGAAGAAAATATTTGTAATTTATATCAAAAAAATCACAATCACTTAAGTGATAAAGAGCTCTTAAAAACTGGAAAGAGAAAGACCAAATACCATTGAGGAAAGATATGAACAGAATTTAAAGAAAAAGCTGATGTCCTTCAACTTACAAAAAAGAGCTTCATTCATACCAAGAGAAAGGCATATTAAAATTACTTACACATACTATTTCTCACCTATTGAGACTGTCTAAAATACAAAAATTTGAAGAACTGTGATGGCAAATAATAAGGAAACAGGCACCCTTAGGCAAAGCTAGTGGGAGTGCAAAATGGTACAACTTTCTATGGAAGGGAATTTAGCAATATCTAACTACATTGCCTTTGCATTTATCATTTGACTCAGCAATTCCACTGAAGGTACACTTCCCCAGATAGGAAATACTAATGATCATTACTTGTGATGGCGTTCAGGGCAGGCCAACCCAAAGTATGCTACTTTGACATATTGATTGTTTTGAATTCAAGTTGAGAAACAGCCAGTGCAAGAAGGACATTCTGACCCTGCCCTCCTCCCCCTGAAATCAGGAAATAAATCTCCCATCCGAAAGGCAGCCTCTGAGCACCAGGGCATGGGACATCTTTATGTCCAGGGATAGAAAATTCAAGACAGAGATGACTCTGCTTCGTTTCTTCACTCATTAGTACCCAAGCCTAAGTGTCTTTGTCAGTTCCTCACAAAGACATCTACTGTTTCTTTTCTAAACAATATAAAGGCTGCCTGCTTTAGTCATTTCTTTGAGTCTCACATTTCCATGAACTCCCATATGTGTGGAGTTAAAATTTGACCATTTTCTGTTAATCTGTCTCATGTCAATTCAATTATTAGACTACAAGAATAACCTAGAAAGGCAGAGGAAACAAATTTCTTCCCCAACACTGTAACTGCAAAAGACTGGAAATAACCTGTCCTTAGTGTGTCAATAAATGACTGAAAGTGAAAGTGTAGTTCCTCAGTTGTGTCCAACTCTTTGCAATCCCATGGACTGTACCCCGTCGGGCTCCTCTGTCCATGGGATTCTCCAGGCAACAATACTGAAGTGAGTTGCCATTGGCTTCTCCAGGGGACCTTCCCAACCCAAGAATCAAACCCAGGTCTCCTGCACCGAAGGCAGATTCTTGACTGTCTGAGCCACCAGGGAAGCCAGATGGATGACTGGCTGAGTGAAATACGAGCATTGTGGTTGTCGTTCAGTCGCTAAGTCGTGTCTGACTCTTTGTGACTCCGTGCTCAAATTCATGTCCATTGAGTTGGCGATGCTATCTAACCATCTCTTCCTCTGCCACCCCCTTCTCCTTTTGCCTTCAATCTTTTCTAGAATAAGAGTATTATCCATTCATTTTTTAAAAATAAGGAATATTTCTGTGAACTTACTTCAAGGAGTTACAGAATCAGTTCAGTCAGTTCAGTTGCTCAGTCATGTCCGACTCTCTGTGACCCCATGGACTGCAGCACGCCAGGCCTCCCTGTCCATCACCAACTCCCGGAGCCTACTCAAACTCATGTCCATCGAGTCAGTGATGCCATCCAACCATCTCATCCTCTGTCGTCCCCTTCTCCTTCCGCCTTCAATCTTTCCCAGCATCAGGGTCTTGTCCAGTCCAAGAGACTCTCAAGAGTCTTCTCCAATACCACAGTTCAAATGCATCAATTCTTTGGCACTCAGCTTTCTTTATAGAGTTACAAGATATATTAAGTTAAAAAGAGTAAGGTGTAGAGTATTATATATGTGCTATGAGTGGAATTGTGTCCTCTAAAGAGATATGCTGAAGTCCTAATGCCCAGTATCTCTGAATGTGACCTTATTTAGAAACCAGGTCTTTGCAGATGTAATAAAGTTAACATCAGGTCATATGGGATTAGAAAGAACCCTAATCCAATGACTGGTGCCCTTATAAGAAGAGGGAAATTTGGACACAGAGACACAGACACACAGGAGAGAAGGCCATGCAACCATACAGGCGACGACTGGAGTAACGTTTCCACAAGCCCAGGAATAATACTTCAGGTAACCAGAGATGGTAGGAGAGAGGCGTGGAACAGATTAACCCATTCTGAGTAGGGAGGAACTGAGGAACCAGGATCAAAGCCTGGCTGAGATGGTGGAGGAGATAATGAAGGTTATGAGATTCTTAACTGTTTTGTTTTGGGGAATTTTTCATCCTAACAAAACAGGAAAAATCTTAAAGCAGGTATTTTGCATATTGTTGCCACATTCCCTTAAGAGTGTCCAGTGGCCTCCCCATTGTCAAATCTAACCATCAGTTCTGTTGTCATGTCACAACCTCTGGGCAGCAGAGCACAGTTGATCATCCTCTCCTTTTTGAAACACTTCCTTCCATAGGATTGCAGACCTCCCCCCTTCTTACTGACCTCTCCCACCTTCCACGTCATATATGTTGGAGAGTTCTAGGCCTCACTTTCCAGACTCCAGTTTGTACTCTTCCTGAGCAGCCTCATTAGGTCTTTTACGATATTTTCTACATGGAGATGAAGACCAAATTCATATCTTTAGCTCCAGTCTTTGTCCAGGGCTCCAGCAGCATTTATCCATCTGCCTGTTTAACATTTCTACCCAGAGGATCTCTGGAGTCAGGCCACCCAAGCTTGTATTCTAGTTCCCACCTGTATGATCTTGTGTTACTTAACTATATCTGTGAGATGAAAATGATAATAGTACCTACTTCTCTAGATTATTTAGAACAGTGCTGGCACAAAGTAAATGTTCAGTAAATATGCTGTTTACTTGTTTGAAGTCACTGCTAGAAGTTTGGAAAGAAGGAATCTTGTGTGTTCACCTGATTCAACAGTTAATTTTCCAGGGCTGGCAGCTGGATATTGACTGAATGAATGATTTGATGAATGGATGAATCCATTCCTTTAAAGGAAGAAAATGCAAGGTAGCACAAACTAGCTGAATTGTGACTGGTTGCACATGCCTTGACTGGAGAAGTCATCTCTGCCTTTCCCCCCGCCACTTCCCAACACTGTATCTTTGGAATTTCTCTTCTCTTTGGCCAAGTCCTCGGAGTGGGCCATTCCTGCTTCTGATATCTGATGGGGTGGGGCATGCTCTGTTTTGTTTGTTTGAAAATGTGAAATATCGTTTATTGTTTAGGCTCATCAATCATGTTTTTTTCACTTTATACTGTTTCACCAGAACTTAACAGAAACCTACAAAAGTTCTATTTTGTAAAGTATCTATCTTTGTTTTTTTGTGAAGTTGCTCAGTCGTGTCTGACTCTGCGATCCCGTGGACTGCAGCCTACCAGGCTCCTCCATCCATGGAATTTTCCAGGATGGAAAAGAGTACTGGAGTGGGTTGCAATTTCCTTCTCCAGGGTAATCATCCTGACCCAGGGATTGAACCCAGGTCTCCCACATTGCAGGCAGACGCTTTACCGTCTGAGCTACCAGGGAAGCCCAAAGTACCTATATCTATGAATATATCGATACCTATATATATAATATATATATGACATGAATAAATTTAAGTATGACAGCGAAAGAGAGTGAATTTTCCTGGTAGTTAGGGAACCGGGGGCGAGGAGAAATATTTTTGCCGAGTAAGAGTAGATACATGGACGGTGATATATCAATACTACCGCGCCACACAGCACGGCACAGCCCACCCCAAGGCCCGGTCCCCACCCCGCCCCAGGCCCCCGCCCCTCGGCCCCCGGCCCCCGGCCCCCGGCCCCGGGTCCCGGGTCCCAGGCCCCCGGCGCCGGCCCCCGCGCCCCGCCCCGGTTCCGACCGCGCCCCGCCCCAGCCCCCGCCCCAGCCCCGGTCCCCGCCCCAGCCCCGGTCCCCGCCCCAGCCCCCGTCCCCGCCCCGCCCCGGTTCCGGCCCCGCCCCGGCTCCGGCCCCGCCCCGCTCCGGCCCCGCCCCGCGCTCCGACCCGGCCCCGCCTCGCTCCGGCCCCGCCCCTGCCCCGCGCTCCGCCCTCGCCCCTGTCCCGCGCTCCAGCCCCTGTCCCGCCCCAGCCTACGTCCCGCGCTCCGACCCCGCCCCGCGCTCCGGCCCCGCCCCGCTCTCCGGCCCCGCCCTGCGCTCCGGCCCCGCCCTGCGCTCCGGCCCCGCCCCTGCCCCGCCCCCCCCCCTCCCCGGCCCCGCCCTGGTTCCGAACCCGCCCCGCCTCGCCGCTCGGCCCGGCTCCGCCCCGCATCTCCGTCGCGCTCTGCATCCCTGTGGAGGAGCCCAGCCGCCCCGGCAGAGCCCGGATCTCCGCACGACCGAAGCCCGCCACTCCAGACCCGGGTGGCCGCCGCTGGAGCGCGCGGCGCGGCGTGAAAAGATGGCCGCCCTGACGACGGTTGTGGTGGCGGCGGCGGCCACCGCCGTAGCCGGGGCTGTGGCGGGGGCGGGCGCGGCCCCGGGAACCAGCGTGGGAGCCGCGGTGCCGCAACAGGTAAATAAATGGAGGAGGCAGAGGTGGGCCTGAGGGGGCTGCTGGCGCCGGAGGCGCGGGACGGGTCCCCGGCTGAACAGGTGTCCTCTGCAGCGCGGCCGGGAGGCGGGAGCCGCGGCCGTTAGCCTCCCTTCGCCCGGGGCCTGGCGCTTGCCAGCCTTGTGCTTTGTTCGCTCGTGCATTTTTAACTGCTGTTACGGAGCCCCCTCCCTGGTTGTTTGGGAGTGGAGGAAAGTCTGGGTGGAAACCCTGGCTCTGCCTCTGTGATAGGAACACACTTAACCTCTCGTGACTCCGTTTCTTCTCTAAGCGTTGGATCTGATCATACGCACCTTCCTGAACCCTGCACCTTGTCTGGGAAGCCCCTGGTACAGTGCTTGGTTGGAGAGAGAGTCAGTGCCCAGTGGCTGATGGCTGCTCTATTATTGTGTCAGCGCTGGGAACACAAGGAGGAATCAAACTGGGATGGTCTCCGAGGCAGATGTGTTTCCAGAGATCTCCTTGGGACCCCTTTCTCTGCAGTAAGGATTAGGAGATTCCCGGAAGAGGATCGTTGGAGCCAGCAGCTCTTGTCAAAGATCTCGACTCCTCCGCATTCTCTCACAGCCCACACCCAAAGCACAGGCAATTCCTGTCTGCCCTACCTTCAGAATAAGTCAAGAATCCCACTTCAAGCACTACTACCCATGTCCACGCCATCATTTCTCCCTTAGCAGAAACACTTTCTTAGTTGGTTTCTATTCATCCACTCTTGCCTTCCTGACATATTCACAACAACCAGACCATTCAGGAATGACACTTGTCTGCCCAGATCCCTCAGAGTGAAAGCAGACGTTTTCACCATGTTCCACACCTTAGACTCTACAGGGCCTCTGAGCTGCCCCCAAGATCTCCCTGTCACCTCATCTCCAGTCCCCTGCTCTGGGTCTGCTGCAGTCATACTGGCTTCCTGTGGTCCTTCAGACAGGCGAGCACACTCCTGCCTCAGGAGCTTTGCAATTGCTGTTCCCTCTGCTTGGAATGCTCTTCCTTCCTGGTCTCACGGCCAGCACCATCTCCACCTTCAGATATCTTTGTTCAAATGCAATCAGCTCAGTGGTTCTTTCTTTGACCTCCCCAAACTGAATCCCCTTACCTAGCACGCTGTTCTCTTTTTAGGTTTTTTCTATATCCTACTGAAGCGACTTAGCAGCAGCAGCATAACACTTATTACCCTATAATATACTACATATTTTATATTCATTTTTTGTGTGTTGTTTTTCTCCTCTCCATCTAGTAATGTAAACCCTGCCCTCTATGAGGGAAGAAACTTTTGGAAATTTTATTCACTGTTACATCCCCAGCACCAAAAACTGTGCTGCTTTAGTCCAGAAGCGTAGTAGACACTCCCTAAATGTTTGTGGATTAGTCCAAACCTGAAGGAAGGCTGTTATGAGCTGAGGACAGCTTCCATCATTTTCTTCCTCTAAGGAGATTCAATATCTTTACATATTTCCAGAAATTCCACTTCATCCTGGTTTGCATTTCTCACAAGTTGCTTAATATTGTTACTGATGCACACTCCTGCCCACTACAGTGGTTCTCAGAGGTTTGCCTTCCTCAGTGTTGGATCAGAATCACCTATGGAGCTGTTTCAACTGTCCCTTCAGCCCCTCACATTTACCAGTGTCTGGAGACAGTTTGGGTTGTCACAACTGCAGGTGGACTGTGGAGAAGGCTGTGTGTGCTACTGGCATCTAGCCGACACAGGCTGAGGGACAGTCCCCCACAACAAAAAGTCCCCTGGTTCAAAATATCAGTAGGGCTGAGGTTGAGACACCCAATTTTATATGCTCTCACCAATTTAGAGAAGGCAGAGCCTCATGGTTGGCTATTGTGGTAGTAGCGAGGTAGAATTTCTCAAGGGTGTTTGGGTTTTAAAAAAGAATTAGAATCTCTAGCAGATTGTGACTTTTGAGGAGTTTATGTGTTATCCTTCTTTGTACCCCCCCCAACATATCACACACACACACACACACACACACACACACACACGCACATTATAGACTCAGATTCTGTAGCCCCGCCCTGGACTTGAATACTTGTCGTAGGAATTTGTGAATCTGTGACCCTGACATTGAAACCGCTAACGTGTTTCTGAGAAGAGATCATTTTCCTCGTGACAGCCTCATGATATTAGAGGTATCTGCCAAAATACTGAAGTTCCTAGATTAGCCTGCCCGGGCTTCTGTGACAAAATACCACAGACTGAGTGATTTAGATTACAGAAATATATATATATATTTTTTTACACTCTGGGAGGCTGCAAAGATCCAGCCGAGATCTTGTGCAAGATGAGGGAGCTGTCGGGGTTGGTTTTTGGCTTGTGAACAGTTGCCGTCTTGCTGTGTCCTCACATGGCCCTTTGTGTACATGCAGAGAGAGAGTTCTCTGGTGTTCCTCTTCTTGAAAGGACACCAGTCCTGATGGATTAGGACCCTATCCTTATGAGCTTATTTAACCTTAATTACTTCCTTAAAGGCACCACCTCCAAATCTAGGGCCTCCACATGTGAATTAGGGGAGTGGTAATTCAGTCTATAACAGTTCCCTTAAATTATTTTGGAACAATTATCTTTGAAGTTTTAGGACTATTTTATATTTTATTTTATAGCCTCCAGAGAGTGTGAAATCTTCTCATTCATCATTAGGAAAAGTAATAATGTACCCTATCGATGTATTTTAATGTTTGTATATTATTTGTTCATAATTCCTCTCAGCCATTGCTTTTCAAGACCAAAGACTACTAATTTCTTGATTCTCCTCTTAGATGCCATCTCCCTCTTGATCTTTTTAGCACGTTTAATTTTGACTTTTTTGAAGTATCTCTGGCTGCATCACACAAGTGTATGTCCCGGTTTTGCTCCAGAGTAGGGCTGTGTCCTCTCTTTGTCTCTAGTGCCCTCTCTGTGATGACCTGTATGTAATGGCATTCGGCTGACTGGAGTGGTCCTTCAGTAATAACCACATTACTTTTCTGACTTTACATAATTACTCAAAATGGATTTCCTCTAGAAGATCACACAAATGAATAGAGCTGTGTGTATATCCAGGTGTGGCAGAGTGAAGAATTCCCCACCCCTCCCATATACACCTTTTTTTGGTCTTCTTTTGACATTTCCCTTAATGTTGTTAATACAACAAATACAAATAATACACAATAAACACAAATAGGGGAGGGGGAATCCTTTGTTATTAATATATTTTTACAAGCAAGCCTGTCCCACACAGCTGCTTGGACAGTCCATCTCTTCTCTACTCCATGTCAGTCAGTCATTTCCATCTGCCTCAGACACAGTGGATTGTAAGTCAGTGTGCATCCTCACTGTATCACTATGTTACCTCAAGGATAGTCACATCCTAACCCCCAACACCTGTGAACATGTGACCTCATGTGATAAAAGGAATTTTGCAAATATGATTAAGTTGAGGCTCTTGAGGCAGGGAGTTTATGCGGGATTATCTGGGTGGGCCAGTGTATTCATGGAGAAGGAAATGGGAATCCACTCCAGTACTATTGCCTGGAAAATCCCATGGACAGAGGAGCCTGGTAGGCTACAGTTCATGAGGTCGCAAAGAGTCGGACACGACTGAGCAACTTCACTCTACTTTCCAATGTATTCACAAGAGTCCTTGTGAGAGGGAGCAGGAGGATTAGAACCAAGAGGAGATGTAATAGTGAAAGCAAGAGGGCGATGCGATATGAGGAAGCGGCCATGAGCCAAGGAATGAAGGTGGCCACTAAAAGCTGAAAAAAGGTAAGGGAGTAAATTTTCTGGGTCTCCAAAAAGAATGCAGTCTTTTCAACACCTTAATTTTAGACTTGACCTCAAAAACAGTAAAAGAATAGCTTTGTGTTGTTCAAGTCTCTTAAGTTTGTGGTGAACTGATTTTTTTGGTAAGTTTGTTGTAGTAGTGATAGGAAATGAAAACAACCAGAGAAAGCCTAAGAAGGCCTGAGCTCTCATCTTTGGCTGACCTTGAAACTGTGCAACAGGAAATGAAGGCTAAAGTGGAGTTGTAAACTGCTTGCCCCAGTATTGATGCCATGTTCCAGCTTGCACACAGACCCTCTCAGCAAAGTGTGGGGACTTAGAGGTGAAAGACATCTAAGAAAATCTTTGACCAACCAATCATTCACTGACAACTAAGCTAACAAAGCAGAGATTTCAGTGCCACACAAACAAAGAATCCAGACTTTACTGAATTAGTTCAGAGAAATGACTGAAAAAAACCCAGCAACAACAGCAGACCTTGGAAAGAGGGGAAAAAAATCTCATTTTTAGTGTTGCCACATTATATATTATTTAAAGTATTGAGTTGCTGACAAATTATGAGATATGCAAAGAAATAAGAAAATATGGTCCACACACAGAAGAATTAAAAAAAAAAAAAAGAATAGTAAAAAGAAACTGTCCCTTAAGATGACCGAATGTTGGAGATAATAGACAAAGATTTTAAATTATTGATTTAAACATGTTCAAAAAGCTAAAGAAAACCAGCTCTAAAGAAATAAAAGTATGAGAATGGTATCTCACCAAATAGAAAATATCTATAAAAAGAGACTGGAAAAGGTGAGCTTTCAATCCAATCCCAAAGAAAGGCAATGCCAAAGAATGCTCAAGCTATTGCACAATTGTACTTATCTCACACACTAGCAAAGTAATGCTCAAAATTCTCTAAGCCAGGCTTCAACAGTATGTAAACCATGAACTTCCAGGTATTCAAGGCAGAGGAACCAGAGATCAAATTGCCAACATCCATTGGATCATCAAAAAACCAAGAGAGTTCCAGAAAAGCATCTATTTCTGTTTTATTGACTATGCCAAGGCCTTTGACTGTGTGAATCACAACACACTGTGGAAAATTCTCAAAGAGATGAGAATACCAGACTCCTGACCTGTCTCCTGAAAAATTTGTATGCAGTTCAGGAAGCAACAATTAGAACTGGACATGGAACAACAGACTGGTTCCAAATCGGGAAAGGAGTACATCAAGGCTGTATATTGTCACCCTGCTTATTTAACTTATATGCAGAGTACATCAGGAGAAATGCTGGGCTAGATGAAGCACAAGTTGGAATCAAGATTGCTGGGAGAAATATCAATAACCTCAGATATGCAGATGACACCACCCTTATGACAGAAAATGAAGAAGAACTAAAGAGCCTCTTAAAGAAAGTGAAAGAGGAGAGTGAAAAGCTGGCTTAAAATTCAGCATTCAGAAAATGAAGATTATGGCATCTGGTCCCATCACTTCATGGCAAATAGATGGGGTAACAGTGAGAGACTTTTATTTTTGGGGGCTCCAAAATCACTGCAGATGGTGACTGCAGCCATGACTGCAGCCATGGAATTAAAAGACGCTTGCTCCTTGGAAGAAAAGCTATGACCAACCTAGACAGCATATTAAAAAGCAGAGGCATTACTTTGCCAACAAAGGTCCGTCTAGTCAAAGCTATTGTTCTTCTAGTAGTCATGTATGGATGCGAGAGTTGGACTATAGAGAAAGCTGAGCACCGAAGCTTTTGAACTGTGGTGTTGAAGAAGACTCTTAAGAGTCCCTTGGACAGCAAGGAGATAAAGCCAGCCCATCCCAAAGGAAATCAGTCCTGAATATTCATTAGAAGGACTGATGCTGAAGCAGAAACTCCAATACTTTGGCTACCTGATGCAAAGAACTGACTCATTTGAAAAGTTCTGATGCTGGGAAAGATTGAAGGCAGGAGGAGAAGGGGACAACAGAGGATGAGATGGTTAGATGACATTACCAACTCAATGGACATGAGTTTGAGTAAACTCTGGGAGTTGGTGATGGATATTGGAAGCCTGGCTTGCTGCAGTCCATGAGATGGCAAAGAGCCATACACGACTGAGTGACTGAACTGAACCGAACTGATTAAGAGAGAAGTTATAGCAAAAGAATGGAATAGAAAATTTGGAGCTAAAAAGTACAAAAATGCAAATGAAAAATTCACTAGAGAGACTCAACAGTATGTTTGGGCTGGCAGAAGAAGGTAGGTCAATTTAGATTATCCAGAATGAGGAATCTAAAGAAAGAAAGAATGAAGAAAAGTAAACAGAGTGTTAAAGACCTGTGAGACACCATCAGATGTCACAGCTAATCAGAGTCCCAGGAGAGAGGGAAAAGTGGGGAAAGACATTTTGAAGGAACGATGGCTGTAGTATTGATCTACACATTACTGGAAATTAGTGAACTTCAAGATCCGTACCTAGACATGTCATAATCAAACTGTAAAAAAGAGACAAAAAGAAAATTCTGGAAGTACCAACCAAGAAATCAGTTCAATACATATTAGGCATTCTCAATAAGATTAACAACTGATTTCTCAACAGAAACCTTGGACTTCAAAAGTATGGGATAATATGCATGCATGCTAAATTGTTTCAGTTGTGCCCAACTTTTTGCAATGCTAGGGACTGTAGCCTACCAGGCTCCTTTGTCCATGGGATTCTCCAGGCAGGAATACTGGAGTGTGGTGTTGTGCCCTCTTCCAGGGGATCTTCCAGACCCAGGAAGCGAGTGTATGTCTACGTCTCCTGCATTGGCAGGTGGATTCTTTACCACTAGCCCCTCCTGGGAAGCCTCATGGGATAACAGACATAGTCAAAATGCTAAAAGAAAAGGACTGTTGACCAAGAATTCTGTGTCCAACAAAATAATTATCTAAAAATGAAGGAGGCTACATCAAACTGAAAAGATTCTGCACAGTAAAGGGAATATCAGCAAAATGAAAAGATGACCTACTGAATGGGAGAGAAACATTTGCAAATCATATTTTGGTAAGGACATATCTAAAATATAAATTCTTAAAACTCAAAAAGACACCCCAGTTTTTAAAATTGGAAAATATATAACTAGGTATTCCTTCAATGAAATAGCCAATAAGTACATGAAAAGATGCTCAGCATCATCAGTCATTATGGACTAATCAAAACCACTGTGAGACACCACTTCACATCCAGTAAGATGATTATAGTAAAAGAGACAGACAATAACAAATGTTGGTGAGGATGTGAAGAAACTGGAACTCCCGTAGCATGCTGATGGCAATGTAAAATTATATAATGATGCAGCCACTGTGGAAAACAGTTGGATAGCTCTTCAAAAGTTCAAAACTTCTGTCTTTCAAAGGATATTATCAGGAAAGTGAAAAGAACTCTGAATTGGGGAAAATATTTGCAGGTCAAACAAAATATGATAGTCATGTGGACTATTACTTAAGCATGAAAAGGAATGAAGTACAGATTCATGGTACAACGTGAATGAATCTTTAAAATATTATACTCAGTGAAAGAAGCCAGACACAGAAGGTTGTATATTGTATGACCCTGTTCATGTTAATTGTTCAGAATAGGCAAATCCATAGAATCAGAACGTAGATTAGTGATTACCAGGAATTGGGCGGTAAAAGGGTATGGGAAGTGACTGCTTAATGAGTGTGAGCTTTCTTTTGGGTATAATGGAAATATTCGGGTACTAGGTAGTGTTGCGGAGAAGGCAATGGCACCCCACTCCAGTGTTCTTGCCTGGAGAATCCCAGGGACAGAGGAGCCTGGTGGGCTGCCGTCTGTGGGGTTGCACAGAGTCGGACACGACTGATGCGACTTAGCAGCAGCAGCAGCAGATAGTGTTGGTGATTGCATGACTTTGTGAATATAGTAAAAAACACTGAATTGTAAACTTTATGTGCACATTCTATGGTATGTGAAGTAAATCTCAATTTTAGAAGTACTAACCTAAAATCATTACTTTATTCTTGTTTGCTCGTTTCTTGAAATTTGACGGCTTGGTTCCTTTATTATTTTTTTTTTAATCTCTCAGGCTGTCAGCAGTTCCTCTTGGTTATGCCTCCAAGATACATCTAGGCTCCTTACTTTTGGTCTCCACCATCATCCTGGTAGACCTGAATGCCATCATTCCTAGTCTTTGCTGCTGCTTCACCTGTCTCATTGATTCTCCTGCTTCCAGCCTTGCCTCACCTCTTCCTCCACCTCCCTGAATTTGTTCTTTAAAAAATAGAAAGATTTTCTTTAAAAATTAAATGTATCATGGCATTCTCCTACCCTAAACCCTTCAGTAAAATTCAGACTCCTGTAGTGACTTAAAATGCTGGTGTGATATGCCACTTGCCTGACTCTATACCTCAGCTCCTACAAAGCTCTGCACTTCACTCATCTTATGTCACAATTGCCTTTGCTCTGCTTGAACCAGCCAAGCTTTTTTCCTGCTGGAGGGCTTTTGGACACCCTGGTCCTTCTGCCTGGCACACCTTTCCTTGCAGCTTTTGGCCTGGCCGGCTCCGTTCTTCCTTAAACATCATCCCCTCAAATAGACCTCTGTGGCCATTCTAACTGAAAAGAAAAAACAAAAAAAACAATCTCTTGTCCCCTTTATCTTCATCTCAGCACTCTTTATTTCCTTAATAGCCCTTACAGTATTGGGTTTTTTTTAAAAAAAGTGTCGCTTATTTACTCTTTTCTTAAGTCTGTTCTCCTCTCTAGATTTTAAGGCAGAGGCCCTATTATCATGGGGGCTTCTCCAGTGGCACTAGTGGTAAAGAACTCGCCTACCAGTGCAGGAGACATAAGAAATATGGGCTCGATTCCTCAGTCTTCTGGGTTCAGAAGATCCCCTGGAGAAGGGCATGGCAACCCACTCCAGTAGTCTTACCTGGAGAATCCCATGCACAGAGGAGCGTGGCAGGCTGTGGTCCCTAGGGTCACAAAGAGCTGGACACAACTGAAGCAGCTTAGCATGCAGCGCACACATGTTACCATGGACCGTCTTTGTTTCCCTAGTGTCTAGGCCAGCATCTGTCACATCATAAGTGTTCAATGCATATTGGTAAATGAATGAATGAATGGAAGAGATTTTTCTAAAACTCCCTGAAGACTTTACATTTCTCACTAATTTAGCATTTTAAAACACATATTCCTTCTTCCACAAGCTGTATTTTTAAAAATTAAATAAGATTGGCCCCAAAATTATCCCCTGAGAAACTCCATTATTGATGTTTTATCTCTGAAAAAAGGGCTTCCCTGGTGGCTCAGACAGTAAAGAATCCACCTGCAATACAGGAGCCCTGGGTTCAATCCCTCTGTTGGGAAGATGCCCTGGAGGAGGCATGGCAGCCCACTGCAGAATTCTTGCCTGGAGAATCCTCGTGAGCAGAGGAGCCTGGTGGGCTACAGTCCATGGGGTCACAGAGTCGGACACTGCTGAGCAACTAAGGACAGCATACACTCTGAAAAAAATTCCACGTTCATCTCCCACCATTTTTATTATTGAGGATAAATTTGTTTTTGTTTTCTCTTCAGAATGATGGCTGTCTTGGTACTTCAGGTGGAATTCGTCCTTTTCAGCTTCAAAACTGGAAGCAGAAAGTTAATCGAACTAGGAAAGCAGAATTCATACGTACAACTGAAAAATTTAAAAATCAGTAAGTATAAGAACAGTATCTTCAAGGAATATTACTCATCATTTTATTATGAACAATATAAAGTTAATTCTCCCCCAGTCTGTCTAATCCCATACCAAAGACTAGTCACTAGACTTTCAAATGTAAAACAAGGGACCAGTGAGAAATATGAAATATACAAATGATAGTAAACTATTTAATATAAAGTTAATTTTAAGTAGAGTTCTTTAAATCTTAATTTCACTATTTTGAATCAGTGAATATCAAGGAGAATAAAAGATCACATATATCAAGTAACAGATTGAATACATTTTGACTTAGCAAAGTAAGCACTTGGTAAATATTTTTGAGTGAATAATTTTAATGAAGAGTCCTACTGTACTCTTGAGTTTTTTTTTTTAATTGGCCTTTTAATCGGTCTCCCTTCCTTGGTCTCTACCTCTTTCAGATCCACCCTGTACATTATGACTAGAAAAATTGGGAAGGTGGCATTTAAGTTTTAGTGTTTATGTATTTTTTAAATAACCAGTGATATTTACTGAATGTTCAACATTGTTAGTAGCACCGTATGATTTAACAAATATAATGAGTAAAGGTAAAAGAACTAGAGCTCAGGCAGCTAACCCTCTCCTATAGCTGGAAGCTTTATAGAACACTGCTCTGAATTTATGCAGTATCAATTTGTTGAAGAACCAAGAGAAAAGGAGGCTTTTGTAAGAAATGATCTCTGGACCAGAATTAGTGGCAGTTGTCTGTTTAGAAATTCTACCAATAAATAGTATACTGTTTGAATTTTAACAAGTTATACCATAGTGCAGCCTTGTGAGACTAAATTCTAACTGTATTGGTTTAATTCTCATTTTTAATACTCAGAATTTGATAAACTACAGTTTTTTTTTTTTAATTTATAAAATGCATTATCTTAGGATTGGACTCTAGGTTAAGATTTCTGGTTTATGTTTCTTTCTAGATAAGATAATCTTCCAGATGATTAATGTACATAAGTATAGCAAGCCAGTTACATTATGCCAGTATAGATAGGTACCTTATCTGTGTATAGGTTTTATAACTCTGGTTAGGCTTTCTTCATCTGTTATAAGGTTTTGGAAAAACTCATTGAAAGAGTATTAGAAAAATCCATTGAAATTGAATCCAACAATTCTCATTGAATATAGAGAAGAACACCATTTGTAATATTTTCATTTTCAGAATAGGTTATATATTCATGTAATTCAAAAATTAATTCAAATCAAAGGATCCACAGTGGAAGGTCTTTGTTTCACCTGTGACCCATATCACCCATTTCCCTTTTTCCCAAACAACCATTTTTAGTTTCTTATGTATCCTTCCACGGGTATTTTATATGTTTTTTTAAAGACATAAAAATGCATATTCAGATGGTTCCTTTTTTTTTTTTAATAAATGGTAGTATACTATATACATTGTTGTGCATCTTGTTTTATATTTTTAACTTAAGAGTATATCCTAGATACCAAGAAATTATTGATTTTGTTCAGGCATGATATTATACAAATCCAATACTCATAATCTCTAGGAATGCACACTGAAGTATGTTGGGGTAGAAGCACATAATGTAGTGGGTTTCCTTTAGAGTACTTAAGCAAAAAAGGAAGAGGAAAGATAAGAAAAGGTAGATGAAAGAGAGGAAAAAGACAGGTAAAATTGTTGAGTTAGAGTGATATGAGGTATATATCATATGAAACGATATGAGGGGAATCAGTTTACCAGTCTCTAGTATGTCTTAACATTTACATGTAAAACTTCTGTTAAAAAGGAGAGTCTCTTGGCGATCTTTCCTTATCCGTACATAGAACATGGTACTGCATTGTATCCTACGGTATGCATATACCATCACTTATTTAATCTGCCCCCTGGAGAATCCCAGGGACGGGGGAGCCTGGTGGGCTGCCGTCTACAGGGTCACACAGAGTCGGACACGACTGGAGTGACTTAGCAGCAGCAGCAGTGATAGGCATTAGATTGCAGAAAACGTTAAGTTATAGTAAATAAATGCTTAATTCATTGGCGCCTCCATGGAGGTTCATATCATTTTGCACATCTTTGAGTGTATCTTTAGGAAAAATTCCTACAAATAGAAGTGCTGGATCAAAGGTATATGAATTTGTGATTATAATGAATAGTTTCTGATTATGCATGATTGTAATGAATAATGAATAATTTCTAAATTGTCCTTGATAGGCCATTTATGATTTCCCCAACAATATATGAGAGGACCCATTTCCCCACAGCTTTATCATCAGAATATATTAAACTTGTGTGTTTTTTCCCACCAGTCTGATCGATACGCCATGTTACCATGGTATAGTTTCAGTTTTCCTTTCTCATGTTACGAGAGAGGTTGAGCATCTCTTTTTCTTTGGCAATTTATCTCCATTATACATTTTGAATACCGATATGGGTCAATATTGGAGAAGGCAAGGGCACCCCACTCCAGTACTCTTGCCTGGAAAATCCCATGGATGGAGGAGCCTGGTAGGCTGCATTCCATAGGGTCGCTAAGTTGGACATGACTGAGCAACTTCACTTTCACCTTTTGCTTTCATGCATTGGAGAAGGAAATGGCAACCCACTCCAGTGTTCTTGCCTGGAGAATCCCAGGGACGGGGGAGCCTGGCAGTCTGCCGTCTGTGGGTTTGCACAGAGTCGGACACGACTGAAGTGACTTAGCAATAGCAATGGGTCAATATTTCGAATCCAGGAGTAACAAAGCATGACTGACTGTTGTAGCATAGCCTGCGTCCATGGTGGGCATTTCTGTCTGCTTGTAGTGCCTCTCCCCACCCCAGCCAGAGTCGAGACGGGCTGGCGCTCAGTGCAGGGCTGCAGGAGCTGCCCTCAGCCTGTCAGACTGACCTGCAGACTAAAGGCTTTTTGATGTCTCTGTTCTCCCCCTTCGTTCCTCCCAACATAGATTGAAGCTCTGACTCCCTTAGCCTTGGGGCAGCCAGGTAGGGCCTGTGGCATTCTCATCTATTTACCTCAGGGTGCCTTATATATGAAATTCTTTTCTTGGTGTGGCAAGCGAAAAAGATTGGGAAACTCTGCCTTATATAGTTGCCCCTCAGGATAGAGCAAAGGAAATCAGTGACCAGAGATACTCCACCACTCATTAAATTCAGGATTAGTGGAGACGTATTTATATTAATTTCCACCTTGTGGGAGAAAGAAAATAGATGTTGAGAAAATAAATTTCTTTGTCCAACCGAAAAAGTTTCTTGATGGTAAATTGTTTTGTTTTACTCCAGGGTTCAAGCTAACATTAGAAGTCTTACTGGTAGAGGAGTAAAGCCAAGGAGCAAGGGTGAGATGGAGTAGCTCTGAAGTAAATGTAGACCATATCCCATAAAAACCACTGAAATCCCTGCCTTCATAGATTGTTTGCCTTTTGGAGTTTTAGTTTTACTAGCATTAACAACTTGCATTTCTATAGTGCAATTTGCTTCCCTGGTGGCTCAGATGGTAAAGAATCTGCCTGCAATGCCAGAGACCCAGGTTTGATCCCTGGCTTGGGAAGATTCCCTGGAGAAGGGAATGGCAACCCACTCCAGTATTCTTGCCTGGAGAATTCCATGGACAGAGGGGAGCCTGGCAGGCTACAGTCTGTGGGGTCACAGAGTTGGACATGACTGAATGACTACTGTTTTGATTCCATAGCCTTATTGATCCAAGTAATTTTATTTTGAATCCTTTGGTGAATTAATACAAAGTACAGATTGTAAGTATATTCATATTTTAAACAATTAAAAATGCACTTAAATCATATTTATACTATTTGTTTCTTTCCCTAAAGGGTTATTAATCTAGAAAAAGACAAACACAGTCATTTCTACAACCAAAAAAGTGACTTCAGAATTGAACATAGTATGCTGGAAGAATTGGAAAATAAACTGATTAACAGCAGGAAAACAGAAAGTAAGTTGAGTTCATGATGAACAAAACCCATTGAGAGATATAAAGTCATAGTTTTGGCCTGTGCTTTGTCCTTGTGTGTTGACTGTTACAGTCTCTATGAAGATACATTCTAGTGGGTGTAATGAGTTTATCTTTTAAGGATATGTATTTATTTTGGGGGGGGGTCACTATTTAGTCTGGATATTTATACCTGGATTGTTATACCTGGATTGTTTCCTGTGTATATCTCCTCTTAATAGGAAAAAGAGAGTTTTGTTTTCTGGTTGTCAAACCAGTTAATGATACTACATTATTTTAAAGGAAAGGAAGGGTGCCTTAAAGATCTGCATAGGCTGGGCTTGCAAAAGGATCAGCAGGCCTCTAGCTGGAAATGTACTGTAGCCTTCCTTGGAAGAGGAACAGAAGAAACATAAAAAGACACAGCTGGCTCAAAGTCCAAATTCTTACTTTATGTATGCAAAATGTCCAGCAGCTACAAGATTACGTACAGCCAGGCTTACACAGTGGTGTTGGGTGTGGGTTTTTCAACTGTTGTGCCAGCCAATAGGAGGAAAGGCCAGACTCAGAAGGATGTTCATTTAGAAGAAAGCAATACTAATGATCCACAGTTTCCTGAATCTGTGTCCTGTCACAGAAAGCCTTTTCAGTTCAGTGATTCCAGTTAATCTACCAAGATAATGCAATTATGTTTAATTTTTCACATGGTTTGCAACAACGCTCTCATATTTTGGTGTCAGTTTTTAAATAGAGCTTTGATTATGGGCAACAAATTTAAAAAATAAAGGAAAACTGATTACTGGGTGTCTGATCTTAGCTCATCACCAGGATCCTATTGACTGAATCCCAGACTCAGTAAGCATCAACAGATTCAGAACCTGTATGACCGTTAAAGTGCTCAAGTCACATAGTTGCTTAAACCTGAGTTTACTTGTCTGTGATATATTAATAAAACCTGCCATTTCTACCATAGGAGAGCTGTCTGTGCATCTGATGAAATAGTATTGGGTAGGCTCAAAGCTTCGTTCAGGTTTTTCCGTAAGTTGTTATGGAAAAACCCAAATGAACCTTTTGGCCAACCTAATATATAAGAAAGTGTTAGAGATTGTACACTGAATATGTTCTACTGCTTGTTATGAATATTAATAATTATTAGCTATACTAAATGTTGGCCTTAAAAAAGAATTTTACAAGAATACCTTGTTTCCTTGTAGAGTAGATTTTTTAAACTGCAAAGTCCTTATTTTATAGTAAAAACACGTCTTAACTTTGATTAAAGGAAAAGTAAAGGTTTTCAGGGGCTTCCCAGGTGGTGCTAGTGGTAAAGAACCTACCTGCCAATACAGGAGACATAAGAGATGTGGGTTTGATCCCTGGGTGAGAAAGATGCCCCCGGAGGAGGATATGACAACCCACTCCAGTATTCTTGCTTGGAGAATCCCATGGATAGAGGAGCCTGGCAGGTTACGGTCCATAGGGTCGCAAAGAGTCACACACAGCTGAATCGACTTAGCACAGCACAGCACAGCAATGGTTATCAACCAAGTGAGCTTTATAAAATATTAAGACTTATTACACAGAGATTATACTGCTCATGAGACACCTTTATAGTTAATTAAAAGAAATTTTTAGTAAGTTTTTCCTTTCAGAATATAAGATTGCACTATTTTAAAAAGTCATCTTTCGTCAGACAGTGGCAAGAATCATTCTCTCTCTTCTGTTGGAATGATGAGACCTAACATAAATGCCAGATTTCCAGTTCTCCTCTTTGATTCATAGAAGAATCTGAGCATCCCTTGTTTAATATTAATGTTTCTTAATATCCCTCAGTTCTTTCACAGACAAAAAGGCTGATCTTTCTGTCTCTCCATCATGCCATTAAGTAGAGTACCTCCATTCTGTGCATTTTAAGTCACTTGATTTTCTCCCTTTTAAGGCACTTTATTTTTATTTTCTAATTTCCCTTTGTCTACAATTTTGCTTCTCTTTATTCATACTTTGTGTTTATCTTATCGTGGAGAAGAAGGAATGCATTGCATTAATATAAGGATATAGAAATTTCCCTTTCACATGTTTCAGCTCAGAAGCATTAAATAGCTATACTTTACCTCAAATATTATGTCACATTTTAGCATGTATTTATGTAATGTTGTACTTGAATGCTTTGCCTATTTAGTGTAGAATGTCAGTTCCAAATGAATTAATAAAAGATCATCATTTTCCCTATAGTGGTATCATTGTAGCTGTTCAAACTATGGCAAATGTAAAACAACAGAAAACACTTTCCTGATTACTAGGGAAGTTTCTTGACCTAAAATTCCAAAAATGAGTAAGACCTTATAAAATACATGGGGTAAAGTTTCTACTTCTGTAGAACTCTGGAATTTTAATAAAAAATGGAAAAATCCAAAGTCATATATGCATACTTGGGTTTGTTTTGAATATCAGCACTGGCTTCCAGCCTAAAGATAAACTTTTAAAAAAATAACTGTTTTTAAGGACTTTTGAACAGAGCCTTTTGGTGTTTCATGTTCATTTGTGGAAGAGTTGCAGAAAAAAAAGGGGGGAGGTACATAAGCAAAATACCCAAAGATGATGATCAGATATTAGTATATGAATATGTATACAAATATGAATATTCAACTTTATCCTAGGAATTTAAGTAAATATTACAGTAAGGCCACTACTTCAGAAGGGAGATATGAAAGAAGAATCCAGTCTTCTGCTGGTGATACAGAACGCCTGAACATGGCTTTGAGACGCTTTGCTCTTCAGGCTTTTATTGTGGGCCTAGCACGTTTCTTTAGACTGGTCCCTTGGCTGCACTTGGCAACCTGTAGCATAGCAATAGCAGTGTGAGTCTCTCAGACGTGTCTGACTCTGCAGCCCCACAAACTGTAGCCCACCAGGCTCCTCTGTCTATGGGATTTTCCAGGCAAGAATACTAGAGTGGGTTGCCATCCCCTTCTCCAGAGGATCTTCCTGACCCGGGGACTGAACCCAGGTCTCCTGCATTGCAGGCAGACTCTTTACCATCTGAGCTACAGGGAAACCTATAGCATAGACAGCAGTAAATGGCACCTGAGACGTCTCCTCAAGGCCATGACTGTGACACCAGTGGGTGTCACCAGCCCGTCTTAGGTGTTGTGGTTAGATACAGTTAATTCTCACTGGGCAGTTTGTCAGTATTCATAGCATTAGTATTGGCAATACAGTTTTAATATTCTAACAATAATTGAGATCAACTCTATGTCCATAAATTATAGCAAAAAGGAAAAAACTGTTAAAGAATAAAACATGACTAAAATTATGCTGCTGATCCATGTATTGGAGTGTCCAAAAACTCAGTCTCCAGAGTTAAAAAAATATTTCTAAGGACATTTCCCTGGCACAGGTTATAATAAGACTTAACCTATTGTGCCTTAAAATATTAGACAAAATTAGATGCTTTCTTTAGAGCAAGAGTTGGTTCAGGCTATTTTAACACTCATAAACCATTTGTTCTTTAATTGTTCTTCAATAATTTACTAGGTGAGGGTGATCAATCTTGTGTGAAGAATCCTGAATTGGTAACCATATTTGTCATAGACTTATTTTAAAGTACATCCTTCTTCCCTCAATCAGTTCAGTTCAGTTTAGTCGCTCAGTCATGTCCGATTCTTAGCGACCCCATGAATCGTAGCATGCCAGGCCTCCCTGTCCGTCACCAACTCCCGGAGTCTACCCAAAATCACGTCCATCAAGTCGGTGATGCCATCCAGCCATCTCATCCTCTGTCGTCCCATTCTCCTCCTGCCCCCAATCCCTCCCAGCATCAGGGTCTTTTCTAGTGAGTCAACTCTTTGCATGAGGTGGCCAAGGTATTGGAGTTTCAGCTTCAGCATCAGTCCTTCCAATGAACATGCAGGACTGATCTCCTTTAGGATGGACTGGTTGGATCTCCTTGCAGTCCAAGGGACTCTCAAGAGTCTTCTCCAGCACCACAGTTCAAAAGCATCAATTCTTCGGTGCTCAACTTTCTTCACAGTCCAACTCTCACATCCATACATGACCACAGGAAAAACCATAGCCTTGACTAGACAGACCTTTGTCGGCAAAGTAATGTCTCTGCTTTTGAATATGCTATCTAGGTTGGTCATAACTTTTCTTCCAAGGAGTAAGTGTCTTTTAATTTCATGGTTGCAGTCACCATCTGCAATGATTTTGGAGTCCAAAAACATAAAGTCTGACACTGTTTCCACTGTTTCCCCATCTATTTCCCATGAAGTAATGGGACCAGATGCCATGATCTTCATTTTCTGAATGTGGAGCTGTAAGCCAACTTTTTCACTCTCCTCTTTCACTTTCATCAAGAGGCTCTTTAGTTCCTTTTCACTTTCTGCCATAAGGGTGGTGTCATCTGCATATCTGAGGTTGTTGATATTTCTCCCAGCAATCTTGATTCCAGCTTGTGTTTCTTCCAGTCCAGCATTTCTCATGATATACTCTGCATAGAAGTTAAATAAGCAGGGTGACAATATACAGCTTTGATATACTCCTTTTCCTATTTGGAACCAGTCTGTTGTTCCATGTCCAGTTCTAACTGTTGCTTCCTGACCTGCATACAGGTTTCTCAAGAGGCAGGTCAGGTGGTCTGGTATTCCCATCTCTTTCAGAATTTTCCACAGTTTATTGTGATCCACACAGTCAAAGGCTTTGGCATAGTCAATAAAGCAGAAATAGATGTTTTTCTGGAACTCTCTTGCTTTTCCATGATCCAGCGGATGTTGGCAATTTGATCTCTGGTTCCTCTGCCTTTTCTAAAACCAGATTGAACATCTGGAAGTTCACGGTTCATGTATTGCTGAAGCCTGGCTTGGAGAATTTTGAGCATTACTTTACTAGCATGTGAGATGAGTGCAATTGTGCAGTAGTTTGAGCATTCTTTGGCATTGCCTTTCTTTGGGATTGGAATGAAAACTGACCTTTTCCAGTCCTGTGGCCACTGCTGAGTTTTGCCAATTTGCTGGCATATTGAGGGCAGCACTTTCACAGCATCATCTTTGATTTGAAGTAGCTCAATTGGAATTCCATCACCTCCACTAGCTTTGTTCGTAGAGATGCTTTCTAAGGCCTACTTGACTTCACATTCCAGGATATCTGGCTCTAGGTGAGTGATCACACCATCATGATTATCTTGGTCATGAAGATCTTTTTTGTACAGTTCTTCTGTGTATTCCTGCCACCTCTTCTTAATATCTTCTGCTTCTGTTAGGTCCATACCATTTCTTTCCTTTATCTAGCCCATCTTTGCATGAAATGTTCCCTTGGTATCTCTAATTTTCTTGAAGAGATCTCTAGTCTTTCCCATTCTGTTGTTTTCCTCTGTTGCTTTGCAGTGATCGCTGAGGAAAGCTTTCTTATCTCTCCTTGCTATTCTTTGGAACTCTGAATTCAGATGCTTATATCTTTCCTTTTCTTCTTTGCTTTTCACTTCTCTTCTTTTCACAGCTATTTGTAAGGCCTCCTCTGACAGCCATTTTGCTCTTTTGCATTTCTTTTCCATGGGATGGTCTTGATCCCTGTCTCCTGTACAGTGTCATAAACCTCCGTCCATAGTTCTTCAGACACTCTATCAGATCTAGTCACTTAAATCTATTTCTCACTTCCACTGTATAATCATAAGGGATTTGATTTAGGTCATACCTGAATGGTCTAGTGGTTTTCCCTACTTTCTTCAATTTAAGTCTGAATTTGGCAATAAGGAGTTCATGATGTGAGCCACAGTCAGCTCCCAGTCTTGTTTTTGCTGACTGTATAGAGCTTTTCCATCTTTGGCTGCAAAGAATATAATCAATCTGATTTTGGTGATGACCATCTGGTGATGTCCTTCTTCCTTACAGGAGCAAAAATCCAGCAACAATTGGCCAAAATATACAACAATGTAAAGAAACTTCAGCATCAGTTAAAAGATGCGAAGCCTACACCTGATTGTAAGTAAATTTACATTTTCAATTTTTTTTTATGTATTAGTTTTTTCTATTGTTCCTTAGAAAAATATATATTTTTAAATAAATTTTTCTATTTGGCATTAATGTAGGAGCTAAACCCTGCTATTTGTTAGAGATTTATAAGGAAACATTGGGAAACTGTAATATCTGCTGTTTATATATTTTTTAGTCTTTAAAATGCTATCAAATGCTTACAAATTATGAAGTAGAACAAATATTCATGTCATATATAGGATGAATAGGGCTTCCCAGGTGGCACTAGTGGTAAAGAACCCGCCTGCCAATACAGGAGACGTGAGAGATACAGGTTGGTCCCTGAATGGGGAAGATCCCTTGGGAGAGGGTATGGCAACCCACTCCAGTATTCTTGCCTGGAGTATCCCATGGACAGAGGAGCCTGGTGGACTAGAGTCCCTGCAGTTGCACAGAGTCAGACACGACCGAGGGACTTAGCAGCAGCAGCAGCTTCAGGTGAGGAATCTGTGGTATGCAAAGATTCAGGCTCAGGTGATAAAGAGGAAAAGATTCTTGATTATTTGCCTACTGTTCCCATCATTTGCTAATTGAAATTACTGCCTTTCAGAGGCATTTCAAATACCTGAGGGAATGGCTAAGTAGTATTTGGGCAAATTTTAGTCATTTGTGAAAGACAAAGTAGTGTCCTTACCTCAATCCTTATACCGACATTCATTCCTGAGAGATCAAAGCAGTACAGTCAAGTGCTCAAACAAGTAAAGTGCTCAAGATGTGTGGGCTTAAGAATCAGGCACATGCTGGGCCAGATCCTTGAACTGTCAGGTAAGTGGCTTTAGGCAAGTTACTCGATCTGTTTGAGCTTTCACTTACTGAGCTCTGACATAGAGATAATCATGCAGCCTAACTCAGAGTTGTGGGAATGAAGTGAGACTGCACGTAGAGTGCTATGCACTGCTTACAGCATAATCACTAGAAATAGTAAATATCCGAAACCACTAAAGATATTAGAGAAGAGCATGGATTTCTATTCTTATGATTATATTATAATTTATAAGAATGACAAAAGTTAGAAGTCATAAAGAAAAAAGTGGACGTAATTGACTATTCAAAAATACCGCAAACCTATCAGAAAAGTTGAAATACAAATTAGGATAATATTAGCAATAAATATATAACTTAAAAAGCTAATAGCCATAATGTGTAAAGAGTGTCTACAAATTTGAGCAACAAAGGTAACAGATCAAGAGAATGGGCAAAGATTATAAGTTGCATATTATAGCCAAAGAAACACAAAACACATATGGAAAAGTGCTCAGGCTTAGTAATTATTATAAAAATGTCAGTTAAGTCAATGATAATAAATTCTTGATTATTTTGGAAATGGCTGGAATTGCATGAGACGGAGCACTCTCAGGAGCTGTAAATAGCTCGAGCCTCTTTGAAGGACGATGTGACAGTATTTTACATACTGTAATGTGGGCATACTTTTTATAGCAATCAGTTATCCTCTAAAAATACTTATTTGACGGGGAGGGATAGATTGGGAGTTGGGCATTGACATGTACGTACTGCAAAATAAATAGGCAACAGGGACCTACTGTATAGCACAGGGGACTCTGCTTGATATTATATAATAACCTGAATATGAGAAGAATTTGAAAAAGAATGAGGTGAGGTGAGGTGAAGTCGCTCAGTCGTGTCCAACTCTTTGCGACCCTGTGGACTGTAACCTACTAGGCTTCTCCGTCCATGGGATTCTCCAGGCAAGAATACTGGAGTGGGTTGCCATTTCCTTCTCCAGGGGATCTTCCCGACCCAGGGATCGAAGCGGGGTCTCCCGCATTGGAGGCAGCCGCTTTAACCTCTGAGCCACCAGGGAAGCCTGGAAAAAGAAGAGATACATGTATGTTTGTAACTGAATCACTTTGTTGTACACCTGAGAGCAGCACAATAGTGTTAATCGATGATAGTCTAATATAAAATGAAAATTAAAAAATAAAATAAAAACACTTACTTGAGCATCCAAAAATATGCAAAGATAGTTACTATAGCATTGCATCTATTGAAAGGTTCATCAGTTGGAGAATTAATGATTTAGGGTAGCATTAGACAACAAAATGCCATGTAGCCATACAAAGAATGAAGTACCATATGTATGTTGATATGGAAAGTTAATTACAACATATTGTTAAAGAAAAAGTACAAGTCACAGAAAACATATGTGATATAGAAGTTTTTTGGAAAAAAATAATATTTAAGGTATGTATGCTTAGGAAAAAATCTGAGATAAAATCTCAATCATAAAAATTTACTTTTTAAAAGAACATTTTTTTCTTATCTTTTAGGCTGAGAAATGTTTTTTAATTAAGAGAACATTCTAATTTTCTACCTAATTTTTACTTCTTAGTCATAATAAAATATGATGTAATTTTTCCCTTGTTTTTTTTTTTTTTTTTTACAGTTGTTGAAAAGCTCAGAGAAATGATGGAGGAAATTGAAAATGCAATTAACACTTTTAAGGAAGAGCAGAGGTTGATGTATGTTTTAAACACATTTTAATTTAAAATTATTTACCTTTATTTTTCAATAACTCTTTACTAGGTAGTTGTATGTAAACTATTTTATTGTTATAAATTTAATACTAGTCTTACACAAAAGCAATATAATACCTCTCTTTTGCTTTAGGTTTTAGACTGCTTTTCATGTTTAAAGTGAATTTTCATTTATATTTGGAGTCTATAAACTCTCAAGAGTTTGAAAGATTGTTTTTTCCTCTGAGGAAACTGTTTGAAGGCTTAGATTTATAAATGTTAATAATGTGAAGTGGAGAAGATATCAAATGAGTTGGGAATAATAAAATTTGAAGGAAAACAAAGGGCTAACATGGATTGGTTTGTATCTTATTTTTCAAAATTTTATTTTTAAAATTTTAGATATGAAGAGCTTATTAAAGAAGAGAAAACAACTAATAATGAGTTGAGTGCCATATCAAGAAAAATTGACACATGGGCTTTGGGTAATTCAGAAACAGAGAAGGCCTTCAGTGCAGCATCGAGCAAAGTTCCTGTGGACAAAGTCACACCAAGTGCTCTTCCAGAAGAAGTGGTAGAGTTTGAAACGTTCCTCCAGCAGACAGGAGGGCGCCAGGGGGGCTGGGATGATTATGACCACCAGAACTTTGTGAAGATGAGAACCAAGCATAAAGGGAAACCAGCGTTCATGGGAGAAGTTCTGGAGCACCTTCCCGGAAGAACACAGGATGAAGTTCAACAGCATGAGAAATGGTATCAAAAATTTCTGGCCCTAGAAGAAAGAAAAAAAGAGGTAATAAGAATTGTAATAGCTATTATTTACTATATATTTCTGTGTTCTAGGACTGTGCTACACTCTTCAACATATATATTATTAACTTTAGTGCAACCCTATGAAATATGTTAACGATTTCCCCCCATCTCATAGCAGGTGAAACTGAGGCATTGAGAAGTTAAGTCATTTTAGTGGAACTATAGTTGACATAGTTGGGACTTCCCTGGTGGCTCAGAGGGTAAAGCGTCTGCCTGGAATGCAGGAGACCTGGGTTTGATCCCTGAGTTGGGAAAATCCCCTGGAGAAGGAAATGGCAACCCACTCCAGTACTTTTGCCTGGAGAATCCCATGGAGGGAGGAGCCTGGTAGGCTACAGTCCATGGGGTCACAAAGAGCTGGACACGACTGGGTGACTTCACTTCACTTAATAGTTGACATACTCAACATCCAGCATAATCTACTCTAAGAAATAATACAGTGAGTCAGAAAACATCTGACAGTGGTCAACATTCTCTGTCAACTGGAAATAGGAAATTCAGATTTAACCAGGCTTTTGATAAAAGTCATCATACTGGTGAAGTCCACATTATTTTCAACAGAAAATAAAGAGGGCAGTGGGAAAAAAAAATTCTTTGACTCAAAAGTTTCTAAATAGTTTTGGAACTTTAGTTGCACTACTTATTTTAAAAGACTCAAAGTTTTAGCAACCCCAGAGTACAAAGTAACTCTTAATTGTAGCAAATACCTAAAAGGTCCCATTTTCACAAAAATGTTACTGTGGCTCTGGTTTAGATTAGGATTCCTCAACACTGGCATTCGTGACTGTTTGGACTGGATAGTTCTTTACTGTGAGGGCTGTCTTGTGCACTGTAGGGTGGTTAGCACCATCCTTGACCTCCACCCAGGAGATGCTGGTAGCACCACCTTAAATATGGTGATCAAAATATCTGTAGACATTACTAGATGGCCTCTGGAGGGTAGAAATTGCCCCTGGTCAAGAACCATAGGCTTAGATAGTCCTAAGTTGTTGTTGTTGTTTTTTTTTTTTTTTTGTAGACATGAGTGCAATAAATTTTAATTCAATTTGGTTTGACAAGAAAGGTATGACGGTTCAGCAGACAACATACCCAAAAAGGAGCATTAAAGAAATACTTGATTCTACATATAAAGTATTAGAGGAAATAGCTCGTGGTTTGTTGTTGCTATTGTTTCTCTCCAAAATAAGTTGAATGTTCATAAGGTCGACACTTAAAACCTTAAGAAAACATTTTGAAGCATAAGTCATTAAAAAAAATAACAGTCTAATAATTATTTGCACTTCCCTGGTGGCTCAGACGGTAAAGCATCTGCCTGCAATGTGGGAGACACAGGTTCAGTCCCTGGGTCAGGAAGGAAGTGGCTATCCAGTCCAGTATTCTTGCCTGGAAAATCCCATGGATGGAGGAACCTGGTAGGCTACAGTCCATGGGGTCACAAGAGTTGGACACTACTGAGTGACTTCACACACAAGAATTATTTGGGATTTTTTTCCAGGGGCCAGCAAAGTAGTCTGAGGACTAGCAAAGTCAGCATCACCTGGGAACTTGTTAGAATTTAGCAGGGTCCAACCCCAGACCTAGTCTGAACTCAGGGAGTGGGGCCCCAAAATCTGAGTTTAAATAAAGCCTCTAGGTTATTCTGTTAACAAGCTCAAGTTTCAGAACCACCTGTCTAGGGTAAAGGAACAGACAGTGTTGCTTAACTGTGCTTCTTGTGATAAAGGTAAACCACCTAGATTCTGGCTTTCTCTTCTTGTTCCCAGCCACTCTATGTCCTGATCCCTAATGACTGATTGAATGTCGGGGTGATATAGGAAAGAGTGTGAAAGAGAAGATGTCATTTACTAAAGCAGGACATGTTTGAGAAGTGGGAAGTTTGGGAGTATAGCATCAGGAATGCAGTTTTGTATTTTGGGGTTTTTTTTTTTGGCTGCACCCTGCGGCATGCAGGATACTAAGTTCCCTGAGCAGGATCAAACCCATGCCCCCTGCAGTGAAAGCGTGGAGTCTTAACCACTGGGTGGCCAGGCAGGTCCAGAAATGCATTTTAAATCTGTTGGATTGAGAAGGTTGAGTAGAAAAGTTACCATTACTATCCCCACTTCCTTTAACATATCCCACGTTTTGCCTAAATGAACATACTTCTTTTCAGACGCTCCATGACCTTTCTGGTCCACGTCCTCTTGCTGATCTTGTTCTCACTTTCTGGAACCTCCTCCTTTCTTCCACCCTCCACTGCTAACTCACCTACATCTGCCCAGACCATCTGCTGCTTCCTTTTGCCTGCTCACCCCTCAGAATTTCACTAGCACTTGTTTAGATGTCTTGTGTGATATGCAATGGCGTGTTCTAAAATATGTTCTAGTATTTATGCGCATGTCTTATCTCACCTAGAGCAGTGCTGGTCAAACTTGGTCCATGGACTGGATGTTAGTTTGCAAACTATTTCTGGTCTTCAATGAGTTATTGTGATTATACAAGAATCAGCTACCCAGTAAGCATGCTATTTTGGAGAAGGCAGTGGCACCCCACTCCAGTACTCTTGCCTGGAAAATCCCATGGATGCAGGAGCCTGGTGGGCTGCAGTCCATGGGGTCGTGAAGAGCTGGACACGACTGAGTGACTTCACTTTCACTCTTCACTTTCATGCATTGGAGAAGGAAATGGCAACCCACTCCAGTGTTCTTGCCTGGAGAATCCCAGGGACGGGGGAGCCTGGTGGGCTGCCGTCTATGGGGTCGCACAGAGTCAGACACGACTGACATGACTTAGCAGCAGCAGCAGCAAGCATGTTATTTAGTTCAAGTGACTGTTTTCTCATAGAAAACTCCCTCGTTGAAAGACGCAGTGCATTGCTTTGCCTTCCGGCACGAATTCCTGATACTGTTGTGGACTGGGGCTTTGAGTGGCACTGGCCTAGATGGCATTTGGTATTGTTTAAGCACCTGTGGTTCCTATTCACAGTGTCTTGCGTATCGTACATGCAGCATAAGCATGTATTTCATGAAAGTGGATGATATATCATGAGGAACTTCAGGGGAAAGTAATTCCGTTTCCTTTATGGCATAGAAAAGGCCGCTAGAATTTTGAATAATCTTTACATACCCACATATAAAGATATGAAGCTATTTTCCTTTTTTTTTTTTTTAATACTTTTGAAGCACTGTGTGCCAGGCACTGACTCATTTAAACTTCAGAACAACCCTGTTTGAGAAATGCTACCTACCACTTACAGATGAGCAAAATGAGGACAGAGACATGTAACGACTCATCCAAGGTTACACCTAGTAAATGGCAAAGCCAGGATTTGGTCCCAGATACCTGGCTTCAGAGCACATATCCTCACTTACCTCACTTTTAACTCCTTTTCTGAATTTGACCAGAGATGGGTCACTCAGAAGGGATTATAAGCCTAGAAAGAGAATTTGGAAACAAGTGAAATGATCAGAGGAAAGGACTGTTTCCCCCTGAACATCAAGGAAGGAGGTAAAGGGGAGGAGGAGACTTCATGAGGTGCAGTCCTTGTGTACCTGGTGATTCAAAGAGGAAGAGAAAGGCCAATGGAAAGGCCGTTATTTAGTGTTTTAAAAGATACATTAAATTTTTTACAAAGAGAAGTAGAAAAAAATTGCATTGGTTTAAAAAACCACTTTTCAAACCTAAGCAACAAGCATACTGCAGTCACTATGTAGAAAGAGATACAGATTTGAGGTTGTATTTTAAAATTCTTTTGGCGGGAATTCCCTGGCAATCCAGTGGTGAAGACTTGGTGCTTTCACTGTTGAGGCCCAGGTTTGGTCACTGGTTGGGGAACTAAGATGCCACATGCTTCACGGTGCAGCCAAATAAAAATAAAAAATAAAATGCTTTTGGTTATTAAAAAAATTTTTTTCTTGCTGTTGTTTTTTAACCACATAGTCTATTCAGCATTGGAAAACCAAAAAGCAGCAAAAAAAGGAGGAAATTTTCAAATTAAAGGGAAAAGACAGCATACAAGTACTTTCTCATAGTAAACAGGAAGATAACCAAAAACAAAAAGAAGAACAAAGAAAGAAGCAAAAATTGGCCATTGAAGCTTGGAAAAAGCAGAGAAGTATAGAAATGTCAATGAAAAATGCTTCCCAGTTAAAAGAGGAGGAAGAGAAAGAGAAAAAGCAGCAGAGAGAGCGTCAGCGCCAGTGTAAACTAAAATTGCTGCTGGAGACTTACACCCAACAGAAGAAAGAACAGGAAGAATTTTTGAGACTTGAAAAGGAGATACGGGAAAAGACAGAAAAGGCAGAAAAAAGGAAAACTGCTGCTGATGAAATTTCCAGGTTTCAAGAAAGAGTGAGTAAATACATTTCCTGAATAATTTTTCAGTGATACACATGGAAGTATTACTTCCAGGCTCAATTCAGCAAAAATTAATTGAGTGCTTCTTATGTATCTGGCCTGGACCTAGCTTTAGTACTCCAAAATAAGTAGGCTGTGCTCCCTGCTTTCCAGTAGGTTATAGTCTAGTGGGAATGACTGGTGTGCAAATAGGGGACTTCGCTGTGATACGGTAAACAGTGTGGCGCTTGAGGTGCGGACAGACAGCTTGGGGAGGTGGAACGCATGGAGGGAAGCTCACCACGGCTGCGTGAGACAGGAGGCGACACTTGAGTCTTGAAAGAGAAGAAAGGGAAGGAAAGGGGAGCTCGCTTCCTAGCAGAGGGAACAGCATGAATGGGCAGCTTGGAGGAGTGTAACACTAGCTTACGGGGGAAACCGTAAACACTTCAGTATTCTTAGGGGGAGACGGAAGCCAGCAGGAGGCGAGGCTGGAAAGGCAGCCACAGTCCAGGCCACGAAGGTCTTGTCTGCTCTGCCAGACTGGCTGGGTTTTGCCCGTAGGCGATTTGCTTGCTTGGTCACTGTCCGGCTTCCTACCATAGTGTAAGCTCCATGAAGGCAGAGGTTTTGTCCTTTTTGTTCATGCTTTACCCTAGGGTCTAGCACCTTATACTCAGTATATACTTCAAGGAATCAAGGTTATTGCTGAGAGGTAGGATTATAGTGATTTTAAACAAATGTATACAAGAAAACTCCTAATCAAAGAAAGAAGTTGCAGTCTCATCAGATAGGGTGGAATTCAGTCCAAATATATTAAAGACAAGGAAGGGTACTTTAAAATGAAAAAGTACAAATGAGAGATAACTTAAGAATTGCATCAAAATATACATGCAAATATGGGCAACACTCATAAAGCAAAACATAAGGGAAGTGCAAAGAAAAATAATAAAAAATAATAGGCGTAACACATTACTAATGGTATTTCTTTTGGCTCATATATAAAAATAAAAATCTCCCTAAACAACCAAAGATCCAGTCCCCAAAAAGGCAAGCAAGTCACATAATAAAAGACTTAGAAAAAAAGAAAACCTTGTATCATACAGAAAGTATAATGCAAGAGATCTAAAACCAGACATCTCTATTGATAACTGAAAATTTTACCCATTAAAAGAAAGGAAGTTTTAGATTGACCCATAAAATAAAACAAACAGTTGAAAGAAAGTGATTCAGAAAGATGTGCATGTGTTATATTGATATTCAGAGAAAATAAAGCTCTTAGATTTTCTCTTTTTGGAAAAAGTTGATATTAAAGGTATATTGCTGTTAAGGTAATTTAATTTTACATGCAAGCAACTAAACTTTGAAACAAATTCTAGTTAATTTTACTTCTTAATGTTATCTTTTTTGTTGGTATATGTCTTTTAGGATTTACATAAACTTGAATTGAAAATTCTGAATAGACAATTAAAGGAAGATGAGAAGGCAGAAAAACAAAGAAAACTGGCAAAGTTAAAAGAAAAGGTACTCTACACTGAGATTAATTTATTTTCATTGTTATAATTCTTTTATTTGTAAGGATACAAACATAAAATCCAATTCTCTTTTATCTCCATCTCCTTTATTTCATACTTACTTATTTACCAATTACAAAGCAACTGTTTTAATTCTGCCATTTCACATTATAAGCACCTCGTGTTCTTGTACCCTGAATTCCTTCTCTCTTCCTGCTCTTCGTTCTTTTCTTCCTTCTTCCTATGTGAAAAAAAGTGAAAGTGTTAATTGCTCATTTATGTATAACTCTTTGCGACCCCATGGGCTGTGGCCCACAAGGCTCCTTTGTTCATGGAATTCTCCAGGCCAGAATACTGGAGTAGATAGCCTTTCCCTTCTCCAGGGGATCCTCCCAACCCAGAGATCGAACCCAGGTCTTCTGCATCACAGGTGGCTACTTTATTGTCTGAGCCACCAGAGAAGAAGCCCCCATTCTTCCTATATGAGCCTGTATTTTACATCTATAGCAGCTGTGAGCCGTGTTTAATTTCATTGGTGATAAAGATACTAGTGACTCTCACAGATGAAACAAAGGACTACTTACTGGTGGTTATTTATCTTAAATTTATTGTCCGTCATAGTTTGCTGAGTTATATTTCCCTCATGCTGCTGCTACTAAGTTGCATCAGTCGTGTCTGACTCTGGGCAGCCCCACAGACAGCAGCCCACCAGGCTCCCCGTCCCTGGGATTCTCCAGGCAAGAACACTGGAGTGGGTGGCCATTTCCTTCTCCAATGCGTGAAAGTGAAAAGTGAAGTCGCTTAGTCGTGTCCGACTTGCAGCCCCCCATGCTCCTCTGTCCATGGGATTTTCCAGGCAAGAGTTCTGGAGTGGGGTGCCATTGCCTTCTCCGACTTCCCTCATGAGAGAAATACAAAAAAATAACAGCGGAAGTAGAATACAGTAACTAGAAAAAATAAATTAACATTTTATTAGTAAATTGATGTAATCCAAATTTTATTTTAGCTGTATTAGCACAATTAGACGATTACTGAAGAGGTTATTAACAGTTTTATATCTGTCTAGGGAATATCAAGTATTTTTCTTAAACCTGCTTTCTGTTACTAAAGATCTTACAAGTACAAACTGAATAGTTCATATAAATTAACTGGCACTCATTTTCCTTCCGATTACAGGTTGAAAACAATGTTAGTAGAGATCCCTCTAGACTTTACAAACCTACCAAAGGTTGGGAAGAACGGACCAAAAAGATAGGACCAACAGGCTCTGGGCCACTTCTACATATCCCACATAGGTAAAGGAGGAGTTAGAATGGGTGTTCACTCTATAATAAGCTAATAAACTGTATATGAACTGTATATATTTTATGTAATTTATATATATTTTATAATAAAGTTTACTATAAACTTTTTAAAGAGTGTATAGATAAAACAAATCTATATACTTTTTAAAAGTTAACATTTAATCAAGACTTTAAAAAAATACCCTGTGTATTTATACTCTCTTTTCTTCTCCTTAGGGCTATTCCAACCTGGAGACAAGGAGTTTAGAAAATATGGGATCATGAAATTGGCATTCAGTTGATGAGAATGTTAGCATATGGAGTTATAGGAGGAGGGAATGACCATGTCCTTAGAATTTTATTAGCCTCTTCAGATTGATTATCGTGTTGCATGTGAATTGGCAGGTATTAAGTTCTACAATGCATTGTCGTTAGTATTTCTTGTTTATACTAAGAGGGTAATTAATATATGTTGGCCTGCTGATGTCAAAGTTCTTTGAATAAGTTTATGTTAGAAACAGTATTTTATTTAAATACTTAAAACATTTGAAAGATTTTTTTTTTGTCATGGCATGGCAAAATAAATTGAGACAATCATAGAGTGACATTTTTAAACCAAGATTTTGTACCATTTATAACTTGGAACTAAATTAACTTGAGTAACAAAAATTTTAAGTTTTTCTTTTGAGTTATGAAATAAGTTAGAACTTTTTCTAAGTTTAACAAATCGGTAATTTGTCAGTTACTACATTTTTGTGTAACAAATATTTTGTATTTGTTTGAAGCATGCTTTGTTTTATAAGGAAAATATTTATTTTAAAAATATACTTCTCACCTCCTATATATTCTGTTATTTGCATTATTGATACACAATCTTACTGGTCTCCTTCAGCTGTTTCACGTCTCCGTTCAGCCTTCCTGGGCCCACACGTTTGTAAACCTGTGTCCTTCTCATCTTCCTGGGCCCACACGTTTGTAAACCTGTGTCCTTCTTATCTTCTCGGCTGATGCAGTTTTCTTTGGGGCTTTGTTTGCCTCAAGATACCAAAGTTTTGTTTTTAACAGCATCAGAAGTAAGCTGACTTTAAAGGACTATGATATTTCTTAGTGGTATTTAAAATTTTTAAATTGGTAGACTAATACATTTGGTCAAAAGAGTCAGTTTTACAATTTCCAAACTTTTATAAATGAAAACACAATTTAACTTCATTCGACTCGATTTTATGAAAAAAATTTTTTTAAATCTTAGTTCCTAACTTTAAGTAGTTCCCACCATACAGGAAGGGCATCACATACATGATAAATGTAAGAAACTTCATTTCTTATAACTTTTATCTCAGAGTATGTTAATTATAATTTGATCATTTAGGTCAAATGATTTAGATACAAATTTACTAGGAGTAGTGTTTAAAACCTTTTCTTATTTCACAGTTAATATTCAAAGTAGATGGCTTCCAGATTTTGGAAACTGAATTCTACTTATACAATTCTTGGTTCAAAAAGAGAGAATCAATATAAAACACGGTTTCTCAGGAACGCCCATTTTATTTGTTGCACTTGTTCTCCATAACTTTTTAAAATGACTTGAGGTGGCTTAGAAATAAAATACAAGTAACAGGACAAGAGTATTTAAAACCAGAATTGAATAACAACAAGATAGAGCAAAGTAAAGGTTTCTTATGCATTGCTTTCTAACATGTTGCTTTTTTGTTGTGCACAAATACAGCTTTCTGTTTCCCGCATTTAAGGTAAGCCTATTGTATTGGGTGAGGTGATTCTTACAGTTTTTACTTAATTTTTTTTTAATAAAAGAAAGTATAGTATTTTGAAGAAACTTGTCCTTGTAGTTGTATCTGAAGTAAATAAGGAATTTATCATATGGATCCTTTGTATAAAGGATGTAGAGGAAACATATTGTCTTCAGTTACAGGCTCATGGAAAAGATGTCAAATAAACATTTCTTATACTGGATTAAGAAATTGAGGGAAAAACCACTAAAGGAAAAATGTCATAAAGCACCCACAATTCTACTACTCTAAAGGTAACTTCTCCTGAAAATATACCTACATATTTTAAGTAGCTATTCTTAGAGTACATTTTAGATACTATACTATTATCACTTAGCATTACATCACATACAATTTTTCTATGTTTCTATATAATTCAAACATTATCATTTAATAGCTAAATATTCAGTTTTATAGATACTCTGTCATTCCTATACTTTGAAGACTTGTGCTCTACATTTTTTAGCTAATAATGTGCAGTGACATTCTATGTGAAGGGTTAGATTCTGTGACATGTCTGTCAGAATTCTTGTATGGTCAGAATCACCCATGAAAAGGTGGGTGATTACTTACCTAGGAAGTATATTCTCTCTCAGTGAATCCACCATAGAAATATTTTCTCCATTTGGATCATATTAGTACTTCTTGAGCTGAAAATCAGATGAAATATTTTGCTTCTCGCTAAGAGCCAGGTTGAATAGACTTTCTGTCTGAGCTTTGAATAGCTTCAGCCATTTGGTGGTGTATCTGTGCAAGTGAGAAAAATCTTCATTGTAATCATGGAATGAAAACTCCTCTAGACTGGACATACCTATGGACAGTGACTCGTGGCCTCCATGTTTGTACAGAAGCACCAAGGACAGCCCTCTTCCCATACCTGGTAGTTTGTTAATGCAGTATTTGTTAAAGACATGTAGGAATACCTAGAATAATTAGTTACTAGTACCTAACATTCAGAAAACAAAGATCATGGCATCCAGTCCCATCACTTCATGGGAAATAGATGTGGAAACAGTGTCAGACTTTATTTTTTTGGGCTCCAAAATCACTGCAGATGGTGACTGCAGCCATGAAATTAAAAGACACTTACTCCTTAGAAGGAAAGTTATGACCAACCTAGATAGCATATTCAAAAGCAGAGACATTGCTTTGCCAACAAATGTCCGTCTAGTCAAGGCTATGGTTTTTCCAGTGGTCATATATGGATGTGAGAGTTGGACTGTGAAGAAAGCTGAGCGCCGAAGAATTTTGAACTGTGGTGTTGGAGAAGACTCTTGAGAGTCCCTTGGACTGCAAGGAGATCCAACCAGTCCATTCTGAAGGAGATCAGCCCTGGGATTTCTTTGGAAGGCATGATGCTAAAGCTGAAACTCCAGTACTTTGGCCACCTCATGAGAAGAGTTGACTCACTGGAAAGGAGTCTGATGCTGCCAGGGATTGGGGACAGGAGGAGAAGGGGACAACAGAGGATGAGATGGCTGGATGGCATCACTGACTCAATGGACGTGAGTCTGAGTGAATTCCGGGAGTTGGTGATGGACAGGGAGGCCTGGCATGCTGCGATTCATGGGGTTGCAGAGTCGGACACGACTGAGCGACTGAACTGAACTGAACATTATGCAGGGTGCTTTGGGTTGGTGAAAACTCCAGCCCACATGGTATGCTTTTTAAGAAATACATTTTCTAAGAAGGCTAACAAAATTATGCCCAAACTTGTATTAGCTGACTGTAAAAATCGAGTTCAGACCAGGTCCTTGCGTGGATATTTTCCCCTAAGACTACCTCATAAACTTTTAAAGGGAAGAATGTATGGCTGAAGCAACTGAAATCCCTCTTTTTGAAGAAAATTAAAAAGAAGCTTATGCTATTTCACCTTCTAGCATATGCAATGGCAACCCACTCCAGTACTCTTGCCTGGAAAATCCCATGGATGGAGGAGCCTGGTAGGCTGCAGTCCACGGGGTCGCACAGAGTCGGACACGACTGAGCGACTTAGCAGCAGCAGCATATGCATATTTGGAGAACACCTAGCGTTTATTTGCTCTTGCAAATTGATGCATTATTGATGCTGGATGACACACTGACTTAAAGAGTAAAATCTCTAGTCTCCTAAAAGAAAATGATACAAACCCTCGTATGCAAATCAGCAGTGGTGTGTGTGTCTGTGATACAAACCCTTATATGGGAATCAACAGTGGTGTGTGTGTGTGCGCGCGCGCACGCACATGCAATTCCTGGTATTCTAGAAGACTAGAAACATCTCTTGGTAGCGTTGATAATGATTTAATGAGCATTTAGTTATTTCTGTGTTAGTTTTGTAGATTTTCTCCATTCAGCTTAAAACTGTGGCCCTCCAAAAATGAATCTTTTGGCAACTCTATACTGACTTATTTCAGTTTTCGTATATACCATCTTAATGTTTCAGTTCAGTTCAGTCGCTCAGTCGTGTCCGACTCGTTGCGACCCCATGAATCGCAGCACGCCAGGCCTCCCTGTCCATCACCAACTCCCGGAGTTCACTCAGAGTCACGTCCACTGAGTCAGTGATGCCATCCAGCCATCTCATCCTCTGTTAGGGCCCTAATTTTTTCAAAACGACCTTGAAGCTATTGACCTTGCACTTCTTCCCCAAAATCGAACAAAGATAAAAGTTCTGGAAGGATTTGTCGGCTGAATTTTACAGGGTTTAAGAGGTGTTTCCAAAACTTTGGGCTTAGAGTACAAAAGGGCAAGATCTTGCCCCACCAAAGGGTAAATCTGAGGGAGAAATTGCCACGTAAGGCCTTCGGTTGACAGCATGTAATTTTAATCGTCAACTGGGGCGGGGGCGGACGCACGCCCCACCCTCCCCACGCACGCCCCCTCCCCACGCACGCCCCCTCCCCACGCACGCCCCCTCCCCACGCACGCCCCCTCCCCACGCACGCCCCCTCCCCACGCACGCCCCCTCCCCACGCACGCCCCCTCCCGAGGTGTCGCCCCTCGGTTTCCTTCGAACCGCGCGCCAACTGCTTCCGGGTCGCCGCGGACGTCGTTTCCGTAGCAGTATGGCGGCCACGGAGGATGAGCGGCTGGCGGGGAGCGGAGAGGGAGAGCGGTTGGATTTCCTGCGAGACCGGCACGTGCGGTTCTTCCAGCGCTGCCTCCAGGTTTTGCCTGAGCGCTACTCTTCTCTGGAGACCAGCAGGTAATTGGTAGCTCACAGTCAGCGGGGCCGACACGGGGCCCGGCCCCCCGAAAGGCGCTGCGGAGCTTGACGGCTTAGTGGGCACCCGCAGGGGGCTGCGCCGCCGCCCACTGGGCACTGCCTCGCCTCCCGGGCAGTGGTACAGTCCCCATTGCTCCCGCGAGCTAAGGCGAGAGGGCTGGGACGAGCTGGAAGTCGCGGGCTTTTGGAATCTTCAGGTTCCGCCCTTTTTCACTTCCCAACCATTTTTTTGTATCAACTTTGACCTGCTTCCCCGAGCCTGTGAGTCACTTGGCCTCACTTCTGAGTATAAAAAGAGCATTTGTTATCATATTTTAACTAATAATCTCCAGTGCTTCCCTTGCCTCCGTAAGGTCATTAACTCTTCCTTGAATGTCTATAAGGCATTCAACGGATAGGCGCGGCAGAGAGCCTCTAAGGTTTCCGTAGATAAGAACTTTGCAGGAATTCTAAGTCTAAGGATTGGCGTAAAAGGTAAAGTGCTGGTTGGAGCAACCTGTTAAAGTTTTATTTGCAGTAGCATTGTGAGTTGGGGTTGTCTGAGGACTGTGATCTGGCAGAAGCTAAGAAACTTAATTAGCCATTCAGAGTAGAAGTCGGGATGAGGAGAACGAGAGGAGGCGGCGATCTTTGCTCTGCATTGCTGTATTTCAAAGTGAGATTCCAAAGATCCCTTGGACTGGCTTGGAAGAGAAGGCAGATTGGTTTTGCCCTGATCTCTTTACATATTTTCTTAACTGAGCCTGGGGTTAAACGGTTTGACCGTTTCATGACTGGGTCAGTTTGGGAAGGTTTATAGATTACATACACGGTCAAGAAATATTGTATAGGTGCTGGAGGACAGCTGAACAAGACACTCAAACAGTTTCAATAGGGCTTTCAATAGGTTCCTAAACCAGATTTCCTTCAACTTTCCCTAGTCACCCTTTCCAAAAGAGACTACTTCCAGTCACCACCTGAAATTATATATTGATTGATTTGTTTAATATCTTTCACACAGGGTTGTAGACGTCAGGAAGGCACAGTTTTTGTCTTTCTTGTTTACTTCTATAACACCTGGACTGCTTCATCCAATTTGGTAGCCACATTTGGATATTTATATTTGAATCAAAGTTAAATAAAATTTAAGAATCACTTCCTCTGTTTGCAGTAGCTACCACACTTCAAGTGCTCAGTCACCACATCGGCCTATGGCTTTTGTTTGTGTTTCAACATTTCCGTCGTTTCAAAAAATCCTGCTGGACAGCATTGCACTGGATCCTTGACTAACCTGGCATAAAGGCAGACAATAAGTACATAATTTTGTTGAGTAATCATTCTGAGCTTAGCCCTGAAAGATGAGCAGATTTTTGCTAAAGAAGCAGTGAAGCATCATTTATATTCCTTTCTCCATCCATGTGCATTGTTTGACTAGTAGAGCCTATATCTTGGACCTAAATTAGCATTTCCAAAACTCGGTCAATTGATTGTGATGGTATGGGATGTTTAGAAATATACTGGTAAATCACATTTATAGTTTATGATGATTAATTTTATGTGAATTTAAGGCATTTGAATTAAAAATATCATCCTGTTTTGACTGTTGAACAGTTGAACTTTGTTGGTAGCTACCACAGGTCTGTGTTGCTTTTTCAAAATGCCACTGTGTTTGATCTCTTTAAAATTCAGCAAGGACAAAACCATATAGACTAATGTACGTTGGCTGCTGCTGCTAAGTCGCTTCAGTCGTGTCCGATTCTGTGCGACCCCATAGACAGCAACCTGCCAGGCTCCCCCATCCCTGGGATTCTCCAGGCAAGAATATTGGAGTGGGTTGCCATTTCCTTCTCCAATGCATGAAAGGGAAAAGTGAAAGTGAAGTCCCTTAGTCGTGTCCAACTCTTAGCGACCCCATGGACTGTAGCCCACCAGGCTCCTGTGTCCATGGAATTTTCCAGGCAAGAGTCCTGGAGTGGGGTGCCATTGCCTTCTCCGAATGTATGTTGGCAGTAAACTCTAATCTTGCTCAAAGCGTAAGTAAAGCAGCAAAAATTCTCTGATTAAACAATTAACAATTGATTTAATAACCATATAACCTTAGAATTTACACCAGACATTGTATATTAGATAACAGATATGTAATATATTGTGCTAGTAAAGAAATAGTAATTATATTCTTTTGATGCTTCATGTTTGTTAACCTAATCACTTTGGATTTTTTTAATGGCTCAGTTAATAACCACGTTTCAGATACTCTGCACATACTAGTTTTTGTAGTGATTTTTTAGAAGTTTTTCAGTATTTCTTGATTCAAACTTTTTACTTTCCTTAGTTCAGCATTAAATCCTTTTGTGGTGTATCAATTCATAATTGACTTTAAGATGCTTGTGAAAGAAGCTTCAACTTTTTAAGCAAAGGTGACCAGTCACAAAATTTTTACTAAAGATGAAACAGCATGTTACCTAAGTCATAACTGTTAGCTGATATTGTAGTTAAATTCCACAAGCATTTGTTGAGGGGCTGCCATGTGTCTGGGTATGAGGATATGGTATAAAGCAGCAGTACCCAGCTTATTTGGCACCAGGGACCAGATTCATGGAAGATGATTTTCCATGGATGGAGAGGAGTGGGGAGGGTTTCGGTGCAGGATTCGCGCACATTACATTTATTGTGCAGTTTATTCCTATTGTATCATCAGCTTCAACTCGCATCATCAGGGATTAGATCCTAGAGGTTGGGGACCCCCGGAACGCAGTGATTCAGGTGTTCTGTGTTCGTTTTTTACTGATAGATATGAAGTAGCTGACTCCTAGGAAGGCTACTGTTGAACTAGACATTTAGACTCTTATTTTCTGACACAGCATTTTGGCAAAAGCATTTCTCTCTCTCTCTTAGCCTGACCAACAGAATAATTTTATTTTTATTTTATTTTTCTAATAGTGGTTTTATGAAAACTAAAAGGTTCACTCAAGGTTTTTCTTTTATCTTCTGAAAAGTGGTAGTTACTAGTTAACTCAGGTGAATATAGACCTTGGATTGTGAGCTTTATCAGTGAGCAGGTTTCTTTTCATGAATGGTTTAGAGAGCTTTTTGGTTATGCGATATTGTTGCCATTTGTGTTTAGGCAGTGGGCATTAGAATAGGCCTTTTTAAATTGAGAAGCAAATATTGACCATATTCTGTTATTTTTAACGATCCAGCTCTTCTAGAAGGTCTAGACAATTTGTTTTGTTTTTAAGACGTTTACAAAGTCTTTCTATTCTTGTGTCCTCCATATCCCCTGTGTATCCTGTGATGTCACCACTTAGCCACCTACCAGCTAGCAACTTCTCTGTCCTTTGGTTTCCTCCCTTATCTGAAGTATATCACAGTCTGACAGCGTCTCTCAATCAGTGATAATGGGGTGCTTATAGAAATACATATACCCGAGGCCCCTCCCCAGATCTGCTGCATCGGACTTTCTTATGGGCTTGGGAGTCTAGCAGCATAGTAAGCATCCCAGGTGGCTCTCATGCCCACTAAAATTTGAGACAGTTTGCCTAATAGGAGAAACGAAAGTACAGATGATTACAGCAGTGCACCCCAACTCTAACGTGCATGTGACTCACCTGGGCGTCTTGTCAACCTGCAGATTCTCAGGGTGTAGGTCTGGGCGGGGTCTGAGATGCTGCGGTTGCGACAGGCTCCCAGGTGAGGCTGAGGCTGAGGCTGCCGACCCCTGCTGCCCCACTGTGAGTTTGTTTGCACAAAGGCTGTGATCGTCACAGGGCATTCTGGAAGCACCTGTGTAATTCCACCCAAAGAGAGACTCAGAGAAGAGTCTAGTCTGAGGCTTCTTGGGAAAAGGTAACTCTGGAGCTAAATATTAAACAATGTGTTGAGTTTTCATGTCGGTGGGTGGATAATAGGCAAAAGGACGATAAAGGCAATAAAGATGGATAGGCGAGTGTTGAGCAGGGCGTCGTCAGGCAGTGCTCTTTACAGTGGTTCAAAATGTTAGGCAGATATGGTCGGAATTTAGTATGGAGGGGAAGGCGTGGACTTTGCCATGTCAAGAAACTGAGAACTAAATATCATGTGAGTGGTGGGAAGTTGCCAAGCAGTGGGGCTTCCTGGTTAGCTAAGCATTTCAGAGTGATCACTAGACTTTAGATAGGTTATTATATTAAGTGGGACAAGACCAGAACCAGAGTCATCAGTAGTGACTGAAGCTGTGGCAGTCATCCAGGAGCCAGGTCCTGGGATAGCAGAAATAGGAATAGAAAGGCGAGGACGAAGGAGGAAGGAGGAATCCCAGAATTCTAGGGTTGAAACTGCCAACTAGAGAACAAGAGGCAGAAGGATATAGCTGCTTAGTAATTTTCCTCGCACATTTCACCTGCTTAAGTTTGGGATGTGTGTCTTATTTATTTTTGTCATGACATCTAGTCTGTAGTGGTACAGAATCTGCCTGCAATGCGGGAGACCTGGGTTCAATCCCTAGGTTAGGAATATCCCCCTGGAGAAGGGAACGGCTACCCATTCCAGTACTCTGGCCTGGAGAATTTCATGGACTGTATATATAGTCCATGGAGTCGGAAAGAGTCAGACACGAATTTCACTTCTAGTCTGTAGTAGATATTCAGTAAACATTTCTTATTAAAAATTAGTTTGCAGGAGAAATTTTATTTTGCATGTTAAATAATTCCAAAAATGTGTGACTGTTCTTGAAAGTATTTATAGGCTGAGTCAGCTGTTTCAAGATATTATGAATGAAGAATAGGCTTTAAATTCTGGAAATCATGAATCTTTGCACCATTCATTCCAAATTATTTATTGGTGCTTCTATATACTATGTATTTTAACTTGATGATTCTTTCTAATGTATACTACCAGACTCTCCATTTCCACTGTTAATTTTATCAGCAGCTGTGCTTCTGTTTCTTGATGTAACTACTTGTTTATAATTTTAGAACTCTTTGGCAGCATGATTTTGGCCAGGTTGTCGTCCTCACTAATTTGTGTCTGACTCTTTTGCGACTCCATGGACTCCTGCCTGCCAGGCGCCTCTGTCCATGGGATTTCCCAGGCAAGACCACTGGAATGGGTTGCCTTTTCCTTCCCCAAGGGATCTTCCCCGACCCAGGGATTGAACCTGCGTCTCCTGCATTGGCAGGCAGGTTCTTTACCACTGAGCCACCAGGAAAGCCCTGGTTTGGTGATAGCCCCACCTTAGATCTAGGCAGGAATGCCGTCTGTTGCTGAAGATGCTGGTAGATATCAGTAAAGACATTTGTACTAAAAAGTAGCAGAGCAAGTGACCCAAAATTTGAGAATCTAGTCAACTCCCATGAAAAGAAAGTGAAAGTCGCTCAGTCATGTCCAACTCTTTGCAAACCTGTGGACTATATAGTCCATGAGATTCTCCAGGCCAGAATACTGGAGTGCGTAGCCTTTCCCTCCTCCAGGAGATCTTTCCCAACCAGGGATCACATCCAGATCTTCCACATTGCAGGTGGATTCTTTACCAGCTGAGCTACAAGTAAAGCCCAAGAACACTGGAGTGGGTAGCCAGTCCCTTCTCCAGCAGATCTTCCTGACCCAGGAATAGAACCAGGGTCTTCTGCATTGCAGGCGGATTCTTTACCAACTGAGTTATTAGGGAAGCCCTGATCCCTAACTCCCATAAGTCAGTGTTGGTATACCCCAATGATCATTCACTTGCTCTGACCTGATGGTGGAGAAGGCAATGGCAACCCACTCCAGTACTCTTGCCTGGGAAGTCCCATGGACGGAGGAGCCTGATGGGCTGCAGTCCATGGGGTCGCAGAGTCGGACGTGACTTCACTTTCACTCTTCACTTTGATGCATTGGAGAAGGATATGGCAACCCACTCCAGTGTTCTTGCCTGGAGAATTCCAGGGACGGGGGAGCCTCGTGGGCTGCCGTCTTTGGGGTTGCACAGTCGGACACGACTGAAGCACTTAGCAGCAGCAGCAGCAGACCTGATGGTGCAATATACTCAGATAGTAGCATAGGAAAATCATCACAGCTGATCCGTGAGCAGCTTGGGGCTCGAGGCCCAGGGTGTGCAGTGGAATGTCAGAGGTCAGGCTCTCCTTATCATAGGCTCCGCAACTTCAGATTGTGTGCAGTACACTGTAGTACATATTTACCGGAAAAAGAATCAGCCTATAAGTTTGTATTCAAGAGTCATGCAATAGTATGGCTAGATTTTTTCCCCCCACTGCACAGAATGTTTTTCCTTTTTTCTTTTGGTTCTCTTTAATTCTTATTTCTTTTGTGCTGTTTTCTAAGCCTGAAACCAGTTGTTCTTAAGTCTAAAAAGTTGAGGCCTTTTGGAAGCATCATTTAGTTTATGTCTCTTACCTGCAAGTTGATCTGCTGGTGAAGGAACTTCATTGGGCTCAGGGGGAGTGGGGTGGAGATGTTACTTCTTCATCCATGTAAGATAAACCTTTTATATGTAATGCTCGGAGTAGGAGAACGGGCAGGAAGACATGGCTGGCTTTGGTTTTTCAGGCTACAGACTCAGAGTTCAGTTCTGGGGGAGAGAAGAAAGGAAGAAAACAGACAGATGCACTCTGAAGAAGTAATAAAGTAAAAATCACTTCACTGGCCTCGTCTTAGAAGCATGTACTGGCACAGTCACCCCTCTAGAAGCCTGCACCAAGACAGGTTGCCTGACAGTCTCTACCCCAGGCACCATAAAACCTCACGTTATTTCTCCCAGAGGCTCCCAGCCCAGAATTCCTTTTTATTCCTTAGGAATTGTTTAATTCTCTTGCTCTCAGAGTTTTAGGACTACTTGAGAACTCTAGTGTGGTCCAAAAAAAAATCTTTTCTTATTATCTTATCTTAGAGGAAGGCTGGGTGTTTGCTCCAAAGGCTTCTTGGTTCTATCCTGCCAGCCACTGCTGGATGCTAAATTTGATAAACAGTCTTTTCACTATAGTGCTGTTAATCCTATAAACCTTAGTCTAAAGTGCAGTGGGTTGAAAATGCTGGACTTTAAGAAGCCTTTAATAAGTATACAAGGTTTTAAAATAGTTTACCATCAGATGACTGATTTCCATACCATAGTACAAATATAATTTTTAAAAAGATCATTCAGTTAACACTTGCATGCAGATAACAGTAAGACTTAAGAGCAGTTTCTAGACCTCAGCACTTTTGACATTTTGGTCCAGATACTTCTTTTTTGAGTAGTGCTGTCTTGTACATCATAGCAGCATACCTCACTTTTACCAACTAGATAGCAAGGAGCACCCTTGTCTAATGGTGAAAACCAAAATTGTCTTCAGAATGGCCACTTGGGAGCAGTGTTGCCCCAGTGGAACATCAGTATGCTTCAGTAAGCCTTGCTGCCCACTAGAATCACTTGAGAAGCTCACTACTTCCCATCCCCACTCACCCAAACCCCAGGTTCCAGACCCTGCCTTCCATCTAGAATTTCTGATCTCTTTGCTGCGTAGTGAGGTCTTGGCCTCCAGGTTTTGCTGGTGGTGTATTGTTTGTTTTAAGCCGATTCTAATTGCGCCATGCTTGAGAAATACCCCTTGACTCAGAGCCCCTTCGGTAGTTTCCCTTGATTATCTAGCATTGAAATCTGAAGTAAGTTACTTGAGTTCCTAGGATTTTATTATCTTGAGCTAGAAAACTAAAGAGATGGACTGGATGACTTCTGCTTTTAATTAAAAACATAGTACCTACTCATGTTTACAGCCCCTTGTTTATGGTTTTCTGTAACATATTTTAGTAATGGGAAGATCGTTGTTTTCTCAGGGTCTTCATGTTGTCTCTCACTTGTATCTCTCTTCATTTTGCTTAAAGATTCCGCCAGCAATGCGGGCTAGGCAGGATCAGTCCCTGGGTCTGGAAGATCCCCTGGAGGAGAGTACGGCAACCTGCTCCAGTATTCTTGCCTGGAGAATCCCATGGACAGAGGAGCCTGGAAGGCTGTATAGTCCATGGGGTCACAGAGTTGGACACGACTGAAGTGACTGAGCACATAGTAACGATTTAATAGATGCCTTATTTTACCTGACTATAGTCATTCACTTTTTAGATTTCAGCAAAACTGAACCCCGTGATAGCGCTCCAGCAGGCTTATTTGTTGGTTAATTCTGTAGATTATTTGACTGCATACCATGCACAAGGCAGACCTTATCTCATGAAACATAATTTTCATCAAGAGAAGTGACTTTCAAATGTGGGTACTGTTAGGCAGAAATTTCCCCATGTCTAAAGCATTTTATTTGAGAGAAGAGTGGTTGGGGGTGGGGGGTGGTGGAGGCTGCCAACCAGTGAAAAGGCCTGTAGTGTTAAGACGGTGAATGTTAGTGCTGTCCCTTCAAATCAGGAAATGCCAGTGGTAAGAGCTTCAGTTTATTTAGCGCTTGCTTGTGAGCAGGTGAGCACAATAACTGTGTGAACTATACTGACTTACAGGTGAGGGAGCTGACTTTGAAAAGACTTGGAAAGGGTTAGGTAACTTAACCAGATTACAGATGGATGGAAATTGGCCAACCGAGGATTTGAAGCTAGCTCGTTTGACTGCAGATCTGAGCTCTCAGCTACTGCTTCCCACATAAAGGGGTGCCACTCCCCTTCTTTTATTCCTGATCTTACTCAGATAAATCACCTCTCTAATTCAAGTGAATTTCAGTGACTTGTTGGAATTAAACTGAGATAATAAATGAGAAATTTTCTAGGTCAGCGCCTGCTGCTGCTGCTAAGTCGGTTTAGTCGTGTCCGACTCTGTGCAACCCCATAGACGGCAGCCCACCAGGCTCCTCTGTCCCTGGGATTCTCCAGGCGAGAACACTGGAGGGGGTTGCCATTTCCTTCTCCAATGCATGCATGCATGCTAAGTCGCTTCAGTTGTGTCCGACTCTGTACGACCCCATAGATGGCAATCCACCAGACTCCTCTGTCCCTAGGACTCTCCAGGCAAGAATACTGGAGTGGGTTGCCATTTCCTTCTCCAGGTCAGTGCCTAATACATAATAATAATCTCTCAATGGGCTTCCCGTGTGGCTTAGCTCGTAAAGAACCCACCTGCAATGCGGGAGACCTGGGTTCAAGTCTGGGTTGGGAAGATCCCCTAGAGAAGGGATAAACTACCCACTCCAGTATTCTGACCTGGAGAATTCCATGAACTGTATAGTCCACGGCTTCGCAAAGAGTCAGACACAGCTGAGCAACTTTCACTTTCCACTTGCCAATCTCTCGATAACATAAGTCTCCCAGGATGTCTTCTTGAGTATACCAGTATCTCACTAGTTTTAATTTTTGCCTTTAAGCTTTGGTTAGAATTAAATTGCTCTCTGATTTCTCCTCCTGTTAACTAATGGATGCCAGCCTTTTCAACCAGGGATTAGAGAGAGAATTATACGTTTAAAAAAAATGAGTGAGTATTTTTCCATTTCTCCTAAAGTTGGTAATACTATTCTAAATTCAGAGAAGAGAAGTTAATTATATATAGTGATTACCTTAGTGCATTAAGTCTTAATTTTCTCTTGGGATCTCTATTTAAAAGGTTATAGAATGCATTTAGTGGTTCTGTGAGAAGACTTTAGACCAGATAATTTGAAGTACTAGTTTGTCAGTATTAGTCATAGGAATTATTAGAATGTGGAACTGAGATAACCATGTTCAATCAGACAACACCATAGAATGCATCTCAACAGGAAAGGAACTATATATGTAACAAACTCTTCTTGTAATAAGCAACCACTGCGGGGACCAGTTTTTATATAAGAAGACAGGCTTAGCTTTCTGACTTAGTGCACAGTCTTGGAGGGGAAGGATTTTGCTTTAGAGTGTTGTATTTCATCAAAGACTGTTCATTTCTAGGAAATGGGAGTTAAAATGCATTTGCATTTTTAGTGTTCTTTGTTCCCCCTTTTTTTCCCAAGGAGTTACATTATTTATAAGCAGATTTGAATAATGATAGGTTTATTCTAACATCCTTAAAAATTAAGCACCAGGTATAAGCATAACTGCAGATGGTGACTGCAGCCATGAAATTAAATGATGCTTACTCCTTGGAAGGAAAGTTATGACCAACCTAGACAGCATATTCAAAAGCAGAGACATTACTTTGCCAACAAAGGTCCATCTAGGAGAAGGCAATGGCACCCCAGTCCAGTACTCTTGCCTGGAAAATCCCGTGGACAGAGGAGCCTGATAGGCTGCAGTCCATGGGGTCGCTAAGAGTTGGACACGACTGAGCGACTTCACTTTGACTTTTCACTTTCATGCATTGGAGAAGGAAATGGCAACCCACTCCAGTGTTCTTGCCTGGAGAATCTCAGGGATGGGGGAGCCTGGTGGGCTGCTGTCTGTGGGGTCGCACAGAGTCGGACATGACTGAAACGACTTAGCAGCAGCAGCAGCAGTCAAAGCTATGGTTTTTCCAGTAGTCATGTATAGATGTGAGAGCAGGGCTATAAAGAAAGCTGAGCACTGAAGAACTGATGCTTTTGAACTGTGGTGTTGGAGAAGACACTTGAGAGTCCCTTGGATTTAAAGGAGATCAAACCAGTCAATCATAAAGGAAATCAGTCTTGAATATTCATTGGAAGGACTGATGCTGAAGCTGAAACTCCAATACTTTGCCCACCTGATGCAAAAAACTGACTCCTTGGCAAAGACCCTGATGCTGGGAAAGATTGGAGGCAGGAGAAGAAGGGGATGACAGAGGATGAGATGGTTGGATGGCATCACCGACTCAATGGACATGAGTTTGAGTAAGCTCCGGAGTATGGACAGGGAAGCCTGGCGTGCTGCAGTCCATGGGGTGGCAAAGAATCAGACATGACTGAGCAACTGAACTGATAAATTGCTCTTGGCGAATCAGTGAAAATTGAGATTTGTATATATTTTCCGTCCTTTTGGCCTTATATATACTGACTAGGTGCATGGAATTCTTTCTCAATTCTACTTTTAGCCTTTAGGTTGCTCATAACCTGGCTTCAGTAAATTCATGTATACTTCAGATGAGTAAGATGAGTTCTTAGGCCTTAAACGTCCCTTTATTAGAAATTAAAACAAAGATTTGATTGATATTATTAAATTATAAGGCTAAATTGGGTTTTTCTGATTTCACAAGTTGGGGCTATTGTTTAAATTATTGTAAATTTAAAATGAGTTTATTGTTTTTCTGAAACAGAAAGACTTCATTGGTTTGATAAGATGGAATTTTATATTTTTTTCTTTTTAGGTTGACTATTGCATTTTTCGCACTCTCTGGGCTGGATATGTTGGACTCCTTAGATGTGGTCAACAAGGATGATATAATAGAGTGGATTTACTCCCTGCAGGTCCTTCCCACAGAAGACAGTGAGTGAGTTTTTAGCATTTTATTTTTAGTGTGACTAGCTGTACCTAGTGTAACACGTGTGTTGGACTTGGAAATCTTCGTGTATTCACAAACCATTATCATATTGGGTTGGCTGAAAAGTTCGTTCGGGTTTTTCGTAACATCGTACAGAAAAACACGAACAAACTTTTCGGCCAACCCAGTATTTCATTCATCTGCGTTTTCCTTGTGATGCGGCGCTCCCGTTCTGTTTGAGCAAGGTGCTGGCCAAGGTAGGCACATGCCTTGAGAGGCTGCTCTGAGGTTGAGCGGGGCTTCGCAGCTGTGCGCCATGCTGCTGTGCACGGCCGCCCTGACAGCCGCTGCTCGACGACCTGGGTCCACGCTCATGTTTGGTTAGTTTTGTAGCGTTCACTGTTTTTCATTCTCTGCCATTCTTTTTGTCTCTTCACTGAAAAACTCCTTGCCATCAAAAAGTTTCATTCCGACTTCTTAACCATTTTCCCCGCTAATGTTCCGTTAGTGTTTCTTTAATGGTTTCTTAGAACTCTTGGTTATACTTCAGTCATTTTTATGGTTCTTAACCCTTTATATATTTTGATCAATTAAATAAATCCTCAGAATTCATAAATTACAGATCAGTTAAATACACATAAGTTTTATAAACTCTGTTGTTCACTCCATTAAGTTTAAAATACCAAATATTGATTGAACTTATAAATGTTAGAAATTCTAATAAACTCCCAGAAAGTCATGTACTTCTTATGTGTGATCACTGCTTTCCTTTCTTTTATGAGTCAGCATTTATAATTTAATGATATGGTTCATTGGTTGGAGTAATCTCACCCAGGTAAGCTTTGGGGAAATAATAAACCAAAGCTTTATTTAGAAAGAAAGAGCTTTGATCTGTTAGCAGATACCATTGGACATAGTGTGAGCTTTCTATTTTATTATTCTTGAAGTTTGTAGTATTTGTTTATAATTTTAAAAAGTCTTTGCTTATTAATGGATTCTTTTTAAAAAATGGTTAGGCATTTTGGATCTTTCAGAATTCTAATATAAAATCTAATCATTTTTCACCAATGACTTGAGACAGCATATGTGATATACTGATGAGTAGTTATAGATTCCAACATGTTGCTGAGTAGTATTTATTGAATGTTCTGCTAAGAATACTCTGCTAAACTTGAACAGAAGGACTGTTGAAAATTATGAGATATGGTTCTCGTTCTCCAGGAGCTTGTGGCTGAGGTGAGGCTAAGTTCTAGTCACCTGCAAAATGGAAATAATTTGTATTTCCTTTTTAATCAGATTTTTTTTTTCACTAGTCTGAGTGAAAGTCTGGAAGTTTTTAAAAAGTTAGATATTAATATTAAACAGATGTAGTTTTGTTACAGATTATGTGTAATTTTTGCTTGTTTACTAACAATGCATGTCCTAATTATAAATTGTTGTTTCCTAAGTATATTTCACATAGTACAGATAGGAAATTATACACTGTGGTATATAGCAAAGCTATTCTATAAGAAGTTTTTGCTAAAATATATTACTTTTAGACATTACTTATGATACTCATTTCCTTGGAATAAAATAGCTATGGTCCCTCTAGAAATGTAGGAAACCCATGCTGTAGGTTACAGTTACCAGAGCACTAGTCATTTTTTTCATTGTGCTTCCTACATTCTTTTGTATTTTTATCTGCCTTTAAGGACAGTTTGCTGGCTTCATGATTGAGCTAATTAATACCGTATTTGTTTTGAAGGCTTCTTACTTCTCTCATTATTTGATCTTCTGTTGCAAGAGCCTTGCCAATTGTCATCTGAAGCTGTGACGTTATCCCTGATAATTGTGTTAGCTGTGCACTCACTAGAATGACCAAAATGAGAGAGGTGGGAAACACCGAGTGCTGATGAGGAAGTTGCACAACTGTAACTGCTATTTATAGCCACTGTTCGGCAGCATTTACTAAAGCCAAACAAATGTACATTCTGTGGCAGTGATTCTACTCGCTAGTATAGAGCCAACCAGAAATGAAAGAATGGACTCTCCAAAAGATGTGTACTGGAATGGTCATTCATAGCAGTATTTTTCACAGGAGCCCGGGGTAGGAATATGCAAACTGCCCGTCAGTGTAGATCAGTGATGTATCGGAATTCACACGCTGGATCACTGCACAGTAATGGCAAAGGACAATTTAGACCTGCATACAGAAATCTGGATGAGTGGCACAAACCTATTTGTGATAGACATATAGTATGTTACTCTATTAATGCAAAGTAAACATGTCAGTAAAGCCAGTGTGAGCCTTTGGGGAGTGCCGAGAAGGGAGCAGGACGGGCTTCTTGGGTGCTGGCCATGTGCTTTTTCCTGAGCAGAGAGCTGGTTATACAGGTACGTTTCCTTTGAAGAAGTTCATTAAGCTGTTTATTATACTTTGATGAAAGTTAAAGATTTTTTTGAATTTGGGTGTATTTACCATCTCTTTTGAGATCATTCAGAATTCTCTTTCCCATTGTGCTTTCAACTCCATGTACTTCACAGAGTGAAGCCCATTGCTAATTTTTTACTTTTTCAATCATTGCTGCTTACCTGTTGCTTTAAATATTTTTGCTCATGTCTGAATTGTAGACTTCTGGAGGGCAGTGAATGAACCTCTCTTAGATTTTTTTTCTCTTTTCATGTGTGGTGCATCATTGTGTATCAGCAGTTGTTGCACTGTAAATTACTTATACCTTTTCCTACTTTTTTGCTTTTCTGTATTTTCACATTTAGCCTACAGCATTCTCTGACTCCTCAAATATTCTCACATTTGTAAGGCATTTGCAAGCTGAATAGAATGCTTTCTATAACTCCTAACTCTCTATTTGTCCTACTTTGTGATATCACATAAAATCCTAGGGGACTTAAAAATCGTAAAAGTGTTAAACAGAACCCAAAGACCATAAAATAAAAATTTGGCAGATTTGATTAAATATTTTTAAATGTGACATAGGGAAAGATAAAGTCGGATAAATAACAGACTTGGAGGAAATTGTGCCACTGTATATATTAGACAAAATATCAATATCAAAACTGTAAAAAGTTGTTAAAAGATTGAGGAAAAGATGACACATTGCCATTTAGAAAATGCCAAAATTTGTGAATAGATACTCCACAAAAGAAGTACATATAGCCATTAAATACATGAAGAGAGGACCGACCAATAGTAGAAATTAGGGAGATGCAGTAGAAACAAGAGATGAGCATTATTTTTTACCTAGCACATCAATTTACCAAAAAGTTTTGAATACTCTGTTGTTGGAAGTGAAAAGTGCTGTACCCTTTGGAAGGGCATTTTAGGAGGGCGACTTTCTGCCCTCACATATCCTTGTGTGTGTTGTATCTAGTTAAATCGTGGTCCCCCAAAGGCATATGCACCCAGAACCTCAGAGGGTGCCTACATTTGGAAGGAGGGTCTTGGCAAGCATAATTAGGGTAAGGGTCTCAAGAAGAGTGACTGGTGTCCTTCAGAGAGAACGGAAGGGAGGTACTTGACGGAGGACAGGCCATGTGAAGACAGACGCAGAGCTCAGGGGTGGGTCCGCGTGGTAAAGAGCATCAGGAATGCCCACCAGAAACTCAGAGGAGGTATACACTTGGCTTTCCCTCAGAGCCCTCGGAAGGAGCCAACCTGCTGACAACTTGATTTTGAACTCCTGGGCTCTACACCTACAAGAGAATACATTTCTGTTGTTTAAAGCCGCCAGGTTAGTGGTAAGTTGTTGCTAACCTCAGGAACCTAGTACCTGTGCACGGAACTCTGTAGAGGCATGTGTTGGCATTGTTTGTTATAATAATACGTCAGAAACAGGAAGTATCCACCAAAAGTGAAACAGTTAAATAAGCTTTGGCCAGTAAAGAGTACTGCCCTGTAGTAAGGTGACTGCGGTAGATCTGTATATGTACTTACATGAAACTGTTCATCAGATGCGGTTAAATGGTAAATACCAACGTGTACAGGGGTGTTTTGTTTTAACAATCTGTTAACATCAGTGTATAGGAAAATCTCCAAAAGCATGCATAGACAGCCTTTGTCGAGGGGAAAGTAGATGAGAACAGAGGTAGGGGATGGCTGGATAAGGTACTTTAGTTTTATTCTATATTTCTGCATTGTTTGAATGCTGACAATAAATATTCTGTATTTAAAAAATTTTAGTTAAAAAATCTTTATCTCAGCCTCTCTTCAAAACACAACACAAATAAAAACGAAGCCAATTTATATGATTACACACAAATATTGACATTTTGCTGCTGGCAGGAACAATTCAGTGCATTATTTAATATTTTGTAGTTTTCAAATACATCATCACATTGTTCTTCCCTCAGTCTGCCTTTCCCAGAAGTCGGGCAGACATTGAAAGGAAGAGTGAGTGAGAGGCCTGCCCGAGGTCACACAGAGATGTCAGTGACAGAGTCAGACTGGAATCCCTGGCTTCTGACTCCAGGTCCCCATGCTGCTGTACTGGGAAAGTATACAGTCCCTTGTGGAAACTGTTCTGTGTGGCAATTAAGTACATTGTAAATATTTAATCACAATTATCCCCTAGGATTGTAAAGATCCCCGTGGTATCCTAATAATAAGTGCGGTCAGACCATTGGAGGGTTGGGGCCCTTCTCATCAATGTCAGGAAGTATTTAGGAAACACCAGGGATCAGCCCGGGGACTTTGTTACCCTCTCTGACCAGGGGCACAACCAGACAATTTTGGAGCTAGAACAAAACAAGGAATATTATAGTCCATCGGTTTACAAGTAGATGTTAAGATCCAGAGAGAGTAATCATTTGCTCACAGTAATATAACTAGTTGATGTTAGAAGCAGGGTTAGAGTGCAGCTTCCTGCTTCTCATTTTCAGGTTTCCCTACACTGATCCCATGCACCAAGTGCTCTTTTTATCATGGGTATTTTTCTGTGAGATGCGGATTTTTTCATGAGAACTCTGAGGCTGTCTTACGTGTCTAAAGGAAGATAAATCTGATATCTCTTCCTTAATAGAGCTCATAAAAATTATAATTAAGTGTTTGGAAATGTAGATAAAGTGGTTTACTATTAAAATGTAAAATGTTCATTGATTTCAATTTTTTAGTAGACTTTCAGTGAGTTTGCGTCCTTTTTTTATTTTAAACAACGTGCTGGAAATGTAAGTATAGTTTCATGTGGCTAAATTGAGCATTAAAACTTTTAGAAATTATAGAACACTTGTTTGGGAGGCATTGTAGATCAAGAATTTTATGTAAAGATAGTGTCCCGGTCATGGGTTGGTTTACGTGCCCAGCGGCCCTTAGTCGCTTATCTGGTATGCTATGCCACACGTCTTTTCACAGCCCACCTGCAGTTCCAAATTCTCAACTTACTGTTTTGTTGGATGAAATGCTATTAAATTTCAAATCTCTATGAAAGAAAATCCCCTACCTGCCTTCTCTTTAACTGGTCTAGGTCCTATTCTAAAACTAATCTGTGGGATTTAGGAAATAGATACAAAAACGTTTTTTAAGGTATGTAGTATTTTATTGACCTTGTGGGGATCTTCTTGACATCCTGAAACAGGAGTCATATAAGATGTTCTTTTACTAGGAAACCTTGTGTTTCTTGAGACCTGTGAGAAATTATTTCTATAGCCATAAAATGTACATGTCTACTTTTACATTTTAAAAAAATCACCACATTCGCTTGAATTCTTTTTGCATAGTGCAATAACATAACTTTGAAAATGAAAATTAGAATGTTAAGAACATAACCAAAACAAGTTTTGGATTATATAAGCAGCACACCACCACTAGTAATGTGATATTTTAGCTCGAGTTATATTTTATTGGAAGCATTTAAATATAATATTTTATGTATTTTTATTTTGTCTCAATAAAATTTTCTCTTACGAGGGCAAATTCATTTTCTTATGAAAAGCAGAGTAACTCTGCTGAAAATAAATCTTTTTAACCTCTCATTAAAGTTTTACATTCTGCGAGTTTCCTTGCTTTTTAGAGAATATCTAAATCCATTGTCTTTATGATGCTCTGCATGGCTGGAGTTTCTTTGAGTTTAGTAGTCAAATCCTAAGTTGTAAGTCAGATATGACCCAGTCATCAAGCAGAAGTCAGCTTTGTAGCTTACTACTTATCTTTAATGGGCAAGCATGCAGATAAAGGGATTGTTTTCCTTTATGGTTGATAGCTAAATATGTTTTACTCTTTAATACGTCTCTCTACGTATTTGGCCTGCCTTGGTGACCGAGTCGTAAAGAACCTACCTGCCAATGCAGGAGACATGGGTTTGATCCCTGGCTCAGGAAGATCCCCTGAAGGAAGAAAGGACAACCCACTCCAATAGCCTACCCTGGAGAATCCCAGGTACAGAGGAGCCTGGTGGGCTACAATCCATGGGGTCGCAAGAGTCGGACATGACTCAGTGACTAGACAACAACTACATACTCACACATAAATGCCCATATGTATATTACACCCATTCATGTGCCCATATTTGCTGCTGCTCCTTTTTCTTTCTGTTGACCCAGTTTCATTTTTTAAGTAATCTGGGTTTTTATGATGCATAGCTGTTTAAGCTACTTTCATATAACGAGGTAAACTTGTTTGACTTTATGGATGTGTTCACCAAATCAGTGATTCTCAATTTTGACTGTGTAATAAGGCAGGGATTATTTTTCTTTCTTATATGCATTAGTTCAGGCCCTACTCTGAGGGTTTTGATGTGGGCCGCAGTTACGACCCAAAAGCATCCAGATTTTTCTGAACTGGACTTGATCATGTTCATCAGCCAGACCACATTTTATTTCCTAGTACTGAATAGGAACACTAGAGGGTGCTGTCTCAGTTCAGTTCAGTTGCTGAGTCCTGTCCAACACTTTGCAACCCCATGAATCACAGCACACCAGGCCTCCCTGTCCATCACCAACTCCCGGAGTTCACTCAGATTCACATCCATAGAGTCAGTGATGCCATCCAGCCATCTCATCCTCTGTCGTCCCCTTCTTCTCCTGCCCCCAATCCCTCCCAGCATCAGAGTCGTTTCCAATGAGTCAACTCTTTGCATGAGGTGGCCAAAGTACTGGAGTTTCAGCTTTAGCATCATTCCTTCCAAAGAAATTCCAGGGCGGATCTCCTTCAGAATGGACTGTCTGGATCTCCTTGCAGTCCAAGGGACTCTCAAGAGTCTTCTCCAGCCTCACAGTTCAAAAGCATCATTTCTTCGGCGCTCAGCCTTCTTCACAGTCCAACTCTCACATCCATACATGACTACTGGAAAACCATAGCCTTGACTAGACAGACCTTAGTTGGCAAAGTAATGTCTCTGCTTTTGAATATGCTATCTAGGTTGGTCATAACTTTTCTTCCAAGGAGTAAGTGTCTTTTAATTTCATGGCTGCAGTCACCATCTGCAGTGATTTTGGGGCCCCCCAAAATAAAGTCTGACACTGTTTCTGCTGTTTCCCCATCTATTTCCCATGAAGTGATGGGGCCGGATGCCATGATCTTCGTTTTCTGAATGTTGAGCTTTTAAGCCAACTTTTTCACTCTCCTCTTTTACTTTCATCAAGAGGCTCTTTAGTTCGTCTTCACTTTCTGCCATAAGGGTGGTGTCATCTGCATATCTGAGGTTATTGATATTTCTCCCGGCAATCTTGATTCCAGCTTGTGTTTCTTCCAGTCCAGCGTTTCTCATGATGTACTCTGTATAGAAGTTAAATAAGCAGGGTGACAATATACAGCCTTGATGTACTCCTTTTCCTATTTGGAACCAGTCTGTTGTTCCATGTCCAGTTCTAACTGTTGCTTCCTGACCTGCATACAGATTTCTCAAAAGGCAGGTTAGGTGGTCTGGTATTCCCATCTCTCTCAGAATTTTCCACAGTTTATTGTGATCCACACAGTCAAAGGCTTTAGCATAGTCAATAAAGCAGAAATAGATGTTTTTCTAGGACTCTCTTACTTTTTCCATGATCCAGTAGATGTTGGCAATTTGATCTCTGGTTCCTCTGCCGTTTCTAAAACCAGCTTGAACATCAGGGAGTTCACAGTTCACGTATTGCTGAAGCCTGGCTTGGAGAATTTTGAGTATTACTTTACTAGCATGTGAGATGAGTGCAATTGTGTGGTAGTTTGAGCATTCTTTGGCATTGCCTTTCTTTGGGATTGGAATGAAAACTGACCTTTTCCAGTCCTGTGGTCACTGCTGAGTTTTGCCAATTTGCTGGCATATTGAGGGCAGCACTTTCACAGCATCATCTTTCAGAATTTGAAACAGCTCAACTGGAATTCCATCACCTCCACTAGCTTTGTTCGTAGTGATGCTTTCAAAGGCCCACTTGACTTCACATTCCAGGATATCTGGCTCTAGATGAGTGATCACACCATCGTGATTATCTTGGTTGTGAAGATCTTTTTTGTACAGTTCTTCTGTGTATTCTTGCCAGCTCTTCTTAATATCTTCTGCTTCTGTTAGGTCCATACCATTTCTGTCCTTTATTGAGCCCATCTTTACATGAAATGTTCCCTTGGTATCTCTAATTTTCTTGAAGAGATCTCTAGTCTTTCCCATTCTGTTGTTTTCCTCTATTTCTTTGCATTGATCGCTGAGGAAGGCTTTCTTATCTCTTCTTGCTATTCTTTGGAATTCTGCATTCAGATGTTTATATCTTTCCTTTTCTCCTCTGCTTTTCGCTTCTCTTCTTTTCACAGCTATTTGTAAGGCCTCCCCAGACAGCCATTTTGCTTGTTGGCATTTCTGTTCCATGGGGATGGTCTTGATCCCTGTCTCCTGTACAATGTCACGAACCTCATTCCATAGTTCATCAGGCACTCTATCTATCAGATCTAGGCCCTTAAATCTATTTCTCACTTCCACTGTATAATCACAAGGAATTTGATTTAGGTCATACCTGAATGGTCTAGCGGTTTTCCCTACTTTCTTCAATTTAAGTCTGAATTTGGTAATAAGGAGTTCATGATCTGAGCCACAGTCAGCTCCTGATCTTGTTTTGTTGACTGTATAGAGCTTCTCCATCTTTGGCTGCAAAGAATATAATCAATCTGATTTGGTGTTGACCGTCTGGTGATGTCCATGTGTAGAGTCTTCTCTTGTGTTGTTGGAAGAGGGTGTTTGCTATGACCAGTGCATTTTCTTGGCAAAACTCTATTAGTCTTTGCCCTGCTTCATTCCGCATTCCAAGGCCAAATTTGCCTGTGACTCCAGGTGTTTCTTGACTTCCTACTTTTGCATTCCAGTCCCCTATAATGAAAAGGACATCTTTTTGGGGTGTTAGTTCTAAAAGGTCTTGTAGGTCTTCATAGAACCGTTCAACTTCAGCTTCTTCAGCATTACTGGTTAGGGCTAGACTTGGATTGTTATGCCCAAGTCACGAAATCTCCCAGTGACCACTAGGGAGCCGATATATGATGCAAAAAGCAAGAGAGTCTTTATTACCAAGCTCGAGCTGGGGCTCCCACCGTTAACCGATGCAGCAGCTATAGGGAGGAGCCCTGGGTTTTGGGTTACATTGCTTATATAGGGAGTGTTCATGAAAAAATGTCTAGGTTGCAGGAAGTCTGATTGGTCACTTTCTTTCAAAGGGTTGTGTGTTGGTTTTTGATTGGTCCCTATTACCTAGGTAGACCACAAGTTCCTGAACGTTAAGTCAGGAGATTCTGGTCTGGATCCGATTGGCTCGTGGGTGGTGGGGGTGAGGTCAGGGGATTTCCAAAGGCTCTTTTCCCGGAACCTTACTGAATGGAGTTTTTCTGTTAACAAAATGGAGTAGCTTAGATTCTTCAGGATTACTGTGATATTGAATGGTTTGCCTTGGAGACGAACAGAGATCCTTCTGTCGTTTTTGAGACTGCATCCAAGTACTGCATTTCGGACTCACTTGTTGACCATGATGGCTACTCCATTTCTTCTGAGGGATTCCTGCCCGCAGTAGTAGATATAATGGTCATCTGAGTTAAATTCACCCATTCCAGTCCCTTTTAGTTTGCTGATTCCTAGAATGTCGACGTTCACTCTTGCCATCTCTTGTTTGACCACTTCCAATTTGCCTTGATTCATGGACCTGACATTCCAGGTTCCTATGCAATATTGCTCTTACAGCATTGGACCTTGCTTCTATCACCAGTCACATCCACAGCTGGGTATTGTTTTTGCTTTGGCCCCATCCCTTCATTCTTTCTGGAGTTATTTCTCCACTGATCTCCAGTAGCATATTGGCACCTACTGACCTGGGAGTTCCTCTTTCAGTGTCTTATCATTTTGCCTTTTCATACTGTTCATGGGGTTCTCAAGGCAAGAATACTGAAGTGGTTTGCCAGTCCCTTCTCCAGTGGACCACATTCTGTCAGACCTCTCCACCATGACCCGCCCGTCTTGGGTTGCCCTGTGGGTATGGCTTAGTTTCATTGAGTTAGACAAGGCTGTGGTCCTAGGGTGATTAGATTGACTAGTTTTCTGTGAGTATGGTTTCAGTGTGTCTGCCCTCTGATGCCCTGTTGCAACACCTACCAAAGAAGTTTAAACTTTATCCTGAATATGCATTCAGTTGTAAATTTGTAATAAATTGCATATTTATACTTGAATAGTTATCATGAATAGGTAAGCTTACTAGCATTATAAAAGACTTCATAGTAGCAGACAAATGTTGACAGGAACCAGAAAGAATGGCCTGACGAATATTTTAAGATGATGATGTGTACTCCCTTTTGAAAATGGAAGAAAAGATATTTTTATTTTAAAGAAACTTTCCTTTATGAAGCCCCTACTATATATCAGCCTCGATATGAAACTGACTTTGTGGGGGCTCCAGAAGGTTTCTTAAGGGAAGTATAAACTCAAACCTGAAACATGGAATCAGAGCTTTCTTTCATCAAAAGTAGAAATAGGATTTGATTTTCATAGAGAACTGTCAGCAGATCAGTAGCTTGAAAGGATAACTTTTAGAAAGGCAATCCAAAGGGGAAAAAGGAAAAGCTGATTGCAAAAGTTTAAGTAATAATAGTAAAACTTTTTAGGGTTCAGATAAAATACAGGACCTAGGACAGTATATTGTTTAACATTACCCCTCACCCAATTCAAGATGGATTAAAACAAATGACACTAAAAGGATAGAGGCACTCGTAGCTTGGTAAGGAAGGGATAATTTATTTTTAATTTAAAAAATACAATGTTACATCCAGTTTGGAGTATGGAAAGAGTATTAGGCAGAATTCTGAAGATGTCACCTCCTCTCCCCCCATAATTCCTGTTCCCTGGTTTTTCAGTCAAGCACTACTCGGGGCACTACAGATGCTGCAGGTGAAGTTAAGGTTACTAATCAGCTAATCTTAAAATATGGAGGTTGTCTGTGGTTGTTACACATACAGTCACAGTATAATCACATGCGCCCTTATTATAGAAGACAAACGAGAAAAATGCGGGGAAGGAGGACAAAAGAGAGATGCTGCAGAAGGAGAAGCTAGAGAGAGTCTAAGCATGAGAAGGATTGGGACCCCATTGCTTTATTCTGAGATGCAAGGGCCCATAGCAGGAGATGGCAAGAGTGCCCTCTGGGAGGTAAGGGCGTGCCCTAGCTGACATGGCAAGGGAGTAGAGACCTTAGTCTTACAACTGCAAGGAACTTGGTTCTGCCAAACAACCTTAAATGAACTCAGAGGCAGATTGTTCCCCAGAACCTCCAATAAGGAATGTAGCCCTACAGCATAAAACAGATATTTTAGCCTGGGGAGACCTACCTTGGCCTTCTGACCTTACAGAACTGTGGCACAATAAATGAGCGTTGTTTTAAGTTGCTAAGTTTGTGGTGAGTTGTGATGACAACAGTGACAAAGACAAAATTCAGCTTTATTCATGTCCCATAAAATATTATATTTATTCCCTTTGAAGCTTTGATAAGTACACTTCCTAATTATAAACTTAATACACCTATATTTTTGTATCCTGCTTTTCTCTTAACTTGATAATATATATTTCTCTGTGTTACTGTGCAGTTTCCCCAAATCATTGCTTTTAATAGAGTAGATACATTGCTTTTCTTTGAGTAGGTGCAATATGTTATATATTTAACCCATTGGACTTCTGTGTCACTTCAAAATTTTTATCATCAAAATGCTACCCTGAGTGTTTCTGTGCATATGATCATCTCATATTTGAAGTTACTGGAGTGGATATTCATGTGCATCATTACCAAGTCAAAGGGTACGGGCCTTTCTATGACTCACGAGGCATTAGCAAGTCTTAAATGGCTTACCAATCTAAAGTGAAAGTCGCTCAGTCATGTCCGACTCTTTGCGACCACATGAACTGTCCATAGAATTCTCCAGGCCAGAATACTGGAGTGGGTAGCCTTTCCCTTCTCCAGGGGATCTTCCCAATCCAGGGATCGAACCCAGGTCTCCCGCACTGCAGGCAGATTCTTTACCAGCTGAGCCACAAGGGAAGCCCTATCAATTGAAAAGTTTTTAGCAAAAGTAAGAGAACCATGTTCATCAAAATCATTATCACCATTAGATGGTAGTCATTTTTAAGTAATTTTGTTGTTGTTGTTAATGGGGGAAGATTCTTGGTGCAGAGTTTTAACTTTAGGGAAGTTGAGTTCAGTTCAGTTGCTCAGTCGTGTCCGACTCTTTGCGACCCCATGAATCGCAGCATGCCAGGCCTCCCTGTCCATCACCAACTCCCGGAGTTCACTCAAACTCACGTCCATCGAGTCAGTGATGCCATCCAGACATCTCATCCTCTGTCGTCCCCTTTTCCTCCTGCCCCCAATCCCTCCCAGCATCAGAATCTTTTCCAATGAGTCAGCTCTTCGCATGAGGTGGCCAAAGTACTGGAGTTTCAGCTTTAGCATCATTCCTTCCAAAGAAATCCCAGGGCTAATCTCCTTCAGAATGGACTGGTTGGATCTCCTTGCAGTCCAAGGGACTCTCAAGAGTCTTCTCGAACACCACAGTTCAAAAGCATCAGTTCTTCGGCACTCAGCCTTCTTCACTTTCAGCTTTCTTCCAACTCTCACATCCATACATGACCACAGGAAAAACCATAGCCTTGACTAGACGAACCTTAGTCGGCAAAGTAATGTCTCTGCTTTTCAATATGCTATCTAGGTTGGTCATAACTTTCCTTCCAAGGAGTAAGCGTCTTTTAATTTCATCGCTGCAGTCACCATCTGCAGTGATTTTGGAGCCCCCCAAAATAAAGTCTGACACTGTTTCTACTGTTTCCCATCTATTTCCCATGAAGTGATGGGACCAAATTTAGGGAAGAAGTTTCCTAAATTACTCAGAGTGTTAATGTATAAGCTACTATTCTAAGTATTTCAGGAGATACAAAACTGAATAGTGTGAAAGGTAGAGTCGCTCAGTCGTGCTTGACTCTTCGACCCCGTGGACTGTATAGTCCGTGGGATTCTCCAGGGCAGCCTGTCCCTTCTCCAGCAGGTCTTCCCGACCCAGGAATGGAGCCGGGTCTACTGCGCTGTAGGCGGATCCTTTACCAGCTGAGCCAGAAGGGAAGCCCTATCACAGTGTCTGGTGCCTGAAACCCATCATGGTTAGTCGTGCACCAGTCAGGAGGGATGTGAAGCTAGTTCCTCACCTCAGAACCAGTTTTTAAGTCAGCTTGATTTTTTTCCCCAAACTTACTTATTTTTTTTTAAACTTGTTTTTAATTGAAGGAAAATTGCTTCACAGTATTGTGTTGGTCTGCCGTACATCAGCATGAGTCAGCCGTAGGCATGCATGTGTCCCCTCCCTCTGGAACCTTCCTCCCACCTCCCCGCCCTTTCCCGCCAGGGTCACAGAGCCCCGGTTCGGGCTCCCTGAGCCATGCAGCACTTGCCCGTTGGTTATCCGCGTTACCCGCGGTAGTGTGTGTGTTTCCGTGTTACTCTCTCCGTCCGTCCCGCCCTCTCCTCCTCCCCCAGCCCACGCCCATAAGTCTCTCCTCTATGTCTGCATCTCCACTGTTGCCCAGTGAATAGGTTCATCAGTGCCATCTTTCTAGACTCCATATATATGCATTAATATACAGTATTTGTTTTTCTCTTTCTGACTTACTTCACTCTGTATGATAGACTCCAGATTCATCCACCTCATTAGAACCGACTCAGATGTGTTCCTTTTTGGGGCTGAGTAATCAGTTGTGTATATGTACCACAACTTCTTTATCCATTCATCTGATGATGGATATCTAGGTTGCTTCCATGTTCTGGCTATTGTAAATAGTGTGTCAGCTTGATTTTTTTTTAATAGCAATGCATATACAGTCTGTTGGTACTACAGTCCTACCTTCTGTTTCTATCATGCTGATTTTCTAATAGTTCTTAAAACCACACTTACCTTTTAATGTGGGTATAGCCATTTTTTTTTTCATTTAAATTTTTGAATTTCTTTCCAACATTACTGACATATATGTAAGTTTAAGGTGTATAGCATGGTCATTTGATGTACATATATACTGTGAAATGATTGCCACAGTAAGGTTAATTAACAGCTCCATTCCTCTCCCAGAATTACCTTTTTGTGTGTGTGGTGATAAAATTTAAGTTCTGCTATTTAAGGTCATATTAACTCACGAGGATACAGTATAGTATTGTTCAGTACACTCACCATGCTGTACATACATGAGATCCCCAGATCCTATTCACCCTACAGGTCAAAGTTTGTACCCTTTGGCCAGCATCTTCCCTGCCAGCCCTGACAACTGCTAGTCTCCTCTCTCTGAGTTCAGCTTGTTCGGATTACTAAGTGTAAGTAACATGCGCTGTATGTCTTTCTCTGTATGCTTTATTTCACTTAGTGTGATGCCCTTTCCATGCTGTCCATGGGGTTCTCAAGGCATTACTTTGCCAACAAGGTCCGTCTAGTCAAGGCTATGGTTTTTCCAGTGGTCATGTATGGATGTGAGAGTTGGACTATAAAGAAAGCTGAGCACTGAATGCTTTCGAAATGTGGTGTTGAAGACTCTTGAGAGTCCCTTGGACTGCAAGGAGATCCAACCACTCCATCCTAAAGGAGATCAGTCCTGAATATTCATTGAAAAGACTGATGCTAAAGCTGAAACTCCAATACTTTGGCCACCTGCTGTGAAGAGCTGACTCCTTTCAAAAGACTGTGATGCTGGGAAAGATTGAAGGCGGGAGGAGAAGGGGACAACGGAGGATGAGATGGTTGGATGGCATCACTGGGCATGAGTTTGAGTAAACTCCGGGAGTTGGTGATGGACAGGGAAGCCTGGTATCCTGCAGTCCATGGGGTCGCAAAGAGCCAGACACGACTGAGCAACTGAACTGAACTGAACTGAATGCCAATTAGGCTCATCCATATTGTTGCAGGAAGCATAGTTTCCACCTTTAGATGGCTGAGTCATACGTGCATGTGTGTGTGGGACATACATGTTTGTCTGTAGATGCCTCACATGCTTTCTACCCATTCCTCCATAGTTGGACACTTACGTTGTTTCCGTGTCTGGGGTATCGTGGATAATGCAGTGAACATGGGCCTACAGATAATCTGTTTGATATAATGACGCCATTTTTTAAAATGTATATACCCAAAAGTGAAATTGCTGGATCACATGGTGGTTCTAGTCTTAATTTTTTCAGTGGCTACAGCAGTTTACATTCCCATGAGTAGTGCACAAGAATTCCTTTTCATGGATGTAGCTGTTTTCTTTCTTAGGTTCCCAGTTATATTCCATTGATATCTTGAAAAATGAAAAATTTTAGGTGGGAAAAATATCTGTGTGATTAAACATGCTATGAATAAGCAGATACCAGGTTCTAACTTCAGTGTTCTTTGCACAAAGTATTGTACGTAGAATGAAGGACTATCTTATACTGAAATGTGAAGTACATTTATTTTCTGCAGCTGTGGAACAATTTATACCTAAACCTTTCTCCCCTGTGAAGAAGCTGTGAGTTAGGGTTAAAAGACACTGGACGGGACTATTTGTATTGCTAACCAGCTATTACTGTGAACATGTCACTTATTATCAGCGCATCTGCTTTCAGTTCTTTAGCATGAGAGGTTGAATAGGTTGATCACATGAAAAATCATCATTTAGAAAAGGTAGGAAAACATTTTTGACTCAGTGACATAGGCTGAAATTAAAAGTATCTGGTGGGAAGTCATGTTTTGGTTTGGACTGGTTTGGAAATTAAATGAAGAAATCCACGTAAAGCTCCTAGAGCAGACATTCAGCGTTAGGTAGCATGAAAATGGAGATAGTGACAAAGCTTTGGTACTAAAATATGCTTTTTCTGAGAGACTGTATAATTGAACTGCATTAGAATCTGTGTGAAAATAAGGTACACTTTAAAAGTACATGTTTTTATTTTCCAGGATCAAATCTAAATCGCTGTGGCTTCCGAGGCTCTTCCTACCTGGGTATTCCATTCAATCCATCAAAGGTTAGTTCTGTTTGGATTAGGAGGAAAGAGGAGGGGGGAGTGTAGAGATTTTAGTAAGAAAACTAAGAAAGTATATAGGAAGAACCAGGTTTCCAAGTTTTAGTGTACCTAAATAAATGTGTTTTATGAACTGTAACTCTAAGGGAAAGCTATACCCACTTTACTTTCTGAAATAATGCACAGTATTTAAACCCACAGGAATTTGTATTGTTACAAAAATTATGTTTTTGTTGCTATTGCACCTGCGTGTGTGTGTGTGTACAAATTATTGGTGATTTCTTGGAGAAAATGGAAATAAAGTACTCGAGTACATTTGTTCTCTAAGAAACCTTCCATGTGTTATAGTAGGACTTTATGTTTGGTTCACGTTTCTTAGGAATGAACGAAAACGTTCTTGCTAAGGCGCTGATTCGAGGCCCAAGTAGCGATGAATTATGATGACCTTCATGACAAAGGCAGGCTGTCTCCAGGGTTTCAGGCAGGACTTTGGTACTAGTACATGCGGGTGCAGAAAATCTGTGAGTCCTGACAGAAGTTTTTTTCCTTCTTCAAAGAGGTAGACCCCAAACGAGCTTTTGTAGGTATTTCTTCTATGTACAAAGTATTTTTCTACAATAGAAAGCAGAGAAAAGCTTCATCATTTTGTGGAAGACCTCACAAAATAGAAACTTTTTCCTAGATGGGATCAGCCTGCTTATATGATGGTTACAAGCCAATATCTGGTTACACTGAGTACATCAAGATTTGTATCTGGTTCCAAACTGAAGGTAAATGGCATGCTACCAGTTTTTCCATACTCTGCTTCAAAAATTTGGAATAAATAGTGATTTTGGAGGAGGTGACATGATTTGACAGAGGCACCACTTCAGCTTTCTTCCTTTGCCTTAAGCTGTAGACAGGCATGCCTATGTGAGTCATATGACTTTGCTAAAGTATCTCCAATCACGTATGCTCATTGCTTTTATTAGAGAATCTAGAAAAAAAGATCCATAAAAATTGTTCTTTTTATCTGATGCATAAAATACTTTGCTACTTAAGCCAGTGCTAAATAGAGATAGCTCTGCATTTAGTCATAATGGACAGGATATCTATAAGTCATGACCCTGATGATAATGACCGTTATACAGCACTATACCCTATACAGATGTATACCTACACTTGTTGGAGTAAAACAGTTCTTTGATAACATTACTTTAAGGACCTTTTTCCCCTCACCCCTCTCCCAAAGCGTATTTAAAATAACAAAAATAAAGTTTAAAAAGAAACCTTTTTTGCCTTTGGTTCACAGGGTCTCCTAAAACCCATTTATGGCCCTAATTCATCAAGATCTAGGCATTTTCTGGGGATGCTGGGTCCCACTCCAGTCTGTGTTGCATTAATCTGAATGTTGAATGATAGAAGGAGCTAGAGGCTCTGGTGGAATCATACGGGCCCATGAGGAGTTGTCTGTTAGTGTGGTGGCTGAGAATCCAGGAGAGGGGTGAAACCAAGAGAACCTGAGGGAGCAATAAGATTTTCTAATATAGTATATAACTAAAATAACATCATCAGTTTTTCTTCTAAAACCACCTGTAGGCCATTGACTTACCTGAAAAATGCTCAGGGCCGCTAGTGGCCATAGAATACGTTTTGAGAAACACTGATGGATCCTCTCAACCCCGTTTTCTCAGTTTTTCTTCCAACAGATCCCGTATTCTCTGTGAAACCATATACTGTCCTTAAGATATACTGCATAGCCAGGAGTTTTCCTTCTCTGCTTTGCTTCTACTTTCCCTCCTACCTAAAGCCCCCTCTTCACTGTGCCTAACCAAGTCTCATCCTGCAGAAAAAAATCTTTATCCATGCATTACTGTATTTCCACCATGGCACTTACCGCATCCTGTTTTGTACTGTACTTATTCAAGTAGACCTCTCTTCTACCTTCAAGGTTAAGGTACACGTTTGATTTATGTTTGGATTCGCCACAGTGCTTTTAACATAGCAGATACTTAGTTTAAGTAAGTTCCAATACTTTGGCCAACTGATGCAAAGAGCCAGTTCATTGGAAAAGACCCTGATGCTGGGAAAGACTGAGGGCAAGAGAAGGGGGCGACAGGATGAGATGGCATCACTGACTCGTGGGCATGAGTTTGAGCAAACTCCAGGAGATGGTGAAGGACAGGGAAGCCTGGCATCTTGCAGTTTGTGGGATCTCAGAGAGTCAGACACGACTTGGCAGGTGAACAACAACGACAACCAAAAAAAGAATTCTAAGAAGTCAGTTATAAATGTGGAATAGAATATCCAGGCATATTAGAGCTTAAGTTCTAAGGAGGAACTCAGAATGAAAGAGATGCCACAATGAGGATTTGCTTGTCATATTTGTGAGACCGTGTAAGGAATTGTATATGTAAGACTGGACAGGTGGGGCGAGTTCAGATTTAGAGGAAATTTGAACACCTTACAAACTTACTCTGTGAAGACCTGCAGAAGGTGAGTTAAGGGTTCTGATGCAGGTCAGTGTTCTGATGAAGCGGTTCTAACGCCCTTGGGTCACGACTCCAAAGAAGCGGTGGCCCTTTTGATATTTGCCTTGCACTTGCGTCATCATCAGTAAGATAACTAGCATCTGTATAGGCAGTAACTTTAATCTTCATAGTAACTCTGTGAAGTGGATACTGATACCTCCATTTTTCAGAATGAGGCAAGCCAGTGCGTGAGTAATAGAGCCAGGATTTGATGCCTTTCAGTAGTGTAGAGGTTAACATTTATTGTAGAAAGCAGTGGAGTCTATTTTATTTTTATTTTTATTTTTTTGGAGTCTATTTTAACCAAAATCTTTGTATAAGATTCGTTATAACCTTGTAGTATTTTGAGCAGTTATTCAGGTATTTGAAGCAGTTATTGATGAGCCCAACTAAAACAGAAAGAAAGCCGATGAGAAAGATGAATTTAAAATGTGCTGTTAGTCTGTCAAAATCAAAACTTTCTTAACAGAGAGATAATTAGTACAGTGTGAAATTTTACATTTTTTTAAGTGAAATTAGCTTTTTAAAATAACTAGTTAATAGGATTGGTTACTTGAAAATAATTATAAAACTTTAAGTGCTTTGTGTAATGTGCAGTCTTAAGTTACTTGGCTTTACATTTTTACTTTTATTTTAAAAAGTTTTTAAGTTAATTTTATCTATGTCTGTGCCAACTAGAGTCTACAGGGTTTCCTACAAGGAGTCACATATTTTACAAACCTTGAGAGAGTTTTGATAACTTTTGTAGTTTTCTTGGAACCATCAAATCAGTGAAACTAATTCAGCAAGTATTTTGGTAATACGAGTTTCCTAGTTTGACTCCCCAGCTCTGCCTGGGCAGTTACTAGTCTAACAGTCTTCACAAAACACTTTACAGTCAATACTCATTTGAGCTCCAAACTTTAAAAGTTAGATTATTTTATTCAGAGAATTTTTCAATGTTAGTATCTTAAGCCTTTGTATTTTTTTGTTATTTACTATTCTAAGTGTTAATGTTATTAGAAAGTAAAATAATTCAACTATATGAAAATAGGAAAAGATTTTTCAACTATATTGTTTTGTATTATTTTTAAATGGTAATTAGTACTGTGGTACTTAATTTGAATTTGTATGGCATAAAATAATTATTTCTAGGTGCTTTTCTAACTTTATAAGCCTTAAATTATAATTGATCTGGTTGATCAAATAAAAAGTTTAAATAATTTGGCTTACTTGAATATCAGATCTACTTCCATAAAGCTTGAGGATAAATTTTAAAACTACGTGCCTGGATAGTATGCAGTAATACCTATGTTGAGACATACATGAAATTCAGTTTTATTTTTCTCTACCAGATGTCTATACAAGTCAGTAAAAACAACGTTTGATTTTACTGTTTACTGAAGCTTCTTGTCAAATTGTATAATGGAGTAAGATTTCATTTCCGTTTTCTAATTAACATTATATTAATTTTGAATCTAGAATCCTGGAACTGCTCATCCTTACGACAGTGGCCACATAGCAATGACCTACACTGGCCTTTCATGCCTAGTTATTCTTGGAGATGACCTAAGCCGGGTGAATAAAGAAGCTTGCTTAGCAGGCTTGAGAGCCCTTCAGCTAGAAGATGGAAGGTACAGGTCATTTGTTGTTACTTGTCTCTCTCTCTCCTGTTTTTTTTTTTTTTTTTTTTTTTTTTTTAAGAATCTTTTGAAACTAAAAATTAATATAGTACTATAGTAGACCTATAGAATTTGTCATAAATTCTTATTCCAACCACCTAAAAGTTCACTGTATAATATGGTTTAAATGCCTGATCAATAAAATATTTCTTATGTGAGTGAAAATAAAAGTAATCACAATAATAGAACTCCATTTTTATTTTTATTTTTTTTAAGAAGACAATAAGTGATCCATAAATAAGTGGTTTAATAGTTTCAGGATTAGGATCTACTTTAATTTACCTTCCGGGTAAAAAATTAACATTTTGAAGCAGATATAAATTTAGTGTCAATGTTTTAAAAGTTTATTTAGTCTAAACTTTCATTCCTTAAGGTAGTTATGGGGGAAAAAGGGATGAATGTTGAATATTATATTCTAGTATAGGTAGTTTCTGTGATATTTTTAAAGGTTAGAAAAAGAAGTTAGTTCATTAATACTTGATGATTTGAGTCATGGGTCTAACAAAAAAGAGTTTTAAGGTGAAGCATTTTTTTAAATCTTGGAAGTAATAAAGCAGTAGTGATTCTGTCTAAAGAGGGAACTTGGCAAACAAATCCCGCCATATTATATCTGTGTTCCGTCTACTGTTGTCTCTGTTTTCCTGTCATTATTTTAAAAACACTGCTCTTGATGAGGGGAAAATTAATGGAAACATGCAAGATAATTGGCATTGATTGGAAATACTATAAATCCTTAACGCAGCAAGTACATGTCACTGATTTCTCAGTATTTCACTGTAGTCTTTGGCTGCTGCTGCCTTACCCTTGTTTATAAATAAAAGACATAAAACACTCTTACATACTTCTCTGCAGTCCACGGGGTCACAAGGAGTCGGACACGACTGAGTGACCTTACTTACTTACTGAAAACTAATTATAGGTGAAAATTAAAACAATATGATCAGTTATCATACTGGTTATCTCTATGTACACTGAGAAGAAATTTTACACAGGCAAAACCAACAGTTCCCAGGTTTCACCTGCTCCTGTTTCTCTCATGGCTTCTCAGACCACTGTGCCACAGCTTCCCGTGGCTGAGAGCGGATGAACTTGCTCTGGAGTGGTGGCGTCTGGAGAGGAGTAGCTGTGGTCATGGGTTAAGCTACCCGGATACCAGAACTTTGGAGCAGAGTGATGATTTAGGGGCAGTTTTGTATCATTCAAGTTAATAGTCCTGTTCTTTACTGAATAATACAAGTAGTATATGATTTTTAAATCCGTTATTAGTGATAGGCTTTTCTGTGAGTGAAAACATAAAGTGGCTGTTTCTAAACGGCCCCCTGTACAAGTAAATTACCGTACAGTAAATCCTATTGTTCTCACTTTCAGTTTTTGTGCAGTACCTGAAGGCAGTGAAAATGACATGCGATTTGTATACTGTGCTTCCTGTATCTGCTATATGCTCAACAACTGGTCTGGCATGGATATGAAAAAGGCTATCAACTATATTAGAAGAAGTATGGTGAGTTATGTTGATAGTGACTCTCACCTCTAGTTATTATTGCTGATATAGGAGAGCTGGGAGGAGAATGGGCCAACAGAGGATGAGGTGGTTGGATGGCATCACTGACTCGATGGACATGAGTTTGAACACGCATCAGAAATTGGTGATGGACAGAGAGGCCTGATGTGCTGCAGTCCATGGGATCACAAAAAGTCGGACACGACTGATGAGAGCTGAGGCATGCCTCATCTCTTCTATTAATAGCAGTAATTTGGAAATAGGGTAATTAGATTGTTTTCTAGGTACATCATATAGCCATGTAAAAATAGCCATGTAAAAATAATAGCCATATATTTAGCCAGAATAGCCATGTAAGGACAGATTGACTCTTTAGCCATTAAATTTTAAATATAATCCGATTGTATCCAGAGAAACAATATCTTTCGTGGAAAGAAATTGGTCAGCCTTGGAAGCAAAAAAAAAGTAAAATCTCAAAGTAAATGTTGATAGCCTGTCCTAGTAGGGGTCCTTGAGAAGTCACAGCCGAACTTAAAGGAGAATTGTGGTGCCCTTGGTGAGATTATTCCTATGTATTGGGTGTGAGATGTTCCTTAAGCCATTTTAAATAGCAAGATTGGGCTGACAATAGGTTTTTGGATCACTTTTGGTTTCTAAATAGTTTTATGTGTGGGTTCTTTTTTCTTTTTTTTAATCTAAGGTTTAAGGAGAGTATCAAGTAGAAATGTCTCTTTCACACAATATAGTTAGTCTTTCTTTTTTTATCAACAATAGTAAGGAAACCTTAGTCTCAGCCAGAAATATCATTTGCTCTTCTTTTTAGTCTTTCATATAAAATCACAGTAATAGAAGTGCTGCTTCCCAGGTTTATTTTACTTACTAAATATGAAATTTTTATTTTATAGATTAAAGTATTTTAGGCTATAGCTCAGCTTTTACTAGTCCATATTTCAGAGCAGAAATGTAAGTTTTTAGAGGAATAGAGTTATTTTAAATTAAATATATAAATCAGAATTTGCAGAATATACAATAGCACAAATTTTTAAAAGCCTCGAGAGGCAGAAAGAACAAACCTTTAAAGAAGTTTTAAGACAAAAGGAGTTTGATATTATAGACAAAGATGGGTGATTGTTTTGCCAAAAGTTTTACTTTTGTTTTCAATTCAAAGGATTCGTTAGCCAAAGAAACCCTTGTTACACACATAAACAATTTCTATTTTTTATGGAAGAAAGATAATTTGAAAAGAAATATAAAAAATAGAATTAACAGTGTATACATCACCAAATTGGGCTGAGCTACCTCCAGACTTGAACAGCGCTAGGGAGTCCCTTGTTAACAACAATCTGGAGGCCCAGTTGAGAAGAGTCCAGGGGAGATGCGTCCACCCACCAGTGAGACTTCAAATCGCAGTTTCAGGGGCTTCTGCTCGTAATCCTAGGCCACAAGCTGATACCATCATCAGTTTGCGTCAGTTTGTGTGCAAAAATGCGGGTATGGTTTTACTTTAATCTTTCTACAATGTGGAAAGATTTGCTTCACCTTATGAGTTATAGAATTTCATTAAACCCTCCAGAGAGGGAGCAGGGATTGCCCAGACCATCAGGGGCTCAAGAATTTCAAGACGAATTCTCTTTCTAATCTGAAGTGCTGCCTGACTTGCTGTGCTTGCCCGCAGGCATGGAATCCAGGCAGTGTCCACGCAGGTCAGAGCAGATCAGAGGGCTGCTCTCCTGCTTCTGAAGCCTGAACAAGACTTTCCCCTATTTCCCCAACAGTGATAGGCATTGTGGCATGATTATTGCAGAAATAATGCCACGTTCTTCTTGAGTGAAGTCGCTCAATCATGTCCGACTCTTTGCGACCCCATGGACTGTAGCCTACCAGGCTCCTCCGTCCTTGGGATTCTCCGGGCAAGAGTACTGGAGTGGGTTGCCATTTCCTTCTCCTTTCTTCTTAGTGCATTGTATTTGGAGGTACAGCTTGTTGATACGCCTTATTATTGGTGATGTTAACTTTGATCACTTGGTTGAGGTGGTGTATGCCAGATGTTTCTCTGTAAAGTCGGCATTTTTCCCTTTGTGACTATATTTAGTATCTCATGGTGAGATGCTTGGAGGCTGTGAATTTCCTGCCCCTCATCAAGCCTTTGTCGTCCGGTGTCAGCACGCATTGGTGATTCCCCGCTCTGCCATTCATTCTGTAATCACCAGTTAGCATTCTGCTGTTAAAAAGCTTTCCTTTCACCTTCATCTATTTATTTAATTTCAACAGGAACTCTAGGTTGAGTTTGATTAAATGGGTTATTTTCTGTAACTATCACTCATTTAAAAAGACCCTGATGCTGGAAAAGACTGAGGGCAGGAGGAGAAGGGGACAACAGAGGATGAGATGGTTGGATGGCATCACCGACTCAGTGGACTTGGGTTTGGGTGGACTCTGGGAGTTGGTCATGGACAGGGAGGTGCCAGGGTCCAGCCCTGGTGGATCCAGGGAATTCGAAGCAGGATAGAGTCGGTGAGGAGAAATTTATTTATTTAGAAATCTAAAGAGAAATTAGGAAAGAATAGTGTAGTAGGAAAATTACTGGTGAAAAGAGGCTGAATAACTTGGTTTACACAGGAGACCAATAAAGCTCCAAGACAAGGGGCTTGCACCGTCTACGTAGGCCACTGGCTCCCGCTTGAATAGTGGAGGGTGCTCCGCCTTGGGCTCCTTCTCACGTGGGTCTTAGAAGCCAGGGCAAATAAGTAGACACAGAGAGCCTCTGTGTTCCAGACGGGAATTCAGCCTGTAAAGGGAGAAAAGAACGACATGGGGGAGCCAAGCATTGGTGCCAGACCCACAACTTTATTTTCAAAAGCAGCTTATATACCCCAAGTTGTACATAAAGAAATAATGGGATATGCAGAGTTATGCAGGGGCAGCAGTCCTGACCCTTATTGAGACCAGGCTTCCTTTTTGCATACCTTCTCGAATACAAAAGGTCTCAGGTGGTTTTACATCATCTTCTGGCCAGGGGGCCTGCTAACATTTTTATGGCTCTCTTCCTAGATAAATGTCTATCAACCAGAAAACTCATTTTCCCTTGAAGTGTTTTTTCTTTAATCTGCTTCACCCTCAAAGTACTAAATAAAGTTACATTCCTGTAGAACAAAGGTGCAGTGGGTTATAACAAAGAAAGTACGTAACTTAAAGATCTAATGTTACTAATACCAGGGCTACTACCTGTTTTTTCTACATACCAACTATTCAGTTCAGTTCAGTTGCTCAGTCGTGTCCGACTCTTTGTGACCCCATGAATTGCAGCACGCCAGGCCTCCCTATCCATCACCAACTCCCGGAGTTCACTCAGACTCATACCAGCTATATCTACAAATAAAAGATATGAAAACTTGGCAGCAAGTATTGGCTCAACAATGAAACCCTTAATCAGTCCTATTCTAATGATTTTGACTCCTCGAAAGCCCCTACATTCCTAGGATGTTTTGAGCTTCCTGTGCCTCTCGAGGTTGGGAGGCTGCAGACAATCACATGCGCAGCTGTAAGAGTCTGGACAAACCTGTCAGGCAGGCTAGAAAGCCATCAGAGGGGTTTTTGGATTGAAACACTCTTATTATGCCCTGGAGACTTATTATCTAAAAGCTCTAAATTAACTTTTTCCAGAAAAAGGTGGTGGGGGGAGAGCCCCCTGTAAGCCCCCTGTTAATGTCAGAAGAGTAGGTGGAAAGCATAACACAGTAAAGCAGGCAGACTCTGATTTTAGGAGTAGATGCTTGGGAAAACCCAGGGGGACCCCTGAGGCCTGATCCCGCCTTTGCGTTTGTCAGGCGCCCTTCCTCATGACCTTTGTCACGGGTGGGGTTCCCCTTGCTGGCTCCCGGCAGGGAGGCCTGGCGCGCTGAGGTTCATGGGGTCACAAAGAGTTGGACACGACTGAGTGACTGAACTGAACTGAACTGATCATTTATTTTGATGCTGTCCCAGATTCAGACAGCAAAAACCCCTTCATGCAGGCTCTTATGCCCTTTTGACGCGTCCCGTTCATTTTTGAGCACGTCCTTGCTCTGTGGCACAAATTATTCTGGGTTCGTAGTTTAGTTTCCCAGCTTCATTTCTAAAATTGGTCATTTCTTCAAGAAGTCCTGGTTCTTCTTTTTGAAGGGTGGTGTTTAGAAACCAGGATTTGGGCACAAAATGTGCTCATTGGTACTAGGTTGTCATTGCTTCTAGCCCCTCTCCGAGAGGTAGGAAATGTATATATGCATACAGACATCCCCCTGACACACATCCACACGTTTATATCTGTTTATCAAAAACCATGAATTTATGCTAATGAAACGATGAAAGTTGCTTAGTCATGTCTGACTCTTTCTGATCCCATAGGCTGCAGCCTGCCAGGCTCATCTGTCCATGGAATTCTCCAGGCAAGAAAACAGGAGTGGGTAGCCATTCCCTTCTCCAGGAGATTTTCCCCACCCAGGACTTGAACCCAGGTCCCCTGCATTGCAGATAGATTCTTGACTGTCTGAGCCACCAGGGAAGCCTGAGTTCATATTACTTTTAATCCAACACCATTTGTTCAGTCACTGACTCTTTGCGACCCCATGGACTGTACATGCCAGGTTCCTCTGTCCTCCAGTATCACCCAGAGTTTGCTCAGATTCATATCCATTGAGCCAGTGATGCTGTCTAACCATCTCATTCTCTGCTGCCCTCTTCTTTTGCCTTCAATATTTCCCAGCATCAGAATCTTTTCCAGTGAGTCCACTTTTCTCATCAGGTAGCCAAAATAATGTAGCTTCAGCTTCAACATGAGTCTTTCCAACAAATATTCAGGGTTGATTTCCTTTAGGATTGACTGGTTTGATCTCCTTGCATTCTAAGGGACTCTCAAGAGTCTTCTCCAGCGCCACAGTTCAAAAGCATCAATTCCTTGGCATTCAGCCTTGTTTATGGTCCAACTCTCACATCCTTACATGACTGGTGGAGAAAGCATAGCTTTGATTAATCAGACCTTTGTAGGTAAAGTGATGTCTCTGCTCTTTTACATACTTATCTAGGTTTGTCATTAGCTTTTCTTCCAAGGAGCAAGCGTGTTTTAATTTTGTGGCTGCAGTAACCATCCTCAGTGATTCTTGTGGGCCCAAGAAAAGAAAATCTGTCACAGCTTTTACTTTTCCCCCTTCTATTTGCCATGAAGTGATGGGCCGGATGCCGTGATCTTTGTTTTCTAACTCCATTCAGTTCATTTTAATCTTCCCCTTTTCATTTGTAACTTCCTTCTTGGACAGTGACAAACCTGACTCCTATTATCCAGAATGCATTGGTTCTTTCTGCTTAGAGCCCACAGGTATATTGTCAGAATGTTAAAAAACACTTGGGTTTTTTTTTTTTTTAATTCCCTCCACCACCACCTTACCCCCAACCTTTAGTATGTCTGTCATTTATTTGAAATAGAGTTGTTTGTTTGGATTCTGCTTTAGGATCACCCCCCTCCCCCCGCCCAATTTTGTTGATTTTATTTCCTTAATATGTGATATATTAACTTGCTTTTGAAAGTCAGAATTTAGGTTCAAAACTGTGTAACTCACAAGGGCTTCCCTTGTCTTCTGCCTCCTTCCTCCGCCTAACTACCGTGTTTGGCGCCTTGCTGCCATTCGCTCTGTAGGTAAATGTTCTCATTAGTTTCTGGTTCATCCTCCTCTCTCACTCAAAAGAGTACGTTTTTGCATTTTGCTTTTTTCGCTTGAAAGTGAAAAACCACCCTGTATCAAGTCAAAAAAATTTTCCTCATTCTTTGTTTTTCTTTTTTTGCAGTTTTGTAGCCCTCCATTATGTGCACATCATAGTTTTTTTCGGCTAGTCTATATATAGGGCATGTATTTTCCTAAGGCGAACAGTGTTGAAACTAATCCTTTCTGCATGTATGGTTATGTATTATTGGGGATGTATTTTCAAAGTAAATTCCTAGAAGTGGGATTGCTTGATCAAAAAGTATATGCATGCACAGATTTTCATTTTCACTCCAAAGTTATGAACCAGTGCATATTCCTACCAGCGTGTGAGAGTGCCTCTGTCTACTCAGACTCACCAATAGAATGCTGCTGCAGTGTTTTTATTTTACCAATCTGGTGGGTGAAAAATGATACCTTGGTGTATTTCCAAATTTGTGTCATTTTATTAGGATTGAGATTGACTGTTTTCTTAACTTCAGGGCTACAGAAAACCAGCCTCAGGCCAGGTTTAGCCTGCAGGCTCCAGATTGCTGACCCCTACTTATAGTCCATTGTTTTTCCTTTTTCTTTAGATATTGCAATTTTGTGTAATTTTCTTTCTTTGCTCATCTTTCATTTCAACCACTTTCTCTTCAACTCCTTTTACTTACTTCTTTATCTCATTTTTATTCTCTCGGTTGTTTTCAGCCTTTCTTACATGCCCCTTAATGTCTTTTCCTGAAATCATTTAATTTTCTTTATTTCTTCCTACTGTTTATCCTTTTCATTTTTTAACTTTAAATCTCTTTTCATTTCCCAAGTGCTCTTTGAGGGTATACAGTTGAGTTTGGGGTGCTTTACTGTAGTTTTCTTTTGCTTTTCACCATACTTTGGAGGTGAAGGCAGATTTTCCTATACAGAGATATTTTCATTCTGATTGCCATGTTTCCATCTCAGAGACTCAGAGTTCTTTTGTGTAGATTTGTCTTTTTCTGTTTAGTCATTAGTGGATTTGTTTTTTCTTTCAAGAATTCCTAGTTAAGTAAGAGTGCCATCTTTTCAGTGCAGAGAAACAAAGTATGATTATTTTTAAGTTAGAGTGTGTTTTTGTTTGTATAGTGGTTGGGGAAGGGTAGTGAGTTCTATGATTTTCTGCTAAGAGAGAGTTCTTTTTTGTTTCCTGGGTTTTTAAAGTTTGCTCCTTAGAGTTTTGCTTTATTATCTGATCTTCAAAGGGCCCTTCTTTCTTCCCTTTCTTCTTCTGTCTTCGCCAGAGTTAACGTACTTAGAACGCTGCCACCTTGGCTTGCACGCCCTCCTCAGCCCCTTTGCTGTGGTGAGTGCTCAGTACTACCAGAACTCCTCTAGTACCGGTGTCCTCGCTTTGACTGGTGGCCCCAGACTATAATGATGGTTGTGCTGGCTGAAACCATGCGAAGTGATCTTAATCACCAGTGGGAAAAATGACACTTGTTCTGTGACCTTTATAAATTTTTTGCCAGAACATTTAAAATTATTAATGCTACTGTCAGTTATAAATGTATAGAGAAATTTTAATGGTAAACCAATATTTGTTAGTACACTGTAATTTAAAACATTAGCAATATTGAAAAAGTTTAGAAAATTCATAAGGAGTCGTTTGAACAGCCTTTCTTTGTCTTCTCATTATATAACTTACAGTATGGAGCAGGCATCTTTTCTGTCTTGGTAGATGATTATTCTCTTTTCTAAGATTGTGTCAACTTCCAGCATTTCGTCCTTTGCATTGTCATTGTGAAATACCTGAGAATTCCTTTTATGTGAAGTTGTTGCCAACATCACTTCTCTAGAACATCTTCTTCCTTTTCATGATAGCCACTTTCTTCATTCATGTAGATATTTCACCTTCACCTAATTTTTCTGACTTCATAGCTAGTCTCAAACAGCCAGCACTATCATGAAAACTATTTCTTCTATTACTCTGCTTGATCTCAACTTCACTTTCAGTGCTACTGCTTTCCATTTCTTTTCTGCACTTCTGTCTTTGGCGGCCGGTCTCTTCCTTGGTTTTGACTTTTGGCAAACATCACATTGGTTATTCAGTAAAATACAAAGAAACAGCACAACCCCATACGTTGCTGTGCTGAATGACGAGCAGTGACCAGTTGCAGACTGTGAAGAAGGTGATGGGAATGTTCATAGCTCAGGATACACATCTGCTGTCTGTGTAGTCACTTGTGGGCTGAGGGCCTAGCAGCAAGTTCGTACTTTCTGTAACTGCTCATAGTCACTATACTGTTACTGGATTCTGTACTATACTGAATACTATACTGTTGCTGAAATGGGAGGCAGACTGTGTTATTGGAATTTGTGTATATTGGAAGAATGCAAAACAAGGATTTCCTATAATTTCACCCTTAAGGAGGCCTTTCCTTTTGAGCCAGTAATTTGAGGTAGTCTTAGACAGCCCCTCTCCTCTCTCGTCCTCACGATTTTTCTTGAATTGCCCTTGCTCTCTGCAAAAGTGTATCAGGAGTGTGAGATTTGATGTTTCTTCTTCTGTAGACAGGTAATTTTAAGCTTCAGCATGTCTTCTAGCTTTGATAGAGTTCCAGATCTATATAGTTGTATTATTCTTTTTAAAGAAATATTTATTTATTTTTAATTGAAGGATAATTGCTTAGTTGTATTATTCTTACCCTGTTTTGATTTTGTGGGATATGTGGGGAAATTCAAATTTTAGGTAGGACACCATTATCCTCAGCTAACCAAAAGCCTCAACAGATTTGTTTTGTATTTATAATGTTATATATATGGGTATGAAATCCTTATGTTTTCCTTAAACTCATACCTCTTGCAAGTGGGAGAGGAATAAAGGTTGAGGTTTTTTATTGAGTAAAGGTTAAATATGTAAGTGCCATCTTTGAACAGTCTATTCTCAGAATACGCCTAGTGTATACATTTACTGATTCAGCTTGGTGAATAAGACAAGATCAGGTATTTGAAAATGTGTAGATGTATTTTGTTGTGGGAAAGAATACATATTTTGAAAGATAAAAGAGAGATAAAATGAGACCAAGAAGAAAAATTAGCATCATGACAGCATATTTATTTATCATTATTTCAGTATTAACTGAATATGTTTCTCTTTTTCAGTCCTATGACAATGGGTTGGCGCAGGGAGCAGGACTTGAATCTCATGGTAAGGCATCTTAAAATAAGTGGGTGTGTGGTTTCTTTGTCTTTAAATAACATCATGGCATCTTCAACATGTAGGACCTCAGAAGTTTGTCTCAGCTCTTGAAGCAGCCTGACTCTCTTCTTTCCCACTCCTCCCTGTTGACACTGTTGTGCCAGTTTGAGCCTCTTCTAGGTCAGTAATCATTCAGAGATTATTCAGACCAGAATGTTCAAACAGTATTTTCGAGTAATCTTTTCAACTGTTAGCTGCATGAAAGCATCTTGGGAGGATTTAAGAAATTGTTAGAAAACAGCAAGTTTTCTTTTTTGGTGTAATACTAAAAAGCTTCTTACTATTCAGTGTAATACTAAAGGACTTCCCTGGTGGTTCAGATGGTAAAGCGTCTATCTACAATGTCAGAGATCTGGGTTCGATCCCTGGGTTGGGAAGATTCCCTGGAGAAGGAAATGGCAACCCACTCCAGTACTTTCGCCTAGAAAACCACATGGACGGAGGAGCTTGGTGCAGGCTACTATCCATGGGGTCGCAAAGAGTTGGGCACGACTGAGCAATTTCACTTTCACTTTCACTAAAAAGTTAGATACAGAATATTGAACATGAATCAGTGAATTTGTGGAAAAAAATTTTTTTACCTTCTTTAATGTAATTGTACTAAGTCATAGTGATAAAACATTTTTGTGTATGGCATATATTCACTACACACACAAATATAAGTCTCTCTCATATTTTCCCTCAATTTTGGCAGAACCAGAAGAGTGAGCAGTAGTCAGTCTGTCAGCAAATCAGTAGCCTGAACTCTTCAAGTGGAAAATTTTCATGTGGAAGAAAATATACTTTCATGCTCCTTAAGAAAAGAAAAAAAAAAAGCTCAGATCAGGGAGGCTTTCTGAATGAACGCCATATTTCCTCTTTCTCACAGCTGTGTTTTTGTGCTCCCTTGGCGTGTCCATCCTTTTGCTAGCATGATGAAGTGGACAGAACACATCCGTATTCAGATCTCAGCCCTAACACTAGCTGTGCAGCTTAGGCTCCTCACTGAGTCACTCAGAGGCATTCTTCTTTCTTTGTTAGAGATAAGAGGGCAACTGGTTTGTAAACCATAGAACAGGTATGAAAGTTTTTTAAACGTAATGCTTGTGCTTCCTCTAGGGCCCAGCCTCTCGGGTTGCTCCTCCTCTCTCACGCTCTGACGCCCTCCTCAGTGGTGTTTGTAGAGCGCGTGTCACTGAGGGGCATACAGAACACTGTCTGGGACTTTGCTCTGAAGCCATCCTGTGCTGAGGACGTCTTAACTCTTGTGTGTGCCTGAGTCTCTATGAGACTGGGGTGGCAGTAGCAGTCGTGTCACTGGTCATCACCCCTGGGTAAGGAGGAGTATGCTTACAGTTGCACAGAGAGGAAAACTGGCATCTGTGGAAATGTCTGAGAAGACGGGGTCTGAGCTTTCTACTGAAGGATGTTAGTAGCACCCTGGCTGAGGAGATACTTAGCAGTGCAGGAGACTTGGGGAACAGACACCAGAAAATGGTATTGCGTTCTCTGGAATGTGAAGCAGAGAGGGCTGCTCAAACCTGATACTCTTGATTGAAAAAAAAGTCTTGCTGAGTCACACAAGTAGTGATTTTGAGTCCATTTGACTCAAGTAGGTTCTCACCCAGCAAGACCATCATTGATGGACTGTAGTTCATGCCTAAAAGCTTGCATCTTCCTTTTACCTCTCTTTTTGGGTTAGTAGGTTTCAGGCCTAAAGCTGCAGAGGGGAGGGCTTGCTTCTCAGGGTGCCAAGGTGCAGGATACGCTGCAGAAGGGCTATAGGCCTGCCAAGCTATTGCTCACTTGCTCCTCGCTCACTCAGCTTTTGGGGCAGCCAAGACCTGGGCGTCTAGAGCTCCTCAGGCCACCACTGAGTGTCCTACAAATATCGGATGTTTTAATGTTCTTCTGTGCTGTGAGGTTAGGCAGGCTGAGAAGTACTGTTCTGGAAGGCTTTGTTATAGCCTCCCTCCCTTGTCTTATCCCTACCTACACTGGCAAGAGGACCTCTTTCTGAAAACGAGCACTGCGGTTGGGGCACTCTGACGTTGTTGTGTGTGTTCTCCTTTCTTCCCATCAGAGAGTATCAGATCTGAGCGGCCCTCTCTCCTCCACATCCCAGAGAACATAGTCTCGTTTTCTGGTGTCTGTTCCACAAGTCTCCTGCACTGCTAAGCATCTCCTCAGCCAGGGTGCCCACTAACATCCTTTACAATAGTGAGCTCAGACCGTCTTCTCAGACGTTTTTACAGGTGCCAGACTTCCTCTTTGTGCAACTGTGAGTGTACTCCGCTTACTGAGCGGAGACGGCCAGTGACACAGTTGCTGTTGCCACCCCACTCTTCACTTCACATCCTCCAGGTATTGGCTCAAACGGTATTTTTGGATAAGCCCCCTATTTACAATTGCAAACCAACAACAAGCACAGCTCATTGTTTGAATTGCAAACCAACCATATATACATATCCCAGTCTCTATCTGGAAATCTTTCTCTTATTTGTACGTGCCTTCTCTTACTGCCTTCGATAAAGAAGGTTATTTATTTACATAACCTTCTTCCACTCAGGCATAATGAACAAAGGTTAGAATTTGGATCATTATTATGAGAAGCATTTCTTAAATTGTAATTTAATTTAATGATGGGATGTTCTCGAGATTTTTTGAAGCTTGTAGGAATCATTGACCTAATCCTAATACTAATACTAATACTAATACTAATGTATTTAGCCGTAAGAGCATATTGTAGTTGAGTTCTCGAGCCTGCTCTTTAGTAATGTTTTTAATATGCTTACTGTCAGAATGGTTCCTGTCTTTTGGTGTTTTCATGTCTGCCTCTTACACTCTTCTACCATGCTACTTTTAATCCGGGTTTTTAGAACTGGTTTTTTAGAATTGTTTAGATAGAAACCTCTGAGGAATAAATGTTCATAAGTGAGTTTTAGCTTAACGCATAGACTTTGTAATAACTCTTTGGCTCTTCAGAGTCCAGGCTTACTTCAGAAGTTGTTATTTTCAAAATTTGGTTGTTTGGGCAAAGTAAAGAGTATTTTTATTTTGAATTGTTCTGGCTTGCTTTAAAAAATTCCAACAATTATTTTGGAAAGTAGCAATAATGGAGAAGGCAATGGCAACCGATTCCAGTACTCTTGCCTGGAAAATCCCACGGACGGAGGGGCCTGGTGGGCTGCAGTCCATGGAATCGCTAGAAGTGGGACACGACTAATCGGCTTCACTTTCACTTTTCACTTTCATGCATCGGAGAAGGAAATGGCAACCCCCTCCAGTGTTCTTGCCTGGAGAATCCCAGGGATGGGGGAGCCTGGTGGGCTGCCGTCTGTGGGGTCGCACAGAGTCGGACACGACTGAAGTGACTTAGCAGCAGCAGCAGCAATTAAGTACTTCTTTATTTCTTGGTGTAGTTAGTTTTTAAAATTACGTACTTTCTGTTAGAGGCTTCATATTTAATGATGTGCAATACTTGAAGTCGTGGGCAGCTTCACAAAAGAGAAATTGAGACTAGTAGGTCATTGAAAGAGGAATGAGATTGATAGTTGCTGAACAGAAATTAACCTAAAAGGTTATGATATGTTTGTTTCACTTTTGTTTTGTTGCTAACGTAGATCTTCTCTTTTTTTTCCATTGGGAAAAAAATCTGAAGACTAAATAGTTCTTACACTGACCCTTTATTTATTTATTTGTTTGTTTTCATTTTTTGACAGTGACCATTTTAGTGTGATAGCTGTCTTATATTTCCTAGAGCGAATGCTCGCTTTTCCTTTGCCAGGGAATATAACCAGGATTTGTAACACCAAAAGGAGAATTGCAAAATGACGCATATTAGGAACAATCTATTTAAAGAGCTAGAATTAATAAAAATCTGTAGATGAAGTTGTAATAACTTGGAAATATGGAGTATTTTCAGATTGTTTGGAGTTGACAACAGATAGTGCCAGTGGAAAGTGGTGGAATTTGTTCGTTTGTTTTTTCCTCTGTGGAGAAATACTGACTTTTCATTTCCTGAGGAAAGTAGTTTCCTTTGTGACTATAGTGTTTCCTTTGATGCTATAACATTTTAATAAACTTAGGGGTGTAAGACAATGCAAATTTGTTCTCATAGCTCCAGAGGCCAGAAGTCTGAACTGCGTCTTACAGGGCTTCAGATGAAGATGTCAGCAGGGCGGGTTCTTTCTGGAGTTGCCAGGAGGTCTGTCCCTTTGCCTCTTTCAGCCTCTGGGGACTGCTCACATTCTTTGGTTTGCCGTCACATCGCTTGAGTCTCCGCTTCCATTGCCTCCTTTTTGATTGTAGTTCAGTCTCTCTCTGTCCCTCTCTTACAGGGACGCTGTGGTTGCATTTAGGGTGTCTCCCACCCAGGATAATCTCCCCATCTCAAATCCTTAACTTGCATCACGCTTTCGTAGTCCATTTTGGCATGTAAGGAAACATGCCTGTGTTCCAGGGGCCAGGCCCTGGCTGTCACTGGGCAGCGGTGGAAGGCGGGGTGGGGCGGGCATTTTTCAGTCTAGCATAGTGAGCGTGGACACGTGCTGTGCGTCCACTTCCAGACACAGTTTTCTTCTCCACCCCCAACACACACACTCTTTCCCTCTCCCTCTTCTATTCCTTTGCTTAAGGAACTTTTCTTCCTTAAGATAACTTAAGGCTTCCCTTAAGACAAAGTCTGAGGGCTTCCCCTGTGGCTCAGCTGGTAAAGAATCCGCCTGCAGTGTGGGAGACCTGGGTTTGATCCCTGGGTTGGGAAGATCCCCTGGAGAAGGGAAAGGCTGCCCACTCCGGTATTCTGGCCTGGAGAATTCCACGGACTGTACAGTCCATGGGGTTGCAAAGAGTCGGACATGACTGAGCGACTTTCACTTTCACTTTTTCTTCCTTAAATTTCTGAAGCTGACTGCATATAAGCCTCTAGTTTATGTTATATGTAAAAATTAGTCTGTAGCTTAGGCAGATGGGACCTTAGTTCATAAACAGTACACTGTCATTTTTAAGGGAATTAAAATCAGACTCAGAGGTAGACAGGAAATAGTAGTCCTAAACTTTAGTTTCAGCTCTCCCATTAACCATACAATTTTGAACTACTTTCTAAATCTTACATTTTTCGTTTAAAAAAATGATTCTTATACTTTTAAATTATTTTAAAATTTTTTCTGTTTCATCAAGTTCATATTGAAGACCTCAGTGCCTAGTGGTTACTTTAAATAGTGAAATATAAGTAAATAAAATAGTAATATAAAAGTAAAATTATATTTCTTTTTATTTTACCTTTCTTTCACTGCTTTCTAGAATTACTTAACCATTTTTTTTCTTCACTCATTTCATATCACTTCCCTAGACATCTAGTAAGTTTAAAGTACTGTGTGGTTTTAATTAACAGGAGGATCAACTTTTTGTGGCATTGCATCACTGTGCCTGATGGGTAAACTAGAAGAAGTGTTTTCAGAAAAAGAATTGAACCGGATAAAAAGGTGGTGTATAATGAGACAACAGAACGGTTACCATGGAAGGCCCAATAAGCCTGTTGACACCTGTTACTCTTTTTGGGTTGGAGCAACTCTAAAGGTAAGAGAAATAATAAAAATGAGGAACTTTTACTGTTTGTTAATAAAAACTGTGCTTAAAGGGTTTGGTCTTTTTAATGCTCATTAAATATTATTAGGTTAAAGCCAAAAAGTTTTTCCTGTTGCTCTGGCAAAGCTGGTCTCTGTATGGTTTTTCCACAGAATTCAGTTACTGTTCTACTACTTAAAAATTTTTATTCTTACAGAATTCTAGTGTCCAAAAACCTATGTAAGAAACTAGGTGTAGTGTTATAAAAAGCTTGTAACTGAAAATCACCAGTAGTGCACCTAGATGGAAGATCGGTCTGAACATACCAGTAAAGGATTTATGGGAAAATACCTTAAAAGACAAACCATGGATAATTCCTTTAAAAACCATTTAAAGTTTTCTGTTTTTTATTCATTTGTATAAGCCTTCTGAAATGTATTCATTAATATGATCATACATTTTCCCCATCTCTGCTGCCTTTTGATATGTGTAAATCCATAAGATTATTAGCCATTGAGTACCCACAAGTTTTCTATATCCTAAAATTGCAAGTATCACCTAGGCCTGATATTCTGGAATCTAACAAAAGTGTATTCATCATCTATATAACGTTAATTTTTTTCTCTTAAAATTTATACATGTGGTTGAAGTAAATAAAATAGAATGTTTTTTCTAGTCTCCTCGCTTCTAGTACCATTTATCTGGTACACCATTTTAATCTTTTTAATTATGGAAAATTTCAAACATATTGAAAAGAGAAAAGGTGTTTCAGTTCAGTTCAGTTGCTCAGTCTTGTCCGACTCTTTGCGACCCCATGAATCGCAGCATGCCAGGCCTCCCTGTCCATCACCAGCTCCCAGAGTTCACCCAAACTCATGTGCATCGAGTCAATGATGCCATCCAGCCATCTCATCCTCTGTCATCCCCTTCTCCTCCTGCCCCCAATCCCTCCCAGCATCAGAGTCTTTTCCAATGAGTCAACTCTTTGCATGAGGTGGCCAAAGTACTGGAGTTTCAGCTTTAGCATCATTCCTTCCAAAGAAATCCCAGGGCTGATCTCCTTCAGAATGGACTGGTTGGATCTCCTTGCAGTCCAAGGGACTCTCAAGAGTCTTCTCCAACACCACAGTTCAAAAGCATCAATTCTTCGGTGCTCAGCCTTCTTCACAGTCCAACTGTCAAATCCATATGTGACCACAGGAAAAACCATGGCCTTGACTAGACGGACCTTAGTCGGCAAAGTAATGTCTCTGCTTTTGAATATGCTGTCTAGGGTGGTCATAACTTTTCTTGCAGGGAGTAAGCGTCTTTTAATTTCATGGCTGCAGTCACCATCTGCGGTGATTTTGGAGCCCCCAAAAACAAAGTCTGACACTGTATCCACTGTTTCCCCATCTGTTGTATAATGAACACTTAATATGTGCAGTAGCCAATTTCAGCAGTTCTCGTCTCAAAGCCAGCCTTCCTTCATTCATACAGCTACACACTTTCCTCCTCACTGTATTATTTTAAAGCAATTCCTAGATAACCCCTTTTTACTTTATCTGGAAATTCTTCAGTACAATCATTAAATAAAGATAGCTTTTCAAAGAATGGAGATGTAATATTCTGTCTTCTAAAAATTCAGCCATAACCCCTTATTATCATTAAATATCAATTCAAAATGATGTATATTTCCTATTGCATCACATCAAGAGGCATATAATATAATCAGTCTCTGGTTGTCTCTCCTTTTTGATCTAAGGGCTGCAGAGTTGTCAGAGCTGATTTATCCATTATAAAGTTCCCCATCAACCTGTTCTTCTTCACTTTTTTTTAATGGTGGTAAAATATATGTAATGTAATATTTATCAGTTTAACTATTTGTAAGTGTACAGATCAGTGTTGTGTAATCATTACCATTATCTATACCCCAAACATTTTCATCACCCTAAACATAAACTCTGCTCATTAAACAATAGCTCCCCTTTCTTCCATTCCCCCAGCCCCTGGTAACCTCTTTTCTGCTTTCTGTTTCTATGAATTTGCTTATTCTAGGTACATCATGTAAGTAGAATTAGGTAATATGTGTCCCTTATCTGGCTTATATTTCTCAAGATCCATCAATATTGTCATATATATCACAATTTTATTCCTTTTTATGGTTGAGTAGTATTGTACTGTAGGTATATACCACATTATATTTATCTGTTCATCTGCTGGTGGACACTTGGATTGTTTCCACCTTTTGGCTATTGTGAATAAGGTGGTTATGAGCATTGGTGTAAAGCATCTGTTCAGGTGCCTCCTTTCACTTTCCCAGGTAGTTAACTAGGAGTGGGATTGCTGGACTGTATGGCAGCTGTGTGGTCGACCTTTTGAGGCTCCAGCAGTTTCTCACAACGGCTGCACCGTTTTACATTCCCCCGGTGATGTATAAGGGCTCCAGTTTCTCCACGTCTTCACCAATGCTTCTTTCTTCCGTTTTTTTATAATAGCCATCCTGATGGGTATGGACGTGAATTTGAGCAAGTTCTGGGAGATGGTGAAGGACAGGGAAGCCTGGCATGCTGCAGTCCATGGGGTCGCAAAGAGTCGGACACGACTGAGCGACTGAACTGAACTGAATAATGAGTGATATCAAGCATCTTTTGATGTGCTTACTGACCATCTGTATATCTTCTTTGGAGAAATGTCTGATTTATCTATTGTTTCTTTTGTTGCCAGGGCTTTTGGTTGTTATTCCATGAAATCATTGCCAAATCCAATGTTATGAAGATTTCCCCCAATGTTTTATTACAACAATTTTTAGTATTAACTCTTAAGTTTAGGTCTTTGATCCACTTCAAGTTAATTTTTGTAATGGTGTAAATCAAGGACTTCAGCTTCATCTTTTTACATGTGGATATCCAGCTTTCCTAGTACAGTTTATTGTAAAGACGGTTCTTTACCCATTAAGTGGTCATGGCACCTTTGTAAAGTCATCTGATATTGTATGTGAGAGCTTATTTCTGTGCACTCCATTCTATTGCATTGGTCCTTACTATTTTAATTCCTGTAGCCTTGTAAGTTTCGTTATCAAGAAGTATGTCCTGAACATTTTTCTTTTTAAAGGTTGTTTTTGCAATTTCACACAAATTTTAGGATTGGCTTTCCCATGTCTCAGGAAAAAGGCTGTTCACATTTGTATGGAGATTGCATTGAATCTACAGATTGCTTTGGGTAGTATTGACATCTTAACAGTGTCTTCCTATCCATAATGAGGGGATGCTTTTCCATTTATTTAGGTCTTTAATCTCATTCACCAGTGTTTTATAGTATTTTGCATACAAAGCTTTTACCTCCTTGGATAAATGTATTCTCAAGTATTTAGTGGCTTCTTTTAGAAGCCATTATAAGTAGAACTGCTTTCTTAGTTTCCTTTTGGATTGTTTGTTTTTGGTGTGTAAAAGCTTCATCTTCTTACAGAATGGTTTTAGCAGCCATTGAGGCATCATTTCTTAGATCCATTGTGTCATTGGGGGTTGTTAATTGGTGATATTCTATCATTCCCTGTAAATTTACTAACTAGTATCCTTTTGTAAAGAACTTCACTTTAACTGAAGATGTGGTTGTGCAGAGAAAGACAGATGATTATTTAATTTTAATAATGTTCATTCCATCCATTAAGTTGGTTCTCTAGCATCCTCTACAGTTTTCCAATAAAATAATTTTCGGGTTTTTTTCTTTTTTACACTTTGAGCGCCATTGTGAACTCACAGATTTTAATATGTTCTATCTGTTTTAGTCCATTACATTGTTCTTGTTAATGCTCAGTTTGTCCCATCTCTAACCAGTATGAGCCCCTTCAAGTTTGTTCTTGAGTCTTTTTGTATGATTTTGGTGGCCTTTGACAACTTTCTAGAGGCAGCTTTTAAAAATTTTAATTATGGATAACTTTAAATAACTTTAAACATTCTGATTGCTTGACTTAACACATTTAGACATTATCGTTGGTTCCCAGCTGTGAAAAATGAAGATTTGGTCTCCCTTTTTTCCAGCAAATTGTTACTGAGTTTTTTGTTTTTTGTTTTTTTTAAGTTCTGGACCTTTTCTCTTCCTCTTCCTTCTAAATCTGTCAGTTTACCTTTTTTGTATAATGTCAAGTTAGGTAACATTTGTATTTTGCTCAGTAACAGTGATCAAATATTTCATGCTTTGCCTGTAGGTTGATTTTAAAATTTGAAAACTAATAACCACTTACTAGAATCATGTAAATATTCTTTATTGCTTAACCAAGTATAATTATAGTTTCTTCTCTCTATGTAATGACCCATGTGCTACTTCATACTAGAAAGCGTTTCTAGTATCAGGAAATAAAAGAGGAAATAAAGAGTCTCTGCTTATATTCTATTAATTAAATAAAAATGAATGAATAAGTTTGCTTCTTATTAGTACCATAATTTTCTAATTGGTTTTATTTTGCTTTTTGAGACATGATGCTGCTTTGTTAGTCTTTAATACTTTCTGTGGCTCTCTGGTTGATAATATTAGCACACTTCAGCTGCTTTGTGACACTTGAGCTTTCTTACGTGCTCACTATCCCCTGACCCTGATCTCTTCACGATTTGATTTAGCCTTTGTTTTTTCTATTTAATAGGATCTTGGGAAAAAGAACAATACATGTCCTGAATCTTTAAGCTACTTAATCTTTTATGCTAAAATTGTGTTTGTCTCACCTTCTGTCTTTCTTAATTAAAGAGCTTTAATTTTTTTACTATTCTCAAAATTGTCTTTAGCATGTGATTAAATTTTTATTGTCCTTTTTCTGAAATATTTTTACTTATCATTGCTATAGTTAATAACTAACAGTTCAGAAATCTATTATAAGAGTTAGAATATGGGTAAATAAAATTGCCCTTGTAAAAATAACTGGTGAAGTTGAACACATTGGCGAGTTGTGTTTTGAATATGTTGCAGAGAAGTCATTTGGATCTGTTTCAAAAGAAATAGTGAATTGAATAGGTCACGAAAATGAGAGTAGATGATTTTTAAAAAGTTAATGTGGTTGATAATTTTAAATGTTCAAGTCCCTTAGGCTTGCTTTGAGAGCCTTAACTAGAGAAAAGCATTTTTAAATTATATATATCTGAAAATTGAGCCACAGGTTGATATGAAGGTTTTATGTCAATAAATTTATATTTGTTACTGTCGTTTCAGCTTCTGAAAATTTTCCAGTATACTAACTTTGAGAAAAATAGAAATTACATCTTATCAACTCAAGATCGCCTCGTTGGGGGATTTGCCAAGTGGCCAGATAGTCATCCAGGTAGTTTATTTTTTGTGTAAATCCAGAGCAACCTTTGTTTTATTTATTAAATAGATCTTTAGGTGTTTGTCAGAAAGGGTATATGACAGAAAATATAGCTACAGTTATAAACTTACTTTAAGGTTTTTAAGAAGGTAAATTGTTTAAATTTACAGTAGATTTAGGATCTTCAGGGTGTAAAGGAAGGGTTTGATTATCAAGATACTGGTATAGTTTGCCTTTTTTCCCAAATATTTCACTTAGCAATGTATTATTTTATTGCAGACAATAAGACAGGTGGTCTGAATGGTCCCAATTCAAAATAGAATAATTTGGTTCATCCAAAATCTTTAGGAGTATTAGCTGTCATTTGAGCTATGTGTAGAATAAATTACTCTTAAATCCAAAAGAGAACTAATTCTTATTCTTTGCAGAAGTCATTCTCCAAGCTACTTCCCCCTCCATCTTAGGTTTCACCTCCAGTAAAATGATCTACTTACAGCCTCCAAAATCTCAATTCAAGAGTTTGTTAAAAATAAGTCAGAATGCTGACACTTTTGATAAGCAGAATGACAAAGTATTAGCTATAAATACATGAAACTAGATTCAAGAAATGATTGCTTTTACAACATTGCAATAATATCATGGTTTTTATTGTTAGCCTAGAACCTCTTTCCCTCATCTCTTGTCATAGAACTGTTATGGTCAGAATATGTACCTGAATTGAAATACAAATAAAGGGCTCATGGAATCATATTTTTGTACCTGAAGAAAGCAGGAATATTTCCTTATATCCATATTTACTTGTTTTTTCGTACAAAATACGCTTCTTTTTTTTTAAAAAAAAAAAAAGGTACAATGCTTTTTATTTCTAAGTGTTAGAAAGTGTTAGTTGCTCAGTCACGTCCAACTTTTTGTGACCCCGTGGACTGTGTAGCCCACCAGGCTCCTCTGTCCATGGGATTTTCCAGGCAAGAATGCTTGAGTGGATTGCCATTTCCTACTCCAGAGGATCATCCCAAGCCAGGGATCAAACCCATGTCTCTTGAATCTCCGGCATTGGCAGGTAGATTTTTTACTACTAGTGCCACCTGAGAATATTTAGAAATTTTTGGCATCTGTAACCCATAGCTATAAATATGTTTTAAAAGTCCCTCAAGAAAACAATTGTTTTGGTATCTATTCCATTGTTTTCAACCAGTACATGGTACTATTTTAACAAATAATGAGAATAGAGAAATGACACTCTTGAAAAGCATTTCTTATGTAAACATATTGAGATACATTTTGATTTTTTACAATAGCTTTTTAAAAAGTTCTTGGAGCTTTTTTGTAGAGAGGTCAATTGCTAAGTTTAATATTTGTGTAAATACTTGGTTGTAATATTCTTTTTAGGTGTGTTGCAGTGTCTTCCAATTCTATACATTATAAAGCATAGAAATCATTGTATGATAAATTGACTTTATGTGGAAAAGATTTGTTTCCAGAGCTGTTATAAAAATTATTTTAATAGGATTTTTTAAAATTAGCTTATGCTTGGTTCTGATAAATCAATCTATTGACACATTTAACACAAAGAGATTTTATATACATTAACAGGAAAAATTTATTAAAGGAATTAAGTTTTACTATGAAGAAAATGTATATTTCTACATTTAAAGTGCTCAAATACATCACCACTTACAGATGAGATTATTATTTATTTTTAAGATTTGAAATGTTTAACTTCTATTTCATTAGCTTTTATAAACAATCCTTTTGAGGAATAAAAATTTTACATTACCTGGAACGCGTAAGATCCTGTTTTACATTATTATGAGTGTATTTTCTGTTGCATTTTTTTCCTAGAAAAGTTTTCTCATTTCTAGACAATAAAATTTAATGTTGCTTTGTGCCTTTTGTAATTTAACATAACTGCAAGAAAAATAGAATAGGAAAAATCAAAAAAATTTTTTGGTGTGAAAATTAGAGGAAAGTGAGCTAGAAGAAGTCTTAAGCATTCTCTGAAAAAAATATAAAAGGGGATTAACTTGGGCCTAACTGGTGAAATAACTTTTTCACAAATAACACTGAATAAGTATAACTATCTGTCATTCCTTTCATGAAAACTAAATGATATTTATGTAAGTCAACCTTTCTCTTTAATTCTTTTGATACACTTTGACTTGTTTTGAACCTTAATAGCCCATGAAGCTATAAATAATGACCAACTCAAAAATAGAAAAAAATTTTGACCAGTACAAAATCTATTTTTTGTAAGTGTTCCCATAACGGCAGAACTCTGAGCACTTTTAGGACCCCATATAAGGCTGTCATGCAGACAACGGCCATGTGATTTCAGTGGTCATTTAATGGAAGAAAGTTACTGCCCCGGAAGATGGGAAACTGTAGTGAGGTCAGTGCAGAATCGTTCTGGTGTGAACAGTAGCATTATTACAACCAAACAGAATGTCTGAGTTTGTTTTTATTATCAGGTCGGATATTTTTAGAGCGACTGACGTTACTTGAAATAGGAAAATTAAATATAGTACAGCATTCCAGAATGAGTTATTTGCTCGGTCTTCTTTCATTTAACACAGAGTTGGCATTGTGTGGTTTAGGAGTTGTCAGAGGTAAAACTTACCAAGGAATGCTGTGCTACTTAGATTCTGAGGTTTGTTTATTTTCATTTTTAAGAAGAAATTTCCTTTTATGATAGAAACATCTTTGTTTCCATATTCTGTTGTCAGCAAAAGAGAAAACCCATGAGAGTGAAGAGTCTTTGCTGGTACTCTTCCTGTTTATTCTTCAGTCATAGAAGATGTTGGTGGACTCACTTCTTAAGCTAGGAACTGTTTTCCTTGTTAGTGATATTTTCTTGAATATCATCTGATTTTGATCATCTAGTTTTTTAAAGTTTGAGATTTGAGACTTCGAGAAAGCAAATATTTCAAAACTATTTAGTATTTTTCTAAATTTATTTTAATGTAGTGATGGGCTGATAAGTAGCTGAATATTTCGTACAAATAATAATGCTTGTTGTGATTTTAAAAAAATGTCTTATTTTCAGACGCTTTGCATGCCTACTTTGGAATTTGTGGCCTGTCACTAATGGAGGAAAGTGGCATTTGTAAGGTTCACCCTGCCCTGAACGTAAGCACACGGACTTCTGAGCGCCTTCGAGATCTCCATCAGAGCTGGAAAACCAAGGACTCTAAAGAGTGCCCAGAGAAAGTGCACATCTCCACGTGACCAGCTGTAGGCGGGGGGCGGTGGGGAGGGTTTGTAGCCTAACTGTAGCTCAAGGTTTAAAGCCATGGATAACCAAGTGTGCTCTTTTTTTAAGAGGTAGTCTTACAATCGAATCTTGTGCCGATGTCACTTTGGGATATGCTCTTGAGCCAGTAACCTTTGTGCTAGGTTTCAAGAAAATCTTTGTTGAAGTTTGAACCACAGTGGACTTCGTCATGGTTCTTAAATGTTTATACTGTATTTCTAAGTTCTTTGAGGCAAATTAACTGTATGTATGTAGGTTATCTTAAAAAAAAAAAACCTTCAGTACAGAATTGTATCATATTATAAAGTGGACACAAATCTTCAAAAGAAGTTTACAGTTCACATAGCATTGGTAATCTTCGGGTGAGCACTTAGTGATCATTTAAAAAGCTTGACTGCTTATGGTGGAACATTGCTTTAATGAATTAAGTATCTGGGGTTATTCTTTGAAAACAGATGATCCCGTAATTTTTAAAAAAAAGAGTGACTTATTTTGTCTTATTCTTAAGTAAAATGTGCCAATTAAACTTTTGTGGCCTATACAAATGAAATTAACTTCATAGCAAGAATGAATGGGCTTAACTAATACAGTAATTTCCTAAAGGGAGATTGTTATAAAAAGACTATCATGTAACTGAGAAGAGAGTAATTTAACTGCGTGTGATTGTGAATGGGAAAGTTTTGTGCTGTGTGGGTCATCTAGTTTAGATGTCGCTGGGGTAAATAACAGTTATGTTTGATTTTAATCTCGAATCATTAGTCGCTTTTTTTTGTGCTCCTTTCTCCAGGGAAAGCTGTCTTACCTAGAGGGGAAAACATTTAGTGGTTTTGTTTCTTTTTCTGAGATAAATTTTAAACTGTATTTTTATAACGGAATTATTTTTAGCCATTTGGTTTTTTTGTTGTTGTTGCTCCCAGTGTTTTAGCTTTTCTGATTTCAAACTGATAATTTTCTTATTTTTTGAAGTTAAATAAGTAAACATTTAAGTGAAAAAAAATAGCGCCTCTCAATTAAATTTAATGGTATAGCTCCATTCACAGTCATAATATTTTTGTAATATTTTCGGGTAAGTGGGAAGGTAATGTATGCCTTAGAGGTTAAGGACTGGGGTTTGCTTTTCATTGTTCTGTTTTCTTCATTCTGTGACCTACCTGAATTGTAAAGGAGTGGTGTAAAACCTTACCTTCATTAGTAATCAGTTTATCAGTGAATCACACCCATCACCGTTTGCTCAGTGGCAAAGTTACGAGAGTAGTTCTGAATCGGAGAAGGAAATCACTTCACCAGAGAGACAAGGTTTAAGTTAAAATCTTGGTGAAAATAAATGTTGGAGTTTTTAGGTTTACAAGTAAAGTATCAAGATAAAAACTAAATTACTAGTATCACTGTTTAGATATTGTAATATCTAAATTTTTATTTTTTAGTGTTGAAAAAAAAAGTACTCTTAAATAATGATCCCAGGGGAAACCTAGTATGTACATGACAAAATGATTCATTTATTATTCACATGCTTACTTTAAACCTCAATTTGCCAAAGTCAACTCTTTTTTTTTTTTTTAATAGAAATAAAATCAGAGAACTGATGGTGGGGAAAAAAATAAACCTAGCAATAGATGTCACCCTTCCATGAGTTATTCCAGTTTGCACTGGTTTAAATCCTGACAAATTTAGACACCTGCATCTCAAACTAAGACATTTCTTAGACATCAGGAGTTAAAATGACATATATGTAATGGCTTTAGAACTATATAAAAAGCCCCAGTTTTTTTTTCCTGAATTGCCATTAGTGGTTGGAAGCATAAAAAAGTTAGTATCTGTATTTGTATGACGTAGAATTCCAAGGTCAAAGTATTTCATAAACTGCTAAATATTTTCTAACTCCTTGTATAATTTAATAACATAACATTATATATTTCAGTGTGATTCTAATTAGCGTGCTTTTGAGAGGCATTCTTAAGAACCTGTTGGCCAGTGAATGTTGAATTCCACAGCAGCATATTGACCAAAAAAACCACCAGGCCATTGTGAATTGTGAAGAAGCTATGCCGAACTTTTTCTGAATAGTTACTTACAGGAAAGTGTGAATAAAATAAATCATAAGCACTATTTCTTACGTATACTTGATCTTTAGCAGCGGTAATAGAACGAGAAGGGGGATTTTGAAGCCTCAGTCAGTCTGTTCCCTATGTTCTTTCCCCACCTCCAGTATGGTACTTTTTTAAACTGTGGTAGGATGTTTGGACATCTGCATGAAAACAAGGTTGATCAGATCGTTACAACACAATTCAACCTGTTTGTCATCTACAAGTGCTTTTAGACTTGACCTATATGTGTACATTTTAATTAGATCTTTAAATAATAATTTATAAATATTTAAACTCAAGTAGAACTTTTTTCCAATGGGTGCATCGTTTGGAACTGTGGTCTGTTGGGTCTGATGGTATTTGAGTGCATTATCGTAAAGAGGCGCTCTGGAGTCGGATGAGTGGGGTTTAAGTCTCACACCTGCCAGCTCACCAGTGTCAGTCTGGACCCTAACCTCCCCTGTGATAAGGGGAGGTGAGGAGATCTGACAAGGGTTTCTAAGTCGCTTCGGTCGTGTCCAGCTCTGTGACCCTCGTGCACTGTAGCCCGCCAGCCTCCTCTGTCCAGGGGATTCTCTAGGCAAGAATACTGGAGTGGGTTGCCATTTCCTTCTCCAGAAGGTCAGATGAGATAATACATGCTGAGTATCTAGCATACTACCTGCATACAGTAAACTCCTAGTTGTAATTTCTGTCATAACCATCTTCGAATTGTCTTTAAAACCTCTCTTTCCTACAGTAGAGATCCCACAGAATTTAGACTCCAGGAAGATGATGGCGGCAGGGTAGTTCCTGAGTCTCCCATTCGACCCGAGTAGCTGGGATCCCCACAGACCCCATCCTACAGAGCCAGATGACAGGGCGTCCCCATGAACTTCAAAATGCAGTGTTGGACAACCACTGACCAGCGTAGTTTCAGCCTCTGTGTGGGAGGGAGTGAAAGGCAGGCAGCTGGTTTCTGTCCGCCTTGAGAACAGAGCTATACCACTGCCCACAGTTTTCTCACTAGAAAGTGCAGCGGGCCAGTTGGAGAGCAAACGCTGGAACTGGAAGGGGTTGTACAGGTCCCCACGTGCACGTAAGTGTTAGATCAGTATAGTGTGGTCTGCTCGTTGTGCGGGAGCAGCCTGGGCCCTGTCCTGTTTGCATCTTAAACCTAATGAGACAAAGCCCTGCTCGAGTTAGACTCCAAAATGGACCGGATAGGTACCACAGGACAGTGAGAAGAGAGAGAAAGGCCAGGTATATAGGAAGAAAGGTCAGCATACATAGACGTGGACATAGATGATCACTTTGTGAAAGTGAAACGGGAACTTACAGGGCCAGAGAACAAAGAAAAGACGTCCTAGGGCACCGCTTCCCCATGAAAGTACAGGAAAACTCACTGCCAAAAACAAAACCTTAGAAGGATTACCGTCAAGTCCTATTCAAAACTGTCTCAAGGAACAGGAGGAGAGTCCAGCGTCCCCTCAGACAGAGAAAGCACACCAGAAGGACGTGGCCACGAGACTGGAAAACCATTACGGCAGGAAATGTCTAGTTTCAGAACAAGACCAGTAAAAATGGGAAAAGCTAAAATTACATACTCAAGTCTTAAAAACTGGAGGAAAAAGCAAACCCAAAGGAAGTAGAAGGAAGGGATTAATAGAAACGGGGAAGGAGGAAGACGCAATAAGACAAACAGCCAGACTTTCTAACAACAAAAGGAAAAGTTTCAGTAGCAAGAGAAATAACCATAGACCAGGAAAGTTTTCAAAATTACAATACTATGCAATTTTATGTGGTAAATTAGAAATAACTTCTTAGAAAAATGCCAATTGCCGAGATTACCCTACTTGATACAGAAATTTGAAAACAAATGGGCTTTTTACCAAAACAATATCAGGCCCAGATTGTTTCAAGGGTATTTCTACCAGACTGTCATGAAATAATCCTAATATTGTTTAAACAATTCCAGGGGCTATTAAGAGACTCTTGAACCCCAAAGGGTAAGAAAATACAAACCAAAAAAGACTTCTAAATTCATTTTGTAAAGTGAACATGATGGAGTTGTTTTTTTAAACCTAACAAAGATTATACCAAAGAGAAAATTACAGACCGCTCTTACAGGAATATATCAGTGCATGGATTGCACTGATACATTAGCAAATAATTCAAAAGCACTATTAAGTCATGATTAATTTGGGTTTATTATAGGAATGCAAGAATAATATTAGCATATTATGTTAAAGAGTTAAGGAGAAAAATAATGATAATCTCCATCTTTGCAGAAAAGACATTTGACAAAATGGAGCGTTCATTTATGTTAAGTATACTCAGTAAGCAGAAACTGTTGAGTAGCTCATTTCACGCTGTGCTTCTCCCCAGAAGCCAGCATGTTAATGTTGGTGTGAGAGGCTTTCCAGCTAAGGTCAGGAACAAGGCCTGCTTCCTCCTCAACTGCTTAATTCTGTGTTGGGGGTTTTCGTCTAAGATATTAGATGAAGGAAATATGAACTGAAAAGGTAGAGGGAAACTATTTGCAAATTTGATTTTATATCTGGAAAACCTAAAGGAATTTGTTGGAAAGCTATGAGAGCTTAGTAAAGTAGCAGTTGCACACAACTAATACGTAAATATCAGTAGCTTTCACCAGGCATAGAGGAGTGCATGCTCTGATGCCATTTAGATGAAGTTCAAAATGGGCAGAATTAGTCGTGAACGGTGTCAGGAATCAGTGCCCTTGTCTAGTCACTGCCTCGCTTCTCAAATGTAAGCACCGTCATGACTTAAATCACCATCAGTTTTTGAGCTCTCTCTGAGTGGAGTCATAACCGACACATTAGTTTCCCTCTGGTTTCTGTTGCCCCACAGGGCCTGGCAGAGCACAGGGCAGAGCCTGTGGTGCTGGTGATGTTCTGGTTTATGATCTGGGTGCTGGTTACACAGGTGCGTTCACTTTATGAATATCAAGCTGGACACTCAAGATTTGCGCACTTTTCTGTATTGTAATTATAGCTCAATAAAAATGTCTACTAAAAAGAATAAAAAACTTTACATATAAACCTAAACTGGTTAGAAGGTGTGCTTAAAGAGAAGATTCCTCTTAATGATTGCAAAAAAAAACCGAACAGAAACCACCTATCTATAAACTTAAAATGTCCAAAACCTGTATGGAGAAAATTGTAAAACTCTTAAAAGCCCTCCAGGTGGCTCTGGTGCACATCAAAATTTGAGAACCAATCACTGATTTAGAAAAAGTACCTTGGGAGGAGGAAAAGGTAAGTGAAGTCGCTCAGTCATGTCCGACTCTTTACGACCCATGGACTGTAGCCCACCAAGCTCCTCCGTCCATGGGATTTTCCAGGGAAGAATACTGCAGTGGGTTGCCGTTTCCTTCTCCAGGGGATCTTCCCGACCCAGGGATCGAACCCAGGTCTCCCACATTGCAGGCAGACGCTTTAACCTCTGCGCCACCAGGGAAAAGGTAAGAACCCCAAAATTATTTGCAAATTTGAATTGTAAAAAGTTTTAGGTAACGAGTGTGATTCAACAATGTGATCTTTGTTCCCACCCTAAAAAGGTTAGTATGATCTTAGTCTGTGGTAGTAGGGTTGAAATGTAATGAAGGCTCAGCGGTGCTAAGAAGATGCAAATTTTCTCAAATGGACCAGGCTTTATTTGCCCATGTTTTTGGCTATGAAAGGGTAGAGGAGGTTAAGGAGCAGGAGCATTTAAATTTGTCAGCTAACAGATCTCACTCCTCTGATATCAGTGTTTGTTTTGTTTTGCTTCTGCTCCTTGTCTGTGTGTATGTGCCCCCTGGCAGTTCGTGCGGGGGAGTTGGGGGCACTCTTGCAGGTTGCTGTCTTGATATTGTGCCTACTGGGTGTCTGCCCCTGGCCTAGTATGGCCTTTCCGGGTGGGTTTGTGCCCTTTGCCTCTGATTACACCGTCCCAGGGCTGTGGCCTGTTTGCTCTAATCCCAGGCCACCACCAGTCTCGCTGATTTTAGTGAGACTCTTCTCTGTACCCACAAGTCCACTACACACACCATCCCGTCTGTGGCCTGTGCAGAAACTCCTGGGTCTTTATTCCTGAAACATGGTCTTCATTTCATATATCTAGTAACCTCCCCTCCCACGTCAGGGTTCCTGAGCCACCCTGGATGTAGAGGTAAGCGAAAACCGTTTCTCCTGGGACTTCAGGCCACAGGCCCAGCACATAAACTATATGTGTACATATTTTAAGAGTTGGAATTCATGCTAGGGAGTTACATTCTATTGTGGCTCAGCTGGTAAAGAATCTACCTGCAATGTGGGAGACCTGGGTTTGATCCTTGGGTTGGGAAGATCCTCTGGAGAAGGGAAAGGCTATGCAGTCCAGTATTCTGGCCTGGAGAATTCCATGGGACAGTCCATGGGGTCACAAAGAGTTGGACACAACTGAGCAACTGTCATTTTTCAAACTAACAAATGCATCATAATGACAGATTAGGGGTTGGACAGCAAGTGATGCAGAATAATTGTGAATAGCTTAAGTGCATGATTAATTTCACTTTCCACTCCAGGCCATGATTTGGCAATGACTGTTGCTTGTTTGAAGCAGAACAGACAGACAAAGGGACAAGGCATCCCCTGGCTTGCCAGCCCTGCCTCCCTTCCATGGTTAGAAATATCAGCAGAATACACATCCACTTTCTTTTGTTCTTGGAGGGAGTGTAGGGGGTGACTCTTGCACACACACACATCCCCAAACTTGGTCTTTCTCTGTCCCCCTGCACCTCTTCCATCCCAGCACAAGGGTACTCGACAGTCTGAGCCAGGTGATCTTTGCCCACGTCGTCTGTCCAGACTCCTTACCCACCAATGCCACCCTATCAAGCATCTCAAAGGAAACAGGCTGAAATCTAGAAATGTTGGCCTCCTCAGGGATCACAGCCCATGGCCAGCCCTCTCCCCAACGTAAGCACCCTCCCACACCTTGAAGGGCTGGCTCCCTTATGCTTGTGACAAGATTCCTATTGCCTGCAGCTCCCCCAGGCAGCTGCTCCGTCATCACACCTTGGGCCCCAGGGCGCACACACTAGCAGCACAGTCCAGCGAGAGCCCCGGGCAGGTCCTGGAAAGTGGGCTCCCGCTGGAGTTCCATGACCCCTGGTACCTGGGGGAATGCTCCAGAAGGGGCCCGTCAATCTCCTACGGGGAGCGCTGCAATGGGGCCTCCTTGCCCAGATCTAAGGGCAGCACCGACAGAGTGCCAGCCTCTGTTCTCTTCCTGCACACCCGTCTAGACCTTGCTAGTAGGCTGTCCACACACCTTCACTCCACCTGTCTCATCCTCTGCACTTCCCCAGGGCTGAGAGTGACGATTTCTCACCTGTGTGTGTAGCAGGGACTTGTTTCCCAACTTCTCTCTACCATCGCCTTGATAAGTTAACTGGAGTTTGATTTAGAAAATTCTCAAGTGACAGAGGCTGGCTTTATGGTTTTTATGTTGCTGCAGACTCTAAGGTGGTTTATTGCTTCCCTTTCTCCTTGCTGTAATGTGCTAAACCTCTCAAGGTAAATGAGTGCCTCCGGTGGAACAGGAAATGCAAAGGCGAAAACACCGCCAGGTTGCTCAGTTGGCCCCTGCCTATTGAAGCACCCCTTCGGTAGAAGCAGGGCTGCTGAAAGTAAGGAGGGGATGACACCACCTCGCTCTGTTCTGTCAGTTTCACAGGACCACACAGCCAAAAGGTTACAAGTGAGAAGATTACGCCTTCCAGGGGACAAGGAGAAATGGGCCGTGTATATGACATTCAAATACTTGAGAGCCATTCTGTGGAGAAAGGTTTAGATGCATTGCCAACTCCAGAATGAGTTTGGTGGGGGCTTAGGGAGTGGCCATCAGGAAGAAGGTGAGGCCTAGAGGACTTCCCTGAAGCTGATTTGCGTGGCACGGAACACTTTGTTTATTGTGTTTATTTGAGCTGGCTTCAGGAGCAGGCGAGGACTGGGGGTTAATCTTTGTGTATACCCCTCGTTTGTCACAGTCTGGCTCCACCAAGAACTGCACCACTCAGATCTTTAAACATGTAAAACAAATAATGTTTTCTGAATAATGGAATTGATAAAGGAGTCACTACGTGAGAAAGATAAAGAACTTTGCAATGTCAGAGCTGCATGAAGCTGGAATGGAACCAGTCAGCTCCCCGCCCCAGAGAAGGTGAGCTCAGCTGGAAGGCAGGAACTGATGAGAGGACCACAGGCTGGCCGTGCATGGCTGAACTTGCTTTTAGATTATGGTCAGTTTGGACAGCAAAATGTCAAAGAGGAAAACAAATACTATGATTTTAGAGCATGACTCCATTTCTAAAGTCAGCATTCCTATTGCCTGTTCTTGAACAAACTGCATTTTCAGAGTAAACAAATCCTAATTGATGTGGGAAAGTTCCTCTTTTCAGAAAAAGTCTCAATTTAAAAGGAATGATGGGAGAAGTTGGGGGGGGGTGGTCGAAAAGAACTATTTTACAAATTCTCATGGATTCTAGGCAAAAATCATCAGTGGATACTGAAGCCATTAGGAGATAAATTGATGGGAAACTATAAAATGGAAGGCTCAGACTTCCTGCACTTGAGTCCACTGGTCAGTCCCGACATCTCTAAAAGGAGGATAATCAGACAGTTCAGGTAGGTCGCTCAGTCGTGTCCGACTCTTCACGACCTCATGGACCACAGCACACCAGGCCTCCCTGTCCATCACCAACTCCCGGAGTTCACTAAGACTCATCTCACCCTCTGTCGTCCCCTTCTCCTCCTGCCTTCAATCTTTCCCAGCATCAGGTTCTTTTCAAGTGAGTCAGCTCTTCACATCAGGTGGCCAAAATACTGGAGTTTCAGTTTCAACATCAGTCCTTCCAATGAACACCCAGGACTGATCTCTAGAATGGACTGGTTGGATCTCCTTGCAGTCCAAGGGACTCTCACTAGTCTTCTTCTACACCACAGTTCAAAAGCATCAATTCTTCGGTGCTCAGCTTTCTTTATAGTCCAACTCTCACGTCCATACATGACTACTGGAAAAACCATAGGCTTGACTAGACGGACCTTTGTTGGCAAAGTAATGTCTCTGCTTTTTAATATGCTGTTTAGGTTGGTCGTAACTTTTCTCCCAAGCAACAACTGTTTCTTAATTTCATGGCTGCAGTCACCATCTGCAGTGATTTTGGAGCCCCCAAAATAAAGTCAGCCACTGTTTCCATTGTTTCCCCATCTATTCGCCGTGAAGTGATGGGACCGGATGCCATGATCTTTATTTTCTGAATATTGAGCTTTAAGCCAACTTTCTCATTCTCTTCTTTCACTTTCATCAAGAGGCTCTTTCGTTCTTCTTCACTTTCTGCCATAAGGGTGGTGTCATCTGCATATCTGAGGTTATTGATATTCTGCCAGCAATCTTGATTCCAGCTTGTGCTTCATCCACCCCAGCATTTCACATGATGCATATACGTTAAATAAGTAGGGTGACAATATACAGCCTTGACGTACTCCTTTGTTGATTTGGAACCACTCTGTTGTTCCATGTCCAGTTCTAACTGTTGCTTCCTCACCTTTATACAGATTTCTCAAGAGGCAGGTCAGGTGGTCTGGTATTCCCATCTCTTTCAGAATTTTCCACAGTTTATTGTGATCCAGACAGTAAAGGCTTTAGCATAGTCAATAAAGCAGAAATAGATGTTTTTCTGGAACTCTTACTTTTTTGATGATCCAGTGGATGTTGGCAATTTGATCTCTGGTTCCTCTGCCTTTTCTAAAACCAGCTTGAACATCTGCAAGTTCATGGTTCACATATTTCTGAAGCCTGGCTTGGAGCCAGGCTTGTGAGATGAGTGCAATTGTGCGGTAGTTTGAGCATTCTTTGGCATTGCCTTTCTTTCGGATTGGGATGAAAACTGACCTGTTCCTGTCCTGTGGCCACTGCTGAGTTTTCCAAGTTTGCTGGCATATTGAGGGCAGCACTTTCACAGCATCATCTTTGAGGATTTGAAATAGCTCAACTGGAATTCCATCACCTCCACTAGCTTTGTTCATAGTGATGCTTCCTAAGGCCCACTTGACTTCACATTCCAGGATGTCTGGCTCTAGGTGAGTGATCATACCATCGTGATTATCCGGGTCGTGAAGATCTTTTTTTGTACAGTTCTGTGTATTCTTGCTACCTCTTCTTAATATCTTCTGCTTCTATTAGGTCCATACCATTTCTGTCCTTTAGCCCATCTTTGCATGAAATGTTCCCTTGGTATGTCTAATTTTCTTGAAGAGATCTCTAGTCTTTCCCATTCTGTTGTTTTCCTCTATTTCTTTGCATTGATCGCTGAGGAAGGCTTTCTTATCTCTCCTTGCTGTTCTTTGGAACTCTGCATTCAAATGGGTATATCTTTCCTTTTGTCCTTTGTTTTTCACTCCTCTTATTTTCACAGCTATTTGTAAGGCCTCCTCTGACAGCCATTTTGCTTTTTTGCATTTTTTTCCTTGGCGATGATCTTGATCCCTGTCTCCTGTACAATGTGATGAACCTCCATCCATAGTTCATCAGGCACTCTGACTATCAGATCTAGTCCCATAAATCTATTTGTCACTTCCACTGTATAATCATAAGGGATTTGATTTAGGTCATACCTGAATGGTCTGGTGGTTTTCCCTACTTTCTTCAATTTAAGTCTGAATTTGGCAATAAGGAGTTCATGATCTGAGCCACAGTCAGCTCCTGGTCTTGTTTTTGCTGACTGTATAGAGCTGCTCCATCTTTGGCTGCAAAGAATATAATCAATCTGATTTCAGTGTTGACCATCTGGTGATGTCTATGTGTAGAGTCTTCTCATGTGTTGTTGGAAGAGGGTGTTTGCTATGACCAGTGCATTTTCTTGGCAAAACTCTATTAGCCTTTGCCCTGCTTCATTCTGTACTCCAAGGCCAAATTTCCCTGTTCCTCCAGATGTTTCTTGACTTCCTACTTTTGCATTCCAGTCCCCTATAATTGGAGAAGGAAATGGCGATTCACTCCAGTATTCTTGTTTGGAGAATCCCAGGGACAGAGGAGCCTGGTGGGCTGCTGTCTATGGGGTCACACACAGTCAGACATGACTGAAGTGACTTAGCTTAGCCCCTATAAGGAAAAGGACATCTTTTTTGGGTGCTAGTTCTAGAAGGTCTTGTAGGTCTTCAAAGAACGGTTCAACTTCAGCTTCTTCAGCCTTACTGGTTGGGGGATAGACTTGGATTACTGTGATATTGAATTGTTTGCCTTGGAAACAAACAGAGATCATTCTCGTTTTTGTGATTGCATCCAAGTACTGCATTTCAGACTCTTGTTGACTATGATGGCTACTGTATTTCTTCTAAGGGAGTCTTGCCCTCAGTAGTAGATATAATGATCATCTGAGTTAAATTCACCCACTCCAGTCCATTTTAGTTCGCTGATTCCTAGAATGTTCACTCTTGCCATCTCCTGTTTGACCACTTCCAATTTGCCTTGATTCGTGGACCTAACATTCCAGGTTCCTATACAAGATTGCTCTTTACCACATCGGACCTTGTTTCTATCACCAGTCACATCCACAACTGGGTATTGTTTTTGCTTTGGCTCTGTCTCTTCATTCTTTCTGGAGTTATTTCTCCACTGATCTCCAGTAGCATATTGGGCACCTACCGACCTGGGGCGTTCATCTTTCAGTGTCCTATCTTTTGCCTTTTCATACTGTTCATGGGGTTCTCAAGGCAGGAATACTGAAGTGGTTTGCCATTCCCTTCTCCAGTGGACCACATTCTGTCAGACCTCTCCACCATGACCTGTCCATCTTGGGTAGCCCCACACGGCATGGCTTAGTTTCGTTGAGTTAGACAAGGCTGTGGTCCGTGTGATCAGATTGGCTAGTTTTCTATGATTGTGGTTTCAGTCTGTCTGCCCTCTGATGCCATCTCTCAGCGCCTACTGCCTTACTGGGGTTTCTCTTACCTTGGACATGGGATATCTCTTCACGGCTGCTCCAGCAAAGTGCAGCTGCTGCACCTTACCTTGGACGAGGGGTAGCTCCTCAGCCACTTGCAGCTCCAGCGCTGCGCAGCCACCGCTATGACCTTGGATGTAGGTCCAGACAGTAGAGCCTCCTGATTGATGCCCTGTGAGGTACTCTGTACTAGTAATAAAGCATCCTTGCCAAAGACGAGGCTGGATCTACTCAATCTGCTAGATCTGTACTAGTAATAAAGCATCCTTGCCAAAGATGAGGCTGGATCTACTCAGTCTGCTAGATCTGACACCTAGATCTCACCAGTGAAATGGGGAAAGTAAAATGGCACCATGAGGAAGCAGGCAGCCGTGTCAGAGGTACCACATCCTAAAGACGAACCTGGGTTCTTCAGGAAGCCAGTGGCATGAAGAAATGGAGGGGAAGTGCTAAGGTGGACCATTGAAAGACATGAGAGACATAACACATGGGCCTAATTTGAGTTTGGGTCCTGATTTGAAGAAACTAACTTTCAAAAGACATTTTTGAGAGGACTAGGAAAATTTGATATGAACTAGGTATTTAGTGATACTAAAGTTATTAATTTTGTTCATTGTGATATGGTTATGTTATACAATTTTTTTCTCATATTTTAGAGATTCACTGAGAATTTGGATTGATAAATTCAGAGCTGCACTTTTAAAGAACCAGAGTGAGGCTCACCTCCAAAGCTTTTTCATTCAGAAGGTTATGGTAGACAGGAATGTTTAAATACCACAGGTAATTCTGATGAGAAACCAGGTTTAGGAGTTTATATTAAGTGATTCAAAGGTCATTTTAACCTGGATTGTAGATGATGTTAAGGTGACTTCAGACTGATAAATGTATCTTAAAAGCTCCAAGCAGGGGTCTTTAAGAGGCAGTCAGAATGCGTGTGTGTACCTCTCCTGCGCCATCCCACACACCCATCCCCGAAAGTTCATCAGTATTGAGAAGCCAGAAGATTTGGAAGAGGGGGAAATACAGGTAAAGGATACTCGTAGCTCTTGATTTTCTATGTCAGACCTAGCTGTAGGAGGCTAATGTCTAACACTGGAGATGGAAGATGTTTTTATCGAAAAGACTGAGGAAGTGAGGTTTGGCTCAATGTTAGCTATTATATTAAAATACTTGAGCTCAGTCACTCACAGATGAAACCAAAAAATGCAGGAAGAATTTCTAAGTGGAGGACCTATTAATATGTAAGTAGACAAATGAGTTTTAGGAAGTACTGCCCGGCTAACATTTTTTAAAACATTGTGCTACCTCCTATAAGGAGAGGAAACACAGATTATAGAGCTTAGTGCTCCAGACTGAATTATCCCAGCTTTTATTTCTACAGCAGGCATGTACCAACTTTACTTTAGTGTCTAAATGGCTTCAGAGAGCTCACTCCAGTTCACTAAAAGGAGATTGCATTTAAGTCAGAGATTGCAAGCTGGGTTATTATAACTATTGCATGTTTAATACTCATAGTGTCTATGAATGTTTAATACTCATAGTGTCTATGGAAGTAGCTTCTTCTCTGCTTATAAATATATAATACCATACTGGAAATTATCCATTAAATTTTAACAGTGTAGCATCTACCTGGAATGTGCTTTGCCCCAGAGTTTTGTGATAGTATATGTGGGGGAGACAGGTGGTAGGAAGTGCATCAGTGATGAAGTTAGCCTGTGTTTTAAAAAGAAAACATGGCTTTCCCTCCAGCTCATTTTTATTTTGCAACCTTACGTCTCATTTTGATTTTGTTTCACTGTTGTCTGAAGAGAAGGCAGAAACTGTCAACCAAGGACACAGTTGGAAAAAATTCAGACTTAACAGAATTTATTTCAAAGATTTATTTCCTTAATAAATTACTCAGGCCCGGGTAACTTAGCTTCAGGAGACCTGACGACTTTCATTTTTTGCCCATGAAACACATAGAACAAGAAGAGCTTTAAGACAAGATGATTGTTACTGCCCAAACCAGCAGACTAAAGGGTGTGGCAAATGTCATCATGCTTTTCAACCATGGTGGCCTCTGTCTTCTCTACTCTTTGTTTAAAGGTAAGCGATCATATCAAAAAAATTTTAAGCAAGACCACAGTGACGCACTGACCCCCATCCTGCAGCAGCCGTCTGCAGAGGCAACACGTGTCCAACTGCTAGAAACGGACCTGCAGATACAGCCACATCCATGTGAATGTTTATACCCACACGCTTATATACGATGGTGACCTCAAGACCAATCTACTCAGCAGAAACCCAAGTTTTCTTTTATTTGATGTTTACTATATTGAAATATTGATATTTTGTAAGAAAAAATGGTCAGTTTTATCATCTATGTTATATTTTTAGAAAGGACTAAGGGATGACTTAAAATCACTTGTGAAAATAATTAACCAATAGTAACTGGGAGGTCGTAGAACAAGATCTTGAGTTTTTCATTTCCTCGGCTCCTGTGCCGCCTCTGCGTAGCGGCAACTTTGAGCTCAGTAAAGTGGGGCTGTTGCAGACACCACCACAGGCTGGATGACCTGTCTGCTGCAGAGGTGAACTGGAAGCAAAATGTCAATCTCCTGACACTTAATGCTTGAGGAGAGAAGGCCCTGGGGCCATGCCAACAACCAGTATCAGCCGCTGAGGGTAACGGGTTATTTGTTGCAACACTGTGGTTTCTCAGTAGAAAACCAGATTGCGGTTCTTACAGTGAGACCTGCTTGTTTGTGCCGGCTGCGTTTCTCCACCTTCCTCACAGCATAGAACACGTGAGATTTTGTTTGTAAGGCACTCAGTCAGCCCAGGAGGCAGCTTTTGGGTGGCATCCAACATCCTAGAGGCTCTATTGCCCCGTGCTGGTTGCTCAGTCGTGTGCGACTCTCTTCAACCCTGTGGACTGTAACCCACCAGGCTGTTGGCCCACGTCCTACCCTAGACCCTTGTTCTCAAAGGATTAACGGTAGCATATCTTAGCACACAGGGGATCCATTCCAGCTACTGGAATTGGTGATTATTTGCTACCCAAGTGAGGCCTGAAAAATACTGCAGCGGCAGCATCACCTGGTGCTTGTTGGAAAAGCTGACACTCAGACCCATCCAATCAGCCTGTGTTTCAGCGAGCTCCCCAGTAAGTCTTGTGAGCATTAAAGTCTGAGGGGTGGAGTCCCTGGGGTAACCATGTACCTCCTTAGCAAGCGGGATAAGGCCCTGGTGAGCTAAGCCCTGCCTCGCTTTGCAGCACTGCCTTTGGTCCTTCCCTTCTCTCCCCTCATACCAGAGGGCACTCTGCTCTCTCTGTTCTTTCCTTTGCATAGACCGCCTCTCAGCCTAGGACGCCCTTTATCTGCCCTTCTGAACTCTTCCTCTCCCTTCAACCGTCAACTTAAAAGTCAGGTTTCACCCGCCCAGCTAAATTGGGCAGAGCAAGATGCTGGCCTGTTTCAGACTTTTGCTTCCGCCCTGTTGCTCCCTAGTTCTGGTTATGTGCCTCTGCTAAAGAACTTCCCAGGTCGGACAGTAATTACCTGTTTACTCAAGCAGACTGCGAATGCTCAGTGTCAGCAGCTTTGTTTACTCATCCTTGGATAGTGGTAGGTGTGACAGTCATGCTCACTGGATAAATCAATCAGTGAATATTGTTGGCCATTTTTACAAGAAAGCTATTTCCCTAAAACAGTAATGTATATAATATTTATAAGTCATTTCAAAATAATTCTGTTTGTATTCCTCTGATTTGTGGCTGGTTTTCATGAAATGCAGGCTAGCACGTACCCCATTTCTTATCCTTCAGGCCAGATGTACAGTTATGCTCTTTTTATGATTTAATATATTTTAACTGTAACAAAGTTGTTACAAGAGAAATTAAATCATATCAAATAAGTTATGGATGAACACATCTTCTGATATGACTACTGTCTAGTAAACCACCATTCAGTGCTTATTTTTCAACAGTGTAACTCTAAATACTGATTACTATCTTTTCTTTAAAGATGCTAAAAAAAAATCCTGATTCCTAGCTGGTCTTCATTCACTTTAAAAATCACATTCTCAGATTGTAGCCTTTTTTTTCCCCTGGGTATTGTAAACTTATGTATATATCCCCACAGACATCCGTAGCCAGCCTTTTAAATGCACCATTTTTAAAATCCAGCTCTGGGTGTGAAAGAAATTTTACTGTTAGGAAGACTCACAAAAGGAAGATGTTATAAAAGACCAATTTCCCCCAAAGGCTGAACAATTATTGGGGTAATTTACCGAAGAAGTACAGCCCGTGAGACCACACCGGCGCCAGCGCCAGCAAATAGAGTCTCTTCCCTCTTCTGCGTTTAGGGAAATGAGCATGAAGGGAAGGGTATTAGCTCTCTCGGGGTAAGATGCGGCATTGTCTTTGAGAGCAGGAAATTCTAGGACACGCAAGAGGGGCTGGTGGTGGCAGAAGGCTCCAAGGAGGGATGGAAGAGGGGCCCACTTGCTGGCTGCTTGCCACGTTCAGAGAACGAGGAAAGGAGCAAATAATTTCAAAAATACATAGAATAAAACTAGCAGAGACAACTGATTTGAGACCTCCCATTTAGGGAACTGCTTCTTTAAATCAGAGACTCACAAAGAAAAAAAATCTCTCGCATTTGCAAAATGGGCTTTGTACAGTACCTCAGACCACGGCCAAGAGGAGCACAGAGTTACCATGACTTTGCATCTCCCACAGGGAGGAAATGGCCCAAGGAGAGGTTCACAGCCTATGAAGACCTGCCTGTGTCCTACTGGCAAAGGGTGTAAGAAAACGCATTAGTCTGTGTGGTCCTGACTAGCTAATCACTAAAGGCACAAACAGAAAATTCAGGCTGTCGACACTCTCCTAGGAGTGCCAACATGCCTCACAGTCCAGAAAATCCTGCACGATTCCCCTTTTCCGTTTATACTTCAGAGACACAGGAGGAAGCCAAGCAAATTGGACAGTAGCTTCTTTTGCTGTTTTGCTATTCGTGTCTGTCGGAGCCCTTCCATGCTCTCACGGGGTCTGGTTCACTGACTAAGATCACTGCCTTTCCAGAAAGCGGGCTTCAGTGCAGTCCCACCCCTGCCTCCACGTGACCCTAAGAGGAGCCCTGAAGAGGGCTGAGAGGCCAGACGCAGCAGGACCCCTAACGAACCGAGAAACACACTTCCCCCAGGCAGCCCTCACCTGCACTTCAGGCTGAGATTTTGTTTTCTAGGACTAAATAGCCACCTCCTTCCTGGGGGAGCCTTCCTCTCAACTCCCTCCATGCTCTTCGCTTCTCTGCCTTGGCACTTAGCTCTTGTGTTGAAAATAACTGTTGATATATTTCTCTTTCCCCACCTGCACCATGCAGCCTTTGAGCAGGGAGCACCTCATTCAGCTTAAGGCCAGTACTGGTGGGTGCTAGTTGACGTCAATCTCCCCGCCTAGCCTGCAGGGGTACCAGGAGAGGTTAGCAGTCAGGGCTCCACACCCAGCTCGGCTCCCATCCCGGTGACCTTTAGCAAGCCATGCCTGTGCAAGATCTCATGATTGCATAACACGGGGATCATAAAATGTGCCTCATGGATAGCTCCAAATAATGAAAACGAAGGTGCCTCTCTTTATAAATTACCCACAGCTCTTCAGACCACAGGGGTGTTGAGTTCTGTAAATGAAAGAACAGTATGTCAGCCAGCCCAGCAGATTCTCACATGTGTGCTAGGACTTGACGATATTGCCCATGTTTGCTCCAAGTTAACAAGCTTTCCATTTTTAGACGTTTTAGATTTACAGAAAAATGCAAAGATGGTCCAGAGAGTCCCCAGACACTCCTCACGCAGTTTTCCATATTATTAACCCCTTACATTAGCAGGGTATATTGGCTACAATTACTTAACCAATATTAATGCATTCTTCTTCTTATTAACTCTATTCAGATTTTCCTTGGGTTTTGCTTGGTGTTCCTTTTTTGTCTCAGGATCCCATTCAAGACACCACATTACATTTAGTTATCACGTCTTCTCTTGACTGTAACAGTTTTTCAGACTTTTCTTCATAACCCGGACAGTTCCGAGTACTGGTCAGGTATTTTGTAGAATGTATTCAGTTGGGATTTGTCTGATGTTTTTCTCATTGTTAGATGGGGTTATGGGGTTTGGGGGGCTTCTCTGGTGGCTCACTGGTTAAGAATCTTCCTGCCAGTGCAGGAGACACGAGTTTAATCCTCAGGTTGGGAGGATCCTTTGGAGAAGGAAACGGCAACCCACTCCAGTATTCTTGCCTGGAGAATCCCCATGGACAGAGGAGCCTGGTGGGCTACAGTCTGTGGGGTCGCAAAAGAGTCGGACATGACTCAGCAACTAAACAACAACAACAATGAGTTTGGGGAGGAAGATCACAGAAGTGAAATGCATTTTTATAGCTTTCTGCTTTTTAAAAGCTTTTACTTCCTGTCTCCCCCTGCCTCTGCCAGAACGCTGTAAATACATTGATAATGGCAGTCAGTATCAAGGAAATAGGCCATATTCTTGCACGTGTTACAAGACACCATTCTCCTCAGTCGGCTATCACTAGCAGGAATGGACTCTCAGAAAAAGTGTCCCCAGAGAAGTGGCCTTGGAGCCACAGACCAGAAGTTCCTGTGGGCTTTTGATAGTGAACTCAGATAAAGGGGGCTTTTGATAGTGAACTCAGATAAAGGAGGCTTTTGATAGTGAACTCAGATAAAGGACCAACCGAAGACAACAAGCCCCCAGCACAAAAAAACAGTACGGTCCTGGTATTTGATCTTGCCTGAAAGATTTTATCATCCTTTGTGAGTAAAGGAAGAGTGGAATAACAAGTCATAAAAACACGACTACAATTAAAGGCACTAGGTCAAAGAATCACACCTCCACCCACCTGAGGCTTGAAGAGTCGAGGCAGCAGTAGAGAGTTCATGACTAAGACAGATGCCGTGTGCAGGCTGAGAGCGTGGGCTCTCTCCTTGCTCTGCCGCTGCTCCTCCCAGGGATGCTGGGCAAGTCACCCCACTGTTTGTGGCTTAGGGCAGCCTTCTCTGGATATAGTGGATATGGTAATAACTGCCTTGCAGAGTTCTGTGGGGATCAAATGGGATGATATGAGTTAGCACTTAAATGGTGCTGACTCAGAGTGAGTGCCTCAGTACATATCGACTGTCATCATTTTTATATTAAAATTGGAGTGAAGCTAATCTGAGAGGCACTCTAAAGTTAAAACCCGAAGGCTCAGAAGCCTTCTAAATAAGCCAGATGGGAAAAAAGTCAGATTTCTGAAAAAGATTCCGGAAATCACTTAAAAAAAAAAACAAAGCCTGTTACAACCCACGTGCACCTGCTTGCAGGTGGAGAAGGCAGACAGCTTCTCCAGCATGGCTGAGTTACACGCCCACGTGTCTTCTCCCACACGACTGAAGCTTGGAATCCTGTTCAGAGGGCAATTAACCAGGGTTAAGTACACTGCACACTCTAAGGCCATGGAATGGAACCAGCCAGCTGGCTCTCACTGGAACGGCGAACTGGGGCTCCAGCTACTGGGCCTGTCAGCTCGTGATCTGCCAACACAAACGAGCCTCAGCATTCACCTTCATCTCAGCACTCTGGTAAGGCCTAGAGGAATGTGGTTATCTGAAGGTGTTTGCAAATCTCTAAAGTGATTTTAATGGAGAAGCATGCATTATTGTATTATCAGGGTTCTGTTAGGCCCTTTGCCCAGGTCTCTGACTCTGAAGGATGCAGCAAGAAACAAATTCCTTGTGTGTGTGAGTTTGCCTCTTCACACACACTCTCCTTTCACATTTAAACTCCAAGTATGCTATTACGGATGGTACAAGTGCAGAATAGTGACAGACAGGATTCATTGAGCATTCAGCCTGCTCTGGTCACAGTTCTAATCACTGTACATGTATTAGTTCATTTAATCCTTATAACAATTCTCTGAACCAGTACTGTTATTGTGCCCATTTTTACAGATGAGTAAACTGAGATACAGAAAAGTTAAATGAACAACTAAAGGCCAAATAGCTATGATGTGGTTCTATCAGTTGGGACTGTATTTCGTTGCATGTGACAGAAAACTCAAAAAGAAAAGAAAGAAAGTGAAGTTGCTCAGTCCTGTCTGACTCTTTGCAACCCCATGGACTGTAACCCACCAGGCTCCTCTGTCCATGGAATTTTCCAGGCAAGAGTACTGAGGTGGGTTGCCATTTCCTTCTCCAAAAAACATAGTTTAAACAAGTTAGAGTTTAATTTTCTCTTCAGTAAAAGAAGGCGGGGGTGGGGGTGGTGGGGTAGGTTGTCTAAGGCTAGAACGGAAGCTCCAGGGTTCCTAGAGAACGGGACTCATCTCTTTTTCTTCTCTAGTCGTCCTAATACATGACTTCTATCCTCAGGGTGTCCTCGGGAGTCCGAGGTGGAGGTTGGAGTGCCAGGCATCAGAACTGTGTTTCAGTTAGGAGAGAAGAAAGGAGAGGGCAGAGGGCTTCCCTGGAAGCCGAACCTAACAACTTCCGGTGACATCTCGTTGACTACCTCTAGCTGTAAAGACCACTGGGGTTTTGTTTTTATTTCTCTATGCTGGGCGTATTGATCAAGGTTCTATAACAAAGAAGGAGGAAAAAATAAATTTGAGACTTAAGTGCCCAAAAATGCGGGCTTCGCAGGTGGCACAGTGGTAAGTCTGCCAAGCAGGAGACGCAGGTTCCATTCCTGGGTTTGGAAGATCCCCTGGAGAATAGCAGCCCACTCCAGTATTCTTGCCTGGAAAATCCCATGGAAGAGGAGCCTGGCAGGCAACAGTCCATGGGATCTCAGAAGAGTCAGACATGACTTAGCAACTAAACAGCAAAACAGCCATAAAATACAGCTTTTCAGATTAGAACTGTGGGGCTGATAGCAGGTAAATATATGGCTATATTTCTGGTTTTATTTCCCACTTGCAATAGTCATTTGGAAAATACGAACAAGATGGTGTATACAAGTTTTTAAAAAGTTATAACTTTACTAAGGTTTCCAGCTTTTTCTTATCCACAATTTCAAGTTATAATTGATGAGACTCTGTAAATTCATAGTATTTAAACTATTTTTTCAGACTTTTATAATTAAAAGAAACACAGAAGTGGTATTTTAGATCAAATAATTTTCTTATTTTTATTCTGAGATTTTAATCTGAGGCTTTTTATCTGCAAAACATTACTCCCAGGTTTCCCTTTCAAAGAGGAAATGTCCATTATTAGAACTTTCTTTATCTTTTAAGGAAATATAGGAAAAGAATATTTGAATCATATTTTCAGAGAATTTCCTGAGTTATACATAATTATAGCTAAAAACCTTTCTTTTGACCTCAGTTTCTCCAGAGATAAAGTAGATATAGTCATTCATTCATTGAATATATACTTGTGGGCTTATTAGGTGTTGGATACTTTATATATGATAGTCATTTTTATCTCAGTGTTAACAAAATAATGGGGTAATTATTAATTATGGAGTTTGTTACTCAATCAGTACTTTTACAGTTAAATTTCTTTTCATACAAGTCAACCAAATTTGATATATTGAAAAAAGAAACAAAACTCCTTCTGGAATGAGATGCAAATATTTCAACTAGGTACACATTCAGTTCAGTTCAGTTGCTCAGTCGTGTCCGACTCTTTGTGACCCCATGAATTGCAGCACGCCAGGCCTCCCTGTCCATCACCAACTCCCGGAGTTCACTCAGACTCATGTCCATCGAGTCGGTGATGCCATCCAGACATCTCATCCTCTGTCATCCCCTTCTCCTCCTGCCCCCAGTCCCTCCCAGCATCAGAGTCTTTTCCAATGAGTCAACTCTTCGCATGAGGTGGCCAAATTATTGGAGTTTTAGCTTTAGCATCAGTCCTTCCAAAGAACACTCAGGACTGATCTCCTTTAGAATGGACTGGTTGGATCTCCTTGCAGTCCAAGGGACTCTCAAGAGTCTTCTCCAACACCACAGTTCAAAAGCAACAATTCTTCGGCCCTCAGCTTTCTTCACAGTCCCAACTCTCATATCCATACATGACCACTGGAAAAACCATAGCCTGACTAGAGGGACCTTTGTTGGCAAAGTAATGTCTCTGCTTTTGAATACGCTATCTAGGTTGGTCATAACTTTCCTTCTAAGGAGTAAGTGTCTTTTAATTTCATGGCTGCAGTCACCATCTGCAGTGATTTTGGAGCCCCAAAAAATAAAGTCTGACACTGTTTCGACTGTTTTCCCATCTATTTCCCATGAAGTGATGGGACCAGATGCCATGATCTTCGTTTTCTGAATGTTGAGCTTTAAGCCAACTTTTTCACTCTCCTCTTTTACTTTCATCAAGAGGCTTTTTAGTTCTTCTTCACTTTCTGCCATAAGGGTGGTGTCATCTGCGTATCTGAGGTTATTGATATTTCTCCCGGCAATCTTGATGCCAGCTTTTGCTTCCTCCAGCCCAGTGTTTCTCATGATGTACTCTGCATAGAAGTTAAATAAGCAGGGTGACAGTATACAGCCTTGACGTACTCCTTTTCCTGTTTGGAACCAGTCTGTTGTTCCATGTCCAATTCTAACTGATGTGCTGCAAATGTTATCTATTTTTTCAGAGTTCCCTCAGCTTGCTAGGGGGAAGTGTTATATTTCACAAAGCCGTTTCATATTATATTGTTTACTCTTAAATAGGAAAATTGTTAATATTTATCTTCTAGTACCCTTATATGTAATGATTCACAATGCATGTTTTGCTATATGGCAAAGAAGATGAATATTGTGCTAGATAAGTGCTAGACGATAAATATTAACAATTTTCCTATTCAACAGTAAATAGAATATGAAATGGCTTTGTGAAATACAACACTTCCCTCTAGCAAGCTGAGGGCACTCTAAAATGGATAACATTTGCAGCACATGTATATATTTTAAAATTTATATTAATGTAGTTGTATTGCTGCATCTCTAAGGAAATACTTTTAGTGTCACTGTGTTCCAGAAACATGTTACAAAGAAGATCATAGTAGAATCCTTTGTAACGGGAAATGTCATAATAATGTTTCCCCTGATAGAATTCAAAATTGTGCACGGCTCGGTCAATGAAGAGAGAGTTCGGAGTCACAGCCCGAGGTTGGGGTACTGTGGTTTACTCTCAGTTTGTTACTAATTGTAATTACCTTCTGACACTGGCCAAACCAGCCAAACTGGACGTCCTCGCTTTCCTCTGCCAGAGTACAGGAGGCGGCAGCGGTCAGGGAGGAACCTTGGCGCTCCTGGGAGCTTCGGAGCAGCTGACGACCTGCGAGCGTTAGGAGAGGGGAGTCCTTAAAAGAGAGCGTATCTATTTCACATCACAGAAGACACAGGTCCCTGCATTTCAATTCTGGATTCAGATAAGAAGCAGATGAAGTAGAGTCAGTGAGGAGAGGTGAGGCGGCGAGGACAGCCAAACTCGGAAGGAGAGTGTTCCCTGCTGCTAAGTCGCTTCAGTCGTGGCTGACTCTGTGCGACCCCATAGACGGCAGCCCACCAGGCTCCCCCGTCCCTGGGATTCTCCAGGCAAGAACACTGGAGTGGGGTGCCGTTTCCTTCCCCGAGTGTTCCCTGAGAAGGGAGTAAATGCGGGAGCTACCAAAGAGCAGCAAGTAGGTTAATAAATAGAAGTTTCATGCCTTTTCCCATGTGCCCTTAATCTTATTCAGACAAAGGTGCTATTTTTAAAATTTTGAACATAGTCCATAGCTCACCTCTGCCTTGACTGGCTAATTGTAAGTGAAAATGTGCCTGCTTCTTGACCAAAAGCTTGTCCTTCCTACTGCTCAAAGTCAATGTTGGTTTTATAGTATGATGTTTAGAGTCTCTTTTGTACCATGTTTTTTTCTCTGTAAATCTCTCCCCAGGTGTTTCTCCCCTCTACAATAGAACACCACTACTTGAAGCCCTATCAAATATCAGTACTTGGATTAGCCAGCAAATTGGTGGCCGACATTGATGTTGACATTTTTAACTTCAAATTAATGGAGATATGATCTGTGTTCTTTGTTGAGGAACAGTAGCACAAGAAGGAGATTTTTAAAATATGTTACAGTGGCACAAGAAGAAAAAAACATAGTTTTAAAAATATGTTTTGTCGCAAAATAAAACAATAGACGCACGTATCGCTTTTACCAAAGCCAATGAATTCTGCTATGTGATAATCTTACACTAATTTCTTCCTTTGAATACAACCCCATCTCCTCACTCACTGCTACTAAAACCGATACCAGATCTGAATCCTGAAAATGACCCCTTTTCCTTCCTCCCATGTCTTCCCTCCCATGATTCTCACAAAAGAAACAACCCTCTACAATAAACAAGGAATTAGAGGAGAATGGTCTAGAGCCAGCCCATTTATTACAGCACTAAGTAATTTCCTTTATCCCTGGCTTGTAACATCTCAAAGCATCAATGGACTCAAGATTCTTCAGGATGGTTAAAAAACACTGATGCTAACCTGTGAGGCAGAAGAAATAATACAAAGTGGACCTTTGCCCCTAGAGAATGACTGAGGTCCTGTGGGAAGATTCTTCAGCCTTGCGAAGAGCAAACTTATGTGGCAGTAACACAAGCAGGCATGATGAGAAGGGCAAAGAAACCAAAGACGGAGTATGTGGTTAAATTATTTATGATGATGCCGCAGCAGTATTGATCAGAGGCAGCTTCCGCTCTTAACCCTACCTTCCCGGTACTTATAGAAGGTGTCATCCATCCCCCAAAGAATCATGTCCCAGTGTGAATGGGCTGGGGACAGGGTGTGGGGTTAGTTTTCAGGACCTTAGTTGCAAGAAGCCTGGTTATCTAATATAGTTCTACCATATCTAATGACAAGCCAGTGGCCTCTTTGCATATCCCATTTCCTAGGAAAGAAACAGCGTATCATCTCACAGTGTACCTTGCAGGAAAAAAAAAGTTCTGCCCTCCCCGCCAGATCATATTACCTTCAGCATCAAAAAGTCTAATACAAAATTGAAGTTTCTAAAGCACAGCATGGTATTGAAAGGGCGTTTATATTTTAAGAGTCTTGCTTATCTTGTTCACTGCTGAATCTGCACTGCCAGAACACTGCTGGTCGCACAGTAGGTGGTCAGTCATATCTGATGAATGAATGAATGCTGTTGGTATACTTATCGGGACTCAGGGAATGGACACGGAATGCAGGCATTCAAGTCTCTCTGCTCGGCAGCTTGGCTGACGGGACCTCAGGCTCCTAAGATAGCTGGCACTGGCCATTCCAGGCTTCCTTATGGGCCCAGTCTTACTTGCTTGAGAAACAACTGTGTCCTCCGAGACTGAGGATCAATTTAGGATATGTGCACACCGTTCCAACTTTGTAGTCTGGGAAACTCTGAGACAAGAATTGATCCTCTGTCTTTCACCAAACAACCCCAAAGCAGTTTGCTACCCAATTTGGGCCAAAGATTATCTGTGATAGACTTCTGAAGAAAAGAAACTGTTAGAAAAGACAATATCCTTTTCACCTCAAGGGAAAGGGGACTTAAAAAGAAAGCTCTTCTTAATGTTGCTGAGGTAACTAACATTTCATTTGGGGGAAAAAAAAAATCCTTATTCTGATGCAGAAGGGAAAAAAGACTGGTAGCTGATCAAGCCGGTTCATTCTAAGGAAGTCTAAGAATTTGTCCCAACTGAGTGTAGAAAAGTCATCCGGGGAAGGCAAATTGTGACTTATCTCTGTAACAGACAACTTCGGCTAATGTATGACTACCTTCATTCCTAACAGCTAACATTTTATGGAATTTAACCAAAAACCACATTAGAAAGAGAAGAAAATGTTTCTAGGTAGATGTGTTTAGCTTCTGGTGATAGTTAAACTGATCAGAGAATACTAGAAATTATTAGATTCCAGCAAGAGTCTAAAATGGCATCAACCTTGGATTTTGAGGAAGATGGAAAATAGAGCCATGCAAAGACCTCTGTTCCTTCCATTTCAGGTTCCTGGAAACGACAGATCTGCTTTGCTTTTTAAAAAATTCATAGCAGTACTAGGAAACAGGAATTGATACACTGGGCCGGCCAGAAATTATTATAAGGGATCCTGAGACATATGCAAAGCAGATGGAATAATGTTAACAGAGAAAAGCTACTAAGCTAAAAATGGAAATGACTTCAAATGTGCTACTGACTCAGGGCGCATACAAGGAACAGGAAGAATCCTACGCCCCCAGAAAGTGATCAAATGAGACAAATATGGACACTGAAGCAAAAATGCTGAAGAACATGTTGGTACATCAGTAATGTATTGATAGAGTTATGTATCATAACCAAGCAGGACTTATCCCAGAAGAGATTCGACACCAGAAAAAAATTAACATAATTCACTCTATTACTAGATTAAAAATGGAAATCCTACAGTCATGTAAACAGATGCCTCATGAAAGAATTCAATTAATTTCAACATGTATATCTAATGAAAAATTCTTTTTAGCATAGTAGGAATAGGAAAAACTTTCTTACCCCAATCAAGGATATTATTAACCTCTAATGCTTAACCCCCCAAATCCTCAACTACAAAGATGAACTATTTGGAAGGTTTCCATTAAAATCAGAAATAAGTCCAGAATGACTTAAATTTCTGCTAGCCAACATTATAATGAAAAGTGTAACAAAATGGGTAAAAAATTCTCTATTGGCAAAGAATAGGAAAAGTGAGCTATGGGTATTCAGATAATATAATGTTTTGTTTTTTTTTTTTAAATTCCAGGAGACCCAACTAGCAAACTATCAGAAATAATAACAGAGCTCAACAGTGTGACCAGAAACGAGACAGACAGACAGCCTTCAGCCTTAGACCGAATGTGAGTGTTCCCTCCAGAGTGCTTATGTGGAAATCCCAACCCCTATTGTGATGGTATTAGAAGGTAAGATCTTTGGGAGGTGATTCAGTTCAGTCCAGTCGCTCAGTCGTGTCCAATTCTTCGCAACCCCATGAACCGCAGCACGTCAGGCCTCCCTGTCCATCACCAGCTCCTGGAGTCCACCCAAACCCATGTCCATTGAGTCGATGATGCCTTCCAACCATCTCATCCTCTGTGGTCCCCTTCTCCTCCTGCCTTCAATCTTTCCCAGCTTCAGGGTCTTTTCAAATGAGTCAGCTCTTTGCATCAGGTGGCCAAAGTATTGGAGTTTCAGTTTCAACATCAGTCCCTCCAATGAACACCCAGGACTGATCTCCTTGGGAGGTGATTAGGTCATAAGAATGGAGCCCTCTAGAATGAGATCAGTGGCTTCTACTAAAGAGATATTTTTCCTTCACGAAAAATGTACCTCAGTTAACATTGATATTACTAATTCTTTGAATTCCTTGCCTGGTAAATTGTTTATTTCATTTTTTTCCCAAGGGGTTTTCTTTTTCTCTTTCAATTGGGAGGGACAGATTCCTCTGTCTTCTCATTTTGTTTGACTTTGTCTCTCTGAAATTATGTGAGACGGTTACCCATTGTGGTCTTGAAGGAGTGTCCTTATATGGGAGCATCCTCATTCGGTGAGTGCCCAGTGGCTTTGGCAAGAGAGCTGAATCTGCTGTGGTCCTGAGTCGCATCTTCCCCAGGGTGCGCTGGCAGCTATCGGCTTGGTAGGAGGTGCGCTTGAGTTGGAGGGGTTCGGGCTGGAGCCTGGTGTGAGCTAGGTCTTCCTGTCTTTCCCGTGGCCATCGTCACCCAATCAGGGGCCGGCTTGGGTCCCAGGTTGCTGGAGCTGAAGCCTTGAGGATTGGGTCTGAGCTGGTTTCACCCCTGTTAGTGTGTTCTCCCGCCCATCCCGGCACCATTCGCCTCACCCTATGGGGAGGCAGTGCCGGACAAGGAGGGCTGGTGTGGGCCCTTAGCGTGAGTTGGGGCATGGCCTGTAGCAGTCTGGCTGGGGTCAGAGACCCAGGCTGCTTTCCGACGTGCCGCCTATGGAAGAACCAGTGACGGCTGCCCCTGCCCTGTTCGGATGTCACATCAGGCCTGAGTCACATGTGGTCTCTCTGCTGAGCCTTCTCCCTGAGCCTTGGCAGCCCCCAGCCCAGTGTAGAGCTGGTTGTGATGCAAGCCGCTGAAGCTCTCACCTGTCTCAGGCTGGGGCAGGCTGGGGGGCAGCGGTGCGCCGTCTCGATCCACCATCTCTGCCTTGCTTCGGGAGCAGGCTGGTGGCCATGTCCTCCTCACGAGTGGGGTCCTGGCTTTCTGCAGGCCTCCTGTTAGCCCCACCAGCACGGGGGCTTGTCCTCCCCATGTTGGACCCCAGGGCTAGGGTGCCAGTTTGTGCCTGAATGACTCTCTTCCAGGGCGAATCTCCACCCATGCAATCCCTGTTTGCCTCTGACACTCTCCCAGGACCGCAGGTCCCAACCTGACTGTTTCCCTTCCTTTCCCACCTGATTGTGCTGCATGTCTCTTTCGTACCGCCTTGGTTGTATGGCCGTCTTCTTGCCAGTCTCCAGTTAGTTTCAGTGTGAATTGTTCCACATGTAACTGTATTTTTGATGTGTCCACAGGGCAGGTGAGTTCTGCATCCTCCTGTTCCATCACCTTGCTCTCCACCCTTTCATCACTGATTTGAAGTATCACCTGTACTTAGAAAATAAATATAAATCATGTAAAATCTAATCACAAATTTTAATCTAGATTTTTCTATTCTGTCTTATTGATCTACTTACTATTCTTACACCAGTTGTTCTAATTATTATGGCTTCGTTTTTGTATTTGCTACAACATTGTTCCTTTATAAATTGTCTTGACTAAAATCTTGTGTGTTTCTCTTTTGAATTAATTTCATAATTAACTTGGCAAATTCCTGGAAAATCCTGAGAGTACTTTTATTGTGATTATTTTGGATTTACAGATTAAATGATTGAAGAAATTCATTGCTATCACACTGTCTTGCAAATATACTAAAGGAGTTTTTCAGAATGAAAGGAAATGACTACAGATAGCAGAAAATGATGAGTACCAGAAATGATAAATCGTGAGGAAACAAATTGTGTGCATATGTTTTTAAACTCAATTTCTTTTGCAATCTTAGACTGCAATGTTAGACTGTGTAAAGTGCTAATTATAAGAATGTATTCTTGGGTTTATAACATACATAGGTGTTATACATACATAATATATATGGCAGTTGAGGGGGGAGAATTGGAACTACCTTCTTAAGCTGCTATATTTTACTGGTATTAAGTCACTGTTAACCTAAAGTAGATTGTGACAGGTAATGTTTATATCATAACTCTTAAAGTAACTATTAAGAAATAGGAATCGTTAAAAATCAACAGAAGAATGAAATAGGTTCATTAAAAAAATATTAACCACAAAAGAATACAGTAAAGGAGGAAGAGAGGAAGAACAAAGATCTGAGACATGGAATTCTCTACCCAACAGTGGAATGCACTTGCCTTTTAAGCATAAATGGAATATTACCCAAAACATAATATTTTAGGAGACAGTAAACTACAACCCAAGGGCCAGGCACCTAATTTTTCAATCTACTTTCTGTTCCTATGAATGTTTATTGTAGACATTTTGTATAAGTGAAATTACACAGTATTTGTCCTTCTGTGTCGAGCTTATTTCACTTAGCCTAATGTCTTTAAGGTCTGTCCATATTGTAAACATATATCAGAAGTTCCTTCCATATTATAGACAAATAATATTTCATTATATGTATCTACTATACTATGTTTTGTTTATCCAGTCATATGTTGATCAACATTTGGGTTGTTTATATCATTTGGTTACTGTAAAAAATGCAGCAGTGAGTACTTGTGTGCAAACAAGTATCTCCTGAGTCCTGCTTTCAGTTCTTCTGAGAGGTGGAATTGCTGGTAATTTTATGTTTAACTTTTCGAGGGACCACTGAACTGTTTCTCACTGCATCATTTTCTACTCCCGCCAGCTATATACTAGGCTTCCAATTTCTCCACAGCCTTAATATATTTAAAAAACACTGAAATCATTTTTTAAATGATTTTTGTTCAAATTAGATGAGAAATCAACAGAAAGAAATATGGGAAATCTAAATTATTTAGAAGTTTGGACTAATTTGGAAATTAAGCAATATATTTCTAAATAGCCTGTGAAAAGGGGAAATTAAAAAACATTTCTCTAAAAACATGTATGTATTTTTACTTTTGCCTGAGATGGGTGCTCGTTACTGTGCACAGGCTTTCTCTAGTCTTGGTGACGGGCAACCCTTTGCTGCGGTGCCCGGGCCTCTCAGCGGGGTGCTCCCTCTTCTTGGGGAGCCGGGCTCTAGGGCGAGGGGGCTTCAGCGGTTGTGGCACACAGGCTTAGTGCTCATGGCATGTGGGATCTTCCAGACCAGGGATCAAACCCATGTCCCCTGCCTTGGCAAGCGAATTCTTAACCACTGACCACCAGGGAAATCCAAGATTGTTTCTAAATGAGTAAAACAAACCCACAGTATACTAAAATTTATGGAATGTAGCTAAACCAATATTTATGGTTAAGATAGAGGGCTTCTCCCCTACCATTAGGAATTGGCAGGGGTGTCAATTCTTGCCACTTTTATTCAGTATTATAACAGAGGTTCTAACTAGAGTGATAAGGCAAGAAAAATCAAGGTATAAAAACTGGAAAGGAAAACGTAAAACTTTTTCTAATTATGAATTAATGAATTTTACAGTATTGCAAAATACAGTCTACCATGCAATTATTAGTTGCATTTCTATGTACAAACAATAAATGACCCCAAATGAAATTAAGAAATCAATTTCTTTCACAATAATAAGATACTTTGCAATGCATTTAACAAAAGCAGTGCAATATATCTGAACACTAACAGCTATAGAGCACAGCTAGAGAAATTAGAGAAAATTTCAATAAATGGAGAGCTATTCCTATGTTTTAGAAATAGACGATGAGATACCTGAATAACTCCATAATTTAATAAAAATGACTAAATTATACCCTTATAATTGGTGGGTTTTATGGTATGTAAATTATACCTCCATAAAGCTGTTAAAAATTGTTTTTTAAATGACCTTTCTGGGTATAGGTGCTTGATGCATTTGTGTCAGAAAGCTATATTTTATAATATGTTTGTACTCAAAGACTGCTGAAGTAAATATGCAAGTTTATTAAAGCCAAGGTATTTTTACATCCCTAATTCCAGTCTCTAAGTCTTAAACTGCTAAACATTCATCATCATAGATTTCAACTTCTAAACTTGTACAATTATTTATTTGTGTCCACAGCCATAAAAAAATTGGAATGGGTATTTTTTGTATTATTTGTTAAAACTATTGTATTATGTTGTGTACTACAAGGAAAATAAAATAGGGTGTCTTGGGTGAAAACGAAGCCAAAAGTTGTGGCTCTCTACACGTGCTAAGTTGCTTCAGGATTCTCCAGGCAAGAATACTGGAGTGGGTTACCATGCCTGGCTCCACGGGATCTTCCCAACCCAAGGACCAAACCCGTGTCTCTTATGTCTCCTGAACTGGCAGGCAGGTTCTTTACTACTAGTGCCACCTGGGAAGCCCGTGGCTCTCTATAGGTTACAATTATTTCAGTAATCCACATGGCAGTCAAGCCGTTATAGTGAAAAGTTATGTCCATTAGATGGAAACTGGCAATTAGATTTCCCACAGCGAGGGACTCCTCGATATTGCCAGACTTCTCAATGTGAAAAATTCACACATCATGGAATCCCTCTATTAAATACCTTCCTTTTAGGTGAAGCAGCATCTGCCTTGTTACCTTTATTATTTTCTAGAAATGTGAATTCAATTTTTTCTTAATTTTGGTTTCTCTGGGGAATGAAGTTAGATATTACTTTGTATACTAATCTTACTGTCTCCTTAGAAGTAAGAGAAATAATAAAGCAAGTTTTGTTGGGTGCCTGACCCTGTGTCTTAGAAGTCCGTACAGAGGACTTCGGGAAGTGTTAATGCTGTTTTCACTTTGTATGCCCCTCATCTTTGAAAGGGCTTCCCTGGTGGCTCAGATGGTAACGAATCTGCCTGCAATGCAGGAGACCTGGGTTCAGTCCCTGGGTTGGGAAGATCCCCTGGAGGAGGGCATGGCAACCCACTCCAGTATTCTTGCCTGGAGAATCCCCAAGGACAGAGGAGCCTGGTGGGCTACAGTCCACGGGGTCACACAGAGTCAGACACGACTGAGCGACTAAGCACACAGCACATCTTTGAAAAGTTCTTACTGCTCCATAGTGCTGTTCTCACACTGACTAAATAAAGAGTGGTAAATACCACCAGGCATCTGAATACATAAGTGCTCAGTGCTCAACTTGTGGACACCTATCTAGACTCTCATGGGCAGTCTCACTCCCTGCCTCTACAGCAGCTGATTCTAAGACCCTTGCCCCCAGCCCCATCTTAGTCTTACAGGCGGAATTCAGGCAGCTGTTAAGCATATTGTGCCTGAAGTATTTCCTAGTAGCAAGTGATTGGGTGGACAGATCTTTTATAATAGCAGTCTTTTTCGGGGAAAAGAGGAGCAGCTAGTGCTGCCAGGTGGCAAAGGGATCCTTAAATGGGAGATATTATTAGCACTAAGACCACGAAGATGTAGGTTAGAGACCGTTTAGTACAACATCAGTCATTTTACAAAAGAGAAAGTTGAAACTCAGGAAACTGAGTGGATTTACCCCAGGGGTAGCCAAAGCTGACAGTTTCCTACTCAGTATTTGTTCTTCTTCCTCACTAATGAACCCTGGATTTTGTTTAGAGTGGCAGTATTCCCAGAGTAAAAGAATCACCTTCTCAGCCTTCCTTGTGGCTAGGGATAAAGACATATGTCCCAGTCCTCACAAGGGAGATGTAAGCAGAGGCCATTGGATGGGGTTTTGGAGAGCTTTCTAAAGGGAGGCATCAGACTTCTTTTTGTCTCTTCCTTCCTCCTTCCTGTGTGCCATGCAGACACAAGACTAGTTGTTTCTGATTTTTATTATTTCTGGGTGTGAAAAAACTTTCTCTTTTAAAGCAATACCTCTTTCTGGCAATCTATCAAATGTTGGTGTAGAAGGAAATGGCAACCCACTCCAGTATTCTTGTTCGGAAAATCCCATGGACAGAGGAGCCTGGCAGGCTACCGTCCATAGGGTTGCAAAGAGTCTGACATGACTGAAGCAACTTAGCATCAAGTATTGGAGGAATCCATTCATGAATGCTACAGCTGCTGCTGCTGCTGCTGCTGCTGCGTCGCTTCAGTGGTGTCCGACTCTGTGAGGTCTCATAGATGGCAGCCCACCAGGCTCGCCGTCCCTGGGATTCTCCAGGCAAGAACATTGGAGTGGGTTGCCATTTCCTTCTCCAATGCGTGAAAATGGAGTTGCTCAGTCATGTCTGATTCTTAGTGACCCCATGGACTGCAGCCTACCAGGCTCCTCCATCCATGGGATTTTCCAGGCAAGAGTACTGGAGTGGGGTGCCATTGCCTTCTCCATGAATGCTACAGATCTTACTTGAATTCTGTACCTAGCTTTTCTTATGGAAGCAAAGGACATACCAAGGTTCTATAGAACCTGAGAAGGACAAGAAGCTTATCTGCAAGACATATACTTGTTTCTCAGTTTCTACTGAGCCCTCACTGTGAACCCCCAGCATATTAACTTTTGCTGCTCACTGTAAGAGGGGATCAGCAGCAACTCAGAGAGGACAGTAACACCACCAACAAAAAGGCAGAGAGGGAAGTAACTCACTGAAGAAGGAGCAACGTTCTGGTGGAAGAAAGGGGCAACGTTGTTAGAGCTTTATGGAGAAGTATGTATGGAAAAGAGAAATCATTATATACTTTTGGATTTCTGGGCCAGAGAAGAAAGGGGTTTTCTTTTTTTTTTTTTAAAGAGAAAAGTTCATGCCCTTATCACTTTTCTCCTTTTCAAGAAAGATAAAGAGACTGCATAGAGTGCAGGAAGAGAGTAGGCCTGACTTTGTTCCGCCGAGTTTTCTTCTCAAGAGAAGCAAAGATTGTCAGGTTTGAGTGAAGCAGAGAGAAGCCTAAGAGGCCGGTTTCAGCTGCAGCCTGCTAGGGGAGCTGCTATTTTAAGAGAGAAGTATAAAACGTGAGAAGCACAGCACTTAATGTTTAACTCCATGAAATGAAAATAATTGGCAAGTGCGTTAGTAGTAGCTACAGGGTGAGAATGTTTATCCAGGAAGCGCACCTTGATGGCCAGAATCGTCTCTTTTTTTTTTTTTTTAATTAAAGGAAAGTTGAGTATCAAGAGGATATAGAGATATAATCGACCTTCACACACTTTGAGTGTTTAAAACACAACCCCTGGTGTGTGTTCTCATCTCAGGAGCGCTGGCTTGGTCTTTGTCACCTATCGGATTTCAGGAAGGCTGACTTGAGACGCGGCGTTGCCATTTCCTGGGCCCTCACTTAGTCTTTTTCTCCCGGCGCTGTCAGCCAGATCCTTTGTTGTGCCTGCTCTGCGTTCATTCTCTCTGCCCTCACACCTCCAGACAGTGGGATGGGGATTTTTCCCGGGCCTTGCAGGAAGAGCTCCGGACGGCCACCGTCTCAGGCATCAGATAGAGGACAGCTTTAACCAGCCAGTGGGTGTCGGGGCTGGGTCGGCGCCGCGCCGGGAGCAGACACGCTTTTGTGTCGGTGTTTGTCTCCGCGGCCGGCTGACCCCCTGGCGGGAGGCGCGGGCGCGACCCCCGAGGAGGCGGGGCCTCCGAGCCGGGCTCCGCCTGGTGTGGATTTCACGGTCGCCGCCGCCGCCCTCGTTTGTTCCCGTTACATCGCCCCGTCCTGAGCAAACAGTCGTGGCTGCCCAGGAGCCCTCCATGGCCTTCCTCCCACCCAACTCCGCGTTTTGCTTTTCCCCCTCGCTTTCTCATTTTTCCTCGTTAACAGCATCCTGGCGGGGCGCTTGGCAAAACTCAGGCTAAAAACAGAGAAAAGAGAGAAAAAGGACACATTCGATGCGCCTGCCTCCTTCCTCCAGAGTTTGCGAAGGATCTTAACCATGTCTGAGTCGGGGGAGATTAGTGAATTTGGCTACATCATGGAATTATTAGCCAGAGGCAAGGTAAGTGCCGGGGGCGCGGAGCTGCGGCCTGGGTTCCGCCCCCGACCTCACCCCCGCCCCCGACTCCGGGCGCTACTTGGCCTGTGGCTGCAGGTGTCCTGGGCCTGGCAGCCCCCGCGGAGGGCGGGACTGGAGTCCCAGGTCCGTGTTCTCAGCCGCTGCTGAAAGCAAAGCAGACATCTGGCCTCCCACCCTCTCCACCCCCATTAATAGCGCGGCATCTCTGAAATGAGCCGAAAAGGAATTGGCCAGCTGGGTGACGGCGGGGCTCTGGGGACCGAGAGGGGCAAGGGCTCAGCCTGCGAAGATGGGGAGGAGGGCCGGGCGTTGGCCAGGGGGCGCTCCTCGACGCGCCCAGGGCTCCTAAGCGTGGTTGACATCGTGTGGTTGACCTGGTCTGTCCAGGCGCAGAGCGCGGAGGGAAGGCTGGACCAGACGGTGGATAGGCTATGAGGGTGGGATCGGGTTCACGCAGTCCGACCTTACGGCGGATAAGTAGGGGCAGAACCCCGGTTCGCCCAGCCCTGGTGTTTTCAGGTCCTCGGCCGTTGTCCCAGGCCCGGAACATTTCAGGCACCCTTCCTTTGGAGGGGAGAGGGAGATGCGAAGGCGCCGGGTTTCAGCCAGGCACCTGTTCCTTTCGGAGTCCTTTGGAAACCCAGGCTGGCGCTGTCGGTGGCGCCTGGTGACCCCGCCCTCAGCCGGGCGGAGTGGCGCCTCGCTGAAGCAGAAAGCCTTGCCGGAGTCTGCCTTCCGAGCTACATCTGAGAAAGCGCCTGTAGAGGCTCCTATGTGGTTCACAGGCGGGAAGAACTGGGAAATGTGAAAGTCCCGGGATTCGTCTGTGCCTAGAAAGCGAGACACGGTCTTCTGCAGCTGGAGTTTCGAGAAAAGGTTATGGCACAGATGAGAAAAGGATGCCCTGCGCAAGGTCATCTTGAAAATGAAGGATGATCTGCAGCTGTGCTGTGAGCCCCTGGAGCATGAGTCTCATATCTCACCAACCCCAGCAACGCGGATGCTTCAGGCCAGACAGTCCCACGGCTGGGGAGCAGGTTAACGTCCCCCACCCCACCTCCCGCGACCGAAGGGTCCTGGGCTAACTGTGGGCCTCCTGAATTCCCTCTCTTGTTGTGCAAACAGGGAATACACTCACCCAAAACAGAATGCTTATTCACTTTTCTTTAGTAGAGTCAGTGTTTCAGGCCACCCCTGCCATTTACACCTCGGACCAGAAGCAGGAACGGAGGACACCGGTTCGACTTTCTTTCGTGTCCCGAGGCTCCATCCTACACTTCGAGGAGCCTCCAGCACACGCATAGGGACATTCTGGCCAGCATCTCCAAGCTCTTTATCGCCCCAAACAGCTTCCCCTTGGCCACGAGCACCTCCCTTCCCCAACCCCGGTCTGGAGTGCCTACCACAACCTTCTCCACCCTCTGGAGGATTGACCCTGGGGAGAGAAGTTCCGAAGGAAGTGCTGAGCGAGGAGGCTGGCTTCCAGGGGGCGAGCCTGGCCTGTCTAAAGAACACAGCAGGACCCTGGTTGCCCAGGAACCAACCAAAAGGGGCAGGAGGATGCCTTCAGTTGGTTACAAAATCAATGGCCCACCCTAGGTGGGATCAGGAGCAGAATGACTGAGGAGTCAGTTCAGGCCCCTGGTGCTCAGGTATTCTTCAGAGTTAGCTGGAATTGTATTCCTTGGCTAATACTGTCCTTCAGTAAGCGGGCAACACTTGATATTAGGAGAGAATAGTTTTGAGGTAGGATCCAGGGATCTGCAAGTTGACATCCCAGGTGATTATGAAGCAGGCAGGTGAACTTCTCATGAACACTAAATGGGCAAGGAGGGTGGAATCATTAATGAACCTGTAAAACGTCTTATAATAAAGTCAGGTGAAGAAAACTAACCTCTTGCAATTAGCATTGTGTGTCAGAGTACGCTCACTGTAGTGAAAAAACACAACTCAGAACCTTCTGGCTTCATCCACTGAATTTCTCTGCCTCACTCTCCACTAGGTGGACACTCTTCAGTAATGGGCCTGCAGCTGCAGTGGAGACGTGAGCTCAGCTGACTTTGAGAGTCAGAGGGGCAAGTGTGCCTGTGAAATCTCTGGAGTGGGAGAGTGGGCTCTCACAGTAGGGTCTCTACCTTTTATCTGGTGGAGTGAGGGGTCAGGAGTAGCCTCTTAACCATTACAACTCAAGCTTCTTCTTTGCCCTCTTTCCTTATAACTCTGCTCCTCCCAGTTACCCTCCTCATATATGTGATTATACAGACTTTGAACACTGAATACCTTACTGAGCATTAGCCATGGACTAACAGACCTTTGAGGTTTGACTTGCTTTCTTTTCCTCTGAGAAGTTAGGTTCCACCTTGTAGCTCAAGTTGGTAATGTAAAGAATAATATGAAATGGATCTAATTACACCAGGTTTGTGAAGTTTAAAACGAGAGTTGAGGCTCCTGTCTTCCTGCCCCCTCCCCTTTCCTCCCCTTCCTTCAAAGTTGGGACCAGTAGGTTGACCATCATCATAATTTCTTTCACTTTTCTCTGATGGCTTTAAAAATTTAAAACATTTAATATATGGTCATTGCAAAATATTCAAACTTTACCAAAAACTTTACAAAGTCGAAGGTGGATCTTCACTCCCACCTCCAATCTACTGCGTTTCTTTGTGTCTACTTCAAATTAAATTAGGCTGCTGCTGTGTTCTCTGAATGTGGGAGGTGAGCCTTTCATCTCAGAGTAACATAAAACCCACATGATGAGCTTGATCAGCTTACTGACTCTACTGTGACGATTACTTTAATATTTAAAGTACACAGTGATCTCTACCACCATGGTCTTTCAGTTCATCCAACAATACTCTATGAGTATGGGTGATACCTATGATTATTCTCAAAATCAATGTAAATGGACTCCTTATATTTCACTATCACAGAAATTTGTACCATTTCTGGAAGCCACTTTCTGAAGTTTGCGGGGTTTTTTTTCCCCCCCAAAAAAACCTTCCTATTTTGTGTTGGGGCCTAGCCGATTAACAACGTTGTCAGTTTCAGGTGAACAGCACAGGGACTGTCATACATACACTTGAGCTTTTCTCCCCCAGACTCCCTTCCCTTCCAGGCTGCCAATGACATTGAGCAGAGTTCCAGGTGCTGTACAGTAGGACTTTGTTGGTTATCCATTTTAAATATAGCAGTGTGTAGATGCGGAGAAGGCAATGGCAGCCCACTCCAGTACTCTTGCCTGGAAAATCCCATGGACGGAGGAGCCTGGTAGGCTGCAGTCCATGGGGTCGCTAAGAGTCGGACACAACTGAGCAACTTCACTTTCACTTTTCACTTTCATACATTGGAGCAGGAAATGGCAACCCACTCCAGTGTTCTTGCCTGGAGAATCCCAGGGACGGGGGAGCCTGGTGGGCTGCCGTCTATGGGGTCGCACAGAGTCGGACACGACTGAAGCGACTTAGCAGCAGCAGCAGCAATGTGTAGATGTCCATCCCAAATGCCTTAACTATCCCTTCCCCCCATCCTTCCCCTGTACAGCCCGCTGGCCTGCCTCACCCAGAAGCCACAAGTTCCTTCTCTGAGTCTGTGAGTCTCTTTCTGTTTTGTAAGTTCACTTCTGTCGTATCTTTTTAGATTCCACAAATAAGGGATGTTATACGATATTCCTCCTTCTCTGTCTGACTTACTTCACTCAGTGTGACAGTCTCTAGGTCCATTCATGTTGCTGCAAATGGCATTATTTTATTCTTTTTAACGACTGGGTAATATTCCGTTGACACAGGTACCACGCCTTTCTTGTCCATTCCCCTGTCAGCCTGTGAACATCCAGGCTGCTTCCATGTCCTGGCCCTTGTAAACAGTGCTACGATGAACACTGGGGTGCAGGTATCCTTTCAGATCATGTTTTTCTCTGGATATATGCCCAGGAGTGGGTCATATGGTAGGTCTATTTTTAGTTTTTTAAGGAACCTCCATACAGTGTTCCATTGTGGCTGTACCAATTTACATTCCCACCAAGAGTAGAAATGAGTTCCCTTCTCTCCACACCCTCTCCAATCTTATTGTTTGCGGATTTTTTTTTAATAATAACCATTCTGGTTGATATGAAGTGATATCTCATTGTAGTTTTGATTTGCACTTCTCTAATAATGAGCAATGTTGAACACCTTTTCCTGGGCTTCTTGGCCGCATGTGTGTCTTCTTTGGAGAAATGTCTGTTTGGTCTTCTGCCCATTTGTTGACTGGGTTGTTTGTTTTGGTGCTGTTAAGTGTCATGAGCTATTTGTAAATTTTGGAGACTAATCCCTTGTTGGCCAGATCATTTGCAGATGTTTTCTCCCAACCTGTGGTTTTATCTCGTTTTTCTTCTGTAACTCATCTCTTTGGACGAAAAGAGAGCTTTCCAAATCTGTGATCAAAATCTAGCATTGCACAATGCAGTGTTTTCACACTGTTTTGGCCTTTAGAAAGATGTACCTTATTAATTTGCTATCATCTTCACACATTTATTTTTTCCACACCATTGCATCCTTTTCTAGAATCATATAATGAAACCTTGATGACAGGAAACCTAGAAGACTTTATATTTAGTGCGCGTCTTTATTTAGAGTTTAAATACATTTATATTTATGTATTCATAGCCAGAAAGCACTTATTTCCTACAGTTCAATAGTTACTGTTAGGGCACATCCAAAGAGTATGATAGTTTGAGCAAAATAGAGAGGCTTTGGAAAGCTTACATTTAATTTTAATAGAGAAACAGTGATGAATCCATTAGTTGGTGAATTATTACTTTTCACTTTGAATATCTTTGTCTCACAAAGAATTGAAGAACTTTTATAAACACAAAATTTGCTTTCAAACAAGATGCTTAGACATCAAAAGAAGTACGTTTAGAAAACCCTCAAATCTAGACTAATGTGAAGTCTTAAACGTCTCCTGGGACTAAAACAAAAATACCACCAAATGATCTGTTTCCGAAGACTCAATAGATGGTTGCTTACACAACTGAATCTAAACTGGGTGATAATGCTAAGGTTGTATCCACTGCAAAGTGTTCTTTAAAATATTTTCTTATATCTTGGGATTGGGTAAAGTGTGTGTTTGTGGGGAGAAGGGAACACAAAGAGAAGATTTAGGTGTTAGCAATATCACTTGAAAACGGCTAATTTTGTAAATATTAGAATTTTCCTCTGATGTTTTTACTATATTGCTCAAAGATAATTTGGGAGGGAAAAACTTTCTGTGAAATGACTTTGTCAAATAATGTTTAATCACATTTTCTATGAAATTGTAAATTATGTGTTAGTTGCTTACCTGTGGGCAGTGCTAAAGTAGGGAGGCTAGAGTGAGTCTCAGGTTTGAATCTTAGCTCTTGGTATGTAGGCATGTGTCCTTGACAGTATTACTTAATCTCTGGACAAAGCTGGAGAGAAGTTGTCATTGTTACATGTCCCCTCTGAAGGGAAGTATACCTATTTCACAGGGTTATTGCAAGGATTAAATGAATATTTTGTGCCAAGTTCCTAACGCTGTTATTAGCACCTAGTAGGCCTTCAATAAGTAAAGCTATTACATCTACTTACTTTGACAATAGGTTTTGGTCTTGAGACACCTTATATGCAAATTATGATCATTAACAATGGAAGGTAGAGGTGCCAGTTAAAATGCCAGATGTAGGGTTAAATTTGAATTTCAGGTAAACAACCAATTTTTGAATCTAAGTATATCCCATTCAATATTTGAGATATACTAAAAAAAGTTCATTATGTATGTGAAATTCAGATTTATCAGGGTGTTCTATGTTTTTATTTGCTAAAACTGGAAACCCTAAGTATAGGAATAGTGAGACGCAGTTATAGGGACCTGCTAACAGCTTCTAAAGTATTATTGATGTTCACCCTAAGTTGGCTAAAGGACCCGGTTGTCTACCAGTTACGCAGCCAATACACTCCTGTCATTAATGGGAATATACTCCTGTCATTAATGGGAACATGTCTACCAGGGCAGCGCTGTGTACCTCCTACCAACTCTGAAATTATTGGTCTGGTGCTACCAGTTAGCCAATGAATGCCTCCTGGATTTTCTTTTAAACAAACAAAAGCTTGAAATGGATGGGAAGATAACGTTTATAAAAACATCAAACATGAGTGTATGGAATAAGAGCATGTAATTGTGTAAAACTGAGTGGTAAGGGGTGCGCTCCAGCAGCTCAGAGTAAGGGGAACTGATCAGTGAGAACTAAACTCATGAGGATGGAGACTAGATCTGCAGCTTGAAAGGTGAGTGGGAGTTGGCCCACCAAGGGAAATCTGAACTTCCTGGCTGGCTGGACTCCTCTCCTCTGAGGTTGTTCCCATAGAAACTCTTTATGGCAGGTGAGCTTGGCCTGCCAGAGACTTAGGTCAATAACTGGTAAATGTCATTTATTGTCCCTTTACCTGTAACTTCCTGGTACCCAGCAGCACAGACCGTGCACGTGCCAATCTACTGGGATGCCCTGTGGCTGACTTCATTGCCACCTTCCTCACCACCTAAGTCCAGTGCTCTCTTAATTGAAAACCCAGATCGTTTGCAGACAGGGGGCAAGGTTTAGGAGCATGCTGGCCATGTCACCTGGTTGCTCATTCTTGCTCAGGATATACTCACAGAATGGTACTCTGACTGTTTGACCTCAGACTGAACAGATGATGAGCCAGTGGTGCCTCATGGCACTGACTGAGATACGCACGATAGCCATCAGGACCTGACTCAGCCTGGAATTTAGTCTCTTGTTGGGTATTAGGAATCAGTGTGGAAAGAGAGCTGGTTAATTTAATGAATACTGTATAGCCTAAAGGGTATCAGGTTTATATTTTTAAGTGTGAGCTCATGAACATTTTTTGGGCCTCTATTTTACCAGACCTGAATAATATGTGTGTGTGTGTGTGTTTCGGGAATGGTGGTTGTTAGCAGGTGAAGGAGGAGAAATTGTCCTTTTGGACTTCATGAAACAGATAGATTTGAAACAGCTCACGGCCGTGTGATAGAAGAGCAATTACACAATGCCAACAAGCATAAGATATCATAATGTAGGCAAGAGTATAAAGGTCAAGGGACTGAGTGGGTGACAGATGTGGAATAGGCTTCCTTGTGTTGAATTTTGACCCACGTTTTAAAAGAAACCTGGAAAAGAAGGTACTAGGATACTCCAAACTGAGGGGGAGGAGGCACCAAGGGATAGTATATGCAGGACAAATTGGGAGAATAATGATTTATAAAACAAAACAAAACACATCTTTTGTGTCATTCCTACTTAAACATCTTCAAAAGCTTCCCAGTACCTACTAAAACGCAGCATGGTAGTTCTAGGCCCTGCATACAATACTGGACTCTTGTGTTTCTGCAAGAGCATTTGAAGGCTGTCAGAGAGAGGTATGGGGAAGGCAGAGAGAAGGATTTTTAAAAATCCCCAAACCCACAGGATTTTCAGTTGAGCAACTGTGAAAGATCTTGGTTCTCTTGGATAACTGGGAGGCTGAGACGGATGGATGTTGGGAGAAAGTGATAAGATGACCCCGAGCATGGCAGCCATGGGAAGAGAAATGACTAGGTAGGTGGGAGACTGGTAAGTTTAGATTGGTGGTTTTCAAGTTTGCTGTCTTCTTACCAATATTCACCTGCTGCTGTTTTGCTTTTAAAAGTATATGGATGAGTTTACACAAGTATAAAAACGGTTATGGGTTAAATTACATTAAAGAGTTTCTATAACTAAAACAAGCACATATTGTAAAGTGCAAACCATACAGTGTGGATGGAAAGTGTCTTCCACACCTGCTTCATCCCCCAGCTTCTTCACAACACTGTTAGCATTTCTTGCGCTCTATTGCAGACATTTTTATTTGCTTATTTGTGTACATAAACAATATGCCTCTCTCTTTGGTTTGGCACTTTTTTTTTACACTATTTTAGACGTCCTTTCTCATCAGTGCATTCATTTTAACTGCTAGGTAGTATTCCATGATGTGAATGTACATTATGAATGGTAGATATTTAATTTCTACAAATAAAGTCTCTCAGAGATCTTTGTACGCATTTTTGTGCACACATGCAAGTTTTTCAGTGGGAAAATTATTAGAAGTGGAATTGCTTAAAAGTAGAAGCACTGAAATTTTTTGATAGGATTTGCAAAATTTCCCTTCAAATAAGCCAAACCAATCTGCACTATCACAAAAAGGTTTGAAGGTGCCTGTTTCCCCCATTCTCAACCAAGTGTATTGAGGTAACTTTTGAACTTGGAGAATAAGATGGAAAATAGCAACTCACTGGCATTTGATTTGCATAATGGAAGGACTTTCGAGTTGATTTTCAGCCAAATCTTGTCTCTACAGTTTTTTCCTTTAGTTCATGTTAACGAAACCTTCTAATCTCTTTTACTCTGTACTTTAACAGATTCGTTTTGGACTAACGCACTATTCAAGTTGGGTGGTTGTAAGATTAGAGCGACAGAGTAGTTATTGAACCCCCAAACCGTAATTAAAAACAGAAACTGATTTATGATGCTTATTAATGACTGAGCCTTTTAAAATCTATAGAGAACATGGTGTCAGACATCATACAGGTTACTGTTAGGCAGGCATCTGTTTTCCTCAGTTCCCCCGGATCAGGACGATTCAGACCCGGTGGGGAGGAAGCAGCCTCAACTCCAGCCCGTAAAGCCACGCAACCAGGCATTACTCGGGGAGGTGTCCATCCTCTCTGCACCTTATCTGTAAACAGGGCATTCCATTAAAGACCATTGCTATGGTCCGTTGCTGTTCTCAATTGTACCCTGCCTCACTGTCATTTAATTGTCGGCTGGAGAAGAGGCTACCTCTGCTGACAGTGCTGTGGGAAGACGGCGGAACTGGTCACAGCGAGAGGCTTGTCCCAAATAGGAAATAAAAGTGGGAAGCGGGTCAAAACCTAATCAGGATTCCGCGCTACAGCTCTGCGGTTCCCTCGCCCAGCTGTTTGTTTAGAGCGCCGGTTTTCTCAGTCTATACAGAAGAGAATGGAATTATTTAGCCCGCTGGAAGGGCAGGGGCGTGATCTAACAAGACGGCTTTCAACAGCCCCAGGTTCATTCGTTTTCGATTTGTCTTGAAGTCTGGAGGAAACACGCTTGGACTTCAGCAGGTGAATTTTGCGCAGCTAGTCTTCGAGCTGGAGAAGGCAATGGCACCCCACTCCAGTCCTCTTGCCTGGACAATCCCATGGACGGAGGAGCCCGGAAGGCTGCAGTCCATGGGGTCACTGAGGGTTGGACACAACTGAGCGACTTCACTTTCACGTTTCACTTTCATGCATTGGAGAAGGAAATGGCAACCCACTCCAGTGTTCTTGCCTGGAGAATCCCAGGGACGGAGGAGCCTGGTGGGCTGCCGTCTGTGGGGTCGCACAGAGTCGGACACGACTGAGGTGACTTAGCAGCAGCAGCAGTCTTCGAGCTGGAGAAGCTGGGCCTGAGCACTGGCTGGGCGCGCCCACCAGCGGGTGCGTGGGTGCGGGAGCAGTTCAGGACCAGCTGTCCCCATTTCCCCGCACCCTCCATGCCGGGGCTGGGTGGTAGGGACCCGCAGAGCAGCGGCGGCGTGGACGGGACGCACACCCTAGGTCGGGTAGGAAGGCTGCCGCCTCTAATTCCTGGCTAGTACCCAGGGAGAGGGACTCCTACCCTGCGGCGTGTCCAAGCGCCACTTGGCAAGAACGTACCGTGCGTGACGGCGCCGCGCCCTGGTGTGTAAAAGAAGAAGCAGAGCATGAGTGCCTGGCGAGCAGTTAGGGAACGTGCCGCTCGCCCTGCGCAGCGGGCAGGAGAGGAGGGGTGCGGGGCGGGGATAGGGACCCGCTCGGGGAAACCCCCGGCCCCGGGAGGGGCGGTGTGAGCCGGCTCTTTCCCTGGTCGCCTCCCCGCCGCACGCGGCTTCGGTGCGACAACACGGGGAGGGAGGCCTGGGCTCGGCCTCGCCCCGCCGCCCCGTCTAGAGTCAGGAAGTGGTGCTTGTCTGTGATGCTCCAGGCGCGCTTTACCGAAGGCGCGGACGTCCGGAGGCAGAGCCGAGGGATGGCGCGGAGAAGCGGCCCAGGATGCAGGCGGCTGCGGCGCCGCGGGACAGCTCCACCCCGGCCCCGCCCCGGCTCGGCCCTCCGCCTCCGCCGCCCCTTCCCCGCCTTCGCTTCCGCCCCTCAGAGGCTCCCGACCCCGTCAGGGTGTTTCGGCCGCGGCTCGGGCGGGCGCGCCGGGCGGCGGGGAGCGGGCCGAGGCGGCGGAAAGCGCGGGGATCCCGGCGCGGGCCACACCCGCCCGCCGCGCGACCGCAGGCTTCCCCGCCCCTTTGTGCGGTGGGCGCTGTCGCCCGGGCGACGCCGCCGCCCCGCCCCGCCCCGCCCTCCGCGGCCCGCGCCTGGGTCTCCGCGCGGCCGCCCGCCCCGCCGCAGTCCGCCGGAGCCGCCGCCGCAGCAGGTCGCGGGCCGCGATTCCCGGGGCCGTCGCAGGAGCAGAGTTCGGCTCTCCGCGCCTGTGCTGTAGTCCGCCCTGGCCTCCTCCTGCCCGCGTCGGTCCGCTGGCCGGGGCCGGCTGACCAGCTTGCCCTCCGGCTCCGAACCGAGGCTCGGCGGCCGCCGCAGGGACCCGCCCGCCAGAGCCTCCCCGGGGCCGCGCGTCTGCCTGCTGGGGCCCTGCCGTTGATGACACCTGGCGGGAGGCTGCCATGGAGGGGGACGGCTCAGACTCGCTGGTGGGTAGGGGCGCGGGCGGCTGCCTCAGCCCCGAGGGCGGCGCGCCGGGGTCCCGCGCGCTCGGTCCCCGCTGCCCTGAGCCGGGAGCGAGCCTCTCTTCCCGAGGAGCGGGGGCGGGCGTGCGGTGGCCCCGCTTCCTCTTCGCCTTCCGCGCCCCGGGCCGGTTCCGCAACCCCGGGCGCCCCCTGTCTGCCCCTGGGAGGGGAAGGTCGGATTCGGGGTCACCCGGGCCCGGAAGGGGGCGCCCCTCGGGCGCGGCGGTGGCCCACCTGAGAGCCTCGGGGAGTTGGGGCGGGGCTCTCCCGTGGCCTTCAGACTGCCCAATTCGTCTTAAGGAGTCGGGGGCCCGCCGCGGCCCCGGGCGCCGGCCGCGCCGCGCTTTGTCCCGGAGCGCGGCGGGGCTGGCTCTCTAGTCCTCGGATCCCCGCGAGCCCAGCCTGCGGTCGCCGCGAGCGCAGCCTCTTCCCCGGCTTTGCCTGTCCGCGCGGGGCGGGCTTGCTCCGGCAGCTGTCGGGGTTCAAGTGCTTTTGTTTCAGGGAGTCGGGTGTGCAGTGCAGTTCTTCTCAACTTGTTGGTGTTCTGTCGAATCTCATTTATTTGGAAATGGCTTAATTGGGGGAGCCATCACACCACGTTTCTCGTAATCAGATTGCTTCCCTTCAATGTATGTAAAATGAACACTCGTTTTTCTTTTGCGTAAGAATTGCTTTATATCCATCGTGATTAGAAAGCTTATACACTGCTTTGTGTACAAGAAAAGTGGAAATAGTTTTAGATCTTCCAGTGAGAGGTAAACCTCCCATAAAATGGGGCGTGAGAATCTGTTTTGGATTTTGAAGACAATATTTCCCTTTGAATTAGATGTCAAATTCTTTATGAAATGAGATAGGATGTAAAGATTCTGTATTCTTGGGTGTGATTCTGAAGTGTGGCTATCTTCCAGATTTTTTAAAACTGACGTGATGCGGGCTTTTACTAAATAATTTATTGAGTGATGCAGCAAGAATCGCTGCATTGCACGACCCACGGATAAAGACCGTTGGCTGAAGTACTGTCGTCAGGGATTATTAGCTAGCTCGGTGTCATTTTAAGGGGAATAGACTTGCATACATATTTATTTAACTAAAAGAAGTGAATTGATTCAGTTTTAATTTTCTGTGTGTTTCCAGTAGTTGAAATGGTTGACTAATGTTGTACCATTATTACAATTGCAAGGATGCTAAATACAGATTCATAGCACCTGAAGCTTGGGATCCGTGGAGGGAAAACTGCCCAGGCAAAGGATGGGAAAGCTGGTATGAGGTCGTTAGACCTTTATAGTTCTGATGAGTCCTAAGTGTTTCTCATTGAAAATATTGCAAGCTTGTACCATGGAGAGCACTTATAGTGGTTCTTTGTAATCCTCCCTACCCTTTTAGTATTCCTAAAGTGCTTTCAAGATAACTGCTTTGGTATTCAGCCTGAGAACCTCAAGTATTTTACATACATTACAGTTTCTGCATGTGGAAAATGGCCACATTTAATGTAGAAAATTGCTGATAATTCAGCTTGTATGTAGACTTCAAATAGGGTCCAGGAACATAATGGCTAGTCCAGTTTTTACCAGCTCCTGTTACTTGTCAGTTACAGAGCTAATGTGCTAAATAGGAATAATCCTGTTCTTAGTGCTGTATCCTTTTTTTCTTGGTGCTATATTCTTAATTTTTATTAAAGTAATCTACTTTCAGAATTTCACTGAAGGTGAAATGTTATGGATGCCAAATATTTTATGCTAATTTTTCCCATATTTCAAATATATATATATATATTTACCATCTCATGTCCGTTCACTTCTAGGCCATGCAACGATGAGGGGTGGATAAATAATGGCATAGACTTTCATAGCCCGAAAAGAAACTTCAGATTTTAAAAAATCTTTAATTCTTTTCGGTAGTAATTATACATGTATTTGTGCACGGGGTATAAGCAAGTTAACGTATTTACACACTAAAAGCCTTTTATTCTGATTTCTGCTTCTCATTAAGGTGACCATTAAGAATATCGAAAGAGAGCTCATTTGCCCGGCATGCAAGGAGCTGTTCACCCACCCGCTGATTCTCCCTTGTCAGCATAGCATCTGTCATAAATGCGTGAAGGAGCTCTTACTGATGCTTGATGATTCATTCAATGACGTGGGGTCTGACAACTCCAATCAGAGCAGTCCCCGACTTCGGCTTCCCTCCCCTAGCGTGGATAAAATTGACCGAATTAGCAGACCAGGTATGTGGCAGAACCGGGTGATGGAGCTTGTTTGTATGTTCAGAGATAATTGTAGAAGGGAAATTTCATCATTTTGGGGGTTAATCTTTCCAGGTGAATAACTTAAAACTTATAAAAGAATCTCTGTCTCTCTTAAAATGAACTTTTAAAACGTCAGAATGAACTTTTAATTGTCTTCTGATATTCATTTAAAGTGGATATTGGATGTTGAACACCAGCTTTGTGTTAAACCCATTGTTAACTGTGTCTGTATTTTAGGGCGTGTTCTATAACTCTGTGATGTCCTTTATAGGAGGGTTGAAATAATGGTCCACTGAAGTACTTAATAGGGACTCTTCTGTGTTTGGTAATAGGTAAATACATATGCAAAGTTAAAGGATGAGGCTGCGTAATGCCTAGTCCTGGAAGCCTTTTAGAATAATGTTATTTGGCATCATTCTAATACATTTTATTCTTCAGCCATTTTTTGGATCCAGATTTTAAAATAACGATTTTGAACATCAGCTAAACAGTGGAATTCTGTAGTAGTTTATAGAAGTAGATCTCAGTTCAGTTCAGTTGCTCATTCGTTTCCGACTCTTTGGGACACCATGGACTGCAGCATGCCAGGCTTCCCTGTCCATCACCAACCCCGGGAGTTTACTCAAACTCATGTCCGTTGAGTTTGTGATGCCATCCAACCGTCTCATCCTCTGTCATCCCCTTCTCCTTCCACCTTCAGTCTTTCCCAGCATCAGGATCGTTTCCAAGGGGTCAGTTCTTCGCATCAGGTGGCTGAAATATTGGAGTTTCAGTTTCAGCATCAGTCCTTCCAGTGAATATTCAGGACTGATATTCTTTAGGGTGGACTGGTTTGATCTCCTTGCAGTCCATGGGACTCTTAAGTCTTATCCAGCACTATTGGGATGGTGGTTGTTTCTTCTGAACATCTATTGCAGGATTAATGTAGATCAAAATGAATTTGAAATCACTGGGAACAAGGCCATTGGAAAATTAAGGGCCAGAACGAGCAGTGAGAATCAAGGCAGGCAAAGGTTTGGACAGAAATGTCACAGCCTTACGTTCAGCACTTCCTTCCTGTTGAGGAGAGTCCTCTAGTGGCCATGAGCACCAGATCCCAGGGCTTCAGCTCTGCCCAGTTTGGGCTTTGAAGTTTCCAGTTTCATCCTTTGTCCACTCTATTTCTCTCTCTTTCGTTTAGGAGTAACTTTCTAATATTGTTAAAAAAAAAAAACAAACCCAAAAACAAAACACTTTTTTTTTGAATCAGAAAAGGATCTTTCTCTCATTTGCGTGTTAGAGAATGCCGTCACTTTCGATCGTGCTGTGATACGGAATCTCCTTGGGCAGTATTTGTGTCTGTGTGTCCATTAGAGAATGGATGAGAGGAGATTTGTTCTAAGAGTGGTACTATGGTATTTTAAATCCATGAGTTTTTCTTTAAATGGTAATCACTAGTTGCTTGGAGGATATTTTCCGCACATAAGAGTTGTATGTGTGTACATAAAAGGGAGCATTGGGTAACTGGGAGGTGCAGGGTGCATGAGGGTGGAGAGGGTTTTGCTCTTTGTGAAGTCATCACTTTTATGTTTTCCTCCTGGGAGGAGACTGGTGTACTGAGGAGGGTCGGAAAGACGGTGATAGCTTGAAACCATTCTGCCAGATAAAAGTTCATCTATGAGTAGATTCTTAGAGAATAATTAGGCACTCTGGCTTGATTGATGAACAAGATCCACTTTTTGTATGTTAATGTTCAGCACAGTCCATTAAATGAGATTCTAGTTAAATACTAGTAGTTTTACTGATCTTTAGATTGAGCTCACGTGTTTATTTCATGAAATTCTTTATTATATTTAGGCTTTTAATCTTAAGACTTGGTTAGTTTTTATAGAATCAATATGAAATAGGAATGAAAAGTAGTTAACTGTTTCTGTTTCCAGGAACTTACCTAGCTCAGCAGCTGGTAGCCATTCAGTAAATATTTGTGGCATGGATGTTGAGTGGCAAACGTCTGCTATGAGATCTGTATAGAGCATGCCATAATGGCTTATCTTCATTGATAATGGCATTTTTTTCCAGGACAAGAGATCAAAAATAGATTTACTAGATATGTTCTTTCCTCTTCTTTAGGAAGAGCCCTTTTAAGCTGAACTGTGTCCTGACAGGGGACAAGTTAGAAAGCTGCTCTGGGGAGAGTGATTAAAGGAAATAAGAATGTTTAGCTGGGAGAAGGGTGTGACTCCAGAATATGAGGGCTCTCTCATGAAAGAGCAGTAGTGCTCTGGGTGTCTTCGCAGCAGGCATTCCAGATCGTCCAGTGTACTGGCCACGTACAGCTCTTGAGCATGCGAAACGCAGTAGTCTGAATGGAGGGATACACTTGGAACTCTTGGAAAAATGAACACAAATATCTCTAATAATTTTAGATTGATTACATTTTGAAATGATAGTTTTTGAATATATTGTATTACTAAGTGTGTGTTTCTAAAATTAGCTTCAGTTGTTTATTTTTACTTTTTTAATGTGGCGATTGGAAAATGGAGGAGGAAATGGCAACCCACTCCAGTATCCTTGCCTGGAAAATCCCGTGGACAGAGGAGCCTGGCGGCGTACAGTCCGTGGGGTCGCAGAGAGTCGGACGTGACTGAGTGCACACACATTGGAAAATGTAAAATGATGTGTGGCTTGCACTTTCACATGTATTTCTTCCACATGTTTCATTTGACACATTTTAAAATAAAAGGATGCCTTGAAAGGAGAGCAAGATTTGTGTATATAACATTAGCATATTAAGTTGTAAAATCTAAAAGAGCCGTATAACTGTTCGTTTTGGGTCATATATGTGTGTGTGTGTGTGTATATATATATATACACACGCAAGATTTTTCTCCCATTTTGTTGTCATGTCCCATTTGTCTGTTGTCATTAAGATACAATCAGTGTTACTAATATTTATTTACTGTGCTAATTTTGGTCACTTAAAACAAGCAAAGATACTTTATTTTGACTTTGTATTTTCAACAGTTACCGTGAGTAATTGTTTGAAAACACAAATGTGTGATTGTTTGAAAACACAGATCCACAGGACGAGGTATAGGCTCTTAATTGCTGCACCAACATTGTTGAATTCTGAACTGTGATAAAATAACCTTGATGAATGCTTTACATTGGTGGCTTTATATAAATACCATGTGTACCAGGAGGACCGCATTTTTTACTGTCAATTCAATAATTGTGTTATGTGTAGGACACAGTTACTGCTTTATCTTTTGTTAACATGTTGTGAATCTTCTCTTTGAAATTAAATTCTAAATCCAGCTTTCTGTTCATTGTTCACAGCATCACAACGGAGATCTTTGGGGTGGAGAGGTAGAAAATGCTTTATTGCTTGTGTGGCCGCAGGCAGTATAGTGTTGGATTTAAATTAAATAACTTTATAGAGATAAATTTAAAAAAGTCATCATCAGTGGTCAAGTCTTCAAAATCATGTAGAAAGTGAACAAATTGGGCTGACATGACTTAAAGGTCAACAGGACTAAATTTTCAAGCAAGTTCTGATGTTTTAAAGGGGGTTCTGATCATTAGTGCTTGCATTCTGTCGTATATACACACACATGTGTATGTATCCATGATGGGATATTTTTAAAGAAAAAGACATCCCCTTGTTACCGTTTTTTTAAATGTTACCTTAAAAATGCTTTACATTTACTTAATGGAGCAAAGCTTAAATTAACAGCCATATTGCTCCCTTGGGGAGGGTAAATAAGTCAGTACCTTAATTTGCTTAAATGTCTTGATAATTTCCTTGGTGGCTCAGATGGTAAAGCATCTGCCTACAATGTGGGAGACCTGGGTTTGATCCCTGGGTTGGGAAGATCCCCTGGAGAAGGAAATGGCAACCCACTCTAGTATGCTTGCCTGGAAAATCCCAAGGACAGAAGAGCCTGGTAGACTATGTCCATGGGGTTGCACGGAGTCGGACATGACTGAGCGACTTCACTTTGTTTCACTTTATTGATAATTTTGGTAGTTAATACCATAAATCTTTGCTTGTTTATGCATATGGTGTATTTTTGTTAATTTTAAATTATTTGGGATCTAAGTTTTAACATTTGGGTCTTTCTCATTTGTGAATAATGTACATTGCTTTTGTGTGAAAGGTGGGCCAACTCATCATATTAAAATAATTTCTTTCTTTATTCCAGTTGACCTTTAAAGTAAAATTGGCTACTTTTTTTTTTGAGGGAAAATGCTGGTGATACCTTAAATTTTGGTGGAGAAAATAAACATCTGAAATATTACCCTTTTCTGTTTTCCTCACCTTCTTCTACATGCCTCAATTTAAAAATCTTAAGCCACCTCGAGAAGCCACACGTAATCCATTCTCTTATAGGTTTTAGTGAGCCCCTGAGAATATGAAGTGTTGAAACTTAATAATTAGGAGGAGAGGTAGGAACAGTTTGCTTAAAAAAATAATTGCTCATTACCCACTTTTGGTTCAGAGGGTAGTCGAGAAAAAGTTTTTGCAGTTTGAAAATCTAATACTCAAAGGGATAATGTAACTCATAGGCATCAGATGGTCAGAATGTGGCTGCATTAAGGTGGTGCATAGGCGGCCGCCGTTGCACAACGCCAGGGAGCCAATGTGATGTCAGCTGAGGAGATACCGTCTACTACGTGGCCAGGTAGCAACTGTGGGGAGGTTGTTTGCAGCCAGAATATGGCAGAAGATGATGCAGTTGGAATAGGTCTGGAATTTGTGATGAATTCTTGTTTTGAAATACTCTATTACTATTTCTTACCATTTAAATGGGAAAATGTGATGGAAAGATGACTTTTGAGGGAGGATTTGCTATAAACCAGTTTGAAATAATTTTGGAGTCTTCATTTTTACGATTGTGTCATGGTTTATGCTTAACTGGTTTAATCTGTCTTTGAAGTTAAAGGTATAGGGGGAAAGTGTTGATTCTGTGAAATGACCGTGTTCAGATAATTAGCAGGTGTCATTAACCCCATGAATGGAGTTTGACTTGGAAAATTGTCTCGCTTGGCCTATTTTGCTGCTTTACCTTTCTAAGATGTCATTACTTACCCACTATTATACCATGCGTTTGGGTAAGTACTGTCCATAGACCTTTGTATGATCATAGAAACGCTTGACCCTGTGCCATACAAGATGGTAACCAAAAATGGCTTTTGACAGTTTTAAATGTGAGTACTACCAAGGAATTGACTTTTTATATTAAATTTTAAGAATTTAAATAGCCGCACTTGGCTAATAGTTACTATATTAGCAGAGTTATAGAGAAATACTGATTCTGTTAGATTTCATTCTTAGTTCTACTGACTTGATTTTTTTTTCCATCTGGCTTACTTCTCAGAATATCTTTAGATTTGTCTTGTTTTCTTTATTGCCCTGAAGTATATTTTATTGTTTATTTTTATGAAAACGATGGTAGAAGATAAGACAGACAAAAGTTCTTTAGTATTCATGAAAAAATTTTGAGAGCTTTTAAGATCTGTTTTGAAAAATAGCTAAGGTAGACTGAATTAATGGTTTGTCTGGTTTAAGAAGTTCAGTGTGATGCCTTACACCTTGTTTTTTATTGTAAAAACAAATTAAAAGAGGTTTACAGAAAAGGGATAAAACTTGTTTTTGAAACTTCTGAACATGAGGGTCAAAATCCGGGTGTCACCAGTGTACATGTTAAAGCATGATTTTACTGGCATAATTTACTTTTGTTTCTTCCCCATTACTTAATTGAGCACAACCTTCAATTCATGAAACCAATAATTCATTTTTTTAAAACGTTGACTGTTAAGATTAGTTATCCGTTTTAATTTTTATCACCTAGTTCATGTGTCGAAGCATGTAACTAAGTATGAATTTCCATTTGTTTAAACTTGACCACTGCACTGTATCACTTCCAGAATTATTTGGCTTGTTTTTTCACTAAATGAAATTTTCATTGGCATGTGTTTTAAAAATAGTTCTGCTGCTTATTTTATTATGTGCCTGCTGTGGGGTGAAATATCTCATACTCTATTGCATGTTTTTAGAATTATTACAAGAATATATTTTACATAGGATTTTCACATTTTTATGTGACTGCTTTCTTGGTTATATTTTTAAATGTAAAAGTTTAAAAATGTCTTTAACTTTTCTGAAGATATTTAAAATTTAAAATAATGCAGCTGCATGCTTGTTGCATAAGTAGCTTTGGGGGCCGAATGCTGTATTGCATGTTGTAAAGCCACTTCAAATGTCTCATACCGTGGACTGATCACTAAATTTGACCTGTAGTGATTTATGTAGTGATATGTCAGACATCGTTTAAGACAGTCTTCAGTGATGATAGTAATGTTGCCTAGGCAATATTAATACAGCTGTTTAAAGACATTTTCTAAATGTGATTCACTAAATTTAACCACTCACTTTTGGTATTGGATAGTAGTATGAAAGAAGGCTATAGCCAAAACAGTTTGTGTTTATACTTAGGGAGTTATTTTGTGGGCAACCAAGACTACCTGCTTGGACTAGACTTATACAGGAGAGGAGGAAGCAGGGATAGGCATGCCCCTGTGTTAAACAGACCACCCCAGACTCCTGCGAACCTGTGGGTAAGGACTGTCATGCCTTGGTTTCTTGATTTGGTAAAATCAGGACACTACTGAGGAAAGGTGTGATGTTTAAGGTCATTCAGTGTGTTGTAAAGTTACTTGTAGTATTTTTGGTGTATCTTTTGGATTACTGAATTAAACAATCTTAATGATTCTTTTTTTCAGGTCATAAGAAGATATTAAATGGTTGGTTCCTCTTAAAGTCACTAGACTCTAGGTTTATGAATAAGCTTCTCACTCTTTCATAGACTGCACTGAATTAACTAATGCTTTTGCCTACTGACTTTTCTAGATAAAACAATACTGCAGTGGGATACCCTCTATTGTGGTGCTTCTTAACGATTTTGTTGTCATGTATTTTTCTGAGAATCTGAGCTATGGATTTGATTGTTTTTAAAAATTTTTTAATTTCTTTTTATTTTTTTGTGCTATGGATTGTTTAACCAGAAACTATGTATGGATACATAGACACAAAATTTTGCATGCAATTTCAAATAGTTTACTAAACTATTTGAATCTTCCTGGAGTCAATCCATGGTCCCTGCCTGGGTGAAGGGCTCCTGCCCTTTTATGTGTAAACTCAGTTCCTATCAATCAGCTAAGGACATTTTCATTTAAATGCAAGCCACATTCAAGCCATCATTGGGTATGATGTATAAAAATAACCATTTTTATATAATTGTGTACTTTCAAAAGGTCTTGACCCTCTGTAGTATTGTATGCTTTGTCCACATACCTGATTTAATATGGGATTTACTATAGAATAATTTCTTTCATCTTTGATTTGATAATTTGGTAGCTTGGGCTTATCTTTTGTATACCAAGGACAAACCATTTAAAAAAAAGGATTTTCAGTATACGAACTGATTCATATGCAGCCACTTTCAGTATTATGTTTTTGGAATATATATGTAGATATATATCTTTGCAAAACATGACTCCTTTTTTTTTTTCATTCTATTCTATTCATTTTCCTACCTATGTAACTAAACAAGAACTTATTAATTACACAGGCTGGAAGCGCAATTCACTGACCCCTAGGACAACCACTTTTCCTTGTCCTGGCTGTGAGCATGATGTGGATCTTGGAGAGCGGGGAATCAATGGTCTGTTTCGAAATTTCACTTTGGAAACTATTGTTGAAAGATACCGGCAGGCAGCCAGGGCAGCCACAGCCATTATGTGTGACCTTTGTAAGCCACCACCTCAAGAATCCACAAAAAGTTGCATGGACTGCAGTGCAAGCTACTGCAATGAATGCTTCAAAATTTACCATCCTTGGGGCACTGTAAAAGCGCAGCATGAGTATGTGGGTCCAACTACGAACTTCAGACCCAAGGTAAGTGAAGTTGCTGTGAGGTTAGTGTATTAAACTTTATATGGTGAGATAAGTTATACCAAGTCTAGAACCTGACAGAAAGAAACTAATTTTAAAAGCTGAGAGGAGAAATTAAGGCCTTATAGTTGGATTGCTGCTGCTGCTGCTAAGTCGCTTCAGTCGTGTCCGACTCTGTGTGACCCCATAAATGGCAGCCCACCAGGCTCCGTCGTCTCTGGGATTCTCCAGGCAAGAACACTGGAGTGGGTTGCCATTTCCTTGTCCAATGCATAAAAGTGAAAAGTGAAAGTGAAGTTGCTCAGTCATGTCCGACTCTTAGTGACTCCATGGACTGCAGCCTACCAGGCTCCTCCGTCCATGGGATTTTCCGGGCAAGAGTTAGTGTGTTGCTAAACATCCCCAGAGCTTAGAAGGCAGTAGTATTGTTCACTCTATTAAAACACAGTGATGTAGAATACCTGAATATTTGTAGTGATTACTGAGAAATAGAGGAATAGTTATGTCAGATATAGTCGATACTCTTAAGACTGAGATAGTTAAAGTTAAAAAGCTTTTGTCCTTTAATATAACAAGCCTGCCGTTGTCTAAAAGGTGTGGTTGGGCAACATTCTGACATTTTTAGTTACCTAAATTGTACCATGAATAAATAAGAGTAATTACAGCCTAATAGAAGCTTATGACATAATGGTTATATAGTATTGGAAGTGGAATTTGCCTTTTTAAATATTTGGGTAGTTTCTGTAATAATGTACAAAGGAACTTCATGAATGAAGTTATAGATGAAACAGAGTTGTCTCTGAATGGATATTTGTTGAAGCTAGATAAGGATACATTGTGATGTATTTTATTATTCTTCCAGGTAAATAAATAAATAAATAAATAAATATTACTCTTTTTTTTTTTGAAAAAGGATTCTATGCATTGTGGTTTGCCCTACTATGTGATTCAAAAGCAGAATGTGTTTTTGATATCTTTACTTAATACTGCTTTCTGATTTATATAGATTTAAAACATGTAATTGATTCTTTTGATTGATGTTCTCATTCGCCTAAACCTAGTAACTTGTGTGAGTATGAATTCTATTTATGTTCTTAAACGTAAGACACTGCACATAAGACATTTCCATAGAAAAATGGAAAAAAGAAGCAATCTTCAAAGTTATCTTGAAACTGTGAGCTGAATACTTCTCATTTCATATTAAATGGGGTAGGACTGGTGGATTAAAACAAGAGCAGTCTGTGTTTGTGCTTTTGGAAATGACTTCTTTCTCAAATTATGCCAGTGTAGCAATAGACTTATTAAATACTTTAAAATTCGCTATTATATTCCTTAGCTCAGCTTAAATGCTCAACCTACTGTTTGATGTGTCTTTTAAAGTATTAATCAAATTGATTAGTACTATTCTATCATGAAGGAACCTACAATTATTATGTTTTTGGGAGTTAATTTCATGAAGTTGACCATTTTTGAGTATAAATTACAGTCTTGTTCTGTTTACAAATGTAAGATTGATAAGAGAATGAAATATGAATAAGTTATATCAAGAAGTTTTTTCCCTCCAAGTTTTATTCACTGTAGAAAAATTCTAAAAAGGTGTCTCTTATCCTATAGAATATTTACTTGTAATTTTGAGTTCTTGCATTCTTTCCATGAAGCCAAGCTTTATATTCTATTGTAATGGCTTTGAGAATGCAGGAACCTGGATATGCCTAAAAATTTGAAATCTTTTCCATTATTTTTTCTGGAGCTACAGATTAGTATTAGGACTTTTTGTATTAGAATTAAAAAAAAAAATATTTCTAAGCTATCAGACCAGTTGTAGCTGCTTAAAATATTATCTTTTGAAATAATGAACAGCTTTTTGATTAAAACAATCCTTTTCTTCCAAATGAAAACAGCTATATTATATAAAATTCAATTTAACTATGATGATAGTTTATGGAATAAATAAAAAGGTAGAAACTAAAATCAGGAAAGCACAGTTCTAAATTTGTTCAGTGTGTGGGTAACCAATATGCAAAAGCAAACATTTGGAACCTTATATGATGAGTGTTCCAAGTTCCTTAGTAACAGATTTCTTGTGAGGATAATGAAGCGATAGGTTCTCATAGTTGTTTGTTTTAATACTTTATAAACATTGATCATAATCATGAATAATTGCCTAGTCTTTGTGGTCAGAGGACCTTTCTAGATTTGTTTAGGCATTTTACTGAAGTCTGATAGGAAAGGAATTTTCAACTTCTCAGCACTAAGTTTAGTGGAAATAACATTTACATAATTGAGCATTTGAACCCTTAAATTAAAAAACAATAATTCTAATGTAGACAATTTTCATACAATGGACCAAATGCTTTTATTTCTTTTTACACTTTTATTACTTTAAATGGCTTTAGTTAGTGATTTTATAATGCAAATCCTTGTGTTTTGGTACTTTATCCAATTACCTGATGTCTTTTGAGTGTCTCGTAAGCTATGAGGACCCTTAATCCCACTTTTATCCTTTATTCAATAGATTTTGATGTGCCCAGAGCATGAAACAGAGAGGATAAACATGTACTGTGAATTGTGCAGGAGGCCAGTCTGTCATCTCTGTAAGTTGGGTGGGAATCATTCCAATCACCGCGTAACCACCATGAGCAGTGCCTACAAAACCTTAAAGGTAGAGCTTATTTTAGAACTAAAATTTAATTCTTTATAACTTTAGACCTTTAACTTTTTTTCTGTATAAAATCATGGCAGACTGTGTGATCTGTTTTACTGAAATGAGTTAACAGTCTGAAGCATTACTTAATGATCTGCTGATGTTAGGTTGTTAGTATATGTGACCAGGCAGCTCTTTGTCCTTGTAATGTGCTAGTTCTAAAGTCTGAGTGCTGAGAGGGACAGAGGACTCTTCATTATGATCCATCCCTGTGTGAGCCCAGCTCCATGGCCTTGAGTGTGGTTAGTAGCTTTTTAAAAACGCTTGATTCTTGTTGCTTGCCAGTAGAATAAGTATAAACTTTCTTGTCTATTCTGTGGATACTAGCTAAACCTGAGTTACTTGCTGTCTGTTAACATTATACATGGCCCTCTTAATACTTTTAAATTTGTTTTTTTTTTTTTTTGTTTCATTCATTCCACCACCCATTTAAATTGTTGTCTCCTTTAACAATATATGTATGTGTGTTTTGGCCTGTATCTAGTTTGCATATCTACCTACAGTTTCGGGTTTTGTGTTTAATGGATCTGCCATGCTCAGCCTGGCCTCTTGAACACGTGGGTTACAGGTTTTGTTTATTGTCCACCTTTGTTTACCTAATTCTGTCAGCCTGTGTCATTTGTAGGTCAATTGTGACTGATTTTCCTCATCATTTTGAGTTGGATTCCCCTCCTGCCTTGCACGCCTGGCAACTTTTGATTGGCTGCCAGGTGTTGCAAAGCTTACCTTGTTGAGCACTGGTTGTTTTTGTATTCCTACAGTTCTTTGAGGGTTTTCTTCTAGTGTATGATTCATTTACTTGGGAACAGTTTGCTCCTTTTGGGTCTTAGTGTTAAGCTTTGTTAGGCAGGACAGAACAGAGCTTCGGTCTGGGACTAATTTTATCTGACTATTAAAGTAAAGTTGTTTGTTTACTCTTCCCAATACCCTGTGAATTTTGAGGGTTTTAATGTTTTTTTTTTTTAGTCTGGCTGATGGGGAATAGGCGCTGTTCTCAATTTGAATGAGCTCTGAAATTGTTTGTTTCAATTCTTCTGGGCGATATTTTCCCCAGCCTGTGGCAATTTCCTTACACACATGAATTGACCAAAGCTCTTGTGAATAAAGAAGAGAGGCCCTTGGTAAATCTCTGGAGTTCTTTTTTTTGTGGCCATCTGTTCTTAGGCATTACAGTCTATAACCTCTGGCTTTCCCAGACTCTCAGCTCCATCTCCTCTTCTCACAGGAGATCCTGAGCCTAGTTTGAATTCTCTGCGTGTCTGCATCAGGTCTGGGAAGTCTTCTCCAGACAATAAGCTGGGGCCACCATATTCCCTTCTGGCTCTGATGGTAAAGAATCCTCTTGCAATGCAGGAGACCCCGGTTCCATCCCTGGGTCAGGAAGGATCCCCTGGAGAAGGGAATGGCAACCCACTCCAGTATTCTTGCCTGCAGAATCCTATGGACAGAGGAGCCTGGTGGGCTCCAGTCCATGGGGTCGCAAAGTCTCGGACTCAACTGAGCGACTAACACTTTCACCACTGGCTCATCTTGTTTCCCATCCCTCAAGGTCACTGCTTTTTGTTTCTTGACGTCCAGTGTCTTGAGAGCTGTTCCTTTGTTCTGTTAGTTGTTTCAGGTGAGGGAGTAAACCCTGTCTTGGTTTCTCTCTTGTGCCTCACAGTGGCAGTACCACTGTTTGCTAATTTTAACTTTGGCTTCGTTTTGTTTCTTACTGGTTGAATATTACACAAGTTGTCCAAAAAAGTTTTTTTTTCTGTTACCTGAAATTAATCTTTGGCAATAATATACACCTGAGTTAACCTTTGCATTCTGTTGTTAATTTCTCTCATTTATGTTTCAGACTTTAGAAAAAATAGACTCTCTGTGGAGTTTTTAGTTTATTCACTTTTTAGTAAGGATAAAATGATTTAAGTTGGCTAAAAATAGCAAGATCTCCAAAGATCGTCCTTCTTACTTGGTTTTAGGTTTTACGTCAGAGGGCTTCATGATCTAGGTGACAGGTTTATGACATCATTTCAGTTTTGCTCGCTGGAGTGTTGCAGGGGGCGATTACACACTCTGGTGGGCCTTAGAGTCTCCTGGGACACTTGGTAAAGTTACAGAGGCCAGTGCTGACCTCCTTCAAGGAGCTTGGGCGTCTGTGTTCTCATGGGTTCTCAGGAGATTGGTACTCACCAGCATTTGAGAACCAAGCTATCTTTGAGCAGCTTTGGGGTCCTTGAGAATTTACCCTCTCATCAGTTCCTGGAGAGCTGGGGTCTTAGTAGAACTAAGGGGTTTAAACCTGCTCCCCAGATGAGATGAGCTTCCCGGGTAGAGTGTCTAGTATCAGTGTCTGCTGCATATACTTTTTGGAGGCTTATGAATAAATGGGCCACTGATTCTTGGTTACAACAGATCTCGTCTTGGCATAGACTGCCCAGGTTTAAGGGGACTCAGAGGACTGGAGCTGTCTCAGGTAAAGGCTGCTGTGGGCTGTGGACTTGCTCTCAGCGTCACAGCTCACTGGAACCACTCAGACCGCGGGAGCTCACTGGAACCACTCAGACCGCGGACCGTGTTTCTGAATTCTGTCCTCTCTCCTCTAGCCTGTTTAGCCCTGCTAACACCATCTGTTGACTTAGAACTAAGTCCAGTTCAGTTTAATTGTCCAAATTCCTTTCTTTGCTGCTGTAGCTAAAAAGAGTGCCAGCACTGACACCCAGTGGGTTTGGTCCTAACGTGAGCCAGACAAGGGTGGGGTCCTGGAGGAACTGTGGTCTTCCTCACGGCTTGGTGCGGAGGCAGTGCCTCTGCCTGTGGCAGCGTGGTTAGTGTGCATGAGGAAGTTTCTAGTTCAGCTTCTTATGGTGTCAGGTTTGTGTTCAGCTTTGGTTTCCTCATCTGGGAAATGCTGTATTAAGACACGAGATTTTAATGTCTCTTCTGATCCTTAACACCTGCAGTTTCCTTCTTGGTCCCATCCTGCCCTGATTCCTCAGAAGTCTTGTTCCTCCACCTAACAGGCCTTTCCTCTGTCCCGCTATTGAGTCATGAGGGGAACTCCCTGGGCCTGATCCTGGGCGTCCCAGGGAGTTGTAAAGGTGGGTCCTGCCAGAGAGACCTGTTACTTTGATTTCTGTGTTAGACCTTGTAACATGGTCTAAGTGAAAAAAAAAAAAAAAAAGATAATACAGGAAGGAGACTCATTCCTAAAGCTTTGATTCTCTGCCCTGCTTCTTAATAACCCTTCTCAGCCCTTGGTCACCAGTTGTGACCAGAAATGCCCAGATCTTCTGTCAGGGCTGCAGCTTGCGAGGTGTTTTCTGGATTTTCCTAGTCTTGCTTAGACTCAGAATACGTTGTCTGTCGCGATTTTTTAGCCCATCATGCTTCAGGGTATGATTGTTTTAAAATGTATTTTAGGCATACTGTGTTTTGTGGGCTGTGCTAGTGATCTCCCCAAAACCTGTGACTGTCTCTATGGTAAACTATGCCGGTGCCAAGGTGACTGCTTTATAAGCAAGTTATTCAGTAAGCTCTGAAAGTTGCCTGTCATTTAGACATCTGTATTTTCATCATCGTATATCGTGTGACTGTTTAATGACTATCTAGGCTGGGATGGACCATGAAGGTTACTTTGAAAGGGTCTCTGTTGCTTTTCTTGGTGTGTGTGTGGGGTGCCAGTGTTTCTGAGTGTGTTGTGAAATCTAATGGAAGAAAGCACTGTTTGGATTGCTGCTCTCCTGTTTACTTTGAAGCTTTGTGAGGAGTCATTCTGGGAGTAATGATGGGAGACAACAAAAATGTAGTCTGTAGACTCGGAATTCTTGAGTGACCTACCTTGCTCTTTTTGTTTGTGTGTTTTTAGGTAGCCTAGTTCTAATTGCTCATGTATCTTTGGGCCTGTGTGCTTAAAGCCAGTTAATAATAGTAATCACTGTAGCTGAGAGAGGAGGATGCTGTGTTAAGAAAATTCTGCAAGCCCTTTGTTACACTTCTCTTTCTACTTATTTGTGTTTCTAATATGTTCTAACAGGAGAAGCTTTCAAAGGATATTGATTACCTTATTGGCAAGGAGAGCCAGGTGAAGAGTCAAATTTCTGAGCTAAACTTGTTGATGAAAGAGACAGAGGTAAGTGATATTTTCCTTTTATATGTCAGAGGTGAGGTTTGCATATATTTTTCATTTATTCATCTAGATATTCATTTATTCATTCATAAAATCCTAAGGGTATTTTATGAGCTGGGAGTAGAGTTGTGTTAGATTTTCACCCCTGTTTTTCTGGAACTAGGAAAACAAAGGTAAGGAATGGAATGCTGTGTGATCAGTGCTGATAAGAGGTAGTGATTATCATGATACTGAAACACAGATGAAAACATTATTTTCCTTATGTTGCTACTTTTGAGACCTTTTTTTTTTGAGACATGTCTCAAAAGTAGCAACATAAGGAAAATAATGGCTTTCAAAATTATTTTTTTTTACAAAACTAACAAATTGCATTTGAAAGATGTATTGTATGTTAATAGGACTAAGTTTATTTAAATTTCCCAGATATTCTTAAATATATACCTATCATATGTTCACCAAAAGACATGTATTAGAATGTTCTTAGCTGCAAAAAAAAAGAAGAAAAGGATGTTTGTAGCTGGATTATTTGTAATAGCCGCAAAATGGAAAGCGCTCAAAAGCCCGTCAATAGTGGAATATAAAGAGCGATGATGCATGAGCATCTACAACTGTGGGCAACAGTGTAGAGAAATCCTGCACTAACATTGAAGGGAAGAGGGCAGACACAAAGGAGTACTTGCTGTGGGAGGCTAAGAAAGGCAAAACCAGGCTGTGGTGCTCAGGATAGGAGCTGTTGAAGAGGTGGAGGGTTAGTGCCTGGAAAGGTAATCTGGGATACTGGTAGTATTCCTTAATCTGAATGCTGGTCACATGGGTGTGTTCACAAAGACTCTGTGATCCTTACACTTATGTGTACATTTTTCTCTTTGCATATTATTTTTCAGTAAAAAATTGGAAAGATTGATAGCATTTTAAAAATATAGCAAAAGAGGATAGAATTAGGCTATTTTAAAATTCTAAATATTCTTCATTGACTTTGATCCCTGTTTCTTTTCTTTATTTGAAATAAATTGAAGGTCGTTTACTCTTGATCCCTTTAAAAGTTTTTCTTTTTAAATGTTTATTTTTTATTTATTTATTTGGCTGCACAGGGTCTTTTGTGGCATGTGGGATCTAGTTCCCCCACCAGGGATCAAACCAAGGGCCTCAGCATTGAGAGCTCAGAGTCTTAGCCACTGGACCACCATGGGAGCCCCTAAACGTTTTAATTAAATATAAAAATATTCTGACTAGCTTGAGACTTATGTCTTAAAACAAATTCTTTCTAAAAGTGGGTTAAATTATTGAAAAATTGGGTGAATTAGCATGTTACCAGTATTGCTTTAGTTTTTAATATTTTACTGATTGCTTTCACCATCCTAAGTAAGTTGGTTTTATGTGTGATTTAAAAGGTAGGGTTTTGCTTTTCATATTGGTGTCTGATTGACAAACTCTTCACAGTTTACTGTAATCCCCTAACACGGGGAGAATTATCACCCAGACAGTAGGTCTTCAGAGATTATCTTTCGTAGTGTTCTCAGTCATCTGCCTTTACTTTTTAAAGCGTGTTTTTGGCTGTGCTGGGTCCTGATTGCTGTGCAGACTCTGTCGAGCTGCGGCGAGCGGGGGCTCCTCTTGGGTGCAGTGTAGGGGCTGCTCATCGCAGGGGCTCCTCTCGCTGTGGAGCACAGGCTCTGGGGCCTGCAGGCTTCAGTACTTGTGGCGCACGAGCTTAGTTCCCCCACGGCATACGGACTCTTCCTCGACCAGGGATCAAACCGCGTCCCCTGCATTGCCAGGCGGACTCTTAATCTACTGTACCACCAGCGAAGTCCTGCCTTAACTTCTGAGATAAGGAAATCCAGTGTTTATTTTTGAGTTTGTCATTCAGGAGCTTGAAAACTGAGGAATTCAGGCATTAAGTATTCATGTAGGCACTGACTCCTTGAGACCCCAGAGAAATTATTTAACGTTTTTTGTACCTTTGACCTCAGCTGTATTTGTAGGTTTATCAGAAAGAGTCTTCTGTGCTAGAAAATTTGTCTCCGTTCTCGGTAAAGATTGCCATACTGTCTTTTTATCTATAATTATACTTTGCTGGAAACAGTCTCCTCTTTACCTGTGTATAATGATATTTCTGAATTTAATGTGATATGTCACTGAAAAACTACCAGAATGCCATCACCTTCTTTCTCTCCTCCCATCCCCCCTTTAAAAAATTGGCTGTTGGGGTTAGAAAACAAGAGAAGTAAATCTGGGAAAAATTTCCTTTCATTATGAATGTTGGCCAGAAGCCACTGAAAAATGTACAGCGCACTTGTGCCACATATTGTCAGCTTTTAAGAATGTTCTCGAAGACTCTGTACTGTTGGCTGCTGCTGTGAGTGTATTATGAGTGCTAGTCTTATTTCCAAAGTCAAGTCAATCTCTGATGTTGTGGACTTCCAAAATGTTCAATAGCATCTTACAGAGAGGATCATTTCACGGCAAAGTAGTGGAACAGCTGTGTATGTAGTGAAAATATGTGACATTGAGCTATGCAGTTATGTATTAATAATCTTTCTCAATCTTCAGAAAAGCCTGCGTGGTCTCTCTTATTCCTAGTTTTCAGAACAGAAAAATAAGACTAAAGAAGTTGATTTGTATAACATGTAATTAAATCAGTATTAATTAAATTACAATTTATTTATAGTTACTGGGTTGTCTGAAAAGTTCGTTTGGATTTTTGCATAAGATGTTACAGAAAAATCCAAATGAACTTGTTGGGCAACCCAATATATCACTAATACTAATTTGAAGAGAAAAGTTACAGTTTTGTATCTTAGTAATGTAACTTTTTTCGGTTTTATGTCTGTGGTTTACCTTTTTAAAAAATTGGAATATGGTAGAAAGAATAAAATTTCTTGAATTAGAAATGAATAAATAACTGCAGAATTTTTTTTTCCTGTGTCCTCAGTTAAATAAGATAATTTCTGCCTAAGTTCCTTCATATACAAATTGAACATTGCTTTTTATTTCATTGAATACACTGTTTATTGCTGGACTTTGGAGATTGAAAGCTTAAGGAAATAGTTATTATAAAATAAAAAACTATGTCTAAAAGTTGCTGATCATCCCTAATTAAGTGCAATTGATGTCAGGTTATTGTTCTGACAGCTTCAAGGCGTCAGACAAAATCTCCTTCCTTCCAGGACTTGGGTTTGTCGCGCTGAATTTTGACATGAAAAGACATTTGGATTTAGCAGATGAGCTAATGCTTTGCTTGTTTTACAATAGTGTAACGGAGAGCGGGCTAAAGAAGATGCAATTACACATTTTGAAAAGCTCTTTGAAATCCTAGAAGAGAGGAAATCATCTGTTTTGAAGGCAATTGATGCTTCTAAGAAACTAAGATTAGACAAATTTCAGACTCAAATGGAAGAGTACCAGGGGCTGCTGGAGAACAATGGGCTCGTGGGGTACGCTCAGGAGGTGCTGAAGGAGACGGATCAGTCTTGCTTTGTCCAGACGGCAAAGCAGCTCCACGTCAGGTATTTTGATTTGAAATGACAGTCTCTCTAGCAGCGTCATTAAACACTGCTCCGAGTTTCTTTTGTAGCTCTGATGGCTTCGGAATGCTGGGTCGTGTGCAGTACCTCTTGCTTCACTCTTAAACCGAGTGCTGAGTGAAGTTTTCTTTTGTTAATCTCATTGCAGATATTTAGTCTAATTTTTCTTCTCAAAGAATCATTTTTATATGAAACATTTTTTATCTGTCTATAGAATACAGAAAGCTACAGAGTCTTTGAAGAGCTTTAGACCTGCAGCTCAAACTTCTTTTGAAGACTATGTTGTTAACACATCTAAACAAACAGAACTTCTTGGAGAATTATCTTTTTTCTCAAGTGGTAAGTTTTAATCAGCATACCTTCGCCTTTTTGGTTGGAATTCGCACTGTGTGGACTACACGCGGGCTTTCCTGGTGGCTCAGCGCTAAAGAATCCACCTGCCGGTATAGGAGATGCAGGTTTGATCCCTGGGTCGGGAAGATCTCCTGGAGAAGGAAATGGCAACCTACTCCAGTATTCTTGCCTGGGAAATCCCAGGGACAGAGGAGCCTGGTGCGCTACAGTTCTGGGGGTTGCAACTAGTTGGACTTGACTGAGCGACTAAACAACAGAATCCACACAGATTCTCTTCAGCTTGACTTTATAAAGCAGCAGCTCAGTTGCCCAGACCTTCCTGTCCTAAAGTTGTATGCCATCTATGTTTTTATAATTATGTTTTTATGTCCAAAAGCTAGGTTCTGTTGGTTTGTATGTTTTTAAACATTGTGTGAATGGCATCACACTGTATGTGTCTTTTTTTGGTAAATTGCTTTTTTGAGAAATTAGGATAGATATTTGTTAATGTATGAAGGTCTGGTTTACAACTGTATTTTAGCTTTAATATTCCATTATATAAATAACTTTCCTACTGAGCGACAGTCTGTTCCTGTTTTTTTATCTGTTGTAAACAGCTCTATCAAACATCTTTGTCAGTGTTTCTCTGTGCCTGGGTACGAGTTTCCCTAGGGCAGAAGCCTGGAAATGGTATCTCCAGGTTAAAGGTGACTCTAAGATGTTTAAGCGTTTACAGTGCTGTATGAGTTTGCTAGGGCTGCTGAAAGGAAACACCACTGATTGGGTGGTTTAAACGCCAGAAATGTGTTTTCTCAGGCTCTGGAGCCTGGAAGGCTGGGACGAAGCTGCTGGGCAGCGTTGGTCTCTCCTGATGCCTCTCTCCTTGCAGAGCAGCTGCCGCCTCTGCTTGTGTCTTCACATGGTCTTGCCTCTATGCGTATCTGCATCCAGATTTCATCTTGTAAGGACTTCAGTCATATCAGTCACGTTGGACTAGGTCCACCTTAATGACCTGATTGTAACTGTGGTACTTCTTTAAAAGCCCTCTCTCCAAATAAAGACACATTCTGAGGTAGTAATACTAGGGGCTAGAACCTTGGCAGGTGAATTTCAGTCCCTGATGTTTGCTTGTGTTTGTGTTCTGCTGCTCACCAATAGGGAGGTAGTCCGTTCCTCTTTCTTCTCACCTGTTCATCTCCTTCAGATTTCTCTTCATGGAGAACAATTACAGTCTTTGGAAAAGTATGTGTGTGTGTCCTTAGTTGCTCAGTTGTGTCCGACTCTTTGCGACCCCATGGACTGTAGCCCGCCAGGCTCCTCTGTCCATGGGTATTCTCCAGGCAAGAATACCGGAGTGGGTTGCCATGCCCTCCTCCAGGGGATCTTCCCAACCCAGGTCTCCCGCATTGCAGGCGGATTCTTTACCATCTGAACCACCAGGGAAGCCCAAGAATACTGGAGTGGCTATCCCTTCTCCAGGGGACCTTCCTGACCCAGGAACTGAACCTGGGTCTCTTGCATGCAGGCAGATTCTTTACCAGCTAAGCTACAAGGGAAGCCCTTGGAAAAGTATAAGTTTAATTATTGTGTAGATATAGATGTGTAGATTTGTATTTAGTCAAAGGAAATATGTCTTGTTAAAAAGTTACATACTGAAAGATTATTACTATGACCATCTTTCTCTTCCAGTCAGTGCCTGAATCTCCTTTTGACTATATACTTTTCTTATCTATTCTCTTTTTCCAAAATGTATACTTGAACTGCTTTTATATGTATGTTATTGCTTGTTTACTTAGGAGTACAAGGTCCTTCCTCCTCTGGGTCGGCAGGGGTGGGGGTCCCAAAATTGTTTTTGGAAGGAGGAGATTGAGGTTGGGTAATCTCAGGCTATGCCAGTGCATAACGAAGAACCAGTAAAACCTGTGGGTCAGGATGTAAAATGGTCACCCGTCTTCCGCCTGCTGGGTGCTCTCCTCACTGTTCCCTGCATGACCATTTTTTTAGTAAACTGGTTTAAAAAAAAAAGAAAAGAAAGAGGTATAGGCTGAGGCACACCGGTCAGGATAGCTGCTTTTAACTTTAAAATGTAGTCGGGCTGACTTTTTAGATCCCTTGGCTGCACAGAGACATACAGACAGACTTACGCTCTCCATTGCTTGCATGCAGCTGGAGGATAACGGAGACGTCTGCTTTTCACTCCGCGTGTTTCTCTGTGATTTGGTAGACGTGTGTGTCTGTTTATGTGCGCGTGTGCACGTACAGCCCTTTCAGCTTATTTTTACCATATGACTAAAGTGGTCAAGCTGTTTGGAATTTATGGAAAAGATTATGAACACACACAAATATTTAGCTGTGAAATTTTGATCATTGTGTTTTTAGTGAAAAATTAGAAACATGTTTCTGAAAATAGTTAAGTGTTGCTACAGTGGAATACCACTGGGAGAAAAATACTGGCAGGAGCTATACAAAATTATTGTACTGATAATCTTTGAGTTACTTAATTTGTGTGTGTGTGTGTTATGTAGTTTCTGATTTTCTTACAAAAATATGTATCTTGTTAATGCCAAGAAAAAGTCATTTTAAATTGCTTTGCAATTCTGAGAAAGATAATATGAAAGGAAATTATATAAAATTTTGACATTTATTATTATACTAACCAAACTTAGATTTTAAAACACTTACTAAAATAACTTAAAAGAGGACAGAAATTAGAAATTTTATGTCCAGGGTTGTTATTTCAGTAGATGGGCACTGAAGGGTATATGGTTAAAAATTTTGATTTATGACATTTTAGAATTAATTTGGAAAGCTAAAATTGTTTTACTAAAATTGTCTTATTTTTCATTCTTCTTTCCCCTTTCAGTTTTAAACATAAATATACACCTTTAAAAATCTCTTTTTTTATTTGAAAATTTTATTGTGACAAAACTTATCCTGAGATCCACCCTCTTAAATTTTTGGTATAGAATGTGGTTTTGTTGTCTATAGTCACAGGGTGTACAGCAGATGTCTAGAGCTTATTCATCTTGCTTAGCTGAAACTTTATGCCTGTGTATTAATAAGTACATATTTCTCCCTGCCCCCCAACCCCTGGTAACCACCATCCCACTCTTTGATTTTGTGAATCTGGCTATTGTAGATCCCTCACATAAGTGGAATCATGACATCGGCATTGGTCTTTCTGTGTCCTGCTCGCTTCATTGAGCCTGTCCTCAGAGTCCATCCATGTTGTATTTGCAGGAATTATTCTTTTACTTATACACTTTATTCTAAATATAGAAAGGTCTTGGGCAACAGAGAAATCCTTTAGTTTTTGTCAATAAATCATTTTTACTGAGGAAAAAATAAAGGTTCTGAAATAATAGTTGAATGTTGTTTTCTGTTTTATAATTCTTTCAGGTGTAGATGTGCCAGAGATCAATGAGGAACAGAGCAAAGTTTATAACAATGCTTTGATAAATTGGCACCATCCAGAAAAGGATAAAGCTGATAGCTATGTCCTTGAATATCGCAAGATTAATCGAGATGAAGAAATGTTGTCTTGGAATGAGATAGAAGTTTGTGGCACAAGTAAAGTTATTTCTGATCTTGAGAGTAATTGTAACTATGCTTTCAGAGTAAGAGCCTACAAGGGCTCCATCTGCAGTCCTTGCAGCAGAGAACTGATTCTTCATACTCCTCCAGCTCCAGGTAGTGTGAATATTGGGGATAAGAAAAGCGTACAGTTGGAAGACACCATGATAAAAAATAAACCTGCTGATATGTCTGTGCAGACCTACATTAAAGCCACCTCTCATTTGTAAAAGATTCTAGAAAAGTAGGTTCTATATCCAGCTAGGATTTAGAAATAGAATGAATACTTGAATTTCACCATGTAAGCTGAGAATAGGCTCAGACTTCTGACTGATGACAGGTACAGAATAACATGACATTTGAATGTTTAGGGTTATTAATTTAGAATTAAAATAATGTAAATGCTGCCTTACAAATTTTAGACAGTATAATTCTATTTTTTTGATCAGTTTATAGAGATCTCTATTAGCATAGGATCTGGGTAGGTATTTTAGACATTTATTGGTGTAATAACATGAAGTATAATTTTAGTTAACCTAATTCTGACTTGTCTGGCTTTTCTAACCCAGTGATTACCAGCCCATGGGGATGGAAGGCGCGTATTAAAGCCACATGGATGGCCCTCCTTCCCCTTCCCCCACAGGGAGAGCGCCTTCTACCCAGCACTGCCTCTCCTTTCCAGCTTGGTAACCCCCGGTACTACTTAAGCAAGGCCTGTACATGTTTATAGAATGAGAATGACTTACGGGTTGGCTGATGTTCGCTGACAGTGTTCCCATGGGTAAGGGACGTATAGAGGCAGAGTTACGCTCGTGCTGGTGAACGGGTAATCACTTTGCCCTGAGATGCTCCTTCACTTGGCTCTTAGAGCCCGTCGCTCCTGTCCATTTTTTGTGGCTTATGTACCCAAATTTTGTGCACTCTGCCCTTCCTTGCCATTTTGTCCAGGTGTGCTATTCACTCTTTGTTTTTCATGTATATTGTAGCTAATTAAGAAAAAACAACCACCACCACCAAATGCATAAGGTTGGCTAAAATTATTTTTCTTGAATTTTAATAATATCCAAAAGAGAGTTTTAGGGTGCATTTACAAGTATTAAGTAAACATTTTATGGTTTATGCAGTTTCCACTTTGTTTTCTAGTCTGACTGAAAGTGGAAGGAAAAATAAGCCTGAAAGTAGCTGCTGTTTTCAGCGAAGTGGAGAGGGATGGGGGAGGGGAAACATGGAAGACTGTCTTCCTTTTCTCCGGGAGAAGCCATATGAATAGGGTGACCATCTAAATTTATTTTGCAAACTGGGAGACATTTGAGATTGAAAGCAAGTGTGAATTGTCATCCCAGGACAATAGGCATTACCGGGAAGACTGGTCAGATCTCATTCATGGAAAATGGTTTTAGCTTGTTGGCAACATAGCAACCCACTCCAGTTTCCTTGCCTGGAGAATCCCCATGGACAGAGGAGCCTGGCGGACTACTGCAGTCCATGGGGTCGCAAAGAGTCAGACATGACTGAATGTTAAGATTTGTCATTTCAGCTGTTTTTAACTGGATGCATCAGTGGCATTAAGTACATTCTGTGCACCCATCATTATAGCCTCTGGAACTTTTTCATTTTTCCAAATCAATACTGCATCCATTATACAGTAACCCCTCGACCCACCCTTCCTCCAGAGCCTGGCAACCTCTATGCTGCCTCTGCCTCTGTGAATCTGCCTATTCTAAGTACCTCGTGTGGGAATGGATTTGCACAATCCTTTTGTGACTGGCTTATTTTCAAGGTTCCTCCATGTTGTGACATGTGTTAGAATTTCCTAACTTTTTTAGGTTGAATGGTATTCCATTGTATGTATATCCCACTGTCAACTTGAAAAAAAAACCCCAATGGGAGAGTGTTATTGGGGGCAAAATGAGGACTGCAGTCTGGGAAAGCAGCCGCTCAGATAGCTCTGAGAAACTGCTCCAAAGAGGCAGAGGGGAAGGTCAATACATGTGTGATTTTGGTGAAGGGAGAGTCCTTGCAATCAAGCACATTTTTTTTTTTTTTTCCTTCAGAAGGTTTCTGCTAGTCACAAGGAGCAATCGTCACCGTGAAGGATTTTAGTGCTTTTTTAGATAGGAGGCGATAACAAGAACTGGGCTCATAAACTAGGCTCCTGAAAATAGAGGGGTCCTACAGTCCACCCTCCCCGCCTGCCCCCCCACACAGAGGGCCTCATTTCTGCTCTCCACTCTGAACTCGCTTCAGGGGTGTTGAAAACCAGCAGCTGCAGCAGCACATGATTTAATCCTTGCAGAGATGGATGGCAAGTGCCGGTGGCAAGTGCCAATTTGAAGTTGACACCACATTTTCTTCGTGCATTCATCTGTTGACCGGCATTTGGGATGTTTCCACTTTCTGGGCTAGCCGCCAATGAATGTTAGGCTTAATGGGTTTAAGTTGAGAGGCTTAGGAGAGTAGTGTTGTCTCCATTCCGCAGTTGAGGAAATTAAAGTTTAGGTTAAGCTCCAGTTAAATGTTTGAGCTAGGAATTCAAACTCAAGTGTCTCTGAACCCAAAACCTGTGCTTTTTTTTTAAAGCAAAACACTGTTTCTCGTGCCTGCCATCTTGATTGGTAAGGAGAAGACCTTATTAAAATTGCTAATATTTTCCGTATTTATAAAATTTGGGCTTCCCTAGTCGCTTGGTTGAGAAAGAATCTGCCTGCAAGGCAGGAGACCTGGGTTTGATCCCCAGGTCAGGAAGATCCCCTGAAGAAGGAAATGGCAACCCACTCCAGTGTTCTTGCCTGGAGAATTCTGTGGACAGAGGGGCGGGAAAGGCCACAGTCCATGGAATTGCAAAGAGTCGGACACGACTATGCTAACTTAGAGATAAAATTTGGAATAAATTTTAAGAAAACATGCAGATATCTTTGAAAATACACAACCCCTTATTTTAGGATAGAAGAAGAACAGGTTCAGTAGTATAAGGTGTTTGGGGGTTTAGGTTTGCTGTGTCTGTTCCAAGGAGCTACAGACATAAATTTCTCCTACACCGAAAATGTTTCTTCCACTTTGAAATTTCTGAAAATTTTCAGGTGTAGAGAATTATTGGAAATCATTTCTAAGTTGGGGTTTTGATTTGTGAGTAGGGTAGAATAATATTCTTCCTCCTATCTCTTTTTAGTAATTTCTATTTGAAAACCTGTTAAATTTTACCATAGAGTGCAGAAATGCTAGTAAATAATTTGCAGGCTAATTTTAAGCTCTGTTTGCAGTTTTCAGTTTCCTCTTTGATGAAAAATGTGGCTATAATAATGAACACCTCCTGCTGAACTTGAAGAGAGACCGTGTGGAGAGCAGAGCTGGATTTAACCTCCTGCTTGCTGCGGAGCGGATCCAAGTGGGTTATTACACCAGCTTAGACTACATCATTGGAGATGTTGGGATTACTAAAGGGAAGCACTTTTGGGCCTTCCGTGTGGAGCCATATTCGTACCTGGTGAAAGCGGGCGTCGCTTCCAGTGACAAACTGCAAGAATGGCTCCGGTCTCCCCGGGACGCAGTTAGTCCAAGGTAGATTCTTTTATTGATCTAGATGTTGATAATTCTTTAATTCTGTAAAATGTAAATATCCTGGTTTAGCAAGGCAAGCCTGAAAGTGGACTTGGATTTACTTTCTGCATTTAGAGTATTTAGTATTTAGAGTATGCCTTTCTTAGATTCAGATGTTTTGGCTGTGCTTATGTGGCTGGCTAAGAAAAGATGTCATGTTATCTTGTATCACACCATGACTAATGAGCTTTAGCAGTTAAATTCTAATGCTGTGAGGAAACAAGTCTTTTTTGGGTACAGCTCTTGATTATGGTATATTTTCACAATTTAGAATACTCAAAGGCTTTCATATCAGTTGTCTTAATTATAAGTAAAATTGCATAAATAATGTTTTTTATTTATTTTAGTCGCTCAGTCGTGTCCGACTCTTTGCAACCCCATGGGCTGTAGCCCTCCAGCCTCCTCATTCCATGGGATTCTCCAGGCAAGAATACTGGAGTTGGTTGCCTTTCCCTTTGCCTCTAAATGCCATATTTCACAATTGGTGCTAAATGGATACAATTTCTTTAAACTGTCCTATAAGTACTTTAAAAATTTGGTCACGGAAAACATATTCCCATGGCAAAGAATTTCAATTTCTTGAGAGCGACTATTTAATGTTCTGTACAGTTTAGTTTTGTTACATGATGTGGTGTGAACTCGTCCAGACAGATAATTTCTGATCACTTAGGTCTGCAGAAATCCCAGAGTAACAATCTAAGTGACAGGAAAAACTTGTTGCCCTAAAATGAGAAATTGAAATAACAGCGGAAATTGAAATACGGAAATAGTTACGTAAACATAGTGGCATGTCTACTTGGTAAATTACTAACAATGTTAAAAAGTTTATAACGTGAGAAATGCTGGAAGTGAAAAGACCTGATTGAAATGGCTGATGTGCTGTGCTCACAAATGTACTGATAGGAGGAGCACACTGCCTAGGGAGAAAAATGGAGGAACTTTGCATCAAAATTTTCTTTAAGGTGTTACTGTTTTGTAATCAAAGGAGAATAAAACTGTTCATGATGCTTGCTTGCATCACAGAGCCATGTAGAAAATCCCAACCAGGAAACGACAGTTCTTGGCAGGAGAATGAAACATGCTTTTCTCTCCTGCTTTATTTTGTAGCGCCCATTTATTTTATATAGTCTGATAAAGTCTTTGGATTAGGGGGTCTGTGTTGGTTGCTGTTTTCTTATATATGATTTTATGCTATAAATATTCAATATTTGTCAAGTCTCTTCCATTTCATCCCCCTCCCGCTTTATTTTTGATAGGCCAAAATTACTACTAATTTTTAACTTCTCATCTGTTTGTTTATATATAGGTAAAAATGGATGATACTTTATGACAGAATTTGGGTCTGAGTCTGTGGTGTAATTCTGAGTGACATTGTGTAGTCCTTATGTTTCTAACTGATTATGGTTTAACAGAAAGGTTTTGATGTAAAAGCAGTTACAGTTGATTTTAATTTAACTCAGTGTATATTATCTGGTGAAAATGTTCTGAAACGACTTGCAGGCCTTTGGATGAGGATGCAGATGGATTCTGCTCTGTCTGTGCTGTGTTTTAGGTACGAGCAGGACAGCGGGCACGACAGCGGCAGCGAGGACGCCTGTGTTGATTCTTCTCAGCCCTTTACGTTGGTTACTATAGGTATGAAGAAAGTCTTTATTCCCAAGTCACCTACTTCCAACGAACCTGAAAATAGAGTCCTTCCCATGCCAACAAGCATAGGCGTTTTCCTCGACTGTGATAAAGGCAAAGTGGCTTTCTACGACATGGACCACATGAAATGCCTCTACGAGCGCCAGGTGGACTGCTCCCATATGATGTATCCAGCGTTTGCCTTGATGGGCAGCGGAGGAGTCCAGCTCGAAGAATCCATCTCAGCAAAGTACCTAGAATACCAGGAGAACATGTAGTCTACGCATTTGGTGTGATTTAGGATGGAGAATGAGCAGAATGCTGCCTCGGTGTTGCCTTCGTAACTAATTATATATCATCTGAGTGTCGTGTCACCACACTTATTTTTTGTGTATGTTTCTTCTTCAAACACAGAAAACCTAAGCAGCCTTTCTGCCTTTCACAAATGCTGGGGAGAGACGTTCTTTCCTAGTTAACACTGAGATGGGTGACTGGACTTTCTTTTTTATGCACAGGAAATCTAATTTATTTGTATCAGCTTGTGTTGCTGTTACTTAGACATTCCTTGTTTTGGGCTGGGGGGAAGGGATCCAAAAGTATTTATTACTCTTCTTTTGGGTTTGGTTTTTCATTTTTGTATCATGTTTACGTCCTCAGAGGAGATATTTTTTAAATGCCTTATGGATAGGAAGTGTAGTACTGAGCATGGTGTTGTGCATTTGTTTTTAATAGGAAAACAAAGGTATAGATAGATAAAATGAAAAAGGCCATAGAAATAGTAGTATATTTAAATGGAAAATTATGTATTTAAGAATATATTGCCTAGAAAATGAATACTACTGTTTGTTCTTTTCTGAGACCACAGACTGTAAGGACATTTTAAAGAGTTTTCTTGGCTGGTAATGCCCGTACTTGCATGTGTAAGAAATATGGTTTATCGCAGGAAACACAGAATTCTTGGCTAACACATGCAGCTTTTCACTTTGTATGATTTTTTGGGAAATTTTTTTCTTCAATTTTTTTTTTTAGTTACTCTGTGAGCATATTTGAGCTTATATCAAATACTTATTTTTCATAAATACTAGTGACAATAATGATGCCATTCTTTTGCTTTTTGTGTCTTGTAATTTTCATTTTGGGACACAAACATTACATATCAGATTGTCTTGGTTTATGTTTACATGTTTGAAAACTTCACAGTATATTTTCAGTGTCATTAAATATATTATAAAATGTGAAGTAACTATCTGGTCAGTTGTATGGCATTTTCTATGGCTCATTGGTAATAAGCATTTATTCTATAAGGAAATAAAAGTATAGATTTGTTTAGAAATAATAACTGAAATCATAATGACTGTGTATACCCTTCTTAAAAGTCGAACGTTCTTTGAAGAATTACATTTTATCTAAATTTTATCCTCATTTTTGAAGGATACTCTTTTTTGGGTGGTTTTATTTAAACTGGTTAGTTTTTTTTAAAGTTAGAGTATTCAGGAACTAGACTGTTAAGTATATTTAGCGTTAATCATTTCAGAATTCTTTTGATACATTTTAATTGACTAACCAAAACTCTTAGCTCTGGCTTTTTTGTTGTTGTTATGTACATATATTAATGGAAATCTGTTATTCAGGTTGGTAGCACTAAATTCGTACCTTTTCCCCCAGACCCAGGAAGGAAATATCATGGAGAGTTTCAGTGTTGAGTAAGCTTTGTTCCTTTCCCGCCTGTGAATAGCACTTTATGACATAGGCCGAACTAAACAAATATGCAGTGTTACGTGTGCAATAAAGCTGCTAACGTCACGTATATGGTGATGTCTGATGGCCTCAAGCCTGTGAAGCGCATGTCATGTAGACATTTTAAATATAAAGCTTTAATAGGGATAGGAAAGCTGCTTAAAACATTGTATGCTGCTGCTGCTGCTGCTAAGTCGCTTTAGTCGTGTCCGACTCTGTGTGACCCTATAGACGGCAGCCCGCCAGGCTCCCCCATCCCTGGGATTCTCTAGGCAAGAACACTGGAGTGGGTTGCCATTTCCTTCTCCAATGCATGAAAGTGAAAAGTGAAAGTGAAGTCGCTCAGTCGTGTCCAACTCCTACAGATCCCATGGACTGCAGCCCACCAGGCTCCTCCGCCCATGGGATTCTCCAGGCAAGAGCACTGGAGTGGGGTGCCCTTGCCATAGCTGCATATAAATTGTTCTCTTGAACTTCTTTCATTTTTAATAAAAATTAAAAGTAAGTCACATGTCATTATTGAAGTTTGCATTCCAGGAGTTCTCAGTATGTTTATATGGAAAATAGAAGCAGTGTATGAAAAGATGTTTGACTGAATATATTAACCTAGAGGTAAAGTTCTATTTAAAATTACTTGAGGCATTTGCTAGCTTCAATTCTTGTGGAAGGAAGGGATCATTAGAAAAGCTTAACATCAACAGGGACTCTTGAATAATGCGGAATTAGGGGGGGGTCCCCTCTGTATGCAGTTGGAAATCCCAGTGTAACTTTATGATTGGCCTTTTGCATCCTCAGTTCTACATTTAAGGACCCAACCGACCGGTGATTGTGTAGTACCATAGAATGTGTTCATTATAAGTGGACCCGTGCAGTTTAAACCTGTGTTGTTGAAGGATCAACTGTCTAAACTGATCAGTTTGTCTAATATTTCTTTTTAAAAAGTTATCTATTGTTTCTGACTGCTCTGGTTCTTCAGGGTGGCACGTGGGCGCTTCTCCTGATGTGGCTCATGGGCCCTGGAGCACACAGGCTTCGGTAGCCGTGCCACGTGGGCTTAAGGTCCCTGGCATGTGGGGTCTCAGTTCCCCGACCTGGAAGCAAACCCGAGTTCCTGGCACTGGAAGGCACTTTCCTAACCACTGAACCACCGGAGAAGTCCCATCATATTTCTTCTTTGATCTATAGTAGGTCAGATATTTTTCAGATGAGTAGCCCCTCCTTTCACATTTATACTCTTGGGTTATGAGGCTCTGGTAGTTAAGTCTGAATCGCAGTGAATTGTTACTCATGGTTGATGGGTCTTAATTTTAAAATAAATAAGAATATATTCACAAATATCCCTATAATAGTGTGTAATAACTTCATTCTCATATTCACAACTGCTTTCTTGAAAGTAGTAGAAATCAGACTACTTCTGGGGGATTGAACACCATCTGAACCTGTTACTTTTCTAATAGCCCCCGTCATCTGATAGCCCCTGACAAGGCACACTGTGTGGGAATGGAATCAATCATTGGATTGTTACAGGAAGCAGTTGTGAACTAGTGTTGTGGGTAGGAATACTCTTAAGAAATGATGTTCCACCAGACAGATGTGCATTCATTTTAAATGAGTTTTACCTGCTTATGGGAATAATATCATATAAGAATTGGAGGGTGTCTTGGGACTTGAATTAAACTTGAAGGACTCTTTTTCCAAGTTTGACTTGGAACTATGTCATTTCACAGAAGTCTTGGACTCCTGCTCTTATTAGATGCTGTGCTGTGTAATGGGTAAAAAGTGAACGAGACAGTCTGGTTAGGTTCCTGCCTTTAGGAGCTTTCTAGGAAGGAGAGATGATAAAAATGAAAGGGACCAAGGGGGTGCTGGAGGTGGGAGCTAATACTCGATTTGCGGTCAGGGGAGCCCCTCTGAGGAGGGTGATAGGAGTCTGACACTTTATCTCCAGGAGCTGGTCGGTGTACGAAGGGCTGAGTGCTGAGCATGGTAGGTATAGTGAACATGAAGTGCAAAAAGGCTTTGAGATAATAGAGTTCTGGCTGGTAATAGAATTGCCCTAGCTGGTTCAGTTGAAAAGAAGTTAATAGAAGAGTTGCTTAGAGATACGGGCAGCCTTTAGTCGTGAGATGGCTGGCATGAGCTAGCCACAGCTTAAAGCCATTACCGCATCTAGAGCGAGGAGGACAAGGGGAAATAGTGTTACTAGATCCCAGGGAGAGGGAGAACGGGAAGGGGGGGTTGCCATGGAGGCAGCTGTCGCCACGGGTGGGTGCCAGGCGGGGAGGGGAGGAAGACATACCGTCCTCCGGACCTGCTGGGCTGCCTACTGACCAGGCCCGACTGGCTGCTGCCAGTGCCCTCTGGAGATGCTCACCGCCGGAGTCTTCCTGGGGCAGAGGTGGGGTGACGGGTCTGTGGTGGTTGTGGTGGGGGTGGTGTAGGGGGAGAGCAATGAGCAGAGTGGGAAGGAGTTCATGGTCTTCGAGGGAGAAGAGGGGAAGCTATAGGCCACTGTCCTGGCTGCTTAAGTGAGGGCATTTATAATCTGAAATGTAAATGAAAGGAGGCGTTTTGATTCCTAAAGACTTAGACAGCTAACGCACTTTCCCCTTTTAGCTTCCTGGTACTTCTCTTCTTGGCTGCCTGTTCTTTACTGAGATCTGAGTCTAATGATGTTGCTTTTTTCCCCTGAGTTTGCTGTCTCTTGTCTGAAATACCTTTGAATAGGGAAGAATAATTAAGTGTGATGGTTAAGGAAAAAAAACGTTTCCTTGAAGTTCTGGGCTAGACTGATGCCTGCACGTAGAAGTAAGTTTGTAACATACTGTCAAAATAAAATTGCAATGTCCCGTAAGTGAATTTTAGACTATAGACTACCCATGGATACTAAAAATATTTTTAATAAAATCATTTCCCTTTTTTTAAAGGTGCATTTATTTATCTTATCTGAACACAATGGTTTATTAGTTTTTCAAATGTCCTATTGCATATTTTTAGAAGACCTAAAAAAGTTCCTTGGCTTTGTTTATGTTGGGATGTAGTTCAGTTGAGTTTGAATCTCTGCTCACTGGCCAGATTATGACTGTTTCTGAAGATCTGCTTGCTTTTCTTCCAAGTCTTGGTCTCATTAAAAGACTATAAATCTTTTAAGTGCAGAGGTAATGTCCTTTGGAATAGTGTACCTGTCATGTGATACTAAAACCGTTGGAGCAACACTGATTTTCTTTTCTTGGTACAGTGGTGAGTACTCTTAGCTGCTGTAGAAATGTTTTTTCTCTCTTAAGTAATATCTGTATGTCTCCAAAATAATAAGTGCAGGGTGTATAAAGTTAAATAATAGTAAAAAAATGCTTAACCAAACCCAGCGACCTCCCGAGCCCCGACCTGTACCCCTTCTAGCTCCCTAGAGTCAGTGGCATTGGCTCTCATTTGTTTCTTCTGTATTTATAGTAATGTTCCTTTCCTCCTAATACGAGAGATTCCTTACTTCCCAGCATCCTGTAATACTGAATGAAGGTTTTAGCTCTCTCAGTAAACATTGCTCCATACTCAGCTAGGTAGGTCTGCTACGTCTGTCTTTCTTGTACAACTTCTGTTTCTCTCTTGGAATTAATAATTGCCTGTTTTGTTGACTGAATTTTCTTTTGCTGTCTGTCTCGCTAAATTGTCCTACCTCTTTCAAAGATTTGTAAAATGCCTCTAATATGGCAATTCCAGAGGTTAAACATATTTCTGTGTTTTTATTTTTCCTGAGGAATCTGCTAGAGCTGTGTCCTCCTGCTCCAATGTGGACTGCTTGGTTCCTGGGCCTGTTATGAATACATAGCTCTTTTGGGGCTTCTCTTTGCCTTTATGCTAGGAATAACCCATCCTTCTAAGTTGAACCCCATTTCCTGGATCCCATATTTTTCTTGTAATTGATTTATGCCCTCATTTTATAAGTAAGTATAAGTAAGTATCTTGAGAGATGGTTCAGGGAAGGTAGAATTTTTGGAAATCTTGCATTCTAAAATTTCTTTATTCTAACCTCCCAGTTAACTATTCGAAATAATTCTCCTGTTTTTCAAGGAACTTGTATCTGGTGAGTAGATTCAGTATTTGATAAAATTGGGGCATTTTAAGACACTGTATGACACCTTAATTTGTTTTACCTATTTGAAATCTTTGTACCCAAATGCTCCCTCCATTTTTAAGCACATCTGACTTAAGTGGAAATATTTGTATTATAGAAGTTATTTTGCTGGTAAAATTTCTTGGGTTACCAGTTCTGCCCATAACTTTGACATGTAAGCATTTGAATTCCTTCTTGGAGAGTCCCTAATACTGAGCAACTTTCATTTTCACTTAATACACCCTAAAACTGCTGAGTGACAGAGAACATTTAAAAATATTGTGAACGTCAGTATATCACGGTATCTAAAGGGTGATATGTCTAAGAGCAGTTTATAGGTATGGAGGAAAGGGGAGGACTCCATGAGCAAATAAGTTTGGCTGATACTCCATAAATTTAAGTTGGATACTTGACGTGTTTCTGACTGCAGGAATTTTCACAGCGTCTACTGCCTGTTGATTTGGCTCAGTCTCACAGAGAATTCTGTGGATCACATGGACACAGTAGCAGTGGTTATTGTGAAGTTTTGGCTTGGACTTATATCTGAGATTTGTCATTTAATAACTGTATGACCTTGGACAAGTTCATAACCTGTAAGCTTTATCTTATCTGTAAGATAGTTCTAGTGCCATGTACTGAGGCTTGATAATGTACACGAAGTACTTAACACAGTGTCTTGTATACAGTAAGTACTTCTATATATATGGTGGCTTCACATACACATTCTGCTTTTAAATAGCGCTTCTGAAATAGTATTTAACTTTATAAAATATCTTTTACAAATGATAGAAATATATGCGAATACAGAATTGTACTAGGGAAGTCTTAGAGTTTTCAGCTGCTGTTATTTGCTTATAAAGTTCAAAACCAAACTGGAGAGGTACAGTGGTCCCCCCTATCCACATGGAATATGTTCCAAGCCCCTCTGGATGCCTAAAGCTGCAGATAGGGTTGAACCCTATATATATATATATATTTTTTTTTTCCTGTACATACATACCTACTGTAAAGTTTAATTCATAAATTAGTCACAGTAGGAGAATAACAACAAACAGCAATACAATATAACATTTGCAACACTGTGTGTACTTAGTCGCTCAGTTGTGTCCAAACTCTTTGTGAACCCCCTGGACTGAGTCCTGCCAGGCTCCTCGGGATTATCCAGGCAAAGAATGCTGGAGTGGGTAGCCACTCCCTTCTCTAGGGGATCTTCCCAACCAGGGATTGAACCCAGGTCTCCTGAACGGCAGGTGGATTCTTCACCATCTAAGCCACCAGGGAAGCCCCTTTGTAACACTATCCTGTAATAAAAGTTACCTGAATGTGGTCTCTCACTGTATCTTATTTGCCTGTACTCATCCGTCTTGTGAGATGTTAAAATGCCTACATGATGAGATGAAGTAATGTGATTGATGGAGGCATTGTGAATATCACTAGGCTGCTGTTGGTCTCCTGATTCTGGATGTCTGATGTGGACAGTGTTGGTGATCAAGGGTTCTGGGCAGGGGGCAGCCAGACAGCATGAGTACATCCCTGTTACTCAAAGCAGCACACAGTTTAAAACTCATGAATTGTTTCTGTCTGGAATTTTCCATTTAATATTTTTGAACTCTGGTTAGCTGTGGGTAACTGAAAAAGCAAAACTGTGGCTGAGTGGGGGACTATTGTTTATGAATAATTAACGAGGAATAATTCAGCCAGTAAGATAATTCAGTTTTCTGTGAGATCAAGATAATATGGTCCATGTGTTTCTTTGTTTGTTACTTAACGGGCGAGAGAACGTAAAAACACAAAGGAAAAGGGCTCGTAGCCTGTGTCGCCGCTTCAGGGTCTCAGATAAACTGAGTTCACCCTGCATCTTTCAGTGGCTCCTGGAACCTTGTGAGGATCATGTTAATTAAAACGCAGCATGCACAGGGCTTCCCAGATGGCGCTAGTGGTAAAGAACTCATCTGCTCATGTTAAGCACTGTGGGTTTGATCCCTGGGTGGGGACGATCCCCTGAGGGAGGGCACAGCAACCCACTCGAGTACTCTTGCCTGGAGAATCCCTTGTAGAGAGGAGCCTGGTGGGCTGCAGTCCATGGGGTTGCAGAGTCGGACACAGCTGAAGCGACTTAGCACAGGACAGCACACGTGTACTGTGGGGCAGTGCTTCACTGTACCTCTTCAGTTAACTCTACAGGCAGTGTTAACGTGCCTGTGGGCCACCTGGGGGCCTCATTAAAATGCAGATTTTGATTTGGGAAGGCTGAGCGGGAGCTTAAGAGCCTGCATTGCTAGCTGGCTCCAGGTGAAGCTAGCTTCTACGGACCGCAGTGTGAACAGCCGGATGTGGAGAGCAGGACACGATTAAGCGACTAAGCAGAGCCCAGCCCAGCCTAGCTAGCAGGATGGCTCCTCTCTGCGAGTGTGGCTGGGGAGCCCCGGGGTAGAAGAAACTATAAAACATAAGGCAGTCTCAGCGCAGCTGGACTGGGAATTATCATCTGAGTTCGGCTTCATGAGATTTACAGGTAAATCTTCTTTATGTGTTAAAGAAGCTTTTGTTACGCCCAAGTCGCGAAATCTCCCAATGACCACCAGGGAGCCGATATCCGATGCAAAAGCAAGAGAGTTTTTATTACCAAGCTCGAGCTGGGGCCCCCACCGTTACCGTCGCAGTGGCTATAGGGAGGAGCCCCGGGTTTTGGGTTACATTGCTTATATAGGGAGTGTTCATGAAAAAAAGAATTTCTAGGTAGGGGGATGTCTGATTGGTCACTTTCTTTCGAAGGGTTGTGTGTTGGTTTTTGATTGGTCCCTATTTCCTAGGTAGACCACAAGTTCCTGAACCTTAAGTGAGGAGATTCTGGGCTGGGGTCCGATTGGCTCGTGGGTGGTGGGGGTGAGGTCAGGGGATTTCCAAAGGCTCTTTTCCTGGAACCTTACCAAATGGAGTTTTTCCTGTTAACAAAATGGAGTAGCTTAGATTCTTCACTTTGAATCGACTCCACACTTGGGCAAATATTCAACTGAAATTTCCAAGCTACTGAGCTTTACGGTATTAAGAGTGAGTTTGGGCTTCCCAGATTAAGTCCATGGGTTACAGAACCCATCCATTTAAAACAAACCAGCTGAACTCAACACGCGTCTTTGAGAATGTACCTTGTGTAAAATTGCTTGATCCTAAACTAAGATCATGGCATCTGGTCACCCATCACTTCATGGCAAATAGATGGGGAAACCGGAAACAGTGGCTGACTTTATTTCTCTGGGTTCCAAAATCACTGTGGATGGTGATTGCAGCCATGAAACTAAAAGACGCTTACTCCTTACACCTCCTCTTGGCAGAGAACTCGAATTCTGGTTCTGGTCTGGTCTGGTTTCTGGTAGGGCCGAGTTCCAGTCCTCCCTTCTCTGGAGGCCCAGGGAAAAGTCCCATAACACGAGTATCTGTAGGTGGCAGGAGACGTCTGTAAGGCCACCCCTTTTGCCCCCCTCTCCTGCCTCCTCCCCTTTCTTTCATACTGGCTTCCTTTCCTCCCCTGAAATCTTTGATGTTAGTACTTGGATCTGAAGTTCTGTGTCTCTATAGGAGGTTTTCTGAGAGACTATATTCTTGTATTTAAGGGCTTCCCTAGTGGTGCAGAGGTTAAAGCGTCTGCCTGCAATGTGGGAGACCTGGGTTTGATCCCTGGGTCGGGAAGATCCCCTGGAGAAGGAAATGGCAACCCACTCCAGTATTCTTGCCTGGAGAATCCCATGGATGGAGGAGCTCGGTGGGCTACACAGTCCACGGGTTGCAGAGTCGGACACAACTGAGTGACTTCACTTTCACTTTCTCCTTGGAAGGAAAGTTATGACCAACCTAGACAGCATATTAAAAAGCAGAGACATTACTTTGCCAAAAAGGTCCATCTAGTCAAGGCTATGGTTTTCCAGTAGTCATGTATGGATGTGAGAGTTGGACTATAAAGAAAGCTGAGTGCTGAAGAATTGATGTTTTTGAACTGTGGTGTTGGAGAAGACTCTTGAGAGTCCCTTGGACTGCAAGGAGATCCAACCAGTCTGTTCTAAAGGAGATCAGTCCTGGGTGTTCGTTGGAGGGACTGATGCTGAAGCTGAAACTCCAGTACTTTGGCCACCTGATGCAGAGAACTGACTCATTTGAAAAGACTGATGCTGGGGAAGATGTGGGCAGGAGGAGAAGGGGACGACAGAGGATGAGATGGTTGGATGGTATCACTGACTCGGTGGACATGGGTTTGGATAGACTCTGAGAGTTGATGATGGACAGGGAAGCCTGGTGTGCTGCAGTTCATGGGGTCACAAAGAGTTGGACACGACTGAGCGACTGAACTGAACCTTTCGTCCTTGGTAATACTAGAATGAGGTAACTGCAAAATACGTCCACAATTAGCTAAAAGATTTGTTAGAAATTTGTTATCATTGATTGACTGCTGTATTCTTGGAACTGTGCTTACAACTATGTATATATATATGTATATATGCTTACGACTATACATAGACCTTATTTTAATTCTCATAACTTTCATAAGAGTGTTTTGTTTTACCTATTTGACAAGTAACCCCCCTAATGTCTCAATGCTAGTTGGTGGCAGAGGGGGATTTGAACTCAAACCTTACTACAAAATCTAAATACTGAACCGTTATCTAACTTTCTTGTTAAACTCACTTAAATGTTGAGGAATGTTTGTAAATAAAATGATGACAATAATTGAAAATAAATTCTGCCATCAACTCTTAGAAAAGTTTTAAATGACTCTATAGCATTTAATTGTTGGATCTTGTTGAGGTCCTTTAGTGAACCGGAACCTGGTGGTCCAGAGTCGACCGATAAGAAAGTAAAGGAGAGAGAAAGAGGCTGATATTCCTTGGTTTACACAGAAAGCCAGTAAAGCCCGTGCACGGGGCTTGCTCTGTTCACGAAGGCCTCAGGCACCCTCTCAATGGGGTGAAGGTGCAGAGCGCCTTCGGGAGAGGGTCTTAGAAGCCCAGGCAGGAAAGTGAACTCAGAGAGCCTCTGCGCTCCAGGGGATCAGCCTGAAAAAGAGAGAGGGGGAGAGAAAGAGAGAAAGAAAGACATGGGGACCAGAGCTCTGATGGAGCAAAGGTGTTTTAATCAACATGGTGTGGGCATATATACTGTCTTACAAGGTCGTTATTCTCAGCAAAGATAAAGATTAAAATTCCAGACTTAGAAAATGTAGGCGATCCATATTAAAGAGAGAGAGAGTTGTAGACAGTCACTTTTACTGTATGGCTCACAAGTAGGAAGAGGGTACTTATCACCGTATTGAAAAACTAATGAAGGAAATGCCTGGATTCCCCAACCCCCCGGGAGAGGCTTGCCTCTCCTCTTAATTCAGGAGTATTCAGGAATTAATAAGGAACAGAGAATTCCTGACAGATCCAAAACAGCACACAGGAAGCCTCCTGTTAAATGCTTCCTGACAGCTTTACCTATTTTACGAGTAACCCCCCTAATGTCTCAATGCTAGTTGGTGGCAGAGGGGGATTTGAACTCAAACCTTACTACAAAATCTAAATATTGAACCGTTATCTAACTTTCTTGTTAAGCTCACTTAAATGTTGAGGAATGTTTGTAAATAAAATGATGACAATAATTGAAAAAAATAAATTCTGCCATCAACTCTTAGAAAAGTTTTAAATGACTCTATAGCATTTAATTGTTGGATGATAGATTTTCTAGTCTTTGCTCTTGTTCATGTTGCTTTGAAGAATGTCCTTGGTACAGGGGTTTCAAAGTGACGACTCCATGAGGAATGTACCTGTATATATATATTTTCCTCATCTGTAGTGGGAAAAATGCCCATCTTGTAAAGAAACAAAACTTGAATTTGGACATTTTTCCGCTTTGGGGCAGGGCATATACTTTGCATTTTAGGGTCACATCTAACCTTTGTAACTTGCCCTGCCTCTGAAAGCCTTTCAGTTTTTCAAGGCTCATATAAAGTTTTGAAGAGATGTTGTTGTCATCTTGGAAGATGAGAAATAATCAGTCTTTTCAGTATTTTTAGTAGACTCAGCCTTTATGTGTTTTTGAAAGAAACCATGCCTAAGTTGGTGTTAACACAAATGGTTTGATAATTCTGCTGATAAGAAATCATGTTCATAGGCAATTTGCAGTTTCATCGATTCTAAAATGGTTGGAGTTACTAGATTCAAGCTAAGGAAAAGCTAATTATCCAAAGTGTAGAGATGTGTGTACTTCGGTGACAGTTCTCAAATCTGTGTTTATTCATTATTTGCTTTGTCTGCAATACCCCATGCCTTTTCCCTTTACCTTGAAATAGAAGTTGCTTCAGAAAAGAATTTAATCTCTGTGTAGTCTTGGTTGAGTTCTTTGAGATAATTTCCCTAACTCCTCCGAAGCTCTTTTTGTTTCCTCAGTTTTAATTCAACCATCTGCTACAACCACTTCCCTACAGTTTTTCACCTGTCCACAGTCCATTTAGTTAGTAAATTACTATGTATGTATGTACTTAGTAAAATTACTTTATACTTCAAAGGGTCATTTGTGAAACTAGAAAAGCTTCCGGTCTGTGTTAACTTTATTCTCTCTATATGTTAGCATTCCACTGATGTACAGTTTAATTTAGGGACAACTGAAATGAAAAAGGCATTGATTAAAACAAATTACATTGAAGATAGTCAAAAATATTTTGATGGTGGAGATAAATGTTACAATTATTTGAGTCAGTTTTGTCGGTTCCTAATCTCGTAATGTAATTGACTCACCTGGACTTAACTTTTGGCTTTTAATAGTCTTGAATTATGTTGACCCATGAGTTTGAATTTTTTCCCCCAATTGATCAGTTTCCTAAGGATATTTCCAAGTCTTTCCCATCCAGGCTCCCTGTGAATAGGGACGTGAGCAGTTAGGTGGCTTTAGATGGGAATCTAGACATCTGAGAAATCTGTCCTTGTATTAATGGAAGACAGCAGCAGCCACAGAAACGCAGACTAAAGGATAGGTTCCTACAGGTACTGTGAAAAGATAACTGAGGTTAGGCTGCCTCTCCTGGTCTCCTGTCCTGAAAGATTGGATTGCAAATGAGTTAATTTGAAGAGATTAGATCTCTTATAAACAATTAAGTCTTTGGAGGAAAAACAGAGACTCTGGATCATGGCGTTTTTCTGCTGCTGACATTCTGGGAGAGAATCTTGAGTCATTTTGGACCATCTGTGTTTGCTCTGGGTGTTTAGGACTTTGTAATTCCAAACTCTGAACTGATTAACACTGGAAGCAGGGTGGGGCCCTGACTCACACATCATCTTAATCCCTTAGGTGCTATCATGTTTGCACCTGGCTTCAGTCATGTTTCCATAGTTTATTACCTCCAGCCTGTATCTCTCCTCTATTACCCAGACCATTTATTTAACCGCCTACTTGCCGTGGACAAGTCAGGTGTCTCAAGAGTCCCTCAGAACTAAAACTAAGCTGCAGTTTCCCAGGGCTCTTGACCCTTTTTCTCCCCAACCAAGCAATTCATTTTAAAAAGAGAGCTACTAAGTTTTTTTTTTTTTTTCTTTTTTTTTTTAAGACAGACTAGTGAGTCAGATAATTTAGATAGAGGGTCCTTTGGGGATCTTCAGCTGCTCACAAAGTGCACCAGAAAATCACGTCAGCAGTTCACCGTCCCTCCTCGGAAAGCCTAATAGATGGTGTAGAATAATGGTTTCTGTGGTAAATTCTCCTCACCTCCCCAGCTCCTGTCAGTGGGACGCAAGTTCTGGCTCAGTTGCTTTCCTGTTCTTTAGCAACAACATCCTCATTTGGCATGCTTACTGGATCCACTGCCTAGGGATTGTGGTGCCATGTAAAGAATTTCATGGTGAGGTTGTGTATTGTTTAATTGCTCAGTCATGTCCACCTCTTTTGCCACCCCATGGACGGTAGCCTGCTAGGTTCTTCTGTCCATCGAATTCTCCAGGCAAGAATACTGGAGTGGGTTGCCATTTCCTTCTCCAGAAGATCTTCCCAACCCAGGGATTGAACCCACGTCTCCTGTACTGGCAGGTGGATTCTTTACCACTGAGCTACGAGGGAAGCCCGTGGAGCAAGGTAGACAAGTTCAAATCTTAGGTCCACTACTTTTTATGGAATAGCCTTTGCACAGTTTCACAACCTCTCAAAACTACAATAACAGTAGTTATAAAATGAAAGACATCCACATCATAGAATTTGTTGAGTATTAGATGAAATAAGTATGCCTGGTGTAGAAACACTCAGTGAATATGAATTCCCTGCTGGTTTCACACACTGGGAGCAAACGTCACAAGGTCCCTGTCTCTAATTCTCCCACACAGTAAAATATACTTGTTGGCTTCCTTCAATGACATGAGCATCTCTCTCGGTAGACTGAGGAAGTGAAATTCTTTCTTCTGTTTTCCTTTTTTTTTTTTTCTCCTGTAAAGTGTCCTAATAATAGAGTATGTTCAAAGAAAAACAGTTTTTTTCCTGGTAATTTAACAATTTTATTTTTTCAGCTAAACCAATATCTTGAATCAGATGATAAAGACTTGTTTTTAGATTGTTGTTTTGCTTCTATTAACAATTACCTTGAAATTACCTTTTGAGGTGACTTCCTCCTGCAGCTTTCTTGACATAGTGTCTGGCTTATTCAGTTCAGTCGCTCAGTCGTATCCGACTCTTTGCGTCCCCATGAACTGCAGCACGCCAGGGCTCCTTGTCCATCACCAACTCCCGGAGTTCGCTCAGATTCATGTCCATCGAGTCTGTGATGCCATCCAGCCATTTCATCCTCTGTCATCCCCTTCTCCTCCTGCCCCCCAATCCCTCCCAGCATCAGAGTCTTTTCCGATAAGTTAACTCTTCGCATGAGGTGGCCAGAGTACTGGAGTTTCAGCTTTAGCATCATGCCTTCCAAAGGAATCCCAGGACTGATCTCCAGAATGGACTGGTTGGATCTCCTTGCAGTCCAAGGGACTCTCAAGAGTCTTCTCCAAAACTGCAGTGCAAAAGCATCAATTCTTCGGCACTCAGCCTTCTTCACAGTCCAACTCACATCCATACATGACCGCAGGAAAAACCATAGCCTTGACTAGACGGACCTTTGTTGGCAAAGTAACAGTAGATGCTAAACAAATTCTCAACCTGATTAGCTGGTGGTACAACTGTCATTGTCTCAACAATAACACCTAGGGACCTCCCTGGCGGTCCAATGGTCAAGCCTCCACACTTCCACTGCATGGGATGTGGGCTCAATCCCTGACTGGGGAACTAAGATTATGTATGTCTTGTGACATGACCAAAAAATAAACAGTTAAAAACAGACCGATAATATCTAAATTATGATAACAACCTGTAGACTTGCAGTATCAGACATATGCTCAAGATCAGGTTTGCTCATGTATTTCACTGTCAGTGAGCAGACTAGACACTTCGGAAAAGAGGAAATCCAAAAGACCAACGCATGTTTAGAGATGCAAAACAAGAAGACATCGAGACCACTAACACCTCTGATTGTCTGACAAGTACTTGTAGAATTGTGGATTTTACAGGAACTCAGACATGGCTAGTGAGATGGGAGATAGGTGGAACCCTTTTTGGATAGTGGTTTTATTTTCTAGTAAATTTGAGGGTTTGCCTATCTCAATTGCCTAGCAAGTCTACTCGTAGGTGTATGTCCTAGAGATTTCATTCTCCTGTCCATCTGGATACATACAGGAGAAGACTCAAGAGTCTCAAAGCGGATGCAAACCAGATTGTCCATAATGGAATGAAATATGAAATATTTGTATGTGGGATACTGTGTAGCACAATGAAATGTTATCTATAGCTAACATAGTGAAGTGAATATCACAATGTACAGAAGAAATATGGTGCTATATGTCTGCGTGATATTTATATCAAGTTCACAAATTTGCTAGAATGTAAGCTTGCTGAGGGGAAGGATCTTACTATTTCACATGCCTCAAACAGAGACCCTGGCCCCATAAGATAGATGCTCAATGAATATTGAATGAACTGAGCCATATTGTTCAGGGATTTGGATGTGGATATCAAAATATAAACCTTTAACATTAAAGTCAGGATAAGGTTACCTCTAGGGGTGAGGGCAGTGGTTATGACTAGGAAGGGACTAATGGAAAGTTGTCTTCTCAAGTGCTGGTAATTTCTTGACGTTTGTGATTATAGGAATGATCACTTTATACATTTGTTTTACATACTTTCTTATATGTGGTGTTTCACAATGAAATGGCTAACACAGCAGCCTTGCAGTTTATCTGGTTTCATTTTCACATACTTATTTTGGAGCGTAGGTGAGAGGAGGGTGGGGACAATCACGAGGCGGCTCTTCTCCCTGGGATGGCATTGGGGGTCGGATTGACAATGGCGACCATACAGCTTTTCACTGTCTGCACCAGGACATCTTAGGAGATGCTTGGACACTGGGGACTTGGGTTCGATTCCAGCTTTACCACCCACTGGCTGTGTCACGTGGGAATGAGGCAGGCTCCTCAGCTGTGAAGTGGGCATGATAGCAGCCACCTCATAGGGGTGTAGTCATTAACTGAGGATTAAACAGGATAAACCATGGAAGGCATCCTCACTGGCAGGGTCTCTGCTAGTCCACTGGGTGCTTTGCAGGAATTAGAAGAGCACCCTCCTTCTCACAGACACTGCCTTGGGGGGTGGTACACAGCTTGGTGAGCAGATGACACCATTGTGTCCGTTAGAGGAAGAGGCAGTGCTGAGTTTGGGCCCCTGAGCTGAGTCCTGCTGTGCAGTAAGTAAACTGTAGAACTCTCTGCAGCCACCTTGGCATTTGGTGTAGAGTAAATGTTTCATGTACCTGCCATGATACAGATGCAAATTGCTATCCACTCCAAACATGAGCTTGTACAAGGAATCAGCTGAATTAACCGTGGTGGAAATGGAGTCTCAGTTCTTCTGTTGGAGAAGTTTTATTTTACACCCCTGGAGGAATCGTTTTCTGTCAATTCTATTAGGATGTTTGTAAATACAACTTCACTGAAAAGAGCAATGTTTTGGGGTTCCCCAGGCTCTGGTCTCAGAGCCGAATCTGCAAGCTATGAATAGGAACTAAGTTTCTGTTTCCTCATTTCACAATGGGAGTTGCATTGAAAACTGTGGTCCATGTACCTGCTGGGTGAACGACAGGGGTGCTTTGAGGTCAGCGGGACCAGATGTGATGAGGGTGGGGTCCTACTCTTGGCACTTAAGAACAGAAGTCATTCACACTGGAAATCACAAGTTCTAACTGCCCAAGTAAAAATCAGAATTCAGGGGCCACTCTTGGGAGTTTTCACAATAGTTGGAGAGCAAGTCTTTCACAGTCCCTAAGCGAACTCTGAATGGCATTTTATTTTATTTTAATCTCTGGATTCTTCCCTTTAATTGGACAGATGCCCTAATTTGGAGGAATAAAGTCACAACAATGTGTGAGGTGTGTGCAAGTGCGGCTCAGATTCTGAATGAGGCTGGTGCCCCCTAGTGCCGAAAGATAGCCCAACAAGGAGCACCCCCTTCCCCAAACCGCAGCTGCACACTTTGGCGCTTTTCACATTTGCCCCAAAGACCCTATCACCCTGATTTTGATTTGATTGTGGGTGCTCAAAAGAACTAATGATAATCACACAGTGTGAGAGAAATGTGTAACTAACAGTTACTATTGCCGCTTTGGGTGCTGGTTGGACTGTGAGCACGGCCATTTTCAGGGACGGGGCTCTTGTGTATGAGAGGTGGCAGGAGCTATGCAAGTAAGCAGCTCATTTCAGGAATGAATTTCAGCTCACGAGGTCTTCCACATTTGTGGTAAGTGTCTGGGTGCTTTGGGGCATGAATCTGGCCACTAGGATGTGGAACTTACTGTCCTTCATGAAAGAAAATCTTCACATGCCCTTTATGTGCCTTGTATCAGACATCACTGGTGTCAGATTCTGTGAACAATGTCAGGATATTGGATTCAGTATTTTCATTTGGAAAACTGGCCAGGTCAAAGTCTTGTCTGGGTTTTGTTATCAGGTAGAGCAAGTGTGTGAGAATGGCTCCTCCCTCTGAGCGCCTGTGTCAGTCAGGGTCCAACCAGGAGACAAAGACCATACAGTAATTTGCAAAGGAAATGTTAAAGTGCAAATTGGCTAGTAAGGAGGACAAAACCTTCATGAATGAGAGTAATACCCTCACCAAAGAGGCCCCTGAGCACACCCTCCCGTTTCCACCAGCAAGATGCTGCGGTTATAAACCAGGAAGTGGACCCTCATCAGAATCCAAGACTGGCAGCTCCTTGGCCTCTGTGTTTTAATTTCTGATATATATCGGGTCTGCCTATGAGATGGTGATCAAAGAGGCTGCTGCTGCTAAGTCACTTCAGTCGTGTCCGACTCTGTGCGACCCCATAGATGGCAGCCCACCAGGCTCCCCCGTCCCTGGGATTCTCCAGGCAAGAACACTGGAGTGGGTTGCCATTTCCTTCTCCAATGCATGAAAGCGAAAGGTGAAAGTGCCTACCAGGCTCCTCTGCCCATGGGATTTTCCAGGCAAGATTACTGGAGTGGGGTGCCATTGCCTTCTCCAATCAAGAGGCTCTTTTACTTAAAAAACAAATTCCCTTTTACCATGGCTAAAAGCCCAGTGAAGCCATGTGCCTCAGGTCATTTAAAATCCAACTCCCGCCAGCCTCCGTCCCTTGTTTTCCCCATCCTGAAAACTCAGAAGATGCGATAACCGAGGATCTCGGTTATCTGATGTCTAACTGACGTGAGACATCAGGTATCATTTCCCAGGTACGCCTCCCATGGTTTATCTTTTCTTCTGCATTCCCCCTCCTCCATGCTCCTTCCTCCCCGCTACCACCTGCGATACTCCTCGGCGTGTCCCTGGAGAGCTTTCATACTGTCTGTCCTTTTTCTATCCCCACTGCTTCTTGTCATCATGCTCCATTCTGGCTTTCATCTCCATTCAGGGATGGATGCTGGTTTGTGGACCTGAAGCTTCTACAATTTTCTGGGTAGGAAAGCCTCTGTAAGAAAAGATCTAATTATGAATACAAAACTAGGCATGAAAATAAATGTGTGGAGTGAAAAATAAATCACTACAAATTAAGATTTTTTTTTAAAGCTGGTAGAGATCACAAGCATTACAAAATAAAAACAAATTTTAAAAATAAGTATCTGATGTACCTGTATATAACTTGTCCCTTATCTTTATTGGTTCTGCATGTTCTTTGTCTCCTCATATGACAAAATTCTGTAATATAATTTTCTACAGAGGGATAATAAAGATAATTTAGTCTTTCCTCTAGCATAACTGACCACACTTTTAAAAATGATTCTTTTTGTTTATTTATTTGGCTGCATTGGGTCTTATTTGGGGCGTGCAAACCCTTAGCTGTAGCAAGTGGGATCTAGCTCCCTGATCAGATATTAAACCCAGGCCCCCAGCATTGGGAACTCGGAGTCTTGGCCAATGGACTATCAGGAAAGGCTCAACATTCATGTTTTTTTTATTGGTCCTTGGGCTACATAAAACAGACAACTTGGCACATCACATTTCATTGATACAGGTTTATACCCAACAAACACAGGGACTCTGACATTCTATTTTATGTGATTCACAAGGAAAAGGAAATAGCATATTTAATAGTTGCCTTCACAGCAATATCAAGTGTATTCTTGATAGAGAATTTCCATGTTGACAGTGTGTGGGTGATGAGAATGAACACCTTGCCTATAACTGGGAACTTGGCACAGGCTCGTTTCTCACCCCATGTACCTCAAGCCTCTTCTCCCACACCACCCAACTACTCCACGTGCAGGCTGCCAAGCCCAGAGGCCCCTCATCATCCCTCCTCTGTCACCAGGACCGGGTCACTCCCTTCTCAGTGCAGTCCAGTCACTCAGTCACGTGACTGACTCTTTGTGACCCCATGGACTGCAGCACGCCAGGCTTCCGTGTCCATCACCAACTCCCAGAGCTTGATCAAACTTGTGTCCATCGAGTTGGTGATGCCATCCAACCATCTCATCCTCTGTCATCCCCTTCTCCTGCCTTCAACCTTTCCTAGCATCAGGGTCTTTTCAAATGAGTCAGTTCTTCACATCAGGTGGCCAAAGTATTGGAGCTTCAGCATCAGTCTTTCCAATGAATATTCAGGACTGATTTCCTTTAGGATTGACTGGTTTGATCTCCTTGCAGTCCAAGGGACTCTCAAGAGTCTTCTCCAACACCACAGTTCAAAAGTATCAATTCTTTGGTGCTCAGCTTTCTTTATAGTCCAACTCTCACATCCATACATGACTACTGGAAAAACCATAGCTTTGACTAGATGGACCTTTGTCGGCAAAGTAATGTCTCTATTTTTTAATACAATGTCTAGGTTGTTCATAACTTTCCTTCCAAGGAGCAAGTGTCTTTTAATTTCACAGCTGCAGTCACCATCTGCAGTGATTTTGGAGCCCAAGAAAATGAAGTCTGTCATGGTTTCCATCACCCCATCTATTTGCCATGAAGTGATGGGACCGGATGCCATGATCTTTGATTTTTGAAGGTTGAACTTTAAGCCAACTTTCTCACTCTCCTCTTTCATGTTCATCAAGAGGCTTTTTAGTTCCTCTTCCCTTTCTGCCATAAGGCATATCTGAGGTTATTGATATTTCTCTGCATATCTGAGGTTGTTGATATTTCTCCCGGCAATCTTGATTCTAGACTGTGCTTCATCCAGCCCGGCATTTCACATGATGTACTCAGCATATAACCATCAGTGAGCTTCTCAGGGAAAGCTCCCTTCTCAGGAAAGTATTTTTTCTCTTGGGTTCCATGACTTTGCCTGGGTTTTTCCTTTTTTATAGGCACTTCCTTCTCTGTCTCTTGTGTGTGTCATAAGGCTCAGTATGGGCTGCAGCTGGATTATATTCACTCTTTAGTGATCACTTCAGCCACATCATTGCATATACTGGTTAGAAAATGATGCCTCCCAAGTTTACACTTCTGGCCTGGACTTCTCCCAGAGCCTGAGACATATTTACCTACTCACGATCCCGCTTGGATTCAAATGAGCATCTCAGAGAAATCAGTATGTTCAAAATGACCCCCAGTCCCAAACCTGTCCTCCCCATTTTAGCAAATGCCTCCATCATGACTCAGCAGGTCAGTCTAAAACCAAGGAGTCACTCAATTTCTCTCTCTCTCTCTCATACGCAAGTCCATTGGCAAGTCCATTGGCAAGTGCTGTCTGTCCTACTTTCAAAATAGATTCTGAATCTCACCATTTTCACCCCTGCCACTCCAGCCAGCTCGCTCAAGAGCATCACCATCACTGCCTGAGCTGTTGGTGTTGCTCCCCATTGGGAACTGTACCCCATATAGATTTCCTTCATCCCCTGCTTGAAATCCCCCAGTGGCTTCCGGACACATTTAGAACATAATTGGAGGACTTCTATGAACAGAGTTGAAGCAGTAACCTTGAGGGTGGCCCGCAGCCTGTGCTCCCGGCTGTGCTCCTGGTGGTTCTGAGTGGGCTCCAGTGCGTCCCCGTGGCCTGGCTCCTGGCTGTGCTCCGGGTGGTTCTGAGCGGGCTCCGTGTGTCCACGTGGCCTGGCCGGTGGCTGCTCCTCTGACCTCCTGAGCCCAGCCCCTCGCCCCTCGCTGCTCCTGCTCCTGCGCCGGAACACGAGGCACGCAGTGCTCCCGGCTGCGGCTCTTGTGCTCGCCTAGTCCGCACCTTTCTCTCCAGCCGCCGGGTGACTCACTCCCGCTTCAGACGGGGCTGTGCTCAAGAATCATCTCCTCAGAGAGCTGGTCCTGGCCACCCTTCCAACGTCACTCGCCCTTTCCCCTTTGCTCACCCTTGCATATTTTTCTTCATTGCCCTTGTCGCCACCCGTCGTGACTTTGTGTTTATCATCTTTCTCCCTGACTATAAGCTCTAAGAGGCTAGGGATTTTTTTCTGCCCCCATCCAGGCTATCTCTAGTACCTAGAACATTCTCTAGTACATTAGATGCTCAATAAAGGCTTGTGGAATGAATGAACGTACTGATGGTATTGGATTAGTGCGGGAACCACTTCTCATCTTTCTCTATTTTTTTCTGCAGTAAGAATCTTGTGAGTTTATGCAGTCCCCTATTATTAATAGATTGACTTCTGTGGACCTTAGCCCACTTTAGGTGCATTTTATTTCATATCCTCACACCTAAGAGTGGGGTGATGAAGTGGAAGAGGCCCCAGATTTAGTGTCAGTCGTCTTGTGTTTTCCTTTGCTCCAGTTGCTGACTTCGGGAAGGAGTTTGAGCCCAACAACACCGCCTCCTTCTTTGGTGAGATAGGGGAAGTTACACCCACACCCACAAGAGGGGTACAGGGAAGCGTAACTGCATGTAAGGCACCTTTTGGGGGCTTCCCAGGTTGGTGCAGTGGTAAAGAATCCACCTGCCAATGCAGGAGACATAAGAGACTTAGATCCTTGAGTTTGGAAGATCCGCTGGAGGAAGAAATGGCAACCTACTCCGGTATTCTTGCCTGGAGAATCCCATGGACAGAGGAGCCTGGCGGGCTACAGTCCATGGGGTCGCAAAGAACTGGACGTGACTGAACACACACCCTGACATGGGTAGGTAGGTTCTAGAGAATATTGTTTTCTTTCAAATTTAATGTTCTTGGTTTCTGAATAGGAGTGATTTCCTCAGAAGGTGATGGGAATGGCCCGACCATCCCCGGTTTAGAATGAGGAAGATTCGAGCTTGCTTAGAATGCCCAGTGCAAAGCAGTTCTTCTGAAGCGTTTAGCATCTGGAGGTTTTGCCAGCTTTTTTTTTCAGAAAACCTCTCTTGCCTTTCCTGAGGCGCTAACTCATCTGTGACCAATTGTTTTCCCTGTTAAAACCCAGCAAAGTGTGCAGATACAGAGAAGGGCACACAGTGGCTGTGGTGAAGTTGGAAAGTTCACCCTCGTGAAGAGGGTGGGTGTGTGGATTTCTGAGGGGGCCCCAGAGACTGAGGGTTAGTGCCAGGAGTGACGACCTCCTAGGCCGGTCATGGGGGCCTTATCCCAGCCAGCAATCACACTAGAGCAGTCAGCTTCCTCTGGAATCTAGAGGTGTTTTCTTCCGAGCCGCACACCTTCCAGGCGTGCCTGTGAGTGTGCATGCCCCGGGGCAGGCCAGCTGGCATCACTGGGATGGTTCAACGTGTGTATTTTCCCCCTCCCAGATCTTCCCATTTTAAGGTTCTCACCTCAGTCTCTCCTCCCCACTTCCCTTCCCTGACTCTACGTTGAGAAACATCTTCCCCAAAACGTGACGGTTGGAAATGACTTTCCATGGATAGCCTTGTTGCTACAGAAACCAAAGTCCTTTGCAAGCTCGGTGGACTGAATTTCAGGGGTGGACACGGAGACACGCTCTCCACCAGCAGCTTCTAGGGCCCCTCCCATTACTGCACTGGTGTCTACCTCTGTGTGGTTAGCAGTCTCTGAGGAATGCAAGGCGGTGCTTTCCTCTGTGCTCTGCGAAATCTCGGGCTTTGATGTTGCTTTCATTTTTACCAAAATAATTATCTCACATTTTTATTTTGTGATTATTTCCAAGCTTGCCAAAACCAACCAACCAACCTATAGAATTGTTGAAACATTGGCTTATTAGAAATAAAGCTATTGTTGAATGATTCCCTTATTATTCATTTTCCCAATAGCTTGCCTGCTGCTGCTGCTAAGTTGCTTCAGTTGTGTCCGACTCTGCGCGACCCCATAGACGGCAGCCCGCCAGGCTCCCCCTTCCCTGTGATTTTCCAGGCAAGAATATTGGAGTGGGTTGCCATTTCCTTCTCCAATGCATGAAAGTGAAAAGTGAAAGTGAAGTCGCCCAGTTGTGTCCGACTCTTAGCGACCCCATGGACTGCAGCCCACCAGGCTCCTCCATCCATGGGATTTTCCAGGCAAGAGTACTGGAGTGGGGTGCCACTGCCCTCTCCTGCAGTTTGTTAACTGTTAGAAAGCCCCTGGTCGCAGGGTTAAATGCTGTTTAACAGTTTAAATATACGACTTCAGCCCTGACATAACACTTCCCTTTCCTTATTTTGCTCGGTGTAAAGCCATGGAAATGAGCCAATGCTTTTCCTGGATTCCTTCACAAAATTTAGCAATTTCACTGCCCTTGATAAAAGCTGACTTCTTTTTACCAGAAGTTTTCTCTTAAGTCAGCATAGAATTACAAATAATCTGCTGAGAGCTGACATTGTCTTTCAAGGCAAATAAGTTGGTAAAGCTTTTGAATAAAGATTGTTCACCATCTATCTGTTGTTTTTATTTATTAGGGGTATTAACCCTTTGTCATAATATATATTACAAGTAGTTTTTCCAGTTTATTGTTTAGCTTTTGACTTTCTTTTTATGGTGTGTTTTGTCCCTCAAATCTTGTATCGTATATGGTAATTTGAAAATGATACTGCTGGTCTAGCCTGTGACATGTGTTAATTTATTTTCTCTCAGTGAAAAGGGAAATTTCAGTGACAGAAGCCACATGAGGTCATCATTTGGTGGCCTAGGTGCTTTCTGCTCCACTGGACTCAGAGGGTGGGTCAGAATGGCTTGATACTGCGGGCTGGTGAGTCTTGCTCCTTGTTTCCCAACGTGGTGGTTAGGCTTTTCTCCCATGCTGGAGTTTGTTTCCAGTGGTTGCACATAGTGTGGCTTCTCCCATCTAGGCCTTCTTAAAACCCTAGCAGATTCAGCTGAGCTTCCCCAGCCTGCTCTCTGGGAGCACATGAACATCTTTGGGGGAAAAGCACTGGCTGGACCCAGGGTGGTGGTGGCTTTGCCCCTGGCTGTGGTTTGTGAGTCTCTGCTGAGAACTCTGAGAGCAGTGCTATGCACAAAACCCTCAACAGTGTGACCCTCTCGTTCTCCCTCCTGGAAGGACTTTCTTCCTTCAGCTCCAAAAAAGCAGTGGTCAGTCTCTCTATTCCCTTTTCAAGCATATGCTTTCACATGCTCGTGGTTGTAAACACAATAAACAAAACAATTGTCTTTCAGTTAACATGATAACACAGGTCCCTTTTTGTATTCCTATGTATATATCATTTTTAGTGATCACATAATTTTTTTAATTGGATATATCAAAATTTTTGGAGAAGGGAATGGCAACCCACTTCTGTATTCTTGCTTAGAGAATCTTGCTTAGAGAATAACACAGGTCCCTTTTCGTATTCCTATGTATATATCATTTTTAGTGATCACATAATGTTTTTTAATTGGATATATCAAAATTTTTGGAGAAGGAAATGGCAACCCACTTCTGTATTCTTGCTTAGAGAATCCAGAGGAGCCTGGCAGGCCACGGTCCATGGGGTCGCAGAGAGTCGGACATGACTGAAGCAATACACTTGTCAAAATTCCCCTCACTTTCTGGTCTTAGCCTGAGTTTCCCCTGAAGTAGACTGAATCAAGGATTTGAGTGTAAGAAGTTCATCTGGGAGGTGATCCCAGGAAATACTCAGAAGGAATGGGAAAGTGAGACAGGAAAAGGAGGAAACCATTTAGGTGGCATTAAACAAGGGTTTTGTCTGGGGGTAACTGGGACTCAGTCTTGTTGGGAGTCCTCTAAGAAACACGACTCAGAGTTGTGCCACCCAAAGGTGAGAAAGCTGGGGTCATTATCAACTATAGAATCAGTGCCTCTCATTGCTTGAGATTCACTCAGGGGGTGTGAACTCCCTGGCGCTTCCGCCTTTCCCCACAGCGGAGAGCCAAGCACTCTTTCTGGGTAGAGAATGCTCTCCGGCAGAGAGATGCAGGAAGCCAGTGGACCATTGGGAATGACTATCTTCACATGAACCCCAGGGGTGTCAAGGGGACAAGGGCAGGACATGGATGCATCTTCCCCGGTGCATTCCTTGAACTGCTCATTGCCGTGCCCCACAGTAAGTCACTCTGGCCCTGACTCTCCTTCAGGATGGTTTTCAGTCATATCTCTAATATAAGGATGTAATAGCAGGAGAGTTAGTGGCGCACAGCTGCAGTGTTCCCCAGGCTATAATGATATTCATCCTTTTTCTCCTAGATACTCAATCTGGATTCCCCTTGCTTTGTTTATCATTTTCACTATAGATTGCTAGCCTGATGGAATGACCCGGACCTTCTGCCCTGCTGAGACTCCCTGGTTATGTTGCCCTTGTAAGGCTGTGGAAGCATTAAGAGGCACTCTAGTGAATCACCCACATTCTTAGGCATATTTCTTCCTGCTGCAATTATGTGGTACCCACCTTTTCTTTATAATCACATTTAGTTACCCCTAGTATATATGGGGCGTCCCTGGTAGCTCAGCTGCTAAAGAATTCACCTGCAAAGCAGCAGATCCTCGTTTGATTCCTGGGTTGGGAAGTTCCCCTGGAGAGGGAATAGACCACCCATGCTGGTGTTCTTGGGCTTCCCTGGTAGCTCAGACAGTAAAGAATTCACCTGCAATGCAGGAGACCTGGGTTCAATCTCTCAGTTGGGAAGATCCCCTGGAGGAGGGCATGGCAACCCACTCTAGTATTACCTGGAGGGTCCCCATGGACAGAGGAGCCTGGTGGGCTACAGTCCATGGGGTCATAAAGAGTTGGACACAACTGAGCGACTAAGCAGGGCACAGTACTGTGTGAACTCCTATAGAGGAGCCCCAAGTGATCAGTTGGCATTGGTAACTAGATTCCGCGGAATTCTGTACTGTACTGCAGACCTCTTTTGTGACTATTCCTGACTATTGCTCTCTTGCTCCTTTTAGGCCTCTGACCAACCTACCGAGTCAGTTGCCACTTCCCAGGAGTTCTTGAATATCCTGACTTCTGATTGCTTCTCCCTCTATACAAAGTTAATGACCGTGTGTGCTGTTTGGGGGATTTTTCAGGGTGCCTTTTACGGTGGTAGTAGCACATTTTATGAACCATTCATGAACCAGGCTGGCTGTTCTTTTTTCTTTTATCATCAACTGATATTTTGGACCCTTTCATAAGATCATAGATGAGAACTAAGGGAGGGACATATGTGCTAAGTTGCTTCAGTCTTGTCCAACTCTTTGTGACCCAATAGACTGTATCCTGCAGGCTTCCTCTGTCCATGGGATTCTTTGGGAAGAATACTGCAGTGGGTTGCTATGTCCTTCCTCAGAGATCTTCCTGATACAGGGATCAAACCCACATCTTACATCTCCTGCGTTGGCAAGTGAATTCTTTACCATTAGCGCTACCTGGGAAGCCCTTAAATACTGAATGTTGCTCAGCCATGTCCAACTCTTTGTGACCCCACAGACTATAGCTCACCAGGCTCCTCTGTTCATGGAATTCTCCAGGCAACAATACTAGAGTGGTTAGCCATTTTCTACTCCAGCGGAACTTCCCAATCCAGGGATTGAACCCAGGTGTCCTGCATTGCAGGCAGATTCTTTACTGTCTGAGCTACCAAAGGTTGGCAGCTTGGGGTCTAGAATGCCTTTTCGTGCAGCTTTGTTGTGTCTTCCAACCTGTTTGGGCTCAGTCCAAATATAACCCTTCTCTTGTGCCAGCCACTCATGTTGTGCCTGCCTGACCTTAGGACTTCATGGATCTGACCACACCCAGCTCCTGAATGGCAGCTCCGGTCACGTGGTCTCTTGATTTTTTTTTTTATAATCAGCCATGCAGACTCTAGCAGCATGTTAGAGCTGCTTTCCAAATGGTGAACAGCTATTTGTTTGCTGCAATTCTTCCATTTGGGCTCTCCCAGCGACTTCACTTTCACTTTTCACTTTCATGCATTGGAGAAGGAAATGGCAACCCACTCCAGTGTTCTTGCCTGGAGAATCCCAGGGACAGAGGAGCCTAGTAGGACTCCCACTATGGGGTTGCACAGAGTCAGACATGACTGAAGCGACTTAGCAGCAGCAGCAGCAGCAAAGACTCCATATGGGAAGTTTATTTGAGAGGTGGTTGCAGAAATTTCTATGAGGGATTGTGGGAACAAGACAAGGAAAGCCATTAATGAGCCGTGGACAACCATGGACAAATGGATCTTCATTGTGCTGGGGACCACAAGAGAAATTTGTCTGGGACACAGCTCTGAACTGCTCCACTGAGCATCAGGAAACCAGGACATTTACCCACCAACCTCCCCCACCCCTCATCAGGCATTACATCCTTGCCCTTGGTCTTGTACAGGTAGGTTGACAGACTCTCGTGGCCTGATGGAAACTTTGGGGCCTAGAGATGCCTGAAACCAGCAGTGGGAATAAGAACCACCTACAAGTGCTCTCCAAATGGCTCAGTGGGTAAAGAATACACCAGCAATGCAGGAGACACAGGAGACGTGAGTTCAATCCCTGGGTCAGGAAGCTCCCCTGGAGGAGAGCATGGCAACCCACGCCAATATTTTCGCCTGAAAAATCCCATGGACAGAAGAGTCTGACAGTCTACAGGCCATGGGGTTGCAAAGAGCTGGACATGACTGAATGACTAAGCGCAACCCCTTCCAGGGTGGGCTGAGGTTGTTAACACAGGGCAGCTTTGTGTGTCTCTATTCTATCAGCTCTTACTGCTTTCACAATGAATACAACACAGTCTTTCCTCAGAGGGGTTTATAGTTCAATGGGGAACTAAAGAGGATATAGGTAATGTTACAGTGGAAATGTAAGAGAATTAAAGTGTACGTGGGATTGTCCATCATGGAGAAACTAAACCAGATTCTCAATGTTCCCAAGAATACCTGAAAAGAGATATTTTTCAGGTCAAGACCAGAGGAAGTCAGTTGGCAGCATTAATTAGATGATTTGGAGATAAGTGCTTCCATAAGCATGTAAAATTCTATAGGAATGAGCTCCATCAGACAGTTTGTTTGGTCTTAAGGGGGTGCTCAGTTGCTCAGTATGTCCAACTCCTTTTGCTGGACACGACTTAAGAAAGGCTTGCCTCTCTTAAGGGTGACATAGTGAAAACTGAAAGTGTTAGTCTTGTCTGACTCTTTGCAACGCCATAAACTGTAGCCCGCCAGGCTCCTCTGTCCATGGGATTCTCCAGGCAAGAAAATAGAGTGGGTTGCCATATCCTTCTCCAGGGGATCTTCCTGACCCAGGGATATAACCTGGGTCTCCTACATTGCAGGTGGATTCTTTACCCTCTGAGCCACCAGGGAAGCCTGTGTAGGACATGGAGGCACAACAAAATAAAAATTGAAGACTTGCCTCTAAATAGTGAAAGAAAGTGAAAGTGTTAGTCACTCAGTTGTGTCCGACTCTTTGTGACCCCATGGACTGCAGCTCACCAGGTTCCTCTCTCTATGGGATTCTCCAGGATATTGGATGGGTTGCCGTTCCCTTCTCTAGAGGATCTTCCCGACCCAGGGATCAGACTCGGGTCTCCTGCATTGCAGGCAGATTTTTTTTTTTTACTTGTTTGATCCACGAGGGAAATCCAAATCATAAGTTACAGATGAACTCTGAGACCAACAGAGGAAGGAGGGGGATGCCGTGCACACACCTCTTCCCTAAGCTATTGAGTCTCTGTATGAATTGTCTTGCTTGCTTCTGTTGGGTGGTTCGAAAACTGGGGCAGTTTCCTCAGGTGAAGTTTTTGGTTTGTTTAAGCTAGGGGAAGGTGAGTGAAGTTGAAGGATAATTGCCTCTGGATAGTAGAACCAAGAGAATTAATTAGCAAATAACTAGGCCACCGATCAACCTCTCTCTCTCTCCATCTTCCCTGCCCTGCCCTGCCCTGTCCAAGCCCGTGTCTCCCTGCCCAGCCTCAGACTGTCTGCCTCTCTGTTAAGGGTGACAGATTGTCAGAGAAAGCCTTCTTTTGCCCTGTAACACCATTTCTTGTTGACTTTATTTCAGAGCCCCTGTGGCTGTTGAAGCTTTAAACAGCAGCCTTCCCAGGTCCAGTATTTCTGTTGTGTTTGGACAGCCTGGACTTCTGGGAGAGGCCACTGGCTTTCCTGGGAATGCTGTCTTCAAACAGCACCTCCTCTGAAAGTCTTCCCTGGTCTTTTGGGTAGAATTACATTTCTACAAAAACTTTGTTAACACACACCGTACAGCAATTGTTTCCAGTTTCTGTTCAGAATTGACAAGCACTCATGGAGGGGTTGCCATGAGGTATCATCTAGGTATTTTCACAGACTACCTCTTAGAGTCTTAGATATACATTATTGACAACTCTTCTCTCTTTGTTCAACTTTAAACTCTTTGAGATGAAAATGTGTCTTTCATTGTTCTTGTCATTTTCAGTCAAGTGCTTATTGTATTGGTCTTCCCTGGTGGCTCAGATGGTAGAGAATCTTCCTGATAACTTTTTTAAAATTATAAATTTATTTTAATTGGAGGCTAATTACTTTATAATATTGTATTGGTTTTGCCATGCATCAACATGAATCTGCTATGGGTGTACATGTGTTTCCCATCCTGAACCCCTCTCCCACCTCCCTCCCCATACCATCCCTCTGGGTCATCCTGGTGCACCAGCCCCAAGCATCCTGTATCCTGCATCGAACCTGGACTGGGAGATTCATTTCACATATGATATTATACATGTTTCAGTGCTATTCTCCCAAATCATCCCATCCTCTCCCTCTCCCACAGAGTCCAAAAGACTGTTCTATACGTCTGTGTCTCTTTTGCTGTCAAATGGCAACCCACTCCAGTATTCTTGCTTGGAGAATCCCAGGGATGGGGGAGCCTCATGGGCTGCTGTCTATGGGGTCGCACAGAGTCGGACACAACTGAAGCGACGCAACAGCAGCAGCAGCATACAGGGTTATTGTTACCATTCTGCTAAATTCCATATATATGCACTAGTATACTATATTGGTGCTTTTCTTTCTGGCTTACTTTACTCTGTTTAATAGGCTCCAGTTTCAGCCACCTCATTAGAACTGATTCAAATATATTCTTTTTAATGGTTGAGTAATACACTATTGTGTATATGTACCACAGCTTTCTTATCCATTCATCTGCTGATGGACATCTAGGTTGCTTCCATGTCCTGGCTATTATAAACAGTGCTGTGATGAACATTGGGGTACACGTGTCTCTTTCAATTCTGGTTTCCTTGGTGTATATGCCCAGCAGTGGGATTGCTGGGTCATATGGCAGTTCTATTTCCAGTTTTTTCAGGAATCTCCACACTGTTCTTCATAGTGGCTCTATTAGTTTGCATTCCCACCAACAGTGTAAGGGGGTTCCTTTTTCTCCACACCCCCTCCAGCATTTATTGCTTGTAGACTTTTGGATAGCAGCCATTCTGACTGGCATGAAATGGTACCTCACTGTGGTTTTGATTTGCATTTCTCTGATAATGAGTGATGTTGAGCATCTTTTCATGTGTGTGTTAGCCATCTGTATGTCTTCTTTGGAGAAATGTCTGTTTAGGTCTTTGGCCCATTTTTTGATTGGGTGGTTTATTTTTCTGGAGTTGAGCTGTGGGAATTGCTTGTATATTTTTGAGATTAGTTGTTTGTCAGTTGCTTCATTTGCTATTATTTTCTACCATTCTGAAGGCTGTCTTTTCACCTTGCTTATAGTGTCCTTTGTTGTGCAGAAGCTTTTAATTTTAATTAGATCCCATTTGTTTATTTTTGCTTTTATTTCCAATATTCTGGGAGGTGGGTCATAGAGGATCCTGCTGTGATTTATGTCAGGGAGTGTTTTGCCTATGTTCTCCTCTAGGAGTTTTATAGTTTCTGGTCTTACATTTAGATCTTTAATCCATTTTGAGTTTGTTTTTGTGTGTAGTGTTAGAAAGTGTTCTAGTTTCATTGTTTTACAAGTGGTTGACCAGTTTTCCCAGCACCACTTGTTAAAGAGATTGTCTTTTCTCCATTGTATATTCTTGCCTCCTTTGTCAAAGATAAGGTGTCCATATGTGTGTGGATTTATCCCTGGGCTTTCTATTTTATTCCGTTGATCTATATTTCTGTCTTTGTGCCAGTACCATACTGTCTTGATGACTGTTGCTTTGTAGTAGAGCCTGAAGTCAGGCAGGTTGATTCCTCCAGTTCCATTCTTCTTTCTCAAGATTGCTTTGGCTACTAGAGGTTTTTTGTATTTCCATACAAATTGTGAAATTATTTGTTCTAGCTCTGTGAAAAATACTGTTGGCAGCTTCATAGGGATTGCATTGAATCTATAGATTGCTTTGGGTAGTATACTCATTTTCACTATATTGATTCTTCTGATCCATGAACATGGTATATTTCTCCATCTATTAGTGTCCTCTTTGATTTCTTTCACCAGTGTTTTATAGTTTTCTATATATAGACCTTTAGTTTCTTTAGGTAGATATATTTCTAAGTATTTTATTCTTTTTGTTGCAATGGTGACTGGAATTGTTTCCTTAATTTCTCTTTCTATTTTCTCATTATTAGTGTATAGGAATGCAAGGGATTTCTGTGTGTTGATTTTATATCCTGCAACTTTACTATATTCATTGATTAGCTCTAGTAATTTTCTGATGGGTTTCTTTAGGGTTTTCTATGTAGAGGATCATGTCATCTGCAAACAGTGAGAGTTTTACTTCTTTTCCAATTTGGATTCCTTTTATTTCTTTTTCTGCTCTGATTGTTGTGGCAAAAACTTCCAAAACTATGTTGAATAGTAGCAGTGAGAGTGGGCACCTTTGTCTTGTTCCTGACTTTAGGGGAAATGCTTTCAATTTTTCACCATTGAGGATAATGTGTGCTGTGTGTTTGTCATATATAGCTTTTATTATGTTGAGGTATGTTCCTTCTATTCCTGCTTTCTGGAGGATTTTCATCATAAATGGATGTTGAATTTTGTCAAAGGCTTTCTCTGCATCTATTGAGATAATTATATGGCTTTTATTTTTTAACTTGTTAATGTGGTGTATTACATTGATTGATTTGTGGATATTGAAGAATCCTTGCATCCCTGGGATAGAGCCCACTTGGTCATGATGTATGATCTTTTTAATGTGTTGTTGGACTCTAGTTGCTAGAATTTTGTTAAGGATTTTTGCATCTATGTTCATCAGTGATATTGGCCTGTAGTTTTCTTTTATTATGACATCTTTGTCAGGTTTTGGTATTAGGGTGATGGTGGCCTCATAGAATGAATTTGGAAGTTTACCTTCCTGTGCAATTTTTTGGAAGAGTTTGAGTAGGATAGGTGTTAGCTCTTCTCTAAATTTTTGGTAGAATTCAGCTGTGAAGCCATCTGGACCTGGGCTTTTGTTTGCTGGAAGATTTCTGATTATAGTTTCAATTTCCATGCTTGTGATGGGTCTGTTAAGATTTTCTATTTCTTCCTGGTTCACTTTTGGAAAGTAGTACTTTTCTAAGAATTTGTCCATTTCTTCCACGTTGTCCATTTTATTGGCATATAATTGCTGATAGTAGTCTCTTATGATCCTTTGTATTTCTGTCTTGTCTGTTGTGATCTCTCTGTTTTCATTTCTAATTTTATTGATTTGATTTTTCTCCTTTTGTTTCTTGATGAGTCTGGCTAATGGTTTGTCAATTTTATTTATCCTTTCAAACAACCAGGTTTTAGCTTTGTTGATTTTTGCTATGGTCTCTTTTGTTTCTTTTGCATTTATCTCTGCCCTAATTTTTAAGATTTCTTTCTTTCTACTAACCCTGGGTTCTTCATTTCTTACTTTTCTAGTTGCTTTAGGTGTAGAGTTAGGTTATTTATTTGACTTTTTTCTTGTTTCTTGAGGTATGCCTGTATTGCTATGAACCTTCCCCATAGCACGGTTTTTACAGTGTCCCACAGGTTTTGGGTTGTTGTATTTTCATTTTCATTCATTTCTATGCATATTTTGATTTCTTTTTGATTTCTTCTGTGATTTGTTGTTCAGCAGTGTGTTGTTCAGCCTCCATATGTTGGAATTTTAAATAGTTTTTCTCCTGTGATTGAGATCTAATCTTACTGCATTGTGGTCAGAAAAGATGCTTGGAATGATTTCAATTTTTTTGAATTTACAAAAGCTAGATTTATGGCCCAGGATGTGGTCTATCCTGGAGAAGGTTCCATGCGCACTTGAGAAAAAGGTGAAATTCATTGTTTGTGGGTGAAATATCCTATAGATATCAATTAGGTCTAACTGGTCTATTGTATCATTTAAAGTTTGTGTTTCTTTGTTAATTTTCTGTTTAGTTGATCTATCCATAGGTGTGAGTGGGGTATTAAAGTCTCCCACTATTATTGTGTTATTGTTAATTTCCCCTTTCATACTTGTTAGCATTTGTCTTACATATTGTGGTGCTCCTATGTTGGGTGCATATATATCTATAACTGTTATATCTTCTTCTTGGATTGATCCTTTGATCATTATGTAGTGTTCTTCTTTGTCTCTTTTCACAGCCTTTGTTTTAAAGTCTATTTTATCTGATGTGAGTATTGCTACTCCTGCTTTCTTTTGGTCTCTACTTGCATGGAATATCTTTTTCCAGCCCTTCACTTTCAGTCTGTATGTGTCCCTTGTTTTGAGGTGGGTCTCTTATAGACAACATATAGGGGTCTTGTTTTTGTGTCCATTCAGCCAGTCTTTGTCTTTTGGTTGGGGCGTTCAACCCATTTACGTTTAAGGTAATTATTGATAAGTATGATCCTGTTGCCATTTACTTTATTGTTTTGGGTTCAAGTTTATACACCCTTTTTGTGTTTCCTGTCCAGAGAAGATCCTTTAGCATTTGTTGGAGAGCTGGTTTGGTGGTGCTGAATTCTCTCAGCTTTTGCTTGTCTGTAAAACTTTTGATTTCTCCTTCATATGTGAATGAGATCCTTGCTGGTTATAGTAATGTGGGCTGTAGGTTATTTTCTTTCATCACTTTAAATATGTCCTGCCATTCCCTCCTGGCCTAAAGAGTTTCTATTGAAAGATCAGCTATTATCCTTATGGGAATCCCCTCATGTGTTATTTGTTGTTTTTCCCTTACTGCTTTTAATATTTGTTCTTTGTGTTTGATCTTTGTTAATTTGATTAATATGTGTCTTGGGGTGTTTCGCCGTGGGTTTATCTTATTTGGGACTCTGGGTTTCTTTGACTTGGGTGATTATTTCTTTCACCATTTTAGGAAAGTTTTCAACTATTATCTCCTCGAGTATTTTCTCATGGTCTTTCTTTTTGTCTTTTTCTTCTGGGACTCCTATGATTCGAATGTTGGGGCATTTAACATTGTCCCAGAGGTCTCTGAGATTGTCCTCATTTCTTTTAATTCGTTTTTCTTTTTTCCTCTCTGCTTCATTTATTTCTACCATTCTATCTTCTACCACACTAATCCTATCTTCTGCCTTTATTCTACTGTCAGCTCCCTCCAGACTGTTTTTGAACTCATTTATTGCATTATTCGTTATATGTGTGTTAGTCGCTCAGTCATGCCCGACTCTTTGCGACCCCATGGACTGCAATCCACCAGGTTCCTCTGTCCATGAGATTTTCCAGGCAAGGATTCTGGAGTGGGTTGCCATTTCCTTCTCTAGGGGATCTTCCCAACCCAGGGATTGAACCTGGGTCTCCTGCACTGCAGGCAGATTCTTTACCGACTGAGCTACAAGGAAAGCCCCTATTCATTATATATTGACTCTTTTATTTCTTCTAGGTCCTTGTTGAACCTTTCTTGCATCTTCTCAATCCATATCTCCAGGCTATTTATCTGTGATTCCATTTTGATTTCAAGATTTTGGATCATTTTCACTATCATTATTCAGAATTCTTTATCAGGTAGATGGCAACCCACTCCAGTACTATTGCCTGGAAAATCCCACGGACAGAGGAGCCTGGTAGGCTGCAGTCTATGGGGTTACAAAGAGCTGGACACGACTGAGCGACTTCACTGTCACTGTCCTTATCTCTTCCTCTTTGGTTTGGTTTGGTGGGCATTTATCCTGTTCCTTTACCTGCTGGGTTTTCCTCTGTCTCTTCATCTTGTTTATATTGCTGTGTTTGGGGTGGCCTTTCTGTATTCTGGCAGTTGTGGAGTTCTCTTTATTGTGGAGTTTCCTTGCTGTGGGTGGGGTTGTACAGGTGGCTTGTCAAGGTTTCTTGGTTAGGAAACTTGTGTTGGTGTTCTAGTGGGTGGAGCTGGATTTCTTCTCTCTGGAGTGCAATGAAGTGTCCAGTAATGAGTTATGAGATGTCAATGGGTTTGGAGTGACTTTGGCCAGCCTGTATATTGAAGCTCAGGGCTGTGTTCCTGTGTTGCTGGAGAATTTGTGTGGTATGTCTTGCTCTGGAACTTGTTGGTCCTTGGGTGGTGCTTGGTTTCAGTGTAGGTATGGAGGCATTTGATGAGCTCCTGTCGATTAATGTTCCCTGGAGTCAGGAGTTCTCTGGTGTTTGGACTTAAGCCTCCTGCTTCTGGTTTTCAGTCTTATTTTTACAGTAGCCTCAAGACTTCTCCATCTATACAGCACCGTTGATAAAACATATAGGTTAAAGATGAAAACTTTCTCCACATTGAGGGACACCCAGAGAGGTTCACAGAGTTACATGGAGAAGAGAAGAGGGAGGAGGGAGATAGAGGCGACCAAGAGGATAAAGGGGGGAATCAAAAGGAGAGAGACAAATCCAGCCAGTAATCAGTTCCCTAAGTGTTCTCCACCGTCCAGAACACACAGAAATTCACAGAGTTGGGTAGAGAAGAGAAGGGGAGGGAGGAGATAGAGGCAACCTGGTGGAGAAAAAGGATAGTCCAAAGGGGGAGAGGGATGTCAAGCCAGTAATCTCGCTCCCAAGTAAAAATGGGTACTGAAGATTGGGTCCTTAAAGGTACAAAATTGATAACAAATACCAAAAAGCAAAGATTAAAGGTCTAGAGTAGAAGCTGGATTTTCAAAAATACAATATTAATGAAAAAAAGTCACAAAAATTATAAAATGTATATATATGAAGTTTGCTTTAAAAAATAGGGTCTCTCTTTTTTTTGCAAAGTAATAATAGGTTATAAAAATGAAAATTAAAGGAGTAATAGAGGACTTTAAATATTTTTTAAAATTAAAGAATGATAGTAAAAATATATCTAGAATTTTCTCTGGTGTTGTTGTGGGCAGTGTCGGGTCAGTTCCTTTTCAGATAGTTCCTTGGTCCGGCTTATATGTCTCAAGATCTATAGGCCCCTTCCTATGTACTCGGTACTAACTACAGGGTTTTAATCTATTGCACCTGTCACTTCCAAGGAGGTTCCCTCTGTTTTAGCTTCTTCTGTTTGCTGGTCTCTTCACTGTCTGATTTCCGCCCTGACACAAGGGGGCGGTGGTGGACACTTTTTTAGGCTCACTTGTTCAGTCACGCTGTGGGGAGGGAGGGATGCTGCAAACAAATAACACTGGCATGTGCTCGCAGTGTCTCAGCCACACTGGGCCTGCCCCCACTCACAGCTCATGTGCCCTCCCTGCCCACACTGCTCAGGCTCTAGGTTGCTCTGCTGGGAACTGTCTGAGGCTGGCCCTGGGCTGCATGCACCTGAGGTCTAAGCCGCTCAGGTTCAGGCACTCAGGTAGTCCTCAGAAGCACAGACTCGGTTGGGCCTGCATTTTGTGTCCTTCCCAGATCCGAGCAGCTCAGGTGACCAGGTGTTTGGCGAGCATGGTCGCTGCGACTTATCGCCTCCCCCATCCCTGCCGCTCGGTTTTCTGGCTGTACAACCAGTGCACCTTCTCAGGCGGATGTTGATCATCCAGAATCCCAAGAAGTCTTGGTTAGTGATGAAGCCTGCTTGCAGTTTGTAGATAATGCCTCTCTGGGGCTGAGATTCCCCTCTTCCAGCTCTGGCTGCCCTCGCCTGCCTGTCTCCGGAGGGGGATAGGCTGGTCTGCAGCCGGCTAGCTCTGCTCAGTCCTTTGTTCTGTGAGCGGGCCTGACTGGTGTCTTACAGCTTTTCACGGGGTAGTTACCCCACAGTCTGATTTGCTATCCCAAGTTAGTTCCCTCAGATTGACCTCGGGGCATTCAGGCCGGGTCCTTACTCTAAGCAATGCAGCTGGCGCCTCCCTGCCCAGCCTCCGCTTGCTAGTGGTGGGTGCAGGCATCTGAGCTGCTTCTCTGCTGGGGGAGTTACCACTGGGCATGTAATCTGTGGGGTTTAATTATTTATTTATTTTTCCTCCCGATTATGTTGCCCTCTGTGGTTCCAAGGCTCACCACAGACTCGGCAGTGAGAGTGTTTCCTGGTGTTTGGAAACTTCTCTTTTTTTTAAGACTCCCTTCCTGGGTCCGAGCTCTGTCCCTACCTCTTTTGTCTCTCTTTTGTCTTTTATATTTTTTCCTACCTCCTTTCGAAGACAATGGGCTGCTTTTCTTGGTGCCTGATGTCCTCTGCCGGCATTCAGAAGTTGTTTTGTGGAATTTACTCAGCATTCAAATGTTCTTTTGATGAATCTGTGGGGGAGAAAGTGGTCTCCCCGTCCTATTCCTCTGCCATCTTAGGACCGCCCCCTGCCTGATAACTTTTGAGTGAATGTATGATGTAGCAGTAAGGAATCTGCCTGCCATGCAGGAGACGCAGGAGCCTCAGGATCTATCCCTGGGTTGGGAAGATCCCCTAGAGTAGGAAATGGCAACCTACTCCAGTATTCTTGCCTGGAAAATTCTGTGGACAGAGAATTCTGATGGGCTGTAGTCCATGGGGTTGCAAAAAATCAGACATGACCGAGTGACTAAGCATTCACACACTGAGTAAAAATTAATGACTGCCTGGGACCAAGCAGCTTAAGCCTGCAAGGTTATGCATATAAGAAAAATCACTTAGTCTTGCCACATAATGTGGATGGCAACAAATGGCTGGCTGTTCCATTATCCCCGATTTAATCACCAAATGCTATTTTAATTAACCTTTTTTATGGTAGTAAAAATAGATACATTAAAATTTACCTTTGAAATGGTTTTTAAGTGGTGTTAAGTACAGTACCATTGTTGTGTAACCATTCCCACCATGCATCTTCTGAATTTTTTATCTTCAAAATGAAACTCCTTCGCAATTTTCATTAAAAATATTTATCACAGCAACACATGCACCTAATTTAAAAATAATTTTAATACAAGAAGTCTTATGAAAAAGATCAATTCCCCTCTCTTTTCATCTGAGAAGCAATTACTTTCTACTCTTTTAATGGTTTCTTTTGATGTTTATCCGCATATTTACAAGGAATAATTTCTTACCTCTATTTTCAAATATATCAATTTCACATTATTTCTAGACTACTGTGATAGCAGTTAAGACTCCAACTCTCTTCTTTCATCTCTGCCACCTATGCTGTCTGAATCTTCCCTACAGTTATCCCCCAATTTTTGGTTAAATCAGTAATGTCTGTGACACAACTTTGATTAAGTGAATAATTAGTGTTTACACCGTTTGAGTCCACAGTGGTGTGTAAACCTGGACGCCGGTATTCAAGGTGCAAGTGGAGGAAGGATGGGCTAAGTTCACTCTGAAGTCTTTTATTTAAGCCTTTTTATTTTTTAAATTTTTTGCCTGGTGCCACATCGAATCCTTTGCTGTGCTAGGCTTCCCAGAATTCTGAGCCTCTCACACTTGCTTTCCATGGAGAATAAACCTCTGTTCCAGAGTGGGCAGGGAGGGGAGCCCGGTGGTGGGTGAGAACCAGGCGTGTCACCTGATTCTGTGGGGATGGGGTTGGTGGGGGCAGTGGCAGGAACTGGCTTCTAACTTCACTCTCTCTAGACTTGATTCCAGCCTGCACACACACACATCTCCTCAGCGACCCTGCAGGCTCAATTCCGGTGCTTCTCTGCAGCACTGATTCACATGGGCAGTTACATGGAAATACCAATCCATACATGTGCCAAGATGTATGGACTGAGGTCCATCAGTGCTCAGGGCTCCATACATATGCCAGGATCTTTGTCTGCTGTTGCCTCCTCTTGAATTCTCTTTGTCCTTGGGGGTGATGTCTTTTTAATTTTGTCATTGTGATTTTAGTCAAGTGTTGGGAGGGAAAGGAAGTGAATACGTCTGGTCAATTTGTTGTGATTAACCTGAAATTCATACGCACATTAAATGGAGAGAAGATCCCAACATTTAAAATTTACTTACAACCCATTAGAGGAGTTTCTAACAAGTGAGAGCAGAAGGCAGTGATGGGCCCATCTTTCTCCCTTATTCTCACTTTTTCTCAGGATGTGGAGAAGATTAGGGAACAAGATCAAATCTTGAAAAACAAAGTTATTTTTGGAAGGATGCCCTTTTACTGAGATATTCGGGATGTTGCAAGGGTATGGGTCTGGAAAAAGAAGACCTTGAAATCAAATTTGCATGATATATTTTTGATATGTTTAATGTAGAAATTTCTATTTTTATGTGAGCTTGGCAAGGATATTATTATTTTTCAGAGAATCTTTCCATTGAAGGTCAGTAAGAGAATTAACATTAGGGTTTAGTTTGGTCTGTAGCATGTTACTGGCATTCTTTCGAGTTGGGGTTCACCAGTTCAAGCTCCTGGAGAGAGCAGTGAGCTTCTTTCTCAGCCCTTTGCCCACTGGCCCCTCAGCTGCAGGCTTGTGTATTCTTCATGCTGTCAGCTGGCACACTGGAAGCATGAAACTCCTCCTGGCTTGTCTTCTGGAAATTTCTCTGAGATCTTCATGCTTGCCCCTTCTTTCTGATGCTTTTTCTTAAGTGGAAGAAAATTTCCCACCAAACAAGGGCACAAAGGCCATTCACGTGTCAGAGGGTTTCTTTAGAGGGACACAGACATCACCAGCAGCTTGGGAGTGAGAATTTGCCTTGCCCCAGCCTTTCTGTGGCTGTCTGGAAGATCTGGGCCTTGGAAGATCTAAGAACATGAGTATTTGGTAGAGGGCAGCTGTCTGGTTAACTCCTGTCTTTCTTGTCCTGTGTCCTAGCTCCTGCTTCTTACCAGTAGGTGGCAAGCTAGGCCTGGGGAAAAATAGCAAGAACCTGATGGTTTTGTGGATTCGGTTTGATCTGGCAAGGCTGTTTTCTGCAGACATGTGGGGTGTGAGGAATTCTCTGAAGGAAGCAAAAGGATTCCTGGAGGTCTATCATCAGGCTAGTTAGCGGGTCATCTTAGTATTAGCTTATTATTATTTTTTAAATAAAGGGTATCTGTGTCTAACACACATTTTTGATAGGAAGACTTTCTTAGCTCACGTGCTGATCGCTTCCAGCATGCAGTTCAGGAGATGGGCTTCCAGACCGACGGGCAAAACTACTCTGGAAGGGTTGATTAGAGGTGAGGATTTGGGATAAACAAGACCGGAAACTAGACATCGAAGTCATAAACAGAGAGATGAGAGTCAGTGCAGCAAGTCAAAGCTAGGATCCTGGAGGGTAAGGCAGTAGCCAAGCAGGGCAGAGGCACCAGAGGGGACTACGGCAGTGTGGACTCACCAGCTGGCACAGCTAGGCGGAAACACGCATCTGGGGGTGTCCCTGGCACCAGCTCCTGTAATCCTGTTAACTCTGGGTATGCCGGTCTGCCTCTTGGCAATGTGTCTAGCGTGGTGGTGAAGAGCTTTGGCTTTAGAGACTGAGGGTGGGTTGGAATTGCAAATCTGGCAACTCCTAGGACTGTGAGATATGGCGTGTTGTCCGCCTTCTCTGTGCCTCTGACGTCTCACCGTCCAGATGTATTACTACTCAGCTTGAGGTTGTCAAATTTAAATGAAAAATTTTATTACTAATTCTAGAAAGGAATAGGGGCTTTATAAATAGTATCTTGGATTAAGCTTATTCGTGGATTAAAGTGTAATGAAAAATTAAAAAGAAGCATCTCATAAATACACTCTTTGGTCACCAGGGGAGATAAATATGAGAAAATAGCACTAAGCAACTTTCTTACCCTGAGAGGGTGTTTCCCCTCTTCCCGTTTTCCTCAAGAGAGCGGTGTACCTTTCTTTGTGATGGGTGAGAAAATTCTGAGCACAGAGCAGCAGATTATCTTGAAGGTGGCAGAAAAACCACTGTTGAGCTTGTCCAGAGGCACATCCCTAATTTCTGTCTTTTTATTCAGATAGCAATGATAACAGTATTTTCTAGTCCAGACATGTTTAGCTTCATTTAGGAAGAAGATTCAGAAGTATGTTCAGAGCATTTGCAGATATAGTTTTTTGGTTTTTGTTTATTTGTAGATTTCTTTTGATGTGGGCTCCCTTTTTCCTTAAGTCTTAATTGAAATTATTACAACAGTGCTTCTGTTGTCTGTTTAGCCACCAGGAATGTGGGATCTTAGCCTCCTGACCAGGGATGGAACCGGCACACCCTGATTGGAAGGCAAAGTCTTAATCCCTGGATCACCAGGGAAGTCCCCCACATATACTTTTAAATAAAATAAGGAAGCTGCATAATGGAGGGCAGACACAAGGTGGAGACGCACCACGCCTCTTTTCTTTCCTGGCTTCCTACCCGGTTCTTCACTTCTGGGGTGAACAGCATCACCCCTCAGACCCACACACCAGCCTAGGCTGTGGGGAGGTTTTGCTGTCTCAGGGGTAGAGTTTCTTGTATGTTCAAGTGTGTTGAGTGTGCCAGCTCTTACATCACTGACTTGAAATAAAGACATTCTAGATTTTATCTCTCCCACCTCTAATTTTATTGTGCTCCAGAGTATTGGTGCTCCTCAGTTAAAGCCGATCATGATGGTCAAAGGGTAAAGAATCCTCCTGCAATACAGGAGACCCAGGTTCAGTCCCTGGGTGGGGAAGATCCCCTGGAGAAGGGAAAGGCAACACACTCCAGTACTCTGGCCTGGAGAATCCCATGGACAGAGGAGCCTGGCGGGCTACAGTCCAGGGGGTCACAGAGTCAGACACAACTGAGCGACTAACACACAGACACACACACACAGACACACACACAATGATGGATGTGTTTAGAGGGAAGCCGTGGTCTTCTTTTCCAAGTGCTGTGTTGAAACTCCTCTGGTGACAGCTGGTAGGCATGATGGGGATGGAGACGGAGACTTCCACCCTTAGTTCAGTTCAGTTCAGTCAGTCATGTCTGACTCTTTGTGACCCATGGACTGTAGCCCGCCAGGCCTCCCTGTTCCTCACCAACTCCTGGAGTTTACTCAAACTCATGTCCTTTGAGTCGGTGATGTCATCCAACCATCTCATCCTCTGTCATCCCCTTCTTCTCTTGCCTTCAATCTTTCCCAGCATTAGGATCTTTTCCAATGAGTCAGTTCTTCACATCAGGTGGCCAAAGTACTGGAGTTTCAGCTTCAGCATCAGTCCTTCCAATGAATATTCAGGACTGATTTCCTTTAGGATGGACTGGTTGGATCTCCTTGCAGTCCAAGGGACTCTCAAGAGTCTTCTCCAGCACCATAGTTCAAAAGCATCAATTCTTTGGCACTTTTCTGTATGGTCCAACTCTCACACCCGTAGATGACTAACCCTTCTACCCTATTGCTAGCCAGTTCTGCTCCTTAGAGGTTAACTCTACTCCACGGCCACAGCATCTTTCTGAATCCAATAAACAGAGCTATGTGGTTTGAGGGAAGCATCATGATAAAAGCCCAGGAGAAGAACCCAGGCCTCACTGAAAAGTCACTGTTAGAACCATCATCCCATTCAACACACATCAACTCGTTATCCATTAAACAGAGGCCAGCACCCTCACTTAACATACATATTTTTACATTTCCTAGTCACTGTTACAGTGTGATTTTATTGAACCAGTTCTGTGAAAATACCACTTCACATGTAGTTATGGTTTAAAAAGAAGGCAATCACCGATTTGCTCTAAGAGGAGCTGGGGAGGACTCATGAAAGTGACATTTCCTTTGTTCTTTGGATCAAAAACTCAACAGCAAGTAACCTATAGACTGAAACATTCCTCGGTAACTTCCTGCCAAGCTCTGGAGCCCACTCCTCTGGACTGGATCACCATTTGATCTGAAATGTCGGTTCTAAGTTTCTATCATTAAACATCCTTTTGATTCAGTTCAGTTCAGTTGCTCAGTCATGTCCGACTCTTTGCGACCCCATGAATCGCAGCACGCCAGACTTCCCTGTCCATCACCATCTCCCGGAGTTCACTCAGACTCACGTCCATCGAGTCCGTGATGCCATCCAGCCATCTCATCCTCTGTTGTCCCCTTCTCCTCCTGCCCCCAATCCCTCCCAGCATCAGAGTCTTTTCCAATGAGTCAACTCTTCACATGAGGTGGCCAAAGTACTGGAGCTTCAGCTTTAGCATCATTCCTTCCAAAGAAATCTCCCCAAGAAGATCCAGGGTTGATCTCCTTCAGAATGGAGTGGTTGGATCTCCTTGCAGTCCAAGGGACCCTCAAGAGTCTTCTCCAACACCACAGTTCAAACGCATCAATTCTTCGGCGCTCAGCCATCTTCACAGTCCAACTCTCACATCCATACATGACCACAGGAAAAACCATAGCCTTGACTAGACAGACCTTAGTCGGCAAAGTAATGTCTCTGCTTTTGAATATACTATCTAGGTTGGTCATAACTTTTCTTCCAAGGAGTAAGCGTCTTTCAATTTCATGGCTGCAGTCACCATCTGCAGGGATTTTGGAGCCCCCAAAAATAAAGTCTGACACTGTTTCTACTGTTTTCCCATCTATTTCCCATGAGGTGGTGGGACCAGATGCCATGTTCTTCATTTTCTGAATGTTGAGCTTTAAGCCAACTTTTTCACTCTCCTCTTTTACTTTCATCAAGAGGCTTTTTCGCGTCTCTTCACTTTCTGCCATAAAGGTGGTGTCATCTGCATATCTGAGGTTATTGATATTTCTCCTGGCAATCTTGATTCCAGCTTGTGTTTCTTCCAGTCCAGCATTTCTCATGATGTACTCTGCATAGAAGTTAAATAAGCAGGGTGACAGTATACAGCCTTGACGTACTCCTTTTCCTACTGGAACCAGTCTGTTGTTCCATGTCCAGTTCTAACTGTTACTTCCTGACCTGCATATGGATTTCTCAAGAGGCAGGTTAGGTGGTCTGGTAGTTCCATCTCTTTCAAAGTTTTCCACAGTTTATTGTGGTCCACACAGTCAAAGGCTTTGGCATAGTCAATAAAGCAGAAATAGATGTTTTTCTGGAACTCTCTTGCTTTTTCCATGATCCAGTGGATGTTGGCAATTTGATCTCTGGTCCTTTTTATTACTATCTATAATTTTTTTTTCCACCAGCACCTCAATAGTAAGCTGGGTTTATGAAAACATTTCTCAGTTTCTTTTCCATTAAAGCATTCAGTATACTGGTCTAAAGTGCTGGTTATATTTTAGCATCTTTGTGGCTGTAAGTACGATGTCTATTATGACTCTGCATGCATGCTAAGTCACTTGAGAAATGTCTGACTCTGTACAACTCTATGAACTGTAGCCTACCAGGCTCCTCTGGCCATGGGATTTTCCAGGCAAGAATACTGGAGTGGGTTGCCATGTCCTCCTCTAAGGGATCTTCCTGACCCAGGGATTGAACCCACATCTCTTATATCTCCTGCAGTGGCAGGCAGGTTCTTTACCACTAGCGCCAACTGAGGAACACACGAAGATTCCTCTCATTAATCTTTCAGAGGTTCAGGAACCCCAGTTTGGAAATCACCGTATTCAATAGATCCTGTATTCTTTTCATTTCTCCTTTCTTCCTTCTTTCTTTCATTGCAAATAACCTACAGTATCTACCAGTGAGTACCCTAGTTAGTTACTAAGACAATAATACTTTGGACATATGACTATAGGATGAGATATTTGAAACTGAAGTTGTCCTGGAAATTCTAAGATACATGATCTTTTTAAAAAATTAATTTTATTGAAGTAAAGTTGACTTACAATGCTGTATTAATTTCTTCTGTACAACAGAGACTGTTATATATGTAAGTATACATTCATACGTATATTCTTTCTCATATTCTTTCCCATTATGGTTTGTCACAGGCTTTTAAATGTAGTTGTCTGTGCTATATAGTAGGACCTTGTCATTTATTCATCCTATGTATACTTGTTTATTTCTGGTAATTCCAAGCTCTCAGTACATTCCTCCCTTTTCAACCACAAGCTTTTTCTCTTTCTGTGATCTATTTCTGTTTCATAAATAGGTTTATTTGTGTTGTAATTCAGATTCCATGTATAAGTGATATTATACAACATTTGCTTTTTTTTCTTGACTTGGTTCACTTAGTATGATAATCTCTAGGTCCATCCATGTTGCTGCAAATGGTATTAGTTCATTCTTCCTTATGGCTGAGTAGTATTCCATCACATATATATCTTTATCCACATCTTCTTTATCCTGTCATCTGTGATGGACATTTAGGCAGTTTCCTTGTCTTGGGTATTGTAAATAGTGCTGATATGAACATAGGGGTGCAAGATACATGATCTTTTTCCTCAGCCTCTTGATTTTCATGACAATATCATGATTTATAGAATCTTTACTGTAAGTATTGTAATCAATTAATTAATAAAAAGAATAACTACTGTTAGTATTATAGAGAATTTACTGTGTATCTTGGGCTAGGTCCTTTACATACATTAGTCTTAAATCCATAATAATACAATGAAGCAGATAACAGCTTAAACTGCCTATTGAGGGCACAGAGGCTTCCGTTCTACTAGTAGGAAGAGGAAGAAGTGGGACTCAAGTTTTCTCAGACTATGGAGGACATGCTTCTCTTGCTCCTCTGTAAGTGGAACCTGAGAACTCTCAGGTTATGATGGGGAAGATGGTTTGCTTTTGACTTTCTTTCTTTCTAGAGAGAAAAAGGAGGGCAAGCACCAACTGTGAGAGGTGGCCTTTGTCTTGGATCCTGAAACAGTGCAGTGAAGACCACAAAGCCTTTGATGGTAACATGGGTTGTTGTAACTGACTGTGATCTTCTTTTTGTGGCTGTTGGATTTTCCATCTGACAATATCTGTGAAGAAAAATATTTTTCCATGAAAACCTCTGGGATGCAGCTCAGTGTTATTTGGTTTGGCTTCAAGTGTTCTTCACCTGATGATATTTGAGAAGAAAAATATTTCCTCTTGAAAACCTCCGGGAAGCAGCTTAGTGTTATTTAGGTTTGGCTCCATATGTTCCCCCATTTGTGTAGAAACCTGCAGTACTGTTTCTCAATTCTGTACTGATGTCCTAGGAATGGTGAGCAATTGGTCTTTCTATCTGTGTATCTGGGCTTCCCTGATAGCTCAGTTGGTAAAGAATCCAGCTGTAATGCAAGAGACTCTGGTTGGATTCCTGGGTCAGGAAGATCCACTGGAGAAGGGATAGGCTACCCACTCCAGTGTTCTTAGGCTTCCCTTGCGGCTCAGCTGGTAAAGAATCTGCCTGCAATGTGGGAGACCTGGGTTCACTCTAAATATCGGTCATCAACCTATCTGTTGATCTATCAGTCTGTCTCTCCATATCTAGGTCTCTCTATCTAGATCGATCTATCCATATCTATCTTTTTTTGTATCTATCTGTATCTTTATAAGGGCTTCCCAAGTGGCTCTAGTGGTAAAGAATCCACCTGCCGATGTAGGAGATGCAAGACACACAGGTTTGATCCCTGGGTTGTGAAGAACCCCTGGAGGAGGAAATGGCAACCCACTCCAGTATTCTTGCCTGGAAAATCCCATGGACACAAGATCCTGGTGCGTTACAGTTCATGGGTTGCAGAGTCATACACAATTGAGCTTATACATACACGTATATTTATAAAGTATTAACTATTTATGTAGTATATAATATATACTATATACTGCATTAAAATATAATTATATTACATTTAAATATAATTTGTACATACAATGTTAAAAATATATTTATATTTTAAAATGTTTTTAAATATTAAAAATATTTTTAAATTATAGATATGTTTTGTGTTAAGCATGGATATGTTTAACCTTAATCCTTCCTCATTGGAAAAGTATAACTGACTATTTTGTCTCAGAAAGGATCGATAAAAATCTCACTCCCTTTGAAAAGGATTTCTGAACCGTAGGGTAGTCATCAGTTTCTCTGATTTGAATTAAAATGTCTTCTTGGATTCATGTCAATGTATGGCAAAACCAATACAGTATTGTAAAGTAAAAATAAAAATTAAAAAAAATGTCTTCTTACTTTCAGCCCCTATCTTCTAGTGTCACCTGTCTGTGTTTGCAAGGTAAGGAATGTAGTTAGGTGACCTTGCTACCTAGGGAACTGAGTTGCGGCTCTCTGCTTTCCCATAGCCCAGTTTACTCCTCCTTCAGGAACATTCAGTCTGTTTTCAGGAACTCTGGGTCCATTCACGAAAATGGAAAACTGAAGTTTCAGGAGGGAAATGATGGGAGGAAAAAAGAAGGGGAAAAGGAGGATTTACTGGCATGTGGTAAGGAAATGAATACTGTTTCTTATAACCCAGCATGTCTTCACTTCCTGAGCCATCTGGACTTATTACTTAAATGGAGAATGAAAGAGTTTCTAATGACTTTGAGCTTTTAAGAGCTGCATGCTCCCTTTTTACTAAATGAGTGAACTTCATTTCTGGTTCAGGGGCTGTCTGGTTCTGGTAGAATGAATTTGCCAAATGATACCCCAAAAGCCAGTCTCCCCAGCATTGTCCCCAGCTAGAGATAACTGGTGAAAAGATTAGATTCCAGCCGGAGGCAATGCTTTTTTTAAAAGTTAATTTTTGTTATTTTCCCCTATCGTTTTTGTCCGTGGAGCTCAGTTATTAAATTTAGGGACCTTGTGTCCAGTTCATGGCTTTAAAATCACTTTACAGATTTCACTACCAGGCAAGACAAGAGTACATTAATTGGGATAGAACAGTAAAGATAATGTTTCTATTCTCAGCATCAACTGCTGAGTTTTTAGAAAAATGATCAAGAAGTCTTTCTCTATTCTTGGAGAGGTGTTTCTGAGGGGAATAGAAGGTCCTTTGGTCCAATCCACCCTCACAACAAGACTTTAAACCAAGAGAAGCAAAAAGAAGTTACGAAGCTATAAGATAGCTCCAGCTGCAGGAACTGAAGTCTATGGCTTAATTTGTTTGAATAGAAATAGAAATAGAAGCTCATGTTCTTTGAAAATAAAACATCCAGTAGGTTGAGGATCTATGAACTTCCTGTGATTTTCTTGCATTTGCAGTACCCAAGCTAATGGCCAGACTTTCTCATCATTGACTTTTTGGGCAGCTTGAGTGGGAATCAAATGCATCACTGGTTATCTGAGAACAGCCCAGTAATACTTTATGAAAGTGAAGTGTGCTGTACTTGAAGTCCAAAGATGCTTTCCACCCACCCTGGGAACAACCTGTGCTTTTCTTCTCTAGCCAAGGTGTTGACTTTGTAGAAATCCACCTACAGCCTGTTCTGTTTTCCTCGGGACTGACAGTTCCCAAGGACAGGGCTGTGAACAGGGCGCAGGGTACAGGGTACCTTCCCAGCACAGTGTTAAGACCAGTGGCTCCAAAGAGACTCACCTTGGTCTCCAATGAGGCTGTACAATTCAGACAACTTCCACAGTATCACTGGAAAGATATCTATGAGTGAAGAGGGAAATATGGGTGAATTTCTACATTTTAGGGGCCTAGGAAAGTTGATGAAAGAAGGCAAATATCAAACTCAACTACAGTTTATGATACCAAGTCTAAGTAACAAATATGCCTTAATGAAACTCCCATCACCCAAGGCTTACGCTTTTAAAAATTTCTATTTTATTTTTTATGAGTTGCTTTTGAAGTCAGAAAATATAAGCAGAGTAAAAATATGTCTCCATGATGTCAAATCTGGGTAAAAAGTGGAACAAATCAGACAGGCAGGGAGTTTTCAGTCTGCTTCACAACAAATATTGGTCTTTTGACTTTTGTAATTTTCTTATCTTTGGTAGCTGGCCAACTACTAAGTTTGTTGTTCTTAGGGAATGCTGAAAGTGGTGCTGACAGGAGTCAACTTGGTATTAATATGTTTTTGTCATTTCCTGGTTGGGGGGGGAAGGAAAGGATAAAGAGTGAGATGGGAAGTGGATAAGATTATTAGCAGAATGTTTTTTAATTTTTTAATAAAATAAAATAGAATATGGGACCTCACTGGGAAAATGCAGAGACCATTCTCTGAGGATATCGGTCTCTTTGTCCCTTGTCTTTCCTTTATGTTGAGGTATCCAGAGAGGAGCATTCTTAGTGGAAATTCTGAGGCCCAGGATGAAGTGACTAAGCTTTAGAAGTACATGGATCTCAGCTGCATTAAGTCTTGAGGCAGATCTCAGAGACACAGTGACTTATCTTAAGGTCACACACTTCCTAGCAAGCCCAAGCTGGCTGGTTGAGCACCGACTCTTCTTTACCTCGAGGGAAACTGCCCCGTATGGATACGGATCTGCATCATGGTCAGTGAGAAACGTCTTCCTGGAAGTCTGCTGTATGGAAAGCACTTGCTGGGCTCTAAGGATTTAGGGAGGAATTCAGCATGGTCTCTAATGGTGAGCTTTCCACAGTTACAATTTTGTGTGGAGTAGAAATAATGTAATAGTAATTACTGACAACAAGAGAGTTCCAGATGAAAGCTACAGATGAAAGCATTGTTGCAGATAGTAGGTATTTGGTAAGTCTTTGAGTGAGTGAGTGAGTGAATGCTGAATTTGGGTCATCAGTGAAGTACCATCCTATCACATCTGTTGGGAAGAAAGACCTCACATAAATGGTTTTAAAGGAAAAATAGGACTTGACTGGATGGTCAATGAGGGAATCTCACCACTGGAAATGTACGTATTATCTGTAAGATCTGACTCTTTAGCATAGTTAAATGTGGGAAAATCCAGTCCATTCCCCTTCAGCGCTTACTTATCATGGGGCAATGCAGAGCAACCTATTGGTTGGAGACACAGTTTTAAAAAAGTTGTGATGCTGTTGTGGATGATGCTACTAGATCTGGGTAAAAATTCAAATGTCAGGTATACAAACAAATTTGGAAGCCGGGAATAGAAAATATTTTAGCAGCAGGTGACTGGCGCCATGAAGCCAGTGCTAATTAAGAAGCTGAGTAACACTGAGGTGTCACAACAAACATAGTAATGAAACTGGCTAACATAATACTTATGGAGCTTTGACTATGTGCAGACACTGTGCTACCTTCCTTCATTTCACACTTAAAACAACCCTGAGAATGAGCTTTCATTGTTACACTAATATATAAGCAATGAAGTCAAGGCTCAGAGAGTTTAAATTACTTGCCCAAGGATACATAGTTATGGAGACGTAAAAGAAACCCTCTAATTCTGCCTGTTTTTCTCAAGGACTCCCTCATTCAGCCTCTTGCAGGCCAACCAGGAGACAGAAAGAGGAGAGTCTTGTATCGACTGTCCCGTAGGGCCTGAACGATGGAGACTTTCAGGAGGCAGGCTGAGATCAAGACCTTTCTCAGTTACTTCGTCAGAGCCAGGCTTCAACAGTATGTGAACTGAGAACTTCCAGATGTTCAAGCTGGATTTAGAAAAGGCAGGGGAACCAGAGATCAAATTGCCAACATCCATTGGATCATGGAAAAAGCAAGAGAATTCCAGAAAAGCATCTGCTCCATTGACTACGCTAAAGCCTTTCATGGTGTGGATCACAATAAACTGTGGAAAACTCTCAAAGAGATGGGAATACCAGACCACCTTACCTGCCTCCTGAAAAACCTGTATGCAGGTCAAGAAGTAACAGAACTGGACATGGAACAACAGATTGATTCCAAATTGGGAAAGGAGTACGTCAAGGCTGTATATTGTCACCCTGCATATTTAACTTATATGCAGGCTATATCATGCAAAATGCTGGGCTGGATGAAGCACAAGCTGGAATCAAGATTGCTGGGAGAAATATAAACAACTTCAGATATGCAGATGACACCACCCTTACGGCAGAAAGAGAAGAATTAAAGAGCCTCTTGATGAATGTGTAAGAGGAGAGTGAAAAGTCTGGCTTAAATCTCAACATTCAAAAAATGAGGATCATCACATCTGTTCCCATCACTTCATGGCAAATAGATGGGGAAACAATGGAAACAGTGAAAGACTTTATTTTCTTGGGCTCCAAATCACCACAGATGGTGACTGCAGATAAAAGATGCTTGTTCCTTGGGAGAAAAGCTATGACGAACCTAGACAACATATTAAAAAACAGAGACATTACTTTGCCAACGAAAAGTCTGTATAGTCAAAGCTATGTTTTTTTCCAGTGATAAGAGTTGGACCATAAAGAAGGCTGAATGCCTAAGAATTGATGCTTTTGAAATGTGGTGTTAGAGAAGACTCTTGAGAGTCACTTGTACTGCAAGGAGGTCCAACCAGTCCATCCTAAAGGAAATCAATCCTAAATATTCATTGGAAGGACTGATGTTGAAGCTAAAGCTCCAGTACTTTGGCCACCTGATGCGAAGAGCTGACTCATTATAAAAGACCCTAATACTGGGAAAGACTGAAGGCACGAGGAGAAGGGGACACCAGAGGATGAGATGGATGGATGGCATCACTGACTTACTGGAAGTGAGTTTGAACAAGCTCTGAGAGATGGTGAAGGATAGGGAAGCCTGACGTGCTGCAGTTCATGGGGTTGCAAGAGTCAGATATGACTGAGCGACTGAACGACAATTACTCAGGGGATTCACTGACTTTTTCTAATTTCAGGTCTAAAATTCCTAGGAAAGCAGAATCTCTAAAAATACAGCCAGGTCTCAAGTCAGCTTATTGTTTGACTTTTCTTTGAATTCCAAAGAAGTCTTCTTTATTAGCAAATTTATTAGCACAATAGATGCCCTCAGGGTCTGCTGTGCTGGGTGTTTTTTTGAAATCATCTGGCTTTTGAAAATAATTGCTAAGTGGCCCATTTTCATTTAACTCCATCCTTCTCTCAAAGATGACTTTCCCATTGTATTGTATTTTAAGTTTTTTAAAACCTGAAACCACTCAATATTCTTTTGAACTAGGAAATAGCTTTCAAAATTGTTATACTGGTTGAGGCTCTCCTGTCAGAAAGGCTGTTGGAAGAAGGTTCTAGACTATTGCTGTGTTTCACAGACATGCCTGCTCTTACAAGGACCTGCAATCCTTATGAAATAAAACACCTATGCCTTGGCCCCTAGAGACTCAGGTTCAGTAAATATCCAGTGAGGCTCAAGAATCTGCATGTTTGAAACAAGCGCCGTGGTGACCCTTGCTCAGGCAAGTGTGGGAACCCTGTGGGGGCGAGGAGGCTATGGAGGGATACCTGGAGCTTGGGCTTCTGACCTTGTTTCTGTCACAGACCTGTGTGAGCTCGGGTGAGGCCAGTTTAATTTTTTTTTTAATTTATGGTTAAATTTTAAAAAATTTATTAGGGTACAGTTGCTCTACAATGCTGTGTCTGTTTCTGGTGTACAATGAAGTGAATCAGCCACCTGTATACGTGTCTACCTGCCTCTGGCTCCTCCCTGCCGCCGTCCTTCTTCCCCATCCCACCGTCCAAGTCGTCACAAAGCACCGGGCGCTGAGCTCCCTGTGTGATACAGCAGCTCCCACGGGCAGTTTCACACGTTATACTGGATCCATGTCCACCCTAGTCTCCCAGTTCATCCACCCTCCCTCCCCCGCCCGTGTCCACATGCCTGTCCTCTGCGTCTCTGTTTCCTGCCCTGCAAAGAGCTTCATGTGTACTATTTTTCTAGATTCAGTAATTCCAATAGAAACACATTGGGGTCTTGTTTGCAACTTGTTCAATTGGTTTTTTACCAGAACGGATTTTTTGGATTGAGGTCTAGTTGATGTACAATATTATGTAACTTTCAGGTATATGGCATAGTGATTCACAGTTTTAAAGGCTATAGGTCGCTTGTAAAATATTAGTATTTTATAAAATATTGGCTCTATTCCGTATGCTGCCTCTTTGTAGCTTGTTTTGCATGTAGTCTTCTGCACTTCTGAATCCCCTACCTTGTTCATTTCTTCACGGGGCATCTGTGGAGCATCTCTGAGGCTGGAGTCTCTGCGGCCAGCAATGGGTCTCAGCCTTTCAGGCCTCTGTCTGCTCCCAGAGGCTGCCTCTCCCCAGAGCTCGGGCTGTGAGAAGTGGGGGCCGGAGCGGTGGCCTCCTGTGGCCTGGCCCTGTCAGCTTCCTTAGCACCCAGCCTGTGGTGGAGGGGAAGACTCCTCACAGAGGGACTCTCGGTTCTCCCTTCACCAGAGTCACTGCTTCCGCCTGGCCTTCCGGAGTGCCATGCTCTGCTCTGCAGGTGTCGGCTGGGAGCTGGCCCCTCCTGGCAGCTGGACCTTCTGCTTCATCAAAGGGCCTGGGAGCCACTTGGCCTAGCTCTACTCACTCTTGGAACAAAGAGGGCCTTGCGTCACTCCTTATCCCCCTCCCCGACTTACTGTTCTGACCAGCGGGCGGGTGTTGTTAACTCCCCTGGGGCTCTAGCCCTGTGAGCCGGAGGCAGATGGGGTTGGGGTGTTTCCGTTCCATGTAGTTTTCTGACCTTCTGTGGTGGCAGCCAGGTTGCAGAGATGGACAAGATGCTGCTTTGCTGGGGGCTGGCAGTCCAGGGTCTGATGGTCTGTGCTCTCTCGCTGTGTGACCTGGAGCAATTTATTTGAGCTTTCTGAGCTTCAGACTCCTCATTTGTGATCTAGGGGTAATGAAAGTACTAATCTTGTGGGATTATGGTGAGAAATAAATGGCAGCATGCAGATAAAGCATTTTAAATAGTGCTTGGCATAACAGCGGTGCTATAAGGGGGACTATAGCATCCATATGGTATTCTAGGGGCTTCCCTGGTAGCTCAGCTGATAAAGAAGCTGCTTGCCATTCAGCAGATCATGGTTCGATTCCTGGGTCAGGAAGATGTGCTGCAGAAGGGATAGATTACCCACTCCAGTACTCTGGGGCTTCTCTGGTGGCTCAGCTGGTAAAGAATCCGCCTGCAATGCAGGAGCCGCAGGAGACATGGGTTTGATTCTTGGGTGGGGAAGATCTGGAGGAGGGCATGGCAATTTTTAATTGGAGAAAAATTGCTTTAGAGTGTTGTGTTGGTTTCTGCCATACATCAACCCACTCCAGTATTGGTGCCTGGAGAATCCCATGGGTAGAGGAGCCTGGTAGGCTACAGTCCAAAGGGTGGCAAAGAGTCAGACACCCCAGGAGCAACTTAGCACGCATGAACCCGTGGTGCTCTAGAGCAGTGGTCCCTAGCATTTTCGGCACCAGGGATCAATTTGTGGAAGACAGTTTTTCCACGGACGCTGGGGGTGGTTTGGGGATGATTCAAATGCATTTCATTTATTGTGCACTCTATTTCTATTATTATCATGTCGGTTCCACCTCAGATCATCAGGCATTAGATCCCCGAGGTTGGGGACCCCTGCTCTGGGGGCTGCCTCTTGTGTGAACTCAACAAGATCAAGCTGGCGCTCAGAGCCTTGCTCAGCTCTGTTTTTCAAGTTTTACTTTAAACCATTGATTCCACCCACAGCTTGCACTGACGTCCTTCAGCAGCTGCTGCTCTCTGACCCCTGTTTGTCACCTTCTTTCCATTTCCCATCCTCAGGTCAAGAAAGCATATGATTTCTCCTAAATTTGCTTCCTCTGGGGGCACAGAGCCCCAGGCAAGCTCAGAGAGTTTGGGGAAGCATACTCAATTGTTTTTACTGTTTTTTTCTAATTTTTAATTGGAGAACAATTGCTTTACAGTGCCATACAGCAACATGAATCAGCCATAGGTATGACATGTGTCCCCTCCCTCTTGAACCTCCCCCCATCTTCCCCTATCCCATCCCACTTTTCCGTGTTGTCACAGATCGCTGGGTTGAGCTCCTTGCGTTATATGGCAATTTCCTACTAGCTATTTTACAAATGGTGATGTATTTGTTTAAATGCTCCCCTCTCAATTCATCCCGTCCTCTCCTCTCCCGCGGTGCCCACAAGTCTATTCTCCATGTCTGCATCTCTTTCCTGTCCTCAAATAGGTTCATCAGTACCGTTTTTCTAGATTCCATATATAACATACACATTTTTTTGACCCATTGCCTGATTTTGCTGTTTTTCAAGAAATTTTTGTTTCTTGCAATAAAAGAAATACTACCATTGCTTTTCAATGTTGCATTAGTTTCTGCTGAACATATGCGTGTACATATAATACGTCCCCTCTTTGTTGGATTTCCTCCCCTTTTTGGTCACCTCAGAGCATTGGGTAGAGTCCCCTGTGCTATGCTTGGTTTCTTTGAAATGCCTGGCATGTGGTACCGTGTTTACTTTGGGGGCTGTCCCCTTCAGAATCCCGCTGTCGCATGATTCTGGGTTGTGGGCGCGAGTGGCAGGGAAAGCTTCAGTGTGGATGGAAGCACTGGCTTTCCCAGAAGAGCCAGGTGGGTCTCCTGGGCTCACTCTGGCTGGCCGTGGCTGGCCCTTGCTGTGGGGAGTGAGGAGAAGAAGCGACATGGCTAAGCACAGGGTTGCCAAGGGGCCTGGAGAATATCCCGCTGGATAATCCTGTTGTTGAACACAGGGTGAGCTGCAAAGTGTGTGTCTCATGACAGGCAAGCCCCATGAAACACGCTATGAATTAGAAATATTTGAGGCTTGCCTTTTTTTTTTTTTTAGTTTTTTATTTTTTTAATTTTAAAATCTTTAATTCTTACATACGTTCCCAAACATGAACCCCCCTCCCACCTCCCTCCCCATAACATCTCTCTGGGTCATCCCCATGCACCAGCCCCAAGCATGCTGTATCCTGCGTCAGACATAGACGAGGCTTGCCTTTATGAGCTGCTTTTTAAACTGAGAGTGGAAAAGAGCAGCTTTGGTTCAAAATGAAAGTTCAGTGCTATGAGCAGGTGAATCTCTATTGCTTGTCTTTAGGGACTGAAAAAACCTCTGTCCTTCTTTTGTCTTTTTAAACATTTCTAATGAATTTGACAAAGTGGTATCTTTGTACAGTTACCATTTTTTCTCGTTTCCTTTGTCTCTTGAGCAGCACAGTTATTTATAAAACAGAAGTCTGCAGTGATCTTGACCTTACCTCCAGTCGTCTGGGTCCAGCCGAGTGCACTGGTGGGGCTCAACTAGAAGGATGCCTGAGGTCAGCCTGATGCAGCCCTGGCTGGGGACAGGGCAACCGTGGGACATGGACAAGGGGCTGCCTCGGTCCCATTGGGGGTTTTGTGGCTTGCTTCACTGGCTTCATTGGTGTCTCTGTCCCTGAAACATAATGTGAGGAGTTTAAATTGACTGGAGTGAGCCTTTTGTGGGCACTGAAACTCAAGGTCCGCTCCTCTCCTGGATTCCCTTTCATCTCTGCTTTCCCTTGAACCTTCTTCATCATCACAGACACTGTCTACTGTCAAGAGAGAGTCCTTCACATTTATGTTGGTTATTGTTGGCAAAGATGTATTTTTTTTTTTTTTAGCATTTATGCTCAATGCCACTCATGATATTAAAAAAAAATTGTGCTTGGAGTTCTCTTGATAAACATTCTGATCTGAATTTATCAGCAAACCAGAGGAATCTTGCAGCGGAGTTTATGTTGTTTATTCTGGGAAAAAGTGAAAGTGAGAATGTTAGTCCCTGAGCCGTGTCCGACTCTTCGCGACCCCATGCACTGTAGCTGGCCAGGCTCCTCCGTCCATGAGATTCTTCAGGCAGGATTACACGAGTGGGTTGCCATGCCCTCCTCTAGGAGATCTTCCCATCCCAAGGATTGAACCTGTGTCTCCTGCATCACAGGCAGATTCTTTATGGTCTGAGCCCCCAGGGAAGCCATTCTAGGAAAGGAGGGGGCCTAATTCACAGCTCCTCAACAGGGACCCCAATCGCTATCCCTGGAGAAAAAAAAGTTGTTGATGGTTTGACTATAGTGTGCTGTGCTGAAATTCTGTGCCCTTGCTGTTAGGAGCTCCCCTCCACCATCAGAGCCCCATACTCTTTGTGTCAATTCACAATATAATACAGGCTAAAGTGATATCAGAAGATTGGATGCGGGTGAAACTAGGAAGGACCTGGGAAAGAACTATATTTCAGAGACCAGGCAGACCTGTTAGGGAGGGCAGGTCATGCATCCCAGGGGTGGGGGGTACCGTTAGGCAGGAAGGTGCTTGGTGGCCTCTGGTCCTATGCCACTGGGCTTCATGTCACCTCTCCATTCCCACCATGTTCATTTGACATTGTGCTCTAACCCCCCAGCTTTCTTTACTCTCCCTAATGTGCAGCCCTCTGCTGCCTCAGGACCTTTGCACATAGTTCCTTCAACACTTGTCTGCCTACCTTCCTCCCATCCCTCTCCAGCTCTCTCAGGGTCACCTTCCTTCACTCCACTCCCGTAGGTCAGATCCCCTATGATGTGCTTTCTGGCACCCCGGGCTTTTTCCTTGACATCTAGAGTAGTCTGTTTCTTCGTTTGGTTATCAGCCTTTTGTCTTTAACCACGAGGTCGAAGATGGTCAGTTTCACCGACTGCTGCAGAGGGCAGGGTGCTTGGTGCACAGAGTGTTCAGTAAGCATGAATCTGGATGGACCAATGGGAAGAAAGAATGGCTCCTTGGTGGTCTCAGTGTCTGTGATGGTGTAGACCTTGGTGGTCTGGTCCCCCTGATGGTGGAGACCCTGTATATTTTCCATGGCTTGACTGCTTCCATGCTCTAGCCAACCATGTGCTGGTTGGGACTTGTTGCAGTATCTTTCATGACTGTGGACTAAAGGGGAGAAGGTGATGAGACAGAAAGAAAATACAGTAACTGAAAAATATTTTGTTTAAGACACAAGTACATGCATTCCCATAATCTCCCTGTGAAACTTCTTTAGTATAAACGTTGCGCAGACAGAAGCGCTAAGGCTCAGGAAAAAAAGTTGAAAGAAGAATATCTGTTTCTCAAATTTCCAATTTCAAATGTGATGATTTGAACAGAGAATTTTGACCCACATCATTTTTACTCTCTGGTTGTGTTGGTGAAGGACCAGCATTCTGTACCTAGAGAGGCTGAATGCCTGAGCTCCATCTGCTCAAGAATTGCCTCCTGCCTCTTCGCAGGGTTTAGAGTTGGATCCTTGAAAAGGCTGCGAGTCTTCTTTCTAGTACCAGCAGGATGGCCTGTGCTTCCCAGAAGAAGATTCTGAGACCAAGGTTCATGTGCAGGAGATTATTGAGGAAATGATCCCAGGAAAAGCCAGCAAGGGGGTGGGGAGGCAAGATGGGGAGGGTGAAAGAGAAAAGCAAGGATGGCATTTCAGCTTGATCCCACCAGAGAACTCAGAGTTTGTCCTCATACAAGGCAAGAGAGCTGGACTTTCGTACTGTACCTGTCATTCTCCAGACTCCAGTAGCCTGAGGTGTCACCTAAGAGAGGTCCAGGTGCAGACTGTCAGAGGACAAAGAACACAGTATCCAGGAGAAGAGCAGTCAGAAAGGAGAAGGGAGACTGAGGGCGTGCAGGGAGCACTGACGATGTCCGGGAGAGATAAGAAATGATGCTACAATGTAGTAAACAGATCTCACGTGAAGGTATGTTCACATGCTCTCTCATTAGTTCTAATAACATACTGTTTATTTAAGCTGATGCTCTGGGCTTCCCCAGTGGTGCTAGTGGTGCCTGACGAGGCAGTAGACACAAGAAACACGGGTTTGTCCCAGGTCAGGAAGATCCCCTGGAGGAGGGCGTGGCAACCCACTCCAGTATTCTTGCCTAGAGAGTCCCATGGACAGAGGAGCCTGGCGGGCTATGGTCCACAGAGGTGCAAAGAGTCGGATGTGACTGAAGTGACTTCACACACAGGAACATGTCAAATACTGTGCAAGTGCTTTGCATATATTATCTCTAATTATTATGATATTCCTATAATAATGTTACTATAATTACTCTTCTTATTGTAGGGGTGAGGAAGCTGACTTCCTTTTTAGATATGTGAAATACAACTTTATTCTGATTCTAAATGAAAAGGAACGGGAATGACAGTAACAAACAAGATTTCACCTCTCAATAATGTCACGTGACTATGCTGCTGCTTCTAAGTCGCTTCAGTCGTGTCTGACTCTGTGTGATCCCGTAGATGGCAGCCCACCAGGCTCCCCTGTCCACAGGAGTCTCTAGGCAAGAACACTGGAGTGGGTTGCCATTTCTTTCTCCATGTCATGTGACTATAGCAGTTTTATATTTGAAACTCAAGGAGGAACAATTGTGTTGCAAATCACCTAAATATCAGGTCCAAAAATGAAAGTTGTTTTTTTTTAACTGCCACATTCACTCCAAAGCTCATCCACCTCCTTCAGCATCCAAACATTAAGCACATGTTCTGCTTAGCTATGTAATAAAGTGGCAAACACGCTGCACTGCTGACATCACAGGACACTGGCCTATAAAACTAGACTTCTGACGCTGGGCCCCAGCCTCACCTTCCCACAGGCCATCATCTTCATCTGTGCAGCCTCTAAACCGTGCTTGTCCTGCACTGCCAAGGCTGGGTCCCTGACCACCTCTGGGCGGGGCAAGAGCAGGCATGGCGACAAAGTCCACGTTAGGGTCTCCAATCAGTTTTCTGGCAAGCCAGATGAAGGGCTCTTCAGAGCTGCAGTTACTTTTGGCAGAAATGTTATAGTACTGAACAGTCTTCTTTCGGTGGAAGACAGATGACTTTGCCTCAGCCTTTCTGTCCTTAACGTCCACTTTGTTGCCACACAGCACCATCGGGATGTTCTCACACACTTGTACCAGATCTCTATGCCAGTTAGGCACTTTCTTGTAAGTAACTCTCGATGTTACATCAAACACTGTAATGGCACACTGAGTTTGTATATAATAGCTGTCTCTCAGTCCACCCAATTGCTCCTGACCGGCTATATCCTATATGTCAAACATAATACATCCTCTGTTGGTATGGGACACAAGAGGATGGACCTCAACACCCAAGGTAGCTACATACTTCTCAAATTCACCAGTCAGATGATATTTCAGGGATGTAGTTTTTCCAGTACCACCATCACCAACCAATACCAGTTTGAACTGAACTTGGGGTTCTCCTTGGGCAGCCATCGTGATGTTGCTTCCAGAAGCATCTCTGTGCCTGTCTGACTGAGCAAAACTGACTTTAAAGAATTCAAATGGCTTGCCAAAATTCTCGCAGATAGAAGTAACTTTCAGGCCTAGGCTGACAGGACCATAACTCCAAACTTTTAAGCAATACATTAAAGCTGTCATTACTCTCCCAGGCAAATTCAGAAGGACATGGATGGATGTAAGTACTCCTCCTGAGGCTCAGGGTTAATACAGTATTTAAGTCCTCTGATGGTTTGACAGGGTCACACTCTCCATTTGTTGCGGGCCTGCCTTTGGATAGAGAGGAAGAGGGCAGGATGGAGGGAGCACCGTGGGGACACAGATCACACAGCTTTCCCACAGAGTCTCCCCCCATCCCTACTGCTTGCCTCCTCCTTCGTGGCCTCCATGGTGAACTCTTGAGGTGGGTTCCTTCAGCTGGGCTGAGAGCCGCTCTTCAGCTCCCACATGAAAGGGAGACTTGGCTTTTTATAATACTCGCACTTTAAGCAATGATCCAGATTATCCCCAAGAATTCCAGAAACACTGGACAAGTTTTCCTCAGGAAGCCATGGTGTGAGTATCTGAGCAGAGGCTCTGAGTCTATGTGCTCCTTGCAGATCCAGGAGCTTCTGAGGTTCCTCCTCATCAGGGAGCAATGGTTCTCGTTAGAATAAAAGGAGAGAATATAACAGAGGGTTGGGGGCAGACACTGGCCTGGGGCATGTGCTCTGAAACTGATAGCCATTATTTTTAGATGTGATTTAGGAATTTTGTTTAGGTAAGATGTTTGCTGGGCCACTGTACTGAAATATCCTAGAGTGGGTGGCTTACACAACAGTAATTTCTATCTCACGGTTCTGGAGGTTGGAAGCCAGAAGTCAGGGTGTCAGCAGGGTTGGTTTCTTCCCCTTGGCTTATAGATGGCCATCTTCTCTCTCTGTCTTTGCACAGTCTTTCTTCTGTGTGTGACTGTGTACCAGTTTCCCCTTATTATAAGGGTACCGGTCAGGTTGGATTAGAGCCCACCCGCATGACTTATCTTAATTACTTTTTTAAAGCTTGATCTCCAAATACAGCAACATTCTGAGCTACTGGGGGATCAGCACTTTTAACACTTGAATTTTCAGTAGGTTGGGAGGAGGGGGAGCACAGTTCAGCCGTAACAGAGGAGCATTTCCGATAAGCAGTGAGTGGGAGCTTGATTTCAGACTAGACTGGAGAGGGAGGCAGGGGCCCGGCTGTGTCCTGCCTCTTAGCTCATGTTTGACAAGAAGGCAGTGGTAGGAGGATGGGATTTGCTGTTCAAAAGGTCACTCTGGTTGTGTTAGGGACAGGGGTGTGTGTGTGTGTATGTGTGTGTGTGTGTGTGCACACGCATCTGTGGGGTATTTAGCTTAAGTGCCCAGAATCTTAGGAGGATAGGATGGGGGCAGAGTAAACACGGGTGGAGCAATTGGGAGGATCATGCATTGGTCCACAGAGGAAGTGGCCAGGACTGGGGTGGGTGGGCGGTGTTGGTGGCAGTGGAAGAGATGGACTGGAGCCAATGAATTCTAGAGCCACCTAGCCTGATTTTAGGAGGTAAAATCAGCTGGGCTTGGTTATAGACTTAATAGTGGGACTGAAGAAGAAATTGATGTCAAAGGGAATTAGATTTTTGACCTGAGCAACTGAATGGGTGGTGGTGTCATTTTCAGGGATTGAAAATGTTAAAAAAAACAAAAACAAAAACAGCACTGGATTGTGGGGGAATAATCATGACATGGGTTTTGGACATGTTGAGTTTGAGGTTCTTTTGAGACATCCAAGAAAAGACATGGAAAAGATATTCATAGGTAGGGTCACAGATGAGGAAACAGAGGTTGCTATTGCAGGAAACATTAAGTTGCTCAATGTCCTAACTAAATTACATCATTATCAATTGAAAAATCCAGTTTCGAGGTCTCAGATCTCCTGATTTACTACTTCAGCGCTCATTCCCACACCAGTGCTTCCTTCCCTTACATAATTTTTAAGGATAAAGGACAGTGAGCACACATCCTTGGGACTCTGGGTATCCAGTCCAGATCAATCTGCTAAAACATCACATTTATTTGAAGTTGTCTGCATTTTTTTTTGAAAAGTCATTTGACTTTTTTGTCATACTGTATAACATTGTTATTTCTATATAGTAATGCCATTAAAAATGACTGATCTTGGAGAGGAATTTCTGCTCCAGGAGGATGCTTTGAATATATTCTGGGATAATGAAACTTTGTGCCAGAGGATGCAGTGCCAGGGCTATGCAGGTGATACAGATGAAGATGGTTCATTCTGCGATGTGCCACCCACACCTACTTTACAGCAAAAGGAGTGAAGCAGTATACTTCTGACCATAGGCTCCACTGTTCCCACTACATATTGTACCTCCAGCCCTAATGTACCATGGCACCTGGAAGCTGCAGCCAAAGAGAGCAAGAGAATGGCCTTTCAAAGGCATAGCTGTGGCACCAACTTTGAGATGATAGTGTGCAAGGATGGGGTCATTCTCCGGGATGCAATAGGCGTTCTATATCAACAGCCAGTACATGGTGCTGTGACCAGAGAAGGCAGAATACTTGAGGGTAGAAGTAGAAGGTGCCTCTCTTGGCATCACTTCAGTGACCCACTTAGGGAATTTCTGTTTCTCATCCCCGCAACTCTGGGCTCCATAGGTTTAGAAGTCATGGTTCCCAGAAGGACATGTTTCCATCAGGAAACACAAGAAGAGTCTCTATGAAACTTCAGGCCACGACAGCCGTTAGTTACTTCAGGTTCCTCATGCCAGGATAGCATGAGGCAAGGGAAGAAGTCACGGTGTTGGCAGGAGCAACAACCTCTAGTCATCAGGGGGAGGTAAACCTGCTGGATATGCATTTTCCCAGCAGTCTGAGAAATTGGCTGCCATGGTTCATGGCTGAATTCCAACGTGAGAATCGCCATAAAGGGATGTGCTTTCACTCAAGATTATGCCCCTTCCCTGGGGGTGACCTACAACCAAAGGTGGGTAAATCTTGGGGTATGAAATCTGAGCCTCCTTGGCCCAATTTGGAACAGATTTGAAGGATCATCAGGTTCCTATGACTGAGTCTTTGTTGGGGCTGCAACACAGTTCAGCCACTCCTTGTCTTGATGCAGACATCACTGCTTCCCAGGTGGTGTTCCTAAGAGCACCCCCAATAAACCACCACGTGGAGATCTCCACCTTGGATTCTGCTTCCCAGGGAAGCCAAGCTAAGCAAGATGGCTCAGGGATATGTCAGATAAATAGCTGAAAATAGAGGCTGGCATTTAGAAGAAAGATCTGTGCTGCAGATATAGACTTGGACATCATCCATCTAAGGACAATAGTGAAACCATGCTTGGATGAGTTTGCTAGGATAGTGATAGATTCTGACAAAGAAAAGGAGGACATCTGCTTTAATAGATTGGAAGTAATAGTAATATATGGCTCTATAAATATTGCTGTTTGGTATTGGGTAAAAGGCCTTGTGAAAAGGAGGGAGGTAATCTTGGAGACCTTAGTATTTGAGGTTTTTTAAGTTAGATTGAAAAAGCCTCTTGAAAGTGAAAGAGGAGAGTGAAAAAGTTGGCTTAAAGCTCAATATTCAGAAAATGAAGATCATGGCATCTGGTCCCATCACTTTATGGGAAATAGATGGGAAAACAGTAGAAACAGTGTCAGACTTTATTTTTGGGGGCTCCAAAATCACTGCAGATGGTGACTGCAGCCATGAAATTAAAAGACGCTTACTCCTTGGAAGAAAAGTTATGACCAACCTAGATAGCATATTCAAAAGCAGAGACATTACTTTGCTGACTAAGGTCCGTCTAGTCAAGACTATGGTTTTTCCTGTGGTCATGTATGGATGTGAGAGTTGGACTGTGAAGAAGGCTGAGCGCCGAAGAATTGATGCGTTTGAACTGTGGTGTTGGAGGAGACTCTTGAGTGTCCCCTGGACTGCAAGGAGATCCAACCAGTCCATTCTGAAGGAGATCAGCCCTGGGATTTCTTTGGAAGGAATGATGCTAAAGCTGAAACTCCTGTAGTTTGGCCACCTCATGTGAAGAGTTGACTCATTGGAAAAGACTCTGATGCTGGGAGGGATTGGGGGCAGGAGGAGAAGGGGACGACCCAGGATGAGATGGCTGGATGGCATCACAGACTCGATGGATGTGAATCTGAGTGAACTCCAGGAGTTGGTGATGGACAGGGAGGCCTGGCGTGCTGAGATTCATGGGGTCGCAAAGAGTCGGACACGACTGAGCGACTGAACTGAACTGAACTGAACCAAGATAATGGAGAGAGGGCTAAAGAATATCTGAATTATTGTAACTCTATCTTGTAATATTTTGTAATTCTTGTACTATTGGGACTTAAACAAGGAACAGAGCTAGAACAAATAAGTTCACAATTTGCATGGAAATACAAAAAACCTCGAATAGCCAAAGCAATCTTGAGAAAGAAGAATGGAACTGGAGGAATCAACCTGCCTGACTTCAGGCTCTACTACAAAGCCACAGTCATTAAGACAGCATGGTACTGGCACAAAGACAGACATATAGATCAATGGAACAAAATAGAAAGCCCAGAGATAAATCCACACACCTATGGACACCTTATCTTCGACAAAGGAGGCAAGAATATACAACGGATTAAAGACAATCTCTTTAACAAGTGGTGCTGGGAAAACTGGTCAACCACTTGTAAAAGAATGAAACTAGATCACTTTCTAACACCATTCACAAAAATAAACTCAAAATGGATTAAAGATCTAAATGTAAGACCAGAAACTATAAAACTCCTAGAGGAGAACATAGGCAAAACACTCCCTGACATAAATCACAGCAGGATCCTCTATGATCCACCTCTCAGAATACTGGAAATAAAAGCAAAAATAAACAAATGGGACCTAATTAAAATTAAAAGCTTATGCACAACAAAGGAAACTATAAGCAAGGTGAAAAGACAGCCTTCTGAATGGGAGAAAATAATAGCAAATGAAGCAACTGACAAACAACTAACCTCAAAAATATACAAGCAACTCATGCAGCTCAATTCCAGAAAAATAAACAACCCAATCGAAAAAATGGGCCAAAGAACTAGACATTTCTCCAAAGAAGACATACAGATGGCTAACAAACACATGAAAAGATGCTCAACATCACTCATTATTAGAGAAATGCAAATCAAAACCACAATGAGGTACCATTTCACACCAGTCAGAATGGCTGTGATCCAAAAGTCTACAAGCAATAAATGCTGGAGAGGGTGTGGAGAAAAGGGAACCCTCCTACACTGTTGGTGGGAATGCAAACTAGTACAGCCACTGTGGAGAACAGTGTGGAGATTCCTTAAAAAACTGGAAATAGAACTGCCTTATGACCCAGCAATCCCACTGCTGGGCATACACACTGAGGAAACCAGAATTGAAAGAGACACATGTACCCCAATGTTCATCGCAGCACTGTTTATAATAGCCAGGACATGGAAGCCACCTAGATGTCCATCAGCAGATGAATGGATAAGAAAGCTGTGGTACATATACACAATGGAGTATTACTCAGCCATGAAAAAGAATACATTTGAATCAGTTCTAATGAGGTGGATGAAACTGGAGCCTATTATACAGAGTGAAGTAAGCCAGAAAGAAAAGCACCAATACAGTATACTAACACATATATATGGAATTTAGAAAGATGGTAATGGTGACCCTGTATGCGAGATAGCAAAAGAGACACAGATGTTTAGAACGGACTTTTGGACTCAGGGAGAGGGAGAGGGTGGGATGATTCGGGAGAATGGCATTGAAACATGTATACTATCATGTAAGAAACGAATCACCAGTCTAGGTTCGATACAGGATACAGGATGCTTGGGGCTGGTGCATGGGGATGATCCAGAGAGATGATATGGGGTGGGAGGTGGGAGGGGGATTCAGGATTGGGAACTCATGTACACCCGTGGCTGATTCATGTCAATGTATGGCAAAACCAATACAGTATTGTAAAGAAAAATAAAGTAAAAATAAAAATTAAACAACAACAACAAAACAAACAAACAACAACAACAACAACAAAATAAGGAACACACTCAAAGTGCAACCAGGGAGGACAGAGGTCTTAATAGACTGTAGATGGTACCTGCTGGGTCCCTGGTTATTGGCATTAGAGATCTCTTCTTGAAAATGATATTATGAGACAAGTCAAATGCAAATAAATCAAACAATAATGATAAATGGATGGTCTTTGATCAATCTGGCTGCACCCTGGAGGAGGATCTGGAAAGGAATTTGCAAGGGTCACAGGATGGTTAGAGTGTCATAGGGGTTGTAAACAAAGTTGTAACAAAGGACAGATCAGAGTTTTCACACTTGGAACTTCCTCTGTGCTATAACCTGTCCTGTCTCTTGTTGTCTTGGTGTCATGAAGATAAGAAGAATGTTTTTACGTGTCTGTGTTACCACTTTTTTTCTTCCTAGTGATCATTGTTGCTTGGAATGGAAGCCCCAGAGGCAGGGTGTAGAATTCGTTCTCCTGACATGGTCGCTTTTGTGAACCGATTTGGGTCAACAGCAGTTGTCATTACTGTTTGCTGCCCCTCAGAAAGGTTAAACCTTCCCAGTGGAGTGAGGGTAGGAGGTAAAAGTCAGCAGAGAGTGTGTAGGGTAAAAAGAGAAGGGGGCTGAGGACAGATCTCAGAGGTTACCTGAGGGAGCTTTCATAACAGCTAAAGCTTTAAAGGCTTTAATCCAGGATGGGGCCAGCTCTTGCCCTAAACCTGGTTTCCCAAGAAAACAGTCTTGTATTTTCAGTTTCCAGTGCATTTTGTTGCCAAACTTTTCATTTCTCTGCCAGTCCTCCTTTCTTTGACCATGTTCAACTTCTACTTCAAATCTGGGAGTCCGTAACTCTGCTGAGAAACTCCTTGGATGAAAGGAAGTGTGTCACATACCACTCCCACATCTTGGGAGTCAGAAAAAAACAGAAAAAGAAAAAAGGAAGGAAGGAAAGGAAGAAAGAAAGAAGCAGCAGACACCTGTCTGGTATTTTCAGTCTTACTCTGGATCGTATGGAATTTCATCAGTTTAGTGATGCTTGGATACCCAATCTTCAGTTCCAGTGGAAAACATTTCAGGGACATTTCTGCATCAGGCAGGGGCAGGTATAGTGTTTGGGACCTTCCTACTCACAGACTCTGTGGTCCTACCAGGCATAAGACAGAAACAAAAGCCTGAGATGTCAATTTTTATAGGACATCAGACTTGGGGAATGCTCTGCCCAGCCGATTCCATGGCATTCTCAGCTGTTTCCTGTCTTCTTTCTTTTCCTGGCACCTTCAGGTACCAGGATAATGATAATGCATTTCTTTGTTTATTCACCTCCCCTTGTTTTGCTCTTACCCAGTTTCTTCCTTTTCCTCTATTCTTGTGGCTTTCTCTCTGTTTAACTCTTCTCTCTTTTTGCTTCATATGTTGACTTGCTTTGGTCAGTCTCTGTCTATGTGAATAAAGTCTGTTTGAAAGTTTGTAATGATTATTGAAGTTAAGGGGCTTCCGTGGTGGCTCAGCTGGTAAAGAATCCACCTGAAATGCAGGAGACCTGGGTTCAATCCCTGGGTTGGGAAGATCCCCTGGAGAGGGCAAAGGCTATCCACTCCAGTATTCTGGCCTGGAGAATTCCATGGACTGTATAGTCCATGGGGTTGCAAAGAGTTGGACACCATTGAGTGACTTACACTTTCACATTGAAGTTAAAGTATAATTCCAAAGTAACATGGCTGTTAAGATTCCAAAGGGCAATCCAAAGAGATGTCATGAAACCACATACCAGCAGAGAGGGGAGTCTCTGTTATTGTAAACTACAACTGTTGCCTGACACTTTGATCCAAAAATTGCTACCTCAGTGATTCATGTAATTAGCTTTTTGTTTGATTTTAGTATTTAAAAACACCTAACATTGCTCTTTGGACAGGGAGGCCTGGCGTGCTGCAATTCATGGGGTCGCAGAGTTGGACAGACCGAGCGACTGAGCTGAACTGAACATTGCTCTCTGAGAACAGATCAATGCTGTTTTTCAAGTTGCATTCATCTTTTTTTTTTTTAATTTATTTTTTTTAATTTTAAAATCTTTAATTCTTACATGCGTTCCCAAACATGGCCCCCCCTCCCGCCTCCCTCCCCACAACATCTTTCTGGGTCATCCCCATGCACCAGCCCCCAAGCATGCTGCACCCTACGTCAGACATGGACTGGCGATTCAGTTCTTACATGATAGTATACATGTTAGAATTCCCATTCTCCCAAATCATCCCACCCTCTCCCTCTCCCTCTGAGTCCAAAAGTTCGTTATACACATCTGTGTCTTTATTCCTGTCTTGCATACAGGGTCGTCATTGCCATCTTCCTAAATTCCATATATATGTGTTAGTATACTGTATTGGTGTTTTTCTTTCTGGCTTACTTCACTCTGTATAATTGGCTCCAGTTTCATCCATCTCATCAGAACTGATTCAAATGAATTCTTTTTAACGGCTGAGTAATACTCCATTGTGTATATGTACCACTGCTTTCTTATCCATTCATCTGCTGATGGACATCTAGGTTGTTTCCATGTCCTGGCTATTATAAACAGTGCTGCGATGAACATTGGGGTACATGTGTCTCTTAAGTTTTCCTACCTCTCATAATCAGATGAATGTTTTACAGATGTTAAAAAACATCACTTTAAATCAAAAATTAAAGACAACCTAACATGTGGACTAGTCTTCTCTTTTTGGGCTTCGGCTTGTGGGTTTTATAGTTGAGCTGCTTAAGAAAACTTTTTTAACAGCTTGAGCTACTTTTTAACTTTAATATTTTTTAGTAAAAATTTCTTCAGATATTTAAGGGAAAAGGTATTCCCTGTTGTTTTCTTTTGGTGAAGTAAGGAAAAGCTCCAAGCTTGGTGAAATTAATTTTGGGTGAAGAATGGCAATTTTTGGTGATTCAGGTAAAACATGCAGATGAAAGAACATGTGCTAACTTTTATTAGTAAGAGAACCCTGACACCCTGGGAGAGCTCTTCTGAAAGGTGTATGAATTTGGTTAATTTCAACCACGCTGTTTCTTCTGGATTTTTAAAAACATTTATTTACTTATCTGACTGTACTGGGTCTTGGTTGTGGCCTGTGGGCTATAGTTCCCTGACCAAGGATGGAACCTGGGCCCCCTGCTTTGGGAGCATGGAATCTTAGCCCTAGACTACCAGGGAGGTCCCTCTTTTGGATTTTTTTTTTTTTAACCAAAAGTATAGTTTATGAAACATCTGGTTGGGGATTGTGTAGGGACTACTCAACACCTACTCTGCTGACCCTGAAATGTCAAATGCTAAAAGGAATTTTTCTCAAGCACAGAATGTACCAACTGGGGTATATGGCGGAGGGGCAGTTACTCTGAGTCTTGGACAGACTGAGGCCCCACTGTCTTGGAGCTCGACTGACTGAACAGTCTTAGGTTGCTGTGAACAGTGGAGGGGCGCAGAGGGTCCTGCAGGAAGCTTTTAAGAGCCAGGCTTGCAAGTGTCCTACTTGACCATTGCAAACAGTCTGTTCACGAGAACCCAGTCCTATTGACCCACCAACTACAAGGGAGGCTAGAAAAACTGGCCTCCCTGTGTGCTCAGGCAAAGGGATACGAACTGGGAGTTTGTCAAAACATGGAATTGTCTCTGCTCAGTCTGCCTTGCCAAAGATCTTTTCACAGTGGATTAGAGTCACCTTCTCTCCAAGGGAGTCCAAACTTTAAAAGAATATATATATATATTTTTAGCAGCTTGAGATAGTATTTTCTTTACATTTTCAGTAAAAACTTCCTCAGTTATTTAAGGAAAAAGGTATTCCCTGCTTTTTTTGGTGAAGTAAGAAAAAGCTTCAAGATTGGTGACACTAATTTTGGTCAAGAATGGCTATTTTTGGTGATTAAGGTAAAACATCTGTATGTTTTACCAGTTACTTCACCCAGCTCTGAGTTTAGGATCTCCCAGTGAATTTCAATAGTTTCTTTTAATTCAGTAGACTCCCCCCTTGGTCCTATAAACTAAAGAGATAAGATTTTTGCCCTCTTGTTTTTCAGTCTCTTAGTAAGGACGGCTAAACCTCCAGAGACACACATTATCCAAGAACAGCCAGGTCTAATTAAGGTACAGTCCACCCTTCCAGAATTAGGGAGCCTTCACAATGTCTGCCCAGTGGGATTTCAGAATCCTGTAAACCAGTGACTGCTGTAGGGCTGCCATTCTTCCCCCTCCCAAATGGGAGTTAAAAAAATGGCTCCACAATTATAAATGAGGGTAGGGGACAAAAATTTATAATTATTAAAGAATTATGTATGAAGTAGTAGTCATGTACAGATGCGCGCGTTGGACCATAAAGAAGGCTGAGCACTGAAGAATTGATGCTGTCAAACTGGTGCTAGAAAACTCTTGCATCCCTTGAGTAGCAAGGAAATGAAACCAGTCAGTCCTAAAGGAAATCAACCCTGAATATTCATTAGAAGGTCTGATGCTGAAGCTGAAGCTCCAATACTTTGGCTACCTGATGCGAAGAGCTGACTCATTGGAAAAGACCCGGATGTTGGGAAAGACTGAAGGCAGGAGGAGAAGGGGGCCACAGAGGATGAGATGGTTGGATGGCATCAATGGACACGGACATGACTTTGAGCAAACTCTGGGACATAGTGAAGGACGGGGAGGTCTGGCATGCTGCAGTCCATGAGGTTATGAGTCAGGAAATTTTTGAGCAGATGAGTGATGTCATTGAAGCTGCACTTTAGGAAGTGCATTTTGGTCAGAGACAGTAGTTAGGAAGCTATTGCATAAATTCAAGGGATAGATTCAGATAATCATCCTCTAAACCAAGAGGTCAGTCAGAAAGGGGGAAGTGGTGACTGTGAGAAGCATGTTGGAGGCCACATGGGTTTGCTGGCTTGCAGGTGGGGCAGGGAGGAGGGGAAAGGAGCTCTGACTCCAAGGACTCACTCCTGGGTGACAAGGAGAGTGGTGATGAGGCTGGAAGTCGAGAGTCAGTGCTGACTTTGGGGAAGATGGGTTCAGTTTTGGCCATTCTTTGTATCTTACCCACTCACACAGGGGCTTCCCTGATGGCTCAGTTGGTAAAGAATCCACATGCAATGCAGGAGATCCTGGTTCAGTTCCTTGGTTGGGAAGATCCCCTGGAGAAGGGAAAGGCTACCCACTCCAGAATTCTGGCCTGCAGAATTCCACAAGCCCATGGGGTTGCAAAGAGTCAGACACGACTGAGTGTTTTCTACTTTCATATCACTTCACTTCACTTCACTTCACTCTCATAGTGGAAATGAACCCATGTCCTAACTTCATCAATGTCCTGGAGCTTCCTGGTTATACATTTTAGTGGAAAGTCTTTTTTAGGTTTATGAAACTTTACTTGTAAAATTTTTAGTTAATTAATTTTTATCGTTTTTGACTGCCAGCTCTTCACTGCTGTGCGAGGGCTCTCTCTAGCTGCAGCGAATGGGCATTACTCTAGCTGTGGCCCTTCTCGTTGTGGTGACTTCTCTCACTGCAGAGCACAGACTCTAGGCATGCGGGATTCAGGAGTTACAGCACTTGGGCTCAGTAGTTGTGGCACATGGGCTTAGCTGCTCCTTGGCATGTGGGATCTTCCCGGACTAGGGATTGAACCTATGTCCCCTGCATTGGCAGGCAGACTCTTATCCACTGAGTCCAGGTTTAAGAAGCTTCAAGTACCCACTTGTTATACATGATGAACAAGTACTCAGTGAGCCTTGTAAGTTACTAGCATGATGCTGGTATTAAAATGGGTCATGTTGTTATTAAAATGCCTTGATTGTGTTTTACCTTGGGAAAGTTTCCTTGGCATGGTCTCTACTTTGTGCTCCTTGAGAGAAAATTTCTCTCTGCTTTTGATGGGCATCCCCACTATGGTTCTGGTTGTTGAAAACCTCCTTTTTTATATTGAGCTAAAAGTAGTTTTCCTGAAACTTCTGCTCCGAGTACCCAGCTTTTAACTCCAGAAATCCACAAAACAAGTTAACATTTTGGAGTCTAGAGGGTAGCAGCTGTGTTCCCTTATCTTCTTTCATTGTGCTCCGCAAGGCTTGTCTCTCCATTGCTTTTTAAAAATTAATTTACTGTATTTGGCTGTGCTGGGTCTTTGTTACTGTGCTGAGGCTGCTCTCTGGTTGTGGTGTGCGGGTTTCTCACTGTGGTGGATCCTCTTGTTGCGGAGCATGGCCTCTAGGGCACACACTCAGTAGCTGTGTGTGGTACATGGGCTCAGTTCCCCCGTGGCATGTGAAATCTTCCTGGACTGAGATTGAATCTGTTAGGTACGTAGAACAGGGAAAAGGAGTCCAAAATGGCGGTGGCTACCAACAAGGAAGGGAAAAGCCCGCGAAAATGAAACAAGAGAAGGTCCGGACCGGAGTGAGGACCTCAGGTAAAACAAACAACACTCCTGGCTGGCCCAATTTACACAGGACAGGCCCAGGGGGAGATAGGCATATAAATAGAGGAGCCAGAGCCAGCTCTCTCTCTCTCTCTCTCTCTCTCTCTCTCTCGCTCTCTCTCTCTCGCTCTCTCTCTCTCGCTCTCTCTCCCCCTCTCCCGTGCGCTGGGGCGCTCTTCTCCTGTCTCTTTAGATTGACGTGCCCTCACACCTGAAAGATGGATTTTCCTGCTATCTTCTAAATAAAATAGAGCTGTAACACTGAGCTGTAACACTGATTTGTCTAAGAGCTATAACACGGTCCATTGGAGACCTGAGAGCTATAACAGGGTCTATCCAAGACCTGAGAGCCGTGACACGCTGAGGGGGCTTTAATGTCTGTCACTCCAAATCTTTGTTGTGACGAGACAAAGAATCGAGGAACATACACTCTTGTGACAGATCCATGTCCCCAGCGTTGGCAGGTGGATTCTTAACCACCGGACCACTAGGGAAGTCCTCGCCATTGCTTTTGTGTGAGTTCCTCTGCAGGAACCTCCACAGGCTGCTGCTGGAGGCATTTGCAGAAGCTCCTGCATGCTTCCCAGGAGACGCTGCCCCTGGGGGTCCTGCCGGGGGCAGAGGCTGCATATACTTCACATGGTCTGAAGGTCTCTCTGCTCTATGATAATCTGGTCAGGAGTCTGATGAAGGGACCCTTAACTTTCAAAGACTTTTTCATTTGTAAACCTTCCTTTAGAAGTGGACTCTGAATTCAAGAAGGGATTTAGAACATGTTACTATCACCCTCCCTTGTATGCATTAATAGGATGCTTGATGACTGCCTAAGGCAGGCACCACTGGGGGCCCACCGGATAGCCCTTTCCTCCTTCTTGCTTTATTCAGGCCTCCGTCCTTCTTTCACTGTTGTGCTTCAGGAGAAGCTGTCTCTACTTCCAGATCTAGTGGTGGTTGCTAGTTGATCCCCAACAATACTGGGAACCCCAGTCTCTCTGTGCACTGCTGCTTCAAGGGAAGGCTAGCGACCTGGGTCTGGTAAGAGACGTAAGGGGAGACGCAAGGGAGAATTCTGAGGATGGGGCTCCTGGGCGAGGCTTCCTCCTTCCTCGGCAGAAGCTTCTGGGAGAAATGACACCCACCATTCTGCTTCCCTGCGTCTGGATGTGAAGCTCAGAGCTCTCCCAGCCATCTGGAGGATGAAGCCAGCTCATGGTGAAGAATGAAGCCAAGTGAGTCACAGGAATCGGATGGCCAGATTTCCAAACTTCTTGTATTTAAAGGTAACACATTTCAGTGTCATCCGTGGTGGTTTCGTCTGGAGTTTTCAGTTACCAGCAACGGAAGGCAGCCCAGCTGATAGGATGACTCTTTTAAAATGAGGCACTGGGAAGACAGTGCCAGGACAGTGGGGACACCGCCTCCCACGATTCGCCCACTGTACTTCTGGACGGGGGGATGCACTCCGAGGCTGAGTGAGTGATGGACTGACTCCAGTACACGTTTATCACACAGGGATCCTGAAGACAATTAAGCCCTTCAGGTTTTTTTTTTTGTTTTGTTTTGTTTTTCGCCTCCACTAATTCTATTTATGTGTAAATAAGATTCCTGAAAACCTTTTTTTCCTTTCGGCTGTGACTCCAGGGAAATGGTTGGGAGTGGTCAACTTTCTGACTGATGAGGAAATCAGTAAGAGAGCCTATGGATTGCCTTGCAAGTCCATGCATGCAAGGCCATCTGTGGAGATAGGGGTCACTAATGCCTGATGGAAATGTCTCCAGATGAATAGGCACCTGCAGAGATGGCAGTGGTTTAGTTGCTAAAATCGTGTCTAACTCTTTGTGACCTCATGGACTGTAGACTGCCAGGCTCCTCTGTCCATGGAATTCTCCAGGCAACAATGCTAGAGTGGGTTGCCATTTCCTACTCCAGAGGATCTTCCTAAGACAGAGATCAAACCTGTGTCTCGCGATGGCACGCAGATTCTTTACCCCTGAGCCCACCAGGGCAGCCCGGAGATGGCAGTGCCTACCTCCAACATGCTGGAAGGAGCAGCTCTGTATTTAGCTGACTGTGAACTTGTCAGAGAGCTTCGGGCCTTCCTCCTCACCCTACTCCCTCCTCCAATCATGCAGCACCCAGCTTGGACAGATTCCAGCCATTCTGCCCTTGCCAGGGTCCCCTTCCATTTACATCCCCAAACACACTATAATGTGAGAACTTTCCCCTTGCCTACAAACAGTCAGTCTGAGCTCATTTCAGAGGCATGTCCTTTCCAGCCTGCTGGTGTCCCCTCTGAAATGAGCTCAGGTTCATGCGAGCTTGGAGTATAAATCCCTTTCCTGAACTGGTTTCTCCTCTCAAGTTGGTGTCCCAGTGCTCATCCACAAGGCTGCCAAGGGCATTTACTCACGTACGAAGTCAGTGAAAGGGATCAGGAAGTGTCAAGCCTCTGACACCTTGCCTTTCTTAATTATCAGCCGTCAGCTGCCAAAGACAGAAATTTCAAATCCTCCCAATCCCTCCTCTCTCCCAGCCCAGGAATTGGGCTTTGATGGTTTTGCAGGAAATTCAAGTAATCACTTATTCGGATGCTTGCTATTATGTAACCTCTGAGGGCAATGAGCGTCTTGAAAGAATCTTTCTGCAGAATCTTTCAGCTAAAGAAACCTAATAGCCGCTGGGGCTGGCAGCCAATTCTTATAAAGTCCATCAGTCATCTCTTCTGCTTCAGAGCCAGTGTCCCCTCCGAGAGAGACAAAAAGGCCTCAGAATGTGAGAAGTGCCTGCAGGCAAGGTGGCCACGGCTTCTTGTGGCCAGCTTCTTCTTGTGAAGCGTCATTGTAGGCATGGCACCGGCTGGGCGGGCAGAAAACCCTCTTAGGAAGCCACTCAGTGGAACAGCTGCAGGTGAATGTTTTCAGTGGCTTTCAAGAGGTGTTTTTGACTCTGTCCATACTTACGTATTGCGTACGTAATACGCATACTTACGTATTGCGGCTGTTTCTGGGTTAACGGAGCAGCACAGGGAAGTACGTGTCCTCTGGGCACTATTCTAAATAGCACTATGGTAAAGCGCTTTCGTAGGAAGAAGGAATGCATCACTGCTTGTTCTTACTGTGAAGAGCAGAGTGTGTAGAAGTCACCAGGTCTCCACCTCTGACATTGTGAAAACAGTGCTTTTCAGTATAGGTCATCAGAAGGATGCCTGGGGTTTACGTATATGGATTTCTTCCAAAAGAGTCAAAGCTCTTTTGCATGAATAGTGTCCTGTATTATATTGTACTCTTGCTAGACGTCGAGAGCATCAGGCTTACTACTTCCTTGTTGGGAGTGAGGAAGGAATTGGAACCATGCAATGGGATTCAAGAATGTTTATAATTGACTTGTGCTCCCTATTTAGTTTTTGAGAAAAATGTATATAATACACCAGGAGACAGTGACCTACAGTAGCAGGCAGAGAACTATCTTATTGTTTGCCATAGTTTTGGCCACAAGCTCCTACTTCTGGGAAGGTAAGCAGGACCACCTGGAGTTCCTCTTTCCAAAGCTAGTGAGCATTTTATCTCCTGAAGCTGATACCAAATCTTCAATCTTGCCACCAGGAGAGGACTATCTTCAGTTCAGTTCAGTTCAGTTCAGTCGCTCAGTCGTGTCCGACTCTTTGCGACCCCATGAATCACAGCACGCCAGGACTCCCTGTCCATCACCATCTCCCAGAGTTCACTCAGATTCACGTCCATCAAGTCTGTGATGCCATCCAGCCATCTCATCCTGGGTTGTCGCCTTTTCCTCCTGCTCCCAATCCCTCCCAGCATCAGAGTCTTTTCCAATGAGTCAAATCTTCGCATGAGGTGTCCAAAGTACTGGAGCTTCAGCTTTAGCATCATTCCTTCCAAAGAAATCCCAGGGCTGATCTCCTTCAGAATGGACTGGTTGGATCTCTTTGCAGTCCAAGGGACTCTCAAGAGTCTTCTCCAACACCACAGTTCAAACGCATCAATTCTTCGGCGCTCAGCCTTCTTCACAGTCCAACTCTCACATCCATACATGACCACAGGAAAAACCATAGCCTTGACTAGACGGACCTTAGTCGGCAAAGTAATGTCTCTGCTTTTGAATATGCTATCTAGGTTGGTCATAACTTTTCTTCCAAGGAGTAAGTGTCTTTTAATTTCATGGCTGCAGTCACCATCTGCAGTGATTTTGGAGCCCCCAAAATAAAGTCTGACACTGTTTCTACTGTTTTCCCATCTATTTCCCATGAAGTGATGGGACCAGATGCCATGATCTTCGTTTTCTGAATGTTGAGCTTTAAGCCAACTTTTTCAGTCTCCTCTTTCACTTTCATCAAGGGGCTTTTTAGCTTCTCTTCACTTTCTGCCATAAGGGTGGTGTCATCTGCATATCTGAGGTTATTGATATTTCTCCCAGCAATCTTGATTCCAGCTTGTGCCTCTTCCAGTCCAGCGTTTCTCATGATGTATTCTGCATAGAAGTTAAATAAGCAGGGTGACAATATGCAGCCTTGACATACTCCTTTTCCTATTTGGAACCAGTCTGTTGTTCCATGTCCAGTTCTAACTGTTGCTTCCTGACCATACAGGTTTGTCAAGAGGCAGGTTAGGTGGTCTGGTATTCCCATCTCTTTCAGAATTTTCCACAGTCACATTACCTGTGCTGGAGGTATCCACTTGGCACTGAGTGAAATTGGTGGAGGCTGCCTGAGAACCCCACTTTTTTCCTGGAGGGTCAGGCTGAGATATGCTTAACTGTGTGCTTACAGTACCTGAAAAGCTGGAAAAGGAAGTCAGCTGGTTTGCACATTCCTAAAAATATCTAGAAATAAACTTCTATTATAAACATAATAGATGTGGTTAGATTCAACTCACTCAGATAATGCAGAATAATATCCCCATCTCAATCCTTAATTTAATCACTTCTGCTAAGTCCTTTTTGTCATATAAGGTACCATTTCATAGTCTGAAGATTAGGGTATGGGCTTATTTGGGGGGCATTATTTGGCCTACTATATTTCTTTGATAAGTTGTAACAGTTAAAGATGGAGGCGGGGGGGGGAAATTTAGAAGGAAAGGAAATTAGGTGATGAAAGATGGAAGAAACCTCTTCTATATACTTTTGTGGGTTTAATCAGCTTTTAGCTGATGATTTCTAAACTCATCTTTAAACAAGTCTTGGTGCTGAGCTCTGGAGTAATATTTCTAGTTGCCCACTCGATGTCTCAACTCTATTCTGCATAGGTTAAGTTCAACAAACACCTGCCTAAATGAACTCATTCTCTCCCACTGTACCCCTGCCCCTCACTCCAAAGCTCTTCCTGCTGTTCCCCTATATCAACTGATTACTTATGGTCCATCTACCTGCTGAAGTCACCACATCTGGAGTCTCACTTCACACTAAATAGCGTGACTAAATTCTGCTAAGCCTATTTTCTTTCCTTCTTAACTTTATCATGACAGCTTAGAAGTCAACCTGTCCCAAATGTCTTTCTCTCCAGTTAGCTATATGCATTTGCTTTCTTATTTATTTTTTATTTTCATGGAAGTTGTGCTTAAAAACCCACTAGATCATTATAACATATTTCAAGATATAAAATACTTCAAGATTATTAACCAGTTGTAATTTCATACTGCACAGTAGTTAAAATTTATGCAGAATGTTCTGAAAAACAAGTCTGCCTTTCATGAGCGTGGTTCTTCAGCAGCTCCCACCTGACTGGATGAAAAGGGGAACACTAAACGTGGCGTCCGAGGACCTGTCTTGCCTGTCCCCACCCTGCTTCCTGCAGCTCCTTCCCAGTCCAGCCAGCAACTCCAGCACTGGAATCAAAGAGCGTTGAGATCCAGTTCTGACTCAGCCCCTTGAAAGCTGAGTAATCCTGGTGCAGTGATTTAACCTCAGTTTACATCAGTTACCTCATCTATAAGTTCAGAAATGGCATTTAGGAAAAAAGAGATGAGAGAATTAAGATAATGTATAAAGATGTCAGCACAGTGTTTAGGAAATATATCCTAAGTGCTCAATGACTATAAATTCATCACATATATTTTAATGTCACTTATTTAGATGCATCATAAATGTTTATGTGCTCACCTGTCCCTTGTATTAGACTCAATACACTTTGATATCATTCAGTGCAGAATCCCCAGCTCTTAGTCCTACTCATAGTAGGGTGTTTCATAAATGTTTGAACAGATGAGTGGCAGTCAAGATGCAGCTCATATTTTAAAACTGGTTTTTAAAACAAGAGCAAAAATATTTGAAGGCAATTGACTACACATATATTGTCATAAGCCTTCCTCACCGATCAATGCAAAGAAACAGAGGAAAACAACAGAATGGGAAAGACTAGAGAGCTCTTCAAGAAAATTAGAGATACCAAGGGAAAATTTCATGCAAAGATGGGCTTGATAAAGGACAGAAAAGGTATGGACTTAACAGAAGCAGAAGATATTAAGAAGAGGTGACAAGAATACACAAAAGAACTGTACAAAAAAGATCTTCATGACCCAGATAATCACGATGGTATGATCACTCACCTAGAGCCAGACATCCTGGAATGTGAAGTCAAGTGAGCCTTAGAAAGAATCACTATGAACAAAGCTAGTGGAGGTGATGGAATTCCAGTTGAGCTATTTCAAATCCTGAAAGATGATGCTGTGAAAGTGCTGCCCTCAATATGCCAGCAAATTTGGAAAACAACAGTGGCCACAGGACTGGACAAGGTCAGTTTTCATTCCAATCCCAAAGAGAGGCAATGCCAAAGAATGCTCAAACTACCACACAATTGCACTCATCTCACACACTAGTGAAATAATGCTCAAAATTCTCCAAGCCAGGCTTCAGTAATATGTGAACCGTGAACGTCCAGATGTTCAAGCTGGTTTTAGAAAAGGCAGAGGAACCAGAGATCAAATTGCTAACATCCGCTGGATCATGGAAAAAGCAAGAGAGTTCCAGAAAAACATCTATTTCTGCTTTCTTGACTATGCCAAAGCCTTTGACTGTGTGGATCACAATAAACTGTGGAAAATTCTGAAAGAGATGGGAATACCAGACCACCTGACCTGCCTCTTGAGAAACCTATATGCAGGTCAGGAAGTAGCAGTTAGAACTGGACATGGAACAACAGACTGGTTTCAAATAGGAAAAGGAGTACGTCAAGGCTGTATATTGTCACCCTGCTTATTTAACTTATATACAGAGTACATCATGAGAAACGCTGGGCTGGAGGAAGCACAGGTTGGAATCAAGATTGTCAGGAGAGATATCAATAACTTCAGATATACAGACTGCTGCTGCTGCTGCTAAGTCGCTTCAGTCGTGTCCAACTTGGTGCGACTCCATAGACGGCAGCCCACCAGGCTCCGCCACCCCTGGGATTCTCCAGGCAAGAACACTGGAGTGGGTTGCCATTTCCTTCTCCATGCATGAAAGTGAAAAGTTAAAGTGAAGTCACTGAGTCGTGTCCAACTCTCAGCGACCCCATGGACTACACCACCATTATGGCAAAAAGTGAAGAAGAACTAAAGAGCCTCTTGATGAAAGTGAAAGAGGAGAGTGAAAATTTGGCTTAAAGCTCAACATTCAGAAAATGAAGATCATGGCATCCGGTTCCATCACTTCATGTCAAATAGATGGGGAAACGGTGGAAACCGTGAGAGACTTTATTTTGGGGGGCTCCAAAATCACTGCAGATGGTGACTGCAGCCATGAAATTGAAAGATGTTTACTCCTTGGATGGAAAGTTATGACCAACCTAGACAGCATATTAAAAAGCAGAGACATTACTTTGCCAACAAGGATCCATCTAGTCAAGGCTACGGTTTTCCAGTGGTCATGTATGGACGTGAGAGTTGGACTATAAAGACAGCTGAGCACACAAGAATTGATGCTTTTGAACTGTGGTGTTGGAGAAGACTCTTGAGAGTCCGTTGGACTGCAAGGAGATCCAACCAGTCCATCCTAAAGGAGATGAGTCCTGGGTGTTCACTGCAAGGACTGATGTTGAAGCTGAAATTCCAATACTTTGGCCACCTAATGCAAAGAGCTGACTCATTGAAAAAGACCCTGATGCTGGGAAAGATTGAAGGCAGGAGGAAAAGGGGACAACAGAGGATGAGATGGTTGGATGGCATCACTTACTCAACGGACATTGGTTTGGGTGGACTCCGGGAGTTGGTGATGGACAGGGACGCCTGGTGTGCTGCGGTTCATGGGGTCGCAATGAATCGGACACGACTGAGCGACTGAACTGACTCCCCCATAGCTTGCCTCCCTAATAAGATGGCAGTGTCTCATTTAATTTTCTATGGATTGGAGAACATTTTCAGAGAATAAAAGCACTTCATTTTTTGTCGTTTGAGGATAATCTCATTTAAAGTTTTTTTAAATCTAGATAATACTTTTTGCAACCCAGAGCACAAATGTGATCACCTCTTATGATTTGCCTTCCTGTCCAGAAGGAGTTAAGCTGAGAATCGGGGGAAGCTGGGATTTGGAGGCTGTTTTTCTTGTGTTCTGGTAAATGAGAATAGTTATGATTTACTTTATGTTTGAGAAAGAATTGTGTTTGTCTTGACTTTGTGCTTAAGGAAGACAATGTCAGGTTGATTCAGTTGATATAGTATTTTTTTTATGATGATAATGATACATATATACAACTTTTTCTCTTATTCTACTTATGCTTTCTTATTTATTTATATTGTGGAAATTGTAGTTAAAAAACCCAAGAGATCCTTGTCACAATTTTCAGAACTTATATACTTTAAAATTACTACTCCAGAGGATCTTCCTGACCCAGGGATGGAACTTTTGGGTCTCCTGCATTGCAGGCAGATTCTTTACTTTTTGAGCCACGAGGGAAGCCCATAAAAATTACCACACTGATGTAATTTCATAGAGTAGCTACACAGTATGTTATTTAGCAAGCCATTATTAAAATTCATGCTATTGGCATCTCTGTCTTGACCATGGAAGTGTCCAGACATTTGACAGTATCATATATCCCTTGGTCAGTTGCTAATATCTTACACATCAATTCCTGTGGGTTTCTAGCTACATTTCATAAAGAAGAGTTTACTCGAGATGGGAAGAGACTCATGTTATTCGTTTCTCAGCAGCACTCATGTGCAGTTTTATCAGGATGCTTGCCTTTACGTGATAAAGGTTTGGGATGCACCCATAGACTCGGTGTTTTAGGGCAGCAGGTAGGGAGGGTAAGAGGACTTGACCCATTCCCCCTCCCTCGCTATCATCCTTGCTGTTTAACACACACCGCTTCTCGGGTTAGATGCGCAGAGGATGGGGCAGAGCTGTCAGCGTGCACAGGGGAGGGGTCTTGCCTTTCTAAGGGCGCAGGAGGCTACACAGACTCAGCCCACCGCTTCCATGCCTCTAGCTCCACTGGCCCTTCCTCCCGTCTCTACACAGGCACAGACTCCGGTTTTCCCATCTTGAGGGCTGGAGATCACCATTTTCCTGGGCAGCGGTAAATGCCTTTTTTCCAGCACCTCCTTCTCGTTTGTGTCAGGGCTTCATTTTCTCACGCGGCACACCCACTCCTGACACTTCCATGGTGGCGATCGCCTTACAGCTACCACCCAGCGGGGGCCTCGCTGAAAAGGTGATCCATTTCTTGTTCGCTCACGTCCTCTTAGGCCTCCATAGTGTGATATTTGTTTCCAAGACAGAGAAACCTTGAAACAAATACTAATTTCTGAGTACAAACGTGTTATGCTGCTGTTAAGTGGCTTCAGTAGTGTCCGACTCTCTGCGGCCGCATAGACGGCAGCCCACCAGGCTCCAGCGTCCCTGGGATTCTCCAGGCAAGAATACTGGAGTGGGTTGCCATTTCCTTCTCCAATGCACGAAAGTGAAAAGTGAAAGTGAAGTTACTCAGTCGTGTCCAACTCCTACAGACCCCATTGACAGCAGCCTACCCAGCTCCTCCATCCATGGGATTTTCCAGGCAAGAGTGCTGGAGTGGGTTTCCATTGCCTTCTCCGCAAATTCCAGGCTGGAAGGCCTCAGATCCCAACAGCTTTGAGGAACCCAGGTCCTAACCTGAAGGGAACTCACATCTCGTCTGCTTTAGGGACTACAAGCCACAGAAACAAGAAATGCCCTAGTGCTAAGATCCTAAATACCTGAAGTAAACCCAATTCCCCTCAGCCTGAGGCCACTAAAAATAGCACCCGCAGAGAGACCAAATTTCCCTAACCTGAGCATTCTACCGCAGCCAAAAGACCCCCCAGTCCCCTTTGTTTGAGGAACCCCAGTTCCCCCAGCCCTGTGACCCTGATCTCAAGTCAAGCGATTTGTCCCTTAGATGTAGAACACACATTATGCTCAGATTTCGTTAGAAAGCCCGCCATATGCCGGACATCCATAATGGAGAAAATGAAAGCTCCTTAGTTGTCACCAGCTGGCTGAAGGCGTCCCCACGTATGGTTGGTCTTCTCTGCCGATCTTCACACTGGCTCCCAAAGTGTGGAATATGAAACCTGAGTGGGACACACAAGAGATGACTTTAGGAGGTACAAGAAAGAACATATTTTATTTTAATATTCTGCATTTGTGTTCCAGGTGTATCAGAAAACACTGAACTCAAGATTTTAAGGATGTGATCATTTTTCTAATACATTCATTTATATTAAAAATGGTTGATTCTGTAAGAAACAAATAATAGCATAAGTGGGAAAGAACATGGCAACAATTTTGAAGGTAGTACCCTAATACTACCCAGAAGTTAAAAAAATGTTACAAAAAATTATTATTTAAAATGAAATCATTTTATGGTATTAGTTCAGTTCAATTCAGTCGCTCAGTCGAGTCTGACTCTTTGCGACCCCATGAATTGCAGCACGCCAGGCCTCCCTGTCCATCACCAACTCCTGGAGTTCATTCAGACTCACGTCGATCGAGTCAGTGACCATCCAGCCATCTCATCCTCTGTCGTCCCTTTCTCCTCCTGCCCCCAATCCCTCTCAGCATCAGAGTCTTTTCCAATGAGTCAACTCTTCGCATGAGGTGGCCCAAGTACTGGAGTTTCAGCTTTAGCATCATTCGTTCCAAAGAGATCCCAGGGCTGACCTCCTTCAGAATGGACTGGTTGGATCTCCTTGCAGTCCAAGGGACTCTCAAGAGTCTTCTCCAACACCACAGTTCAAAAGCATCAATTCTTCGGCGCTCAGCCTTCTTCACAGTCCAACTCTTACATCCATACATGACCACAGGAAAAACCATAGCCTTGACTAGATGGACCTTAGTCGGCAAAGTAATGTCTCTGCTTTTGAATATGCTATCTAGGTTGGTCATAACTTTCCTTCCAAGGAGTAAGCGTCTTTTAATTTCACGGCTGCAGTCACCATCTGCAGTGATTTTGGAACCCCCCAAAATAAAGTCTGACACTGTTTCCACTGTTTCCCCATCTATTTCCCATGAAGATGGGACCAGATGCCATGATCTTCATTTTCTGAATGTTGAGCTTTAAGCCAACTTTTTCACTCTCCTCCTTCACTTTCATCAAGAGGCTTTTTAGTTCCTCTTCACTTTCTGCCACAAGAGTGGTGTATATCTGCATATCTGAGGTTATTGATATTTCTGCCAGCAATCTTGATTCCAGCTTGTGCTTCTTCCAGCCCAGTGTTTCTCATGATGTACTCTGCATAGAAGTTAAATACGCAGGGTGACAATATACAGCCTTGACGTAGTCCTTTTCCTATTTGGAACCAGTCTGTTGTTCCATGTTCAGTTCTAACTGTTGCCTCCTGATCTGCATACAGGTTTCTCAAGAGGCAGGTCAGGTGGTCTGGTATTCCCATCTCTTGAACAATTTTCCACAGTTTGTTGTGATCCACACAGTCAAAGGCTTTGGCATAGTCAATAAAGCATAAATAGATGTTTTTCTGGAACTCTCTTGCTTTTTCGATGATCCAGCAGATGTTGGCAATTTGATCTCTGGTTCCTCTGCCTTTTCTAAAACCAGCTTGAACATCTGGACGTTCACGGTTCACATACTGTTGAAGCCTGGCTTGGAGAATTTTGAGGATTACTTTGCTAGCGTGTGAGATGAGTGTAATTGTGTGGTAGTTTGAGCATTCTTTGGCATTGTCTTTCCTTGGGATTGGAATGAAAACTAACCTTTTCCAGTCCTGTGGCCACTGCTGAGTTTTCCAAATTTGCTGGCATATTGTGGGCAGCAATTTCATAGCATCATCTTTCAGGATTTGAAATAGCTCAACTGGAATTCCATCACCTCCACTAACTTTGTTCATAGTAATGCTTTCTAAGGCCCACTTGACTTCACATTCCAGAATGTCTGACTCTAGGTGAGTGATCACACCATCGTGATTATCTGGGTCATGAAGATCTTTTTTGTACAGTTCTTCTGTGTATTCTTGCCACCTCTTCTTAATATCTTCTACTTCTGTTAGGCCCATACCATTTCTGTCCTTTATCGAGCCCATCTTTGCATGAAATATTCCCTTGGTATCTCTAATTTTCTTGAAGAGATCTCTAGTCTTTCCCATTCTGTTGTTTGCCTCTATTTCTTTGCATTGATCGTGGAGGAAGGCTTTCTTATCTCTTCTTGCTATTCTTTGGAACTCTGCATTCGGATGCTTATATCTTTCCTCTTCTCCTTTTCTTTTCACTTCTCTTCTTTTCACAGCTATTTGTAAGGCCTCCCCAGACAGCCATTTTGCTTTTTTGCATTTCTTTTCCATGGGGATGGTCTTGATCCCTGTCTCCTGTACAATGTCACGAACCTCCATCCATAATGCATCAGGTACTCTGTCTATCAGATCTAGTCCCTTAAATCTATTTCTCACTTCCACTGTATAATCATAAGGGATTTGATTTAGATCATACCTGAATGGTCTAGTGGTTTTCCTTACTTTCTTCAATTTAAGTCTCAATTTGGCAATATGGAGTTCATGATCTGAGCCACAGTCAACTCCTGGTCTTGTTTTTGTTGACTGTATAGAGCTTCTCTATCTTTGGCTGCAAAGAATATAATCAATCTGATTTCGGTGTTGACCATCTGGTGATGTCCATGTGTAGAGTCTTCTCTTGTGTTGTTGGAAGAGGGTGTTTGCTATGACCAGTACATTTTCTTGGTTAAAACTCTATTCGTCTTTGCCCTGCTTCATTCCATGCTCCAAGGCCAAATTTGCCTGTTACTCTAGGTGTTTCTTGACTTCCTACTTTTGCATTCCAGTCCCCTATAATGAAAAGGACATCTTTTTTGGGTGTTAGTTCTAAAAGGTCTTATAGGTCTTCATAGAATCGTTCAACTTCAGCTTCTTCAGTGTTACCGGTTGGGGCATAGACTTGGATAATTGTGATATGGAATGGTTTGCCTTGGAAATGAACAGAGATCATTCTGTTGTTTTTGAATTTGCATCTAAGTACTGCATTTCGGACTCTTTTGTTGACTGTGATGGCTACTCCATTTCTTCTAAGGAATTCCTGCCCACAGTAGTAGATGTAATGGTCGTCTGAGTTAAATTCACCCATTCCAGTCCATTTTAGTTCGCTGATTCCTAGAATGTCGACGTTCACTCTTGAACGTCGATATTTGCCTTGATTCATGGACCTGACATTCCAGGTTCCTATGCAATATTGCCCTTTACAGCCTTGGACCTTGCTTCTATCCCCAGTCACATCCAGAACTGGGTATTGTTTTTGCTTTGGCTCCATCCCTTCATTCTTTCTGGAGTTATTTCTCCACTGATCTCCAGTAGCATATTGGGCACCTACTGACCTGGGGAGTTCCTCTTTCAGTATCCTATCATTTTGCCTTTTCATCCTGTTCATGGGGTTCTCAAGGCAAGAATACTGAAGTGGTTTGCCATTCCCTTCTCCACATTCTGTGATCCACTGCAGTACATGAGCAGTGTTATTTCTTTTGTGAATTTCTTGTTTATATCCTTTGCCCATTTTGCTTTTAGGTAGTTTAAGTTTTATATTCCTCAGTAGCGTTTCATAATTTTCTTCTTAAACCCCCATTATATTTTTATACTTAGTCCCAAAGAACTCCTTTACATGTAAACACAATGTAGGTTGTTGTAATTCAGGCAGAAGTAGAGAAGGTGTCTATAGAGATCAGATGGTTCTCACTGGATATATTTATCTTGATGTGGTTATTGTATTTTGAAACAGCAGTCTAGGAATTTCTGCATCTTTTTGAATTCTGGAATCATGTATTTTATCAATGTACAAAAAGGTGTTAGGTCTCTGAAACTGCTTTACTCAGACCCCATTCACAAAGACTACTGAGTAAACTACAGCATGAAATTTAAAACCTACTCTAATAAATAACAGGTGCTAATATATGAATAATAAAATGTAAATGCAAACAAACATTCCCTGGCACCGACTATGGGCCAGGCCACTGTGCTCATTTCAGAGGATACAAAGGTGACTAAAAGTGGCTTTACTTTCCAAGAGCTAGTACTCTCAGATCAAGCACATTTATACATGTAATTGCAACAAAATACTGTAGGTGTTGTGATGTGCAGTGGCAGAGTGAAGGAACAACAGAGAGAGGAGTTCTTTCCACCTATGGCAGTATGAAACGATGGTTGTCAGGAAGGCCTTGAAGAAGTGGTGTGTCTAAGGGAGCATCCTGGAAGATGAAGTGGGAAGGGAACCCCTTCAGAAAGGCAGGGCTGTGTGAAATGGCACGAGGCTCCAGAGAGCCTCAGGGGCTTCGGGATGACTGGGAAATGGATGAACTTAATGGGGACAAGCTGGGGTTGAACTTTTATTCTGTCAAAGAGTTTGAAATTTTTCCTGCAGCAGTGTGGAGCCATTGGAGGCATTAACAGGCAGAGATGTGGGAAATGTTTAGGCGTTAGAGGGCCTGCTGTGACTTTGGCTGGAGAATGGAGTGCTTTTGGGATGTCCCACGGTGGGACGTGGTGATCTGGGGGTGAGGGAGGGAGCAGGTCCCAGAACCTTCACCTGGGTGAGGGCTAATGGCATTAACCTCCTTAGGGAAGCGAGCAGGGGGGCAGATTTGAGGGGGAAGAGAGTAAGGTCCAGTTTATAGAATAAACGTGAGGTGCCTCTGGGAAGGCCAGGTGAAGAAATCCAACAGTAAGCCATGTGTGCCCAGCTCTCACATTCACTCACTTCATTCGGTAAATATTTATTAAGTGTGTGCTCGTGCCTTATACCTTAAATAAAAGGAGGTGCTTCTCAAACCCCTCAGTCACATGTTTACAGACAAGGCCTTTGCTACTTCTAGCCATTCTTTAACTGGTTAATATTCTTTTCATTTTTTTGAGTTTTAGTCTCAACTGGTATGATCACTTCACTGCTCCCATAAACCGACCACATACAGTAACAGAAGAGACAGAATAGTAAATATAGTTATTAAATTATATATTTTTTACCTCACAATTTTATATTTTCATTTGTTTGTTTCAGGTATGTCATCTGCATTTTTCACTTAAAGGCTTTCATCCCAGACTAAACTGTATTCCAACTTTTTAGAGTTGATCTAACTTTGTTAAGAGGTATTATAAAAAAACAGGCTTCCCAGTGGTGTTAGTGGTAAAGAATCTGCCTGCCAATGCAGGACATGTAAGAAATGTGGGTTTGATCCCTGGGTCAGGAAGATCCCCTGGAGGGAAGGCACGGTAACTCATTTCAGTATTCTTGCCTGGGAATCCCATGGACAGAGGAGCCTGGTGGGCTACGGTCCACAGGGCTGCCCAGGGTCAGAAAGAGCCAGATACAACCGAAGTGACTTAGCACACACACATTTTAAAAAGCAGACAACTACCCAAAGACCTAAGGAGAGCTCAACCATTATTTTTATTATGAATAGTGACATTAATAATGAAATTTACCATTTATTGGGTACCTAACATGTATCTGGTCTGTCAGGGACATTATGTTTGTTTTATATACACACATTGTCCAATTCACAAAACAAACCTGTGGGGTATATACGTTATTTGCATTTAATGGAGAAAATTTTTCCTGTTCATATCTTTCTCAAAGTTCTTTCACAGGATATTTGGCAGTCTCCTCTGCACCCCTCTTACATTCGGATATTTCCCATTGTTCTCTTCTCTTCTGTGTATCTTCGCTGAGCTCTTGAGCCCGCTACTTGCCTTCACTCACCGCCTGTGTGATGATGAGTCTCACGTCGGTATATTCTCTCTTGAGCTTTTGAGCTTCAGTCAAGTGAGCCTAATGCCTGCTGGTCTCCTGCAGTTGACTATGTCATTGATGCCTGATGATTTAACACATCCAAGGTTGAACTCATTGCCTTTCTAAAATATGCATGGGCTCCAGGTGTCCCTCTTTTAGAAATGACCTTGCTGCATGTACCAGAAACCTGGAAGTTACTATTCCCTTCTTTTCTTTTCTTTCTCTTCACATCAACCTGTCTCCAGGTTCTATCAGCTCTGGTTCCTCACTCTCACACACCCCCTCCTCTAGTTCTCCGAGGACTAGAGGACTCCGAGGACTTAGTTTGGGTCCTTAGCATTTGTCTTACCTCTGGGTTTGGCAGTAGACCCAGTATGCTGCTGCTGCTAAGTCATTTCAGTCGTGTCTGACTCTGTGTGACCCCATAGATGGCAGCCCACTGTCCCTGGGATTCTCCAAGCAAAAACACTGGAGTGGGTTGCCATTTCCTTCTCCAGTGCATGAAAGTGAAAAGTGAAAGTGAAGTCGCTCAGTTGTGTTTGACTCTTCACGACCCCATGGACTGCAGCCCACCAAGCTCCTCCACCCATGGGATTTTCCAGGCAAGAGTACTGGAGTGGGCTGCCATTGCCTTCTCCAGACTGAGTATAGAGCCATTTAAATACTTTCATGGCAGTTATGGAAGAACTTGGGATATAAAAATTAATACCTGAAGCTTATTCCATCAAGTAAAAGGGAGTAATGCTTACTAGAAAATGAAAGCACATGAGCAGCTCTGGAGATGGGCTAGGACTTTGCATTGCAGCTGCACCTTGAGCCAGTTATAAGTTAGAAACAGAGAGCAGAGCAGGAGCTGTTGAGGGCCTAAAGCAATAATCCAAGTGTGAGTTCCCTAGAGCCTGGGGCTAGTTTTCCGGAGGGAAGGGTAGCTGTTTCTGACATCAGTACCGTGGATGGTGCTCAGCTTCTGACTGCACCACGTTCTGGGAGGAACTGGCATCAATCTGTCATCACTGGTCCTCTTCTACCTCCTTCAGGGACCCTCCATGTTATTTGGTTTCTTTTTGCTCTTTTCTTTTTTCTCTCCTCTCAACCCAATACTTTCTATAGAAAACTTCCAGGTACTAATATGTATTTATCTTCTCTGACTTTGTAAATTGCTTCTGACTTTTGCAGCAGAGTTGGCTTTAGGCAAACTTATTCGATGGACAATGCTTGTGTACAGGCATTCTTTTGTCTTTGTCTTACCAGCAGATGCTGTTTTATACTCAGTGCCTAGCCCAGTGTTAAATGGGACTAAAGCAAAAAGTTAATCCAGATAGTTTGATGAACAACAGATAATTAAACTGCTAAGTTAGAATGAAATGAATAATTCTTCCAGTCATAATATTTGGGATTTATACACATAGGCACAACATAAAAATTCTTTAGTGAAGTCCAAACATAGAGAGACACAAATTATATAATAAACAATTTGGAGTTCTTGAAGGTTGTGTCTAAATTGCCCCAGAATATAGGGAAATCAATGAGAAAGGAGATATGATAAGACAAGTACACAGCCAAGTGTCAAGTGAATTATGCAGGCAGCAGTTACTTCAGGTTCAGGGATGAGATCATTTTGGACTGCATTTAAGGGAAAGCATTGAAGCTGGATGAAGAAGCAGAGATAAAATTGGGGTAAGAAATGAGGCTGGTGACAAAAAGGTATCTGAGGCTAGAAGTAAGGAGAAGAGTTTTGTGCTACATTTCCTTGGTGGCTCAGATGGTAAAGAATCCCTGTGCAATGTGGGACACCTGGGTTTGATCCCTGGGTTGGGAAGGATTGCCTGGAGAAGGAAATGGCAACCCACTCCAGTATTCTGGCCTGGATAATCCTATGGACTGAGGTGCTTGGTGGGCTACAGTTTCAGTTCAGTTCAGTTCAGTTCATTTCAGTCGCTCAGTCATGTCCGACTCTTTGGAACCCCATGAATTGCAGCACATCAGGCCTCCCTGTCCATCACCAACTCCCGGAGTTCACCCAAACTCACGTCCATCGAGTCGGTGATGCCATCCAGCCATCTCATCCTCTGTTGTCCCCTTCTCCTCCTGCCCCTAATCCCTCCCAGCATCAGAGTCTCCTCCAATGAGTCAACTCTTCACATGAGGTGGCCAAACTACTGGAGTTTCTGCTTCAGCATCAGTCCTTCCAAAGAACACCCAGGACCGATCTCCTTTAGAATGGACTGGTTGGATCTCCTTGCAGTCCAAGGGACTCTCAAAAGTCTTCTCCAACACCACAGTTCAAAAGCATCAATTCTTCAGTGCTCAGCTTTCTTCACAGTCCACCTCTCACATGCATACATGACCACTGGTAAAACCATAGCCTTGACTAGACGGACCTTTGTTGGCAAAGTAATGTCTCTGGTTTTGAATATGCCATCTAGGTTGGTCATAACTTTCCTTCCAAGGAGTAAGTGTCTTTTAATTTCATGGCTGCAGTCACCATCTGCAGTGATTTTGGAGCCCAAAAAAATACAGTTTAGAGGGTCGCAAAGAGTCAGACACGACTGAGCGACTAACAACAACAGAGGGTAAGAGATCTGAGCGGTTAATACGTTCTCAGGTTAATTCTCTTTTTCTGTCTAGTCAGTGATTCTTTGTTAGGAGCCGAAGTGTATTAATCCAGGTGACAATTTTGCTGTTTGACAGAAGCAATTCTGTATTTTACGCAGCATGTAATTATTTATCATCTTCATTATACTTTAATTTTTTTTTTTCCTGGAAATAATCTTACTTAGTAGAGAGAAAAACCTGTGAGTTCTGAAAGTAAGGGAGTGGATCAGATTTTGTGCATCAGGGCCTGGTTCTTGTGCCAGTCAGGGTTGGAATGGAAGGGGACCTCTTTCTGAGCTGTGAGGATTTAGCTTGTGTACTTGCAGGATTCAACTTGTGGGGTGCAGATGTGATGCAGAAGACCCCGAGAAATAGTTTATTTCTGTCCTTTATGGCCCTGTATTGGCCCTTGACACAGCTCCTGTCAACTTAGAGCCAAAAAAGCACAAGTGTTCTCAATGTCCCTTTAGAAGGGGACAAACAAAAACAAAGCAAAATTAGCAGTCCCTGCTGATGTTTCTGAAGTCTTTCCTTTTCACCCTTTATATTTCACACCAACAGTATCAACAATCACTGTTTTTTTTTAAAGCCTCCCCTTTCCGAAAGAAGAGCCATTACTCATTCTTCCCCAGGAAAGGGAGGTCTGCGAGATGCCTACCGTCAGAGTGACTGTTTACCTCCTTACCAGAATCCTACATTATCTTTTTTCATGTCCAAAATCTCCACTGAGAAGTCGCCCAGCTCTCTCAAAGTACAGGTTAACAATTGGCATTCTATCCCTGCTTATAGAATTGTTCTCTGAGAGGAGTTTTCTAAACATCCCTAAGTCAAATTCACAGCATTTGGTTCTGCAATAAGGTGAGCCACTTAGCAAAATCGAAGTCCGTTGCTCTCAAGCTTTAGTGAGCATCAAAGTCCCCTGCAAATGGGGTGCATTAAAAGAGATGGCTGTATCCTGTATCGAACCTAGACTAGCGATTCGTTTCTTGCATGATAGTATACATGTTTCAATGCCATTCTCCCAAATCATCCCACCCTCTCCCTCTCCCTCAGAGTCCAAAATTCTGTTCTTTACATCTGTGTCTCTTTTGCTGTCTCGCATACAGGGTTATCATTACCATCTTTCTAAATTCCATATGTATGTGTTAGTATACTGTATTGATGTTTTTCTTTCTGGCTTACTTCACTCTGTATAATTGGCTCCAGTTTCATCCACCTCATTAGAACTGATTCAAATGTATTCCGGATAATCTGTATGCAGGTCAGGAAGCAACAGTTAGAACTGGACATGGAACAACAGACTGGTTCCAAATAGGAAAAGGAGTACATCAAGGCTGTATATTGTCACCCTGCTTATTTAACTTATATGCAGAGTACATAATGAGAAATGCTGGGCTGGAAGAAACACAAGCTGGAATCAAGATTGCCAGGAGAAATATCAATAACCTCAGATATGCAGATGACACCACCCTTATGGCAGAAAGTGAAGAAGAGCTAAAAAGCCTCTTGAAAGTGAAAGAGGAGAGTGAAAAAGTTGCCTTAAAGCTCAACATTCAGAAAATGAAGATCATGGCATCTGGTCCCATCACTTCATGGCAAATAGATGGGGGAACAGTGGAAACAGTGTCAGACTTTATTTTTGGGGGCTCCAAAATCACTGCAGATGGTGACTGCAGCCATGAAATTAAAAGACGCTACTCCTTGGAAGAAAAGTTATGACCAACCTAGATAGCATATTCAAAAGCAGAGACATTACTTTGCTGACTAAGATCCATCTAGTCAAGGCTATGGTTTTTCCTGTGGTCATGTATGGATGTGAGAGTTGGACTGTGAAGAAGGCTGAGCACCGAAGAATTGATGCTTTTGAACTGTGGTGTTGGAGAAGACTCTTGAGAGTCCCTTGGACTGCAAGGAGATCCAACCAGTCCATTCTGAAGATCAACCCTGGGATTTCTTTGGAAGGAATGATGCTAAAGCTGAAACTCCAGTAGTTTGGCCACCTCATGTGAAGAGTTGACTCATTGGAAAAGACTCTGATGCTGAGAGGGATTGGGGGCAGGAGGAGAAGGGGACGACAGAGGATGAGATGGCTGGATGGCATCATGGACTCGATGGACGTGGGTCTGAGTGAACTCCAGGAGATGGTGATGGACAGGGAGGCCTGGCGTGCTGTGATTAATGGGCTCGCAAAGAGTCGGACACGACTGAGTGACTGAACTGAACTGAACTGAATACTCCATTGTGTATATGTACCACAGCTTTCTTATCCATTCGTCTGCTGATGGACATCTAGGTTGCTTCCATGTCCTGGCTATTATAAACAGTGCTGCGATGAACATTGGGGTACACATGTCTCTTGCACTGGGGATGACCCAGAGAGATGATATGGGGTGGGAGGTGGGAGGGGGTTTCAGGATTGGGAACTCATGTACACCTGTGGTGGATTCATGTCAATGTATGGCAAAACCAATACAGTATTGTAAAGTGAAAAAATAAAATTAAAAAAAAGAAAAAAAAGAAAAAAAAAAGTCCTTGCAAAAAAAAAAGGGAGGGATGGCTGGCTCTACCTCCTTAAAGTGTAGTGCAGCCATCTGCCTTTCTAACTAGTTGCCAGATGCTGCTGCTGTTCTGGGCATCCGACTATGAGACTCAGTGATCTAATGTGCAGATCTCTGTCACAGAGACAAGTTCAGAGTGGTTTATGATGTTTCACTAAATTTAAGACTTGACCCATTCCAGTTATGTATGTTGATGTTGTCTTCAAGTTCAAAAGATCCTAAAATTTTACATCATCTTTGTGGGCTTTCATGGATAAAGATCATGTCTGGGACCTTGCTGCAAGATCTTGAACAACTGGAGGAATTCTTGGCAGTATTTCTGAGAGTCTCCCCCAAAAAGGCACCAACACAAGGTTATGTTCCCTGCTAGTCCTGAGTAAAAACTGGAGTCTGTATGTATATGGGGGATAAAAGGCTCATCAGTAATAGGTGGCAGCAAAGCCCTTCCAAAGAATGTGTCAAACCTGAAAATAAGTAATCTCTGAAAACTGAGGAAAAACAATGTCCGAAGCATGTGGACTTGACTTCCAGGAATGGGCTGCTCCCGGCTTTAGGTCCCCCAGCTGCAACCCGCTGAGGGAGCATTGCGTGTGAATGCGAGGTTTCACCAAGCTGACTTGGTAATGGCAGACAACAGGGTGGGGCTGCTTCAGCATACGTGTAACAGTTTGTAGTGACCAAAGGACGAAAACGGCCAACAAGGAATAGCTACTGGAGCCGGGTTATGTGGTGACCGAAGACCTGCAACTTGGAGGTTGTTGTGGCTCATGTGGGATTGGGAAGGGAACTGACTTACAAAACCAACAGAGCCGACAAAACTGTAGATCTAATAAACTGATTACTAACTCTTTATATTGAAATATTATCTAAAGCAAACAAATGATATTTTAAATATAATTAGAGATGTTTTAAAGCAGTGGTCTCCAATCTTTTTGGACCAGGGACTGGTTTCATGGAAGAGAATTTTTCCAGGGATTGGAGTAGAAGGGATGGTTTTGGGATGATTCAAGTACATTACATTTATTGTGCATTCTATTTCTGTTCTTATTAGATCAGATCCACCCCAGAACATCAGGCATTAGATCCTGGAGGTTGGAGACCTCTGTTTTAAAGGGTCTTGAATAATTTTTTAATTAAAAAAGTAAAATATATATTCTAATATGTGAAAAATAAAAACGAAGTCCTCAGCCCCTCCTTGGAGAAGGAAATGGCAATCCACTCCAGTATTCTTGCCTGGAGAATCCCATGGACAGAGGAGCCTGGCTGGCAACAGCCCATGGGGTCCCAAAGAATTGGACATGACTGAGCGACTAACACAGACACGTACACACAACCCCTCCTGATCCCAAATACTATATCTAGGGAAGTAACGTATCTCTTAAATTTTTTTTTATTTGAGTATATTTGATTTACATTGTTGTCAGTTTCAGGCATACAGCAAAGTGAATCAGTTTATACATATATCCACTTAAAAAAAAATTCTTTTGTTTGACATCTTTGAAAAGCTGTAATTCCCTGAATGAACGTAAGGAGTCAGGTTTTACTCTAATGTCAGAGTGAAGCTTTATGCAGTCTCATTTCAGGAGTAGCTTCCTGGAAAGGCATTCCCTTCCTAGCAACAGGGCAGCAGACCACGCCCCTGGAGACTGTGAGTAGAGGGGGTGGGTGTCCCCAGGTAGACACAAGAGGCCTACCTGTGAGGGACTGTGGACAAGGATCTACCCTACCTTATTATTATGGAGAAAATAATGTTAACAAGGGCTTCCCTGGTGGCCCAGTGGTGAAGAATCTGCCTGCAATGCAGGAGACCTGGGTTGAATCCCTGGGTGGGAAGATCCCCTTGGAGGGAGGGCATGACAACCCACTTTAGTACTCTTGTTTGGAGAATCCCATGGACAGAGGAGCCTGGCAGGCCACAGTCCATAAGGTCACGTAGAATCAGACACGACTGAAGCGACTAAGCAGCAGCAGTGTTAACAAGATGTAAAATGTTGCCTGCCTTTGCACCTGTCTTTTTTGCTCTCCTCCTGTCACAAGTCAGCCATGGACTTTTGCCCTACATCCCGGCCCTTCTTCATCTTCAAGAGTTGTGCTGCTTGGGTTGTCCTCTTGGTCCACTGCCGGGTTGTTGCCCAATTTCTCTCCTCCCTCCCTCCCGAGCTGGACTTCTCAAGAGAAATGTCTACTTTCTCTGTGTTCTCATCTCTCTTGGCACACTGACCCATTTCTAGCCTGGCTTCCACCTTTCTGTTTCATATGCAACTCTTTGCAACATTTGACATAATTTATCACTCCTGCCTTCCTGTAGCATCCTTGTGTCTTTAATCTTCTGCTGCATAACCAATTAGCCCAATTTAGTGGTTTCAAATCATAGACACATTTATTGTCTGACATGGTTTCTGAGGGTCAGAGTCTAGGAGTAGCTTTACTGGTAAATCTGGCTTAGGTTCTCTCCCAGGGCTGGAGCCTGTTGATTGAGGTGAGAAGATTCACTTCCAAATGGCTCACTTACATTGCTGTTGGCTGAAGGCAACAGATTTTTACCATGCAGGTCTCTTCACACTTTGTTATATTATGTTTGAGTGTCATTTTTAGCACACTACTAAGAAGCCAGCACAGAGTATGCTTTGTTTTATTTGCTTTGTCTAAACTTCTGTTGTTTATTTACTTGATTCTAATTTGCATTATTAATGCAAGGTATATACCATTTTTAACCCTTGGAATCCTTATGAATAGACTTTGATATTGAGGGTACATGTGAGATGTACTGTTATTTGTCCTAAAAATTTTTCACTTTTCAGAGGGTGAACTTTTGGAAACTCATTCCATCCATTTTTCCCTAAGGAGCAAGGTATCACCAGAGGATTGCTCTCTTAAATGTCTGTAAAAAGAATTACTCCCAGGGTTCCATAGTTTTCAATAGATCACAGACCTTACTAAGTTTTCCTAATATGAACTTAGTATTTTTTTCTGCTGCAATATCACCTCTTAAATGATTATCAGTAAAAATAATCATGTTCATGTCACTCTTATATTAGCCTTTGTCTGTTTAAAGGAAATTACTAAGTTTCCCTTGAGGCTTTTGTTTTCTAGGTTAAATAAGTGCTGTTTCTTTATATTTTCCTCATGGGTGAATGTTTCCTAATCATTTCATTGTTCTTTCCTGAATCCCCTCCAGATTTTCAGTATCACACTTTAGTTGCTGAGCCCAAAACTGGATATTTAGTAAAAGCTTGACCAGTGCTGAGTGGGAAGGGAGGGTGATCCATGCTTCTTACATGACTAATTATAGATCCTCTGCTATCAGCCAGAGCCTATCCCTAGTGAGGAATAACCAGTTCCAAGCATACACAATTTTTGTTACTTCCTCAGTTCAGTTCAGTCGCTCAGTCATATCCGACTCTTTGCCACCCCATGGACTGCAGCACGTCAGGCTTCCCTGTCTATCACCAACTCCCAGAGCTTGCTCAAACTCATGCCCATCACGTCAGTGGTGACATCCAACCATTTCATCCCCTTCTCCTCCCACCTTTGATCTTTCCCAGCATCAAGGTCTTTTCAAATGAGTCAGTTCTTGGCATCAGGTGGCCAAAGTATTGGAGTTTCAGCTTCAGCATCAGTTCTTCCAAAGAATATTCAGGACTGATTTCCTTTAGGATTGACTGGTTGGATCTTCTTGTTGTCTAAGGGACTCTCTACAGTCTTCTCCAACATGACAGTTCAAAAGCATTAAGTCTTTGGTGCTCAGCTTTATAGTCCAACTCTCACATCCATACATGACCACTGGAAAAACCTTAAGATTTGACAAGATGAAATTTTGTTGGCAAAGTAATGTCTCTGTTTTTTAATATGATGTCTAGGTTGGTCATAGCTTTTCTTCCAAGGAGCAAGTGTTTTTTAATTTCATGGCTGCAGTCACCATCTGCAGTGATTTTGGAGCCCAGAAAAATAAAGTCTGTCACTGTTTCCATTGTTTCCCCATCTATTTGCCATGAAGTGATGGGACCAGATGCCATGATCTTAGTTTTCTGAATGTTGAGCTTTAAGTCAACATTTTTTACTCTCTCTTTCACTTTCATCAAGAGGCTCTTTAGTTCTTCTTCACTTTCTGCCATAAGGGTGGTGTCATCTGCATATCTGAGGTCATTGATACTTCTCCTGGCAATCTTGATTTCAGCTTGTGCTTCTTCCAGCCCAGCATTTCACATGAGGTACTCTGCATATAAGTTAAATAAGCAGGGTGACAATATGCAGCCTTGATGTACTCCTTTCCCTATTTGGAACCAGTCTGTTGTTCTATGTCCAATTTTAACTGTTGCTTCTTGACCTGCATACAGATTTTTCAAGAGGCAGGTTAGGTGTCTGGTATTCCCATCTCTTGAACAATTTTCCGCAGTTTGTTGTGATCCACACAGTCAAAGGCTTTGGCGTAGTCAATAAAGCAGAAATAGATGTTTTTCTGGAACTCTCTTCCTTTTTTGATGATCCAACGGATGTTGGCAATTTGATCTCTTTTTTCTCTGCCTTTTCTAAAACCAGCTTGAACACCTGGAAGTTCATTATCCATGTATTGCTGAAGCCTGGCTTGGAGAATTTTGAGCATTACTTTACTAGCATGTGAGATGAGTGCAATTGTGCAGTAGTTTGAGCATTCTTTGGCATTGCCTTTCTTTGGGATTGGAATGAAACCTGACCTTTTCCAGTCCTGTGGCCACTGTTGAGTTTTCCAAATGTGCTGGCATATTGAGTGCAGCAATTTCACAGCATTATCTCTCAGGATTTGAAATAGCTCCACTGGAATTGCATCACCTCCACTAGTTTTGTTCATAGTGATGTTTCCTAAGGCCCACTTGACTTCACATTCCAGGATGTCTGGCTCTAGGTGAAGGATCACACCATCATGCTTATCTGGGTCATGAAGATCTTTTTTGTATGATTCTTCTGTGTATTCTTGTCACCTCTTCTTAGTATCTTCTGTTTCTGTTAGGTCCATACCATTTCTGTCCTTTATCGAGCTCATCTTTGCATGAAATGTTCCCTTTGTATCTCTAATTTTCTTGGAGAGATCTCTAGTCTTTCCCATTCTGTTGTGTTCCTCTATTTCTTTTCACTGATCACTGAGGAATGCTGGGAGCCAGCGTGAGGAACTCCACCCATGGCAAAGGTCATGAGGAAGTAGGCTTTGGCATATGCAAAGGCGGATCGAGCCTCAGGAAACACCCTTTTCCTGAGCATCTACCCCCAAAACCAGAGTCTGCCTACTTACTGTTTTTATGCTCTCACCTATAGCTCTGACTTTACAGGGGGCTGACCCCCATTACCTCTCTCTGAGAAGGAGTTAACTTACAGCTCCAAGTCAATAGAAATTCTTGGGCGTGACAAGAATGTTTCAACTTATGAACTCCTCTGAAGGTTATCTAGCCTGCCTGTACAGGTTCATCCGGCCACATGTGATTGTTTACAGCCTCCCAATTGTGAGAGGCATGAGATGTTTTAGACTTACTAAAGGCAGATTCTTTTGGGAAGTTGGAAATTGTTAGTATAGTAGGTTGGTTAGGAATTATATTGGTGAAAGTTTTTTCATTTGTTGTGCCAATAATTGCTGCTAATTCCCTGCCCTGGGTGTGACAAGGGTGTCTCAGGTCAAACCTCTCTGCCAGCAGACTAGCTTGTGTGACAGGATTATCTGTACTCCTGCCACTATGCACATGATTGCTTACTACCTGTCAACCATAAACAGCACAGAGAGTTTGGAGTATTTTGAAAATCTTAATTCTTTTCTCATTGTTGAGTCAATGATTGCCACCAGGCCTCCATATCCTTAGGCACCTGGGAATATATTAATGTATTTGGAATATAGAAAAGGAAATATAGCAGTTTTTGATGTTAGCAATACTAGACCTTTTGAGTTAATGAATTTTCTCTTTTGTTATAGATCACTGTACTTTGTTATAAGTCACTGTGTCCTTGCTATGTAAAAATGTAACTTTATCACTATTTTAAGACTAAATAGATCTTAAGGGCAACATTGGTGAAGGGTTTTCATTTGTTAGGCTGATGTTTCCGGCTGAATCTCCATATTCCCTGCCCTTATAATGAATATAACTAGCATATAGGAGAAATAAGTATTAATATTTTAGATTAATCATGTTAACCTTAGGTTAAATAAATTCCTTTCTTAGTTGTAACCCACTACACCCTCACCCTATAGGAATGCAACTTTATCTGGTACCTTCAGACGGTGGTGCCTGGTTTAAGAAAAACACCCTTGGAAAAAATAAGTTTTTTGGTTATCAGGAAGAAAGGATCATAAAATATCAGCAGGCCTCATGGCCGGAAGATGATGTAAAACCCCTAAGACCTTTTTGTATACTTTTATGTGAAGCACCTGATTTTGATAAAGGTTAGGACTGCTGACCCCCGTGTGACTCTGAATTCATCCCTATGTATAACAAAAGGTATATAAGCAAACCTAAAAAATAAAGAAATGGGATCAGTTTCTGGAAAGACTGATTCCCCCATGTCGCTTCTTTCTTGCTCCCCATTTTTCTGGCTGAATTCCCATCTGGTACGTGGGTACTTACCAAGCCTGCTAATTTTGCCTGGGCTTCTAAGATCGGATCAGGGAGGCCTCAGTGCCTCCTCTCCTTTGGGAGAATGGAAAGACGCCTGTGGCCTACGTAGGTGGTGATTCGTATTCCACGTAAACCAAGTTATTCAGCCTCTTTTTCTCTGCTAATTTTCTAATCTCTCTATATATCTGTAATTAAATAAGTTTTTTCCTAGGACGCCGATTCCATCCCCACCTTCGAATTACCCTGGATCCACCGGGGCTGGACCCTGGCAGAGGAAGGCTTTCTTATCTCTCCTTGCTATTCTTTGAAACTCTGAATTCAGATGCTTATATTTTCCTTTTTCTCGTTTGCCTTTCACTTCTCTTCTTTTCTCAGCTATTTGTAAGGCCTCCTCAGACAACCATTTTGCCTTTTTGCATTTCTTTTTCTTGGGGATGGTCTTGATCCCTGTCTCCTGTACAATGTCACAAACCTCCATCCATAGTTCTTCAGGCACTCTATCTATCCGATCTAATCCCTTGAATCTATTTGTCACTTCCACTGTATGATAATAAGGGATTTGATTTAGGTCATACCTGACTGGTCTAGTGGTTTTCCCTACTTTCTTCAGTTTAAGTCTGAATGTGGCAATAAGAAGTTAATTATCTGAGCCATAGTCAGCTCCCAGTCTTGTTTTTGTTGGCTGTATGGAGCTTCTCCATCTTTGGCTGCAAAGAATATGATCAGTCTGATTTCAGTATTGACCATCTGGTGAAGTCCATGTGTCGAGTCATCTCTTGTGTTGTTGGAAGAGGGTGTTTGCTATGACCAGTGCATTCTCTTGGCAAAACTCTGTTCGCCTTTGACCTTCTTTGTTTTGTACTCCAAGGCCAAATTTACCTATTATTCCAGGTATCTCTTGAACTCCTACTTTTGCATTCCAGTTCCCCATAATGAAAAGGACATCTTTTTTGGGTATTAGTTCTAGAAGGTCTTGTAGGTCTTCATAGAACCGTTCAACTTCAGCTTCTTCAGCATGGCTGGTTGGGGCATAGACTTGGATTACTCTGATATTGAATGGTTGGCCTTGGAAATGAACCGAGATCATTCTGTCAATTTTGAGATTGCATCCAAGTGCTGCATTTCAGACTCTTTTGTTGACGATGATGGCTACTCCATTTCTTCTAAGGGATTCTTGCTCACAGTAGTAGATATAATGGTCATCTGAGTTAAACTCACCCATTTCAGTCCATTTTAGTTCGGTGATTCCTAAAATGTTGATGTTCACTCTTGCCATCTCCTGTCTGATCACTTTCAATTTACCTGATTCATGGACCTAACATTCCAGGTTCCTATGCAATATTGCTCTTTCTAGCATCAGACTTTACTTCCTTCACCAGTCACAACCACAACTGGGTGTTGTTTTTGCTTTGGCTCCGTCTCTTTCATTCTTTCTGGAGTTATTTCTTCACTGATCTCCAGTAGCATACTGGGCACCTACCGACTTGGGGAGTTCCTCTTTCAGTGTCCTATCTTTTTGCCTTTCATACTGTTCATGGGGTTCTCAAGGCAACAGTGCTAAGGTGGTTTGCTATTCCCTCCTCCAATGGCTTACGTTTTGTCGAAACTCTCCACCATGACTCGTCTGTCTTGGGTTGTCTACGTGGCATGGCTTGTAGTTTCATTGAGTTAGACAAAGCTGTGGTCCATGTGATTAAATTTATTAGTTTTCTGTGACTGTGGTTTTCATTCTGTCTTCAGAATCGTAAAACACCCCTGGTGGATCAGCTCAATAATTCAGCTTTGAAGCAATGCCTGTATCTTACAGGAAGACTGAGAGGTTTTTCCAATGCAAGTGAGCACCTTATTTTAGGTTGCTTTTCTAGGTTGTCCTTGCAGTTTTACATTGCTCTAACTGAACTTTTATGTACATCTGAACTACTTAGGTGTGCTTCTGTTTATTTGTTTCAGCTCCTGTGTATCCTGTTTTTGTTTTGATTAAGTCAAAAAGAGCAAAGGTTCTGACCTCCTTTCTCTGCCTTTTGCCTGTCCAGGACTCACAGGGCATCCCCGTGGTCTCAGTGACACACAGGCTACTGGTGCTTTGCAGAGCATAGTATGCCTCTGTTTATTTTTAAATTAAAAAATGTATGTATTTATGGCTGTGCTGGGTCTTCACTGCTGCGTGGGCTTTTCTCTAGTTGTGGAGAGTGGGGCTGCTCTCTAGTTACGATGCTTGAGTTTCCCATTGTGGTGGCTTCTCTTGCATAGGATGGGCTTTAGGCCTAGGCTGCAGTAGTTGTGGCTCCCAGACTCTAGAGCACAGGCTCAGTAGTTGTGGCACAAGGGCATAGTTGCTCTGAGGCATGTGGGATCTTCCCGGACCAGGGACTGAACCCGTGTCTCCTGCATGGGCAGGTGGATTCTTTACCACTAAGCCGCCAGGGAAGCCTCTAAATTTTTTATTGCTGTATACTTGATTTGCAGTGCTGTGTTGCAGAACAGTAGATTATTTCATTGTTGACTAGCCTGAGTAATGGATCTGGGGAAACCTGGAGTTTTCCTTGAATGGGGGCTCCTGGACAGCCAGAACACTTGAACACTCTGTAGCACCTTTTGCTCAGAAGAGTTTTGAAATGGCTGGGTTAATGCTGCTCCCTGTATACTCAGCATGTTCTCCATGGAACATTAGTTAGTTCAGTTCCTACAGGGTGCTAAGAATTGAACATGGATATAATTTCATTGGCCCTGTCTAATCAGTGCAGTCTCTATATTGGTGACTTAAAATAAAACCATATGTTAATTGAAGCAGATGTAAGCACTGGTCACTAGATTTATTAGGAAAAAATTATTCACCCTGTTAGCTGAGGTTTAAAACTGATTTTGCACCCTCTATATCCAGCAGTGGCATAGCCCTCCATGTCCACTAATGGTTAATTTTCTTGCTTTAATCTCTGCTGTGTGTTACTGCTGTTTTAGCATCTTTGTATTTCTGGAACTCCATGTCTGACACTGCTGGTGAGATTATCTGCAAACAGCTGGGAAAGAACATCTGCTTCATAATTTAAATGACTTTCTTTTTTTGATGAGCTAAAGCTCCTCATTTTAGATAAAAAGCATGGTTATTGATCTTTGGAATAATTCCTCTCTTAGCACAATTTCATTGTTGTTGAAGGAGAAGCAAGGGACAGTGTATATGCATTATGATAGGATTTAATTTCTTTATCCCTTTTAAAAAAAGATAGACTTGATTTCTTAGAGTAGTTTTAAGTTCACAGCAAAATTGAGGGGAAAGTAGAGAGATTTCTCATATACCCCTTTCTCCACACGTGCATGTCCTCCTCCACTATCAATGTCCCCTATCAGAGTAGCTATTTGTTATAACTGATAAACCTACATCAATACATCATTATCACTCAAAGTCTGTACTTTACATTATGGTTTGCTCTCAGTGTTTTATGTTGTATGGGTTTGAACAAATATACAATGACATGTTTCTACTGAAGCTTCCCTGGTCACTCAGTGGTAAGGAATCCGCCTGCCAATGCAGGAGACATGGGTTCAATTACCAGATTGGAAAGATCCCCTGGAGAAGGAATTGACAACCTACTTCAGTATTCTTGCTTGGGAAATCCCACAGACAGGGGAGCCTGACAGGCTACAGTCCATGGGTTGGCAAAAGAGCTGAATATGACTTTAGCAACTAAACAACAACAACATATGTATCTACCATCATAGTGCCATTCAAGTTATTTTCCCTGTCCTAAAAATCCTCAGTGTTCCACCTATCCATCCCTCCTTTCTCCTTAACTCCTAGTCTTTTTACTGTCTCCCTAGCTTTGCTTTTTCCAGAATATCATGTAGTTAGAATCCCTCATAGCTCAGTTGGTAAAGAATCCGCCTGCGTTGCAGGAGACCTGGGTTCAATCCCTGGGTTGGGAAGATCCTCTGGAGAAGGGAAAAGAAAGTTACCCACTCCAGTATTCTGGCCTGGAGAATTCCATGGACTGTGTAGTCCATGGAGTTGCAAAGAGTCGGACATGACTGAGTGACTTTCACTTTCAGAATCATACAGTGTGTGGACTTTCCAAATTGACTTCTTTCACTGAGATGCATTTGTTTCTTTTGTGACTTGGTAGCTTATATTTATCCATTCATTTACTAAAGAACATCTTGGTTGCTTTTTAAGTTCTGGCAATTATGAATAAAGTTGTTATAAACATTTGTGTTCAGGTGTTTATATGGACATAAGATTTTTTGACTTCTTTGAGTAAATCCCAAGGAATGTGGATTCCAATTTGATTTATCCCTTTATGTGTCGTATCTTCTATCAGTGAGCTGGCATGTGTTGAGAACCTATTCAGTGTCAGAATTTTTAATAAATCATATGACTTTAGCCTCATTACTCCTATGAAAACTTTAAAAAAATACACGAAGAAACTGATATTTAGAAAATTTAAGTACTTTGCTTATTTGAACAAATTGAAGATTGAAACAGAGAAACTTCTAGTTCCAATGTTCATTTATTTTCTCTGAAATAAGTTAGAGCTGAAAGGGACCTTAGGAATGATCTGGACAGCTATACCTCTAACACGTGTGGGGCTTACGACAAGGATACAAAGGGAGATCCGCATATATCGATTGTTTAAATGTTTAAAAGTAATAAATCAAGCGGAAACACTGAGTAAGGTGTTCTGTCCTCCCACCTTGACAAGACCACCTTCACAACAACCCGGAAGACCAATTTTGAATCTGGAATTCCCATGCTCAGAGTCTAATATCGGAATGAGGAAGCACAGGAGATATTCCCACAGCACGCTGCTACTCCTCTCCCCACTTCCTTAGGGGCCTTGCATGGACATATGTGGAGTCACCAGTCCACATGTACAAACCCCATCCATGCTGCCTGCCCCCAGCTGTCCCTTGGCCCCACTTCAGGTCAAAGACGTACACAATGGGGTGTGTTCCTTTTTTGAGAGGGTAGGCCCAGGGAAGAAGTCTTCCCAGACTTACGGTCCCTGGACAGGAATTCAGGGATCCCAGGGGTCCAGAGTGTGACTAGCTAGTGCAGAATTTGGGCTTCAGGCAGGCAGGTTTTTCTGACCCTGCGGTCTCCCCACCCCACTGCAGGCAGGAGAACAGAGGGAGTGGCCAACGAGATCCACAGTCAGGCCCAGAGCAAGGCCCCTCCTGCTCAGGTCTGAGGATGGAACTGGACCCAGATGCCACAGTTTATAGATGAGAAAACAGAGGCCAAAGTCACATGGCTGCTTAGTGGCTGCACAGGGATGTCCCGAATCCCAGCATTTTTCGTAAGGCTGCCCCCTTAGGAGCCTGGGTTGTTCTATATGTGTATTTATTTAAACTCATTCCTGGGATCGCTTCATAATCACTTTTACCAAAGAACTAAAAAAATCTGCCAAAGGACATCATTTCTACTCATAGTCCCAACTACGTGCTCTTGAATGAACCAACAGTCAGTTAGATGACATTACAAAGCAATCGATACCTCAGGAGATTTCTAAAGGCTAATTAGAAACTTTTGGGAACATCAATCACAGAACGTTCCCAAATAATTTCCAAATTACTTCCTATATAGGTCAGTTTATTGATGTGCTTGATGAGTCAACCAGCTCACCAAGAAACCGCAATTAGAAATGTGATCAACATCAACTTGGTTGAAACCACTGGCAGATGTTTTCAGTGATTTGCATATAAATGAGTCACCAGCTTTAGAAATCCAGCTTATCAAGGGTTGAGATTATTTCATACATTTTTTCTTTTGTTGGAATGTGCTGAAAGAAGATGTGTGTTTATTAAAAGGTCATGTCTTAGGTGTCTTCTGGTGTTTAGGTTTTTCCTCTGCATAGTTACTTCCTGCTATAATTTTTTCACACATTGATAAATATCTTTAAAGATACCTTAACATTTGAACAGCACTTTATTTGTTATGATGTATGCTTGAGATGCTATTCTATGCTGATTCTTAGTAATATTCTGTGAGATAACTTGGGCAAAGATGTTGTCACTCCAATATTGCTTCAGCTGGGGACACTGAGGTGTTAGAGAGGGCTCACGCAGTGGCTCGGGGCAGAGCTGAAGTTCAGCTCTCCCACACATGCCATTATGCCAAGGTGTTTTTTACAAGTGGAGGGCCCTCAGACTGTCTTGAACTCCCAAGTGGCTTTGCTTTCTAGCCATTCTTGTGAATGCCCCTGAACCACCTGGATGCAGAGACCCATGTTGTACTAGGAGGGCTCCCCACCCCAGTCTCCAATCTGGAACATACTCTTCATAACTAAAGAATCCAAATGGATTCTGGAAGCTGTAAAGATATCACGAGTCATTTAATAATGGAATAAAATGTGACGTATACTAATGATACTTGCTGTTATTTCAAAGAATACATGTTTATTATTATACATTTTATCCCTCACAATATGATCAGCGAATCAAATTTTTATGTTGCCTTTTTTATTTTTTAAATAGAGCAAACTCTCTGAACTTATCCAAACTTGATGTGAGGTTGGATCTCTTCAATGCTAATCTAATCCACACTGCCCCCAAACTCGTGATAAGGAGCAGCGGGGAAGATGCTCAGAAGAGTCATTCTGTTGGGGATATTCCTCAACCAGTTTTCATCATTTCAGATATTTCAGGTATTTCTTTCCTTGAAACACACCAAGTCGTTTATACCATGAGGTTATCCTGACACTGTAAAGATAGTAAAGAAAGAAAGGGCACAGTTTAAAGCAAGCCCATGTTAAAGGTGTGCTCTCTCTTCTAATAGGAAACATTTTCTGATGTACATTTAGGAAAATATTGTGTTAAAAAATAATCCATTATTTGGCCCCTTATGTCAAAGTATAGGGCAAGATACTAAATAGTTTAAGGCCCGTGCATCACTCTCTGTCTGTCACAACTACGCAACTCTGTTGTTGTGGTGCTAAAGTGTGCATAGACAATATGAGCACAAGAGCATGGCTGTTTTTCAATAAAACTTTATTTATAGGAATATGCAACGGGTAATATTTAGCTCACATGGTATAGTTTGCCACCCCTTAGTTTGTATATATGAACACACTTAAAAAATTTAATTTAAAAAACCTTTTTATTTTGTATTGGGGTATAGCCGATTATCAATGTTGTGATAATTTCAGATGAACGGTGAAGGGACACAGCCATACGTGTACATGTATCCATTTTCCCACAAACTCTGGTCCCCCATCCAGGCTGCCACGTAACATTGAGCAGAGTTCCATGTGACATACACTAGGTCCTTGTTGGTTATCCATTTTAAATATAGCAGAGTGTGCCTGTCCATCCCAAACTCCCTAACTATCCCTCCCTTCTTCTTTCTTCCCCAGCAAGCATAAGGTCATTCTTGAAGCTTGTGAGTCTGTTTCTCTTTTGTAAGTAAGTTCATTTGCATCATTGCCTTTGGATTCCACTTATAAGGAACCTCATAGGATGTCTCTCCTTCTCTGTCTGGCTTACTTCACCCAGTGTGACAATCTTCCTGTCTGTCCATGTTGCTACAGATGGCATTCAAAATTTATTTTTGATTGGATGATAATTGCTTTACAATGTGGTATTGTAAATTGGTTTCTGCTGTACAACAAAGTGAATCAGCCGTAAGTATACATATATCCCCTTCTGGGTCACAGAGCACCATGAATCCCCTTCTTGAGCCTCTTTGTCAACAGTCTAAAAGGATGCTGTCCAAAGGTGGAATTCAGGGTCCTACACCCCTGTTCATTACCGTGACTGTCCTGCACAAAAACCTTTCTGGCTTTACACGTGCTTTCTAGTGTCAGCATCTCTATCTGGCAACCACTCCAAGCCACGTGGTCCTTCGTCTTTTTCTCTTAGCTGTCACCATGTCAGTTACCCACACATGTTTGTTGTTGTTTAGTCTATCTGACTAAAGTCCTGTTTGACTCTTTGAGACTTCATGGACTGTAACCAGCCAGGATCCTCTGTCCATGGCAAAATTTTCCAGGCAAAAATTTTGGAGTGTGTTGCCATTTCCTTTTCCAGGGGATCCTCCTGACCCAGGGATCAAAGCTGTCTCCTGCATTGGCAGGCAGGTTCTTTACCCTTGAATCACTGGGGAAGCCCATATTCATAATCAGTTCAGTTCAGTTCAGTTGCTCAGTCGTGTCTGACTCTTTGTGACCCTATGAATCACAGCACGCCAGGCCTCCCTGTCCATCACCAACTCGCGGAGTTTACCCAGACGCATGTCCATCGAGTGGGTGATACCATCCAGCCATCTCATCCTCTGTCATCCCCTTCTACTCCTGCCTCCAATCCATCCCAGCATCAGGGTCTTTTCCAATGAGGAAAAGTGGCAAACTAAGCTGGTTTGCCTGGCTGGTAACAGTCGATGAACTCGCAAAGAGTCAAAAAGGACTTCAGTCAGATAGACTAAACAACAACAACATGTTGTGGGTAACTGACACCTCTTGCATGAGTGGCCAAAGTACTGGAGTTTCAGCTTTAGCATCAGTCCTTCCAATGAACACCTGGGACTGATCTCCTTTAGGATGGACTGGTTGGATCTCCTTGCAGTCCAAGGGATTCTCAAGAGTCTTCTCCAACACCACAGTTCAAAAGCATCAATTCTTGTGCGCTCAGCTTTCTTTACAGTCCAACTCTCACATCCATACATGACCATTGGAAAAACCATAGCCTTGACTAGATGGACCTTTGTTGGCAAAGTAATGTCTCTGCTTTTGAATATGCTATCTAGGTTGGTCATAACTTTCCTTCCAAGGAGTAAGTGTCTTTTAATTTCATGGCTGCAATCACCATCCACAGTGATTTTGGAGCCCCTCAAAATAAAGTGTGACACTGTTTCCACTGTTTCCCCATCTATTTCCCATGAAGTGATGGGACCAGATGCCATGATCTTTGTTTTCTGAATGTTGAGCTTTAAGCCAACTTTTTCACTCTCCTCTTTTACTTTCATCAAGAGGCTTTTTAGTTCCTCTTCACTTTCTCCCATAGGGTGGTGTCATCTACATATCTGAGATTACTGGTATTTCTCCTGGCAATCTTGATTTCAGCTTGTGCTTCTTCCAGCCCAGCATTTCACATGATGTACTCTGCATATAAGTTAAATAAGCAGGGTGACAATATATAGCCTTGATGTACTCCTTTTCCTATTTGAAACCAGTCTGTTGTTCCATGTCCAGTTCTAACTGTTGCATCCTGACCTGCATATAGGTTTCTCAAGAGCAGGTCAGGTGGTCTGGTATTCCCATCTCTTTCAGAATTTTCCACAGTCTATTGTGATCCAGACAGTCAAAGGCTTTGGCATAGTCAATAAAGCAGACATAGATGTTTCTCTGGGACTCTCTTGCTTTTTTGATGATCCAGTGGATGTTGACAATTTGATCTCTGGTTCCTCTGCCTTTTCTAAAACCAGCTTGAACATCTGGAAGTTCACGGTTCATGTATTGCTGAAGCCTGGCTTGGAGAATTTTGCCCATTACTTTACTAGCATGTGCTGCTGCTGCTGCTAAGTCGCTTCAGTTGTGTCCAACTCTGTGTGACCCCATAGATGGCAGCCCACTAGGCTCCCCCATCCCTGGGATTCTCCAGGCAAGAACACTGGAGTGGGTTGCCATTTCCTTCTCCAATGCATGAAAGTGAAAACTGAAAGTGAAGTCGCTCAGTCGTGTCCGACTCTTCATGATCCCATGGACTGCAGCCTACCAGGCTCCTCCATCCATGGGGTTTTCCAGGCAAGAGTACTGGAGTGGGGTGCCATTGTCTTCTCGGTACTAGCATATGAGATGAGTGCAATTGCGTGGTAGTTTGAGCATTTTTGGCATTGCCTTTCTTTGGGATTGGAATGAAAACTGACCTTGTCCAGTCCTGTGGCCACTGCTGAGTTTTCCAGTTTGCTGGCATATTGAGTGCAGCACTTTCACAGCATCATCTCTCAGGATTTGAAATAGCTCAACTGGAATTCCATCACCTCCACTAGTTTTGTTCATAGTGATGTTTCCTAAGGCCCACTTGACTTCACATTCCAGGATGTCTGGCTCTAGGTGAGTGATCACACCATCATGATTATCTGGGTCGTGAAGATCTTTTTTGTACAGTTCTTCTGTGTATCCTTGCCACCTCTTCTTAATATCTTCTGCTTCTGTTAGGTCCATATGATTTCTGTCCTTTATCGAGCCCATCTTTGCATGAAATATTCCCTTGGTATCTCTAATTTTCTTGAAGAGATCTCTAGTCTTTCCCATTCTGTTGTTTTCCTCTATTTCTTTGCATTGATCACTGAGGAAGGCTTTCTTATCTCTCCTTGCTATTCTTTTAAACTCTGAATTCAGATGCTTATATCTTTCCATTTCTCCTTTGCTTTTCACTTCTCTTCTTTTCACAGCTATGGTAAGTCCTCCTCAGACAGCCGTTTTGCTTTTTTGCATTTCTTTTCCATGAGGATGGTCTTGATCCCTGTCTCCTGTATGATGTCATGAACCTCAGTCCATAGCTGATCAGGCGCTCTATCAGATCTAGTTCCTTAAATCTATTTCTTACTCCCACTGTATAATCATAAGGGATTTGATTTAGATCATACCTGAATGGTCTAGTGGTTTTCCTTACTTTCTTCAATTTCAGTCTGAATTTGGCAATAAGGAGTTCATGATCTGAGCCACAGTCAGCTCTCTGGTCTTGTTTTTGCTGACTGTATAGAGTTTCTCCATTTTTGGCTGCAAAGAATATAATTAATCTGATTTCAGTGTTGAGCATCTGGTGATGTCCATGTGTAGAGTCTTCTCTTGTGTTGTTGGAAGAGGGTGTTTGCTGTGACCAGTGTGTTCTCTTGGCAAAACTCTATTAGTCTTTGCCCTGCTTCATTCTGTATTCCAAGGCCAAATTTGCCTGTTACTCCAGGTGTTTCTTGACTTCCTTCTTGTGCATTCCAGTCCCCTATAATGAAAAGGACACCTCTTTTGGATGTTACTTCTAAAAGGTCTTGTAGGTCTTCATAGAACCATTCAACTTCAGCTTCTTCAGCGTTGCTGGTTGGGGGCATAGACTTGGATTACAGTGATATTGAATGCTTTGCCTTGGAAACGAACAGAGATCATTTTCTCTTTTTTGAGATTGCATCCAAGTACTGTATTTCAGACTCTTTTGTTGACCATTATAGCTACTCCATTTCTTCTAAGGGATTCCTGCCCACAGTAGTAGATATAATTGTCATCTGAGTTAAATTCACCCATTCCAGTCCATTTTAGTTAGCTGATTCCTAGAATGTTGACGTTCACTCTTGCCATCTCCTGTTTGACTACTTCCAATTTGCCTTGATTCATGGACCTGCCATTCCAGGTTCCTGTGCAATATTGCTCTTTACAACATCAGACATTGCTTCTATCACCAGTCACATCCACAGCTGGGTATTGTTTTTGCTTTGGCTCCATCCCTTCATTCTTTTTGGAGTTATTTCTCCACTGATCTCCAGTAACATATTGGGCACTTACCGACTTGGGGAGTTCCTCTTTCAGTATCCTATCATTTTGCCTTTTCATACTGTTCATGGGGTTATCAAGGCAAGAATACTGAGGTGGTTTGCCATTCCCTTCTCCAGTGGACCACATTCTGTCAGACCTCTCCACCATAACCCGTCTGTCTTGGTTGGCCCCACACAGCATGGCTTAGTTTCACTGAGTTAGATAAGGCTGTGGTCCATGGGATCAGATTGTATATCCACAATATACAACCATAAAAACTTGGTAGCACACAGTCTTGTGTTCCTTGCTCTTAAGTCGAGGGTTAGGTGCGATGGCCTAGAGATGGCTCTACCAATCTTGGTTGGACTCACTTACCAGCCTGGGGCTGTGCTGACTGAGGGGCCAGGTCGCTCAGCTGTAGCTGACTATGTTTTCAGGAGAAAGGCAAAGGTACAGAGCACAAGTAGAAACCTGCAAGACTTCTAGGTGCCTGGGATCAAACAAACTCTCACCCCTCTGCCTCCTGCCATTGGATAAGTCCTGATTCAAAAGGTAAGATTACCCCACCTTTTTAGTGGGAGTGACTGCAAATCACATGGCTTGCATGTGGTTACAGGGAGAAGTGAAGAACTGGGCCTGTTGGCCTCAAGTCCAGTAGGTTCTACCTCCTTTCTGCCTCTCCATATCATCTCCCTGGATTCTTTTTTCCTACTTTTCGGTTCCACATCTTACTTGAAGCAGATGTGTGATGGTTCTCCTTACTTGCCTTCTCTAGCTCTCAAAACCATCACGCACTTCTCTCTTATGGCTGAGCCCCCATCCCATCAGGTCCACGATTAAGAATGCTTAGTGCCTAAGCAAATTCTCTTGGGTTGATTTCCTAAGAGCCCCACCTTTAGCTCCATTTAACCTGTTATCTGGATCCCCCTATGGTTAAAGCAAATTACTTCCCCCTCTAATCACTCCTCAGTTTTTCTCATCTTGAGTCTTTGTTCAGGTTCTGTTTCTTTTCAGAATGCTCTTTGATGGTGTCTTTGTTTGCAGGAATTGTAGTCCTCCTTGAAGATATGACTCAGAAGACTCTCCCTTTCAGTAGCTGGCTCAGGTTTTCCTCCCCCACTGACTGCCTCTCCTCCTTGGCAAGCCAGGATTCTTTCTATTTTTTCATCAGCATTTGGCACATTGCGCCTGGAGCTACAGGGCATGTATTTGGATGGTGACTCAACACTTCCAGCAAATGTAAGTTCCTTCAGGACCAGAGGTGGCTGTTTGATGTCTCTGTGTCTCTGGTGAGGGACCTGTTCCAGGGTAGGCATTCCAAACAGGTCTGTGGCAGAAATTAATGCTGGAATGAATATGACTAAGGAAGAGGCCTTAGGACAACACTTTGAGGTTCTAGAATTGCTGCTGTTTTCATCATTTCAGAATCCAGTGGAAAAGAAAAACCCTCTTCCATTTATTTCCTAAGGGCTAAAGCAAGCAAATAGCTGAAACTAGCCTGTCCTTCACCTGATGCTAAATATGCTCTCTCTTATCTTTTCAACTAAACCCCACCCTACTCCTTTCTTTCTTTCTTTCTTTCTTTTTTTTTTTGCCTGGTTATCATCTTCTCTATTTTATTTTTTGGCCACACCATGCAACATGTGGGATCTTAGTTTCCCCATCAGGGATTGAACCCATGCCTCCAGCCTTGGAAGCTTGGCGTCTTACCCACTGGACCACCAGGGGAGTCCCCTGTCTTCTCTTTTCTAAAAGGACTCCTGGCCTGGGTGAGGAGGACAGGCTACCTAGTGGCTGGCTGTACTGTTTTGGATGATTTTCATCCTCCCAGGCTTATGATGCAGAACCAAGCTTGGAATCTAGCACGAACCTTCTAGCCACCCTGACTCCCTTGCCCGTCGGATCTCTGAATAGCAGATGGATTCTTCTCCCTACCTAACGCTCTGGCTACTAGTGTGCCCCTGGCCTAATTCTTCCTATCCTGTGGGTATCCTGTGGGGAAGTGTGGACTTCACCTCTTCTGAGTACACTCACCTCTATGAACCTTCAGACTGAGTTCAGTATTGTTGCAGTAAGTGTTTTATGAGCTTATTCAGTGAAATTGTGGCAATAGGCCAATTTTACCTGATTATCATCCTTTTCTTTGATTCTGGCCCTGTCTGCTTTCCTTGTTGTGTGTGTTATCTCCCTCTGTGTGTTGGATCATGACAGGGCCTGAGGCCCTGGAGCTCTTCAGTCTCTTTCTACCATTTGTTGAGTCTGGATTACATGTGCTGATAGTTGATTGGTCTTTGACCCATTTTCATCTCTTCGTGAGTTGGAACCATTGGGCTAATGTTTATTTTATGATTAATTTGTCTCTCCATCGACGATGTGAATGCTTTCCAAGACTTGCTATCTCTAATTTGAGCTTGTGGCCTATTTTAGCACTAATTTTTTCAAGAGCAATTTTAATTCAAATCAGCTAGAAATTATGGCCATCATTTTCTATTTAGTTTTCTTCATTTCCTGCTTTACAAGAAAGATAAGACCAGAGGAGGTGGTCATGTTGGTGTGATGGAAACTTTTGATATTATTCTTTTGAATATACTTTGTGTGCTAAGCTGGAAGAAGCTTTTACTGGTTAGCTCTCAGGGGTTTATGTTTTTGTGTTTTTTGGAGATATTATTTCTAAAGGTAAACCAGTGTTTGTCCGTCAATGAATAGATTTCAAATGGCCACTGAAGATGGTGACCTAGAATTACAGAGTGAAGATTAGATTTACTTCCTGGCTAATTTCTCTTATGTCCTTGTGTGGGTGGATTTGTAAGAAGATCAGACATTTGTTTTTCCCAACACCCTCTCTCCTCTCTTTCTTACTAAAATTATTAGGCAGTGTACTATAGAGTTAACAGTGTGCGTGCTGAGGCCAGAGTTCCTCAGTTTAAACTCCAGAGAAATTGTTTACCAAGTGTAAGACCTTGAGGAATACATCTAAGCCTGTGACTCAGTTTTCTCATCTCTAAAATATGGGCTGGTATGTGAATCAAGTGTGGTAAGATATAGGAAGCTATGGGCATAGTTCATGGACATATTAAAGTAATATGAATACTTATTATTACCAATATTGTTTGAATCCTTGCTTCAATTTTGCTCAAATTCTCACTTGAAGAAAAATTATAGCTAGAACTTGATCGTGTCATAAGACAGGCAAATGGAAGGATAGAGTGGAAATGCTATTGATAAAACTAAGTAGAATCATCCACAGAAAACTAGCAGTTTACTGGGATAGCACTGTAGAGTGAAGTGGAGTCGCTCAGTTGTGTCCAACTCTTTGCGACCCCATCGGCTGTAGCCCACCAAGCTGCTCCATCCATGGGATTTTCCAGGCAAAAATACCGGAGTGGGTTGTCATTTCCTTCTCCAAGCACTGTATAGTAGTTGTACTTTTTTTTTCTTATGCTTACAATTTTATTCACAAAATAATGAGCAGGGGGTATAGTAGATATCTATCTTCACAAAGCAAATAATTATTAAATTCTAGGAAGCTATTCATTATGAATGCATTTTTCTTTTCAAGGACAACAGAAAGCATGATATGTTTTAAGAATCTTTACAAGTTTTCTGTATGAGTCATTATGGAATGGCAAACCTATTGTTTTCAAGCTTAAATTATAAGACAAAAGTTCAATATACTTATGACTAGAAATTTTTCAAAGTTCCAGTGAGTAGGCTTTCCTGGTGGCTCAAACATTAAAGAACCTGCTTGCAGGGCAGGAGACCCGGGTTCAATCCCTGGGTTGGGAAGATCCTCTGGAGGAGGGCATGGCTATCCACTCCAGTTTTCTTGCCTGGAGAATACCATGGACAGAAGAGCCTGGTGGGCTGTAGTCCATGGGGTTGCAGAGAGTTGTACATGCCTGAGCAACTAACCCTTCACAATAATTCTTTGGAAATATGATTTTTTAAATGGCCAAATAATTTTCCATTTTACAGAAGAGGCATAGTTTTTTCTATAGTTGGCCAATTGCCCAACTTAGGCTTTTTCTCCCAACTCAAGGCTCTCTCCCCAAATAAGACATTATTATCAGTCAGATGCTATTAAGCTATTAAGACAACTGCTCTCCGTACAGGGAAGGAAAAATCAGGTCCTTATCCTTGGTCCTTATCCTTATCCTTGCAGAGCATCCTGGAAAATGGAGCACTCCTGTTCATTCTATTTATGGTTGTTTTTTTTTTTTTAAAGACTACTAATAATTTGAGAGGAAGAGAGAACACGGAGAAACGGAAATGAGTAGAGAAAAAGCCCTTTCATGTCAGGGTTTTGGTCTTAGGGGAGAAACAAAGTGGTTAGACGGACTACTTGGATAACGAATGTACACATCTTGGTGAAACAAACCCGATTTCTTATTAAATGGTAAATTTTTAATGGAGTCCTACTTAGAGAATATTACCAAGACTCACCTCCCCCAACTTCGATGCTTTAAAACTGATCAAGTGGAAAAACCATCTGATTTGGTTTTCATCTCTAGAGGAGAGTGGATTTTCCAAAAATAACCATTGGCTTCGTGATGCCATTTTTCACTGGCAAGCAGCTGAAATGGGTTTTAAGCCTACTGTCTTCTCTATTTTGGGTGAAGAACTCAGGAAAAGCACAAATGTAAGCACAACTTGGGATGTAGAGGAAGGATTAGGGGCTCTGGGGCTTCAAGTAGTGAGTATGGGAGTTGGTTCTGTTTTCTTTAAGGGATTATGTCTATAATAACATGCTGCTTTTCTCTTTTAGATTCCCTGAAACATTTGTCTGGTGTCCCAGCAGTTACCATGCCCCTCCTCACAGCATTTGGAAAAGCCTGCTTTATTTTCAGATTCTCTTCCCTGCGAAATCTCAGCTCTTTCTTAGTCAATACGGTCATCAGTAACTTGTGGTACTGTAGTAAATCTGAAGAAAGCAAGCAAGCAAAAAAAAAAAATTGTTTGTTGGACTCTCAGTGACCTTTGAAAATAGCCACAAGCAAGGGGAAAACTCCATGGAGCTGAAAGGAAAATACCTGTGCACCAAACCCTGCCTTCCCCTTTCACATAGCAGGTGGTCCGTGCTGCATAACCCACTGGTCATGTGACCAAGCCCTTGTACGGGGGCTGAGGATGAGAGCAATGTGATGTGGACCACCTCCAGGCCTGGCCCTCAAAACCACCTGTGACATTGTTAGAATAATCCTCCTTTAAGTAAAAACTACATTCCTATCATAGCTATTTGCTAATCTTTATTTCTTTCTTCTGAAGTACATATGATCACTTTCTTCCACTTGCCTTTTTCTAACTCTAAGAATCTGTGATTTCATAACTAAGCTCAGCATGCCTTTTCAAATGACTCAGTGATTAAAACTGAGGGCATCCAGTTGATCTTAGGGACTTCCCTATTGCTCAGATGGTAAAGAATCTGCCTGTAATGCAGGAAACCTGGGTTTGATCCCTGGGTTAGGAAGATCCCCTAGAGGAGGGCATGGCAGCCCACTCCAGTATTCTTGCTCATCCCATGGACAGAGAAGCCTGGTGAGCTACAGTCCATGGGGTCGCAAAGAGTCAGAGATGATTAAGTGACTAATACACACAGAGGTTGATATTTACAGATAATTGATTATATATCTGTGAGAGGCAGGTGAGTATAGGGGTTAAGAGTTCAGGCTCTGGGGTTTTAATTCTTGCAGGACCAGTGTCTGGCTGTGTGACATCGGGAAAATTGTTTTAGCTTTTGAGTCTCAATTTCCACATCAGTAAAATCGGGCAAGTAATAGTACTTTATAAGGTTGCTGTGAGGATTCAAAGAATTATTATGTGGAAAGACTTAAGAGAATAACCTCAATAAATGTACCCAATGAATGTTAATTGTGCTCATCACTTAGTCATGTATGACTCTTTGTGACCCCATGGACTATAGCCCACCAGGCTCCTTTGTCCATGGGATTCTCCAGGCAAGAATATTGGAGTGGGTTGCCATACCCTCCTCCGGGGGGTCTTCCCAACCCAGGGATCAAATACAGGTCTCCTACACTGTGGGCAGATTCTTTACTGTCTGAACTACCAGCTATCACTATTAATACTTGTAATAAAACAGGTCAGCAAAGCAGGGCATTGAGTATTAAATCTACCACTGTTTCACATACCTATACTCAGTTCATCGTATGTAATGATAGCTTCTCTCTCCCTACATGTTGCTCTTCTGTCTGGAGAAAAGTCTGTGTCATTTCTGATCGTTTGACTTAACTCGTTGCCTGCCTGCTCTGACATGAGCAGAATGAAATGATGAAGGAGCATTGGCAGATGATAAATGGATTTCTAGAGAGTGAAATTCAGCCAAAGGACATCTGCTTAAAAGGAATTATGTTTCTAGCCTCATTAGTGCCCGTCAATTGCCAGGCTTTGTCCTTCTGCAGTTTGGGCCTGAGAGCTGCCATCTCTTTGGAGCTCCTCTCCCTCCCTGGCTCATGGCCCCCATGTGTTCTCCACAGGGGGTTATTCGGAAAAGTGTCCCAGTGAACACATTTTCTGGCTACTGGAATTCAGCTGTCCTCAGCCTATCATTTTCAATCCCTCTGGAAAAGGGAAGAATAATTCTAAATAAAGTTCTAAAGATACACATACTAGAGCATCCCTCAGGATTTGTGCAGTGTGAGACATAAGGTTTATATACCAGTGACTGAGGTAAATTGGAAAAAAAGTACAGTCATGTCACCACAGAAGATCCACTTTTGTGAGCAGACAGCATCATCTCGGGGTTTAAGGCTGAAGTCTGGGGGCCTTTCGCGTTCTTTGCGCGCTGTCTCCTGTCTTCGGAACTGAAGGGAGCCCTAGGGTCTCCCCTATCTTTGTGTCACCTGCATCTTCGCAGGCCTGAGGAAGACTAGCAGAGAGAAGAAGAGTGTAGTTCTGCTATTCACGCCCTTTATGGACTTGGACGCGTTGGCCAAGTACTGAAGTCTTGGTTCCCGCATATATGAGTGGAGAACTCCTGGTCCCTCTCCTTGGGTTGCTGTGAGAGCTTGTGAAGGGCTTAGTCTGGTGCCTGACACAGAGTAAGAGTTTGGGAAGTGGTTGCTTTTGGTGTAGGAGCGAGGGGGTGTGCTTTTCTGTGTCTGGGTGCAGTGCCCTGATCTCCTCACCGTGTTAGTCTCACACTCCCAGAAAATCTCACAGCTTGGAGACTTGAGAGTGGATTCTGAATGCTCTAATGCTCGCTTACATGTAACAAAACACTAACTGGGGGTTTCATAAATGATGCTCCGTGTACAATAAAAACAAATTGAAAACTGAGAGAGCCACACATCTCAAGGGTTGGGTGAAAAACTCTTCTTATAAAAGAACAGAGAGCAACAGCTAGGAATTGTAAGTTATTGGGCTCCTACCACATGATAACTTTAGTGATGGAAATGGTACATCCATCCTTACAACTTCCTTACTTCATTCACTCATTCTTTTATTAATTCATCCTGCAAATGTCTAATTTAATTTTGAGTTGGTGTCAAGCATTGGTTCATATGCTAGAAATATCATAATGAACAAAGCAAAAGTATGTCTACTTTCATGGAGTTAGCATTTGAATGGGAAATATAGGCAAACACTGAAGAAAACACTGAAGAAATATCAATAACCTCAGATACACAGAAGACACCACTCTTATGGCAGAAAGCGAAGATGAACTAAAGAGCCTCTTGATGAAAGTGAAAGAGGTAAGTTAAAAAGTTGGTTTAAAACTCAACATTAAGAAAACTAAGATCATGGCATCCGGTCCTGTCACTTGGCAAATAGATGGGGAAACAATGAAAACAGTGAGAGGCTGTATTTTGGGGGCTCCAAAATCACTGCAGATGGTGACTGCAGGCATGAAATTAAAAGATGCTTACTCCTTGGAAGAAAAGTTATGACCAACCTAGACAGCATATTAAAAAGCAGAGACATTACTTTGCCAACAAGGGTCCATCTAGTCAAGGCTATGGTTTTTCCTGTGGTCATGTATGGATGTGAGAATTGGACTATAAAGAAAGCTGAGCACCAAAGACTTAATATTTTTGAACTGTGGTGTTGGAGAAGACTCTTAAGAGTCCCTTGGACTGCAAAGAGATCCAACCAGTCCATCCTAAAGGAAATCAGTCCTGAATATTCATTGAAGGAATTGATGCTGAAGCTGAAACTCCAATACTTTGGCCACCTGATGCAAAGAGGTGACTCATTTGAAAACATCCTGATGCTGGGAAAGATTGAAGGCAGGAAGAGAAGGGGACCACAGAGGATGAGATGGTTGGATGTCACCACTGACTCGATGGACATGAATTTGAGCAAGCTCCAGAAGTTGCTGATGGACATGGAAGCCTGCCATGCTGCAGTCCATGGGGTCACAAAGAGTCAGACATGGCTGAGTGACTAAGCTGCTGACTGAAGAAAACAGCTGCATTATTAAAAATAACTATAAATTATAATAAGTACTATGAGGGAAACCAGGCTTCCCTGGTAGCTTAGATGGTAAAGTGTCCGTCTACAATGTGGGAGATCTGGGTTTGATCCCCAGGTTGGGAAGATCCCCTGGAGAAGAAATGGCAACCCATGCCAGTATTCATGCCTGGAAAGTCCCATGGACTGAGGAGCCTGGTGGGCTGCGGTGCATGGGGTCACAAAGAGTCAGATACGACTGAGTGACTTCACTATGAAGGAAACCAACTGGAAGTCATGGCAATAGAGTGGGGGAAAACTGCTTTATGCTTGAGAAAGGGTAGAAGGAACTAGGCATGTAAAGAATAGAGGGGAAGGGCATTTCAGCTGGAGGGAACAGCATATACAAAGACAAGTGATGCAGTTCAGGACGGGTCAGGCCAGGTCACGCAGTGGCCTACAGGCAATGTTACAGAGTTTAAATTTGTATCCCACAAAAGGGAAGCCATTAAAGGATTCGTTTGAGTAGGAGAAAAAATACATCACTTATATTTTAGGACTGCTTTGGCATCTGAGTGAAGAAAGTGGGGGAAAGGGAGGGTCAAGAATAGCAGCCTGGATGGGACTTCCCTAGTGATCCAGTGGCTAAGACTCTGTGCTCCCAATTCAAGGGCCCTGGTTGGGAAACTAGATCCCACATGCCACAACTAAGACCTGGTACAATGAAAAATTAAAAAAATAAATAGTAAAAAGAATATAGAATGGAGACAGGAGATTATAGTTGTGGTTTTATCTTAGCCTTGGTGTGGGGGCAGTGGAGATGGAGAAAAAGGAATTGAGTCAGACAGTCCGTGTCTCCATCTATGTATTAGAATAGACAGGACTTGTGGAGGGTCCATTGGGCAGTTGGATATGTGAGTCTGGAGAGCAAAGGAGAGGTCTGAGGTATAAATTTGAGAGTTTCTCTCTCTCTCTCTCTCTCTCTCTCACACACACACACACACACACACACACACACACACACACACACACATAACTGTTTTAAGAAGGGAATGGCAATCAACTCCAGTGTTCTTGCCTGGAGAATTCCATAGACAGAGAAGCCGGGTGGTCTACCATCTATGGGATTGCAGAGTTGGACAAGACTGAAGCAACTAACACTTTCATTTTCTTTCAAGCTACATTAAGGAGAAGATCACCTAGGAAATGTGTGCTAGAACCAGTGCTTTAAAGCTCAGGTGACTTCCCTCGTGGCTCAGACGGTAAAGTGTCTTGCTTACAATGTGGGAGACCTGGGTTCGATCCCTGGGTCAGGAAGATCCTCTGGAGAAGGAAATGGCAACCCACTCCAGTACTCTTGCCTGGAAAATCCCATGGACGGAGGAGGGTGGTAGGCTACAGTCCATGGTGTTGCAAAGAGTCGGACACGACTGAGTGACTTCACTTCACAAAGAGCTGCAAAGGAGATTGAAAAGGAGTGATTAACATGGCAAGGGAAATCCTGGCAAGTGTAGAAACCAGGAGATGAAAGAGTGTTTCAAGGAAGAGAGAATTATCAACTGAGCTGAATGCTGACATGAGTTCTAGTAGGATGAAGAGGGTTTTGTTGGGCAACATGGAGAAGGAGTTGGTGACTGTGATAAGAGCCATCCAGCAGAACGGTGGGGTTGAATTGGGTGGTGCTATGTTGGGATTATATTAGAATGGATTGAAAAGTGCATGGGAATGAGTAAATTGACATTGTATTTGTAGACATCTTTTTGGATAATTTAGTTTTGTTGAGGTCATGGAAAAAGGAGGACTTTTAAAAGTTGAATTTCAAGAGGGCATGTTTATGTGTCATGGGACTATTCTTCCAGAGAGTTAATAAGGGAAGAAAAAGCCCTTGATCCAGAGCATAGGGATAGGGATTGGTTTTGAGAGAAGGAGGAAAACCTCCTTTGTTAACAGAAAGGAAGACAGACTTCAGCATATGATGAGGCCTGTGGCTGTTAATTTGTCTATTTTTTGTCAGTGAAGAATGAGGCAAGATCATAAGGGGAGGATATGGATAGAACAGGGAGAATGGGTGATTTGAAAGAAAGCAGAGGTGTAAAATGATCAAATCACACAGTGGGAAAGCAGGCATACAAAAAAGTAATCATGAAGTTGCTGACCTTTCATAAGAGCGCATTTGAGTTCATAAATTTCAAGCAAGTCATGTCGATTAGAATATAGGCTCCAGAAAGCAAGCGCCTTGTCTGTCTCCATGTTGTCTGAACGGCCTGGTAAATAGTAGATGCTAGAGAAATAGTTAATAAATGAATGAATGAGTGAATGAACTCAGTTATTAACTTAAGCTGGCACTATACAGCTCCTCAGCTAAAGACACTGAAAAGATAAAAGGTAACTTATAGAGGACTAGGGTTTTCCCAGGTGAAGATGACAGATAGAGGGCAGCCAGGGCATTGAGGGTATTAGCAAGGAAGGGATTATTATGATGGGCCCTAGAATCAAGGATGGCTGAGAACAAAAGGGAAGCTAATGGGTAATTAGCTAATGGACAGTGAAAAAGTGGTTTTGAGGTCATTAAGAAATCAGAAGGAGTTCTTGAGAAAATCTTCTGGACCAGTAAGGGTCATGGTTAGAGAGTGGCAGGTTTGAAACTGGGATTAGGGAGGAAGGGCAGATGCCAGTGATGACATAATTCTGGGCATAACCATGACAGGAACCCAGGTAGAGGAGAGGGAAAGGTCCCCAATGTGGAGGTGGTCAAACAGCTGACTGTCCCTAGTCATTTCCTCTTTAGTATCACTTAATACATCATGCTTATGATCCTGGCCCATGTGGAAAACAGATGAAACTTGAGATGAATTCATGAAAATGTAAAGTTCCTACCCTTTCAACCCCTAACAAATACACATAACCAAGCCTGACATTCATGGATATAAGGATATTAACTTGGTATTCGGGGGAGCCAAAAAATATTATGCAGAGATCTGGTCACACATAATTGAATTATGCTGAATATAAGATGTCAGAGGAAAGGCTTAACTAGGCATAAATACATTGTTAAGCCCACTGAACTGTGGTTGGTGAATTGTAAATGTTGAAAATCTGAATAGGATATTGTTTTGCCAAAAATGCAGAAATAATATTAGGGCTCAATTCCTCTAGGGTGGATTGTCACAGCAGTTATCAAAAAAATGTTTTTAAAATGTGAAATGTTAAAAATTGTTGGAGAAGGTGGTAAGAAAGACTAGGAAAGTTTATGAATCTAAGAATGGAAGGGGCTATGCCCGGCTTCCTTTTTCATCGCTATTATAACATGCAAGAGCAGGGATCAGGCATCCACAAAGGCTGCCGAGGCAGAGGGCCCTGAAGGACAACACTGGATGAGGCACCCTGGATGGGGTGTGGGGACAGTAAGATGTCATTTTCCAAGTGGGTGCCAGTAATCTGGACATAGCTGAGAAAAGGCCAGTATACATGGCAGAGCCTTACATGTATGGGAACCTGTAAATAGATGTCCCATGAACTTCAGGACTAGGGAAATCTCGATATCTAGCCAACTTACAACTTAAAAAATGCCAGCATGTCTTTATTGTGGCCAGGTTCATAAGTCCCTCTTCATATATAAAGACTCTCAGAGGACCAGGAGTGAAGAAAACCCTAAAATAGTGGAGAAAACCTTGATTGGCTGAGAAGGTTCTAATTTGATTGAGATGACTTTTTTTCCACCATCAAATTAGATGGAGCTTGAAATAGAGGTTAAGTTGCCATAATGACTAATTAACTTGCATTTCTTGCACATTTGAGTAAGTGGATTGAAAAATTCAGGCTTATTACATAAAAGATGATATTTTAGTTATGATATTGGTACAGCTGCTAACAAAGGCCCAAATAATAGTAGCTTAAAGAAGATATAAATTCACTTTCTCTCATGAAGCAGTCTGAATATAAGCAGTACAGGCCTGATAGGGTGGCATCACACTATTGGGGATCCAGGCTCCCCCTGTCTTATTGCTCTGCTATCCTCAGTGCACTTTTTCCAAATTTTACAGTCTAAGGTGGCTACTGTGGTTCTCGTCATTATAACCATATTCTGACCAGTGGAAAGGGGAATAATGTGGAACACACAGCCTGTAAGTTGCAAGTATCACTTTCTTGCTCATCCCATTGACCAGAACATAATCACTTGGCACAGATAGCTGCAAGAGAAGCTGAGAAATGTACACTTGAGCTGGTCAATCATTTATTAAGCAAAAATCTGGGGAGAAATATGGAGTAAAGAACAAAAGAGAAAACATATTTTGGGGAGACAGCTGGCCATGTCTGGCACTCAGTGCTATGATTACCTTGGGCAACCAGATGAGGTATTGAAAAAGACGCATAGAGAGCATGAAATACCCCTGGGGAATGAGAGTTGAATTTCTGCTATTAACCCATGGGTGGGCCCTCCATCCCCTGGGCCATTTAATTTCTGACTTCCTGAATGACCTCATGTCTGGCTCATCCTAATGGTTTCTTTGCGTTAGTGCTAAGTGCTAGAAGCACAACAAAGGCTGCTCTTGAGTTTACCTGAGTAAGTCATGTTTTGGTAGCTTTCTGGATAATGGATATGTTTTATTCATATTGTTCATAATATCACAAAACTGTAACATAAAACTGTAAACCCATGTGTATACTTTTGGTGGCTGGTTTACATCTGTGATCTGATTTGATTGTCACTGACATGATAAATAAAAGCTAAAATACTAGGTGTTTACAACTCTCCCTGTCTTCTCAGATTTCAAATCTATAAGCACATTCCAGTTTTCGCTATTTCTCTAGTTGTGACTTTTGGGGCTTCCTGTAGGTGCTTCTGTTCATTTCATCTGGGACACCTTTTCTTTCCCTACCTTCCAATTTTTCCCTTGGTTCTAGGCTATTTCCTTTGGGTCCCTTCTGTAGTCATAGGAACACATGAAGTTTATTTTCTGTGCTTTTTCCTTTTCTTGGTTTTCCCACCATTCTCTCTTTTCATTGTTTCCACCTTGATGCCTTTCAAATGTGGCCACTTCTCTGAAGCAGTTCCTACGCAAGTCCTTCCCTCTATAGCACATAGCTTCTCTCTTTGGTTCTGTACCTCTTGTTCACTGCAACCATTTCCTCTGTTTTTCTTGGCCTTTTCCTCAGCTGTCCAAATCTGCTGCTGCTGCTGCTAAGCTGCTGCTCCTGCTAAGCTGCTGCTGCTAAGTCGCTTCAGTTGTGTCCGACTCTGTGCGACCCCATAGACGGCAGCCCATTGGGCTCCCCCATCCCTGGGATTCTCTAGGCAAGAATACTGGAGTGGGTTGCCATTTCCTTCTCCAATGCATGAAAGTGAAAAGTGAAACTGAAGTCGCTCAGTCGAGTCTGACTCTTAGCGACCCCGTGGACTGCAGTCTACCAGGCTCCTCCGTCCATGGGATTTTCCAGGCAAGAGTACTGGAGTGGGGTGCCACTGCCTTCTCCATGTCCAAACCTAGTCTTTATTTGTACCCACATCTCCTTTTTCTTTTTAAATTATTTGTTATTTTATTTTATTTTTGTCTGCTCTGAGCCTTCCCTGCTGCGTGGGCTTTTCTTTAGCTGTGGGGCACAGGCACTACTCTCTAGTTGCCGTGCGTAGGGTTCTCACTGAAGTGGCTTATCTTATTGCAGAGCATGGGCTCTAGAGCACAGCGGGCTTCAGCAGTTGCAGCTCCCGGGTTCCAGAGCACAGGCTCAGTAGTTGTGGCACACGAGTTTAGTTGCTCCGTGGCATGTGGGATCTTCCTGGATCAGGGATCGAACACATGTCTCCTGCATTGGCAGGAGGATTCTTTGCCACTGAGCCATCAGGGAAGCCCTGCGTCTCCTTTACTGAAGCACAATTGACAGCCACTCTTTCAGTAACTAACTGGGAGGAGTCCCTACATCTTTTGGGGCCATAGAGGTGTCCATAAATAGTTGCAGTTATTTGATTTATTCATTCTTTCTTCCCTCTTGAGGGTGTCCCAGGGTGTACCTGCTTCTTAGCTGTAATCCGGGCTTGGTTTGGGACTCTGCCTGGCATAGTTTCTTAGCTTTCCTGCCAGCAGCTTTATTTTTCTCCTTTGACTGCCCCATGACTTCTGTTCACAACAGCCCCCCACTGCCTTCCACATCTAGAGCTGCTTTTCAGAGTTGGTGAAACTAAGCTGCCTGCTTCTCCTCTGACAATGCTCCCTCCACTACTATTTCACTTCCAGCTTACTGGTCTGCTCACTGGCTCACCCTTTATCTGATGAGAGCAGCTTTCTTCTTCTGGACCACTGTTTTCTTGGCTGTCTTCCTTCTCTGGGATAGACTATACTTTAAATATTCTGATTTTAGTGAGTCAGAAATTCCAAGCAACTGGGACCTGTACCAAGTGATGTCAAAGTACTCACTGCTCTGCCTCTGCCCACTGTCTGAACTATTCTGGGCCCCAGAACTGCTGGAGAGAGAGTTTGCAATGCCGAACGCTGAAATGTCTGCAGAGCTAACTGGGCTGTTCTTTCACACTGAGGATGGAGTGGGGTCCTGACTTTTTTGTTCTTTTGCTCATGGCAGAAATGTGGACCCAGGGCTATCTTCTGTCACTTTGCACTTGAATGTTTTTGGATATTGTAAGACAGTTTTCTATTTATTCTTATTCAGCCATTAAAAAGAATACATTTGAATCAGTTCTAATGAGGTGGATGAAACTGGAGCCGATTATACAGAGTGAAGTAAGCCAGAAAGAAAAACATCAATACAGTATACTAACACATATATATGGAATTTAGAAAGATGGTAATGATAACCCTGTATGCGAGACAGCAAAAGAGACACAGATGTATAGAACAGACTTTTGGACTCTGAGGGAGAGGGGAGGGGGGATGATTTGGGAGAATGGTATTGAAACATGTATACTATCATATAAGAAACGAAGCGCCAGTCTATGTTCAATGCAGGATACAGGATGCTTGGGGCTGCTGCATGGGGATGATCCATAGAGATGATATGGAGTGGGAGGTGGGAGGGGGATTCAGGATTGGGAACTCATGTACACCCGTGGCGCATTCATGTTAATGTATGGCAAAAGCAGTACAGTATTGTAAAGAAAAATAAAGTAAAAAAAAAAAAAGAAATATAAGATTTCTATACAAAAATTTTAGAAGAAGAAATGAATTTCTTTTAGGAATTCAGAGACAGAGAAAAAAGACAAGTAAGCGATATTTAGGCAATACTATTTCCTCCACTTGTTGGATATATGGGGTCCATTTTCTGGGAAAGTTTTTGTGGTTTTACTGACTGCTTAGGGAATAACAGCTAGTGATCAATCTGTTAACTGCCTTTGTTTCCTAACAGAAGAAAAAGTGTCAGGATGGGTGGGATTCCTGGTAGGGAACTAACCAGAGAGCTCCCACTGTAGCCGTCATGTCACTTGTCCATATGTCTGTTTGGCCAATTATTTAAGTATATCATCGTTATCTGTTTACAACTGTTACATCCTTCACTAGAGTGTGCGTTGTTCAAATGCAGTGCTCTCATTTTATTCTTGGTGAATGGCAATTGTGGAACTCAGCAAAAGTTTATTTAACAAACAGAGAAGTAAGTAAGTGAGGAAACTGGAATCAAAGGAGATGATAAGCTGTGTGGTCAAGGCCTGTGTGCTAACCTCTCTGGGCCTTGCTTATTTCACCTGTACATTGAAGATGTTGGCAAAGCAGAAGGGAGTAAAGAGGGCTGGATGTGGCATCGGGCACCTTCCCTGGCTAAGGGCAGAGGTGTGAGAGAATGTGTGATCCGAGGTCTGGGAAGACCTGTCCTTCCTACTGAGGGATCAGGAAAGACAACAAGTCAAAGAGTACCCAGCACCCCTCATTGTGTGGCAAGAGCAGGAGAATTGAAGTGCTGACAGCTGAATCCAGACAGGCAGGGTCTGACAGAGCTATCAGGCTTCTTACAGTCTGAGATGGGCAGAGGAGAACTTCTAGACCTTTTCCACACACTGGCTGGCAGGGCCAGAGGAAGAACTGAAGGAGGCCCCAGGATGTGGGGGAGCCTCTCATCGGAATGAGGAGTGTGCAGCTTGGCTGATGTGGCAATGGCATTGGAGAGCGGGGCTGGCCAGGGACCACACAGGCTGTGCAGGGCTCTGCACACGGCAGTGGGAGACAGGCGCCGATCAGTGACTAGAGTGATCCAGGATGCTTCAGTAGATGCCAGTGCAGACTGATTAGACAATGATGATGGTCATTTCCCAGGCTCTGATGCTAAGTACCACACACAGTCTTTGTCCTTTCTTTGTACTTGGAATTTAACTGCAACCCTGAGGATAAGAGTTATGAAAACCCTGACTTGATTGATTTTTACCCAGAAGTGTCAAATTCAAGTTTCTGCCAAAAGTGGGAATGGAAAGTTTGAGATAGAAAGTCAGGTCATATATAGAAAACAAAGCTGCATTTTGGCATAGTTGAGTTTTGTGGATTGAGATTCTGTGCCTCCTACATACATGAGATAATGCAGCCAGGAGTACTGAGCACTAACTGACGGTAGAGACTCCAGGTGGTGACTTAGAAATGCAGGGGCGAGAACGGGGATTTATATTGGTTGTGGTTCTCTAAGCATGGATATTTGGATTTCATTTCAGGATTCTGATAGTGTCCTTTCATCCAACCCATAATCAGGATTTTATTTTTCTTTCTTGTTCTCATTTATAATGTCCATAATTTCCATATATTTGCATTTTAATTTTTCTAACTGAAAGAGTGGAATAAATATGCCATCTCTGCATAACACTGGAGCTGAAATGCATCAAACTCCAGTGATATGAATAAAGGTCCTGTTGATATACTCCTTACTTTAGCCTCAACTTATTTTCTAAGTTATGGGTGTACTTTTCCTCTTTGGCGTCTGAATCAAGCAATGCTATTCTATTTTCATTTTTCCTCACATTGCTGAAAGATTCTAGACTATCAGCCTAGGCCAGATCCTTCATTTTGCATATGAAGAAATGAGACTGCAGAAGTGACTTCTCCAGGACCATGAGCAATGGTTAGTTAGAGACAGAGGTGGTTTTAGAACCCAGGTCCTGCAATGCCAGTGGTTTTCCTCTTATGTTCTCATTTTCCCTAATTCTGCAGGCAGCTTCCTATCTTTTAGAAGTTAATTTTTGGAGCATCTCTATGGTGAAAGCATTAAAGCTTTGGCTTTTTATTATATTTCAAAAAATGTAAGAGTTAAACATTTTGATGATATTAAAGTACAGTGCAGCTATGGAGGCTGGGGTATACTGAGGGTAAGGAAAAGTGGGGAATGGGTAAGGAGGCTCAAAGTGAGGCTCAAAGGCTAATGTCTAAAGTTAATAGAATAATAAGGTTTAAGTAAGATGTGTGATAGAATCTGTCTACCTATCTACTGATTTATCAATCTCTGTATCTCTCTCTCTATCTATTTATCTTTCTATCTATGTCCCTATTGTATCTATATCTGTATATCCTTGCAGGCTATTTTTAAAAGTAGGAAAAATAATAAATGAGAAAATTTTCATTTTCTAAATTATGTAGCTAATGAAAGTGAAAGTTGCTCAGTCGTGTCTGAATCTATGCGGCCCCATGGACTATACAGTCCATGGAAGTCTCTAGGCCAGAATACTGGAGTGGGTAGCCTTTCCCTTCTCCAGGAGATCTTCCCAACCCAGGGATCAAATCCAGGTCTCCCACATTGCAGGCAGATTCTTTACCAGCTGAGCCACAAGAGAAGCCCAAGAACACTGGAGTGGGTAGCTTATCCCTTCTCCAGCTGATCTTCCTGACCTAAGAATGGAACTGGGGTCTCCTGCATTGCAGGTGGATTCTTTACCAGCTGAACTGTCAGGAAAGCCAATATATAGTTTAGTAATGTTGATAAATCAGGAAGAGTGGGATAGCTTATTGTCTAGAGTCATGGAAATAAAAACTATATGGGTAATGGAACTAAAAACAGGAACAATTAAGAGCTTGCCTAGGTCAGGATGGGATGTGGATAAAGTTGGGATTGGGATGGTGGGATTTTGGCTTTTCAGCACAAACACTGCCAAATTATTTTGTAGACTTCCATATGCATGTGTTCCTTTGACAAAAAGTATATGTAGTGTATATTTTGATTGGTACTTGCCAATATATCCTTTGAAAAGACTGAACAGGGGTGGTCCTAAGATGGCAGAGGTATAGGATGGGGAGACCACTTTCTCCCCCACAAATTCATCAAAAGATCATTTGAACACTGAGCAAATACCACAAAACAACTTCTGAACGCTGGTGGAGGACACCAGGAACCCAGAAAGGCAGCCCATTGTCTTCAAAAGGAGGTAGGACAAAATATCAAAGATAAAAAGAGAGACAAAAGAGTTAGGGATGGAGACCCATCCTGGGGAGGGAGTTGCAAAAGAGGAGGTTTCCAAACATCAGGAAACCCTCTCACTGGCAGGTCTGTAGGGAGTTTTGGAATTTCAGAGGGCAACATAACTGGGAGGAAAAAATAAGTAAAACCCACAGATTAGGCGCCTAACCGCAAATCCCAGGGAAGAAGTATCCCAGACGCTTGCCTCCACTTCCAGCAAGCAGGGGCTGAACAGGGAGGTGTGGGATGCATTGCTTAGGGTAAGAACCAGGCCTGAATGCCCTGAGGGCAATCTGAGGGAGCTGATGTGAGATAGCAATCCAAATTGTGGGATAGCCAGAGAGAGAGAGAGAACTTTCCTGGGAAACACTCTAACCTAAGGTACTGCCGGCCCACTCACAGAACAAAGGACTGAGCAAATACCAGAGGAGAGCTAGCCGGTTGTGGACCAGCCCATCCCCCACCAGAGGCAGGGAAGCAAGCAAGCGAGCGACAGCCAGAGCCGGAAGGCAAGGGGCAAACTCAGCCCCAGAGACGGCATCCTCTACCAAACTTCCAGGAGGCTCCCAGTTGCTAACCAAGTCTTCCTGGGATCCTGGACAGTTGATATCCACCAGGAGGGTTGCAGCCTGAGATCAGCGCCCCAGAAGAGACACACGGCACACCTGAGACAGCGCTCCCGCTGCGCACCCAGGAAACCAAGCAGCCGGGACCAGGGAGGTGATAAGACGCACCCCCCCACCCCCACCACCCCACCCCGGGGAGAGTGCACTCGCCAAGCATCTGATCGTCTGAGCTGCTCGGACCTGGGAAGGGCCCAAAACGTAGGCCCAACTGAGTCTGTGCCTTTGTGGGGTACTGGACAACCTGAACCTGAGTGGCTTAGACCTGGGAAGTGCACACAACCCAGGGCCCACTTTAGACAGTACCCCTGCAGAGCAACCTGGAGCCTGAGCAGTATAGACTGGGAAAGCACACACACCGTGAGCAGGGGCAAACCCAGTGTGGCCCAGACACTGGGAGCACTCCCCACACACGCCAGTGATATTTGTTTGCAGTGTTCCTCCTTCCCTGCAGCACAACTGAACAAGTGAGCCTAAATAAATGACCAGCTTCACCCCCTTGTGCCAGGGCCAAAGTTAGATACTGAAGAGACTTGAAAACAGAGGAAGCCAAAATAAATAAAGAAGAGGGAACTGCTTTGGAAGTGACAGGTACCACATATTAAAACGCTGTAGTTAGCATTGACTACATTGCACGGGACCTATAGACCTTGAGAAGAAGTATAAGCTTGGACATGGAACTATCTGAAACTGAACTGACCCCGCACTGCCCTCAACAGCTCCAGAGAAATTCCTAGATATATTTTACTATTATCATTTTTTATTTTTTTAATTTTTAAGTTCTTTTTTACTCCTTTAATTTTCATTTTTAAAACCTACTATTACCTTGCAAAAGACCCTATTTTTAAAGCAAATTTCATATATATTTTAAAATAAATTTTGTGATTTTATTTTGTTTTTTTGATATTGCATTTTTGAGAATCTAACCTCTACTCTATATTTTTAACCTTTGCTTTTTGGTATTTGCTATCAATTTTGTACCTTTAAGAATCCAATCTTCAGTACCCATTTTTACTTAGGAGAGTGATTACTGGCTTAATTGCTCTCTCCCCTTTTAACACTCCCTTCTCTCCCCCAGGTCACCTCAGTCTCCTCGCTCCCCCTTCTCTTCTCTACTTAACCCTGTGAATCTCTTTGGGTATTCCAGGCTGTGGAGAACACTTAGGGAACTGATCACTGGCTAGATTGGTCTCTATCCTTTTAACTTCCCCTTTGCTTCCCTGGTGGCACAGAGGTTAAAGCATCTGCCTGCAATGCGGGAGACGTGGGTTTGATTCCTGGGTCGGGAAGATCCCCTGGAGAAGGACATGGCAACCCACTCCAGTATTCTTGCCTGGAGAACCCCATGGATGAAGGAGCCTGGTGGGCTACAGTCCACGGGGTCGCAGAGTTGGACACGACTGAGCGACTTCACTTTCTTCTCCTCCTGGTCACCTCTATCTCCTTCCTTACTCTTCTCTTCTCTGTGGAACTCCATGAAACTCTGAGTATTCCAGACTGTGGTGAGCAAATAGGGAATTGATTACTGGCTAGATTCTCCCTCCCCTTTTGATTCCCCCTCTTCTCCTTCTGGTCACTTCTATCTCCCTTCTCCCTCTTCTCTTCACCATGTAACTCTGTGAACCTCTCTGGGTGTCCCTCACTGTGGAGAATATTTTCACCATTAACTAGATGTTTTATCATCGGTGCTGTATGGATGGAGAAGTCTTGAGGCTACTGTAAGAATAAGACTGAAAGCCAGAGGCAGGAGGCTTAAATCCAAAACTTGAGAACACCAGAAAACTCCTGTCTCAAGGGAACATTAATCTACAAGAGTTTATCTGAAAGCCTCCATATGTACACTGAAACCAAGCTCTACCCAAGAGCCAACAAGTTTCAGGCAAAGACATACCAAGCTAATTCTCCAGCAATGCAGGAACATAACAATGAACACAAAAATACACGTGGCCAAAAGTCACACCAAACCCACAGATATCTCAAAACTCACTACTGGGCAATTTATTGCACTCCAGAGAGAAGAGGTCCATCTCCACCCACCAGAACACTGATGCAAGCTTCCCTAACCAGGAAACCTTGACAAGCCACTCGTCCAACCACACCGACAGGGAGAAACCTCCATAATAAAGAGGAACCACAAATTTCCAGCATACAGAAAGGCCACCCCAAACACAGCAACTTAAACAAGATGAAAAGGCAGAGAAATATACAGCAGGTAAAGGAACATGATAAAAGCCCACCAAACCAAACAAAAGAAAGGGAGATAGGATGTCTACCTGAAAAAGAACTCAGAATAATGATAGTAAAAATGATCCAAAATCTTGAAAACAAAATGGATTTATAGATAAATAGTCTGGCGACAAGGACTGAGAAGATGCAAGAAAAGTTTAACAAGGACCTAGAAGAAATAAAAAAAGAGTAAATCAATAATGAATAATGCAATAACTGAGATCAAAAGCACTCTGGAGGGAACCAACAGTAGAATAACGGAGGGAGAAGACAGGGTAAGTGAGGTGGAAGATAGAATGGTGGAAATAAATGAAGCAGAGAGGAAAAAAGATTTAAAAGAAATGAGGACAATCTCAGAGACCTCTGGGACAATGTTAAATGCCCCAACATTTGAATAATAGGAGTCTCAGAAGAAGAAGACAAAAAGAGAGGCCATGAGAAAATACTTGAGGAGAAAATAGTCGAAAACTTCCCTAAAATGGGGAAGGAAATAGTTACCCAAGTCCAAGAAACCTAGAGAGTCCCAAACAGGATAAACTCAAGGCAACACATCCCAAGATATATATTAATCAAATTAACAAAGATCAAACACAAGGAACAAGTATTAAAAGCATATAGGGAAAAACAACAAATAACTCACAAGGGGATTCCCATAGGGATAATAGTTGATCTTTCAATAGAAACTCTTCAAGCCAGAAGGGAATGGAAAGACACACTTAAAGTGAAGATAGAGAAAACCCTACAACCCAGATTACTGTACCCAGCAAGGATCTCATTCAAATATGAAGGAGAAATCAAAAGCTTTACAGACAAGCAAAAGCTGAGAGAATTCAGTTCAGTTCAGTTCAGTTGCTCAGTCATGTCCGACCCTTTGCGACCCCATGAACCGCAACACACCAGGACTCCCTGGCAATCACCAATTCCCAGAGTTCCCCCAAAGCCATGTCCATTGAGTTGGTGATGCTATCCAATCATCTCATCCTCTGTCACCCTCTTCTCCTCCTGCCCATAATCTTTCCCAGCATCAGGGTTTTTTCAAATGAGTCATCTCGTTGCATCAGCTGGCCAAAATATTGGAGTTTCAGCTTCAGCTTCAGTCCTTCCAATGAATATTCAGGACTGATATCCTTAGGATGGACTGGTTGGATCTCCTGGCAGTCCAAGGGACTCTCATGAGTCTTCTCCAATATCATAGTTCAAAAGGATCAATTCTTCAGTGCTCAGCATTCTTTATAGTCCAACTCTCACATCCATACATGACCACTGGAAAAACCATAGCCTTGACTAGACTGACCTTTGTTGACAAAGCAATGTCTCTGCTTTTGAATATGCTATCTAGGTTGGTCATAACTTTCCTTCCAAGGAGTAAGCATCCTTTAATTTCATGGCTGCAATCACCATCTGCAGTGATTTTGGAACCCCCCAAAATAAAGTCAGCCACTGTTTTCACTGTTTCCTCATCTATTTGCCGTGAAGTGATGGGACCAGATGCCATGATCTTATGAATGTTGAGCTTTAAGCCAACATTTTCACTCTCCTCTTTCACTTTCATCAAGAGGCATTTTAGTTCTTCTTCAGTTTCTGCCATAAGGGTGGTGTCATCTGGATATCTGAGGTCATTGATATTTCTCCCAGCAATCTTGATTCCAGCCTGTGCTTCCTCCAGCCCAGCATTTCTCATGATGTACTCTCCATATAAGTTAAATAAGCAGGGTGACAATATACAGCCTTGACACTTTTTCCTATTTGGAACCAGTCTGTTGTTCCATGTCCAGCTCTAACTGTTGCTTCCTGACCATACAGGTTTGTCAAGAGGCAGGTCAGATGGTCTGATATTCCCATCTCCTTCAGAGAATTCAGAATCAGCAAACCAGCTCTGCAGCAAATGCTAAAGGATCTTCTCTAGACAGGAAACACAGAAAAGATTTATAAACTCAAACCCAAAACAACAAAGTAAAGGGTAATGGGATCATACTTACCAATAATTACCTTAAATGTAAATGAGTTGGATGCCCCAACCAAAAGACAAAGACTGGCTGAATGGATACAAAAACAAGACCCCTATATATGCTGTCTACAAGAGACCCACCTCAAACCTAGGGACACATACGGACTGAAAGTGAAGGGCTGGAAAAAGATATTTCATGCAAATGGAGACCAAAAGAAAGCAGGAGTAGCAATACTCGTATCAGATAAAATAGCCTTTGAAATAAAGGCCATGAAAAGAGACAAAGAAGAACACTACATAATGATCAAAGGATCAATCCAAGAAGATATAACAATTATATATGCACCTAACAAAGGAGCACCACAATATGTAAGGTAAATGCTAACAACTATGAAAGGGGAAATTAACAGTAACACAATAATAGTGGGAAACTTAATACCCCATTCACACCTATGGATAGATCAACTAAACAGAAAATTAACAAGGAAACACAAACTTAAATGATACAATAGACCAGTTAGACCTAATTGATATCTATAGGACATTTCTCAATAAAACAATAAATTTCACCTTTTCCTCAAGTGCACATGGAAGCTTCTCCAGGATAGATCACATCCTGGGCCATAAATTTAGCCTTTGTAAATTCAAAAAAATTGAAATCATCTCAAGCATCTTTTCTGATCACAGTGTGGTAAGATTAGATGTCAACTACAGGGGTTCATGAATACTGAAGGCAAGAATAGTGAAGTGGTTTTCCATTCCCTTCTCCAGTGGACCACATTCTGTCAGACCACTCCACCATGACCCATACTTCTTGGGTGGCCCCACACTGCATGGCTTAGTTTCATTGATTTAGGCAAGGCTGTGGTCTATGTGATCAGATTGACTAGTTTTCCATGATTATGGTTTCAGTGTGTCTGCCCTCTGATGCCCTCTCACAACACCTACCATCTTACTTGAGTTTCTCCTACCTTGGTTGTGGGGTATCTCTTCACGGCTGCTCCAGCAAAGTGCAGCCACTACTCCTTACCTTGGATGAGGGGTATCACTGTTTCAACTGTTTCCTCATCTATTTCCCATGAAGTGATGGGACCAGAGGCCATGATCTTCGTTTTCTAAATGTTGAGCTTTAGGCCAACATTTTCACTCTCCTCTTTCACTTTCATCAAGAGGCTCTTTAGTTCCTCTTCACTTTCTGCCATAAAGGTTGTGTCATCTGCATATCTGAGGTTATAGATATTTCTCCCAGCAATCTTAATTCCAGCTTGTGCTTCTTCCAGTACAGCATTTCTCATGATGTACTCTGTGTATAAGTTAAATAAGCAGGGTGACAATATACAGCCTTGATGTACTCCTTTTCCTATTTGGAACCAGTCTGTTGTTCCATGTCCAGTTCTAACCGTTGCTTCCTGACCTGCATATAGCTTTCTCAAGAGGCAGGCCAGGTGGTCTGGTATTCCCATCTCTCTCAGAATTTTCCACAGTTTATTGTGATCCACATAGTCAAAGGCTTTGGCATAGTCAATAAAGCAGAAATAATAGATGTTTTTCTGGAACTCTCTTGCTTTTTTGATGATCCAGTGGATGTTGGCAATTTGATCTCTGGTTCCTCTGCCTTTTCTAAAACCAGCTTGAACACCTGGAAGTTCATAGTTCACATATTGCTGAAGCCTGGCTTGGAGAATTTTGAGGATTACTTTACTAGTATGTGAGATGAGTGCAGTTGTGCAGTAGTTTGAGCATTCTTTGGCATTTCCTTTCTTTGGGATTGGAATGAAAACTGACCTTTTCCAGTCCTGTGGCCACTGCTGAGTTTTCCAAATGTGCTGGCATATTGAGTGCAGCACTTTCACAGCATCATCTTTCAGGATTTGAAATAGCTCAACTGGAATTCCATCACCTCCACTAGCTTTGTTCATAGTAATGTTTTCTAAGGCCCACATGACTTCACATTCCAGGATGTCTGGCTCTAGGTGAGTGATCACACCATCGTGATTATCCGGGTCATGAAGATCTTTTTTGTACAGTTCTTCTGTGTATTCTTGCCACCTCTTCTTAATATCTTCTGCTTCTGTTAGGTCCATACCATTTCTGTCCTTTATCGAGCCCATCTTTGCATGAAATGTTCCCTTGGTATCTCTAATTTTCTTGAAGAGATCTGTAGTCTTTCCCATTCTGTTGTCTTCCTCTATTTCTTTGCATTGATCACTGAGGAAGGCTTTGTTATCTCTCCTTGCTGTTCTTTGGAACTCTGCATTCAGATGCTTATATCTTTCCTTTTCTCCTTTGCTTTTGCTTCTCTTCTTTTCACAGCTATTTGTAAGGCCTCCCCAGACAGCCATTTTGCTTTATTGCATTTCTTTTCCATGGGGTCTTGATCCCTGTCTCCTATACAATGTCATGAACCTCTGTCCATAGTTCATCATCAGGCACTCTGTCTATCAGATCTAGTCCCTTAAATCTATTTCTCACTTCCACTGTATAATCATAAGAGATTTGATTTAGGTCATACCTGAATAGTCTAGTGGTTTTCCCTACTTTCTTCAATTTCAGTCTGAATTTGGCAATAAGGAACTCATGATCTAAGCCACAGTCAGCTTCCAGTCTTGTTTTTGCTGAGTGTATAGAGCTTCTCCATCACTGGGTACAAAGGATATAATCAATCTGATTTCGGTGTTGACCATCTGGTGATGTCCATGTGTAGAGTCTTCTCTTGTGTTGTTGGAAGAGGGTGTTTACTATGGCCAGTGCATTTTCTTGGCAAAACTCTGTTAGCCTTTGCCCTGCTTAATTCTGTACTCCAAGGCCAAATTTGCCTGTTACTCCAGGGGTTTCTTGACTTCTTACTTTTGCATTCCAGTCTCCTAATGAAAAGGACATCCCTTTTGGGTGTTACTTTTAAAAGGTCTTGTAGGTCTTCATAGAGCCATTCAACTTCAACTTTTTCAGCATTATTAGTTGGGGCATAGGCTTGGATTACCATGATATTGAATGGTTTGCCTTGGAAACGAGCAGAGATTATTCTGTCGTTTTTGAGATTGCATCTAAGTACTGCATTTTGGACTCTTGTTGAACATGATGGCTACTCCATTTCTTCTAAGGGATTCCCGCCCACAGTAGTAGATGTAATGGTCATCTGTGTTAAATTCTCCCATTCCAGTCCATTTTAGTTTGCTGATTCCTAGGATGTCAACGTTCACTCTTGCCATCTCCTGTTTGACCACTTTAATTTGCCTTGATTCATGGACCTAACATTCCAGGTTCCTGTGCAATATTGCTCTTTACAGCATCAGACCTTGCTTCTATCACCAGTCACATGCACAACTGATTATTATTTTTGCTTTGGCTCCATCCCTTCATTCTTTCTGGAATTATTTTTCCACTGATCTCCAGTAGCATATTGGGAACTTACCGACCTGGGTGGTTCCTCTTTCAGTATCCTATCATTTTGCCTTTTCATACTGTTCATGGGGTTCTCAAAGACTGATGATACAGCTGAAACTGCAGTACTTTGGCCACCACATGAGAAGAGCTGACTCCTTCGAAAAGACCCTGATGCTGGAAGGGATTGGCGGTAGGAGGAGAAGGGGGGACAGAGGATGAGATGGCTGGATGGCATCACCAACTCAATGGACATGAGCTTGAGTAAACTCTTGGAGTTGGTGATGGACAGGGAGGCCTGGTGTGCTGCTATTCATGGCGTTGCAAAGAGTCAGACACAGCTGAACAAAACTGAACTGAGCAGAGAAAAAACAATTAAAAATACAAATATCTATGAAGGCTAAACAATACACTTCTGAATAACCAACAAATCTCAGGAAATAAAAAAGAAATTAAAATATGCATAAAAACTAATGAAAATGAAAACACGGCAACCCAAAACCTATGGGATTCAGTAATAGCAGTGCTAAGGGGAAAGTTCATAGCAATATGCGCCTACCTCAAGAAACAAGAGAAAAATCAAATAACCTAACTTTACACCTAAAGCAACTAGAAAAAGGAGAAGTGAATACCCCAGTGTTAGTAGAATGAAAGAAATCATAAAAATTAGGGCTAAAATAAATGAAAAAGAAACAAAGCAGACCATAGCAAAAAATCAACAAAGCTAAAAGCTGGTTCTTTGAAAAGATAAATAAAATAGACAAACCATTAGCCAAACTCATCAAGAAGAAAAGGGAGAAGAATCAAATGAATAAAATTAGAAATGAAAATGGAGAAATCACAACAGACAACATAGAAATACAAAGGATCATAAGAGACTACTATCAGCAACTATATGCCCATAAAATTGACAGCTTGGAAGAAATGGACAAATTTTTAGAAATGTATAACTTTCCAAAACTGAAGCAGGAAGAAATAGAAAATCTTTACAGACCCATCACAAGCACAGAAATCTACACTGTAATCAGAAATCTTCCAACAAACTAAATCCCAAGACCAGATGGCTTCACAGCTGAATTCTACCAAAAATTTAGAGAAGAGCAAAATTTAGAAAATTGTACAGGAAGGTAAACTTCCAAACTCATTTTATGAGGCCATCATCACCCTAATATCAAAACCAGACAAAGATGCCACACTAAAAAAGGAAAGTACAGGCCAATATCACTGATGAACATAGATGCAAAATCTTAGCAAAGTCCTAGCAAACAGAATCAAAGAACATATTAAAAAGATCATACATCATGAGCAAGTGGGCTTCATCCCAGGGATGCAAGGATTCTTCAATATCCACAAATCAATCAATGTGATACACCAGATTAACAAATTGAAAGGTAAAAACCATATTATTATCTCAATAGATGCAGAGAAAGCCTTTGACAAAATTCAGCATCCATTTATGATGAAAACCCTCCACAAAGCAGCCATAGAAGGAACATACTTCAATATAACAAAAGCCATATATGATAAACCCACAGCAAACACTATCCTCAATGATGAAAAATTGAAAGAATTTCCCCTAAAGTCAGGAACAAGACAAGGATGCCCACTCTCACCACTACTATTGAACATAATTTTAGAAGTTTTAGCCACAGCAATCAGAGAAGAAAAAGAAATAAAAGGAATCAAGATTGGAAAAGAAGTAAAACTCTCACTGTTTGCAGATGACATGATCCTCTACATAGAAAACCCTAAAGATTCCACCAGAAAATTACTAGAGCTAATCAATGAATATAGTAAAGTTGCAGGATATAAAATTAACAAACAGAAATTCCTTGCATTCCTATACCCTAACAATGAGAAAACAGAAAAAGAAATTAAAGAAACAATTCTATTCACCATTGCAACAAAAAGAATAAAATACTTAGCAATAAATCTACCTAAAGAAACAAAAAACCTATATATATAAAACTATAAAACACTGATGAAAGAAATCAAAGAAGACACTAAAGATGGAGAAATATACCATGTTCATGGATCGGAAGAATCAATATAGTGAACATGAGTATACTACCCAAAACAATCTACAGATTCAATGCAGTCCCTATCACGCTACCAACAGTAATTTTCAGAGAACTAGAACAAATAATTTCACAGTTTGTGTGGGAATACAAAAAACCTCTAGTAGCCAGAGCAATCTTGAGAAAGAAGAATGGAACTGGAGGAATCAACTTGCCTGACTTCAGGGTATACTACAAAGCTACAGTCATTAAGACAGTGTGGTACAGGCACAAAGACAGAAACATAGATCAATGGAAAAAAATAGAAAGCCCAGAGATAAATTCATGCACCAATGGACGCCTTATCTTTGACAAAGGAGGCAAGAATATACAATAGAGAAAAGACAATCTCTTGAACAATTGGTGCTGGGAAAACTGGTCAACCACTTGTAAAAGAATGAAACTAGATCACTTTCTAACACCATACACAAAAATAAACTCAAAATGGATTAAAGCTCTAAACATAAGACCAGAAACTATACAACTCCTAGAGGAGAACGTAGGCAAAACACTCTCTGATGTAAATCACAGCAGGATCCTCTATGACCCCCCTCCCAGAATACTGGAAATAAAAGCAAAAAAAAAAAAAAAAAAAAGGGACCTAATTAAACTTAAAAGGTTTTGCACAACGAAGGAGACTATAAGCAAGGTGAAAAGACAGCCTTAGGAATGGGAGAAAATAATAGCAAATGAAGCAACTGACAAAGAATTAATCTCAAAAATATACAAGGAACTCCTGCTGCTTATTTCCAGAAAAATAAATGACCCAATCAAAAAATGGGCCGAAGAACTAAACAGATATTTCTCTAAGGAAGACATACAGATGGCTAACAAACACATGATAATATGCTCAACATCACTCATTATCAGAGTAATGCAAATCAAGACCACAATGAGGTATGATGTCACACCCATCAGAATGGGTGCTATCAAAAAGTCTACAAAGAATAAATGCTGGAGAGGGTGTGGAGAAAGGGAACCCTCTTACACTGTTGGTGGGAATGCAAACTAGTACAGCCACTATGGAGAACAGGGGGGAGATTCCTTTAAAAACTTGAAATAGAACTGCCATAGGACCTAGCAATCCCACTGCTGGGCATACATACTGAGGAAACCAGAATTGAAAAAGACACGTGTACCCCAATGTTCATCACAGCACTGTTTATAATAGCCAGGACATGGAAGCAACCTAGATGTCCATCCGCAGATGAATGGATAAGAAAGCAGTGGTACATATACACAATGAAATATTACTCAGCTATTAAAAAGAATGAGTTTGAATCAGTTCTAATGAGGTGGATGAAACTGGAGCCTATTATACAGAGTGAAGTAAGAAAGAAAAACACCAATACAATATATTAATGCATATATATGGAATTTATAAAGATGGTAACGATGACCCTATATGCGAGACAGCAAAAGAGACACAGATATAAAGAACAGACTTTGGACTCTGTGGGAGAAGGGAAAGGTGGGATGATTTGAGAGAATAGCATGGAAACATGTATATTATCATATGTGAAACAGATCGCCAGTCCAGGTTCGATGCATGAGACACGGTGCTCAGGGCCAGTGCACTGGGATGACCTTGAGGGATGGGATGGGGAGGGAGGTGGGAGGGGGGTTCAGGATGGGGAACACGTGTACACCCATGGCGGATTCATGTTGATGTATGGCAGAACCAATACAATCTTGTAAAGTAATTAGCCTCTGATTAAAATTAAAAAAAAATAAAAAAATAATAATTTAAAAAAGAAAAGACTGAATAAATTACACTTCATAAACAGAGTGGAAGAGTAGTCTTTCCTCTACCTATTGCACCAAATACTTGTACCAAAAATGCACATTGATTATTTGCTATTCATTGATTCTTGCTACTAAACCCTTATTTTTTGTCTTTTCTGTGCACATAAAATAAATGAATCTTTTTGATTGCTTTGAGTTTGTTAATTATGATATTTAATTCTCCTATATTTTTACTAATATTATGTTTAATTAAACTATAAATCACTGAAAGAGATGTTAAAACATTGAACTGTCAGTGTGAATTCATTAATGTCACCTACATCTGGCAGCAATTCCTTTGTATCTTTAGATGTCATGCCATTAGGCAAATGCAAGTTTAAAATTATGATAATCTTCTTGTGACCTGCTCATTTTATCATTATATTGTGGCTATGAATACTTTATTTGTAGTAAATCAGGATGCCTTTGGCTTAAATAGTTAAAAATCTTAACACTTTGTGTAGAAAAAAGTCCCCAGAAAAGAGGGATAGAGGAATAAGGAATGAGAGCCATCAGAATGTACCTTGCAGACTTCTAACTACAGAGAGTGTGACCAATTAAGAAACTTAGCTGCTGGTCTCTGAGAATTATTGCTTCATGTTCATGGAAGCCATGCTTCCCACAGGCTGCTCTCCACCAATGACTGAGTGTGGCATTGAGGCTTAGGCAACCCGATTCTGGGAGATACTGGACTCCTCTGATAGCTGGCTTTGGCTTGTGGATCCCCAGACCGCCTTGCACACTTCATCCAAAACTTCTTGCCTCAAGAGTCAAACTTGTATTGCAATTGGATGGCTCTTCTGGCCTTTCCCACCTCCTCCCCTTTCCTTAATAAAATCTTTGCACATTTAATCCTGTTTGGTATCTCCTTTTCAAGGACATGTTTGAATACATTAAGGCTGCTTATTTGTTGAATTAGCAGCTTGATGATTTCATCAACTTACCTGACTCCCTTCTTTTCTCATCTGTCATCCTCAGTGTTTTCTGTTCCCAGGCCAGCTCCACCATTTTTCTGGCCTTTAAGGAAAAACTTGTTATCTAAAAAACAGTCTAGTATATATAAAAGTAGGAAAATAGTATGATGAATTCCTACATATTCTCACATACATGTGGAAATTATCAGTTTTGCAACATATAATTTATTTAACCCTTCTCTCTCTTTTTGTTTTAGAATTTTAAACAAAATCACAGATATGCTATTTCACCTTAAATATTTAAGTGTAAATGATTGAGTTTTCTTTATTTTCCATTTTCCCTGTAATTCTTTGAAATTATATTCATATCATATTTGTCTTAAATATGCATAGTTAGTCAATATAGTTACTGTTTTCCCAAACAAAACAAGGGCTTTAGAATTAACTTCCCTCCTTATACATTACTCTTGTCTAGTAGTTTAGTTCCATCTTGATGTATTAGTTAGGCTAGGCTCAGCTGTATTGTGGTAAATAAATCCTGAAATGCCTGTTATTTAAAGGTGTTTTCTTGCTTACAGCCCGGGCTCATGTGGACTGGGAAACTACTACTAGGAGGACATCAGGGAAACAGTCTGCTTCCCACCTTGCAGCTAGGACATCCAAATATGTGACTTCTGAATTTCTGGTGAAAGAAAAAAGAGCTAAATAGACTCCAGGCTATTTAACATGGTCTCTAGGAATGCAGTCTCTATATTTTTAGAAACAGTCTGTATAGTATATCAACTCTTACTTAAATGTAACTCTTTTTCTTAAAATTGCTTCATTTTCTCACTACTTGTAATAGAATTTTGAGCTGTCATAAAAATATAACAGGATGGGTGGCTTAAACAAACATTTATTTCTAATAGTTTTGGAGGCTGGGACATCCAAGATTAGAGTGCCAATCAGTTCAGTTCAGTCGCTGAGTCGGGTCTGATTCTTTGCGACCCCATGAATCGCAGCACGCCAGGCCTCCCTGTCCATCACCAACTCCTGAAGTTCACTCAGACTCACGTCCATCGAGTCTGTGATGCCATCCAGCCATCTCATCCTCTGCCGTTCCCTTCTCCTCCTGCCCCCAACCCCTCTCAGCATCAGAGTCTTTACAATGCGTCAACTCTTCACATGAGGTGGCCAAAGTACTGGAGTTTCAGCTTCAGCATCATTCCTTCCAAAGAAATTCCAGGGCTGATCTTCAGAATGGACTGGTTGGATCTCCTTGCAGTCCAAGGGACTCTCAAGAGTCTTCTCCAACACCACAGTTCAAAAGCATCAATTCTTTGGTGCTCAGCTTTCTTCACAGTCCAACTCTCACATCCATATATGACCACTGGAAAAACCATAGCCTTGACTAGATGGAACTTTGTTGGCAAAGTAATGTCTCTGCTTTTGAATATGCTATCTAGGTTGGTCATAACTTTTCTTCCAAGGAGTAAGCGTCTTTTAATTTCATGGCTGCAATCACCAACCACAGTGATTTTGGAGCCCCCCAAAATAAAGTCCGACACTTTCCCACTGTTTCCCCATCTATTTGCCATGAAGTGATGGGACCAGATGGCATGATCTTCGTTTTCTGAATGTTGAGCTTTAAGCCAACTTTTTCACTCTCCTCTTTCACTTTCATCAAGAGGCTTTTAGCTCCTCTTCACTTTCTGCTGTAAGGGTGGTGTCATCTGCATATCTGAGGTTATTGATATTTCTCCCGGCAATCTTGATTCCAGCTTGTGCTTCTTCCAGCCCAGCATTTCTCATGATGTACTCTGCATATAAGCTAAATAAGCAGGGTGACAGTATACAGCCTTGACGTACTTCTTTTCCTAACTGGAACAAGTCTGTTGTTCCATGTCCAGTTCTAACTGTTGCTTCTTGGCCTGCGTATAGGTTTCTGAAGAGGCAGGTCAGGTGGTCTGGTATTCCCATCTCTCTCAGAATTTTCCACAGTTTGTTGTGATCCACACAGTCAAAGGCTTTGGCATAGTCAATAAAGCAGAAATAGATGTTTTTCTGGAACTCTCTTGCTTTTTTGATGATCCAGCGGATGTTGGCAATTTGATCTCTGGTTCCTCTGCCTTTTCTAAAACCAGCTTGAACACCTGGAAGTTCATAGTTCACGTATTGCTGAAGCCTGGCTTGGAGAATTTTGAGGATTACTTTACTAGCATGTGAGATGAGTGCAGTTGTGCGGTAGTTTGAGCATTCTTTGGCATTTCCTTTCTTAGGGATTGGAATGAAAACTGACCTTTTCCAGTCTTGTGCCCACTGTTGAGTTTTCCAAAGGTGCTGGCATATTGAATGCAGCACTTTTAGAGCATCATCTTTCAGGATTTGAAATAGCTCCACTGGAATCCCATCACCTCTACTAGCTTTGTTCATAGTGATTCTTTCTAAGGCCCACTTGACTTCACATTCCAGGATGTCTGGCTCTAGGTGAGTGATCACACCATCGTGATTATCTGGGTCATGAAGATCTTTTTTGTACAGTTCTTCTGTGTATTCTTGCCACCTCTTCTTAACATCTTCTACTTCTGTTAGGTCCATACCATTTCTGTCCTTTATCGAGCCCATCTTTGCATGAAATATTCCCTTGGTATCTCTAATTTTCTTGAAGAGATCTGTAGTCTTTCCTGTTCTGTTGTTTTCCCCTATTTCTTTGCATTGATCGCTGAGGAAGGCTTTGTTATCTCTCCTTGCTATTCTTGGAACTCTGCATTCAGATGCTAATATCTTTCCTTTTCTCCTTTGCTTTTCGCTTCTCTTCTTTTCACAGCTATTTGTAAGGCCTCCCCAGACAGCCATTTTGCTTTATTGCATTTCTTTTTCATGGGGATGGTCTTGATCCCTGTCTCCTGTATGATGTCACGAACCTCCATCCATAGTTCATCAGGCACTCTGTCTATCAGATCTAGTCCCTTAAATATATTTCTCACTTCCACAGTATAATCATAAGGGATTTGATTTAGGTCATACCTGAATAGTCTAGTGGTTTTCCCTACTTTCTTTAATTTAAGTCTGAATATGGTAATAAGGAGTTCATGATCTGAGCCACAGTCAGCTCCTAGTCTTGTTTCTGTTGACTGTATAGAGCTTCTCCATCTTTGGCTGCAAAGAATATAATCAATCTGATTTCGGTGTTGACCATCTGGTGATGTCCATGTGTAGAGTCTTCTCTTGTGTTGTTGGAAGAGGGTGTTTACTATGACCAGTGCATTTTCTTGGTAAAACTCTATTAGTCTTTGCCCTGCTTCACTCCGTATTCCAAGGCCAAATTTGCCTGTTACTCCAGGTGTTTCTTGACTTCCTACTTTTGCATTCCAGTCCCCTATAATGAAAATGACATCTTTTTTGGGTGTTAGTTCTAAAAGGTTTTGTAGGTCTTCATAGAACCGTTCAGCTTCTTCAGCATTACTGGTTGGGGCACAGACTTGGATTACTATGATACTGAATGGTTTGCCTTGGAAACGAACAGAGATCATTCTGTTGTTTTTGAGACTGCATCCAAGTACTGCATTTCAGACTCTTTTGTTGACCATGATGACTACTCCATGTCTTCTAAGGGATTCCTGCCCGCAGTAGTAGATATAATGGTCATCTGAGTTAAATTCACCCAATCTAGTCCATTTTAGTTTGCTGATTCCTAGAATGTCAACATTCACTCTTGCCATCTCCTGTTTGACCACTTTCAATTTGCCTTGATTCATGGACCTGACATTCCAGGTTCGTATGCAGTATTGCTCTTACAGCATTGGACCTTGCTTCTATCACCAGTCGCATCCACAGCTGGGTATTGTTTTTGCTTTGGCTCCATCCCTTCATTCTTTCTGGAGTTATTTTTCCACTGATCTCCAGTAGCATATTGGGCACCTACCGACCTGGGGAGGTCCTCTTTCAGTATCCTATCATTTTGCCTTTTCATCCTGTTCATGGGATTCTCAAGGCAAGAATACTAAACTGGTTTGCCATTCCCTCCTTCAGTGGACCACATTCTGTCAGATTTCTCCACCATGCCCTCTTGTCTTGGGTGGCCCCACAGGGCATGGCTTAGTTTCATTATGTTAGACAAGGCTGTGGTCCTAGTGTGATTAGATTGACTAGTTTTCTGTGATTATCGTTTCAGTGTGTCTGCCCTCTTGCAATACCTACCTTCTTACTTGGGTTTCTCTTAGCTTGGACGTGGGGTATGTCTTCACGGTTGCTCCAGCAAAGTGCAGCCGCTGCTCCTTACTTTGGAAGAGGGATATCTCCCCACAGCTGCCCCTCCCGATCTTGAACGTGGAATTGCTCCTCTAGGCCCTCTGGCGCCCGTGCAGCCACTGCTCCTTGGACATGGAGTTGCTCCTCCCTGCCACCGCCTCTGGCCTGTAGCGTGGGGCAGCTCCACCCCACCACTGCCCCTGGCCTTGGGCAGGGGTAGCTCCTCTCAGCTGCTCCTGCACTGTCGCAGCCTGGCACTCTCAGCCGCCGCCCCTGATCTCGGAAGCAGTGTAGCTCCTCTCGGCTGCGCTCTGCGCGCCGTCACAGCCCTTGCTCCAGTAAGGTAGATTTTATCGTGATACCTCGTCTCCTGGCTTATAGGTGATCACCATCTGTTCATATGTCCTTTCTTTGGTTTGTGAGTCGAGAGAGAAGCATCCTGGTTTTTCTTCCTCATCTTTGACAGGTACTGGCCCTCTAAGATTGGGGTTCCACCACTAAATGAACTCATTTAACTTTGATCACCTCTTGTTAGAACCTATCTCCAAATATAATCACATTGCAGGTTTGGACTTTAACATATGAATTTTGGGATCCACAGTATAGTTCATAGGACCTCTGTTACTTGGGGAAAGAACATGACCAAAGAAACAATCAGATCCTTCTTCTTCTTCTTCTTCTTTTTTTTTTTTTTTTCGAGATTTGTACAGATATTGATGGAGAAAGAGTGGTCTCTGCATCAGACATAAGAAATACATAAAATTAGATTTGCTGGGGGAAGTGGTCATTGTTGTTACTAAGTGAGTAAGGCCTGACTGAAAGTATTCAACTGAATGGAAATTGAATGGAAAGAAATGAAAAGATGGACAAAATCCTGACAACATCATTAGAAACTTTGAATTTAGCTGTAACCAAAGTTAAGATTTAATCTCTGTATTTCTCAGTTATGTTAGCCAATATGTTTCATGTTTTTACTTTGAATTTCTGACACTTGCAATAGCAGAATCCTGAAAAGATGGTGGTGCCAAGTAGAGACTAGTAATACAAGTAAATGGAAGCCCAGAGAGTGAGATAATTTACTGGATGACACTTTGTTGAGTCACATGATATGATGAGGCATTATTAAGATATTGTTTGCTGTTTATGCCTCAGAATTTCCTCTACAATAGTAAACCATATCTGAACTTGACTATAGCATTCTAGACTGCTGTGGATTAGGTCCCTGTTGCAAAAGAGATTTAGAGAACTGGACTTGGGAGAAAGATTGAAAACACTGTTTTCTTTTTGGCTGGACCCTGCATTCTTCATCTACTCTGAGTGAGAAGCCTTTGACTGCTAGAATCAGAAAATCCTGGCTCAAAATGATTAATCAATTATAAAATGTATCATCTCATATATTTGCTTCAGGTATAATACAAAGCAGAGGCTCTGTAATGCCACTAAGATCCCAGGTTCTTCTGTCTCTCCATTTTGCTGGTTATCAGTCAGTCAATCAGTTCAGTTGCTCAGTCGTGTCTGACTCTTTGTGACCCCATGGACTGCAGCATGCCAGGCCTCCCTGTCCATCACCAACTCCCAGAATTTATTCAAACTCATGTCCATCTCGTCGGTGGTGCCATCCAACCATCTCATCCTCTGTCGTCCCCTTCTCCTCTCACCTTCAACCCTTCCCAGCATTAGAGTCTTTACCAATGAGTTGATTCTTTGCATCAGGTGACCAAAGTATTGGAGTTTCAGCTTCAGCATCAGTCCTTCCAATGAATATTCAGGACTGATTTCCTTTAGGATGGACTGGTTGGATCTCCTTGCAGTCCAAAGGACTCTCAAGAGTCTTCTCCAACACCACAGTTATATTGTTGACTTAATCCAACACTTGTTCTGACACGATCTCAGAGTGGCCTTCTGTATTACTGGGACTAACTACTTGCCTTTCCATGTCCAGCTGCCCACCTCTGGATCATTAACAGTAGTCAGAGAAATACCATTCTATTTTTGACTTAGATTAATCAAAAGCTGAGTTTAGTGTAGATGAGGGTATATCACTATTGGTCTCAGTGTTGGATCTTTGAGTCCCCCAACTCTCCCTTAAGGGACATGTTGGGAAGGAGTGGATAGTTGTATAAAACTGAGGTTCTGTTAGTAAGGAAAAAGAAGACAATGAATGTTAGATTTGACATCAGCAATATCTACTACATACTTTGTTGTAGCATGATAGAGGAGAGCTGTATTTACTTATGAATTCAAAGGAGGAGCTTAATGTTACCTTGCTACCAAGGCCCTTTTCCTTGGTACATCACTCTGATAGTTCCCATGGCAACATGAAACTCTTTTGAGTCATCTTAACTTGTATATAGCAGAGGAAGAACATAATGCCAGATTTGTTGTTAGTTAATGAATATCTTAAGTCTCAGATCTTAATTTGGGGATCCAGAATGGATTGTACAAGAGCTAATAATATTTTTCAAAGGGGGAACATTTAAGCCTGTCTTTGAATGACACTGGAAATGTGAGACAGCTTTGGAATATATGGAATAGTGGGGGAGACATTGCAAGACATCCCGGTTGGATAGGCCTGGAGATAAGTGGAGGAAATTTCAGCAAGTCACTGAAGGTAGTATAACAGTTGAACTGTATTTCTATTAATTGCATGAGTGGAAAAGTAAATCAGAAAAAGAAGTGCAGTGTTTACTGGATACCTGAACCACAATGTACTTGCTGTTGTGGGCATCCCGTCCCCCAGATTAGAGAAAGTGTTAGACTCATAATGAGTCTGGAGCAGCTGTTCCATCAAGCTGTTTTCCAAATGGGCTTTCACCATTATTGTTGTTGTTAGACAGAGAGAGAAGTGATTTCAGTGTGAATGTGAAAATGAATTAATGTTGCCTGTCAGGAAACAAAACCAGTGCCAGGAGATCAGCTTCTGCACAGCTGAAATATTGAAAAAAGAAAACTCTGGGGAATCAGAGAGCTAAAAAGACAGTGATCCCACATTCACACTAGTCTTGAAACATGGAAGTCAGTGCTCTATTCTGGAGATGAAAGCAGCTTCACAGATGGTGCTTTGGTCACTACACCTGGGCAAACTGAGAAAGTACTGATGACAGTGATACTAAGATTGTCTCACTCCCAAGCCGAACAGCAGATAAAAATATCAATTCCTTGACCATCTGAGTTACTCTGGGAGAGGGTTGCCATACTTAGCAAATAAAAATGCAGACTATCTACCACAGTGTTAATTAGTTGGGGATTAAGTATGTCCTGAATATTGCATGGGGCATGGTTGATGCTAAAAATTACTCATTGTTTTTTTGAAGTTTAAATTTAACTAGATGCCCTGTGGCAACTCTAAACTGGGATGATTGATAATATAATCTTGATTCCCAGAATATGATGGTATGGTTGCCTTTGAGTTCTTCCCTGAAATGCCTTCGCTTACTAACCCTTCATGGCAGATTTATACTATATATCCCATCCCACACTGTCTCCTGACAATGTAACACTGACATTCCTCTTTTAAGAGGTGAGGTCTGAGTGGACTTTGTAATTGCCCTGACCAATAGAGTGTGCTGGAAGTAACAGTATGTGATTCCTAAGCTTGAATTATTAAAGGTAGAATAACTTCCAGTAGGCTCTCTGATCCTTGAGCTGATACATAAGAGTTTTGGCTAACCTAAAGCCACCAGGCTGCAGAAGTCACATGGAGATACCACACAGGCAGGGAAGATGCCTGAGGAGCCCAGGTGTTCCAGTCTCCAGCTGTTCACATCTCTGCATAGACAGCCCCAACTTTGAGCTGACTCCAGTTTCAACCACTATTTGATTGCAACCTCACTTAAGAATAAACTGAACTGCCAAGCCAAGCCACTCTGACATTTTTGACCCATGGAAACATGAGGGTTAATAAATAATTGTTTTAATTCACTGTGTTTTGGGTTACATGGTTACACAGCCATGGATAACTAATAAATATTGTTTTTTCATGGGCAGGGAAGAGGAATGACACCACTTTCTAGGTAAACATCTTTGATAATTGCCTTTTAAAATAAGTTGCTTTGTTTTTAGGGATGTGGGCACAAAAATATGCCTAAATCATTATTTAAGTCAGGTTTTTGAAGGTTTTATCATTACTGTCTCTTCAGCTACCTTTGTTGAAAGTTAAATGGAGTTTAGTAAGTGCTACCAGAGAAGGCAATGGTACCCCACTCCAGTACTCTTGCCTGGAAAATTGCATGGATGGAGGAGCCTGGTGGGCTGCAGTCCATGGGGTCACTAAGTCAGACACGATTGAGTGACTTCACTTTTGCTTTTCACTTTCATGCATTGGAGAAGGAAATGGCAACCCTCTCCAGTGTTCTTGCCTGGAGAATCCCAGGAACGGGGGAGCCTGGTGGGTTGCAGTCTATGGGGTCTCACAGAGTTGGACATGACTGAAGTGACTTAGCAGCAGCAGCAGCAGCAGCAGCAGCAGCAGCAGCAGCAGCAGCAGCAGCAGCAGCAAGTACTACCAGAAAATCGAATTGTCCATGGTGGGGGAAAACCTCCAACCAAAAACTTAGCCCCAGTATTGTGTAATGAAATAAGTCATGACAATATCTCCCATATCAGTACTGTACACAGTACTGATATGGGAGATATTGTCATGGCTTTGACACTAAGTAGCTCCTGGACTTTGAGCAAATTGCTTATTTTCTAAAACTCAGTTCTTGCATCTGTAGAGTGAGGTATTATTCTAGATACAAGTCATGGCAAATAGCTTGCAAGCTAATATTTCCCAGCAGGCATCCCTAATGAATTGTAGAAGTTTTCCTCCAGGAAATGACCTTACAGTTCTTCTCAAAGCAGGACTCCAAGGAGTCAGGAGCAGTCAATCACACTTGGAAATAATGAAAAAAATCACTTTTTGCCTTCCCAGACCTTGAACATGTCTACTGTTACTTCCAGTGTTAAAATTTAATATCTCTGTAATTTAAGTCTTTCCGGAGTTGCTAAGGTGATTGCAGAAGTCATGTTGGAAATATCTGAAGACTCAAAGAGCAACATTAACTAACTATGCATTGAGTGACATCGCTATGTATGTACTGTGATGGATAGAGCAATGGAAAAGACAGTTTCTCAAAGAAAGAAAAGCAGACACATAAACAACTCCAATTAAGATAGTTTTATCATCCTGATTCAAGTTAGACTGATTTTGCCCAGATGGTTAGGTGAGACTACTCAACTGTGGCCTTGTGGACAATGTAAGAAAAGAGGTAGTGATGTGTCTCAGGAGTCCTTTGTTCAAACTTTAAAAAAGAATTGAAATCATGCCATTTGCAGCAACATAGATGGACCTAGAGATTTTTCACACTGAGTGAAGTAAATCAGAGAAGGAGAAATGTTGTATGACATCGTTATATGTGGAATCTAAAGAGAAATTATACAAATAAATTTATTTACAAAACAAAGAGACTCACAGAGAATGAACTTATAGTTGCTGGGGGAAGGATAGTTAAGGAATTTGGGATGGATATGTACACACTATTATATTTAAAATGGATAATCCAATGGAACATGGAACTCTGTTCAGTGTTATGTGGTAGCCTGGATGGGAGGGGAGTTTGGGGGAGAATGGATACATGTTTATGTATGGCAGAGTCACTTGTTGTTCACCTGAAAGTATCACAACATTGTTAATTGGCTATCAGTTCAGTTCAGTTCAGTTCAGTCACTCAGTTGTGTCTGACTCTTGGCAACCGCATGGACTGAAGCACGCCAGGACTCCCTGTCCATCACCAACTCCTGGAGTTTACTCAAACTCATGTCCATTGAGTCAGTGATGCCATCCAAACATCTCATCCTTTGTTGTCCCCTTCTCCTGCCTTCTATCTTTCCCAGCATCAGGGTATTTTCAAATGAGTCAGTTCTTCACATCAGGTGGCCAAAGTATTGGACTTTCAGCTTCAGCATCAGTCTTTCCAATGAACACCCAGGACTGATCTCCTTTAGGACAGACTGGTTGGATATCCTTGAAGTCCAAGGGACTTTCAAGAGTCTTCTCCAACACCACAGTTCAAAAGCATCAATTCTTCGGCACTCAGCTTTCTTTATAGTCCAACTCTCACATCCATACATGACTACTGAAAAAACCATAACCTTGACTAAATGGAACTTTGTTGGCAAAGTAATGTCTCTGCTTTTGAATATGCTATCTAGGTTGGTCATAACTTTCCTTCCAAACAGCAAGCATGTTTCCAAAGAGCAAGCATGTTCTAATTTCATGGCTGCAGTCAACATCTGCAGTGATTTTGGAGCCCCCCAAAATAAAGTCTGTCACTGTTTCCGTTGTTTCCCCATCTATTTGCCATGAAGTGATGGGACCAGATACCATCATCTTAGTTTTCTGAATGTTGAGTTTTAAGCTGACATTTTCACTATCCTCTTTCACTTTTGTCAAGAAGCTCTTTAGTTCTTCTTCACTTTCTGCCATAAGCATGGTGTCATCTGCATATATGAGGTTATTGATATTTTCCCCAGCAACCTTGATTCCAGCTTGTGCTTCCTCCAGCTCAGTATTTCTCATGATGTACTCTGCATATAAGTTAAATAAGCAGGGTGACAATATACAGCCTTGATATACTCCTTTTCCTATTTGGAACTAGTCTGTTGTTCCATGTCCAATTCTAACTGTTGCTTCCTGACCTGCATACAGGTTTCTGAAGAGGCAGGTCATTTCTTACATGATAGTATACATGTTTCAATGCCATTCTCCCAAATCATCCCACCCTCTCCCTCTCCCTCAGAGTCCAAAAGTCCGTTCTATACACCTGTGTCTCTTTTGCTGTCTCACATACAGGGTCATCATTACCATCTTTCTAAATTCCATATTTATGTGTTAGTATACTGTATTGGTGTTTTTCTTTCTGGCTTACTTCATTTTGTATAATCAGCTCCAGTTTCATCCATCTCATTAGAACTGATTCAAATGTATTCTTTTTCATGGCTGAGTAATACTCCATTGTTCATATGTACCACAGCTTTCTTATCCATTCATCTGCTGATGGACATCTAGGTTGTTTCCATGTCCTGGCTATTATAAACAGTGCTGGGATGAACATTGGGGTACATGTATCTCTTTCAATTCTGGTTTCCTCGGTGTGTATGCCCAGAAGTGGGATTGCTGGGTCATAAGGCAGTTCTATTTGCAATTTTTTAAGGAATCTCCACACTGTTCTCCATAGTGGCTGTACTAGTTTGCATTCCAAACAGTGTAAGAGGGTTCCCTTTTCTCCACACCCTCTCCAGCATTTATTGCTTGCAGACTTTTGGATCACAGCCATTCTGACTGGTGTGAAGTGAGACCTCATTGTGGTCTTGATTTGCATTTCTCTGATAATGAGTGATGTTGAGCATCTTTTCATGTGTTTGTTAGCCATCTGTATGTCTTCTCTGGAGAAATGTCTATTTAGTTCTTTGGCCCATTTTTTGATTGGGTCGTTTATTTTTCTGGAGTTGAGCTGCAGAAGTTGCTTGTATATTTTTGAGATTAGTTGTTTGTCAGTTGGTTCATTTGCTATTATTTTCTCCCATTCAGAAGGCTGTCTTTTCACCTTGCTTATAGTGTCCTTTGTTGTGCAGAAGCTTTTAATTTTAATTAGATCCCATTTGTTTATTTTTGCTTTTATTTCCAGTATTCTGGGAGGTGGATCATAGAGGATCCTGCTGTGATTGATGTCAGGGAGTGTTTTGCCTATGTTCTCCTCTAGGAGTTTTATAGTTTCTGGTCTTATGTTTATATCTTTAATCCATTTTGAGTTTATTTTTGTGTGTGGTGTTAGAAAGTGATCTAGTTTCATTCTTTTACAAGTGGTTGACCAGTTTCCCAGCACCACTTGTTAAAGAGATTTTCTTTATTCCATTGTATATTCTTGCCTCCTTTGTCAAAGATAAGGTGTCCATATGCGTGTGGCTTTATCTCTGGGCTTTCTATTTTGTTTCATTGATCTATATTTCTGTCTTTGTGCCAGTACCATACTGTCTTGAGGACTGTGGCTTTGTAGTAGAGCCTGAAGTCAGGCAAGTTGATTCCTCCAGTTCCATTCTTCTTTCTCAAGATTGCTTTGGCTATTCTAGGTTTTTTGTATTTCCATAAAAATCTTGAAATTATTTGTTCTAGTTCTGTGAAAAATACCGCTGGTAGCTTGATAGGGATTGTATTGAATCTGTAGATTGCTTTGGGTAGTATACTCATTTTCACTATATTGATTCTTCCGATCCATGAACATGGTATATTTCTCCATCTATTAGTGTCCTGTTTGATTTCTTTCATCAGTGTTTTATAGTTTTCTATATACAGGTCTTTAGTTTCTTTAGGTAGATATATTCCTACGTATTTTATTCTTTTCGTTGCAATGGTGAATGGGATTGTTTCCTTAATTTCTTTTTCTACTTTCTCATTATTAGTGTATAGGAATGCAAGCGATTTCTGTGTGTTGATTTTATATCCTGCAACTTTACTATATTCATTGATTAGCTCTAGTAATTTTCTGATAGAGTCTTTAGGGTTTTCTATGTAGAGGATCATGTCATCTGCAAACAGTGAGAGTTTCACTTCTTTTCCAACTTGGATTCCTTTTATTTCTTCTGCTCCGATTGTTGTGGCTAAAACTTCCAAAACTATCGCCTGTCCCTTCTTTCTAGTGTTTGAGAGGTAAAACTTTATGATCTTGATTTTTAATAGAATAGAGAAAATTTTTATTTGACTGATCTATTTTCTGTCTTTTTACTTATTCCAATTTTTACTGGAGTAGAGTTGACTTACAATGTTGTGTTAGTTTCTGATATACAACAATATGAATCAGTTATAGATACATATATCCACTCTTTTGTAGATTCTTTTCCCATAAAGCTCATTATAGAGTATTGAGTAGAGTTTTCTGTGCTATACAGTAGGTCCTTATCCATTTTTTTGCAAAAAGTTTTCCATTTTACATACTTTGATAGCTCAGTTGGTAAAGAATCCACCTGCAATGCAGGAGACTCTGCTTCAATTCCTGGGTCGGGAAGATCTGCCGGAGAAGGGATACACTACCCACTACAGTATTCTTGGGCATCCCTTCTGGCTCAGCTGGTAAGGAACCCGTCTGCAATGAGGGAGACCTGGGTTCGATCCCTGGGTTGGGAAGATCCCCTGGAGAAAGGAATGGCTACCCACTCCAGTATTCTGGCCTAGAGAATTCCATGGACTGTATAGTCCAGGGGTTGCAAAGAGTCAGACACGACTGAGTGACTTTCACTTCAGGGTGTATATGTTAGTTTTGATCTAAGTGTATCTAAAAGATCCAGTTGTACAGCATCTCCAAATGCAACTCCAATTCTGGAAGAAGTCAAGAGTTAACTCCTCTCAGCTCCTTACACTCAGGCTTAATACCAAGAATTCATACTTCTCTGTAGTATTGCTGACAGCTCCCATCGCTCACTCTTTCCTTACATGGTTCTCTGCTTTTAATTTAGACCTTCTTTCAACTATAATGCTATCTGCTTATTTTTCCACCCTAAGCTTGGAAATCTCCCTTAAAGGCTACTGCTGATCCCCCTTTCACATGCTTCTTATTTGATCATTAGTTATTTGTTATCTTTTTCTATTCTGTACCAAGTTTTCAAAAATTTTCTCCAAACACGTGGTTAGAATTTTTTTCTAAATTAGATGAGGTTTCAATTTTTGTTTCTCTGTAACATATTTATGACCATTATACACGTTTATAAATATATATATTGAGGTGCAAAACTTCAATATAATTTTTTGAACCCATGAACTATGGTTTTAGAAAAGGCAGAGGAACCAGAGATCAAATTGCCAACATCTGCTGGATCATTGAAAAAGCAAGAGAGTTCCAGAAAAACATCTATTTCTGCTTTATTGACTATGCCAAAGCCTTTGACTGTGTGGATCACAATAAACTGTGGAAACTTCTGAAAGAGATGGGAATACCAGACCACGTGACCTGCCTCTTCAGAAACCTATATGCAGGTCAGGAAGCACCAGTTAGAACTGGATATGGAACAACAGACTTGTTCCAAATAGGAAAAGGAGTACGTCAAGGCTGTACATTGTCACCCTGCTTATTTAACTTATATGCAGAGTACATCATGAGAAAGGCTGGCTGGAAGAAGCACAAGCTAGAATCAAGATTGCTGGGAGAAATATCTATAACCTCAGATATGCAGATGACACCACCCTTATGGCAGAAAGTGAAGAGGAACTAAAAGGCCTCTTGATGAAAGTGAAAGAGGAGAGTGAAAATGTTGGCTTAAAGTTCAACATTCAGAATACTAAGATCATGGCATCTGGTCCCATCACTTCATGTCAAATAGATGGGGAAACCGTGGAAACAGTGTCAGACTTTATCTTTTTGGGCTCCAAAATCACTGCAGATGGTGACTGCAGCCATGAAATTAAAAGACGCTTACTCCTTGGAAGCAAAGTTATGACCAACCTAGATAGCATATTCAAAAGCAGAGACATTACTTTGCCAACAAAGGTCCATCTAGTCAAGGCTATGATTTTTCCAGTAGTCATGTATGGATGTGAGAGTTGGACTGTGAAGAAAGCTGAGCGCTAAGAATTGATGCTTTTGAACTGTTGTGTTGGAGAAGACTCTTGAGAGTCCCTTGGACTGCAGGGAGATCCAACCAGTCCATTCTAAAAGAGATCAGTCCTCGGTGTTCTTTGGAAGGAATGATGCTAAAGCTGAAACTCCAGTACTTGGGCCACCTCATGTGAAGAGTTGACTCATTGGAAAAGACTCTGATGTTGGGAGGGATTGGGAGCAGGAGGAGAAGGGGACGACAGAGGATGAGATGGCTGGATGGCATCATGGACTCGATGGACGTGAGTCTGAGTGAACGCCGGGAGTTGGACAGGGAGGCCTGGAGTGCAGCGATTCATGGGGTTGCAAAGAGTCAGACACGACTGAGCGACTGAACTGAACTGAACTGATGAACTATGTAACACAGGACTCCAATTTTAATATCATTCACACTGTCGCATATTAAATACTGATCTCTTTGCATAGACAATCCCATATCTGAACCAAATAATAAAGTAACTGATCTCAGAAGGTGGAAAGGAGAGAGGTGCATTTCCAGCTAGGAGAACTGGAGAAGGAATTCTAGAGGAGGCAGCATTCTTGACCTTGAAGCGCAGATGGGAAATCAGAAGGCAGCAGTACAATGGGTTGGGGATGGGGTGGGGGGACATTTCAGATTGAGGGAGAAGCAGGAGCAAGGCACGAAGATGGAAAGATCGGATAGTGAAGTGTAGATTTGCCTGCGGTATAGTTGTCATTAGAGTAGAAGGGAGATGGTGGAAAGACCATATGGCAGAGGCCCTTGGTATCTGTGGATTGGTTGCTTAAGTACTTGAAGGCTAGTCTTGCTTCACTTAATTTGGGGGAGTAGGTGATATATTTGCACATGGTCTCTGGTGCTTAGTCTCTGTTCTATTTTTGAAAATTAAGGTTTCGAAAAGATGGCTCTCTTGTCTATGTCTCCAGCCTTTTCTGTGGGAAAGAAATGTGGCAAAGGCAGATATTCAAAGTGGTGAAAATTCACTGTGCATTTAAATGACCATTTTAACAATCTGCTTGGGATTCTTTCTATTCCCACTGTAGACATCCCCTAAGCCTCTAGGAGTTGATTATTCTTGCATACCCTTAAAGACAAATGTATAAATTGGGCTTCCTAGGAGCCCCCAGAGAAGTAACACAGATTTCTTTCATAAAGGACTTTGTCTAGCAGTCATTCTCCCTTTATCTGTCCATTAACGAAATGTTTAACATCTACTAGGTATGAGGCAGTGAACTGGATATTGGATATAGATTAGTATAAAATATAGAATATCCTTCACCTTTAGGGGATGATTTCCTGAGGACCAAGTGTTAGGCATAATGCATCAGAAGAGGCTGACAAGCAATAGCTAACATCAGATGACAAGGAGGAAACTAATAGGTTCTAAATATAAAGACTCACGGGGGGAAGAAATTGGGAGATTCGATCAAACTGATAATGCTCTAGCCAACTCCAACCTCAATCCTTAGAAATAATAAACAGGCCTCTTTAGTCAATATATAGGTAATACTAGCTGCCATAACAGACGAACCCCAAACTCTCAATGGTTTCACATAATAGAATTTTATTTTTCATGTAAAATTTAAAATGAGTGTTTATGGTGAATTGATGGCTCTTCTCTAAGATGTGATGTAGGTGTGACTCCTTTCTTGTGGTTTTGTCCCTTTTGACTTGTAAAGTCATTGTGTTTATCAGCTGAAGTCTTAAGAAAAAAGAAGCCCATGAATCAAAAGTGGAAAAGACTTGGAAGTGGGCAGTTTACTTCTTCCCTCATTCTTTGGCCATATCTGCCAGGATGGGAGGCTGGGAAATGCAATATGTATAGAAAGAAAAGGAAGCAGTTTTGGTGACCAGCACATGTATATATATCCTTGTGTAAAATGTTATCAAACAGATCATGTGTTAGGCCATGAAAGAAACCCAGACTGATGTAAAAAGGGGAATAAAATCACACAATCTGTATTCACTGTCTATAACACAGTTCAAGTAGACATTCTCAACAAAATTTATTTTCTACCTCAAAAAATCTTTACAAAAACCTTTTAAAATAATTTTGGCTTATTGAGGTTATAAGAATAAAATGATAAAGTAGTTTAAAATGAACAACTCTAAAAGCAGTACTTATAAAAATTTGTGCTTTGAGATATGGTCAAAATGGTAAAAAAAATGTGTAGCTTTAGATGCATATATTAGCAAATGAGAAAAATAGAAATTAATGGAACTGAGTGTTCAGTGTAAGAAGTTAGAAAAAGGACAAATTAGAGAAAACTATAAAGACTAACAAAGATAAGGACACAAATAGAACGCAAAGACAAAATAGAAAGCAAATGCAAAACAAACTCATGAGAATAGATCCACGACAACAGTTTCTTTCATTAGCTTTTTTTTAAATCTAGAAAACAGAAGACATTAATATAACAACAATAAGAATGTGAAGGGAACATCATCATAGATGTAACAAAAATGAAAACAACATACATATGTATAAATATTGCCAACATATTTGAACATTAAATAAATTAACATTAAGAATATGAAATATTAAAATTGGATAAAAAGTAGAAAAGTAGATTTTAAGCAGGGAACTTAAGGTCTAAAACCATAGAAAACATCTAAACTGTATATCTTCTTAAGGCTAAGGAAACTTAATGAGTAAAGTCTTTCAAAATTTTAAGGGTGAGCTAGTCCTCATGTTCTAGAACAGAGAAAAATACAGCATGATACTCAACTTATTTGAGGAAGCTAATATTTTGTTTTTCATGGGTCCGAAAAGTAAAATGAATTCTTTGCAAATGTAATTTAGCAGGGGATGTAATATGATCAACATATTACTGTAATGGAAGAAGGATCTACTTTAAAAAATAATCCATTGATATAATCACTACTTTAAAGAACTTATGAAGACATGTCAATTGATTATCTTACTTATCATCTCACTAAATGTGGAAAAGCATTTGGTAAGAATAAATACTGACTTTAAAGAAAAACCCTGAAGAAACTAGGAATAAATGAAACTTCTTTACACTGATGCGGGCATCAGCATTCCACATCATTCTTGACAGGAAACTAGGGCTTTGGCAAATGCTTACATCTGTATCCTGATACCCTCCAAAAACCAGTATAGAACAACCAGAACACATCATATCATGCTTTCAGTATAAGTAAAGGGTAAAAGGTACCGAATTTCAAATGAACTGTTAATAAAAAATGAAAAAGCACCAAATCTCAGTGAGTGATTGCTTATGCTTCTGGTACAAGTTTGGGGCAAGTAAGGGCAGCCACAGTAACGGCAGAAAAATAGAGTGGAAGAGAGAAGTAGAGAGCTACAGGTGCACTTGAAATTGCTTGAAAGCAACCTCTGGAAGAGAAAGTTCATTTGAAATAAAAAAAAAAAAAAGGAAAAAAGTGTCCTGTTAGATTAGAGCACTGGCCATAGAGAGGGTCTTAAAATTATGCGTGATATGAAGTGGCAGTCTTTTAAAAGCATACCCTCTGGGTGAAGAAGGCAAAAAAGGCTGATAAAGGGGAAGTTAAGGGCAAATTTTAGAATCCTTTGAGACAAAAAAGAAGGAAAAAAATACCCAGAGGACCATAATTGCTTCTCCAAAAAACAAACAAAAAAACACACAACCTCCCCCCAAAGTAACAAACACAGTACTAGGAAGTGAGAGGTTTCTCAAAAAGTAAAAGGATGGAGGCATGTCAAAGGGACATAGGACCCAAACTGAAATAATTACCAGTGGCCAAAGTTGGAATATTTTGAGGAACAAAATATTGAATTATAAACCAAAGTATTAAATAAATATAGACAAGTCCATACTGCTGTAAACAGATGATGAAATCAACACATAGATGGGGAGGAATAGACTACTGTTTCTATAGAAGAATTCCAAATAATATATATGTTGATATTTCCCTCTCCAGGAGGTAAAGCCTAGCTTTTCTTCTTTTGATTCCGGGCTGGATTCTATAACTTGCTTCTGAAAGCTAGAGTGTGGAAAGGAAAAAATAGAAACTTTACAGTGGAGAAAACTGGCAAACACCTTTTACCAAAAAATCAAGTTTAACACCACTAGTGAAGACATGAGAATATCCTGTATCCTGTGCTGCGCTGCATTGTGGTGAGAAAAGTCAGCTCACCTCTGCGGTATTCTTTCCAAGCCCTGTAAGTCATCCAGGCTGAAACTGAGGGACAGTCAATAAGGTATCTGATCAGTACTTCTAAAAGCTGTCAATGTCATGAAAAATTAGGGAAGACTGAAAAATTTCATAGAGCAGAGAAAAAATGGCACCTAGATGCCATGTGTTAAGTTGGATTGCGTCTTGGGACAGAAAAACATATTAGCCGAAAAACTGGTGAAATCCAAATAAAGTTGAATACAGTTAATAACAGTAATATGGCAAAGACACTTTTTTCTAGTTAACTCTAGGGTAAACTGAAATTGGCTGATGGGTATACACACCTTCTCTATACTTTTTACAACTTTTCTATAAATCTAAAATTATTCCAAAATAAAAAGAATGTTTTCTTCTTACTATTCTAATTTAAAAAATCCCAAATATTCACCGAAAGGACTGATGCTAAAGCTGAAGCTCCAATACTCTGGCCACTAACACTCCAGCCACCTGATGTGAAGAGCTGCCTCACTGGAAAAGACCCTAATGCTGGGAAAGATTGAAGGCAAAAGCAGAAGAGAGCAGCAGAAGATGAAATGGTTAGACAGAATCACTGAATCAATGGACATGAACTTGAGCAAACTCTGGGGGATAGTGGAGGACAAGGAAGTGTGGCATGCTATAGTCCATGGGATCACAAAGGGTCAGCAACTGAACAACGTCACCAAAAAGCATGTAGAAACAAACATAGAAACCAAAGCATTGAACTCATCCACTAAAGAAACTGCACTTTGCTCACTGATAGAGATGGTGCCTTTGAACTAAGAATCTAGAAACCGCTCAAATTTGCAAAATGAATAGAAAAAAGTCAGATAAATCTATATAAAATTACTGTATTAGAAAATGAGAATTAGTCTAACTCAGCTGATGACTGGTTCCCTGTTCAAACAAACAAAGCAGCCAAGAAGTATCAGAAAACTGTCAGGCATCTCTCCAAACTGATGAAATGCACTTCAGCAGCATTTGGGGATATGATAGCCTATCTTGAGTCACAAATACAAAAATTATGAACAGAAATAGACAGAGTCAAAGAAAGAAATGAAGAGAGTTGATTAAACTCATGAAAGAAATAGAAAAGAAATCAAATCATCTCACAAATGAAGGCTAAATTACAAGTTACCAAAGGGAGAAGAGACTCAAAAGGAAATTTAATGAGGAGCATTTGAGAAAGACAGAAAATAACCAAGAGAATAAAAATAGGATGAAGAGAGAAGTAAAAAGAGTCAGGGAGGAAGTGGTTGAAATGGAAGAAAAAGAAGAAATAAATAATGTTTGATTAAAGCCCTTGAAGAAACAAAATAATAAAAGTATCATTTAAAACTTTAATTCAAGAAAGCTTTTTAGAAATAAAAAGGATCTAGATTTAGGTATTTAAAAAGCTCACTGGATGCATGTAGAAATTAACCCAGAAAAATTAACTTTAAGGCATATCTGAGAAAAATAATTAGACTTAAAAGATAAAAAATTCTTAAGGCCTCCATGTGTAAGCATTAAATAACAAAAGCCAAGGAGTCAGATGGCTATCAGATTTCTCAAAAACATCATATGGAGCAGCATTTTCAACAAAGTGAAAGTGTGAACTAAAAATTTATTCCGAGTCAAGCTCTCCTTTAAGTACCAAACGTATCAGTAAAAAGTCACTTTAAACATAGAGTAACTTATGGAAGTCCAAGTCATTATTCCATTACTATTCAACATTATACTGGAGGTATTGACCAGTTCAGTGAGACTAGCAAATCAGCTAGGGAATAAGAATTGATAAAGAAGTAAAACTATTTCAATTTACAAATGATATTTTCCCATACCCAGCAAACCCTAAAGAGTCAATCATAAAATTAACTCAAACAATAAAAAGTAAAGTACCAGGTTATAAAATTAATATACAGAAATAGATAGTTTTCATATCCACACGTACATAAAAATGAATTACAGATTATAAAGTTAGAGAACACCCAACATGCAATAGGAAAAATGAAGACTAAATGTGTAGAAATAAACTTAAGAAATGTGCAAACCTTATTTGAGGGAACTGTAATATACTTTTGGAAAGCGTAAAAGTTTACTTGAACATATGGAAAGACACACCCTTCTCTTGGATGGGATGACTTGCTAAATTCATGTGTGAGTTTAATACAATCTTTATAAAAATATCAGTGTTTTTTTTTTTTTTTTTAGCTAGGCAGGTTGTTTCTAAATATCATTTGGAAAAACAAATATATGTGAACACCCAGAAAAGCAGCAAGAAAAAAAAAAAAAAAGAAAAAAGAAAACCATGAGGAAGACTAATCTTATCAGACATTAAAACATAGCATGAAGCCTCTATAATTAAGGCAATGTGATACTGATACATGGGTAAACAGAGTAGTGAAATAACATAAAAAGTTCAGAAAAAGACTCAAGTATGTAAAGAAATTAAGCATATGACAAAGTTGTATCTCAAATCACCAAGTCAAAGATCCAGTTTTTAATAGTGCTTAAAAATCTGTTTACTCCTTTGGAAAAAAATAAAATTAGGTCATTCACTCACACCACACACAGAAGTAAATTCCCAATGCATGCAGATTTTAAACATAAAATAGAATAGTAGAAAAAAAATGAGTGAATTCCTCTAAAACCTGGATATAAGGGAAAGTTTTTAAACTGTCTCAAAATCAAGAGGCTATAAAGAAAAAATGGACAAATTTCATTAGAGAAAAATAAAAATTTCACGTCAAAAAACACTGTAAACAAAGTTAAAAGACAAATGACAAACTGACAGAAAATATTTCAGCATATATCACAGTCAAAGGATAATATTAAATATAGTATTCTCTATTAAATATAGTATTCTTAAAAATTGAGAAAATAAAAATCCAAAAGCTTGACAGGAAAGTGAACCAATGATATAAACTGATTTTTAAAAAGATGAAAATCACCTTTAAATTAATGAAAAGCTCTTCAACCTCACTCATAATTACAGAAATGCAAATTACAGAAATGCAAATGGTACTGTGATACCATTTCTCACCTATCCTATTGGTGAAAATTAAAAACCAGATGACTAAAAATGCTGTTGATGAGGCTGGGAAAACAGCCATTTTCATATAACGTTGGTGAAAATGCAAACCAGTACATCCCATTTGGAATGGAACTTGGCAAAATCTAACAAAATTATATATGCAGTTACATTTTGACTCAGCAATCCCACTTCCAGAAATTCACCTGAAGATATACCTTCCCAAATCTCAAAATATGTATATGCCCATGGCTATTTATAGAAGCTTTAAAAAATTTTCAAAATAGAGCTTAAGGAAACAAATACCAACATATAGGAGAGTGATTGAATAAACTAAAAAACACCACATAATGGAGGGTTAATGGAGAGAATCTCTATGAATAAAAAATGTATGAATGATTTCTGGGAGTATGTCGTTAAGTGAAAAATATAAAATGCAGGAGAGTATCTGCAACATGCTATCTTTCATGTGAGAAAGAAGAGGAAATAAGACAATGTTGATCATTTGTGCAACCCCCTCAACTCCCCAAATAGAAAAACAACTTAGGAAGAATTGGTGAAACAGAATAGAATGATGGATGGGAATGGGGTGGAAGGGATGGAGAGAGTGACTCTTCTCTGAGTCTACCGCTTGCTCTGTTTCTGACTTTTAGAATTGTGTTAATGTTTCTTGTTGTTCAGCCGCTCAGTTGTGTCTGACTCTTGGCGATCCCATGGACTGCAGCATGTCAGGCTTCCCACTCCTGTCCTTCAGCATCTCCTGGAGCTTGCCCAGGAGATTGAATCAGTGATGCCATCCAACCATCTCATCCTTTGTTGTCCCCTTCTCCTGCCTTCAATCTTTCCCAGCATCAGGGTCTCTTCCAATGAGTTGGCTCTTCACATCAGGTGGCTAAAGTATTGGAGCTTTAGCATCAAGTCCTTCCAATGAATATTTAGGGTTGATTTTCCTTTAGGATTGACTGGTTTGATCTCCTTGCAGTCCAAAAGACTCTCAAGAGTCTTCTCCAATACAACAGTCAAAAGCATCAATTCTTTGGCACTCAGCCTTCTTTATGGGCCAACTCTCGTATTCATACATGATTATTGGAAAAACCATAGCTTTGACTATGTGGACCTTCATTGGCAAAGTAATGTCTCTGCTTTTTAACGTGCTCTCTAGGTAAATCATAGCTTTTCTTCCAAGGAGCAAGCATCTTTTAATGTCATGGCTGCAGTCACCATCTGCAGTGATTTTGGAGCCCCCCCAAATAAAGTCTGTCTCTGTTTCCATTGTTTCCCCATCTATTTGCCATGAAGTGATGGGACCAGATGCCATGATCTTAGTTTTTTGAATGTTGAGTTCTAAGCCAGCTTTTGCACTTTTCTCTTTCACTTTCATCAAGAGGCTTTTTAGTTCCTCTTCGCTTTCTACCATTAGAATGGTGTCATCTGCACATCTGAGGTTATTGATATTTCTCCTGGCAATCTTGATTCCAGATTGTGCTTCATCCAGCCTGGCATTTGACATGATGTACTCTGCATATAATGTGTTTTACTATATACATATATTCATATATATATATATACCTCCACATATGTATTTTTTATAACCTAAAAAATCTGAAATTATTTCAAAATAAACATAAAATTCACACAAAAATCATTTTCTTCATAGTCAGAAATAAGTTGGTGGTGCTTGCTCTCATTGCTTTCTTTGCTGCCATTCCACTTTGTACTAGGAATCTTAATGAATTCAATATAGGGAACAAATGCATAATATGCATTAATGTTAGAAGAAAAATCCCATATATATGCAGATGTCATGCTGATCTACTTGAAAACGGAAACAGAATCTGGTGACATATGAATTGTATTGCTAAGAGAGTAAATCAAAATGAAGGTATAAAAGTCCACAGCTTTCCTGTGGATCCGTAAACAATTAGAACATAGAAGGCAGATGGCATAAAATTCCAGGTTGAAGGGAATTGAGGAGGCAATGGAGGCAGGTTATAGAGACTGTGTGTGCAGCCAAGTTTTTTGAGAATTTTGTATATGAAGAGAAGCAATGGCTGGCAGGCTGTGTGAAAGAGCGTAGCTTTCTTCTTCCTCCTCCTCTTCCCTGTTCTTGAGGAGAAATATTAGACCATTTTGGTATATTATTGGAAATTATCAGTGGAGGGAGAAAGATTGACATTGCTGGACAGTGGTGGTGACCAAAGGTCCTGTGAAAACACTGGGATAATCTTAAGGAAGAATGGCTTCCCTGGTGGCTCAGACAGTAAAGAATCCACCTACAATACAGGAGACCCAGGAGACACAGGTTCAGTCCCTGGGTTGGGAAGATCTCCTGGAGAAGGAAATGGCTAATCACTCCAGCATTCTTGCCTAGAGAATTCCATGAACAGAGGAGCTGGGAGGGTAGAGTCCACGGGGTCACAAAACAGTTGCACACAAATGAGCAACTAACATAACGCTTAGGGAAGACTAGGGCACTGCCTTAATTGAAACAGGAATCTGTGGCCCGTATATGCGCATGGCAAAGTTGTAGGTCTGGTGATGTAATGATAAGTACGCATTGTCAAGTCTGAGGCAAGGTCAACATCTGAGACTGAGAGGGAGTGGGAAATTTAGGGAGGCAAGTGAACATGTGAAAGAACAATCATAGAGGACCGGAAATCAATTTTACTATAGAAGGAAGTAGAATTGTTGGGTAGTTGAGGTTTTATTTGCCACGTACAAACATGAACTAAAAGTGAGACTGTTCTTCCTGGTTGTTTCCTTGGATTTCTCTACCATATTAAGTTGCTCTGGGTGAAGGCATAGAAAGGTAAATGGTTGCTTTGTATCCAACGTGGGATTTTTTTTTTTCAGGTGGGAATGATGGAGGGAGAGAGGGGACAAGGAAATGGATGATGTTTGCCAACACCAATTATGGCGTGATTATCATAATGGAGCATGTCATCTAAGCTGAACAAGCAGTGAAGTAAATGGATGGAGAGAAACTAGGGTTTGGATGGAGAGAAAAATTATTGGGCCAATGGACTGGAAGGTCCTGATGGAGTAGAAGCGTTTTAAGATGTTGGTACTTAAGCAAGTGGGCTTGCAGGAGAGCAGACTGTTCAGAGTGAAATGTTTGCATTCAAGATGCCGAAGTTATATAACTTTTGGTAAAGATAAGATCCAATCATGGTTTGCCCTTGAGAATACAGAGGAAAGTAAAATTACATCACAGAATAATGAGGTCAAGAACTTGAGTCCCAGGGTGTCAGTGAGGTCTATATGTATTGACTGTTGGTATTATTAAAAATGATAAAAGGAGTTGAGGTCCAAAGAAAGTTATAAGCCAGGAGCATGGTGATATAGCCAGATGGCAAGCCTCACAATTGGTGGATTTGTAAGAGAGTGAGGGTCCAATGGGATAGGCATGCCGGTGATGAGACTGAATACAAGAATAGCTTGTATAGGAAAGTCTCCCAGGAATGCTTTGTTCTCAGGAGATAACCAGATTTCAATTAGATGAAGAGGTGGAGGGACTATTCCAAGAAGTTGACAGTGAAGTTGTTCAGTCATGTCCGACTCTCTGCAACCCCATGGACTGTAGCCTACCAGGCTCCTCCATCCATGGGATTTTGCAGGCAAGAGTACTGGAGTGGGGTGCCATTTCCTTCTCCAGGGGATCTTTCCAATCCTGGGATTGAACTCAGGTCTCCTGCATTGCAGGCAGATGCTTTACCATCTAAGCCACCAGGGAATTAGGGTTGTTTGCAGATCATGGACATGATTGAAAGGCATTAGGAGAAAGGGGATCAAATGGAGATTGTTTCAGATGGGACAGAGCAGTGTGGGTGTAAGGGTTTCAGCAAAAGTAACCAGGGAGGCTTGTACTATGATTTGAATCATGACAAGATTCATCCTGATCATTTTCTAAAGGGGCAGGAATTTGCTTCACTATATTTTGGTTCTGCTGCTGCTGCTGCTAAGTCGCTTCAGTCGTGTCCGACTCTCTGCGACCCCATAGACAGAAGCCCACTAGGTCCCCCCTTCCTGGGATTCTCCAGGCAAGAACACTGGAGTGGGTTGCCATTTCCTTCTCCAATGCATGAAAGTGAAAAGTAAAAGTAAAGTCACTCAGTCGTGCCCGACTCTTAGCGACCCCATGGACTGCAGCCTACCAGGCTCCTTCATCCATGGGATTTTCCAGGCAAGAGTACTGAAGTGGGTTGCCATTGCCTTCTCCAATATTTTGGTTCAAGAAGTGTAATATTTTATTTTTCTTTATGAAGTCATACTGGGCTCCAAGTCTTTGTCTGCCTGTTTGATAAGAAATGAAATGTTTGGCATATTTGGTGGTCCCTTTCTACTCTCTGGGGTTATATAAGCATGGGAGGTTTCTTACACTGTGCAGGAAGCTGGGGAGGCCCTTCTGGGCTCCATGTTGTGGTTGGTGCTGATAAACTGCTTATTGTCCAAATTGTGTTTCCCTCAAAGTCAGGCAGTTATTCTGCTTAAAAGGATCTGTTTGTTTCACTCCAGTTTTGCCCTAAGAGATTTGACCATGGACTACTAGGCTGTGTCTCCAGGTCCAGTCCCTGGGAATCTGCATTTATAAGAAGGTCTTAGTGTCTCCTGGGACATATGGTGGGATCAGGGCACTAATTTCTGCTTCTGGAGGAATCTGCTTTACTTTCTATCCTTGAAGATGTGTGAAGTCACTCAGTCGTGTCCGACTCTTTGCAACCCCATGGACTGTAGCCTACCAGGCTCCTCCCTCCATGGGATTCTCCAGGCAAGAGTACTGGAGTGGGTTGTCATTTCCTTCTCCAGGGGATCTTCCCAACCCAGGGATCGAACCCGGGTCTCCCGCATTCCAGGCAGATGCTTTAACCTCTGAGCCATGAGGGAAGCTCTTCACAAAATCCTCTGTGCCCTGAGGTTGAAGGAAATGGCATTTTAACTGTTTGTTCTCCTGTGCAAAGACTTTTGCAACAAATAGTTCTATTCTTTCCAAGAGGTAGGTCTGGGAGATTAGAAACAAACAAACAACACTACTTGCCCTCAGTGTAGAAGGAAGGGAGAAAAGACTGAATTCTATTTTTCATTTTGAGGCTATAGGGACATTTTTCTTTTCTTTGGGAATGGCAGCCCACTCCAGTATTCTTGCCTGGAGAATCCCATGGACAGAGAAGCCTGGTAGGCCATAGTCCATAGGGTCACAAAGAGTTGGATATGACTGAGCGACTAACACTTTCACTTTTGTTTTAAACAACACAAGTTTACTATCTTACAGTTCTGGTCAGAAGTCTGAAATGGGTCAAAATCAAAGTGTGAGCAGAGCTGCATTTCCTTCTGTATTTGGGTATAAGAAATGGCAATCCACTCTAGTATTCTTGCCTGGAAAATCCCATGGACAAAGGAGCCTGGCGGGCTGCAGTCAATGGGGTCACAGGAGTCAGATACATCTAAGCGACTAAGACACACACCCAATGTAATATTTATTTTATTTTTCTCTATTAAATAGTACTGGACTCTGTGCCTTTGCAGTTCCCAGAGAGAATCAGTTCCTTGCCTTTGCTGGCTTCTCCAGGCTGCCACCATCCCTTGGCTCATAGCCCCTTCACCACTCCAAACTCTCTCTGACTCTGATACTTCTGCTTCCTCACATGAGGACCTTTGTGCTTAGACTGGGCTCACATGGACAACCCAGAATAATGTCCGCATATCAACATCTTTAACTGAATCATATTTGTAAAGTCCTTTTGCTATGTAACATGATGTTCAGAGGTTTGGGGATTAGAACAAGGACATCTTTCTGCCTTTACTCTGCCTACCATCCTGCCGCTATGTGGTCAGCTGTATGCCTTCTCTTCTCAAACCAATGGCTCTTTTCAGATGCTCATTGTGCCTCTTCTGGAAGAGTCCATCAGCTACCTGACTGGCCTCCCTTTACTCAAGTGGCACTCTGCAATCCCAGGCCACTGTGGCCAGGGTGTCTCACCCAGAATATAGGGTCATTTAAAAAGTCTTATTATTCTCATCTGCCTCTTAGAGTTGAGTGGGCACTCAGATCTTGTCCTGGGGTCTGCATATATTACCCACGGCATGGAAACTTCCAGGGCAGCAAGTTTTTCTGTTTGTAAGGGCACTTGTGACTAAACTGAGGTGGTTAGGGTGGCAGGAGGCACTGCTTCCTTACGCAGGTGGGGTAACAGGGCTTCACTCTCTGGCTCCCCATCCCGTAGGAACTAGCACTACATGTGCAGCTGCAGAAACAGGAGAGACTTCCCCAAACAGGACTCCGGGAGTTCTCCACCATTATGCAAATCAGTTAGCACCAAACAGTTGCTTTCACAGTCACACAGTCATGGTGCCCAGAGTAATCGCTTCCGTTGCCACCATCGAGGGGGTGTGAGAGCTGGGCTCATGTTAAAGCATATGACTAATGAGCATGCATCCGGTGGTCCATCTGCTATATTGATGGGGCTGATCTGAAACGGTGGCAGTGTAGCTGAGACCTGGAACACAGTTTACGGGTAACTGACTGAGCTTTCTTGGCTTTCAGCTCATGGGGGGATTGGGAAGGGAAGGGTTTCTGTGTCTCCTGTTTCACTCAGAATATCTTCTCTTTGAGAGCATTTAGTTGAAAGGGATCCAGACCAATCAATTACTGAATGAATCTGTCACCTTCCGTTCCTTCAATTGGTATTGAAAATACAAATAAAGAAACATTTAAATAGTTTTGTGCAGAAACAGCTTGTGGTCACTTTGATTGGCACCACTTGCCCTTGGTTTTGATCTCACTTAGGAGGAGCATCAGCTTGTCTTCACAAATTGAGGGCGCCATTCATAGGGAGAAATGTAAGTTCAGTCATCCATGTGAATAATTGAGAATAGGAAACACAGGGTAGATCTGATAAATGCAACATGTAGCACAAATGTATTTTAATCAACCACTACATATTAGTTAAGTAAAAGGGGTTAGTTAAGTAAAAGAGGTTAGTTAAGTAAAAGAGGATGGATAGAATGTAATATAAATAAAGGCAGGAAGCAGAACCAGCTAGAGAATGGAAAAGTGAGAGAAAAAGCAATAAGTTATATTTAGCACGAATACTCATTATCATAGAACTTTATTTTTTTCCATTTTTATTTTATCTTTCAGGGGTTATAGTTATACGTGCTGCATCAGTTTAAGCTGTACTGCAAAATGAATAGCTATACGTGTACATATATCTCCCTTCTGGATTTCCTTCCCATTGTTGTCACCCCAGAATTCCGAGTGAAGTTCCCTGTGTTATACAGTAGGTTCTCATCAGTTATCTGCTTTATACATAGCAGTGTGTATATGTCAATCCCAAATTCCCAATCCATCCACCCTTCCTTCCCCCTTGATGTCCATATGTTTGTTCCCTATGTCTGTATCTCTATTTCTGCCTTTCAGTTAAGTTCATCTGCCCCATTTTCCTAGATTCCACATATATGCGTTCATACACAATACTTGCTTTTGTCTCTCTAACTTACTATGTATGATAGTCTCTAAGCCCATCCACATCTCTGCAAATGACACAATTTCATTTCTTTTTATGGCTGAGTAATATTCCATTGTATATATGTACCACATGTTTACCCATCATGAAATTTTATTTATGTTTTTCCTTTGATTTTCACTTTCTTTTTGACCTCTTTCTTTATTTCTGTTTGACTTAAAGATCTAAATTTGACCGAAATCAAGTTTTTATAGGGTCAATTGAAATGATTATTACCCATTTTATTTACTTGATTTGGGTTTATGTGATTTTTAGCTTATATTCTGATCTCTAGTGTCAACCTGCATGTTTTCTGATAAAGGGCTAAAACCTGCATCTTATACCACTATTTTCTGTTGCTACCTTAACAACTTAATACAAACTGATTATACCATCTTGTACTTCTGAAGGTCAGAAGTTCAGCACAGGCCTTTTAGGCTAACATCTTGGTACCCGAACTAAAGTCAAGGTGTTAGCAGGTCTGCATTTCTTTCTGGAGTCTGTAAGGAAAAATCTCTTCTTTTGCCTATCTCAGCTTTTAGGGGCCATTCACATTCCTTTGCATATTCCACTCCACTGCAGAATCCACCTGCAATGTAGAAGACCCTGGTTCAATTCCTGGGTTGGGAGAACCACTGGAGAAGGGATAGGCTACCCTCTCCAGTATTTTTGGGCTTCCCTGGTGGCCCAGAGGGTAAAGAATCCTCCTGTAATGTGGGAGACCTCGGTTTGATCCCTGGGCTGGGAAGATTCCCTGGAGAAGGGAAAGGCTACCCTCTCCAGTATTCCAGCCTGGAGAATTCCATGGACTGTATAGGCATGGGGTTGCAAAGAGTCAGACATGACTGAGCAACTTTCACTTCACATTCCTTGGCTTGTGGCCCCTTATTCTGTCTTCAAAGCTGCAACACTGCATCTTTCTGACCCTTCTTTCATCCTCACATCTATACTCTCATCACAGCCAGGGAAGGTGCTCCACTTTCAAGGTCTGTGTGATTAGATTGGGCCCACCTGAATAATCCAGGATAATCTTCCCCTCTCAGGGTCAGCTGATTAGCAACCTTACTTGCTTCTGCAAATTTAATTCCCCTGCCATGTATCAGTAACATAACACCTTCAAGGGTTCCAGGAATTAAGATGTGGATATCTTTTGGAGTTATTATTAAGGGTAGGCCATTGATATGCCTACCAAAATTTCTTTTATTTTATAATAATTAGATAATTTCCCTTTTAGATCTACCAGAAGTTATTTTAGTGTGCCAACAGGATTAATCTGTAAGGAATATTGAATAAAGATACTGTAGTCCTAGAAGTGGTTCATTTTTTAAAATTTTATGGAGAACTCACTTCTCCCAGTCAAATTCCATACATATATTTTAAAGATTGTTCTAGAAATTTTGATCTACTTGAGCCACAGGATATGTGTCTTATGTTTAATTTTATTGTGTCCCAAAATATTGATATTTGTCATCTAATGATATTTGGAATTAGTTTTTATGTGTACAGATAGCAGCAGGAAGAGGGGAAATCTATTATGAGGAAATAGATTCAATCTAAGCTTCTAACTCTGGACTCCTGAGTGTCCAGTGTCTCATTCCTCTTGGGAGGGGAAAGTCTTGAAGTGCTTACTTTGAACATCAACTGATCTTTCAAAATAAAAATGTCAATATCAGGGATTTTGCTGACATTGTCTCTGGTTCAGATTTTACCTGAAATGTTTAAGTCTTTTGACCATGGTCATGCCAAAAGGCATGAGTAAACTGAGGTGAATGGAAATCACCTTGTTATTTTTCTCTTTCCCCATTTTCTTCTACATCACATCAATTCCTTCTACCCTCAGAGAATCAGGGATGGCTGCCCTGGGGAAGCCAATTTTTTTGTAATAAAACTCTGAAATACTGTTTGGTTTTTGCCCTCTTACTTCCGCCTCAGCACTCACAAAGAGTATTCTCCACACAGTGGAAATTAGATATCAGAGAGGGTAATTAATTGTGCCCACGAACTGATGTTAATATTCATCTCTGGCTCAGCCACTGTGAAGAACATAATTATTCTTCCCGCTTCATGCACATTATAACCTGGTCTCTACGATGCTGGAAAATGTACTCCTCTCATCTGTCCTGTAGGAAATGGCCCATGTCAGAGATACACCCTGAGACTGCTGTTTGACCGACCAGTGTATCAACAAAGAGGTTAAAAAACAGTTGATCCTTTTAATGCCAGAATTCTTGCGTGACAACTCCTGAAAGTTTTGAGGCTCTATACTCAGTTTTTTTGAAAAGATTGGACACAAAAGAATGCACTTAGGAAATCACTTACTTTTTCTCTCTGATTCCTGCCTTTAAGCCTATCTCCCTTCTGTTCCTAAACAGTATTTTGGGTGCCTTCCAGACTTTTGAATTTTAAAATAAGTTTATTTTTATACAGGTTTTAAAAGTTACTTTCTACTTAGTTATTGCAAAATATTGGTTATTTTCCCATGTTGTACAATACATCCTTGAGCTTATTTTACACCCAGTAGTTTGTACCTCCCACTCCTCGACCCTTATATTGCAATATAGCCTCTTTTGAATTGTCTCATATGGAATGAACATCAGAATGTCACCTGATCAAAAGCTCCTTGCCTCTGTCCGGCATGGACCCTCTACCCAGGCTTTTCCCAACCAGCCCAAGAAAAAGAGCACCTAAAGTCTGTCCATTTTCTCTCTTGACTCTACTTTTCTTGTGTTTGTGGTTGGCAGCTGTAAAGGGAAAGTAGAACAGGGGGAGAATACAGCCTTCATTGTCTTGTCCAAAGGCTGGCTCTCTCTGTGGGCACTTTAGTTGACTATTTTGACACCTTCCTACTGTGGACTCCTATGCTAGTCTTCTGAGTAGTTGATGGCTCTTGCTCCCTGGAGAATATTTCTGGCCATATTGATGCTCAGCCAGTATGGATCTGTACTGGATTATCATCTGCTGGAGTCTATCCTCATTGTTTGGTGCTGGTGTCTTACTATGATTCCTTCATAGCTCAGTTGGTAAATAATCTGCCTGCAATGCAGGAGACCAAGGTTCTATGCTTGGGGTGGGGAGATCCCCTGGAGAAGGAAATAACAACCCACTCCAGTATTCTTGCCTGGGAAATCCCATGAAAAGAGGAGCCTGATAGTCTACAGTGTCTTACTAGTAGTAGGTATTTAAAATATCATCCCTACTTCTAGTCTTTCTTCTTCTGGAAACACTTTCCAGCATGTGGTCCTCCTGGGTGATCTCCTCTTAAGATGACTCAAGCCCAGTTACATTCCACTTAGTCTAAGGCAATGACGTTAGCAACATAGTCAGGCTTTTCAGCAGACTCTCATGAGCATAGCCAGGCACCAGTCTCCACTGTACCACCCCCTCCTCAAATCCAGGCAACAGGTACCAAGTTTCCCAGGGAACTCTTTACCCTCACCCTTCTCTAGCTGTCTGGCAACATCAGAGCCAGCAAATTTCCTTATTTGAAAGGAAAAGGGAAAGAACCATTTTCTGCTCTTTGGAATTCCTGTAAAGACAATCTTCTGATTTAACAATATTCACTATTAAATTCAAGTCTCAAAGTTTATTGAGTCCCACATTGAGTGCCCACTGTGAACAGGAAGATGCTGGATTAAGTGCTGCTGGAAAAGCCAAGAGGATTTTGTTCTTCAATCATGCAGTCAATGCACTTGGAGGCTAGAAGACAGCAAAGATACAACCTTGACACCAGTAACCCCAAATCTGATCATCATAATAACAAAGGTATAACAAATATGCTATGAAAATTCAGAAAAGAGAAGTCGTTTTTTGCTCAGAGACCAATGAAAGTGTCACAGAGGAGAGAAGATATTTTTATCCAGTAAGACTGGATGAACTAAAATTAAGAACTGGGCTCTTACTCTGAAAATCAGCAGCAAACACTGGCAAAAATTAATTCATTAGTAAAACACTCAACATTTTTGAGTCCTCACTGTGTGTCTTATTGTGTCGTATCTGTCTTGTAATTTTTAAGCATAGAATTTAATTTGCACAATGACCTTTTGGAAAATTTGCCATGATTATCTCTGTTTAACTGTCAGGAAAATTGAGACATTGATTAAATCAACTTGACCAAGGTCACATAGCTAGTAAGTAATGGAGCTGGAATCTGAGTCTAGGGTTTTTATGACTTTAAAGCCCAGAAGTTAGAACCTCTCTAAAAGGCAAAAATGCACACAAAGGTATGAGTTTATAACTGAAGGAAAATGCTCACTAATGAAGACCAGATGGATATACACAAATGTTGTTCAATTGCTAATTTGTGTCCAACTCTGTGATTCCATGGACTGCAGCACACCAGGCTCCTCTGTTTTCCACTGTCTCCCAGAGTTTGCTCAAATTCTTCCCCATTGAGTCAGTAATGCCATCTAACCATCTCATCCTTTGCCACTCCTTTTCCTTTTGCCTTCAATCTCTCCCAGCATCAGGGTCTTTTCCAGTGAGTCAGCTCTACATATCAGGTGGCCAAAATATTGGAGCTTCAGCTTCAGCACTGATCCTTCCAATGAATATTCAGGATTGATTTCCTTTAGGACTGACTGGCTTCATCTTGCTGTCTAAGGGACTCTTAAGAGTCTTCTCCAGTGCCACAATTTGAAAGCGTCAATTATTGGGTGCTCAGCCATCTTTATGATCCAACTCTCACATCCGTATATGACTACTGGAAGAATCATAGCTTTGACTATATGATCACAAATGTTACAGTACTTAGTTCAGCTGATTTCTTAGTTCTCCCAGGGCGATGCCCTGCTTCTGAGTTTCTCTTCTCATAGTCTCAGATGTTCTTTCTATCTTCTTTGTTTAGTCCATTCCCATGTCTCTTCAAGGCCTAAAAAAGACTTGTTACTATGAAAGCAGGTCTGGTCCAGCATTCCCATAGGCCTAGGATTCTGCACTGTTTCATCACCAATTGTAACCCTAGCTCACATCACTAAATACTAAATGACACACTTTATTATTTCATATTTACCTCTTCAGATAAACTATAAATTCTTAGAAAATGAAGCTATATGTTCCGTTTGTATTTCTCACAGTGCATGTGAGTTCTGCTGATTGATTATAGGGTTAGGGACTACTTTTAGAGTAGAATTAATTGCTGGTATATAAGGTTCTGCAGGAAAGATTTGACCTTCCATTTTTCAAAACTCACTGCAGGATAAAACTACAGGGTTGAGAAACTTCTTGTGAGTTTCCAAGGTGCTGGAGTATAAAGAAATTGAGAGGATGCTTGTGGTGCTGAAGAGTCATTAAAGATGCTGCCACAAGCAAGGGTGTTGGGTTTGATAACAGCCAAAGCGACAGCAGGGAGACTCCAAAGATTTATAAGATCAGTCTGCACAGAGCAGTGTGTGAAACATGAAGGGTTGTTGTTTTTGTCTCAAGTGTTTCCCTTCACAGCAAACGATCCAAAGGGAATATGTGGTTTCAGAGACTGCCTTCTGTTCTCCAGCTTTTGTGACACCCCAGCAAATGCAAAGCATTGTGCATGCATGAATTTCTTACTTGAACAGGAAGAACTCGGGAGGCAGTGACAAATATTTCACAGTAACTCCCTGGCATCTGAGATGGTTTTCTGAGAGAACACAAGCTCCTATTTAGTGGATTCTCAGGGGACATCTGTGGGAGGAGCTTTCCATAGCAAATATGTACAGTCTCACCATCTCCACAGGGCAAATGCCGTGAGGCTTCTAAAACCTGGTGCAAGCCAAGAACAACGGAGGGAGAGTTAAGGAACTCTTAAGGAAGATGTCTGACCACACACTTTGTCCAGAACACTGCATGGTTATTACATAAATCATACATGTTGTTTTCAAGAAGTCACAGAGTGAATGCAGTGGCAGGAAGCTTAGGAAGGCAGCAGGTTGGGGTAAAACAAAGATGGTATCACCTTTATGAGGAAGAAGCACCTTTTGAGAATTGCTCATCTTGAACAATATGACAGTGTCAGTCTTTAGAAAACAGTGACAATCCAAAATACAGCAATCTTCAAGTAGCAGTAGAAACCTGGATATGGCTTTATTGAGAGTCTCCCCACCCCCAAATGAAACCACGGTCACATGTCTTAACAGCTAAAGAGCTATGGCTGCTTATCTTCTCGGCTGATATATTTAGATTTTGTTCAGCACATGCTTGGTGAAGTTATACTTGCCAAATGAATTCAAGTTGGCTTGAATAAGAGCTTAGTCATGTGGATCTCAAACTGGATGAAGCTGATTAATAATAAATGTCAGAATTTTAAATAATGAGTGAAATGTAAGAAATGTAGAAGAGAAGGCAGCCTTTTGATACAACCTCTTTCCTTTCAGAGCAGTGTCTGTTTGCTCCACCCTCACCAAAGGAAGGCTGCCAGGAGAGAGGTAGCTAGAGAATGATAATTACTTTGTGAGTTCACCTTGCCCCTTTGTATATGTGCACACGGGTAGGAATCATTTAGCTGCCTTGGGTGCTTTAGTTTCCTGAGTCCTGTGACTGCCCCTGGACTCGTCTTAGTATTGTGTAGTACAGGGCAAGTATCCAAGGTGGGATCCTGCCAAGCTCTCCTTGCCCCAGAACTTGCCAGAGGTCTCCAGGATGCTCTGAAGATGGGCTAAAATAAGGTTATGGTTAGCCTGGCGTCATGGAACCGCAAAAGGAAAAGCCCCATCTTGTTTGGCTTAATTTGGCCATGCTTGTTCAGCTTCTGAGCTTGTTGCTTCAAGTACAGGAAATTCAATCATAATTTAATGAGTTAGCAAAGAAATATTTTTCTGACATCTAGAAGACACAAAGAAAGATAAGACAAGAAGGTCACAGTCCAGAGGAGCAGGAGCAGGACAACAGTTCTGCACAGGATGCCATGGGTATGCAGCGGGGGGCTTGCTCCAGCCAGGAAAACATACAGAAGAGTCATGATGGCTTTCTCAAGGGGGTGACGCATGAAGTGGAGGTCTGATGAAAAGTGACAAAAGCGCATTTTGTTCATCCATTCATCAAATGTCTCTTCAGCACTTACTAAACAGCTGGCATTTGACCAGTTGCTGGGGAAATATCAGTAAACAAGAGCAAATAGAGCAGGACCAAGCCAGACATGCAAGCAAGCAAACAAACGAAAAAGAAATCCTTTCAATTCTAACATGAACCTTGCTCTAAACACCCTATTCTCTACCAACAGGGGTGGAGTGTGGGAGTAGACTCACCATTTCAAGGTTGCTATGTCCTTGGGTTCAGAACAGTCTCTTGTGGGTACACTCAGTTTCTCTGAGGCACCTGCTTGGCCTTTCAGAGCTTTCCTCCTCTTCCTTTTTCTTTCTTGTTGTGAAGCATTTGGAAGCAGGTGGAATTGATTTAACCTACTGGAGTTGGTGGGGGGATGGGGGAGTGGAGGGTGGCAAAGTGAGTTTAATCCTAGGGGCATCCTTCTCTGCTGGCACCTACTGACCTCAGCTTGTCTCACCAGTTCCTGGGAACGGACTTCTGTCATCCCTTCATCTACTGTGTATACGGTAGGTAGCATCTGATCTTGGCACAGGGTATATGAAATGATCGTGGCTTAGCAGCTTGAGTATCTCACTCTGCTGAATAGGCACTACCTCAGCTCTTACTTCCCAGGAGGCACTAGTGGTAAAGAACCTGCCTGCCAATGCAGGGGACATAAGAGATGTGCATTCAGTCCCTGGGTCAGGAAGAGCCCCTGGAGGAAGGTGTGGCCACCCCTCCAGTATTCCTGACTGGAGAATCCCATGGACAGAGGAGCCTGGCAGGCTATGGTTCATAGTGTTGCAGAGTCAGACATGACTGAAGCAACTTAGCACGCGTGCAGCTCTTGCTAGGGGCATGTAACCTCTAAGGTCTAAATATGACTCCTCCTCCAAACCTTGTCTCCTCTAGATTATTACTCCTGCGCCCCTTGGTATGTGGACATTTCAACCTTCTCCTCAATAAGCTCTCAGTTTCTACCCTCAGCCATCTTCCTTACCCTCTTCCATCTCTTCTTCTATTTAGTACATGACATGGGAGCCAGGGAAGACTAGGGGACACCGTTTTCCTTTCTACTCTGCCGTGCTGCCTTCCCACAATTCCCAGTGGAAATTGGGGCTCAGACTCTTACTGATTTGACTTCTCTTTCAGCCTAAGATTTCTATCTTCTTGACCCACTAAAGTTAGAGAACCCAAACATCATTTCTACCCTAGGTCTATCCTGGCTCCTTCCTTCAACAGGAGGAGCTGTGTATTTCTTCCATGGACAGTTGGGAGCTGCCTTTATGTCATATGCTGAACTCTCTCTATGGCTTGTGGTAAATTCTGTTATATCTCTAAGTTTTGTTCCTGATATGTATAATGACACTTCTGAAATTTATTAAAAAATTTTTTATAGGAGCTAAAGTCTGGCTTTTCAACTGTTTGTGTTATGTTGGTCTCAGAAGTTTATTTTCAGGGAAAAAATCTGAACATTTTTTAATCTGATTGCATATCTGCTATATCAGTTCTAATGATTCCTCAAGTATCATTTGTCTCAGAATTAATAGAGGTGAGTTTTATATAAGAAAGAACAACAGAAGAGTTAATAACACACTCTGCAAATTATTTTCCTGCAAACCAGATGAGTTACAATATCTGCTTTCATTGAGTTTATATTTAGTCTCAGGAAACTAAACATATAACATGTTTCCTGATATTGGTAAAAGCATTTCAGATAAAACAAGAAGTAACATAATGGAGTATGACTTTACGTAGGGTTGGGATGAGGGTTCCCTTTAGGCTGCCTAACCATCACCTGCTAGATGGCATCCATAGGTGGTGGTTTCCCAGTGGCTTGTAGACTGGCTTCCTGATGGAGTCCACAGTGCAAGCAGCAGGAAGCATGTCCCTCTAATGCTCCACAAGAATTTATCTGCCACTCTCCCAGTCTTGTTCCCTTCCCCAATTATAGAGAATCTGAGCTGCTGGAGAAAGCTGAGTCTTTGTGCCAGCCCTTGGCACAGCTGGGGAAGCCAAGTGCTCACTCACCTGCTCTCCTTTCCTTCCTTGCAGGAGAAATCACAGAGCAAGAAGGTTTTGCTTAGTACTAAGCCATCATGCCTTGGGGAAGGGGTGATACATGCACAGTCAAGCTGTTTCTCTTACCTGCTCTAAACTCGGTATTTTGTTCCTCCAGTGGAGTGCTGGAACTTCTTCTCTGGAAATCTAGATTTGAACAAAGTCTCTCTGGTTTTCGGATGACTGTCCAAGTCAATGTGCTCTGCTTCCCATACAGCAGCCAAGAGGGACTGGGACTAGTTCACAGGCCACTGCAGGGACCCCAGCCATGAAGGTCTCTCTGCCTGTTATTTGATATACAAGTGGGTAAGGCTCCTCCAGGGTTCCTTGGTGTATGGGGCCACAATTTCCACACAGACACTTTTGTTAATGGATAAATTTCAAATTTTGTCATTGTAGGGGTGGGCAAAAAGAGGAACAGCCTATGTCACCATAATACTGACCTTCATTCTCTTTCTTCCTTTTTTTTTTTTTTAATAGTGACCATTTAACAGGTGAGAGGTGATGTTTTATTATAATTTTAATTTGAGTTTCTCTAATGAATAGTATTGGAGCTTCCCAGGTGGCACAGTAGTAAAGAATCTGCCCGCCAGTGCAGGAGATGTAGGTTTGATCCCTGGGTTGGGAAGATCCACTGGAGGAGGAAATGGCAACCCACTCCAGTAATTTTGCCTAGAAAATTCCAGAATAGAGGAGCCAGGCAGGCTCCAGCTCTTGGGGTCACAAAGAGTCAGATATGACTGAGCAGTTGAGCACACACACACACACAATGATTAGTATTGCTTAGCATCTTTTTCAAATGTTTGGCGACTTGTATTTTTTTTTTTTTTGAGAAATGTCCATGCAAATCCTTTGCCTATAGTTTTAATTAGATTATTTTTTCTTTTTGTTGTTGAATTGTAGGAGTCTTTAAGTATGCTGGATATTAACCCTATATTAGATATATGGTTTACAAGTATTTTCTCACATTTCCTACGTTGCCTTTTAACTGTTGTTAGTTTTCTTGGATATGTAGGAGCTTTAATATTTGACACAGTTCCACTTGGTTGTCTCCACTTTTGTTGCCTGTGCCACTGTAGCCTTTTTGAAGGCCAAGTACACAATTCTCCATTCAGCTATAGTAAAAGGACTGTATGTCTGCGCTCCACCTTCTAAAGGGCACCATTTTGTAAGGTCTGGCCAAGGCGATCCTCTTCACCTTCATTTGACTGAAATGCCATTGACTTACTCAGCTGTTTTTATAAGGTGAAAATAATTACTCTCAAATTGCAGTAATAGATGTTGGAGCTGCTGCTGCTGCTGCTGCTGCTGCTAAGTTGCTTCAGTCGTGTCTGACTCTGTGCAACCCCGTAGATGGCAGCCTACCAGGCTCCCCCATCCCTGGGATTCTCTAGGCAAGAACACTGGAGTGGGCTGCCATTTCCTCCTCCAAGATGCTGGAGCACTTTTGGTGAAATTCCATGGGAATAGAAAAGTTTTGGAAATGTGTGAAGGATATATAAGCCTTTCTTTCCCTTTCTCCTGGAGAAGGGAAAGGCTACCCACTCCAGTATTCTGGCCTGGCGAATGCCATGGACTGTATAGTCCATGGGGTCACAAAGAGTCAGACACGATTGAGTGACTTTCTTTTCTAATGTCCTGAAATGCTTTCTTTCATTATCTGTAAGTGTGTGTACACATGGTTTGAAAACATGTCTAAACCTTCAGTCAGATGAATTATTGCTGTTTCTCTAAAGTTGCTAATTAAATTGAGGGCTGACTTTCACCTAGCCATAGTTCTTCAAGCTTCATTTGTGTCATATTTGGGTACCATACAAGATTTCCCCGATTTAATATTGAATTAAAATTTTAAAATATTTTTAAAATATTTAATTAAAATTGATTTTAAATGAAGCCACAAAATTCTACTTAACTGTTCTGAAATAGTGTTGCAACACTTTAGATTAAACATTTAACAATAGAAATAAAATTATGTACGGCCTAAAGTGACCTTGTGGGGCATGCGCACCAGACTTCTCCAGTTGCTCACCATTATCTCCTAGTTGCTGAGAAGGCACCTCAAACTCAGGTTCAAAGGCAGGCTGCACAAATTCTAACCATCCTTATCAAACTCTCCCAGCGTCTCTCAATGGAAAGGACTGCCTTCTAGCCAGTTGCTTGAGCAGAAAACCCAGGAATCATTCTACCCCTACCTGAGCCCCCACTATCCACCTTATTCCTGCCTTCCCCACCAATTCACTATATGTAATCCATCATCAAGTCTTGTTAATTTTACCTCCTAAAAATTTGCCTCTTGGATCCATCCTGGTCCTAGGCTGCTACAATGCCTCCTGGCTGGTGTTGCATGGTGCTTTAGTCACCCTGCACTCAGCCCCAAACACTGCAACCAGATTGCTCATTTCAAAGATAAAAATTCTTAACAAGACCCTTCTGCACTTCTAAGCTAATTTCACATGGCGTTCTTTCCCAGCCTCTTTCACAACTACTGGCCTCTCTCAACCTCTTTTGTGCCTTACACTCTGGTTATGGGGTATTTTCACATACGGACTCCCCTCCCGTCAAAACCTTTCTCTCTTTCAATCATTCTTTAGCCCAGTTACTTCCTATTCCTCTTTCAGGTTTCAGCTCAATCACTACCCCCTCAAGGAAACTTCTTTTGACCTTTATTTTTATTTTTATTTTTAAATTGTGAGATGTTTATTTCATGGAACTCCAGCAATAACTTTTTTTTCTTTCTTTTTTTTAAAAAAATTTTATTTTGTTTTTTTTTCTTTTCCTATTTTTATTTTTTTTTTTAATTAAAAAAAATTTTTTTTTATTTTTTAAATTTTAAAATCTTTAATTCTTACATGCGTTCCCAAACATGAACCCCCCTCCCACCGCCCTCCCCATAACATCTCTCTGGGTCATCCCCATGCACCAGCCCCCAAGCATGCTGTATCCTGTGTCAGACATAGACTAGCGATTCGATTCTTACATGATAGTATACATGTTAGAATGCCATTCTCCCAAATCATCCCACCCTCTCCCTCTCCCTCTCAGTCCAAAAGTCCGTTATACACATCTGTGTCTTTTTTGCTGTCTTGCATACAGGGTCGTCATTGCCATCTTTCTAAATTCCATATATATGTGTTAGTATACTGTATTGGTGTTTTTCTTTCTGGCTTACTTCACTCTGTATAATCGGCTCCAGTTTCATCCATCTCATCAGAACTGATTCAAATGAATTCTTTTTAACGGCTGAGTAATACTCCATTGTGTATATGTACCACAGCTTTCTTATCCATTCATCTGCTGATGGACATCTAGGTTGTTTCCATGTCCTGGCTATTATAAACAGTGCTGCAACGAACATTGGGGTACACGTGTCTCTTTCCATTCTGGTTTCCTCAGTGTGTATGCCCAGCAGTGGGATTGCTGGGTCATAAGGCAGTTCTATCTGCAATTTTTTAAGGAATCTCCACACTGTTCTCCATAGTGGCTGTACTAGTTTGCATTCCCACCAGCAGTGTAGGAGGGTTCCCTTTTCTCCACACCCTCTCCAGCATTTATTGCTTGCAGATTTTTGGATCGCAGCCATTCTGACTGGTGTAAAGTGGTACCTCATTGTGGTTTTGATTTGCATTTCTCTAATAATGAGTGATGTTGAGCATCTTTTCATGTGTTTGTTAGCCATCCGTATATCTTCTTTGGAGAAATGTCTATTTAGTTCTTTGGCCTATTTTTTGATTGGGTCGTTTATTTTTCTGGAATTGAGCTGCATAAGTTGCTTGTATATTTTTGAGATTAGTTGCTTGTCAGTTGCTTCATTTGCTATTATTTTCTCCCATTCAGAAGGCTGTCTTTTCATTCTTTTGACTTTAGTTACTAGCTCAGATTCACCTATTTTCAGTTCTCCTGGTTGATCAGTTCAGTTCAGTTCAGTCGCTCAGTCATGTCCAACTCTTTGTGACCCCGTGAACCACAGCACGCCAGGCCTCCCTGTCCATCACCAACTCCCGGAGTCCACCCGAACCCATGTCCATTGAGTTGGTGATGCCATCCAGCCATCTTATCCTCTGTCGTTCCCTTCTCCTCCTACCCTCAATCTTTCCCAGCATCAGGGTCTTTTCAAATGAGTCAGCTCTTCACATCAAGTGGCCCAAGTATTGTAGTTTCAGTGGTAAAGAGTCCACCTGCCAGTGCGGGAGATGACGGTTTGATTTCTGGGTCGAGAAGACCCCTTGGAGAAGGAATGGCAACCCACTCCAGTATTCTTGCCTGAGAAATCCCATGGACAGAAGAGGCTGGCAGGCCCCAGTCAAGAGTCAGACATGACTTAGAGACTAAACAACAACTGCTTCAACTCTACTTCATTCCATTTACCAAAGTTACAATTTTACATGTATTTATGTTTTGGAGAAGGCAGTGGCACCCCACTCCAGTACTCTTGCCTGGAAAAATCCCATGGACGGAGGAGCCTGGTAGGCTGCAGTCCATGGGGTTGCTAAGAGTTGGACACGACTGAGCGACTTCACTTTCACTTTTCACTTTCATGCATTGGAGAAGGAAATGGCAACCCGCTCCAGTATTCTTGCCTGGAGAATCCCAGGGATGGTGGGAGCCTGGTGGGCTGCCGTCTATGGGGTCACACTGAGTCGGACACGACTGAAGCGACTTAGCAGCAGCAGCAGCATGTGATAATTTGGTTAACGTTTGACTCCTTCATTAATCTGCGGGGCACCATCTGTGTCTATTTTGCTTTAACTTGTAAAACCATGTGCCTGTCATGGTTTCTGGCACATAGAATGACCTCCCTAAATATTTTCTGAAAAAAAGTGAATGGATTCATAATGGGTTGTTAGACTGTAACATGAGAAAGAGATATAAGCTTCAGGATTTGCCAAGAACCAAGTTTAAAATTTCCCTCAAGAACAGGTTACACGGGCAAAGAGCTGGTTGAAAAGCTTCTCATGGTAACTCTTTAAAGACTGATTGAAACATAATCAAACATTGAGTTTGACAGATGTTTCAGAGGAAGGAGGAATGAAAACAGAAATAAAAAGACAAGATATTGTGAAGTAATTATCCTCCAGTTTAAAGTAAATAAATTTTAAAAAGACGGATATTGATCAAAGAGAGCAAGGCTGAGAAATTGGAGAGTTGAAAAATAGGTTAAAGGCAGGGTCTGGGAGAAAGAGCTGAAATGATGGACTTATTTAATCTGAGGAATCAATGGCTGAGGTGTCCTTTAACAAATGCCCTTAATACGCTACTGTGTGAGCCCGAGCCCGAGACTGCACACACAATTCTGTTTGATGAAGGAGGGTCTTCTTGTCTTCAAGGGTGACTATACCATGGCACAGACTAATGGGGATTCCTGATGAATCTTACTTGGAGATCCTTTAGGAATGAAAGAGACAACCTTTTATCTGGAGTAAAGGCTGTGGATAAACTAGTCCCATTCTTCACTCCTTTGTGCTTTCAGAATGGATCTCTCTGAGGAATCTTTCCCCCGCCTTTTCTGCTCAGATCTACTCATAGAGGCGAGAGTTTTATCTGAGGATACATTACAGTGAAGGACAGGCTCAGCTACAGCCACCTTACAAAGAAAATCAAAGTCTTTCCATCGCCGGGTCCCTTTCAGCTGCCGTCCTGGCTTCTCTTTCCAGGCAAAGTTCTTTAAAGACGTGTCTGCATTTGTTGACCTCGCTTCCCCATTTATTCTTCTACCGCTGCGTCCTGATGTCTTGTCTCCCTTCCTCCCACCTCAACGCTACTAATGCACTCTAGTTGGTGTGCGCTAAGGTGTACTTTTATTCCTTATCTTGCTAAAACTTTTAAGAGTAGTAACACTTGACTGGTCTCCTTGAAACACTTTTCCTCAGATGTTTTTGTTGATATATTTTTTTAATTGCAGGAAAATATGTTAAACAGAAAAATTTCCATTTAAACTATTTTCAAGTGTATAATCCCATGACATTAAGTGCATTTGCAATGGTATTAAACTATCACCACTGTCTTGTTCCAAATTTTCTCCTCACTACTAACAGAGTCTCTGGACCCATTGAACAAGAGGTCACCATCTTTTCCTGGATTCGCTGACACCGTACTCTCCCAGTTCTCTCTCTGTCTCCTTCCCTCCCTCCCTCCCTCCCTCTCTCTTTTCCTTTTCGGGCTTCTCTGTCAGTGTCATTTCCTGTGTCCATTGCTTAGTCTGCACATTTTGGATACTCTCCTTGACCCTTGTCTCTTTTTACTATATTCATTTATTTTTGGAAGGGTAAATCTCAATCTATCTTGAAGCTTCAATGAGCATCCAAGCTCAGATCTCTTTCCTGGGTCCTTTGATTTAATTTCTTACTTATCTCTTGTCACTCACCAGGGCTATCAGCATTTTTGTCCCTGCGTTTTGCATTATTTTTATGTTTTTGCTTTATATTATTCATTATTTTTTCTTTAGCTGGATCCATGAATAGTGAGTAACTAAGCAAATAAAAAATGCTTGGCTTTATTATCAGTCTTTGCTACAAAACTGTAAGATATCTGAAGCCTGGGAAGTACATCCTGTTCAGTGTATTATTGCAGGAGCACCCCCAGTGAGGCCTGTTGAGGCCTCAATATATACCTATGAAAGGAGCTAAGCGTGCTGGACTGTAAGTACATGAAACAGGAATTTTACCTCATGTGGTCCAATTCCAAGGTTTGTAGTTTCCCTTTATCAAAAATCAATTTTTATTAGCTGAATTTGAAAAGCATTGGAATATATGCCATTCATAAAAAACCTTCCTTTTCTTTGAGAGTGTTACATAGATGATGACTTGAGAGTGAATTACTGATTGATATAACTGGATTGCTCATTTTGTTTTTCCAGTGGGACTATAAGGTCCTCGGGGTAAGGAAAGTGACTTGTTTTTTTTTCATCTAGTTTTATTGAGATACTATTGAAAAAACTTTAGTTTTTTCTTTTCCTCACTTCTGCAGCTGCATTTCCCTGTACTTGGAATTTATTTCTCACTTTGCTTCAGTTCAGTTCAGTTCAGTTCAGTTCAGTTCATTTCTTTCGCTCAGTCATGTCCGACTCTTTGCGACCCCATGAATTACAGCACGCCAGGCCTCCCTGTCCATCACCAACTCCCGGAGTTCATCCAAACTCAAGTGCATCGAGTCGGTGATGCCATCCAGCCATCTCATCCTTGGTCGTCCCTTTCTCCTCCTGCCCCCAATCCCTCCCAGCATCAGAGTCTTTTCCAATGAATCAACTCTTCACATGAGGTGGCCAAAGTATTGGAGTTTCAGCTTCAGCATCAGTCCTTTCAATGAACACCCAGGACTGATTTCCTTTAGGATGGACTGTTTGGATCTCCTTGCAGTCCAAGGGACTCTTAAGAGTCTTCTCCAACACCGCAGTTCAAAAGCATAAATTCTTTGGCGCTCAGCTTTCTTCACAGTCCAACTCTCACATCCATACATGACTACTGGAAAAACAATAGCCTAGACTAGACAGACCTTTGTTGGCAAAGTAATATCTCTGCTTTTGAATATGCTGTCTAGGGTGGTCATAACTTTCCTTCCAAGGAGAAAGTGTCTTTTAATTTCATGGCTGCAGTCACCATCTGCAGTGATTTTGGAGCCCCCCAAAATAAAGTCTGACACTGTTTCCACTGTTTCCCCATCTATTTCCCATGAAGTGATGGGACCAGATGACATGATCTTCGTTTTCTGAATGTTGAGCTTTAAGTCAACATTTTCACTCTCCTCTTTCACTTTCATCAAGAGGCTTTTTAGTTCCTCTTCACTTTCTGCCATAAGGGTGGTGTCATCTGCATATCTGAGGGTATTGATATTTCCCCCAGCAATCTTGATTCCAGCTTCTGCTTCTTGCAGCCCAGCGCTTCTCATGATGTACTCTGCATATAAATTAAACAAGCAGGGTGACAATATACAGCCTTGATGTACTCCTTTTCCTATTTGGAACCAGTCTGTTGTTCCATGTGCAGTTCTAGCTGTTGTTTCCTGACCTGCATATAGGTTTCTCAAGAGTCAGGTCAGGTGGTCTGGTATTCCCATCCCTTTGCTTACTTTTCTTCATATTCCTAAGGTTTCAACTTGGAGGTTCCTTCTCCAGGGAGCAGGTTGGAAACTTGTCTTCTCTTACTATGCTGTCATTGCCAGTCTTCCCTGCTAGTCTCTACATTCCATGAATGATATATTTAGAGAAGAACTACCATATGTATTGTGTATTTCCAGTCTCAGCATGCAGCAGGCAATCATTAAATATCGATTCAAAGTAATGACTTTTATTGAATGAAGTTATAAAGAAGTATGGAGGACATCTAAGTATCTTAATGCTGATAATTCTAGAGGCTGGAAATAATTGATCCTTTCTGGCCTTAGATTGTTGTGTGTGTGATGTAAAAACACTTTATGTCTTATTGAGGAACAGTTGAAAGTAATGACAGGGCTTTTATGGACAATTAACTAGAAGCTTCAAAACCTTATTTGAGACAGCTTGATGAATACATTGGCTTAACTGATATTTGTTGATTTAAGATAGTCTTATCTAGCATTGTTTAAATTGCGGTTCTTTCTTTTTTTAATTAAAAAAAATAAAGAAACAGCTCCTATGAAGGAGAGATGCCTCTGTTCTGATTTATATAGAGTATGCAAATTTCTGGATGCTCTTGCTCTGTGGACTACCAGAAGGAGTCTGTAATGGCCTGTTTTGATGCTGTCTGTGTTCTAGGCACTTTGGAGGATGTGTATTTGCTTTGAAATAGAAAGCCTTGTGGCATTTCAGGTGGAGAGGAGTCTTGCTGAAGAAGATCCAGTTGCACTGAGTGGGGTATGAAAGGACAGTGTGATATCATACATTCTGCAACATCTCGTAATTGTGAAATACATGTTTCTAAACCCTTGTTCATAGGAGTTCAATAAAAAGGGCTTGGAGGCATTTTCTAACAAAATTTCCATTATATATGTATTTTCTTTTTTAGATTTTATTTTATAGTCATAAACTTAGCATAAAATTTCTTTATGTTTAAAATGACCTTAAGAAGTGTCCAAGCGGGTTGCAAAGACTTGGCCATGACTGAGTGACTAACACTTTAAGAAGTAAGTCAGAATGAGAAAGACAAATGCCATATGTAGAATCTAAAATATGGCACAAATTAACCCGTCTATGCAACAGAAACTGACCCACAGACATAGCACTCAGACTTGCGGTTGCCAAGCGGAAAGACAAGAGGGAAAGGGAGGGCCTGGGGATTTGTGGCTGATAGATGGGAACTATGACATTTAGGATGGACAACGGCAAGATCTTACTTTGTAGCACAGGGAACTATATCTTATCTCCTGCGGTAAACCATGATGGAAAGAATGTTTTAAAAAGAATATATTTTGTGTAAAGTTGAGTCACTTTGCTGTACATCAGAGGTTGGCACAACATTGTAAATCAACTGTACTTCAATGAAAAAAAAAAAAAAGAAAAAAAGAAAAGGACCTAAAAATCTCAGAGTCTTAAAATAGCTTCAAGTAGCTTTCATGATTGAAAAATGTATTTTTAAAATTCTTTTTCATGAGATGGTAATAATTAAAAATTAAAATAATTATTGATTATTAAAAAATAATTAAAAAAAATCTTCAAAGTCAAGCTTTGGAAAATACATGCAAATAAGTAGTTGAAAAAAAAAACACAGCAAGTGAGGAAAATGGACAGTGGAAATGAATAGTTCCCAATATAAAAATAATAAGTGGATAATACATATGAAACAATTCAATTATATTTATAAAGAAATGCAAATTGACAGTAATAAAATGAGAAAGCTCAGAGTTGTAAAGATATAAAAATTAAAGATAACTTCCTTTGTTGGCAATGATAATGATTTTGAGCTATTGAGAGCTTGCTTCATACCAGATACAGTACTTAGTTTTTTGCCTTTGCTAATGCACTAAGCCATTATGAAAAATATTTGTGGCAGATGTTATGGTCAACTCATTTTTACAGATGAGGAAACTATGGCAGAATGATGATGAAAAATTGCCGAAGGATATGCAACTAGTAAGGAATGGGTCAGAAAGTTTGATATCATAACCATTATACTACACTGCTTCATGAACTATTAGGTGAATTGGCGCTGCCAGAAATGACTAATTGGGATGATTGTTGATCGAAATATTCTGGAAATCAATATTGGTCTCATTTGGGCTACAGAATATGTGGTTTAATTCTGCAGTAGACGATCACCTCTTCTTCTCTTTCTGAAGAAATTTCTTTGTATCTTTTTCCAGTATCCTATATACTTTTGTTCCCATAAATATTATCACTATGATTGCATCTTAAAATTTTATATCCCATGTCAACACACATCTGCCCAAGAATTCACTTACCTAGGTAGTCATCTTTGTTAACTATCATATTTCAAATCAGTTTTATCTTAGAATATCTTCTGTCTTAAGCTGAACCATACATCAGTGCAGGAAGACAAGGCCCCCAGTGGACTGAAATGACCCCTGTTAGAAGAGATGTGTGTGTGTTCGTGCTCAGTTGTGTCCAACTCTTTGGGTCGACCCCACGGACTGTAGTCCTCCAGGCTCCTCTGTCCATGGGATTTCCCAGGCAAGAATACTGGAGTGGGTTGTCATTTCCTCCTCCAGGGGATCTTCCTGACCCAGGGATTGAACCTGCGTCTCCAGTATCTCCTGCATGGGCAGGTGGATTCTTTACCACTGTGCCACCTAGGAAGCATTATGGGATTGTTCAAAAGCCATACTTTACAACTGTGCCCAGAGTCACCTGTGGCCTGGATCATCCCATGGATCTGATAACTCAGAAAAAGGAGAGGGTGTGGAGATGCTTGAGGATGGCATATTTCCAGTCTCTACCTATGTAAACATATTGATCAGTCTTAGCCATCAAGAACAGTGGTCCTAAACGTTTTTTGCTACTCTGCACACTGGCTGCTCCTCAGGCAAAGTGCATCTCTCATTAAGAGTCATTCCCTGCAGACCTGTCCTCATCTTTTTTACCCAGGAAGGTGTATCTTATGCTTTTTCAAGCTGCGTGTTCTCCCTGCCCCATCCTTGCAGCATATATCACCGCCCTTAGGAGTGCCTCGCCCACTTGCACCTGGAGAATTACTGTTCTAGATTAAGAGAAAGAATTTAGAAAATTCATGACATGATCTATTTTGCCAAATCAGGAACTTCCGAAACTTAAAATGGATTTATCTGGAGTGAGCCTGTGCTCCTCCATATCAAGCTGCTCAAGGCCTGAAAGACAGATGCGTTCTGATCTGATCGCCTTCTCTCCAGCCTCCCACCCAGCGTCTGGCACTCCCGTTCTGAGTGTAATTCCATTGCATTAATAAAAATATAGCCCCTCTGACTTTATTTCTAGATCTATAAACGGTACCCAAGAATATTCTCATGGGCTACGCTTGTTTGAATATGGATATGCTTTAATTTATATGGTTAGGTTAAAAGGCTTAATTTGATCTACAATAGGGATAATTCAGGGTGGTAAGGGTTCTGAGTTATTTATCTATGGGAATTTAGTTAGCTGTAGCTCAAGGAAGGCACATGGCTGTTTAAAATCCTTTGAGAGATGTTTATCTAAGGAGTCACGGAGTGGGATGTATTTGAACATTTTGGAAAAAAGCAGCTGCAGTATATTAAAAACAACACAGCAAAAAGATTGTTTGGTTTGGAAAGTAAGACAGAATCAGATTAAGTAAATTGAGAACTTTGTTAGAAAATTAAATAGGGCTCCATAAGACCAAGAAATAACTAGCAGTAATAATCAATAACTAAACTTAAGATATGTGGATTTTAGCAAATTATATAGATGAAATACAGGTACACAAAGCTATTATTTAGTAAAATGAATATGATGTTTTCCACTCACAATCCTTCTTACTTTGATAATCAAAACAACCTCCTGATTTCACATCTCTGATCACTACTTGATCCGGTTTTTCATATATCGATTTTTCCAGGCTATGCCCTCTTTTGGGAATTGTCTGCATCCTTTGCCCATGTATCTATAGAAGTCTTGTTTTTTTAATTGATTAGCCATCTTTGTGGCGAGTATGTTTTACTCTGTATTTCATAGTCAAGTGTACTACTTAGTATGCTTGTAGGTGTTCAATAAATATTGATTGCTTTTAAGAAGTGCATTTTTTTGTATTTAGAAGTATTTTTCTCCTTGTGTTATTGATTTATTTTATCCAGCACATGAATTTACTGGTGTATTTATTGCTTTAAAATACATTTTAGTTTTATTTGTTTAGTTTTAGTTTTATTTGTTTAGTTTTAGTTCCAGAGCATTTCCTTTGGAGTTTTTCTTTCCCAGTTCTAAAGCTTTCCATGATTGGTATAAGTACAGGAGAAATTTAAAATGTTCCACAAGGCTGAGTGCTTTCAAAAGAAAGCAGAAGTATCTGCATTTGGGATTCTCTTCTCTCTGCTAATAATAGCTCTCTGCTTTCCATGAGATGCAAGTTGTTATGGTGCTTAAAGGAGTTGAAATTGGAATAGAATGTAATACAATGATGACAGAAAAGGTTTTTGAAAATTATACATAATTTGTAAGTTTTCTTATTCAAAATGGTTTGATTCATTGAGTTGCCTGTTGGTTTTAGAGGGGCAATAAAATCTCCTGTGTAATTGCAAATCAAGTTAGTCTTGGTCATTTTTCTGTTTTCCTGGCAGTGTAAAGGACTATGACTAATGAGGGACATCTCCTTGTAGGAATATATTCATGTTAAGCTCATATCTAATACCAAGGCTTCTAAATGATTAGATATCCTGGTGCTGAAATACAGCCAAATCTGTCTAATGGGTCTGAACTTCCATGGTTACTACTAGACAATGACCACCATTGACCTTTCCCACTTTGACCAAATGGTCTTGTGTATCATGCATCTTTTCTTCTACAAGTAAATTTCCTGATTTTGCTTTTAACTTCAGACTCTTGGATTTGAATGCCTGATGAACTAGAAAAGCTGATGGAAGAGGCTGAGAAACTGTCTTCTGTCTTGCATAAGCTGTAATGAACTAGACACACTATACTTTTTAAATAAAACCAATCTCTTTCTATTGATGATTGGGTCATGTATGACAAACAAATCAAACTTAACCAAGATGAGGTTGAATATGAGGGAGGCCAGGAGCCTCTGAGATGATTGGCATTATCTATTTATTCATTCACTTCTCCAATTCAGTAAATATTTGAGGGCTAATCATGGCCTGGGCTTCCCTGGTGGCTCAGTGGTAAAGAATCCACTTGCAATGCAAGAGATGCAAGTTTGATTTCTGGGTCAGGAAGATCCCCTGGAGAAGGAAATGGCAACTCACTCTAGTATTCTCGCCTGCGAAATACCTATGGGCAGAGGAGCCTGGTGGGCTACAGTCCATGGGGTCACAAAAGAATCAGATATGATTTAACAACTAAACAGCAACAACAAATCGCGTTATAGGGCCAGCACCTGTAACTGTGGCACTCTTTACAGATTGTATGGGGCTTATGGAGGCTACTGTCAGCACCAGGAAAATGTGTGTAAGTTTTCCATCTTTCAAATCAATAGTGAGCAAGCTCAAGCCAGCAACTGCTTTATAGGATTGCTCTGCTACAGAAACATGAAATGCTACCTCATTTATGCTCACATTTTGGGTAAAGGTTCTACCTCTTTTTAAAGATCTTGGGAGACTTGACTAAATCAATAAGCATAGTTGTCCAGAGACTTTTTTTTTCGTGGTGACTAACAAGCCTGACATGTTCTCATACATTAGATTTATTAGAATATTATGTTTATGATGAAGTCTTAATTTTGTAATAAAATTGGCTTAAGTTTAACTTCTGAACATTGTTAGAAAATTTTAGAAGAGCCAAATTTAAAATAAGTTTAAATGTTTTTAACTTAATTAATATTCAGACTTTAAATAAGTTTTTATCAATATATAGGGTTATAAATTTAAAATGGCTAGTCTTTCCCCATCCTTTCTTATCCATATTTACTCCCTTATGTATAACTTGCTATTGCTGGGATTATGAGTGTTTGCTGTTATTTTTATTACTTTACCCTATGTAGTCATATATACACATGCCTGGGCTGTGTATATATACACACAAGCACACACATGTTCAAATACACTCACAAATATGCATTAAGCACATAAGGTTACATTGAAAGTGAAAGTGAAGTTGCTCAGTCGTGTCCGACTCTTTGCGACCCTCTGGACTGTAGCCTACCAGGCTCCTCCGTCCGTGGGATTCTCAAGGCAAGAATACTCAACGGAAGGATCGAACCTAGGTCTCTTGCACTGCAGGCAGACACTTTATCATCTGCGCTATATATGTTATAATGTATATATATATAGCTTGCTCACACACTAGTAAAGTAATGCTCAAAATTCTCCAAGCCAGGCTTCAGCAATACGTGAATTGTGAACTTCCAGATGTTCAAGCTGGTTTTAGAAAAGGCAGAGGAACCAAAGATCAAATTGCCATCTGCTGGATCATTGAAAAAGCAAGAGAGTTTCAGAAAAACATCTATTTCTGCTTTATTGACTATGCCAAAGCCTTTGACTCTCTGGAACACAATAAACTGTGGAAAATTCTGAAAGAGATGGGAATACCAGTCCACCTCACCGCCTCTTGAGAAACCTGTATGCAGGTCAGGAAACAACAGTTAAAACTGGGCATGGAAAAACAGACTGGTTCCAAATAGGAAAAGGAGTACATTAAGCATTAAGGCTATATATTGTCATCCTGTTTATTTAACTTATATGCAGAGTACATCATGAGAAACACTGGGCTGGAGGAAGCAAAAGCTGGAATCAAGATTGCCTGGAGAAATATCAATAACCTCAGATATGCAGATGACACCACCTTTATGGCAGAAAGTGAAGAGGAACTAAAAGCCTCTTGATGAAAGTGAAGGAGGAGAGTGAAAAAGTTGGCTTAAAGCTCAACATTCAGAAAACAAAGATCATGGCATCCGGTCCCATCACTCCATGGGAAATAGATGGGGAAACAGTGGAAACAGTGTCAGACTTTATTTTGGGGGGCTTCAGAATCACTGCAGATGGTGACTGCAGCCATAAAATTAAAAGACACTTACTCCTTGGAAGGAAAGTTATGACCAACCTAGACAGCATATTCAAAAGCAGAGATATTACTTTGCCAACAAAGGTCCGTCTAGTCAAGGTTATGGTTTTTCCAGTAGTCATGTATGGATGTGAGAGTTGGACTGTGAAGAAAGCTGAGGGCCAAAGAATTGATGCTTTTGAACTGCGGTGTTGGAGAAGACTCTTGAGAGTCCCTTGGATTGCAAGGAGATCTAACCAGACCATTCTAAAGGAAATCAGTCCTGGGTGTTCTTTGGAAGGAATGATGCTAAAGCTGAAACTCCAGTACCTTGGCCACCTCATGCGAACAGTTGACTCATTGGAAAAGACCCTGATGCTGGGAGGGGTTGAGGGCAGGAAGAGAAGGGAATGACAGAGGATGAGATGGCTGGATGGCATCACCGACTCGATGGATCTGAGTTTGAGTGAACTCTGGGAGTTGGTGATGGACAGGGAGGCCTGGCGTGCTGCGATTCATGGGGTCGCAAGAAGTCGGACATGACTGAGTGACTGAATTGAACTGCACTATATAATGTATATATTAAACATTATATATTAAAATTTTGGTTTTCTTTTTTTCTCAGTAATGCACCATGGACATCCTTTCATGTCAGAATATATACATTTTGTTTAATGCCTGTACAGTATTCCTAGTTTAAGCTGTTCATGATTTATTTAACCATTCTGAAACTGATGGGCATTTAGGTTGATTTCAAATTTGTTCCTTTACTTAAAGTCCTGCCATGGGCATCACTTGTCCACTTACTTTGGGATACTTGTACAAGAATTTCTTTAGGGTGTAGTCTTAGAAGTAGAGTTGCTTGGTCAAAGGCTAAGCATATTTAAAATTTTCAGAGATGCTAAGAAGAGAACATCAGAGATTTGAAAGTGCTTCTTTGCCTCTTTCCTCCCCTCCAGAAATGATCACTTCATGGAAAATAGATAGGGAAACAATTGAAACAGTGACAAACTTTATTTTCTTGGGCTTCAAAATCACTGTAGATGATGACTGCAGCCATGAAATTAAAAGATGCTTACTTCTTGGAAGAAAGGCTATGACAAACCTAGACAGTGTATTAAAGAGCAGAGACATTACTTTGCTTACAAAGGTCCATATAGTCAAAGCTATGGTTTTTCCAGTAATCATGGATGGATGTGAGAGTTGGACTGTAAAGAAGGCTGAGCTCCAAAGAATTGATGCTTTCAAACTGTGGTATTGGAGAAGGCTCTTGAGAGTCCCTTGGACTTCAAAGAGATCAAACCAGTCAATCCTAAAGGAAATCAAACCTGACTGTTCACTGGAAGGTACGGATTCTGAAACTTAACTGCCACTACTTTGGCCACCTGATGTGAAGAGCTGACTCATTAGAAAAGACCCTGATGCTGATGACAGAAGATGAGATGGTTGGATACCATCACTGACTCAATGGACATGAGTTTGAGCAAGCTTTGGAAGATGGCGAAGGACAAGGAAGCCTGGTGTGCTGCAGTCCATGAAGTCACAAGGAGTCGGACACAACTGAGCAACTGAATAACAACAGCAACACATAGTAACCACCATAGTTTGCTGGAGCTCTGCTCTAAGCCAGGATGTCAGAGGATAAACTATTGTATTAAGGAGAGTCAGTCAGCCAGTTCTCCTGCCTGGTATAAGAGCTTGAATTTATACATAGAGAAAGGAATACTGAATTTGTTATTACTCAATCTGTTATGACGTTGCCTCCCAGATATTAAAAAAGTAACTTGCTTTGTGTTTGAACCCAATTTCAAATGGTGTATTCCTTACACACCTTGAGAAGATCGTCTGTGGGCCTTAACAAGTCTCCTGATTGGTCAGGACTGGCTCTTTTTTCTTCATGGAATCATTTTCCTCTTGTTGATTCTCTTGTATTTCATAAGTAATGAATTTGCTGACTCACTGCTAGATGGCCTATGCTGCTATGTATGGTTTCAATGACTTCTTAGAAACACTATGATGGTAAAGATACAGGTCTTTAAAGTAAAAGAAAGAAAAAAGAAGTTCCCCTTTTTAGGGAATCTATCTTGAGTTTTCTTATCTATAACAATCCAGTGATGTTGGTAACCTTGGTTTATTTCCTCTGCTCCTGATTTTAATGGGTCTGAGAGTCTTATTAAAGCCAGAATGATATTTATGTTTGTATATAAGTACCTTAAGCACATGTACTAATTTTTAGTTACCTCATCAGTTTCAGATTAATGTCCACACTGTTTTTCTCTCTGACCTTTAGCCCTCTCTGAGTATTACTGATTCCTCAGTTTCTGCCTTAAGTTGAATATATGTTTCTGCTAAGTATATATTCCCTCAGTTAGATAATTTTTCAAGTCTGTTTTACTATAAAAGTAATAAGAATTTATAAGAAACCATTTAGAAAGTATACAAATGGGATATTTAGAAAGTAACCCAATCTCTATGCCTTAAGGAGATTTGCTGTTAATATTTTGTGCATTTTCCCCTAGGGTTTTAACTTTTTTAATCTACGTGACTTAAATCATTATATATAAAAATTTTATCTGTATACATTTTTATCATTACGGACTTTTGAGTATTTTGTATTGCGGTAAACTATACATAATATAAAACAGACCACTTTTATGCATACTCCTCAGTGGCATTATAGAAGAAAATAGATCATTTTTAAGTGTACTCCTTAGTGGCATTAATGAACATTTATGTTGTTGTGATCCTATTACCACCATCCATCCACGGAACTCTTTTCATCTTGCAAAGCTGAAACTCTATAGCTATTAAACTAAAACTCCCCTTCCCCTCTTCCCTCAGCCCCAGGCTGCCACCATTCTGCTTAATGTCTTTATGAACTTCACTATTCTAGGAATTTCATGTAAATGGAATCATACAGAATTTTTATTTTATTCACGTAGCAGAATGTGGTTAATCGTCGTCCCATGCTGTGGCATGTATCGGAGTTTTCCCCTTGTTGAGACTGAATCACGGTCCATTGTATGTACATACCATGTTTCTGATTTATTTATCTGCTGACGGACACTTGGGTTGCTTCCTCTTTTTAGCAGTTGTGAATACGGGTATAAAAATCTCTCTCCTAATCCCTGATCTTTACTGCTTTTGGCACTTACATAAAATTGGAATCAAAGGATTCTTTGGGCATATATACAAAAGTGGATTTACATGTTTGATTTTTGAAGAATTGCACACTGTTTTCCACAGTGGCAGCACCATTTTTTGGTACACCAACAACAGTGCACATATGTTCCAATTTCTTAACATCCTGACCAAGAGTTGGTCTTTTCTTTTTTCCTCTTTAATAATAGTCATCCTAATGAATATGAGGTAGTATCTCATCGTGGTTTGGATTTTCATTTCCCTAATAATTAGTGATGCTGGGCATATTTTTATGTGCTTAATTGACCATTTAGAATTCTTTGGAGAAAAGTTTATTCAAGTCTTTTGCCCATTTTTGTTTCTTTCATTGTTGTTGTGGGTTTTAGACATCTGGATGTTAATCTCTTGTCTTAGTCAGTTGGTGCTGCTATATCACTTTTTTTTTTTGTTGTTGGTCAGAAAAAATCTTTATATCTCCTTAACTTTTCAAGGATAATTTCTCTGCTTACAGAAGTCTAGATTGGTGAGTTTTTAAAAAATCTCGAAAACTTAAATATTTCACTCTACTCTCTTCTTGCTTTGGAGAAGGAAATGGCAACCCATTCTGGTGTTCTTGCCTGGAGAATCCCAAGGACGGGGGAGCCTGGTGGGCTGCCGTCTATGGGGTAGCACAGAGTCGGACACGACTGAAGTGACTTAGCTGTTCTTCTTGCTTGCATGATTCCGATAAGAAATTAGATGTAATTCTTATCTTTGCTCCTGTCTAGGTAAAGGTACTTTCATTCTTTGGTTTATTTCAATATATTAAAAAAAAATTGATATTCTGAAGTTTGAATATGATTTGCCTAGATGTATTTTTCTTGGCATTTATCCTGTTTGGTGGTCTCTGAGCTTCCTGGATCTATGGTTTGGTGTCTGGCATTAATTATCTCAGGCCTTTGGATCCCTTACTACTCTGTTACATTAATGCTGCCTTCCCTCTGAGTCTCAAGCACACCAAGCTCCTTTCTAACCGCAAGGTCTACATTCTGCTATTCCTGCTCCTTGATATGCTTTGGCCTTAATTCTTCCTCTAACGTCATTTCATCCTTCAAGTCTGAGATGAACATTTATTTCTGTAGGAATGGACAAATTAGGAAGTTGACAGGTACTCGCTCCCTGGCTCAGGCTCTTTTCTACTTCCTGTTGCTTTCTGCAGAGTACCAAGAAGGCATGAGTTTTAACAATTTGCCAGGGAAAACTTAAGGGCAGGAGGTGGATATTTGGTATAATTTTGAAAGATTTATTTTCAGAGTGTAAACTTTGTAAGGTAGTGTTCTGAAGAGATTTGAAGGACAGAGATCATGTTGTTTAATTTTTTGTGTTTATCATAGCAATGGATATTCAGTATTTGGAAAGTTTGACATTCACCATTAATACTGTGGTCATTATAAGAAATGCTTATTGGTAGGTTGATTTCTAAGTATCTCTGTTTCATTAAGAGAGATTTACTCGTAAGTAATCTAGTTTCTAGACTGGTCTACTGTGTTTATGTATTCTTTGGGCCTCTAGCAATGCACTCATATCTGATTCATTGATTTACTTAATCACTCTTCCATTCAACACACATTTTTTGAGACTTTTACATGGCAGGTGATATTGAAATTACAAAGAAAAATTAAGAATAATGATCAGTAGTTTGGTAAGAGACCGATTTGTAAAGAAACCTCTGTACGGTGGTATCAAATATGAGAACCAAGAAAGAATATTTATCAGGTTTCACTCTAGAGATAAAATACGAACAAGTTCTGCAGGGAAAAGTGCAAGCCGGGCAGAGTGAGTGGTGTGAACCAGGGCAGGAGGCTACAGAGATGACACACATATTTGGGAACTGAGGATGGTTTAAAGTGATTGGGGTGCAAACTGTGTGTACAGAGAAGGAGAATGACAAAGAGGGAAATGAGAAAACTGAATAAGGACATTTGGTAAAGTAAGCCCTTAAATGTGACGCAGCTGTGTTTGAATTTTCTCAGGGACTTGATGGGATGGTGACAGTGGGAATGCCCTAATCCAGTTATTGTTTAGAGACCTAATTCTGGAACCAGTGAGGACAATTTCCTGCATCTGTTGATACTGCATTGACTCAGTTACCCTGTTTACTTTCTCAGATGGTGAATGTATAAAATCCTTTATTGCTACCTAAAAATAACACAGCCACCCCCTTTTATGGGGGGGGAGGGAGCTAACGGACTATAAAACAATCACAGCAAAAAATACAGAAGGATTAATTCCAACCTTAAAAAAACACATCAACTGAAGTGATTTATTTCCTTCAAATTATTTTTCTTTATATAATTAGGTTTTATCTCCATTTGACCATGCCACGTAGTTTTTAATTAGACTTGTGCCTTATACAATTGAATGATTGTATGCTGATCAAACAGATTTTAAACTTGTAGAGACTCAGAAATTGTTTTTGGCAGAGGAGAAATAAAGCCAGCACTTAGGTGCTCACAACAGAACATGTCTGTCGAGAGTGAAAAAGTTGAAACAGACAAGTTTCTGTGAAGGCCTTGTATATCCCATCGCTTACTCTTCACACTTTTGCATTTAGAACATTCATGAACAAACTTGGGAGATTTACGCTCATCCCCTAACAGTCAATGTGTATGTTTATGGGTCTAAGCAAAATAAAACTACGGGTGAGAATTGCCCTTCTGTAAGAACTCAGAATTGTACAGCTGTTTTGTCAGCAGCATTTTACCCCTTTTCTGTATCATTGGCTTTAAGTAGAAGCAAGGAGAAACAAATCATTTTAGTGCTTGGAAGCAATGCCAGTCATTTTGAGAGAATGAAAAACGTCAGAATTTATCTCACTTTTTATGAAAGGTCACGCTAGACATATGTTATTTCTGTGAAAAAGGGTTTCTTAACTGAGTAGCTGAAAAATATCCTACAAGTCAACATCACTGATTCAAAGGACATGAGTTTGAGCACACTCTGGGATATTGTGAAGGACAGAGAAGCCTGGCGTGCTGCAGTCCTTGGGGTCGCAAAGAGATACAACTGAACGACTAAACAACACCCTCATAGCCAAGCGTAGAGATCAAAGAGAAATGTCTATTTCCTTTCTACATTTTCCAGAATAATTTTGCCTGGGAAAAATGCTAATCCAGCCTGAAAAACAACTCATACTGATGTTTGTATGTGAGCATTTTTCTTTTCTTTTTTTCTTTATTTGTCCAGTAAATATTTATTGTTTTGTTTTGGTTTTTGGGTTCTATGATCCAGCTCACAATTGGGACAAATCACTGGATGCTGGACCATGAAAGATGGCTTTTATTAGGATTAGCAGCAGATATGCCCTGGGCTAAGTCACTTCGGTCATGTCTGACTTCTTGTGATCCTATGGACTGTAGTCACCCAGGCTCCTCTGTCCACGGGATTCTCAGGCAGGAATACTGGAATACTGGAACTGGATCCTCTCCTCTAAAGGGATCTTCCCAATCCAGGGATTGAACACATGTCTCTTACATCTCCTGCATTGGCAGGTGGGTTCTTACCACTAGTGCCACCTGAGAAGCCCCAATATGCCCTGTGCCCCTTTGGAAAATTCTGTGTCTGGGCTTCTGCTAAGCTTGCACAAACAATGCTCACCCTCTCCTCAGGGAAGTCTAACTGTGGCCAAGGCAGCTGTAAATCTCAGGACAGAAAACTCCTCACCGCCCCTGGGACATGGGATTAGGAGCTCTACTGTGTTCTCTTTGGGATGGGGAGAGTTACTCTATTTATAGATAATTCAAAGAGAATTAGTCTCTCTAGAAGGATTATATTTTATAATCAGAGATCAACAGATATTTAAAGTGAGTCATGGTTAAAATCTTCAGGGATAAGAGACTTTCAAGGTCATCTGATGTTGAATTTCCCTCTCCAGCATTCTAATTGGTTCCTCCAGTAGGGAGCTTCCTGATTGATTCTTTGGGCTACCTGTGACTGAATTTGTTAAAAAAAATGCACATAGACATTGCCCCTCTTATTTCTGCCTTAAATCTATTCTCTTAACTTTCATTCTATTTGCCCTATTTATACAGCCTGCAGCCTGGATTAGCATCTGATTGCTTAGACCAGTGCCTCTCTACCTGGGCATACTTAAGAAATTGTTACAGTCCACTTTCCTGGGGTTCATCCCCAGATATTCTGACTCAGTAGGTCTGAGGTTCTGCCAGAGAATCTGCATTTCTAACAAGGTCCCAGGTGCTGCTGCTGGTCTGTGGATGACCTTTGAACAGCTGATTCAGACTATCCAAGATTCCTTCTCCATTCCTTTGGGAACTGCACTTGGTTTTTCCCTTGGGGACTAACTTGTCTCCTATGTAGGCAGACTGGTTGGGAGTAGCAGACAAGCCATCCACCAACTGAGTGTGGGCATGTGACACAAGGTGGGCCAAAGGGATGCTGGTTCTTGAGAATATGAATGAAGAGGAAGAGAAGTAGGAGCTCTAACACGCTGCTGACCACAACTCCTGCCTAGGTTCCTGGGCCTCTTCTGTTTGCCACTGCTTCTGAGTCTAGAACTCAGGTTTTCCTTCTATTCTTTGAACTACCTCATGTATTTTCAATAAATGATGGTTTTTCTTCTAGTTCTTCTTCAGTTCCCCCCCGCCCCCACCCTTCTTTCTCCTCCTTTTCTTCTTCCTCGCCTTTTCAAAAGTTAACTGGTTAGTTTCTACTTCTTGCCACCAACAATGTGAACAGATAAAGACTACAAAGAATACACCGGCTGTCTTGACTCTAGCCAACCTTCCACATAAAGACAATGCCGACTTGCCCCTCCAGATCCAGTTTCCCTGTGCTTTCCATGATTCTCTGTAGAACATGTATTCAAATCTCCACATTATCATGTTTTCTTTTGGTTCACCTACTGGTTGTCTCCAGACTTCCCTGGTGGCTCAGTTGGTAAAGAATCCACCTGCAATGCAGGACATCCAGGTTTGATCCCTGGGTCAGGAAGATCCCCTGGAGAAGGAAATGGCTACCTACTCCTGTATTCTTGCTTGGGAAATCCCATGGGCAAAGGAGCCTGGAGGGCCACAGTCCATGGGGTCGCAAGTGTCAGACATAGCAACTGAACCATCATTAGCTGTCTCCAGCCCTTTACCACTTCAATATGGCATGATCCAGACTGCAAGGAGGAAGGAGATGTTTACTGCCTCTGCTGTGGTCACTATACTCTGGTGCCACCTAAAGCCGGAAGAAAAAAGAAAAAGGAAAAATTACGTAGCAGTTTGTTTGATAAGTGTCAACAGTGAATAGAGGTCACCCAGGTTCCAAAGTGAATCTTTCCTACTGAATGGCTCTCGATTCTGCTGAAAAGCAAGAAGGGAAAGGTGCCTGAGATGGCAGAGAAAACAAGGATTTCTTTGGACAGCATGTACTTGGGGTTGGTCTTGTATCTAGGAGGAGACTCAGAGTCATTATCGTGTGCTTGGGGAGTGTGTTGGCAGTTTGGAAAAATAGTAGAAACAAAAGGCTATCCTGGGATTCTTCTTAAATGCAGACAAGACACTTATTTATGGGCTCTTTGGCCTTCATTCTGGGAGAATCAAAGAATTCTGAGAAGGAAGCAGGGTAACTCAGGAGCATTAGGAATTAAAAACAGAAAAAACCAGGCACAGTTATTATTGCTATTCCATGTAAATACTCAGAAGTTTAACTTATCGACTTGATATGCATATTCATAACTAGTCATTCCTTGGGCGGGAACTTCTCTGGCAATAACAAATGTTTCTCTTTGTCAAGAGTGATTCTGAATTTAAAGCAGAATGACACAAAGCACTTGGTTTCTTGCCATAACTGTGGTAGAGAACAGAACAACAATAAATCTTGGGATTTTTCCCTCTAACTTACTTAAAATTACTGTCATATGTCCTTGAGATTTAGGGTCAGGCTGCCTCTGTCCAGCAGAGTGAGGCTGGACAGAGGGAGGGGACGAAGTATGATGCTCTTGCAACAAAGGCCTCTGAGATGCATGGGGAGGTCTACTGTTAGGACGGTCCATCAGAGTTGTCTCAAACTGTAGCAATGGGTTTGAGACATTGTGTTGCCTTATCAGCTGGTCACTGGATGCAGGCTGCCCTTGGCAGGGGATGTTACCTTGGCTGAGGGGGCATGTTCTCTGTCTGACCGTGGTCTCCACGGATGGCCTCAGCTGAGAGCTGTGAGATGGTCGTGATCCAGCAGCTGGCCAGTGGGTCCTGACTGGGGGATATGGAAAGGAGCCGGGCTGTGTTCCCACACCCACCACTGGTCCTGGCTGTCCCAGGGGATGCCTGGTGGGGCTGCATGACACAGGGGAGTTAACATCTGCAGAGAGGGTTTTGATGGATGATGGGAGATGGAAAGGCACCAACCGATGCATCCTCTCCTTTCTTTCCCCTGTTGCTGGTTCTGCAAAGTGGTTCCGGAGATCAAGCAGGGAGCACTGCATGGGTTGCAAAGGTGTAACCGGCTTGCTGAGGCCCCCTTGTCTGCACTGTCCCTGTTCTCTACTTCATTCCTTTTCCTTCCTGTTACCCACAAGAGTGTACCTTTGCACCGAAACATCAGCACAGTATCTTTTGCCTGGGCCCCTGTTTCCTAGGGAACCCAGGTTAAAGCCGGATCACCTTCCTGAAATTCCCAGAACTATAGAACTTCAGTTAGCTGGGGCCTTAAAGATCACCTTATTTAATCCTGCCCATTTTATGGGTCAGGAAGCAGAAGCTCAAATGGTTCAGCTATTTGAATGTATCCCAGACCAAGAACCTGGGCTTCCTGACTCCTCGTCCCATGCTTTTATCTATGCTAACTTACTTGGAAAGTGATTTTACCCCAGAAAACAGCCCTGTGATGGGATGATAGCAATAGTTGGGGCCCATCCTGGATACACATGTGAAGAGCCTCATATGAAAGCCTCCCGGAATTTGTCTCACGAGTCTGGTCTCCACACCATTAAAGCTGGTAGGGAATTGAGGGTCAGTGAGTCCTGTGTTTCCAACCAAATTACCATCATGGATCCCTTTTGTTACTTCCCTTCACCCCTACCCCATGATTCTTTTAAAAAAGATTCCTTCTGAATTGCTTTATTATGACTTAATTACTTTTCTACTCTTTAACTAAAACCTTATAGCACTTCCATTGTATTTAATACATAAGCTTACCATTTCAGCCTCGTATAGGGTGGATACATACATGGCTTCTACTTATCTCTTGAAACTAGAGAAGAGAGTAATGTTACCATTACAGAATCCTCCCGAGGAATCCAGGGATGGAACCACTCATCTCACCTGCCCTCCACACCCACCCTCCACTGCCCCACCCATCAGAGACCCAGCAAATAACAGAGCCTGGACCAGAATCTGGGTCTCCTGACTTGAAAGAGAGGAGGCTCTTTCCAAATTCCTCGCAATGTTCCTCCTCGAGAAGCTCCCGACCTCATCCGTCACAGTCAAGATCCTGACAGCAGACTACTGGCAGACAGTGTCACTGACCAGATGCTTGCTGTGCCTGTGTCTCCCTCGGCCTCTCACTCTGTGGGGATTCCTTGGCCTCGTATTCGGGCGGCCACCGTTCCTCCAGGAGGCTCATCTGAGGAGCCCATGTTACAGGGTCTTGTTAAACTCCAGTTTCTATTTATTCCTTTTCTGGCAGCAGTGGCTGGTGAACTCGCCATCCCATACCGCTCAGCTCCCAGCCGCATGCATGACCAGGAGGGAGCGGACACGTGCACGTGGCCTCTGTGTGAGTGGTCACCTTGAGGTCTGTCCACATTCAGAGCTCGCTGAGAAGAGAAGCATTGTAGCTCCTGGGGAGAGGAGGTTGCGGCATGATTTCGTGGGAGACATTGTACAGGAGAGGAGTTCCTTTCTGTAGTTACTGTTTGGTCACTCAATCGTGGCTGACTCTTTGTGACTCCATGGACCGTAGCCTGCAAGGCTCTTCTGCCCGTGAGATTTCCCAGGCAAGATTTCCTGAGTGGGTAGCCATTTCCTTCTCCAGGGCATCTTCCTGGACCCACTGAGCCACCAGAGAAGCCCCTTCTTTAGTTACTGGGACTAATTAATTAAATAGATGGATTCTTATTAGCTTCCTACGATCAGGCTGCCCTGGTGGCTCAGAGGATAAAGCATCTGCCTGCAGGGCAGGAGACTCGGGTTCGATCCCTGGGTTGGGAAGATCCCCTGGAGAAGGAAATGGCAACCCACTCCAGTACTCTTGCCTGGAAAATTCCATAGACTGAGAGGCTCCTCAGAGCCTGGTAGGCTACAGTCCATGGGGTCGCACAGAGTCGGACACAACTGAGTGACTTCACTTTCACTTTCACGATCAGGCTGGGAATTGAGAGGACTGGGTTCTGGTCCTTGCTCTATCGCTCATTTGCACTGCAAATGTTCTCTCTTGAGAACATCCGAACTGCTGTAGGGTTCTGTTTCTTATTTATGAACAGGGACCATAATAACCATTTTAGCTTCCTGACAGTTGACCACTTTTTCTGCTGCTATATCTTGGTTCAAGCCATAGTCATTTATCCTTGGACAGCTGCAAGATGGCCTCCCAGCTGCTTCTACTTTTCCTTCATAGGAAGTCCATTCTCCACAGAAAAGTCAGAGTAATTTTTTAAAAATGGTCGACTATCACTTTCCTGCTTAAATCCCTCCAATAGCTTGCTGTTAGATTTAAAATGACACATGAGTGGTTATGACTTTCTGTAGTCTAACCTCTGTTTATCTCTTGGTTCTCACCTCTTCCCATTCTTGTGCTGGCATACCATGCTCCTGCCACATAGATGTTCTGTGTGATCTTGCAAAGCACCAAGCTTTCGTCCTGACTCAGGGCCTTTGCATTGCTGTCTCATCTGCCTGGAATGCTTTTCTACCCCTGGCTGCCTCCTCCTTCTCAGCTCATCTTGTTTACCCTGTGACATCTTTCCCCACTTCCCTATTTAAAGTAGTCCTTCATCCCTACCCTTAGACCTTCCTTGTTCCATGATTATTTATCATTCTCTTAGGTTATTTAACATCAGTAAATAAATAGATAAACCAGTTGAACAATCAGTTAAGCAAGTGAGCATTTAGTAGGTTTTCTCCCACTAAAATGCCAGCTCTATCAGCCAGGGCCCAGGCTGGCCCCTTCACTGCCGTATCTATTTCAGCCACTAGACTCTCAGGGTTGATGTTTGTTAATGAAATGTTGAATGCCTTTATTCATTTCATGATGTTTATTGAGCTCCTGAGACTTCCCTGGTGGCTCAGACAGTAAAGCTTCTGTTAATGTGGGAGACCTGGGTTCGATCCCTGGGTTGGGAAGATTCCCTGGAGAAGGAAATGACAACCCCTCCAGTACTCTTGCCTGGAAAATCCCATGGATGGAGGAGCTTGGTGCAGGCTACTGTCCTCAGGGTCACAAAGAGTCGGACAAGACTGAGCGACTTCATTTTTCATTGAGTTCCTACCACATGGTGGGTACTGCTCTAGCCATGAGGATTGGTGGTGGTTTAGTTGCTAAGTCATGTCTTAGCAACCTAATGACTCTTGCAACCTCATGGACTGTAGCCTGCCAGGCTCCTCTGTCCATGGGATTCTCCAGGCAAGAATACTGGAGTGGGTTGCCATTTTCTTCTCCAGGGGATCTTCCTGACCCAGGAATCAAACCCAGGTCTCCTGCATTGCAGGCAGGCAGATTCTTTACCAACTGAGCTACAAGGGAAGCCCACTTAGAGTACTTATGGTGGTGGTTGGTGGTTTAACCATGAGGATTATCACAGAACAAAATAGACAAAGCCCCTCACTTCCTGAAGCTTGTATTCAATGGGGGCTTGTTTGGGGGAGAAATCACGAAGTGTAAATAAATTAACAAATAAATACATGTCAGGTGGTAGCAAGAGCTGCAGGGTAAGAGAAGACAGAGTAATGAAGTTTGGAGTCTCAGTTAAGGATGGAGGTCAGGGAATTCTCTCATTTGATGGGAGACTTGCAGAGAATGAGAATGCAATTGGTGAAGGCTGGGGATGGTGATGAAAGAATGTTCTGGGCAAAGGTCTTGAGGTGGGCATATGACTGGTGGATTTGGAGGAATAGCAGAAAGGTTGGTGTAGCTGCAACAGGGAGAACAGAGGGAAGCAGGAGGAGTCAGGGGGGGAGGGGGGTGGAGGACCAAGTCAGAGCTCATAGACTGTTAGGTCATGAAACATGCAAGGATATGGGCTTAACTCTGAGTGAGAAGGAAACCTTTAGAGGCACAGGACTGGAAGTGCATACGATTTGTCTTATGTTCTGAAAAATACACTGGTCATGGCACTGAGGATAGGCTCAGTGGATGGTGAAGACAGGGAGATACTGAGGAGACCGAGGCGGGGATGTTCTGAGTCAAGGTCCATTTCATGGTGAAGCAGATAGGACTTGTTGATAGAGGGAGTGTGGGATGGGAGAGAAAAGAGTCCAAGTTGGTTCAAAGGTTTTGGCATGAGCAATCAGAAGGAATGCATGCATGCTCAGTTGTGTTCAACCTGTTTGCAACCCCACTGACTGTAGCCCAACAGGCACCTCTTGTCCATGGAATTTTCTAGGCAAGAGTACTGGAGTGCCGCTGCTATTGGGTTGCTATTTCCTACTCCAATCAAAAGAATAGGGTTGCTATTTATTGAGATGGAGGAAGTCTGTGGGAAGAGCAGGTTTTGGGGAAAAATTAGACAGCAATTTTGGAGGAAAGAATTATAGTTGATCCTTGAATGACAGGGTTTGAATGGCACAGTTCTGCTTACATGTTGATTTGTTTTGATAGCAAATACTTTAGTAATACACCATCTGGGTTGGTAGGAACTGCAGATATAGGGGGCCAACTATAAGTTAATGAGGATTTTTTATTGGGAGGAGGGTTGGTGCCCTCTAAGTTCTGCCTTGTTCAAGTCAACTGTATATCATTTTAAGGTGCCCTTGAGAGTTCTGTTAGTTCTCACATCCTCTGCATTCATTTAAAAACCATTCTTAATTTAAATATTTCTTTAAAATATATTTGTGTGCATGTGTTTACATGTGTGTTTGGGAGTATATATAAATGGCTGGAGGTCATGAATAAATCATGCCAGTAATTGACAGAAGCCTAGTTTTGCCATGATGCTAGCTGAGATGCCCACGCTCCCCATTCTCCATGTCATTTGGATACTAGACAAATAGGCCCATAGAGGTGAAGTGCTCTATTTGAGGCCAAGGAGCTACTGAGTGGAGGAACCAGCCCTGGAATAAAGGTCTCCGCTTTGTCTGGCCTCTGCCCCTTCCGCAGTATCACACTCACTCTTTACTATTGTTACATCACAATACAGCATCTGGTATCTTTGCAGAGCAAGGATTAGACAGCTTCAGTAAACTAGACACACTGTTAAAGATCACTGTGTCCTCACAAATGCTCAGAATCTCCCAAAAGCCAGAGAGAAGAGGAGAGGGGAAGCATGAATGTTTACAGTCACAGGATGTGAAGAACCAAGCATGTGTCTATAACTTACCCCCAAACTTGAGTATTTATTCCCTCTTCTTTATGCTTGTAAAGCAGCAGGAAGAGACAAGCTGTTCCATTCAGAAACCACCGAGAGAGGCTTCCGTGATCTGAGGCTGCCTGTAGCATATGGGATAAATTCTTTGCATTTAAGATGCAAACATTAAACAGACTACCCTTCCCTCCCCGAGTCTCCGCCTGTGACAGGGGGCCCTCAGGAAGGACTGGCTGACTGTGCTTGCCTTGGGAGGGGGTGCTGAATCTGTACTCCCCCTCCTTTCCCAACCCCAAGAGGGGTCTTTTGCTTGGGAAAGCTGTGAAAGTTCAGTAGAAAAATTGGCATGCTCAGCACTCTCCTTGGATGTTTCTTAAGGTTGGAAAGTGAATGATATAAATGTCTAATTAGAGAAGAAAGACACTTGCACGTTTAATCTTGGTGGGGACTGGGGATCACACTTGATCTCATTATCGCCTCTGCTACGTACCGTCTTCCCTGACACTTCTCCTATTACTTTCCAGCAGCCGCGCCAGTCACTGCACTTGAGCAGCTGAGCGGCAGTTTGCTGCAGCTGTCGTTGATATAGACAAGATGGGAAGACCAAAGCTTGGGTCAAGTTTCTTTTATACTCCTTGGGAAAAAGCCACCAATCAAATGCAGTCAAGGATCACAATGAGACTTTGGGCTCTAGATTCATCTGTAGAAAATTTCCTCCCTATAAGACGGACTGAAGTGTTTGGATAGGTTTCTATAGAAAATACCAGGCTGTCATCTTCTGAGGAGGTGTGATTTTTAAAGCAAATTGTTGTTGAGTCACTAAGTGTTGTCAGACTCTTTTGTGACCTCTTGGACTACAGCCTGCTAGTTGCCTCTGTCCATGGGATTTCCCAGGCAAGAATACTGGAGTGGATTGCCATTTCCTTCTCCAGGGGATCTTTCCCACCCAGGGATTAAACCCATGTCTCCTGCATTGGCAGGCGGGTTCTTTATCACTGAGCCACCATGGTAAAGCAAATTAACCACCGGTATTTTGATGATTTTCAGCTTCTGAGCTTTTTCGATAGTGTATGGGAACTTGATAGAGTACTACACTTTAGATTTAAAAGCAAATATATGAATACTCAATGACTGTTTATAATTCCCAGTCCTGTAGCAGTAAAACATATATATACACATATACACATGTATAAAACAAATGTCAAACAGACCCAAGTGGAAATGTTAGGCTATTTGGTAGGGGTTGGGGCGGGTTCATGATATTGTCTAATTACCAACCAGCACATTCCTTTGAGAGAAGAAATCTCCGTGTTCTTATTGCAGGGTGTCAGAGAACATATAGCAGAGTTTAAAAAAAAACAAAAAGCACAATTCACAATACAGAGTTTGTGTTTGGTTAAAGGCTTTTCAACCCCTGTAGCAGAAATTATCCTTTGAATTCCAAAAGCTTTCCCGGTAATTCAAAGGGATGAGGATACCAACAGGCTGGGTTTCATGCCCAATCAACTCTCAGCTCTTTGTTGACCTCAGCATGTACTCCAATGGCTGACTTCAAACGTCACGGTGGTATTTTGAATTCAGGCTTTGGAAGATGCTCCCTGCCAGGGGTAGCTCCCAGTACTGCTGGTGGAAAGCCCCCAGACCCACAGCTTCTTTTTTCACTGCCCTTCTGGCAAATTAGCATACTTCAGTTAAGAAAAAAATCTTATTTTTCAAGGTAAAACCAGAGATCTGTTTCAAGAGTGACACCACATCGTGTCAGAAGGAGAGTCCCTGTGGCTCCCAGGGAGGCCCTCTCCGGAGGAGCGCCTGGGGCCCAGCGCAGGCATGGATGGAGGTGCACGCCTGTGGTTGTGGACTGGGGCGGCCGTGGGCGCTCTGCACCCAGGCCGGTTGTGGACTGGGGCGGCCGTGGGTGCTCTGCACCCAGGCCGTGGGCCTCTGCATCCACACCGAGGGCGCTCTGCACCCAGGCCGCGGGCCTCTGCATCCAGGCCGCAGGCCTCGCCTCTCCACCTGCTCCCTGGGAGGGCGCAGGCTGTGCGGGGACTGGGAGGAGGCGGCTAGCGGCTGGCTCTGACATGGCAAGGGCTCAGCTCTCCTCTGGAGCAGTGTCTTCTTCGTGTCGGAGGTGGTGATGCTCCCAGGGACTGTGCTGTTCTTGTCAGCTTTTGTGTGTGTGTGTGTGTTTTTTTTTTTTTTTTCTCACAGAGCTTCTTGATCTCATGGAGCAGCGCCATTCCTATGCAGAGGCTGAGCTCCCGGCCTCCCTCCTACAGGAGATCAGCCCCGGGAAGCCTTCTCTCTCCCACTCTCTCCTTTTTGGTCTTTCATGCAGATTGTATCTTGATTTAAAACTCATCAGAGGAGTACCAAATGCTGTCAGAACTGTAGCGAGCCAAAGGGAACAGCCTATTAATAAAGGGATATTAATTGGAGTACAGATAAGGATCAAAGCCAGAGGACAGAAATCCAGGAGGGGTGGCCAAGAGCAGTTTGTTGCAAGGCCCACTCTTGGGCGGAGGTTTTGACACCGGTGATATTGTTGGAATAAAGTCCAAAAAGCCAGAAATGCTTCTGCTTGGGCTCCTCAGGATGCATGGCATCCATTTAGGGCTTCCCACTCATAATCTATCTAAACTTCTTGAAATCTCTTTCTGTACTTTAAGGCACCTTTTAAGAGCTGGGAAGGATCTAAGCCAGGAATAAGTGGTTTCTTTTTTTAAAGCTCCTAAGTGCTGCCCCAAAACCATTTAACAATTATCTTGTTAATTTGAAGACTTTTGATTTTGTTAATTGGGCTCCAGTATTTCTCCATGCCCTTCCCAATTAACCCAGTTTCATTTTGAGACAGAGAAATTCCCCAGTGGAAGTAACCCCTTCTAGTGCAGGCTTCTCACAATGCAGAGATTTTTTTTCCCTCCCTATTTTTCTAACAAACAAAGCAAAGCCAGCAGACTTTAGAACTGGTCATTTGAAATGAAGCCCATGAAAATAGGTGAGCAGAAATGAAATTCCCCGTGTGCTGCAGGGACCAGTGGCTGAGTGAAAAGAACAGAGGTCTCAAGGATGATGGTCCTTTGCTGGAGTGGTTCTTGCAGGGTTGAATTCCCAGTCCTCCTACAAAGATAGCAGGATAAAGAGGGAAGAAAAATAGGAGAAATCCACAAATGAAGTCCAAACCAGCTGTAGGCTCCAAACCAAGCCCAAACCAAGATGGCTTATATAGAGCTGAATTCCTTTTTTCTCCCTCTAATTTTCATTTTGCCATCTTCAGTTTCTCCTCACATTAAAAAAAAATAAAAATTTCTTAGTTCAGTTTTCAATTCCCATATTTGGCTCATGTCCTGTCTGTGAATAGCCCACTGTCTCATGTCCTTTCCCATGTACTTTATTTTCATTTTCTAGCCTTTTTTCTTCTCCCATCTTCTCTAACCCTCATTGAATATATGTGAAACATAGTAAAATGATTTCCTGAACAGCGGATTTTCTGACAATTGAGAAATAAAGCATCTTTCTACCGCAATTTTTTTTCTTTTATTTTAGAGGCAAAGCTTGTTTGCTTATTAAAAGTCATGAATTCTCCCATTAAATAGTCACAGCATCTATTAGGTTCTAGCCATAGCTAAAATGCTGGAATACACATTTGAATAAGGTAGTGAAAGTAGCTACTTTAGTGGTAAAGAATCTGACTGCCAGTGTGGGAGACACAAGAGACGTGGGTTTGATCCCTTGGTCGGGAAGATCCCCTGGAGTAGGAAATGGCTGCCCATTCTGGTACTCTTGCCTGGAAAATCCCATGAACAGAGGAGCCTGGTGGGCTACAGTCCGTGGGGCTGCAGAGAGTCGACACGACTGAGTGACTGAGCACAGTAGCACTCTCTTCCATTGTTGTTGTTCAGTTGCTTGGTCATGTCTGACTCTTTATGCCCCATGGACTGCAGCACAGAAGGCTTCCCTGTCCTTCACCATCTCCCAGAGTTTGCTCAAACTCATGTCCATTGATGCCATACAACCATCTCATCCTCTGTTGTTTCCTTCTCCTCCTGCCTTCAGTATTTCCCGGCATGAAAGTCTTTTCAAATGAGTCAACTCTTCGCATCAGATGGCCAAAGTATTGGTGTTTCACCTTCAGCATCACAGTGCTTAATCGTTTGTGTCTTTTTTTTTTTTTTTCCCCTGTGCTAACCCTTGCAGCCAGCTTTAGGAGAAAAGTTCAAGTTCCTGCATTTTCAGATCATTGCCTTTAAGCATTGGGACCACAATATGAATCCAGCAATTTGGTTACAGAGCCCTGCCCTTAACAGCCAGCCCTACTACCTTCCTTAGTCCCTGCCATAGTGTAGCCTGCAGTTCAGTAAATGTGTGTGCAAGCCTGCATGCAAAATTACTTCAGTCGTGTCTGACTCTTTGCAACTCTTTGCCAGACTCCTCTGTCCATGTCGATGAGATTCTCCAGGCAAAAATACTAGAGTGGGTTGCTATATCCTCCTCCAGGGAATCTTCCCAACCCAGGGATCGAACCCACATCTTTTATATCTACCTGCATTGGCAGGCAGGTTATTTACCTCTAGCGCCACCTGGGAAGCCCTCTGTGAAGGTGGCTGACAAGTAAGGTGAGGAGCACTGCTTCCCAGGTGGTTTGGTGGTAAAGAACCCACCTGCCAACAGGTTCCATCCCCAGGTCAGGAAGATCCCCTGGAGATGGAAACTGCAACTCACTCCAGTATTCTTCCCTGGGAAATTCCATTGACAGAAGAGCCCAGCAGGCTCCAGTTCACGGAGTTGCAAGAGTCAGACACAATTTAGTGACTAAACAACAACAACTACAATAAAATGTGTGGGTTGCTGTGCTGTGCGTGTGTAGTTGAACAAGTTCTATATTGCACAACTCCAGGAAGTATCAGTCATCCGTCCTTAAGAGTATCCAGTGCTCTAACAGGAGACACAAACTATACAAATACTTTGAATAGGGAAAATTTAAAAAGAGTTTTTGCCTAGTAATGGAGATTAACTACTAAAGGAGGGTAAAGAGATGTTAAAGAATATAGGAATGGCAGATACAAGACTTTAGTATTCTGATTCCTTTCTGAAACCAGAAAGGGCTTAAAGCATGAAAAAATTATTTTCAGCAGTTGTAAAGAATATTTCATTAACATCTCAAATGCAAATTAAGATTTAACTTCACATATCCAAATTAAGAGGTGTGAAGATGAACTAGTGTGTCTGAGAGATTGTGTTTCCCACAAGGAAACTAACTTCAGTGTGCTCATGTGTGCTAGACCTCCAGAGAAGAACTTCCCTCCGGTCACAGTCAATGGCCAAACCCCCACCGCGGGCAAAAGGACACAGGGACCAATCATATTTAACATTTGCCTGATGTTGCTTACAAGAGTTATCAGGTAGCTTGTATTGCAGTTAGCATTTGCCCTTCACATTATATGGAACCAGTGGCTTATTTAAGAATGTGTGGTTATATTCGATTTTATCATTCTTTTTCTGGGAAGACTTACGGCTCATAGGTCAAGGATGGAAGTAACCAGAGGACCTTGTAGAAGATAAAAGGACAGCCTGGTTTTTGCGTCATGGAAACCTGGGCACTTCATTCAGTCTTACTGTAAATGCAGTTTCCACAAAGCAATACTCTAAATCATTTTCATATGACCAGGATATGCCAAATGCATCCTAGGAACAGGTTGGTTGGATTGCTCAGGTAGGTGTCAAGACCTGAGTCGTTCTAGGAGCATGTTTGGTATCTTCTGTGGGCACCACGTCTAAATGGTAACTTCTTGCTTTAGCTTCCACTCACTCATTTCTCTATGTAAGCCATGAGATTGGAAAAAGTCAGATGGCCAGTCAACCCCTTCCCCCCAAGAAAACCATAAAACAAAGCTCTCCTGCTCATCTTTGCCTATTAATTCAACAAGGTGTCCTGTAACGGCATCACTGGAGCCTTCCTCCCTCCCACAGGAAACAGGATTATCGTGTACTATTAGTTTCTTGGCTGGCTGCACATACATCACTCTGCTTATGGTCGGGAAAGTACAAAACAGCATTGAGTTAGGACAAAGCAGGCAGAACTCACCCCTGCCTCTTTCTTTTCTTTTTTTCTCTCCTACCAGTGTCATGAAGACCTCATGAATTGCAGAAGGCTGGAGATTTGTTTGTTTTTATCCAAAGGCAAAGCAGTGCACTTGGTATTTGTTTTTGTGAAATTAGAAACCATAGCTCAAACCATCAAGAGAAGGTGAGGGTAAGGAGTATATGCCAGTGCCTTTGCAGAGTTTACTTTTCTAGGTCCATGATATATTTGTTCTTTGAAAAATAAGAAACATGATTTCACATAGAAATTCTGAGAGTAGCTTTTTTTTTTTTTTTTTTTAAAGTAGAGGGTAAAAGGTTTCTGTGATCTAAAGGGAAATCAGAGTATAGTCTTGTTTTTTCAGTGTAGTGATGAAATGCCAATTCTTAGAGACCTTGAAGGGACTGAACAAACAAAGCTGACTGAATACAAGTTAATGAAGCCAAAAAGCGAGAAAACTGTTTGCATGTTATCTGTATACCTGGGTTTTCACTAGGTAAACGTGGCCAAAGAGGGAACGGAAAAGTTCCTGGTGTGAGGCTCGGTCTGGAGGAAAGATCACTCACAGAATAGGACACAGGAAAGGGCTTGTGGAATATTCTGGTAGCTTGCAGTGCTTCTGTTTCTACTCTCAGATTTGAATGTTTCTGCCTGATTTCCCTTTGTAAAGCAAGGCTTAAAAAATCCCAGCTTTATTGAAGTGTAATTAACATATTGTAAATTGCGCATATTTAAGCCCTGTCATTTAATGTGTTTCACATAAGGCTTGCCTGGTGGCTCAGATGGGAAAGAAATCTGCCTGCAATGCAGGAGACCCAGGTTCAATCCCTGGATTGGGAGGATGCCCTGGAGAAAAAATGGCAACCATTCCCAGTATTCCTGCATGGAGAATTCCAGGGACAGAGGGGCCTAGTGGGCTATAGTCCATGGGGTCACAAAGAGTGTGGCACAGTTGAGCGGCTAACACTTTTTCGCTTCACTTTTACATATGTATACAGACTCACTACAATCAAGATGTGCGATGTTTAAGTGGCTGAAATAAATATTAAAGGCTCAGCTGATGTATGCCTCAGGGAGCCTCTGGAGACCTGGTAAGTCCTGCTCTAAGCAGGGCTGGGGCTGATGGGGTGAGCAGACGTCAGGGATACACTTCCTTGTGCTGTGGCTCAAATAGACATCTGCTTTTAACTGTTGTGAATCTCATATCCGGCATCATTGGAAATTATCCACCTTTTTTTTTTTTTTTTTGGTGCTTCTTGCTCAGGATAGTGCAATCTAAACCAGATAACTATCAGAACAGTTGTCCTCAGAGTTGTTTTTGAAATCCTTGTGCTTTATTGATCAGTCAGTGTTTTGGGGAAGAGAGGAATAGCAAATAAAAGTGAAGAGGAGGGGAAAGAAAGGGGTTAAGGGTCAAAGCCAAGGGAATCTGGGGTCTTACTGTCATGATTTAAAAAATCCTTTTACAGAGAGGATATCTGTGACTCCTCCTGCCAACATCTCTCCCTTCAAGGATACTGCTGGTCTGCTTTCTGTAATGTAGCTTTAGTTTTCATTTTGTAGACTTTTATGTAAATGGAATCTAATAGTCTGAATTCTTTTCCCCTGTCTGCTTTCATCAGCATCATTATTTTAAGAGTCAGGCATGGTGTTGCCTGTACCAATAAATCTATTCCTTTTCAGAGCTGAGTGTCATTCCCTTGTATGGTTATATCAGCTCACTTACCAGAATGAACTGGTTATATCAGATCATTGTTCATTTACCTTTTAGTGGATTTGTGGGTTGTTTCTGGGTATTGGCTGTTACAAAGAGTGCTATAAACATTTATGTATAAGTCTTTGCATTAGTTCAGTTGAGTTGCTCAGTCATGTCCAACTCTTTGCAACCCCATGGACTGCAGCACGTCAGGCTTCCCTGCCCATCACCAACTCCTGGAGCTTACTGAAACTCATGTCCACTGCATTGGTGATGCCATCGAACCATCTCATCGTCTGTCATTCCCTTCTCCGCCTGCCTTCAATCTTTCCCAGCATCAGGGTCTTTTCAAATGAGTCAGCTCTTCACATCAGGTGACCAAAGTATTGGAATTTCAGCTTCAGCATCAGTCCTTCCAATGAATATTCAGAACAGAATTCCTTTAGGATGGACTGGTTGGGTCTCCTTGCAGTCCAAGGAACTCTCAAAGGTCTTCTCCAACACCACAGTTCAAAAGCATCAATTCTTTGGCGCTCAACTCTATTTATAGTACAACTCTCACATCCATACATGACTACTGGAAAAACCACAGCTTTGACTAGATGGACCTTTGTAGGCAAAGTAATGTCTCTGCTTTTTAATAATGCTGTCTAGGTTGGTTATAGCTTTTCTTCCAAGGAGCAAGTCTCTTTTAATTTCATGGCTGCAGTCACCATCTGCAGTGATTTTGGAGCCCCCCAAAATAAAGTCTCTCACGGTTTCCACTGTTTCCCTATCTATTTGCCATGAAGTGATGGGACCGGGTGCCATGATCTTAGTTTTCTGAATATAGAGCTTTAAGCTAACTTTTTCACTCTCCTCTTTCACTTTCATCAAGAGGCTCTTGAGTTCTTCTTCACTTTCTGCCATAAGGGTGGTGTCATCTTCATATCTGAGGTTATTGATAATTCTCCCGGCAATCATGATTCCAGCTTGTGCTTCATCCAGCCCAGCCTTTCTCATGATGTACTCTACATATAAGTTAAATAAGCAGGGTGACAATATACAATCTTGACATACTCCTTTCCCGATTTGGAACCAGTCTGCTGTTCCATGTCTAGCTCTAACTGTTGCTTCTTAACCTCCATACACATTTTCTCAGGAGGCAGGTCAGGTGGTCTGGTATTCTCATCTCTTTAAGAATGTTCCATGGTTTGTTGTGATCGACACAGTCAAAGGCTTTGGCATAGTCAATACAGCAGAAGTAAATGTTTTTCTGGAACTCTCTTGCTTTTTCAATGATTCAACAGATGTAGGCAATTTGATTGCCTCTCTGGTTCCTCTGCCTTTTCCAAATCCAAATTGAATACCTGGAAGTTCATGGTTCACGTACCATTGAAGCCTGTCTTGGAGAATTTTGAGCATCACTTTGATAGAGAGTGAGATGAGTACAACTGTGTGGTAGTTTGAGCATTCTTTGGCATTGCTTTCCTTTGGGATTGAAATGAAAACAGATCTTTTCCAGTCCTGTGGCCATTGTTGAGTTTTCCAAATTTGCTGGCATATTGAGTGCAGCACTATGACAGCATCATCTTTGAGGATTTGAAACAGCTCACTGGAATTCCATCACCTCCACTAGCTTTGTTTGTAGTCATACTTTCTAAGGCCCACTTTACTTCACATTCCAGGATGCCTGGCTCTAGGTGAGTGATCTTCATTACCTCCACAGTAGTCTGGCCACAGGTCAAACAACAAGGAGGGAACACAACCCTGCCCATCAACAGTAAATTGGATTAAAGATTTACTGAGCATGGCCCCACCCATCAGAATAAGAAGAAAAATGTTAAGAATAAAACTGGGAATTTCCCTCTCAATCAGTCTCTCCCATCAAGAAGCTTCCATAAGCCTCTTATCCTTGTCCATCAAAGGGCAAACAGAATGAAAACCACAATCACAGAAAACTAATGAGTTTGATCATATGGATCAAAGCCTTGTCTAACTCAATGAAACTCTGAACCATGTCATGTAGGGCCACCAAAGATGGACAGGTCATGGTGGAGAGTTCTGACAAAATGTGGTCCACTGGAGAAAGGGATGGCAAACAACTTCAGTATTTTTGACTTAAGAACCCCATGAACAGCATGAAAAAGCAAAAATATAAGATGCTGAAAGATGAACTCCCCAGGTTGGTAGGTACCCAATATGCTACTGGAGATCAGTGGAGAACTAACTCCAGAAAGAATGAAGAGATGGAGCCAAAGCAAAAACAACACCCAGTTGTGGATGTGACTGGTGATGGAAGTAAAGTCCAATGTTGTAAAGAGCAATATTGCATAGGAACCTGGAATGTTAGGCCCATGAATCAAGGCAAATTGGAAGTGGTCAGAGGATGGCAAGAGTGAACGTCAACATTCTGGGAGTCAGCGAACTAAAATGGACTGGAATGGGTGAATTTAACTCAGATGACCATTATATCTACTATTGTGGGCAGGAATCCCTTAGAAGAAACAGAGTAGCTATCATAGTCAACAAAAGAGTCCAAAATGCAGTACTTGGATACAATCTCAAAAATGACAGAATGATTTCTGTTTGTCTCCAAGGCAAACCATCCAATATCAGAGTAATCCAAGTCTATGCCCTGACCAGCAATGCTGAAGAAGCTGAAGTTGAACAGTTGTATGAAGACATACAAGACCTTCTAGAACTAACACTCAAAAAAGATGTCCTTTTCATTATAGGGGACTGGAATGCAAAAGTACGAAGTCAAGACATAACTGGCTGCTGCTGCTGCTGGTAACTCTGTGCAACCCCAGAGACGGCAGCCCACCAGGCTCCCCCGTCCCTGGGATACTCCAGGCAAGAACACTGGAGTGGGTTACCATTTCTTTCTCCAATGCATGAACGTGAAAAGAGAAAGTGAAGTCGCTCAGTCATCTCTGACTCTTTGATACCCCATGGACTGCAGCCCACTGGGCTCCTCCGTCCATGGGATTCTCCAGGCAAGAGTACTGAGTGGGGTGCCATTGGAGTAACAAGCAAATTTGGCCTTGGAGTACAGAATGAAGCAGGGCAAAAGCTAATAGAATTTGGCAAGAGAACGTACTGGTCATAGCAAACACCGTTTTCCAACAACATAGAAGATGATTCTACACATGGACATCACTGGATGGTCAATACTGCAATCAGATTGATTACATTCTTTGCAGCCAAAGATGGAGAAGCTCTATACAGTCAGCAAAAACAAGACCGGGAGCTGACTGTGGCTCAGATCATGAACTCCTTATTGCCAAATTCAGACTTAAATTGAAGAAAGTAGGGAAAACCACTAGAACATTCAGGTATGACCTAAATCAAATCACTTATGATTATACAGTGGAAGCGACAAATAGATTCAAGGGATTAGATCTGATAGAGTGCCTGAAGAACTATGGGCAGAGGTTCATGACATTGTACAGGAGGCAGTGATCCAGACCATTTCCAGGAAAAAGAAATGCAAAAAGGAAAATGGTTGTCTAAGGAGGCCTTACAAATAGCTGAGAAAAGAATAAAAGTAAAAGGCAAAGGAGAAAAGGAAAGATATACCCATTTGAATGCAGAGTTCCAAAGAATAGCAAGGAGAGATAAGAAAGCATTCCTTAGTGATCAGTGCAAAGAAATAGAGGAAAATAATAGAATGGGAAAGACTAGCAATCTCTTCAAGAAACTTAGAGATACCAAGGGAACATTTCATGCAAAGATGGGACCAATAAAGCACAGAAAAATTATGGACCTAACAGAAGCAGAAGATATTAAGAAGAGGTGGCAAGAATACACAGAAAGTTAAAGTGAAAGTGAAGTCAGTCCGTCGTGTCCGACTTTTTTGCGACCCCATGGACTGTAGCCCCCAGGCTCCTCCATCCCTGGGATTCTCCAGGCAAAAGTACTGGAGTGGGTTGTCATTTCTTTCTCCAGGGGATCTTCCTGACCCAGGGATTGAACCCGGGTCTCCTGTATTGTAGGCAGACGCTTTACCATCTGAGCCAAAAGAACTATATGAAAAACATCTTCATGACCCAGATAAGCACAATGGTGTGATCACTCACTTAGAGCCAGACATGCTGGAATGTGAAGTCAAGTGGGCCTTAGGAAGCATCACTACAAACAAAGCTAGTGGAGGTGATAGAATTCCAGTGAGCTGTTTCAAGTCCTGAAAGATGATGCTGTCAAAGTGCTGCACTCAATATGCCAGCAAATTTGGAAAACTCAGCAGTGGCCACAGGACTGGAAAATGTCTGTTTTCATTTCAATCCCAAACAAAGGCAATGCCAAAGAATGCTCAAATTACCACACAGTTGTACTCATCTCACACTCTATCAAAGTGATGCTCAAAATTCTCCAAGAGGCTTCAATGGTACGGGAACCATGAACTTCCAGATGTTTAAGCTGGATTTGGAAAAGGCAGAGGAACCAGAGATCAAATTGCCAACATCCGTTGAATCACTGAAAAAGCAAGAGAGTTCCAGAAAAACATCTACTTCTGCTGTATTGACTATGCCAAAGCCTTTGACTGTGTCGATCACAACAAACCATGGAACATTCTTAAAGAGATGAGAATACCAGACCACCTGACCTGCCTCCTGAGAAAATTTGTATGGAGGTTAAGAAGCAACAGTTAGAGCTAGACATGGAACAGCAGACTGGTTCCAAATCGGGAAAGGAGTATGTCAAGGTTGTATATTGTCACCCTGCTTATTTAACTTATATGTAGAGTACATCATGAGAAAGGCTGGGCTGGATGAAGCACAAGCTGGAATCATGATTGCCGGGAGAATTATCAATAACCTCAGATATGAAGATGACACCACCCTTATGGCAGAAAGTGAAGAAGAACTCAAGAGCCTCTTGATGAAAGTGAAAGAGGAGAGTGAAAAAGTTAGCTTAAAGCTCTATATTCAGAAAACTAAGATCATGGCACCCGGTCCCATCACTTCATGGCAAATAGATAGGGAAACAGTGGAAACCGTGAGAGACTTTATTTTGGGGGGCTCCAAAATCACTGCAGATGGTGACTGCAGCCATGAAATTAAAAGAGACTTGCTCCTTGGAAGAAAAGCTATAACCAACCTAGACAGCATTATTAAAAAGCAGAGACATTACTTTGCCTACAAAGGTCCATCTAGTCAAAGCTGTGGTTTTTCCAGTAGTCATATATGGATGTGAGAGTTGGACTATAAAGAAAGCTTAGTGCCGAAGAATGATGCTTTTGAACTGTGGTGTTGAAGACTCTTGAGAGTCCCTTGGACTGTGAGGGACCGATCCAGTCCATTCTAAAGGAGATCAGTTCTGAATATTGATTGAAAGGACTGATGCTGAAGCTGAAATTCCAATACTTGGCCACCTGATGTGAAGAGCTGACTCATTTGAAAAGACCCTGATGCTGGGAAAGATTGAAGGCAGAAGGAGAAGGGGACGACAGAGGGTGAGTTGGTTGGAATGCATCACTGATGCAATGCACATGAGTTTGTGTAAGCTCCAGGAGTTGGTGATGGACAGGGAAGCCTGGCATGCTGCAGTCCATGGGATTGCAAAGAGTCGAACATGACTGAGAGACTGAACTCATCTGAATGAAGATAATGGTGATCTCCTTCAAAAGATCCATGCAGGCACTCGCACTGAGTGCCCTGGACCCTGAAGCAGGCCACCACCAACCCACGCCCCCACGGAAACTCCTGGACACTCACGGGCAGGTCCAGTCTAGTCTCTTGTGGGGTCACTACTCCTTTCTCCTGGGTCCTGGTGCACACAAGGTTCTGTTTGTGCTTTCCAAGACTCTATTTTCCCAGTCCTGTGTAAGTTCTGGCAGCTCTATGTTGGGTTAATGGTGACCTCCTCAAAGAGGCCTTATGCCATACCCAGGTCCATTGCACCCAGAGCCCCTGGCCCCATAGCAGGCTACTACTGACCTGTACCTTCAGAGGAGACACTCAAACACAGTTCTGGCTCAGTTTCTGCAGGGTCTCTGGGTCCTGGTGCACACAAGGTTTTTTTGAGCCCTCTGAGTATCTTTGGAGAGGATATGCCTTTGTAAAGACATATGCATTTATTTCTTCTAGGTAAATACCTAGAAATGGAATTGAAGGGTAGTTTTATGTTTAATTAAAAAAAGAAAACAGTTTTAAGAAACTGCTATGCTGTTTTTGAAAGTGGTTTAGTCATTTACCATTCCCAGTATTTGTGTTTGAGGGTTCCAGTTACTGCACATCCTCTCCAGCACTTGGTATGGTCAAATCTTTTTAATTTTAGAAATTCTAACCAGACAACCTGATCTGCCTCTTGAGGAATCTGTATGCAAGTCAGGAAGCAACAGTTAGAACTGGACATGGAACCACAGACTGGTTCCCAATAGGAAAAGGAGTAAGTCAAGGCTGTATATTGTCACCCTACTTATTTAACTTATATGCAGAGTACATCATGAGAAATGCTAGACTGGAAGAAACACAAGCTGGAATCAAGATTGCCAGGAGAAATATCTATAACCTCAGATATGCAGATGACACCACACTTATGGCAGAAAGTGAAGAGGAACTAAAAAGCCTCTTGATGAAAGTGAAAGAGGAGAGTGAAAATGTTGGCTTAAAGCTCAACATTCAGAAAACAAAGATCATGGCATCTGGTCCCATCACTTCATGGGAAATAGATGGGAAAACAGCAGAAACAGTGTCAGACTTTATTTTGGGGGCTCAAAAATCACTGCAGATGGTGACTGCAGCCATGAAATTAAAAGATGCTTACTCCTTGGAAGAAAAGTTATGACCAACCTAGATAGCATATTCAAAAGCAGAGACATTACTTTGCCGACTAAGGTCCATCTAATCAAGGCTATGGTTTTTCTTGTGGTCGTGTATGGATGTGAGAGTTGGATTGTGAAGAAGGCTGAGTGCCGAATTATTGATGCCTTTGAACTGTGGTGTTGGAGAAGACTCTTGAGAGTCCCTTGGACTGCAAGGGGATCCAACCAGTCCATTCTGAAGGAGATCAGCCCTGGGATTTCTTTGGAAGGACTGTTGTTGAAGATGAAACTCCAGTACTTTGGACAACTCAAGAAAGAGTTGACTCATTGGAGATGATGCTGGGAGGGATTGGGGGCAGAGGGAGAAGGGGACAACGGAGGATGAGATGGCTGGATGGCAATACTGACTCGATGGATGTGAGTCTGAGTGAACTCTGGGAGTTGGTGATGGACAGGGAGGCCTGGTGTGCTGTGATTCATGGGATCGCAAAGAGTTGGACACTGCCGGGAGCGTGAGGAACTCCGCCTGTGGCAAAGGTCATGAGGAAGGAGGCTCGGCATACGCAAATGTGGGATTGAGCCTCAGGAAACCCCCTGTTCCTGAGCGTCTACCCCCAAAACCAGAGTCTGCCTACTTTACTGCTTTATGCTTTCACCTATACCTCTGACTTTATGGGGAACTATCCCCCACCACCTCTCTCGGAGAAGGAGTTAACCTACAGCTCCAGTTAATAAAAATTCCTGGGCGTGACAAGAGTGTTTCAACTTACAAACTCCTCTGAAGGTTCTCTAGCCTGCCTGAACAGGTTTGTCCGGCCACATGTGATTGTTTACAGCCTCCCAACCATGAGAGGCATGAGATGTTTTAAACTTTCTAAAGACAGATTCTTTTAGGAAGTTAGAAATTATTAGTATAGTGGGTTGACTAGGAATTATATTGGTGAAGGGTTTTTCATTTATTGGGCCAATGTTTGCTGCTAAATCTCCATATTCCCTGCCCTTATAATGAATATAACTAGCATATAGGAGAAATAAGTATTAACCTTTAAGATTAATCATGTTAACCTTAGGCTACGTAAATTCCTTTCTTAATTGTAACCCACTACACCCTCACCCTATAGGAATACAACTTTATCTGGTACCTTCGGAGGGTGGCACCTGGTTTAAGAAAAATCACCCCTGGAAAATAAGTTTTCTGGTTGACTGACCATTATCAGAAAGAAAGGATCATAAAATGTTAGCAGGTCTCATGGCCAGAAGATGATGTAAAACCCCTAAGACCTTTTGTATACATTTATATGAAGCACTTGAATTTGATAAATGTCAGGACTGCTGACCCCCGCGTGACTTTAAAATTTCCATTTGTCTCTATGTGTAAAAAAAAGATATATAAGCAAACTTGAAAATAAAGAAATTGGACCAGTTCCTGGAAAGACTGGTTTCCCCCGTGTGGTCTTTTCTTCTTTTCTGGCTGAATTCCCATCTGAAGCATGGAGGCTCACCATGTCTACTTACTTGCCCTGGCTTCTAAGAACCACACGAGAGGGAGCCCAAGGCGGGGCACCCTCTGCTATTCAAGTGGGCGCCGGTGGCCTACGTAGATGGTGCAAGTTCCTTGTCTTCGAGTTTTTGGTTTTTCACGTAAACCAAGTTATTCAGCCTCTTTTTCTCCACTAGTATTTTCCTACTACACTATTTCTTTTTAATCTCCCTCCATATCTTTAATTAAGCAATTAATTCCTAGGACACTGACTTTGTCCCTGCTTCAAATTACCCTGGATCCACCGGGACTGGACCCTGGCAGGACACAACTGAGCAACTGAACTGAACTGAACTGAATGTGTGAATAGGCACCAAATTACAGTTTTAACTTGAAGTTTTCCTAATTGCTAATGATAATGAGCATTTTTTCAAGTGACTATTTGTCATCTTCTTGGATGATATGCATGTTTAAATCCTTTTTACCCATTAAAATAAAAAGTGGGTTATTTGCTTTCTTATAATTGAGTTTAGGTGGATACTTAATCTATTCTGGATGCAAGGACTTTAGCAGATACATGATTCTCAGTATTCTTTCCCAGTCTGTGGCTTATCTTTTTGGTTCTCTGTGTCTTTCAAAGAGCAGATGTTCTTGATTTGATGCAATCCAGTTTACCTTTTTATTTTTTTAATGGAATGTGCTTTTGGTGTTGTTTCTAAGGAATTTCTGATTTTCTCATGTGTTTCCCTCTAGAAGTTTTATTGTCTTGTTTGTATTTAGGTCTATAAATATATTTTCAGGTAATTTTTATATACGGTGCAAGTATGTGTCAAAGTTTAATTATTTTTTGATATGGATATGAAATCATTCAAGCACCATTTGTTGAAATGATTATTCTTTCCCCATTGAATTACCTTTGTATCTTTGTCTAAAACCAATTGACCATGTTCGTGTGGTTCTATTTCTGGAAACTTTATTATGTTTCATTGATCTATTTACCTGTCTTGGCACCAATACTATGCTTTCTTGATCTCTGTTGTTTCATAAGGTTAGAAGTAAGGTAGTGAAAGACCTTCATATTTGTTGTTTCTCAAAGTTGCTCTTCTTCTGGTAAGTCCTTTGCATTTTCATATGAGTTTTAAAGTCATCTTGTCAATGTCAACAAAAATGCCCATTGGGATTGTGTTAAATCTGCAAATTTATTTGGGGATAGTTAATTTTCCTTGTTAATGTTTTACTCCATTTTTAGTTTATTTAAATACTCTGTTTTGTGTTATGTATCTGATAATTCCTAGGACTCTAATTCTGCTGACAATTGTCTCTGCTGATTCTCATTCATGACAATTTAAGTAATTATGCACCTTTGGAGCTTGAATTCATGTTCTGGGGGCTTTGTCTTTGGGACTCTTTTGAGCTTGAGTTGACGACATTTCTCTCCACAGTTGATATGAGTTTGCTTCTAACTGGTACCCCAGGAAGCTAACAATCTTTGTTAAGTTAATGTTCTGCCTATTTTTCTTCCCTAAACTACTTTGGTAGTACAAATTGAAATCTTAAACCCTTCTGAGGGCAAGCATGGGATCGCATGTGCTTGGAGAGATTCTCCCCCTCCTGAGAGCAGACTAAGAGAGATGAATTTTCTTATCATCTTTGTCAGCAAGCCAACTTCAGTATTCCATTTCTCCACTGACTGTATAGTCCTGATGCAACTGGGACTTTACATGAGGGTCTCAGTTCCAACTTCCACTTTCTCTTCCTGGCTCCTGTGTGGTGGTCAGAAGTGAGGCTCTTTATTATCAAGATGGGCAAAGATAGACACATTGACTGTTGCGGCTACTTATCACCTAGTTTCCAGCATCTTCCTCCCTTTTGCTCCTGATCTCTCCTGATTGTCTTTTTCCCTTCAAGCTAAGTTCTGCATTTCAGTGGGGGATAGTTACATCTTATTCAGTATTTCTTTGGTATTTCATTTTTGTGTTGGAAGGGATTTTACTTTTTTTATATACTATCTAGCATATCTTCATATACTAAATAAAGTAGAAATAAATTAGTTCCCTCCCCCCCCCCCCATTTAGTATCCATCTTAATGCCAGATCCACATGAAAGATGGCCAGATGTCATACGATCATGAGGCACTGCAAGGGACAAGAGGCGTTCCACCACATGGGGGGGGGAGGGTTGTTGACAATGGTGTTCTCATTCACTTTCTTGCTTTCAATGTTTTGTAGCATATGGAGGTGTATATGCATGTGGCTATATGGATTTATTTTTACATTAACCCCCACAAAATAGACATATGACTTAAAAATATTCCTGCAAATAAACCATGGATGGTGACAACATTAACTGTGCAAGCACATGGAAATAGCAAGAGACAGGCAGAGTGAACACTCTTGCATCTAGGATGAGATCTTCATCAGTCTCATTTCTAATCACTACCAGAATTTAAGATCATTTTTTATTTTTTCTGTTTTATTTATTTTCTGTGAAGTTTGGTTTGATATAATTCCTAGGTCTATAAAACCCTATTTATTGTACCTGGTTTTCCATTTACTCTCATCAGCAGTGATATCACATAGAGGAGTTAGAATATAGTGAATCAGTCTTCCTGGGTTTGAATTCTGGGGCCACACCCTTCTAACTCTAAGACTTTAGCATGTTTCTTATCCCCAGTGCCTTAGATTTAACCACCTGTAGTAATATCTACCTCACAGGTCTCTCATGAGGATGAAAGAAGATGCATGGAGTGTTACACAAATAAGCTCTTGCAATAACCTAGCATGTAGCAGATTTTAAAAGAGTGACTCTCCCTTCTGTTTTCCTGATACAGATGAGTTAGGAAGCACAGATAAGAATTTGTAAGTAAATTTGCATTGTAAAGGGTGAAGTGATATGACAAAACAAAGAATTATGAAGGTAATTCTGTAAACCAGGAGCCTTCCCCTGGAGTACATCAGAGTTGTAGAAAGGAGAGGAACTTAGCAGGACAATGTTTAGGAAGTTCAGGGATGGAGTTCATGTCACAATTTGGATGTTTTTTTTCCCTTTGGGAAAGCCATTTTTAAATTTTAAAAATTCTTTATTGAAGTATAGTTAATTTAGAATGTTTCAGATGAGAAATTTTCTATTTTAAACTCATGAAATAGGTGAAACTCTGCCTATAGTTATCTTCCAAACAGTCCAGTATTCTGGCACTTAGGCAGCTCTGTTTTTATTGTTTCCCTAACTCTGACTGCTGTGTGGCCGGGAACAAGCCTCCTACCATCTCTGTGTTTCCCTTCTTTCTCCACATGTGGAAAGAAGATCCCAGTGTCTTTCCTGAGTGAATCTCAGAGCCAAGAGTGGATATTTGTTTCATGTTTCAGCTGAAGGGTAAGCATCCTTTTCCCTTTGGCAGTCGTCAGTGACACAAGCTTGTCTGTTGAAAGAGGCAGTCTTCTGTGTGGTGTGCAGCTATGCTGTGTTGGAGGCCTCTTTATGGTACATCCTTTGCCAGGGTTAGGCACCTCCTGCTATTAGTGGGATGTTATTGCCTATCCAAGGCAAGCCTGGCTCCTACCTTTTCCCTGTGGAATTCCTCAGCCTATGGCTGCACATCAAAGAGGCAAGATGTTCTTTTCACCGCTCACCACACAGACGGTCTTTAACAGGCTATCTGCACTTCCATTGGGCTTCTGACAGACACACAGCTGGCTCCTTCTAAGTGTCTGTCTTTTGTTGAAAAAGATCATCATCTACAGTCTTTGATACAAAGAAAAGGAAAAAAAAGCAAAATACAGGCTGCTGCTGCTGCTAAGTCTCTTCAGTCGTGTCCAACTCTGTGCGACACCATAGACGGCAGCCCACCAGGCTCCCCCATCCCTGGGATTCTCCAGGCAAGAACACTGGAGTGGGTTGCCATTTCCTTCTCCAATGCATGAAAGTGAAAAATGAAAGTGAAGTCTCTTAGTTGTGCTCGACTCTTAGTGACCCCATGGACTGCAGCCTACCACGCTCCTCCATCCATGGGATTTTCCAGGCAACAGTGTATTGTAGTTATATAGGATTATTCCCAGGTCAAGATTCTGCCCATAAACTCAAAGGAAACTAATGAAAATAATGCCACAGTATCTTTTAATTTACTTATCTGACTATTGTGTCTCTTAGTGGTTACTATCTTTATCTTCTGAGAAAATGGTGAAGATGTGTTGTGAAGAAAAGGAGAGAAAAGAATTACAGAGCTTTCAGGAGAAAAGAAAGATCAGAAAGTGAGTTTCCTTGTCTTACAGACCCTTATAGGCCTGGCAAGTTTCCTGGCTGGCCCTCTGTGTGAGTGTGCAAGGTTGCATTTGGGTGAAGGATGGAGGCACGCTGTTTCTTTTCCTCTGCAGAGATTGTAGCAGACACTTGGAGCTCTTCCATTTCTAGCTGTGTGACATTACCTGGATGACTCCGTTTTCATTCCTCAGTCTCCTCATCTCTCAAATGAGAGTCATATTGGCATCTTCCTGATGCCACAGCAGTTTCCCAGGTGGCACTAGTGGTAAAGAATAGAACTAAGAAAGTGATCATTAATTGTGAGGTGGTCACAAAACTAGACACTTGATCCACAAAGTCTAATTTGGACCTCCCACCAACCATGGCATGCCCGCACGAGTGCAGGCTGCCAGTGCAGGCAACATCAGAGATTCAAGTTTGATCCCTGGCTGGGAAAGCTTCCCCTGGAGAAGAAGACAGCAACCCATCCCAGTATTCTTGCCTGGGAAATCCCATGGAGAGAGGAGCCTGGCAGGTTATAGTCCATGGGGTCGCAAAAGCACTGATACAACTTAGCAACTTAACAACAAGAACACCACCACCACCACCTACTGGTGGTGTCCTCTAATTGCAGGCTAACAGGGTGTTGCCAGGAGAAATGAAATGTCTTCTCAAGGACAGGGTTGGAATCCTGACCTCCAAAGGGCTAATGATGTCTGTCACACACTGTTGATTTGCTGTGATGAGTATGGTGTAACTGACTTCAGGATTCTACAATCCATTTACTAGAATGACTTAGGATGATACATTTTATGCTTAGGTTAAAAAAGTCAAAGTCTCGAAGATAAATAGATTTCCCTTTGCTTCTCAGCCCAAAATACAGATAGAAATAAAAAATCCTTCAGAGTGTCTAGAGATTGCTTTGCTCGGTATGATGATCACCAGTAAGTATCAAGATGTGCTCAAGGATTCTATTATTAGCACTATAAGGTTTAAATTAACTAAAGAGGCTTTCCAACCTGTTAGAAAGCACTATACCTCTTAAAACAACGGAACACTCTAAGAGCATTACAACACTATGCAAGAAATTAAAAAAAAAATAGTCTCTGGCCCCAGCTGACTTTTGTTTTTTTGTTTTTGATGTTTGTGTTACAATGAAAGCTTTCCTTCCAGATAGGATGAACATGATGGTTGCCAGTTAACTGACCTGATCATTTATCTTTAATGTCTGGATGAGATGTGTCACTGGCTGAGCAATGCAGCCCCTTGGCAGAGCTGCCCAGGCCCCCAGGGAGCACTGTCAGCAGCTGCTATTACTAATTTAGTTGGCATCTTGCATTATGTTTAAAGATCACCAGGACTCAGTGCTATGGGATTATGAAGTCCTCAGACAGGAGGGGCCCACTCACAGAGCCTCAGCCACAGTCTGAGCACTCCGTGATATTGCGTTACAAGGATACAAGAGAAACAGCTCTAGCATTTGAAAGTAGGGTGCAGCATAATTACAGGCAATTAACTAAGGGCTCCTTGGGCAGCAGCTCAACCTGAGACTGTATCTGATAGGCCTTCAGGGCCAGAGAGATGGGGAGAGACCTTATTTTAGCTGGGTTAGGGAAGAAAATGGCAAAGGCTGCGGCTGATAGGAGTACATAATGTATAATGGGAAATGAAAAGCTTCTACTTCTGTGTTTGAAACTGTATGAAGCAATCACTTTCAACTACTCTGTGCAGTACTGTCAGTCTGGGTGGGGTTCCTTTTCATGCCCTCTTACAGGACTGGAGACAATGGTAAAGGGAAGGTGGAGCAGGAACCGAATAGAGGCAAAGTGCATTAGCAACTTTCAGGTGCAACTCCCCGTTCTCTACACAACAGAAACGTTTTTAGATGATGATTTGGCGTATTCTTTCTATGACACAAGTCATTGCTAAACTTGGACATACTTGCTAGATATAAATGCACAGTGAATGCTTTTCCAGACCTCTTTCTTTCCTCTGCTGAAATCAACACTTGTATTTGTTATGTATGCTGATTCCAGATAAAATGCAAGCAATTCATTCTGGAAAAATAGGATTTGTTTTCTTATATATTTGCTCTAGTTTGGTGAAACTGCTTTGCATGACAACAGAAATGTACTGTTAGGCTGAGGGAAAGTGTTTTTTTTTTAATATTAGATAGAGTGCTGATCTTCCTGTAACTTTGAGGAGTAAACGTTTGTGCACAGAATGACTTCTATTAACTAAGGTGAGATTATTTCAGGAAAAACCCTATCTTTCAAAGGGAGAATGGGGATAAAATTATGAAGAAAAAATTATGTAGGAATGAGAAAAAATTATGTAGGCTCATGAGAAATTAGGGTACCAGTTCTGTGCAAATGTCAGTGAATACTCAATGAATGTATTTACAATAGCGAGCACTGCAGGAAGTAGTCCTGGGAGAAATAGAAGACACTAAGGGATCATTCTAAAACCCCAAGACAAATAACTTTGCTGCACACATAGGTTTTACCTACTGTTCACTGGCAGTGTATTATTTGTAACGGGTATATGCCATCTCCATCTATTATGTCACTGGGCTACTGGAAGATTGTCCTTGCCTCAAGCTAATCCCAGGCACAACGTTCCATGTCACAATGTTCATCTCCTTTTCACCTTAAAGGGTGGGGTTTTCTATTTACCTAAGAATCTTCAGACTTTGATATTTGGCTGTGGTCCTGTACATCTCTCCTCTTGCCCCTGGGAGGAAGTGAGACTCCTTAATTACTCGGGGCAGTCAGCATCTGCATTTTCTAAGTGTGTATCTGGATTCTGCAAGCATTTGCCCTCTTGCTCATTCTCTGTAACTGTAAAGGTACTGGATGAAGTTACTTAGGGATTAACTCTCAGCTCTCCTCCTTCCTTCCCTGCCTCCTACCATTCCCTCCCTCCCTGTTCTTTTTTATTTTGTTAGTGGGGAGGATCACTGATTTTTTTTTTTTTCTTAATGTGAAAGTTGCTCAGTCGTGTCTGACTCTTTGCGACCCCATGGACTATACAGTCCATGGAATTCTCCAGGCCAGAATACTGGAGTGGGTGGCCATTCCCTTCTCCAGGGGATCTTCCCAACACAGGAATCAAACCTAGGTCTCCCTCATTGGAGGTGGATTCTTTACCAGCTGAGCCACAAGTGAAGCCCTTACATTTTTGTTTTAAATTTATTTTTAATTGATTGATGATTGGTTTACAATATTGGTTTGATTTCTGGCATACATCAACATGAATTAACCATAGGTGTACATATATCCCCTCCCTCTTGAATCTCCCTCCCTGAGATAAATGGAGGGAGTAGCATGGATATATACACTGATGCACGTAAATAGATAGCCGATGGGAATTTGCTCTATGACTCAAGGAACTCAAACTGGGGCTCTGTAATATACTAACTGCCTTTTTTAGAGTAGGGTTCACATATATACACTCACAGTGGTAAAGAATCCGCCTGCCAGTGCAGGAGACACAAGAGATGCCTGTTCAATCCCTGGGTCAGGAAGATCCCCTGGAGAAGGGAGTGGCAACCCACTCCAGTATTCTTGCCTGGACAATTCCATGGACAGTGGAGCCTGGCAGGCTAATGTCGGTGAAGTCTGGTCAGACATGACTAAGTAACTGAATACACAGGCACACGTGTAGAACAGATAGCTAGTGGCAACCTGCTGTATAGCATGAGGAGCTCAGCTGGGTGCTCCGTGATGTCCTAGAGGGGTGAGATGGGGAGGGTGAGGAGGGAAGCTGAAGAGGGAAGGGATATACGTATACTTATGGCTGATTCACCTTGTGGGATGGCAGAAACTAACACGACAGGGTAAAGCAATTATCCTCCAATAAAAGAAAGTTTATGTTTTATAGGTCAAAATTTGTTGAGGCAACAAACTCCCTAGGTGTGATCTTCTCGCTTAGTAGAAAGACCAGGTTTTGAAGTGTGATTTGGGTTGGATATTGCTTGAAATCAGTTCCAATACCAAGTTTCTGGAGGAAAGAAAGAGGAGCCGAGCGGTAGAGGGCACACAGACTGGGAGGTAGCAGGCAGGCGATACTCAGTTAGCTCTCCTTCCGTGGAGAACCACTGTGCGAAGCTGGGACAGTCATCCCACCTTGGGCCTGGGTGTTTTGACCTGTAGCATGAGAGCTTGAGATTTCTGGGAACTCTGTACTTTCTCCCCTTTCCTCAAGGCCTACCATTCTCTGTGCTGGTTGAAATGGACTTCTGAATTTTCAGCTCCCCTGTCCCCATTCCTCTTCCTTTTCATTTTTTGCAAGCACCCATCTTCACTTTTGTTTCGCTGTTCTTAGGGTTCATTATTTCACAGCAGGGAAAAGGAGAATCAGAAGGGTTAAGTGATTTTCTTAAGGTTGCACACTTAGTGACTAAGAACCTAAATGCATCTTTAGGGTTGGGCCCCTCTTTCTACCACAGTTCAGTTCAGTTCAGTTGCTCAGTCATGTCTGACTCTTTGTGACCGCATGGACTGCAGCAGGCCAGGCCTCCCTGTCCATCACCAACTCCTGGAGCTTACTCAAACTCATGTCCATAGAATCGTGATGCCATCCAACCATCTCATCCTCTGTTGTCCCCTTCTCCTCCCACCTTCAATCTTTCCCAGCATCAGGGTCTTTCCCAATGAGTCAGTTCTCCGCATCAGGTGGCAAAGTATTGGAGTTTCAGCTTCAGCATCAGTCCTTCCAATGAATATTCAGGACTGATTTCCTTTAGGATGGACTGGTTGGATCTCCTTACATGTCCATAGTTTCTCTCTTGTTCTGTCCTTGTGTTGCTTCTTATAGATAGTAAGACTCCTTCAGAAACAAAAGATAGGTTACAGGCAATCAGCTTGTATTTTTATCTCCGAACATGACAAGGACAGGGCCAGAGGGGGATGGGCCGTGGGCGCTGTGCCGAGGCTCCTCCTTCTGGGAGATGGGAAAGAAGCAGACCTGGGCAGCCTGAGCAGGTCCTGGGAATGTTGCTTGTCTCAGAAACAGGGGTGAGAGTGAGGCTAGGTGTTTAATGAATAGAATTTCACTGGGCAAGGCAGTGGGAAACAGCAATTGTGACACACCCAAACCCACATTCTAGGCTCTTCTCCAAATGCGAGCTGGGTGGTGCTGAGCACATGGCGACATGAACCTCTTCAGGCCTGAGTTACTTATACAGGAAGCATTTGTTGAGTATCAGTGTCAATACCTGGAGAAGGAAATGGCACCGCACTCCATCATTCTTGCCTGGAAAATGCCATGGACAGAGGAACCTGGCGCTCTGCAGTCCATGGGGTTGCAAAGAGTCGGACACGACTGAGTGACTAACATAACAGTGTCAGTAATAATAAAGAATCTGCTTCAGGAAAGGCTGGTTGCAGCGTGTGGGTTCAATAGTCATGGCTCCCAGGCTCTAGAGCACAGGCTCAATAGCTGTGGCACACGGGCTTAGTTGCTCCCCAGCATGTGAGATCTTCCTGGATCAGGGATCGACCCTGTGTCTCCTGCATTGGCAGGAGGATTCTTTACCACTGAGCCACCGGGAAGCACACACCCCCCCCACACCTTCTGGTTCTATATAGAACTGCATTGTATTTATAAGTCAATTAAAATAATTAAAAAGTAAATAGACAATTTCCTGGCTCTTACCTGTCTTACTAAGGCGGGCTTCCAGAGACTGAGAGCTCTCCCAGGCAGCTACCTACAGGAGTCCTGAGTATCGTCCTTTCCCTGCTCTATCACTGGTACTGGCAACTTCGCCAGGCAGCTGCTGTCTAGCAGGCATCCTTTTCTCTTAGATGGCTGTTGTTGAGTCAGGCCATGGTCTCAATGCCACCCTGTCCCTGCTTACTGACCAAGGGCAGACTCCTTCGCAGTGCTACACACACACCTGCAGAAGATCCTAAATGAGGCCACTGGTGTCTGCAAAGTGAGGCACATACACACACACACACACACACACACACACACACATGTCCCCATGTCCAAGGAGTGGTAGCTGTGCGGGCGCAGGAGGGCCCAGAGGAGCTACTCCACATTCAAGGTCAGGAGGGGCAGTGGTGAGGAGATATCCCTCATCCAAGGTAAGGAGCAGTAGCTGTGCTTTGCTGGAGCAGCTGTGAAGAGATACCCCACGTCCAAGGTAAGAGAAACCCAAGTAAGATGGTAGGTGTTGCAAGAGGGCATCCGAGGGCAGACACACTGAAACCATACTCACAGAAAACTAGTCAGTCTAATCACACTAGGACCACAGCCTTGTCTAACTCAATGAAACTAAGCCATGCCTGTGAGGCCACCCAAGACAGGCGGGTCATGGTGGAAAGGTCTGACAGAATGTGGTCCACTGGAGAAGGGAATGGCAAACCACTTCAGTATTCTTGCCTTGAGAACCCCATGAACAGGATGAAAAGGCAAACTGATAGGATACTGAAAGAGGAACTCCCCAGGTCAGTAGGTGCCTAATATGCTACTGGAGATCAGTGGAGAAATAACTCCAGAAAGAATGAAGGGATGGAGCCAAAGCAAAAATAATACCCAGCTGTGGATATGACTGGTGATAGAAGCAAGGTCTGATGCTGTAAGAGCAATATTGCATAGGAACCTGGAGTGTCAGGTCAATGAATCAAGGCAAATTGGAAGTGGTCAAACAGGAGATGGCAAGAGTGAACGTCAACATTCTAGGAATCAGTGAACTAAAATGGACTGGAATGGGTGAATTTAACTCAGATGACCATTATATCTACTACTGTGGGCAGGAATTCCTTAGAAGAAATGGAGTAGCCATCATGGTCAACAAAAGAGTCCAAAATGCAGTACTTGGATGCAATCTCAAAAACGACAGAATGATCTCTGTTCATATCCAAGGCAAACCATTCCATATCACAGTAATCCAAGTCTATGCCCCAACCAGTAACGCTGAAGAAGCTGAAGTTGAATGGTTCTATAAAGACCTTTTAGAACTAACACCCAAAAAAGATGTCCTTATCATTATAGGGGACTGGAATGCGAAAGTAGGAAGTCAAGAAACACCTGGAGTCACAGGCAAATTTGGCCTTGGAGTATGGAATGAAGCAGAGCAAAGGCTAATAGAATTTTGCCAAGAGAATGCACTGGTCATAGCAAACACCCTCTTCCAACAACACAAGAGAAGACTCTACACATGGACATCACCAGATGGTCAACACTGAAATCAGATTGATTATATTCTTTGCAGCCAAAGATGGAGAAGCTCTATACAGTCAACAAAAAACAAGACCAGGAGCTGACTGTGGCTCAGATCATGAACTCCTTATTGCCAAATTCAGACTTAAATTGAAGAAAGTAGGGAAAACCACTAGACCATTCAGGTATGACCTAAATCAAATCCCTTATGAATATGCAGTGGAAGTGAGAAATAGATTTAAGGGACTAGATCTGATAGATGGAGTGCCTGATGAACTATGGAATGAGGTTTGTAACATTGTACAGGAGACAGGGATCAAGACCATCCCCATGGAAAAGAAATGCCAAAAAGCAAAATGGCTGTCTAAGGAGGCCTTAAAAATAGCTGTGAAAAGAAAAGAAGCGAAAAGCAAGGAGAAGAGGAAAGATATACCCATCTGAATGTAGGTTTTCAAAGAATAGCAAGAAGAGATAAGAAAGCCTCTTCAGCGATCAATGCAAAGAAAGAGAGGAAAACAACAGAATGGGAAAGACTGGAGATCTCTTCAAGAAAATTAGATATACCAAGAGAACATTTCATGCCAAGATTGGCTCGATAAAGGATAGAAATGGTCTGGACCTAACAGAAGCAGAAGATATTAAGAAAAGGTGGCAAGAATACACAGAAGAACTGTACAAAAAAGATCTTCACGACCCAGATAATCACGATGGTGTGATCACTCACCTAGAGCCAGACATCCTGGAATGTGAAGTCAAGTGGGCCTTAGAAAGAATCACTATGAACAAAGCTAGTGCAGGTGATGGAATTCCAGTTGAGCTATTTCAAATCCTAAAAGATGATGCTGTGAAAGGGCTACACTCAATATGCCTGCAAAATTGGAAAACTCAGCAGTGGCCAAAGGACTGGAAAAGGTCAGTTTTCATTCCAATCCCAAAGAAAGGCAATGCCAAAGAATGCTCAAACTACCATGCAATTGCACTCATCTCACATGCTAGTAAAGTAGTGCTCAAAATTCTCCAAGCCAGGCTTCAGCAATACGTGAATTGTGAACTTCCAGATGTTCAAGCTGGTTTTAGAAAAGGCAGAGAAACCAGAGATCAAATTGCCAACATCTGCTGGATCATGGAAAAGCAAGAGAGTTCCAGAAAAACATCTACTTCTGCTTTATTGACTATGCCAAAGCCTTTGACTGTGTGGATCACAACAAACTGGAAAATTCTGAGAGAGATGGGAATACCAGACCATCTGACCTGCCTCTTGAGAAACTTATATGCAGGTCAGGAAGCAACAATTAGAACTGGACATGGGACAACAGACTGGTTCCAAATAGGAAAAGGAGTACATCAAGGTTGTATATTGTCACCCTGGTTATTTAACTTATATGCAGAGTACATCATGAGAAACGCTGGACTGGAAGAAACACAAGCTGGAATCAAGATTGCCGGGAGAAGTATCAATAACCTCAGATATGCAGATGACACCACCCTTACGGCAGAAAGTGAAGAGAAACTAAAAAGCCTCTTGATGAAAGTGAACGAGTAGAGTGAAAAAGTTGGCTTAAAGCTCAACATTCAGTAAATGAAGATCATGGCATATGGTCCCATCACTTCATGGCAAATAGATGGGGAAACAGTGGAAACAGTGTCAGACTTTATTTTGGGAGGCTCCCAAATCACTGCAGATGGTGACTGCAGCCATAAAATTAAAAGATGCTTACTCCTTGGAAGAAAATTTATGACCAACCTAGATAGCATATTCAAAAGAAGAGACATTACTGTGCCAACAAAGGTCCGTCTAGTCAGGGCTATGGTTTTTCTTGTGTTCGTGTATGGATGTGAGAGTTGGACTGTGAAGAAAGCTGAGGGCCAAAGAATTGATGCTTTTGAACTGTGGTGTTGGAGAAGACTCTTGAGAGTCCCTTGGACTGCAAGGAGATCCAACCAGTCCATTCTAATGGAGATCAGCCCTGGGTGTTCTTTGAAATGACTGATGCTAAAGCTGAAACTCCAGTACTTTGGCCACCTTATGTGAAGAGTTGACTCATTGGAAAAGACTCTGATGTTGGGAGGGATTGGGGGCAGGAGGAGAAGGGGACAACAGAGGATGAGATGGCTGGATGGCATCACTGACTCGATGGACGTGAGTCTGAGTGAACTCTGGGAGTTGGTGATGGACAGGGAGCCCTGGCGTGCTGCAATTCACGGGGTCACAAAGAGTTGGAGACGACTGAGTGACTGAACTGAATATATGCATATATATAAAATTTAGCATAAATATATAAATCCCAATTTCTTCATTTTTTTCCATATCCAAAGAGAACCACTGTACTTGGCACATCACCCAAAAGAGGCAGCCCTTCTCACCTGGGGCATCATTTAGATGTGATGGAAAGTGCTAAGACCTCAGCGACCTCAGCAAGTATTTACTGAGTGTCTATCCAGACCTTATGCAGACCTTGGCCTCTTTAGGACAAACCTGAACTCTCTTCCTCCTAACAGACTGTTGAAAGTATAGGAGGATTCTCCAACGTTTCCACACCCTTTTGTCAGAAAAGCTCCAACCCCAAAGAGGATTTTCTGTTCTTCTGTCATTATATCAAAACTTAACAATATTATTTCAGGTAATACTACCTGGAGTTAGGACCAACCTGGCAGCTTACAGAGATCAATCAGTTTCTCAGTTTTATTTTTTCTTTTACACCATGCAAAGGTAATTTAGCAAGTTTCTAATTGCAATCTATTTAATTACATGCATGCAGATGTAAAATCAAGTGCTAACACAGGTTGCAATTAGATCATCATGTCAAAACACCGTTGTGTGTCCGCGATGGTGGAATTAGAGGATGGAGGAACCCTCAGAGGTCATTTAGCTTGTTGTCCTATTGCAGAGCCTTCACACTGCGTTTGCGCTATGCTTTCTGTACGTCTCCTGTGATTTTCACGTCACAAAGAGGGAGAAGGGATTGACACACATATTTATTCTTTAGCCAGAAGCCACCAGACCTGACCTGGGAAGATAAGAAAGATGGTTTCACTTCATCTGCCCAGGAGCCCTAGGAGGGAGGTACACATTTCACTCTTACCTGTGATCAGTTGTCAATGCTCAGAGAAATGATTTTTTCCAAGGGGTCACAGCTCATAGGTGGTATAGGGATGAGCTGGTATGGACGGCCTCTCTCGCCACCCTAGAACGTCAGCTGCTTTTTTTTTTTTTTTTTTAATGGGGGGAGAACACAAGGTCCAAAAAGTGTCTTGGCCAAGGCTCAGTGACAGGATGTGAGATGTGGAAGGGGTATTGGAGGTTATGGAGCTCAACTTGCTTATTTTCTGAGTGATAAAATCAAGGTTTGGAGAAGAGGGGTTGAACTTAAGGCCCATTGGTTAAAACTATGAAGCCTGTATCCCTTTCCTCCTCCTTCCTACCCTCTCCCTACCTTTTTCCTCGTTCCTTTTCCCCCTTCACCCCTCTTCCCCTCTGTCTCTCTCTTCCCCTCCCCCTCTCTTGCCCTCTCTCTGTCTCTTCCCCTCCCTCTCTTCCCTCCCTCTCTCACTTCCCCTCCCTCTCTCTTCCCCTCCCTCTCTTTCTTTCCCTCCCTCTCTCTCTTCCCCCCTTCCCCTCTCCCTCTTTCTCTTCCCCCCTCTCTCTTCCTCTCCTCTCTCTCTTCCACTCCCTCTCTCTTCCCCTCCCTTCTTTCTTTCCCTCTCTCTCTGTCTTCCCCCCTTCCCCTCTCTTTCTCTTCCCCTCCTCTCTCTCTTCCCCTCCCTCTCTCTCTTCCCCTCCCTCCCTCTCTTCCTCTCTCTCTCTTCCCCTCCCTCTCTCTTCCCCTGCCTCTTTCTTCTCCTCCATCTCTCTTCCTTCCCTCTCTCATTTCCCCTCCCTCTCTCTTTCCCTCCCTCTCTTCCCCTCCCTCTCTCTCTTCCCCTCTCCCCCTCTTCCTCTCCCTCTCTCTCCCCCTCTTCCTCTCCCTCTCTCTTCCCCTCCCTCCCTCTGTCTTCCCCTCCCTCTCCCACTTCTCCTCCCCCTTCCCCTATCTTTTTCCTTTCCTCCCTTTCCTTTTCTCACCCCACCAAGGTTCCAATGTTCCAGCTCAAACAGCCTCCCCTCTGCTCTCCTGGACAGCCCCCATGTTAGAAGTCACCTCTGCGTGATTAGTTATGCTGGCCTGACTGGTGCCTCTAAGGAAGTCAGGGTGGTAAGTGATGGAGAGCTGGCTTTCTCTCTCTGGAAGAACTCTTCTGCTCTTCTGGTGTCTAGGAACTTGTCTCCACAATCTCTCCACTAGGTGCAGAGCTGGAATGACTCTGTATGCTGTAGATCCATCCATTCTAAAGAGGAACCTCAGGCGCCTGAGCAGAGTTACAAGATATTTTGCAAAACTGAATGTAATTCCAGTCCTGTGTGAGTAGAAGTTTGTTTGTGAATAATACTTTGTTTGCTGGTGGTACTCAAACTAGCTCACATGTGAATCTAGAGGGCCTGGAAATATTCAAGATACCTTGGCCCTGATCACAGAAATTCTGACTCAGGAGGTCTGTGTTCGGGCTGAGAATTCCCATTTCTCCTTGGTCTCTGGGTGATGCTCATGCAGTAAGACCAGATGCTGGCTGCCTCCCAGGAGCCCTGCTGCATGCATGCACTTCCCTAAAGCTGGCCAGGCCTCTGTGTGCCGGCGGGCTCAGGACATGACAAACCTGAATATTTGGACATGGCTGTGCTTTTTTAAAAAGAGTTTTTAGTTTTCAGCAAAATGTAACTTATGAAGAAAGTACTAAGGAGATCCCCCAGTTTGTCCATCTGTTGCCAATTTATTTGCTTTTCCCTTGCAAACAATTGTAGGGTCTACAGTTTGTTATGCGTAAATCTGGTTTTGTGATGAGTGAAATCCCGTCTTCTGAAATACGACAATTGTACAACAGCGTGACTCTTGAGCAACAACATCATTGTTCTACCCAGTGGATGCTACTGGTTTTTATCCCCCTTTGAGTGTCTACAGCATTTCTGTTCTTTCTTGTAGACCCCCATGTCTGCATACCAGGTTCGTCTGTAAACTCGGCTTCTTACTGATGGCCCCAGTCTCTCTGACCTTCCTTTTCCTTAGAGTAAGGAAGACAAAAAGTCACAGGCAGGACTCTATTTACATGGATGGGTTCCCCTTTGCAGTGGCCGTTCACTGATGAGAAGGTGTGAGATAATCTTGGCAGCAAAACTAAGAAACATACTGCGAAAGAATGACTAATTGATAAAAGAATCAAAGGCTGAAGTGAGGGAATCACCTTTTAAACTGCAGCTTCTCCTTGCTTTAATTTGCAGGAGCACCACCAAACATTTACAGCGTAAAAACTGTGGCGGGGAAGGAGGCAGGATGTTGTTTTCCCTACACCTCCAGAGATAATTGTCCGTGCTGACTTGTGATTTATTGCTTTCACTGAAGACTTAGAGAGGAGGAAGGTATTCAGGAGAACAGAAAAAGAATGTGAAGCATGTACTTTTTGAATACTGGAATAGAATGAAACAGCATAAAAAGGACTCTTGACAGCTCTCATGATTAAATTTGATAAACAATTTGGTAAATCTTAGGATATTTACTTGTGGAATTTACCATAAAAGAGCGCACTTCTTTGAGGACTGAAAAGATCTGATTTTCCTGCAGAAAATGACGTGGTTCTTTGAACTGGGGAAGAGTGAAGGAACCTGTAGAAACTTGAGTTGGGCTGTGACTCCCCCACCGGCTGTCTTGCACCCAGGCCCACCCAGAGGCTTTCTCTGCTGCTTGAATTACATCACTCCGTTCCTAGTTGTGCTTTTCTCACCCCAAAAGGAAAAACTTGGAAAATGAGTGCTTCATGCTTCTTCTTTTATAGTCTGCTATTTTGGGAGGTATTCGAGGCTGTCTTTGAAACTTATTTTATTTAAATTGTTTTCTCATGCAAATGTTTGCTCGCCACCTAATTTTGGTAATTTTTTTGCAATGCCCTCTCCCAGAAGAAAACCAAAAATAAGGGCTGGTGTCACCGTGTAAAAGCTTTTTGCTCAAATGCCCTACTGGTCCTTGATACAATTCTCTCATATCAGAGAACTATCGCTACTACTCCTGTTGGAAAGACTATTTGCTCTGCTTCTGACAGATTCTTCCCTTATTGCCTTGATCCTAAGCCCTGCAATTATGGTTAAGTGTCCTGACTTTATGATACCTGAACATAAATGGTTCTTAAACAACTAGGTATTCTTTTGGCAGTTCATTATTTTGTCTTCTTCTTTCTAATGACAGTTATATAAACAGATTTTCAAATTTTAATGGCTATGAGAAAATCCATTCCTCAAAGCTGAATAATTAAAAATTTTTTCTTATGTACATGATGCTTTTCCAGTTGTTCTTCTATTTAATCAGAAGACATTCCCAAGAGTGAGATTATTTGCTTGAAGGGGGTCATTTTTTTTTTTTTTTTAGCTCTTGAAACAGTTTGTCAGATATATTCCAACATGAAACTACAGTTTCACCGTGATTGTGCTGGAATTTGGTGTTATTATTTAAGTTTTCTTGGTGATCTTAGTAGGAAGAAATGGTGCCTATTATTTTTACATTTTCTTATCTTTCATAACCAGTATGGTGATACATTTTGTAATACATTTATGTGCCATTTGTATCTATCATTAAAAAATGACACTATATATTGGTAAATACTGGCTAAGTGAGTATTAGTTTAATTTACTGAGTTTACTAGAAATATTCTAGACATGGGCAAAATATGTAGAGGGAGAGAGGAAGAAAAAGAAGGGGCCTGGGGAAGAAGGGAGCGCTCGTGTTCTAACAATAGTTATTGGCAGTGCTTGACCTTGCTCAAATATGGGCCCATCTTATAAAACCTGTCCTGCTTTAAAATTAGACTACCATGAGGGACAGTCCAAATACACCAGCTTCAGGAACTGAAACCTTCTGTTTAACTATTCTTTGCTTCTTTGTTATGAATGTGTTTAGCGATGCCATATGCTCCTCTCCCTTTGAGATGGGCATTTTGCCATGTGTATAATGCTTTGCGACTATTAATTACCCTGTATGAAATAAGTTATTATTACTGTCCTTCTCTTCTGTGATGATTTCTGTTCTCCAGGAGAGGTGGGTTTTCATCTTATTTGTTTTCAAACAGGCTGCTTTTTATTTTGAGACTTAGGTGTGGTGGCAGGACACGCAGTCATGGTGAGCTTTCGTGATAACTCAGCTTTCTGGGGTCTGAACAGCTTGGAGGAGATACTGGTCACTGGTGACACTCTCAGAAGACTTGAACCTGCTGTGTGGCTCTGCTGCTTGGGGACACTGAGCATCTCGTGTATGCTTTCTTTTTTATGGCCACTGCCAGTGAGGATCCACAGACTTAGAGATGAACAGTTTAGTTCTGTGCCTCTTGGCCTTTAAGTGCAGGTTCATCTCTGTTTTTCTAGGGTCTGATATTGATGGATGATCTTAAGCTATTTCCCAGAGACAGATGGGAAACAAATTAGGAAACTATCCTTTTCTTTTTGCTGTGTGGTTGTTTGTGTGTGTGGATGACTGTGTATATCCATATGACAAGCACAAACACACATCATCACTCACACAGGCATCTGAAACTATGGAATCTGGGTATTGTAAGGGAGCTCAGAGATCATCTTTTTTTCAGGAAACAGTTTAAGAGGGTTAGGTGACTTCACACAACCTGTTGGTAGTAGAGACAGCTCTGAAATAGAATTCTCAATTCCTAAATCAGCTGTTCTTCTTTCTTATGTATGCTGTGTCACCTTCTGCCTCCAAAGGATACTCCTTTCCTGATAAATCTGTTTGAGAAGTATAGGGAAAAAGTAACAACTGTAGATGGTCATTCACTTAAAAATTATCACAGATTCTCCGAAATTAGCAATTAAATTTGCAGAGGGACTGGGAGAAATTCTTTTATGTCGGAAGATCCTCCTAGAGATCTTCAATTAATTATTTCTACCACTACCTCTAGGTGGCACTGTTTCCTCGTTAACACTTGTGAGCAAGTTCACACCATACTTTGCTTATGCTACCTGGTAGCACGGAGAAGGCGATGGCACCCCACTCCAGTACTCTTGCCTGGAAAATCCCATGGACAGAGGACCCTGGTGGGCTACAGTCCATGGGGTCGCTAAGAGTCGGACACGACTGAGCGACTTCACTTTCACTTTCATGCATTGGAGAAGGAAATGGAAACCCACTCCAGTGTTCTTGCCTAGAGAATCCCAGGGACGGGGGAGCCTGGTGGGCTGCCGTCTATGGGGTCGCACTGAAGCGACTTAGCAGCAGCAGCAGCACGATGGTGGGAAAGATTGAAGGCAGGAAAAGGGGAGGACAGAGGATGAGATGGTTGGATGGCATCACTGACTAGATGGACATGAGTTTGAGCAGGCTCTGGGAATTGGAGATGGACAGGGAAGCCTGGCGTGCTGCAGTCCATGTGGTCGCAAAGAGTCCCACCCGGCGGAGCGACTGAACTGAACCGAGAATGTTGGAGGTGAGGCTGAAGATTGTACTTAAATCTTCAATGAAAGGCAGAGGAATAATTAAAAGTGTCTGCAGCCCGCAGAGTCAGCCCTTTCAGTTGCTGCAACTGGACAAAGGGCTCTAGAACCTGGGAGGTGCTAAATTAGAGAAACTGAGGTGGTAGAACGTGTCCGTCTTGGGAGTGTATGGGGAAACATGCTTAAGTTGAAGGGATCCAGAGAAATCACGTTCAAAGTGTGGGGCATATGGGAATTAAAAGGCAGTATAGCAAGTTCATTTCAAGCCCTAAACATGAAAGTTAAAGAAAGGGCAAGAAGAAGATAGGAGGCTACATGAAAGCTTCTTGCAAGAAAGACAAGAAATGGCTGGCACCCAATAAATGTGGCTGTGAAGATGAGGAAGAAGGGAGTGTCTTGGGGATGGAGAAGAAAGCTGGGATTTGGGGAGAATCTGGTTATGCAGAGGAAATGGATGTGAAGAACTAACCTAGGATTCTAGTTTTGAGTCTTTGGGTAAATTGAGAGGAGATGGAGAGTAAGTAGAGACAAGTGTCCCTTGGCAGTGGGAGATTTTTTGGGGAAAAATCTCTTTGGAAGAGTCGTTAACAGTACATCCCGGAATCAGGAGAACTTAGGGGGCCTGGTTCAGGAGAAAGTACTAACTACTGGTGTGATTTTTAGTAAGACAGAAAGGAGAACGGTGAATAAGGATAAATGGTTCTTCAGTTTTATCACTGCACATTTAAAGCCCACCCTCTACTTGCCAACATTACCTATAAAGTGATGCATAGTCACTTCTTGAAGTTGCAGTTCTTGATATGTGCTTACACATAACACAGAAAGAAAATACTGTATGAGTTAAGCTCCTTATTGCTCTTTTCCCATCAGGAAATGATTCTTCTTACCAGGAGGGAATTTCAGTAAATATCCTTCCCTGGGGGATGCTCGTGTATCTATGCTCACAGCAAGGGCTCAGAGGCGAGAGGCAGGGAGCTACAGCATCCCCAGCGTGGCCGGTACCTGGCGCAGTGATGAGCAAGCAAAGCCTCCAGCAGGAATCAGTGATGCTGCTGTACGCTGAGCAAATATAAGCAAAGACCAAGATTTAGTTACAAAGTTTTGAAACAATAAGGAGTTTCCCTGGAGAAACTGAACTTTTCAGAGAGTATGGCACAGAACTTTTCCTTAGGTGAAGGGCAGGCCTGGCAATAGTTCCACAGGGAGGAGGGCCTGAGCACTGTACCTAGAATTACAACTGAATTCTTTCATGCGTATATATTATGGAGAGTTTCAATCCTCTGTAAAAAGAGACTGGTATACTCAACTTCAACAAAATCAGCTCATGGCCAATTTTGCTTCAGTTGTCTTCTCTTTGCTCTCATATTATTATTATTTTGCATTATATTTGTTTAATTTCTCTCGTTGTGGTGAGCAGGAGCTACTCTCTAGCTGACGATGTGCGGGCTTCTTATCGTGGTGACTTCTCTCGTTGCAGAGCAGGGGCTCTATGCCGTGTAGGTTCAGTAGCTGTGGCACATGGGTTGGTAGTTGCAGCTCTCTGGCTCTAGAAGCACAGGCTCAGTAATTGTGGCCCATGGGCTTAGTTGCTCCTCAGCATGTAGGATCTTCCCAGATCAGGGAACAAACACACATCTCTTCTTTACCACTGAGCTACCAGGGAAGCCCCTTTGTATTATTTTTGAAGCATAACCCAGACAGTGCATTAATTTATCTTTAAACATTTTAATATACATGTATTGAATATATAATCAATATTCAAACTTCTGGCTCATAATTGCTATATTTTTTTGTTTAAACCAGAATCTAAATAAGGTGTACCACTGTGATTGGCATATGTATCTATCAATCCTTTAAAGTTTACAGAAACACTTTACTCTCTTCTTTTGTTTATTCCTTGCAACCAATTTGTGGGAGACAAATATATTCTTAAATATAAGTTGTTCGAATATAAGAATCTTGGTGGCAGAGTCTGGCTACACATTCATGAATCCTGCTTCCTTTTCCTTCTAACCACACAGCTAAACTAGTTTTCCTGCCATTTTAATGCAGTTAAATGTGACCAGATGACTTTGGGTCAAGGGAACGTGGGTTTAAGTGTAGGTGCCACTACCTCTCAGCTCATAAAGACTTCCCATTGCCCTCTCCATGTTCTCTTCCCTAGTAAAGTGGAAGCCACACATTAGCGATGCTGGAGCCACAAGATGCAAAGAGACTGCCTCCCTGAATTAGCACTTGGAGGATAGTTCTTGGCTGTCTGGGAGTAACTTCTATATTGTTATTGAGATTTTGGGTTTGTTTGTAACATCAGCTGGCATTTCTGTAACACAAAAATTTTTTTTAAAGGAATCTCATTCTAGAATGGTGGTTTTCAACCCTGGCTGCATATTACAAACACCATGGAAACTCAAAAAAGACTGATCTTCATCCAGGACAATTCAACCTGAATCATTGGGAGGGGTTCAGTTCAGTTCAGTTCAGTTGCTCAGTCATGTCCGACTCTTTGAGACCCCATGAATTGCAGCACGCCAGGCCTCCCTGTCTATCACCAACTCCCGGAGTTCACTCAGACTCACGTCTATCATGTTGGTGATGCCATCCAGCCATCTCATCCTCTGTCGTCCCCTTCTCCTCCTGCCCCCAATTCCTCCCAGCATCACAATCTTTTCCAATGAGTCAACTCTTCGCATGAGGTGGCCAAAGTACTGAAGTTTCAGCTTTAGCATCATTCCTTCCAAAGAAATCTCAGGGCTGATCTCCTTCAGAATGGACTGGTTGGATGTGAGGGGTACAGGGCATTTAAACAGAGCACAGCATGTAATGCTAGTGTTATGGGCTTGAGAACTACTGTTACCAGTTGTGGGGTCAGTAATTCTTAGGGACTCCTTTTCTCATCTTCCTAAAATACTGAGTTGAAAAATACCTCTAGACAGCTTCTGGCAAATTAGGTTTGAAGAGGAAGAACATGTAGAAGACAGACCCACAGCATCATTAAAAGCACAAATAAACATATTATGAAATGTTAGACTTGGCAGGATGCAAGCCCCAATCTAGCCCAATGATTTTCAAAGTAAGGTCCATGGACCACTTGATGTCCACAGGACCCTTCAGGTAGTCTTCAAGATCAAAACTGTTTTCACTAGAATACTACACATGATTTGCCTTTTTCCTCATGTTGACATTTATGTCAAGGGCACAAAGGTAATGGTGGGTGAAACGGTTGATACCTTAGCATGGGTCAAGCAGTGACGCTAAACTGTACTCTTCCCTGCTGCAAACTCACAGTTAAAAAATGGATTTTTAAAAAAGCCAGTTTTGCTTAAGAATGTTCTTGATAAAACAGAAATAAATTTTATTAAATATTGACCCCCAAAGACGTAACTTTGTACTCTTCAGTATGACAAAGCAGGAAGCATGCATAAAGCCTTTCTGCTGCATATGGAAGTACGATGACTGCCTTTCAGAAAAGCTCTTGGGTGATTGTTTGAGTTGCAAGCCTAACTAGACTCTTTTTCATGGTATACTATTTTTATTCGGAAGAACAGACTATGCTTGTTCGGACCTGGGCAGATGGTGGGCATTTTCTTGAAGTAAAAAACTTGCTATCTCAAGAAAAACATCTGAAAGTATTTGTTGGTGATGGAAATTTTAGCTTTTAAGCAAAAAAATTAGAATTTTGAAAAACATATATCTACTACATATTTAATACCTTCCCAGTACTTAAATATTTTCCTATGAGATAGGTGGTAATTTTAATGACTATGACTTTTAAATGTTATACAAAGTAATGTGTCTGTATTTGTAAGATCTGAAATAAGGCACTAAACCACATGACCAAGGCAGGCTTTCAGAAAATCATATATCAGTGAAGATAACATTGAAAGTGCAAGATGGACCCATGGATGTAACAGAATATAAGACGTTTTTGATATGCCTTCCATTTGCGACTGATTTTTAAGAGGCTGTAACTTATGAAGTTCAGTATTGAATCATGGATGACTAATGACAATTATCTGGAAAGGCTATTAAAATACCCCTCCTTTTCTACTACTATATATTTGTGTCAGGCTGGATCTACTTCACATATTGGGTTGGCCTAAAAGCTTGTTCAAGTTTTTCTGAACAACTTACAGAAAAAACAATGAACTTTTTGACCAACCTAATACTTCAACCTAAACCACATATCATAATAGACTGAATGCAGAATCATATTTGAGAATCTAGTTATCTCTTCTCAAGCCAGATAGTGAATAGATTTATAAAATTATAAAACAGTCCTACTCTTCTCATTTTTTTTTTTTGTTTTGGAAAATAGTTATTTCTCAAAAAGTTTGTTTTGTAGGTTAACATATAACAAATTTACTATTATTAATTTAAAACACTTTTAAATTTTAATTCCTAATATGTTAAATATTGATGGATGTAGTCTACCTAAATGAAAGATTTTGGGGACCTGAAACAATTCTTGTAAGTAAAAAGGGATCGTGAGACTAAAAAGGTCTGAGGACCACTGCTCTAGCCCATTACCTTATGGTTCTAATGGGGAAACAGAAGCAAGAACTAGATAAAAGATGGTGCATTAAACATCAGTAGAATAAGTTGTCAAAATATAGCTGGCAAAGAATGCACCTGCAATGGAGACCTAGGTTCAATCCCTGGGTTGGGAAGATCCCCTGGAGAAGGGAATGGCTACCCACTCTGGTATTCTGGCCTGGAGAATTCCATAGATTGTATATATATATATATATATATATATATATATATATATATATATATATAGTTGAAAAGAATCAGACAGAACTGAGCAACTTTCACTTTCATTCCTTTTGCAGAAGAAACTGCTTTCAGATGGAAAGCACACACACCAACAATTCTTTGGTAGCAGTGTTTTGGTTGAGTATTTTTATGACTTGGCAGTCCAGTTGTCATCACTGGAGCGCCTAAGCTTGAATAATGTATGACATGGTGCAACTTACCAGAAACAGATAATTTACTTTATTATTCTAAATTTTAAAACCTTCAGTGTGCAGCTCAGTCCCTCGTCTTTTTGGAAAACTACAAAAGGAAACAGTAGCGACAAGGAAGGAGTAGCAGCCGTAGAGAGTGGCTTACTGGTGGCGATTAGAGCTGGTTAGTGGCTGCCGTGGGGCCAGAAGTCCGAGGCTGCAGCCGTCAGCTCAGGTGACTGTAAACAAGTCCATCAGCAGCCGTGTACTGTTGAGACACATGTGACTGAGGAGCACAGGATGCTTTGGAACACGGTTCCTGCAGGCCATGTCCCTGTCAGAGACACAGGAAGGCTCAGAGGATCAAAAATGCCCAAGGACCAGGGGTCCTTGAAGTCACGTAGAATTGTCAGGGGCTACTGAGGGCTTCCCTGGTGGCTCAGACGGTAAAGAGTCTGTCTGCAAAGCAGGAGACCCGCGTTCGATCCCTAGGTCAGGAAGATCTCCTGGAGAAGGGAATGGCAACCTACTCCAGTGTTCTTGTCTGGAGAATTCCATGGACAGAGGAGCCTGACAGGCTACAGCCCATGGGTTCGCAAAGAGTCGGACATGACTGAATGACTTCCACATCACTGAGGGATAGAAACAGCAGCGTTCTGGGTCTGAGGAGGTAGTGAGAAGAGGATGATTCAGACCTGGAGTCATGAGTAGCTTTAAATGCCAGAGATCAAGCTCTCAGAACATAGATCTGGGTGAAGGGAACCCTATGTATTAGAGGCCCCCAAGTTAGCCTGCTGTAACCATGGAGGGCCCCACATACAGGACCCAAGTCTGCAAGGCCCAGAGGACTTCGACTCACTCAGCTCAGGCTGTTCACTTGTTGGCCACTTTCTGGGCTCAGGAAGGAGATTGAGTTCAAGGCTCCCGGACTTCACTGCACAAATGACCCCATCCTGTTTCCAGGCTGTCTGTCCTCCTGTGGGTGGGCCAGCCACCAGTGTGTGACCCTAAGTCTGAGGGGAGCTGGGAGTCGTCTATCTGAAGGGCAGGTGGATGGAGCTTGGACGTGTGGTCTGTGGTGTCCATGCTCAAACACGTGAGGTTCCTTGTGGTGCCGCTGGAGGCTGGAGTCCTGGGTGGCTATCCTCATATGACACTATTCCTGCTGAGTTTAAGTCAGGCCTTCTCTAGTTCATCACCTCATTGTCAGGGTAGACAGACAGAACCTATTTTTTAACAGTAGGGGTCCATTTGTACTCTTATCTGAGAACCCATAAATGTTAGGGGCCAGTTTTCTTAAAAAATGTGTTTGCAGAAGTGCTGGTGGACCTTTAGTACTGGCATGTTCCTGGTGAGCCATGGTCTCTATCTTTGATCAATGAGTTGTTAGCAAAATAAACATGTTTGTGTCTAGGCATTATATCAGAGAATTGTCCGAGTCATTAAAGTTGTCATGGGTTCACTAAGCCTCTCCCTGAGTGGCAGTCAGCTGGGTCAGTGCCCGTGTTCTGAGCTGGCAGACATATGGTGGTCATCCTTGGGGGAATATCCAGAGTGTGTGTTTGTGTTGTTGCTGGAATCCTCCCACACGTCAGTCCAGAGAGATAGCTGCCTCAGGGCAGGGTCACCATTGTATCTGCAGCTGGTGGGGAAGCTCAGTCTGCTAATTCAGAGACTATCGGACCTGGAGGAGTGACGCACAGAACCAGAGCTCCTCAATCATGATACTGTCTGGGTACACGCCATACACTGGAGAAATGCCTGTTGACTCACCATCCTCACGGCAGATGGCTCAATTAACAAGCCGAACTGTGGCTACTGTGGGGAGTTAAAGATAGGACGTTTGAAATCTTTGCAAGTCAGTCACAAATATAGTTGCCACTGTGGAGAGCTCCCTCCATGCCACTAAGCACTTCATTGTCATTGTTGACTTGTTTTAATTTAAATTTGCATAATACGACTCTGAGCCCTCACTGATCTAAGCTTTAAATTATTACTTCATTAATATTAATAGCCTTGTATGGTAAGCATAATGTTAATTTCATTGTACAGTTGAGGAAACTGAGGCGTAGAGCCATTAGGTAAAGGACCCAAGGTTGTAAACTAGTATGTGGAGGATTGGGGGCGTGCCCTGGGGCAGCCTGCCTCTGGGGTCCAGTTCTATTGATCGTATATTTGACTCAGTGCAGGCACACACTGTTATCATCCTATGTCACAGAGAACATGAAGCTGAGCTCTCCAGTTTCTCCAGCTTCCCTGGAGAGGTTGCAGAGCTGGTGAGAAGTACTGGGGCTTGAGCCCTGTCTACTAAATCGGCTGGACTCTGGAGCCCCCCACCCCTTTTCTGGGCATTCTGGATCTGTGGATCCAGGAGTTTGTCACATACTGAACACCCGACCATTGTCGATGTCAAGCCACTGTGTCATTTCCATTCTCCCTAACTAGTGTAGGATAAAGGTCTGCAGATGGTCTGGAGGAGGCCCTGTGACGGCTTTGCAGAACACTGGAGATCTGCAGGGAGGAAGGAGGCGCCTGCAGGGACTCGCTGGCCCTTGCTGTTCTCATGACTTTGGAGACCTTGGTGACTGAGTGCTCAGTTGACCCTTGTACAGTAGTGGTGTGGTAAGGAGCCTGCCTGACAGTGCAGGAAACGGAAACGTGGGTTCAGTCCCTGGGTTGGGAAGATCCCCTGCAGAAGGACATGACTGCCCACCCCAGTATTCTTGCCTGGGAAATCCCAGGGACAGAGGAGCCTGGCGGGCTCCAGTCGGCCGTGACAGCACACGCACACACAGTGGAAGGGCCCTGGTTTTGGAGGCTGGCAGACGCGGGTTTGCGTTCCACCTCCCTTGGTTACTTGGTCTGCTTGGAGTCTCACTGTTCCCTCCTCAGGCGGTGGGGATGGTGAAACCGGCTGCAGGGGTGCAGGGGAGGGCAGGGCAGAGAACAGGCAGCCCAGGGCTATGCTGGTTTCCTTCCCTTTCTTCATTCAGAGCCTCACGGGAGGCCAGAAAAGACCCAGAGAAAGCTCCCGATACTGGGAATCTGGCGAGCGGGGAGAGTGTCATGCCAGCTTACCCTTCCCCTGGACTCCGGAAAGCGGAGACCTCCCTGGCCAGCAGCGTGGCCTGCTGAGCCCACTGACGCAATGGCTCGGGCAGAAGGCCCAGCGCTGCCTGGCCCTTTGCCGGGGCTGCTTGAGCCAAAGAGGGCAGGAGCCAGGAGGCCTGGCTGGGGCCTGCTGCCGTCTTCTTTCTTTGGTCCAGGGTCTGCCTCCCTGGACCCAAACGGATGCGTGGGGCATTTGCACAATAGAGGGACTGGTGCCAGCTGTCTCCTTTTCATTCCATCCTGCTGGTTTTATTTTGTGGGGTGGGATCAAGCCAAGTGAGAGGTAAATGTGTTCCTGAGAGGCAATCAGAACTGGCAGTTTGCTCCCGGGGCCGGGACTGCACGGGGTCGGGGAGCTGTGTGGAACCTTATGGATTTTGTCCCCTTGCGTGAAAAGTAAGGAGTCCGGGTCTAGAACTGTTTCTACAGCGTTTCCTCCGCTCCCCTAGGCCGGCTTGGAAGGAACACAGGGAGCGGAGCATATGCTCGTATTGATCTGCATTTGCACACTTCCCTGCATCCATTATCTCACCTCATTAGGGCTTGGAAGGGGAAGCCGCGCCGAGTGCGGCAGCAGCATGTGCTTTCCTGAGCCCTGTGGAGAATTGTCCCGAACGGTAAATGAGACAGTTGCGAGGGCCGGCCAGGTGCCTGCAGGGGGCCCAGTGGAGCCTGGCCGGCTGCGGGGGCCCAGCTGTGCCCGCGTCACGTGGCCCAGCGAGGGCGCCTCCTGGCCAGGCCGCTCCATGATGGATGGTCCCCGCTGGAGCTGCAGAGGCCCCACAAGGCCCCGTGGATCCCACACAGGCCCCTCTCTTGGTTTTGTGTCCCTTGCACGGTAACACAAATGGCTGAAATGAAGCGACTCCTTCCCTCCTTCCCTGATGCCCGCCTTCTAAAAGTGGAGGGTGAACAGAGAAATCCCGTTTAGTTCTTAAGGAGGATGACAGTAGGGAAATCGCAAGGTCAGGGCTGATCAAGAGGTGCGAGGATGGCGATGGGGTGAGGAGGGGACCTCTTCTGTGGCGCTTTCATGTACGCCTCAGATTTATAGCCAAATAAGCCCTAATGTTCAGCTGTATTTTGTGTGAGAGTATTAAAATTATATATATGTATGTTTAACATATATGTGCATGTATATGTATGTATACATGTATCTATAGGTATGTTTGTGTGCATATGTATATGTGTATATGTATGTATGTCTATATGCATTGTATATGATATATGTGTACATGTATGTATATGTGTATCATACACATGCATGTATATATGTATGATATGTGTATATATATGTCTTCTATATCTGCATGCTTATGTATATGTGTGTGTACACATGTATATATGCATATATGTGTATACGTATGCACATATATGCATATAGTCATCCAAATTATTAAAAGGCAGATATGGTAGCCCAGGCATCGCTAGATCTCTGAATAGCCCTGCTTAGGAGTAACCTTAAATATTTGTGTGATTGTCACCCTGGATCTTTGGTGTATATCTTATACGTTGTTTCTGAGACTTTCCTCTCTCACGGCATGAGAGACGTGTTAGTAGATCTGACTGTGTCTCTTATTGGTTGTGTGAACGTGGACGACCCACGACTCTCCTGGGTCTCAGTTTCCTCACCTTCTGAGTAGACTGTGCCACACTGACTGATCTAGCTACGAGGTCAAGGCCACCGAAAACAGAATGACCCAACAATACCTGCGCCCATGCTTTTGTGGTGGTGAAATGCTATGTAAAAGTGGAGTGGTATCATTTGGGAATGAATAAAGCCATTTTTCCTTTGCCTGTGAAAAATTATCTTTATTAGTTATCTCTTGAATCTCTCCCTTAAAGTAGTTTGGACTAACTCAGGGCCTGCCATAAACAAAGCGTCAGAAGACCAAAGTTTGGTCTTTGGAAATAAACAGAGTCCTCCATAAGCCTCTGTAAGTGGTAGGAATTAAGCAAACTCAGGGCTTACTGAAGAAGGACTGTGACACAGAGAGGTGTTTGGTGGTGGTTCTTGCCTCCATCCAGAAAGGGAAATGGGTGATGGAGACTGCTGCCCTGCCTGTGGTCTCAGAGAGAAAGCGGTCCAGGCTGGAGGAGTGTCAGGAAGGTCACAGAGAGCCAGTGGCCAGGGAAGAGGCCCAGCCAGCCCTGGGCCATGGCATGAGCCTGGTGCTGGGTGGAAGAGCATCGTCTCATTGGCTGTGGTCTCCACTGAGCAAGAGCTGTCAGGACTGCTTTCACCCCATGTCCCTGGAGAAAGATTTCTCATGGGTCTGTGTTTTCTCTCTGAATTAAATGGTTCACAGTCCCATTTGCTTTAAGATAACTTGAGAAGAAATCATTAGGCCCCAGAACACACAGTACAGAAAAGTGGGGTGGATTAGAAAGTAAAATCAGGCATCAGGATGACAACAGTTTACCCTCATGGAAACGAATATTCTGCCAACTGTTCCCATGTACTTTTGTTTCAAACATCCCCTCATTACCATTTTAAAACATGTGCTTATTCAGCTGCTCTCCAATTCTGCAGCTTGGCAAAGTAAAGTTGGTAGTATTAGCCCAGGTGGGAGCCTGCTGGGTCCTTGGCACCCCAGGGTGTAGGGGTAGGTGGAGGAGGGGAAAGGTGGGTTCAGTCACAGAGTCCGGAAGCTGTTAGGCCCAGGTCCACAGTGGCAAATGGGCACAGCAGAGGAGGGGTCGGGATGAGGGCAAACCAAAGGATCAGGCAGACTGTGGTTGCTGTTCCTAGGCACCAGGATCACCCTGCCTTCACTTTGGAGGGTGGCAGCTCAGCCTATGAGCAGGTTCCAGAAGATAATATAGAGGCAGAGTATACAGACCCAACCAAATGGACTGTGTCCCTGGCTTAGGCATGAGACAGGGCAGCAGGCTGTGCAAAGCAGGCAAAGGTGCCTGTGGCCCTGTCAGCATAACAGAGCTGGCCTAACAGAGCTGGCTGAGGGACTTGGCCCTGTCTGCCTGGGCTGGAGGTCTGCTTGGCAGGCCAAGCAAAAGCCCAGCTGTCTTGATGGGGTTTCTCGTCCCAGTTCAAACCCCTCTTGGCTGGCCAACTGTGTGGTGATTGGGCTGGGGATCGAGGCTGCCTGAATCTGAAGGATGGATACTTGAAGAGATGCCAGTATAGGACTTAGAGAAGACAGAGGCTGAACTCTGGGGAGGGATTATATGGCTCTCTTAGATGTTATTTGCATGGACTCAGTTTGGAACCAAATTACAAAACACAGGAAGTTCTCTCTTTTGAGATGACCATCTTTTATCCTTTTCATATTACCTTAGATGAAAATGGAATCCCAATTAGCTCCAAGGGCACCTCACCCATTCTCCCTACCCTACCCATGACCATTTTCATGGATTTGTTGGACAGGTGGCTGGAGTCAAAAGCAGTCAGCCAGCATGACGTATAGTGAAGGTAATGGGCTCAAACAGGACCTTTTGCCTTGGCCTTGTGACCTCAGGCTTCCCTCAGTTGAGCTAAACTCTCCATTGGGTTGGAGGTGGTTTTGACAACTGCTGCTGCCTTAAGGAGGCAGAAACAGTGTGCATCGTATCTCATAACTGGAGAAGGGAAGGCTCAGGAAGGGAGCTGGGCTCAGCGGCAGGTTGAGCTGCCCATCAGCCTTGTGCAAATAGTAGGACTTCACTTGAAAGTAACATGGAATCTGAAGTAACAAGGACGTTACCCTTGAATTTCCAAAAGGGAGAAGTCAGTCCTGTTCGACAGGGTTTTGGGTTCTGAACAGCATCCTATCTTTTGAGAATGACAAATGTATCTGGCTCAATGGATTGTGAGACATTTTTCTTCAGTCCTGCGATTCTCTGGACAATAGTACCTGAGTGTAAGACTTGTACAGGCAAATCAACAATATGTAGAGTGAAGTCTCCGAAAGTGCTTAACACCACCTGTAAATAATAAATAACGGTGATCAGGATGAGGATAGTAAGAACTGAAGTACATTTCTTGGGCCTAAATGGATACATTATTTTGCTAAGGGTTCAGCTTCCTGTTGGTTTGCTAAATTACTCTTTTATTATATTTACGGTACAAAGTTTAGTGATTTACTCCTCCTTGTAATTAGGCTGTGTGATTAGAGAAATCTTGCAGTGACTCTGTTCTTCCCCTTGAGTAATGTGCTCACAGGGAGTCCGAAGGTGACTGCTGCTTGCTGCGGAGAAGAACATTTAGTATTGGTTCAGAACAGTTTTGCAAAGTGAGAATAAATTTAAATCTTCTCCAGAAATTACCATCAATAATGTCTGTGTCAATGTGTGGCAAAATTTCAATGGCTGGTCTATCTACCTTGAAAGATGTTTGGGAAAATAGCTCTTCCAAATGCAGCTACTAAAATTAGGTCAGATGTCTCAAATTTTTGAAGTCTTGCTCCAATAGAATCTTCTAGAGGGTTAAATAGGCCTTCCCAGGTGGTTCAGTGTAGAGAATCCACCTGCAATGCAGGAGATGCAGGAGATGTGGGTTTGATCCCTGAGTCGGGAAGATCCCCTGGAGAAGGAAATGTCAATCCCTTGTAGTATTTTTGCTTGGAGAATCCCATAGACAGAGGAGTCCGTAGGGTTTCGAAGAGTCAGACACGACTGAGCAACAGCACAGAAAGCCAAATATGAGGCTAGAGTGGTATTACCATCTTGGCCTCATTGGTGGAGATTTCATTTTCAGAAGGGATATCTATTTCTTGTCTCTGCTGCTACAGATCATCTATAGCATTTCCTTCGGAGGTGGACTTATTAATGGAGGCTGATTTTGCAGGGCAAAGGGCATCCAGATTCAATCAAGGCTCTGATGGAAAATGTCATTAGCTTCCTATATCTGTTTCCTTTCCCCATGTGTGATGTATCATGGAAGAGTCTCAACCTACAAGCTACTTGGCATAGATCAGCTTTCAGGAAGCCAGTTTTCTTAGTGATTATATTTAGCAACTTTGATAGCCTGTAATTTTAGTCTTAAAGAAGCACTGTTGTATTATCTGGGTAGTTTGCTCCTAGGGATAGAAAAGAGGGCACTTTATTGGGCATCAAGTGACATACCTGAGTTAGTGGAACTGAAGGTTCTTATGAAGTTTTAATAGGAGACAGCACCATGTTTGTTCATGAGAAAGATAAGAATACAATAAGGTGAACCCAAATGACAAGATAGTTTCCATTTCAATGTTCCCAGAGACATAGCTCCAATATTTTTTCATTTATGTTATTTATAGATCTTACTTTCCCTCGGTGTAGGTTCAGCATTCCCAAAAAAGTCCCTTATGTTAAAGGTGACATTGCTTTCTCTTTTGGAACATGCACTTGGCAAGGAATTCATTAGCCAGACAGGTGTTTATGTCACTGTCAAATTGCAATTGCTGCTTTTTTGGTTTGTTTCTGCCTATGGGAATAACATAGCTATTAGAAGTTAATAAGAGGCAAATACCTTTCTATGACCTTTTCTAAGTTTAGGCATGCAAAAGAAACAGCAGCCATTACTCCAAAGGTTGCTTACTATTATTGTTTTCTCTCTACAAGCTTAAAATGACACGAGCCTGGAGGTAAATGGAGATGTGTATGCTTGGGGACTAGTTGGAAGAGTATAAAATCAATGCAGGAGGCAGTTGGGAGCATCTCATGAGAAGTAAAAATATCAGATAATACATGAAAGAGTTGATTGTTTCTGTAAAATTATTTATAGAGGATGGGGACGGAAAAAAGAGAAAGGAGACTATATTAGTAAGAATGGAGACGTTTACACTGGAAAAGTTTATGCACAAATAAAAATGACGTGGATGGGGGCTGAAACCAAGATTGAAGAATACATTTGAGTACTATCATTCAGCAGTATTGGTGTTGGTTACGCTAGTTTTGTAGGCCAAAAAAAAAAAAATCAAGACTGTCTCTAAGATGGAGACATTAGAGAAGAAAGTGGACATGCCAGCCTTTAGGAGTAAGATCAGAAGATAGTAAGCGAACAAGCTGTTACTAGCTTCAAATGGTAGTTAACATTAGAGGGGAAATGTGACAAGTTAAAGCTGCAGGAAGCTTGGTAATTATTCAGAATGCTCATCCCAGAGGGGAGACTGGAATGCAGCAAAGGCCAATGAGTTGGTTGGCTAGTTAGTGAGACACTTGGGACTACTACTCATGCTTCTTAGTTTGTGTTTTATACCACAGTGCTTTGTCAGTGCCTCGTGGAAAATAAATGAGAGTGAAGGCTATCCTAGTGTTTGGGGCACCTATGTTATAGGCTAAAATAGAAGTCAGGACTGCACATGCAAGGTGGATACCAATGGTTTCACTATGAAGCAGTGTCCAGGAATGGCCTCTTTTGAACCAAGTGTATAAGATACAATATATGATGGAAAGGACATTTGAAAGAACTTCAATAGGAGGACTTAGGTGTTTGAGAGTTCCTGGGAGTACTCTAAATCTGAGGTGGAGCTCAGGCTTTGAAGGGTGTGGTTTGGGGGCTAATAGTAAGGGGACTCCGTGCGGCTGTAACATACCTGAGAATTTGAAAATGGTCCTGTGGGGGCTCTCACCCCCACCCCTCGCCTGTCAAGGCTGGTCAATATATGACAGTGTTAGGTCAGATGTATCTGTTGCCTTGGTTACTCTGACTGGAGATCTATAAATCAGCCTGGTGAACTTGAGGAGTCTCACTGTACCATCAAGTGATACCAGAGAAGACTCTGGGGCTTTAGTTAATTCCTTGAGCTGGTAAGAAGCCAAGTCTGGTTATTTTGAGAGTTTGAGGGCTTCTCGGGGGGACATAGGGATGATGACAATAGTTAATAGGCAGTGATTCCAAGGTTTGACCTTGACTCTTCAGGGATGACTTTGAACAATCACTGTCTACTCTGAGTTACAAAGTATCTCCTCAGTTCAGTCACTCAGGTATGTCCGACTCTTTGCAACCCCATGGACTGCAGCATGCCAGGCTTCCCTGTCCGTCACTAACTCCTGGAGCTTATTCAAACTCATGTCCATCAAGTCACTGATGCCATCCAACCATCTCATCCTCTGTCGTCCCCTTCTCCTCCCGCCTTCAATCTTTCCCAGCATCAGGGTCTTTTCCAATGAGTCAGTTCTTCGCATCAGCTGGCTGAAGAATTGGAGATTCAGTTTTAACATCAGTCCTTCCAATGAAAACCCAGGACTGATCTCCTTTAGGATGGACTGGTTGGATCTCCTTGCAGTCTAAGGGACTCTCAAGAGTCTTCTCCAACTCCACAGTTCAAAAGCATCAATTCTTCCTCTCTTAGCTTTCTTTATAGTCCAACTCTCACATGCATACGTGACTACTGGAAAAACCATAACTTTGACTAGACGGACCTTTGTCAGCATCTCCTAGAGCCTCAAAGAGAACGTTCCCTGGGAGCTGTTGTTAAGAGGAGCTTCCAGCTCTGCTTCACAGTTCTCAACCAGTTCTCTTGACTGGACCCCTGTGCTTTATCTGAGACTAGCTTCTAAGTGCACAGCTCAGCTATGTGTAAGAGGGAACATATTAGAGCTGGTTTCAGAGGGATTACTAATGAAATGATTTCAGTGATAGTATGGTGGTTGGTGGTTTAGTTGCTAAGTCGTGTCCAACTCTTATGACCCCATGGACTGTAGCCTGCCAGGCTCCTCTGTCCATGGGATTTTCCAGGCAAGAATACTGGAGTGGATTGCCATTTCCTTCTCTAGGAGATCTTCCCAACCGAGGAATCGAAACTGAGTCTCCTGCATTGCAGGCAGATTCTTTATGACTGAGCTATAAGCGAAGTGATAGTATTGCCTGTTGGATAAGAACATTCAGACATGTCTTTGATACTTTAATTCCATGATCTTGGGCAAGTTGTTTAATTTGACTGAACCTCAGTTTCATCATCTATAAAACAGGCATAATAAAAATACCTGTGTCATTGGGCTTTAAGGATGCTTGAATGAGATAATATATATGAGGTACTTAGCCTTATGCCTTGCTTATGGGAAACAGTCCTTCAATGTCAGGTATTATTATTGTGACGTCTAGTGAGTGAAGAGTCTGGACTGTAGTTTGGAGACTGCTCTGGAAATCTTAGCCCTGGACTGCTATGTATTTTCAACCAGCAGGCAGTCTGGTTTCTCAGTATACAGTGGGAAAAACTTCCTTGAGCCTAAGGGAAACCCACTGACTCAAGTGTTCATGCATTGGGAAGGAAGGCAGAATGGAAATAAGAGGTGAGTTCAGCACTGCCTCCCATCACCCCTAGGAAAGTGGGGTCTGTGTACTTTGCAATTTTGCAAGGGTCTGAACCCTGGAGTTAACTGGTCCCCAACATTGAATTACCATGAGCTCCAAGCATGGAGATTTCTGGGTCTTGGCCCCAGTAGGAACAAAACTATTTGGATATTTAGGGAAGGGGGAAATTTGGGAAATGGCTCACCTTCAGGAGCACAGAGGCAAGAGTCAGAGTCTGCATGAAGTACTTATGGTGGTAGAGACAGTGGGCTTCAAAGAGACTAGGAAGAAGACCTGGCTTATCAGGAACTCAAGGCCAAGGTCCTGACATTCTATGAGATGACAGGGAGTGAATTCCCACTACTTCTGGCCAGAGTCTAAGACCACAGGGTGGGTGAAGGGTGGTGTCAGGCCTGGTTGGTGGGGCAGGTGTACAGGCACTTAGGTGTCTTGCAGGATCCAGGGGGCTCTGAACACAGAGGGAGCTCCTGTTGGAGGTACAAAGAGTAACAGCAGGGACCAATAATGGTGACTTCCATTTGCCTGGTGCTTTGCAAAGTACTTCATGTTGAAGAATAACAAATCTGATCATTTTACTAAAAGGCATGCATTTCTTTTACAAAAGGAATTGTATGTATGTATTAAATGCTTTGTTAAGTGCTTAGGGACAGAAGATAAGGGCCTAAGGGTATGCTTTTTTAAAACAGGACAAAGAACTGCGCTATTTTACATCAATGGACATAAATTTGGGGGTGGTAGGAGAGAGGAAAGATGTGCTGGGACTGAGGGAGCAGGATCGAAACAAGACTTAAACCACATCAGGGAGCTGAATGCTGTCTTGCTAAACAGGGCCCAGGGGATGCTGGACACTGTGGAATCATATATTTAATTTTAACTTGCTTTTCTTATGCTGTCATACCCCTCCTTTTTCTCAACTTTCAATAATGTCTGCAACTCACCTGACAGCCTTGGTGAGTGTGTAAGAGTGTGTGTGCAAGATGAAGGAAAGGCCCTGGGTCTGGTGGCTGGGTTGATGTGGAGAGGAACCCACAGCTGGAGTCTCTTCTCAGCCACCCTGTGCCAGTGTGGGCGCCAGTTAGGAGGAGGAGTAAGTCCCAACTTCTTAGGTATTTCATTTGTTCACCAAGTTAAGGTGGAGCAAGAAATTTTTTAAACCCTAAAATAATAAAAATTTCTTTGACAGAATTCTGTATCAGTTTCTCAGGGACCTCATAAGATAAAACCCAGGGGAGAGAGGCATTGAGTGATCACTGTCTATGGTTGGGACAGGCTAACACTTCATGTCTCTGCTGTTGAGAGGGGCCTGTTCTGGTGAATGGTCTGCGATGAATCAGTGTCTGCAGGGATCTTGCAACCCCATGAGCATCTTCCTGCCAGAGATGACAATACCCAAATTCTAGCATCCTGAATAGAGTCCAGACACAAATTATTTTACATTCTGGACTTCCCAGAGATTTAATCACAAGTGGCACCAGGTTCAGTATAACAGTTCCAGCTCTTTCTAGATTACTTATTTCCTTGCAGGGGATGAAGGAGGTTGGCATTCCGCACGTTACTTCTTTATATCCTTCAGCTCATTTTATCTAATACTCCTTGGGTTTTAAGTGCCACTGCCAAATGTCAGCCTTTCCAAATTTCTGTGTAGTCAAACTAGGCCTCCTCTGCCTCTCATTTGCAGTCTATTCAGGATCTGTCCCTGTTCTCCACTTACATGAGATCTCTAGTGATTCACAAGTTCAGCTGCAATGAAAAACACTGAGAAACTCCAGCGAGTTCATGGATCCTTATGGACTTTTTTCCTAGTAAAAAAAGTTTTTTAAGCTACTGTATAAATGAACATGCTTAAAAGTGTAAACTGCAGAGAGTTTTAATATATAACTTCCTTTTAATCTTCCTTTTGTTTCTGTTGTTGTTTAATCACATCCGACTGTTTGTGACCCCCATAGACCCCATGGACTGCAGCATGCCAGGCTTCCCTGTCCTTCACCATCTCCCACAGCTTGCTCAAACTCATGTCCAATGAGTCAGTGATGCCATCTAGCCATCTCATCCTCTGACACCCCCTTCTCCTCCTGCCTTCAATCTTTCCCAGCATCAGGGTCTTTTTCAAATGAGTCAGTTCTTCGCATCAGGTGGCCAAAGTATTGGAGTTTCAGCTTCAGCATCAGTCCTTCCAATTAATATTCAGGACTGATTTCTTTTAGGATGGACTGGTTGGATGTCCTCGCAGTCCAAGGGACTCTTAAGAGTCTTCTCCAGCACCACAGTTCAAAAGCATGAGTTTTTTGGTGCTCAGCCTTCTTTATAGTCCAACTCTCACATCCATGCATGACTACTGGAAAACTCATAGCTATGATGCATTTCTCTTTGATTGGCTGTTTATTCTTCTATGTTTTAAACTCAGATTCTTCATACAAAGTTTAGAAAGCAACATGCTGACACATAACAAATTATTAGCTTCTTTTTTTTTTTCGACATCGTGGTTCTAATTTTCCTTCTGTTAGATATCCACCCAACAATCATCAGAAGCATCAGGATATCTGGCCTTTAATGCGAATGATCTTTGAACATAAGAGATATTCAGAGTAACTCCCACTGATAAATCTGCTTCTGAAAAACATTTTTAAAGTTTATTTGTTCTTAATATGTTCATATCATTTTGAAAAAGACATGAAAATCCTTATTAATGTACATTACTGATTTTTTTTTTTCTAGAGTTAAGACTAGTAACATGTTTCAATAAGTAGAATGTATAGGAGAACAGTACAGAAGTTGCTATTATTTCTGAGGACAAGATGGCTGTCATTTATTTTTATTTTTTGTTTAAAAATTTTTTACAATGTTGTGTTGGTTTCTGCCATAGAACAACATGAATCAGCCATAATTATATATACAATCCCTCCCTTCTTCCCCTCCCTCCCCTCCTCCTCATATCCCTCCGTGTCATTACAGAGCACCAGACTGGGGTCCCTGTCCTACAGAGCGACTTCTCAGCAGCCATCCATCTTACACATGATAGTGTATATATATATAGCGGTTCTACTTTCTCCATCTGTCCCATTCTTTCCCTCCCCCACTGTGTCCATGAGTCCACTCTCTACATCTTAACCTCTATTCCTTCCCTGCAAATGGGTTCATCCATATAATTTTCCTAGATTCAATATATATGTGTTCACTTCGGGTCAGTTGCTCAGTCACGTCTGACTCTTTGCCACCCCATGGAAACCAGTACACCAGGCCTCCCTGTCCATCACCAACTCCTGGAGTTTACTCAAACCCATGTCCATTGAGTCAGTGATGCAATCCAACCATCTCATCCTCTCTCGTCCCCTTCTCCTGACACCTTCAATCTTTCCCAGCATCAGGGTCTTTTCAAATGAGTCAGTTCTTTGCATCAAGTGGCCAAAGTATTGGAGTTTCAGCTTCAGTATCAAGTCCTTCCAATGAGTATTCAGGACTCATTTCCTTTAGGATGGACTGGTTGGATCTCCTTGCAGTCCAGCGGACTCTCAAGAGTCTTCCCCAACACCACAGTTCAAAAGCATCAAGTCTTTGGCACTCAGCTTTCTTCATAGTCCAACTCCCACATCCATACATGACTACTGGAAAAACCATAGCCTTGACTAGATGAACCTTTGTTGGCAACGTAATGTCTTTGCTTTTTAATATGCTGTCTAGGTTGGTCATAGCTTTTCTTCCAAGGAGCAAGCATCTTTTAATTTCATGGCTGCAGTCACCATCTGCAGTGATTTTGGAGCCCAGAAAAATAAAGTCAGCCACTGTTTCCACTGTTTCCCCATCTATTTGCCATGAAGTGACGAGACCAGATGCCATGATCTTTGTTTTCTGAATGCTGAGTTTTAAGCCAACTTTTTCACTCTCCTGTTTCACTTTCATCAAGAGACTCTTTAGTTCTTTGCTTTCTTCCGTAAAGGTGGTGTCATCTGCATATCTGAAGTTATTAATATTTCTCCCTGTAATCTTGATTCCAGCTTGTCATCCAGCCCAGCATTTCTCATGATATACTCTGAATATAAGTTAAATAAGCAAGGTGACAGTATACAGCCTTGACGTACTCCTTTCTCTATTTGGAGCCAGTCTGTTGTTCTATGTCCAGTTCTAACTGTTCCTTCCTGACTTGCATGCAAATTTCTCAAGAGACAGGTCAGGTGGTCTGTATTTCTATCCCTTTAAGAATTTTCCACAGTTTGTTATGATCCACACAGTCAAAGGCTTTGGCATAGTCAATAAAGCAGAAGTAGTTGTTTTACTGGAACTCTTTTGCCTTTTTGATGATCCAACAAATGTTGGCAACTTGATCTCTGGTTACTCTGTCTTTTCTAAATCCAGCTTGAACATTTGGAAGTTCACACTTCATGTACTGTTGAAGCCTGGCTTGGAGATTTGGGGCGTTACTTTATTAGTGTGTGAGATGAGTACAATTGTGCAGTAGTTTGAACATTCTTTGGCATTGCCTTTCTTTGGGACTAGAATGAAAACTGACCTTTTCCAGTCCTGTGGCCACTGCTGAGTTTTCCAAATTTGCTGGTACTTTCACAGCATCATCTTTGAGGATTTGAAATAGCTCAACTGGAATTCCATCACCTCCACTGGTTTTGTTCGTACAGATGCTTCCTAAGGCCCACTTGACTTCACATTCCAGAATGTCTGGCTCTAGGTGAGTGATCACACCATCTTGATTATCTGGGTCTTGAAGATCTTTTCTGTATAGTTCTTCTGTGTATTCTTGCCACCTCTTGTTAATATCTTTTGCTTCTGTTAGGTCCATACCATTTCTGTCCTTTATTGTGCCCATCTTTGCTTGAAATGTTCTTTTGGTATCTCTAATTTTCTTGATGAGATCTCTAGTCTTTCCCATTCTATTGTTTTCCTCTATTTCTTTGCACTGATCCCTGAGGATACCTTTCTTTTCTCTCCTTGCTATTCTTTGGAACTCTGCATTCAAATGGGTATATCTTTCCTTTTCTCCTTTGCCTTTCACTTATCTTCCTTTCACAACTATTTGTAAGGCCTCCTCAGACCACCATTTTGCCCTTTTGCATTTCTTTTTTCTCGGGGATGGTCTTGATCATTGCCTCCTGTACATGTCACAAACCTCTACCCATAATTCTGTAGGCACTCTGTCTATCAGATCTAATCCCTTGAATCTATTTTTCACTTCCACTGTATAATCATAAGGGATTTGATTTAGGTCATATACTATATTTGACCTGTGTTTAGGTTAATATGCTATATTTGTTTTTCTCTTTCGGATTTGCTTCACTCCATTTAATAAGCTCTAGGTTCATCTACCTCACTAAAACGGACTCAAATATTCTTTTTATGGCTGAGTAATATTCCATGTTGGAAGCCTGGTGTGCTGCTGTCCATATGGTCTCAAAGAGTCGGACATGACTGAGCGACTGAACTGAACTGAACTGAATATTCCATGGTATATATGTGCCATAGGCTCTCTATTCATTGATCTGTCAATGGACTTCTGTGTCCGGGGTGTTGTAGATAGTACTGCTATGAACAGTGAAGTACATGTGTCTTTTTCACCTATGGTTTTCTCAGGATATATGCCCAGTAGTGGGGTTGCTGGGTCATATAGTAGATTTATTCCTAGTTTGTTTTTTAAGGAGTCTCGTACTGTTCTGCATAGTGGCTGTATCCTTTTACATTCCCACCAACAGTATGGGAGGGTTCCCTTTTTTCCACACCCTCTCCAGCATTTACTGTTTGTAGATTTTTTGATGATGGTCATTCTGACTAGTGGGAGGTGATCCCTCATTGTAGTTTTGATTGGTGTTTCCCTAATAATTAGCAGTTTATTTATTTTTAAAATAGAAAAATTTTCTGGTATATTCTTTTACAGAAACAAATGTTAGATTTTCATAAATACATAAAATGTGGGCCCTGGTGGACACGTTCCCTTGCCCACAGCTCTTTAGTGAATGGGATGGGTGAAGCCAGGGCAGAGCCAGAGCAGGGTTTTCTGAGCAAGGCCCAGCACAAATGTCTACTTGCACAAAGTTTAAGGGCTGTTCTGTGTCAGAAATAGAGGTTAGGCAGTGATACCTGAGACACCCAGTAAGATATGGGGATAGAGCTATCAACCCTATAATGTGGCTAGATTTCAGTCTATTAGGATCCCTGGTCCTGATGGATCTTGAGTTTCCTTTCACTATGAAACTGAAAACAAACAAAAAAAAATCTGTAAGCAATGTGGTCACACTTTCATGTGCTGGAATAACTCCCAAGAGGGTCCTCCAAGAGAAAAGATATTTTAAATACATTTTATTCATTTATTTTTATAAAGTATTACATGATCCCAGTATAAAATTCAAAGTATACAAAAACTATTCAGTGAAAAATGTCTTTCATATGAACTTAGCCCAGCAATCCAGTTATTTCCAAAGCAACCATTGTTACCAGTTTTGTGTATATCTTTACAGAGGCAGTTTTATGCATTTACCACATATATATATATAGTTATGCATTTTATTTTTTCCCCACTTAATATAATCTGGAGATTCCATACCCTATTGGTACATTTAGAGTTGCCATAGAAAAATGACATATTTTGCCTCAGGTCCTCTGTTTTCCCAGTAGTTTAATAACTGTAGTTATAGATTAAAAAAGAGGATTTTATAGTTTGCCTGGAAATCCATAAAACTTTTGTATTTTTTTGATATTTCTTCTCCAAGCACTATCTTCTGAAGATTTAATGTAAAATTTGGGTGTTAGCAATTAAAAAGCATTTCATCCGTAACCATATTTAGATTCAACTTCTAGTTGTGGTTTTCACGAAGTAGATGAAATGCATAGACAAGCAAAGATAGAAACCAGGTAGATTATTCCATTGAGACTTGTGATGGAAGATACTCCATCAGAATTCACTCTCTTTGATGATAAGAGTTATCTGAGGTTTTTCATAAATCAACAGTTTCCTAGGCTTCTCCTGGCTTAGGAAGTCTCAGTCAGTGGGTCTGGAGTGGGAGCTGGAGATTTGTAGCTAAAACATGTATATTTAAAGTTATTGCATTAGTCATGCATTACCCCTTGTTCCCTCACAACTGCCTGGCTTAAAGCAATCATCCTCAGGTATTACCTCTTATGGATTGTGTGGTTCAGTTGCTCATTCTGGACACAGTGCAGGTGGCCAGCCTCTTCTTCATTGGTGTGTGAGGACTCAGATGGAAGACTCAGGTTGGACCAGGAAGTGTCTGAAGCTGCTGTTCACTCACAGGTATTTGATGCTGGTTGTCAGCTGAACACCTAGGTGGGACTGTCAGCCAGAACACCCACACATGACCTCTCTGTGTGGCTTGGACTTCTTCACAATAAAGTTTGTGTGTCTCAAGGACAATTATCCTCAGAGAAGGGGAAGGAAAGACAGTAGAAGCTGTGTTCTTGATATATCCTAGCCTCAGAAATTTAGATAGTATTACTTTGACCAAATCCATGTCTCCACTGATTGGGGCAGTGACCTCCTCCCTTCTCTCTTCCCTCAATTCAAGAGAACAAAACATAGACCCCACCTCCTAGTGAGGGGAGATCTGTCACTTTGTAAGAAGAGTCTGTGGGGTAGGATAAATATATAGATGTGGCCATTTGCTCTGTTCAGGCCATGTGATAGCCACAATTAATATTCCTCCATGTGCAGAGTATGCTCATCTCTTCCCCTGAGACAGCACACCACCACCCCCCCCCCCCCACCCCCGCAAGCCTCATCCCATCACAGCCTCTGGCTCACGATTAAAGGCTAGAGATTGTCTGTCCCCATGAGCCTCATATCATCTGGCATCATGGATCAGCTGCCCTGGATCAGGCGGACCCACATGCTGGAAGGAATACCACAAAATGGGCAGCGTGTGACTTCTAAGGGCAGGTTGTAAAAGCCATTGCAGCTTCTGCGTGGTCTCTTGCTGCTTCCTCTGGAGGAAGCAAGCCTCCATGCTGTGAGGTCACTCAACAGCCATGGGGCGAGACCACGTGGACAGGAACTGAGGCTTTCTAACAGCACTGACTTGCCAGTCTTGTGAGTGAACCACCTTGGAAGTAGTGCCTCTGTCTCCAGTTGGGCCTACCAATAATAGCAGCCCCAGTGGACATCTGCCTGAACCCTCTGAGGGACTCTGAGTCAGAACTGCCAGCCAAGGCTCCTCTGAATTCTTGTCCCTAAACCTACTGAGTTTTGAGGTGATTTGTCTCACAGCATTAAATAATGAATGTAGCTGCCCAGGTAAATCTCATCTTCACTAAAATTTGAGAACCTGGCTGAAGACTTCACTGGTCATGCATGGGGAGGAACACCTTTGGCCATTGTAAACAGTCCTGTTAGAAGTAAACTGTGTCCATCTGAAGTGGAAAGTAAAGGTTCCACTTCTCTTTTCTGAGATATGTCATGGAATGGGGTGCAGAAAATTAGGGAAGACTGAGTCACATTTTCAAGTATTTTGGTAAGAAACAGTTCTGGACCACAGTTCCTTTACGATGGGCAGTTTTATCCTCAGATTTTGATTTGAGTTTGTATGTGTCTTGGCAGGTATTAGCCCTGGATCCCATTAGGAATAGAACTCTATATCACCATGCTTAACTCTGTTTCTCCTGAGATTAGGTCCCATGCAAAATAATAGTTTCCACCCCAGTTGTTTTTCCTGCAGGTTGCCTATCAGTTAGTAATTATTCTCCCAGGACGAGTCTATCAGGCTGACTCAGCTCTTTATGTCCTTTAAATCTGCCAGCCAGTTAGGCTCTAAGTGTGTTTTTGGAGTGGAAACCACCTTCCTGTGAGAGTTTATGGTGATATCAGCTACAAAATGTCTTTCAATGTTGTAGGTCAGCAAGGTTTTAATACGGGTTTCCCAGGTGGTGCTAGTGGTAAACAACCCACCTGCCAATGCAGGAGACAAAATGCAGGTTCAGTCCCTGGGTTGGGAAGATTCCCTGGAGGAGGGCATGGCAACCCACTCCAGTATTCTTGCCTGGAGAATCTTATGGGCAGAGCAGACTGGCTATATCAAATGATTCTTAAATATTCCATGATTTTTTCCCCTTTGGAAAAGGAGAACTGAAATATCGGCCATATTTTCCTATGGTAAGGATAATATAAAAAGTTTAAAGAGCTAGAATAAATTAAATTTAAAAGATAGAATAAATAGAAAAAGTTCTCCTAGAGGTAGTGGGAGAACTAAAGAAGGAGAACTGAAAACCGAAGAGTAAATTAAATATAACACTTTCATCAGCCATTGGCTTCATCTTTTTTTATCTGCAGCCTTTGTGCCTTTTACTGCTGCCAAACATTCACTCTGTTCGGGATCATGTTAGTGAGCACCAAGCCTTGTGATGCTGGAAAGTTCATGGCTCTTTAGGACATACTCTGAGGTGAAGTGGCCGAGACTCTTACAGAGAAAATATAGACATAGACAGAGATGTCTGTGACATTTATGTCCTAGGGGACATAAATGATAAATGAGTGCTTGGATATCCAAAAAGAAGATTACCTGAAAACAGGCCCTCAAATAATAGCTAAGAGTTTTGCAAGTTGTGAAAATAATACATATACAGAAAACCAAACTGATACAATCAAGAACATGGAAGAAGAAAACTTGTTCGACCACACATAAATAACCAATTAACTCTGTGACCCCATGGACTATACAGTCCACAGAATTCTCCAGGCCAGAATACTGGAGTGAGTAGCTGTTCCTTCTCCAGGGGATCTTCTCAACTGAGGGATTGAACCCCGCTCTCTCGCATTGCAGGCATATTCTTTACCTGCTGAGTGAGCCACAAGGGAAGCCCTAACCAATTAACAGTAAAATGTATAGTCTCTTGGGCTTCCCAGGTGATGCTACTGGTAAAGAACCTGCCTGCCAATGCAGGAGACAAAAGAGATGTGGGTTCTCTCTTGTTCTTTATTCTGCTTAGTTATCTTGATGTTGTCAAAATCTATTCATTACATTTTAAAACTAAAGTTGGAATTACATTATATACATTCTGTCATTTCTTCTTAATATAGAGAGAGCATATTTTTTTAAAAATTTAATTGGAGGATAATTGTTTTACAAAATTGTGTTAGATTCTGCCACGCATATGAATCAGCCATATGCCCCTCCCTCTTGAAACTCCCTCACACCTCCCACCCTATCCCACCTCTCTAGGTTGCCACAGAGCACTGGGTTTGCACTCCCTTCTTCATAAAGGAAATTCTCCCTGGTTATCTAGTTTACATATGGTAATGTATATGTTTCCATGTTACTCTTTCAATTCATCCCTCCCTCTCCTTCCCCTACTGTGTCCACAGCCTGTTCTCTATGTCTGTGGAAAGAGCATATTCTATATCAACAAATACCTCTCTGTAACATTTAAAAATGACTGGGCATCTTACTATTAAATATCTCATTGAACATTTAGGTTGTTTCCAATATTTCCCATTATAAATACTGCCTCTTGAGAAACCTGTATGCAGGTCAGGAAGCAACAGTTAGAGCTGGACATGGAACAACAGACTGGTTCCAAATAGGAAAAGGAGTACATCAAGGCTGTATATTGTCACCCTGCTTATTTAATTTATATGCAGAGTACATCATGAGACACGTTGGGCTGGAAGAAGCACAAGCTGGAATCAAGATTGCCAGGAGAAATATCAATAACCTCAGATTTGTAGATGGCACCACCCTTATGGCAGAAAGTGAAGAGGAACTCAAGAGCCTCTTGATGAAAGTGAAAGAGGAGAGTGAAAAAGTTGGCTTAAAGCTCAACATTCAGAAAACGAAGATCATGGCATCTGGTCCCATCACTTCGTGGCAAATAGATGGGGAAACAGTGTAAACAGTAGCAGACTTTATTTTTGGGGGCTCCAAAATCACTGCAGATGGTGACTGCAGCCATGAAGTTAAAAGACACTTACTTCTTGGAAGGAAAGTTATGACCAACCTAGAGAGCGTATTAGAAAGCAGAGACATTACTTTGCCAACAAAGGTCCATCTAGTCAAGGCTATGGTTTTTCTAGTGGTCATGTATGGATGTGAGAGTTGGACTATAAAGAAAGCTGAGGGCTGAAGAATTGATGCTTTTGAACTGTGGTGTTGGAGAAAACTCTTGAGAGTCCCTTGGACTGCAAGGAGATCCAACCAGTCCATTCTAAAGGAGATCAGTCCTGGGTGTTCATTGGAAGCTGAAACTCCAATACTTTGGCCACCTGATGCAGAGAACTGAATCATTTGAAAAGACCCTGATGCTGGGAAAGATTGAGGGCAGGAGGAGAAGGGGATGACAGAGGATGAGATGGTTGCATGGTATCACCAACTCAGTGGGCACGGATTTGGGTGGACTCCAGGAGTTGGTGATGGACAGGGAGGCCTGGTGTGCTGTGGTTCATGGATTGAAAAGAGTCAGACACAACTGAGCGACTAAGCTGAACTGAACTGAACTGAATACTGGTAATATGAACATTCTTTTAGCCAACTTTTGTGCACATCCATTCCCATGGGGTGCTAGTGGTAAAGAATCTGCCTGCCAGTGCAGGAGACCTAAAAGATGAGAGTTCGATCCCTACGTCAGGAAGATCCCTGGAGGAGGGCATGACAACCCACTCCAGTATTCTTGCCTGGAGAATCCCATGGACAGAGGAGCCTGGCAGGCTACAGTTCATGGGGTTGCAAAGAGTTGGATATGACTGAAGCGACTTAGCATAGCATGGCACATCATTTCCTTAGGATAAAGTCCTAAATGTGAAATTCTGAATAAATGTGTATGTAAAAGTTTAGAGCTTGTTGATAGTTGCTTTTCAGACAGTTTTGTTAGGTAGTTAGAATAGGAAACAAGAGTCCAAAATGGTGGTGGCTAAAAGACAAGGAAGGGAAAAGCCCAGGAAAATAGAACAAAAGAAGGTCAAAGGGAGGTCTGAGGACTGGAGTGAGGACTTCAGGTAGAACAAACAGCACTCCTGGCTGAGCCCAATTTGCATAGGGCAGGCCCGGGGGAGGGAAAAACATAAAAAGAGGAGCCAGAGGGCACACTCCTCTACTCTTTTCTCTTTGCGTCTTTGGGTTGGCATGCCCTCATGCTTCGAGGACGGAGTCTCCTGCTATCTTCTAAATAAAATAGAGCTGTAACACTGATTTGTCTAAGAGCTATAACATGGTTTGTCCAAGACCTAAGAGCTGTGACGCGTGGAGGGCTTTAATGTCTGTCGCTCCAAATCTTTGTTATGACAAGACAGAACCGAGAAGCATATACTCGCCTGACATCTATGGTGCCATGACTTGGATTTAACCCGGCTGAAAAACCTTAGCATGGCCCCCACAAGGAGGAGGCCAGCATAGCAGGAGCCCAACTCAGCGAAAGCTCCTGTGGTAGAAGCAGAACGTGAAGAAAACCCAGTGCAAGGAAACTGACAAGAAGCCCATTGTGCTGGCAATCAGCACAGCAAAAAACAAACTTAGCAGAAAGCTCACGTGGCCCAGCCTGATTCCAGAAGACCTCAGGTTAAGGTAGGAGGACCTTGCTTGTATGGCTGGAGGGACATGCCTAACAAAATCTTAGTTCCTTTACAATCTCTCATTTCTTGTTTCCTTGAACTCCCCCCGCAAACAGGCGGATGGCAATGGGTACAATTAAGGGACTCCGGAGAGGCTACTCTTTGGTATGTCCCAAAGGCACTATCTGCTGGGCCACAGTAGCTGTTACCCAAGCCGGTGGGGGTTCTTCTGTCCTTACTGTCCTCTGTGCCAAGAATCAGGCCAATAAAATCTGTGAGCACAGGTCAGGAATTTAGCAGACTTTCCAGCAGGCTATGAAGGGGATTCCTTGGCATGCTTTTCCCACTGCTTTTTCCTCCTGTCCTTCAGCTCTCTCCTGGGACTCGAGCCTGGCCAAAACCCAGGATGCCTGGCTTCAGGACTTAATGAGCTCAGGCTCTGTTGTCTCATTGCAAAAATTCATTGAGAGACAAGGTGATAAGTAAGAGGTGGATTTGTTAGGATTCAGAGAGAAGCCACTCTTCAGGGTGTGGACCATGGCTGAGGGCGAGGAATGTGGCAAAACCTAGCCAGGCCATGGAATGTGGCCTGCTAATGAGTGGGAGAAAGAAATGGCAACCCACTCCAGTGTTCTTGCCTGGAGAATCCCAGGGACGGGGGAGCCTGGTGGGCTGCCGTCTATGGTGTCGCACAGAGTCGGACACGACTGAAGCGACTTAGCAGCAGCAGCAGCAGCAGCAGCAGCAATAAGTGGGAGGATCTTCCCAGCCATTGGGGAACCACCTACTCCTCTGTCTTTTGACAGTGCCTTAGAGCTGTCCTGCTACCCCTGGGTGTGTCTGTTGGCTTATAGATTGGGGATTAAGGTTCACTTGAATTTGACTTGTCATCTTGGACCCAACTGATTTTAATTGGTTTACATTATGCCCTTGTGTGGCAGACTGGTTCCAAATAGGAAAAGGAGTACATCAAGGCTGTATATTGTCACCCTGCTTATTTAACTTATATGCAGAGTACATCATGAGAAACGCTGGGCTGGAGGAAGCACAAGCTGGAATCAAGGTTGCCAGGAGAAATGGCAATAACCTCAGATATGCAGATGACACCACCCTTATGGCAGAAAGTGAAGAGGAACTAAAAAGCCTCTTGATGAAAGTGAAAGAGGAGAGTGAAAAAGTTGGCTTAAAGCTCAACATTCAGAAAATGAAGATCATGGCATCTGGTCCCATTACTTCATGGGAAATAGATGGGGAAACAGTGGAAACAGTGTCAGACTTTATTTTTTGGGGGGCTCTAAAATCACAGCAGATGGTGATTGCAGCCATGAAATTAAAAGACGCTTACTCCTTGGAAGGAAAGTTATGACCAACCTAGATAGCATATTCAAAAGCAGAGACATTACTTTGCCAACAAAGGTCAGTCTAGTCAAGGCTATGATTTTTCCAGTGGTCATGTATGAATGTGAGAGTTGGACTGTGAAGAAAGCTGAATGCCAAAGAATTGATGCTTTTAAACTGTGTTGTTGGAGAAAACTCTTGAGAGTCCCTTGGACTACAAGAAGATCCAACCAGTCCATCCTAAGGAGATCAGTCCTGGGTGTTCATTGGAAGGACTGATGCTGAGGCTGAAACTCCAATACTTTGGCCACTTCATGAGAAGAATGGACTCATTGGAAAAGACCCTGGGAGGGATTAGGGGCAGGAGGAGAAGGGGACGACAGAGGATGAGATGACTGGATGGCATCACTGACTCGATGGACATGAGTTTGGGTAGACTCCGGGATTTGGTGATAGATAGGGAGGTCTGGCGTGCTGCAATTCATGGGGTCGCAAAGAGCCAGATACTACTGAGTGAACTGAACTGAGCTGAACTGAATGCCCTTGTGCTATGTCATTCTTTCAAAGGTTGTGCTCTGCCTCCTTCCCTCCTGCTTCATGCTCCTTTCCTCAGCCCCATCCAGGTCCACAATGTTGCCTCTACAATCTTCTGGAGTGACAACCAGAAAATAGCTGGCCTTGGGAGGGAAATACTGTATAACATTGAACCCCTTAGTCCTACCCAGCACTGGTCACACTGGAGATCTTGGGGATGCCCAACTCCAGTCCAGGGGTCCCAGGAGGTCAACCTGCCTTGACCTGCCTAGGGATCTGGTCCTCGAAAGGTTGTCATGCCTCAACCTGTTTGGGGATCCACCAGTCCAGGGGTCCCAGGAGGTCGTCACACCTTGACCTGCCCAGGGATTCTATCTCTAGGAGGCTGTCATGCCTCAGCCTGGCTGGGGATCTGCACCCTGACCTGGGGATGCCTGGCTCTCAGTTTGCAACAGTACTGGGTAGGATAAGCTTCAGAAAGACTCACCCCTAAGGAAGTCCACCTATGAAAATTGAAGGAGGCCCATTAGTTTTCTTCTTTTTCTTTTCCTCCCTGTCACGACTGTCTTTCAGATGGGAAATAACCAATCCACTTCCCGGCAGATGCCTTTGAGATGCATCCTTGATAACTGGAAGCTGTTTGATCCTCTAACTCTGCGGAGGAGTCACTTAAAATTCTTTTGTGCCATTGCGTGGCCACAGTATCCACTGGGGGATGAGGAACACTGGCCTGAGGATGGGAGTTTAAGTTACAATACCATCCTGCAGCTAGAATTATTGAGGAAAAGACAAGCAAAATGGACAGAGATCCCCTATGTCCAAATTTTCTTCCAACTAACAGATATGAAGGAACTCTGTCTTAAGTATGGGATTGTTGTATGCCCTAAAAGTGAGCTTACTAGGCAAATGGTGTTAGGCACAGGCAACCAAGAGAAGGAACCCCCCCTCCCCCTCTCCACCGTGAAGGCTCACCTCCCACAGCTCTCGAGTTGTCTGGTGCTTCTTCCTTGTATCCAAATGTGCCCCCATATACTGGAGCACCCCTTCCACAAAAGCCAGCTCAAGTATGTCCCTTAGTTGAAACTGGAGGAGAATTCGGACTAACTCAGGTCCATAAGCCCTTCTCCCTCTTAGAACTAAGACAGATAAAACAAGACCTGGGAAGCTATACAGATGACCCAGGCAGATATATAGATACGTTCCAACATATTTCCTTGGCCTTTGACTTGATGTGGAAGGACATCATGGTCATATTTAGTCAAACATTATAGGACCCTGAACATACTAAGGTCTTAAAGGAAGCCTGAAGGTATGCAATGGTGCTTCACATGTCCAGTGATAGATACCCAGTAGAGGAAACTGCTGTCCCCTCCTCTGATCCTAATTGGAATTATAATGATCCTGAGCACATCTGGGAAAGGGATCATTTTCTAATCTGTGTGAAGGCAGGACCGAAAGCAGCCCAACAAAAAGTAATCAGATATGCCCGGGTCTCAGCAATAACTCAGGAGCCCAATGAGAACCACATTGCCTTTCTGGAAAGGCTAAAAGAGGCCCTCCAAAAGTTTACCAATCTGGATTTAGACTCTTACGAGGGACTGGTGATTGTCCCAATGTGCATCAGATATCAGAATTAAGTTACAACAGCTACAGCAGCAGGACCCTGCTGCCTCTTTAGATGAGATGATCCAGACAGCCACCAATGCTTTTTATAACAGAGAACAGGAGAGGGAGGCCAAGGCCCAGGATAGGGAAAGAAGAAAAGAGACAAGGCATGGCCAGATGCTGGCCGCCCTCCAGGGAAGCCCTATGGCAAACCCTGAGTCCTTGAAGGACAAGGCAAATGCCTAATCTGTAAACAGGCAGAGAATTGGGCCAAAGAGTGTCCAAACTGTGACAAGTCTCCTAAAATGGCTTACTACAAATGCCATCAACTGGGACATTGGGTGGCACTCTGCCCTTGGGACCCAAGAGCCTGAAAGTCAAGTGCCAAGTCTTCCCTCACAATGGTTCAACAGGACTGAAGCGGCCCGCTCCAGCCAGCCTGCATATCACAGATAACCACCACGGGGCTGGGGCCAAGGGTGCAACTGGATGTGGCAGGAAGGGCTGAGAATTTCTTGGTTGATGTAGGGGCTACCTATTCCATCTTGATCTCCTACTTTGGAGCTGTCTCCTCCCAAACCTGTACCATTTTTGGTGCTACAGGAAAAGCAACTACCAAAAGATTCACCTGAGCACTTCTTTGTTGCTGGGATGGACAAATATTTTCCCACCGGTTTCTGGTGGTCCCTGAGTGTCCTACTCCCTTATTGGGAAGAGATAAACTCACTAAACTGGGGACCACCCTTGTGATAGGAAGCTTTTCAGCCCCTAGGGCCCTACAGCTCCTGGTTACTACTGAAGAACCCATTACACCCTCTCCAATAGAGAGGGACCAGAAACTATGAGAAGACAAAATTAACCCCCAGGTGTGGGGCCAGGGAATTCCTGGACGAGCCCACCAAGCTGAACTGGTCATTATTGTCCTTTGAGATCCCACTCAGTTTCCTAATATCCCCTCAGAAGAGAGGCTCGTGAGGGACTACAGCCTTTCATAAATAAATTCCTTGCTTGTGGGCTATTGGTCCCCACCAGTTAGCCATGTAACACCCCAGTCCTCTCAGTAAAGAAAAAGGATGGAACCTGGAGAATGGTTCAAGATCTCTGGATCATAAATGAAGCTGTAATCCCCCTCCATCCCGCAGTACCCAATCCCTATGTAATCTTGGGAGAAATCCCACCCAATGCCAAGTGGTTTATAGTCTTGGATCTCAAAGATGTGTGTGTGTGTGTGTGTGTGTGTGTTTTTGCATACCACTGGCTAAAGAATCCCAATATTGTTTTGCCTTTGAGTGGGAGGCCTCAGGAGAAAAACACCAACAGATGACTTGGACAGTGTTACCTCAGGGGTTCAGAGATAATCCCCACCTGTTTGGACAGGCCTTTAGCTGGGATCTCCTAGATCTGAACCTGGGACCTAATGGGAAAATATTACAATATGTAGATGACCTACTAATCTGCTCTTCAGATGAGAAAAGCACCCAACAACATGCAACTCAGGTTCTAAACTTTTTGGCAGAAAGGGGATATAAAGTCTCCCGTGCTAAGGCACAGATGGCTGAGACAAAGGTCACTTACCTGGGAGTTCAGATTACACACGGGTCTAGGAGGCTGTTCTTTGATTGAGTACAAGGAATCCTCCAGTTGCCCTCCCCCACGACTCGAAAACAATTGCGAGCTTTCCTGGGACTAACTGGGTATTGTAGAATCTGGTACCCAACTATGGTCTAATTGCTCAGCCCTTATATGAAAGCTTAAAGGGATGGGATGATTCAATCCCACTGATGCGGGGAACTCCTCAAAAGAAGGCAGAGGCTACACTAAAACAGGCCTTAACTCAAGCACCTGCCTTGAGGTTGCCAGACCCAGAAAAAGCATTCCAAGTTTATGTCCATGAAATAGAGGGAATAGCCTTGGGAGTGTTAACTCAAAGGTGGGGATCTGAGCCCCAGCCTGTAGCTTATTTATCCAAGAGGCTTGATCCAACCGCCTGAGGCTGGGCCCCCTGCCTTCGAGGTCTTGCAGCTATTGCAATCATGATAGAAGATGCTTTAAAACTCTCCTTTGGGGAAAACTAAATTATTTTTACCAGCCACCAAGTAAAACAACTCCCAAATGGGAAAGGCCATTTATGGATGTCTAATCAAAGAATCCTCAGCTATAAAGTAATGCTGATGGAAAACCCAGGCCTCACTATATCCCCTTGTGAAGTTCTTAACCCAGCCACTCTCCTGCCTACCCCCGATGGCTCTCTCCCCTTTCACTCTTGTCTTGTCTAGAAACCTTGGACCACTGGACAAAACCCCGAGAGGTATTGTCAGAAGATCCTCTGACCAATCCTGAGGAAATCTGGAACAGTGATGGAAGCAGCTTTGTCTTAGATGGAAAAAGAAGAGCCGGGTATGCAGTAGTCTCCAATTTTGAGACCAGAGAGGCTAAGCCTCTGCCACCAGGTGCTACAGCCCAGTTAGCTGAGCTCATAGCCCTGATTCGAGCTTTAGAGCTGGAAAAAGGAAAAAGAATAGCCATTTACACTGACTCCACGTATGCAGTTCTGATGCTGCATGCATATGTGGCTATTTGGAAAGAAAGGGGCCACTTGACCACCTGAGGGTCCCCAATCAAATATGGTGATCAGATTCTTAGACTCTTGGAGGTAGTCCATCTGCCCACTGAGGTTTCAGTCTCCCACTGTAAAGGACACCAAAAAGGGAGCATGGAAGTAGCATGAGGGAACCAAGCAGCATTATAGAACTATGACCTAATAGGGGTTGCCACCCTAGTTCCACAGACTAATTTGTCAGAAACTGCTTCATATACTGCAGAGAAGGCAACAGCACCCCACTCCAGTACTCTTGCCTGGAAAACCCCATGGACGGAGGAGCCTGTTAGGCTGCAGTCCATGGTGTTGCTAAGAGTTGGGCACGACTGAGCGACTTCACTTTCACTTTTCACTTTCATGCATTGGAGAAGGAAATGGCAACCCACTCCAGTGTTCCTGCCCGGAGAATCCCAGAGACAGAGGAGCCTAATGGACTGCCGTCTATGGGGTCGCACAGAGTTGGACATGGCTGAAGCGACTTAGCAGCAGCAGCCTTCATATACTGAAGGTGAGACTCTTAAAGCTAAGAGTGAGGGCTTTCAAGAAGATCATATGTGGTGGTTCCAAAAGGAGGGACTCCTTTTTCTGCCTGGGAACCTCCAATGGAAGCTGGTTAACTCCTTACATGCCACCACTTATTTAGGGGAAAAGGCCCTCCAAAAATTACTAGAAAGGTCCTTCAGAGGAACAGACCTCCAAATAACTATAAGGCAAGTGGTCTCCTCTTGTCTCATTTGCCAATTAACCCCCAAGTAGCTTGAAGACCCCAGCTGGCCCAGCCCATCCAACAACGTGGGACCTACCCAGGAGAGGACTGGCAGATGGACTTCACCCAGATGCCAGTGTCTCAAGGGTATAAATACCTATTAGTCATGATAGATACATTCACAGGATGGATTGAAGGCTTTCCCACCCAGACTGAGAAGGCTGAGGAGGTAGTAAAAAAACTGTTTCATAAAATCATTCCAAGATTTGGTCTGCCCAGGTCATTACAAAGGGACAGTGGGACATCATTTACTTCTAAGGTCACCCAGTTCAGTTCACTTCAGTTCAGTCACTCAGTTGTGTCTGACTCTTTGAGACCCCATGAATCACAGCATGCCAGGCCTCCCTGTCCATCACCAACTCCCAGAGTTCACTCAAACTCATGTCCATGGACTCAGTGATGCCATCCAGCCGTCTCTTCCTCTGTCGTCCCCTTCTCCTCCTGCCCCCAATCCCTCCCAGCATCAGGGACTTTTCCAATGAGTCAGCTCTTCGCATGAGGTGGCCAAAGTATTGGAGTTTCAGCTTCAACATCAGTCCTTCCAATGAACACTCAGGACTGATCTCCTTTAGGATGGACTCGTTGGATCTCTGCAGTCCAAGGGATTCTCAAGAGTCTTCTCTAACACTATAGTTCAAAAGCATCAATTCTTCCGTTCTCAGCTTTCTTCTCAGTCCAACTCTCACATCCACACATGGCCACTGGAAAAACCATAGCCTTGAGTAGACAGACCTTTGCTGGCAAACTAATGTCTCTGCTTTTGAATATGCTATCTAGGTTGGTCATAACTTTCCTTCCAAGGAGTAAGTGTCTTTTAATTTCATGGCTGTAGTCACCATCTACAGTGATTTTGGAGCCCCCCAAAATAAAGTCTGACACTGTTTCCACTGTTTCCCCATCTATTTTCCATGAAATGATGGAACCAGATGCCATGATCTTAGTTTTCTGAATGTTGAGCTTTAAGCCAACTTTTTCACTCTCCTCGTTCACTTTCATCAAGAGGCTTTTTAGTTCCTCTTCACTTTCTGCCATAAGGGTGGTGTCATCTGCATATCTGAGGTTACTGATATTTCTCCCAGCAATTTTGATTCCAGCTTGTGCTTCTTCCAGCCCAGCATTTCTCATGATGTACTCTGCATATAAATTAAATAAACAGGGTGACAATATACAGCCTTGACGCACTCCTTTTCCTATTTGGAACCAGTCTGTTGTTCCATGTCCAGTTCTAACTGCTGCTTCCTGACCTGTATACAGATTTCTCAAGAGGCAGGTCAGGTGGTCTGGTATTCCCATCTCTTTCAGAATTTTCCATGGTTTATTGTAAGCATTGGGCATTACTTATTATCTCCATTGTGCCTGGAGGCCTCAGTCTTCAGGAAAAGTAGAAAGAGCCAACCAATTCTTAAAATCAGCAATAAAAAAGATAAACCAGGAGACCTCCCTGGGATGGAAGGAGGCTTTACCAATAGCCCTCCTCCACACCCATATCACTCCTAAGGAACAGGTTGGTCTTAGTCCTTATGAGATGCTATATGGGAGAGCTTTTGTTTATGTCAATGACCTCTTCCTAGATCCAGAGGTTCAGACCCTCCAGTCTTATACCATGGCTGTTGGACAGTTCCAACAGGATATACGCTTGTGGGGTATGAACCAGGACCTGGAAGACTCAAAGGAGTCATCACTATATGCTTCAGGGACACAAGTCCTAATTAAAGTCTGGAAAGATGGGTCCCCAAAGACTCAACTCCAGCCCAATGGATGGGCCCCTACCCTGTAATACTTTCTACCCCCACAGCAGTCAAGGTAACAGTACATGACTGCTGGATTCACTACTCACGAGTCAAGCTGTGGAAGAAAATAGAAAAGGATACTCAATACATCTGTGAGCCCCCGGGAGATCTCAGATACCTATTCAGAGCTACCAATGAGTGCCATTCTAATGAACATACCCAAAATCTGGTTTCTGGGAATAAGATTTCTCAGGACAGCTCTAAAGAGCCAACACAGCTTGGTAGGGACTGTACTCCAAAACAGGAAGGAGATAAATCTTCTGATCCCTGAACAAGGAGGGACTTGAGCCATCCTGCTGATGGGAATTTAGAACTGGCTAATACCCCTACTAGTCCTTGTTACACCATAGTGATGCTGCTTATGATTGTTCCATGCATTATCAATTGTCTAACCTGTTTTGTCTCTGCTCAGGTCAACAAGCTACAACATGCAGTGCCAGTTCAATAAAGATACAAAACTACAGCCGACCATAGAAAATACCACTCACCCTTAGATGGACACCACTATGAGGACTCTAAGGCCTGAGACTAGCAAGAGGGGGAGGCCCAATACCCCTCGCCATCCCAATTCAGCAGGCAGTAGCCAGAAAGACCTCTACGCCCCTATTCCCAAAGAATTGGGCCTCCCATCTCTTGAGGGGGGGATGTTAGGTAGTTAGAATAGTAAACAGGAGTCCAAAATGGTGGCGGCTAAAAGACAAGGAAGGGAAAAGCCTGGGAAAATAGAAGAAAGGAAGGTCAAGGGAAGGTCCGAGGACTGGAGTGGGGACTTCAGGTAGACAAACAGCATTCCTGGATAGCCTAATTTGCATAGGGCAGGCCCAGTGGGAGAGTAAAACATAAAAAGAGGAGCCAAAGGGCTCTCTCTCTCGGTCCCCCTCCTCCACTCTCTTCTCTTTGTGTCTTTGGGTTGGCATGCCCTCACACTTTGAGGATGGATTCTCCTGCTATCTTCTAAATAAAATAGAGCTGTAACACTGATTTGTCTAAGAGCTATAATGCGGTTTGTCCAAGACCTGAGAGCTGTGACGCGCTGAGGGCTTTAATGTCCGTCGCTCCAAATTTTTGTTGTGACAAGACAGAACCGAGGAGCATACACTTTCTTGACAGTTTTTACCAATCATACTTCCATTAAGGAAAGGAATAATTTTGATAGCAGTGGTGGAGAAGTAAGACATTATAGGCACAGAAGTGATATGAGAAATGGATTGACAAAAAGTGTTTAGGAAGTTTGGCTGAAGCACAGATTCTGTGCAGCAAAGTGGCAGGGAAAATGAATGGGAAAGGTGCTAGATTGTAGAGGGCTTGAGTCCCAAAGTTTGGATTTTTATATTTTCCAGCAGGCAATTGAAAATCACTGAAGTTTTGAAAGAAAACAATAACATAATTAAAATAAAGCTTTTAGGACATTATTCTTTAAAAATTTACAAACCAATAATGTCAGAAAGACCACATAGAAGGTCAAATTGCAGTGGTGGCAGAGAACAGACATTTTCTCAGAACAGAAAAGAAAGGAAATATATGTGAGACATTTGGAGTGTAAGAAAAGAGTTCATGTCAAAGGTCGCTGTGGGGTTTGGGGTCTACTTGAAATGATAATGATAACCATTAAATGGGTTAATGGGAGCCCTTGGGTTATAAAAGAAGAAAAAGCTGTTAGAGGAAGGAGAAGTAACAAGTTCTGTTTGGGATATATGTAAAGTGTTGGAGGTCAATTCAGATAGAATTCACTGGAAAATTCTGGACTTCAACTTGGGAGAGAGATCTGGCTTGAAAAGGTTTGGGTGTAGTTTTAGGGATTTTGTTTAGGCTATAGGACTGATGAGATCTGAGGAGGAAACAACAAGTCAAGAAGCAACGGTTAGAACTGGGCATGGAAAAACAGACTGGTTCCAAATCAGGAAAGGAGTACGTCAAGGCTGTATATTGTCACCCTGCTTATTTAACTTATATGCAGAGTACATCATGAGAAATGCTGGGCTGGATGAAGCACAAGCTGGAATCAAGATTGCTGGGAGAAATATCAATAACCTCAGATATGCAGATGATACCACCTTTATGGCAGAAAGTGAAGAAGAATAAAGAGCCTCTTGATGAAAGTGAAAGAGGAAAGTGAAAAAGTTGTCTTAAAGCTCAGCATTCAGAAAACGAAGATCATGGCATCTGATCCCATCGCTTCATGGCAAATAGATGGGGAAAACAGTGGGAGGCTTTATTTTCTTGGGCTCCAAATTCGCTGCAGATGGTGACTGCAGCCATGAAATTAAAAGACACTTGCTCCTTGGAAGAAAAGCTATGACCAACCTAGACAACATATTCAAAAGCAGAGATATTACTTTACCAACAAAGGTCCATCTAGTCAAGGCTATGGTTTTTCCAGTAGTCATGTGTGGATATGACAGTGGACTATGAAGAAAGCTAAGCACTGAAGAATGGATGCTTTTGAGCTGTAGTGTTGGAGAAGACTCTTGAGAGTTCTCTGGACTGCAAGGAGATCCAACCAGTCCTTCCTAAACGAAATCAGTCCTGGGTGTTCATTGGAAGGACTGATGTTGAAGCTGAAACTCCAATACTTTGGCCACCTGATGTGAAGAACCAACTCATTTGAAAAGACCCTGATGCTGGGAAAGATTGAAGGTGGGAAGAGAAGGGGATGACAGAGGATGAGACGGTTGGATGGCACCACTGATGAGATGGACGTGAGTTTGAGTAGGCTCCGGGAGTTGTGATGGACAGGGAAGCCTGGCGTGCTGCAGTCCATGGGGTCGCAGAGAATGTGACTGAACTGAACTGTAGAAGAAAAGATAACAGTGTATTTAGCTGCTGCTGCTGCTGCTAAGCCACTTCAGTCGTGTCCGACTCTGTGCGACCCCAGAGACGGCAGCCCACCAGGCTCTGCCGTCCCTGGGATTCTCCAGGCAAGAACACTGGGGTGGGTTGCCATTTCCTTTTCCAATGCATGAAAGTGAAAAGGGAAAGTGAAGTCGCTCGGTTGTGTCCGACTCTTAGCCACCCCATGGACTGCAGCCTACAAGGCTCCTCCGTCCATGGGATTTTCCAGGCAAGAGTACTGGAGTGGGGTGCCATCACTTTCTCTGGTATTTAGTTGAATAGCTATGGTTTGTATGCATGTGCCACAGAGGCCGGGAGGAAAAGTATATTGTTAAAAGATTCATATACCGTACATGATGTGTTATAAAATCACTGGAAGGTATATTCTACAAACCCTAAAGCAACTACTATAATTAGCACAGAAGCTGTTTTAGAATCATAAACTAATTAATTAAAAAGAATCAGAAAATGACAGAAAACACAGCACAGGTGAAACAAATGAAAAGCATGTAGCTAGATGGTAGATTTAAACTTAACCACCTCAGTGATCACATTAGGTGTAAATGATCTAAATAATGAAGAAGAAAATATTGTCATATTGGATAAAAAAAAACATGGAACCATATCCTGCCTGAAAGAAACACGTTATAATATATGGACACAAATAGTTTAAAGAATAGAAAAATATTTCTATGCTAACACTAATCAAAAGAGAGCTGGAGTGGATATACTAATATCGGACAGAGTAGATATTTGAGCAAAGATTGTTACTAGGATGATAGAAGGTGATTTCTTAAACTTAGAGGTTGACTCATCAAGGGGGTATCCTATCTTATCTGGCTTAAACAATGAGGACATGTGATCTCATGTGACAAGAATGTTGCAATATCTGGTTCCAGGGTTGGCTAGTTCAACAGCTCAAAGACATCAAAGACTCGGGTTATTTCTGTGTTTTGGCTCTGCTATCCCTAGTATGTCAGCTTGGTTCTTAGGCTGGCCTCCCTCATAAATGAAAGATGGCCACCATCATTCTAGAAGTCACAGGAAGTGGATGAAAAGAAACCTCTTTTCTCCCCAGTTGCCCTCAGCTGACTTTTCCTCAAGAGTCATTTATCAGCACCATGTCAACCCTTGGGCACCTGTAAACTAAACAACTCAGGCAAAGGAAAAGGTATTGCTAATTGGATCAGACAAGCATTCAGCAAATTTTTTCTGTAGAGGGTGAGATGGCAAAAATGATAGTTCTGTAGGCCATATGCAGTTCTGCTACTGTAGCATGAAAGCATTCATAGACATACATGATGACATGGCTGTGTATCTTCGTACATACAGAAACAGCCGATGAGCTGGATTTGACTCACAAAAGCCATTGTTTGCTGACCCTTGACAAGAATCACCTGGAGTAAAGACAGGCCCACCATTGTCAGGGGTTGGGTGCTAAAACAAAATGAGTATTCTCTTAGCTAGGAAGTTGGAAGGCACGGCTATTGCGTTGGCGATTAGCAGGATCTGTCACATACAGTGTCTTCTACAGCCCCTGGAGTTGTTTGGTGCTCAGTAAAGCCTGGCTGGTTGAATGGTGAGAGACATATGCACCAGGAGAGTGAATGAGCACCTCCGCAGACAGACCTAAGCTTTGATAGGGAATTGTTGCTACATTCTCACTTCTTTGCCCCAGGGCCTTGCACGCCCTTGAGATGAGATTTGCTCTCCTTACAGCTGTTGTGTGATACAATTTGGGTAAGCTGGAAGGCAACCAGGTGAAGGAGAGAGTTCATGGTGCTGAAGCAATGTCTTTGCTCCACCAGGATGACATCCTTGCCTCCCTCGGGTCCCTGACATCAAAGCTTCCCAGGGGCAGCAGCACAAATAATAAATTAAAAGGAAAAAGATCAAGCATGACAGTGCAGGCTGAAAGGTTGGATGATGATGTTATGAAGCCACAGAAAGACAGCCCTTCCCCATCTTTAAACCTAGAGTTACACTTCTTCCCTTGGCTAGTGAACACAGTTCTTTTATGTCTGCAAATACCTTCTTTCTGTACTGAATGTGTAACATGCTGTGAAAATATGTGGGTGCCTACTAGGATGATTCATTCCCCCCCAAAATCTAGCAATTGAGGGAGTCATATCACCCCATGTAATTACAGGTTTGGGGCACCCCTTCCTGCAGCTAGCCAGGAGCTACCATATTCATGAGCAATTTGCTGTTAATCTAACCAGGATCCTGGGGAATTCTGAGTGGGGGAGATACTTAAGAACTGACAAATTGGTAGTTGGCTTTTAAATGATTTTCTTACTGGGATGAATTCTAGGAAAGGAAACCTCAGGGTTGACTATAAGAATAGTTCATTTCTGGAACTAAGAGCTTTCAGGAGTGTTGCCTTTAATTTAACAAAAACAGAAAAATCCTGAACATATAGAAGATGTCAAGTTCAGTTTCTTGCCCCTTTTCTCTCAGGCAAGGACATTTGTCATAAAATGCAGTTAAGACATGGAGAACACAGTAACCTCTGTGTGGTGACCCCAGGACGAAAGAGCAGATAAAACCAAGGAGGGTCTCGGAATGCAGGAACAGAAACACCAGACCCTTATTGTCCGTTCCCCACCCATGTTGTAACTATGAATGAATTTCAGATACTACTGAGCAGTATGACCTGTCTCCCCTCCTACCCCACAGGGAGAAGGTATTTGCCTTACTCTCCCCCATCCCCATACGTGCCTCCTCCTATCAGCAAATGACCCACAAGACCCCTATTCTGCTCCTTGTGCCCTGGCTATAAAAATGGACCAAGGACCTGTTCAATGTCCATTCTCCTTTGGGCCAGCCTGCTGTTCTGACAGCGTCCCCCGCTCTAATAAACTTTATTTCCCTCTCATTCTCTCATGTCTGGAAATTCTTTTCCAACCTGTGCATGGACCCCGACACTCTGGACTCAAGTTCTGGATTCAAATCTCAGTTCTATAATTTGCTAGTTTTCTGACTATGGTCAAGTTTATCAAACTCTCCAAGCCTCTATTTATTTAACTTTAAAAGGGATGTGATAATAGCACCTGTCTCACAGAGGTACAATGAAAAGAGTCCAGCTACATGAAATGCAAAGGAAGGGAAAGTGACTGAAAAGTTAGAAAGAAGTACAGGGACCATCCTGTTGCAAAAGGGCACAGAGGGCTGGAAAGGATGCTCTGGGGTTATACCTTCTTGTTCCTGCTCTGCGTGCATCCCAGCTTGGCTTTTCTAAATCATCCTCCAAGGAACATGACATTCTCTCAACAGAGAAAAAAATGCACAGCATTTCCTGGGCAGTCTAGTTCAGGAAGTAAACCAAGGGGTGAACAATTTGTGTCCATCTGGCCCCTCATTGTATGAGGCTGATAGAACTGGAATTCCAGGCAGAGCAGAAGTGGATTTCCATTCTGGTTGTCTGAGCTGAGGCCTTCTGTGTCAGACTTCTGAAGATTTTCTGTTTGCTTTTCCATTTTTTCTTCTCAAGTTTGAGCCAGCTCAGAAAAAACAAATTCCTAAATCTGTATTTTAACCTAGCGTAAACACTGGTTTTCACAGACAACAATAGGAAACAGGAGCCAGTCTGGGGAAAGGTTTAAAGAATAGTCTAAGCGCTATTGTGAAATGTTTTACAGAATGTTAAATTCTTTGAATATGATAATACATATTCATATTCTACTCGAGTCTTTTAATTTCAACAATCTACTTAAACCACTTAAATTTACATAAATACGTGTTCAGTTTCTTGAATACGTGGTTGTCTTCAATCTGGAGTGATTATTTTCACCACTTTCCCTGTATTAGATATTGCTATTAGATACAAATTAGAGATTTGTGTTGATATACTGATCATGACCCAGGCTTTCAAGGACATTGCAAGTGGTTTTCTTTCTACAGTCTTATTCTCATTGCTGCCTGAGTTAGTTTTGCTTCAGTTCATGGCAGTCAAGGGGTGGAATTCTAGTCTCCAAATTTGCTAGATAGCGTTCTCTGTCCTTTCAGAAAACAGTAATAGCTAAGGAGTCTAGTGTGGTTCCTGGTTCCAGCAGATGTTTCCAGTATTATATCCCATGTTACCTTTAATTCTGTCTTTTCTTTCTTTTTTGTTTACTGACTGAAGATTCAGGTACATTTCATACATGAGTTTCTGTCACTTTAAACATGGTTTAAATACCCAGGACAGGTGAAAAAGAACAGAGACTGAAGCCTTAGGGAAGAGGGCCTGCGGACCAAGGCCAACCCCCACTGTCTATTGATGGTCTGATCTTGAGAAAATCAGTATGTCTCTCTCAGTTATATCTATGGGGATCATTTTAACGTCCAAATTGTGAAAAGACCCTGATGCTGGGAAAGATTGAAGGCAAAAGAAGAAGGGGGCAGCAGATGATGAGATGGTTAGATAGCATTGCCAACTCAATGGACATGAATTTGACAAACTCCAGGAGATGGTGGAAGGCAGAAGAGTCTGGTGTGTTGCAGTCCATGGGGTTGCAAAGAGTCAGACTCGACCTAGCAACTTAACATTGGGTTTAGTTGTTGGATTCGTTGGAGTTATCACCTGTGTGAAACTGCTTGTTAGTATTTGCTGAGCTACACTGGGTTCAGTTTCTTAGTGATCTTTGCTACTGATCTGTCAAGTAACCCAAAGCGCTCATTGCTTAACTCAATACTTTCTCACAAGAGCAAGAAAAACAGTTTCTACCCAAAGCAGTTGGACTTCCTGAATTTTTACATCACTGCTGAGATATTAATTTAAATTGTAGGAATTCTACTTAGTCAGATTCTCTCTCTACTCTGCTTCCCCCTGGTTAATCATATCTATATATATAATTTTGCTTTCCCACAACAACTTCAGGATGGCTTTTGCAATTTCACAATTAAAAGAACAATTCCTGTTTTTCATGAAGTCTTTTCCTTGAGGGAAGACTTTAGTTAGCAGCTGACCAAATCCAAGATAAGGTTTTATTTTTATCAACTTCCGCATCTCACTTAGTTCCTGATGTAACAGTGACATCTTGTTCAATCTGCATAAGCGGCTGTGCAGAGAGGAAATTGCAAAAGGAACAGGAATCACTATTATGCCTTTAACTAATTTATGCATGCGGGGTTCATTTCCTCCAGCAGAGTCCAGGATTAGAAGTGATGGATGCCTCCCAGGGGCCCCCATCCATCATTAGTCAGAATACTCCGCTACCTCCTGAAGGAAGAGCCTGATTCTTTGAGAGGCTTTTTTTTTCCTCTCCTTATTTTCTTGACTGTTTCTTGCTTGCAAGGATTATCTTTCTTCAATAACCCAGGCTTTACTGTGACCCTGAATAAGGAAGCCATTCATTCATGAATGGCACTTATCCATTCATTTATTTACTAAAAAGAAAAAAAAAAAACATATTGAAAGTCTGCTTGGTGCTAGCCCCTCTACTATGCACTGAAAATAGACATGTGAAGACAAATTAGTTCTAGCCCTTAAGATTTCCAGTTTTGGAGAGGTACTGAAGAGATAAACTAGGCAATGCTTGTAAGGGACTGAATGCTTGAAGAGAGGACTGCCTTGCTGTCTTTATACTATTGCTGTGGAGAATTGTGCCAGCTCATCCTTTAGCGCTTCCCTGGTGGCTCAGTTGGTAAAGAATCTGCCTGCAATGTGGGAGATTAGACTGAGTTTGATTCCTGGGTTGGGGAGATCACCTGGAGGAGAGCATGGCAACCCACTCTAGTATTTTTGCCTGGAGAATCCCATGGACAGAGGAGCCTGGTGGGCTACAGTTCATAGGGTCACAAAGAGTCGGACACGACTGAGCAACTAAGTACAGCACGTCCTTTAAAGTTTTCACCATGTGCCAGGCACTGTTCTAAGCTCTTGATATGTATTAACTCTTTTAATCCACGCAACAACTTTATAAGGCAGATACAATTTTATCTACTTTTATAGTTGGGAAAATAGGTACCCAGAATTTAAGCAATTTGTCCAGGGTCACAGAACTGATGATTTTTTTTTAAGGAAAGAGTAGCTGAGAGGCATGGATCTCTGCTACTGGTGTGGGGCTTCCCTGGTGGCTCAGTGGTAAAGAATCCGCCGGCCAAGCAGGAGACGTGGGTTTGATCCTGGGTCTGGAAGATCCCCCAGAGAAGGAAATGGTAACCCTTCCAGTGTTCTTTCCTGGGAAATCCCACGGACAGAGGAGCCTGGTGAGCTACAGTCCATGGGGTTGCAAACAGTTGGACATGACTTAGTGACAGAGCATGCGTGCACTGCTGTTTCTTAGTGTGTTGTGATTAGACAGATAACACTGTTGTGGTTTGGGCACAGAAAAGTGAAAGTGAAAGTGTTAGTCACTCAGTCATGTTGGACTCTTTGAGACCTTATGGACTGTAGCCCACCAAGCTCCTCTGTCCATGGGAGTCTCCAGGCAAGAATACTGCAGTGGGTAGCCATTCCTTTCTCCAGAGGATTTTCCCAGCCCAGGGATCAGAAGCAGGTCTGCACTGCAGGCAGTTCTTTATGGTCTGAGCCATTAGGGATCAAACCTGATGGGCACAGTCAGGCAGTCAGTTCAGACACTCAGTCATGTCTGACTCTTTGCGACCCCATGAATCGCAGCACGCCAGGCCTCCCTGTCCATCACCAACTCCCGGAGTTCACTCAGACTCACATCCATCAAGTCCGTGATGCCATCCAGCCATCTCATCCTCTGTCGTCCCCTTCTCCTCCTGCCCCCAAACCCTACCAGCATCAGAGTCTTTTCCAATGAGTCAACTCTTCATATAAGGTGGCCAGAGTACTGGAGTTTCAGCTTTAGCATCATTCCTTTCAAAGAAATCCCAGGGCTGATCTCCTTCAGAATGGACTGGGTGGATCTCCTTGCAGTTCAAGGGACTCTCAGGAGTCTTCTCCAACACCACAGTTCAAAAGCATCAATTCTTCAGCCCTCAGCTTTCTTCACAATCCACCTCTCACATCTGTACATGACCACTGGAAAAACCATAGCCTTGAGTAGATGGACCCTTGTTGGCAAAGTAATGTCTCTGCTTTTCAATATGCTATCTAGCTTGGTCATAACTTTTCTTCCAAGAAGTGAGTGTCTTTTAATTTCATGGCTGCAGTCACCATCTGCAATGATTTTGGAGCCCCCCAAAATAAAGTCTGACACTGTTTCCACTATTTCCTCATCTATTTCCCATGAAGTGGTGGGAACAGAGGCCATGATCTTCGTTTTCTGAATGTTGAGCTTTAAGCCAACATTTTCACTCTCCTCTTTCACTTTCATCAAGAGGCTTTTTAGTTCCTCTTCACTTTCTGCCATAAGGGTGGTGTCATCTGTATATCTGAGGTTATTGATATTTCTCCCGGCAATCTTGATTCTAGCTTGTGCTTCTTCCAGCCCAGCGTTTCTCATGATGTACTCTGCATAGAAGGTAAATAAGCAGGGTGACAATATACAGCCTTGACATACTCCTTTTCCTATTTGGAACCAGTCTGTTGTTCCATGTCCAGTTCTAACTGCTGCTTCCTGACCTGCATATAGGTTTCTCAAGAGGCAGGTCAGGTGGTCTGGTATTCCCATCTCTTAAAGAATTTTCCACAGTTGATTGTGATCCACGCAGTCAAAGGCTTTGGCATAGTCAATAAAGCAGAAGTAGATGTTTTTTTGGAACTCTCTTGCTTTTTTGATGATCCAGCAGATGTTGGCAATTTGATCTTTGGTTCCTGTGCCTTTTCTAAATCCAGCTTGAACATCTGGAAGTTCACAGTTCATGTATTGCTGAAGCCTGGCTTGGAGAATTTTGAGCATTACTTGATGGGCACAGGCTGCCCTTATAAGGTGTGACTATTTACCCAGTGCTCATCTGGGGAGATGTCAGGGTCTGGAAGGAAGGCTAAACTTGGATCCCAAGGAATGGATGTTCCTCCTTTCCATGGGTTGCTCTTTTGGGCTTGGATTCATCCATGCTGGAATAAAACTCAGGCTGCTCCTGCATAGGAAAGGATGGGACTGCTACCCAGGGCAGCCCAGAAGGTCATCAGGAATTTGGTCCTAAGAGGAGTCTGGCACGATGGATCAGGGCCTGTGTGTTCCTGGAAGAGCTGTTCTAAAGAACAATAATAGTGATTGCCCCAGCTGGGCAAGTCAAGATCATCATCATCATGAGAATAGCTAATATTTATCAGGCACTTCTCCAGCAGACAGTGCTGCTCAGTGCTTTGACCATACGAATTCCTGTCTTCTGGCTGTGCAACAAAACACATAGTATTTGAGTTTAGAGATGAGAATACTGAGGAGCGGAGAAATTCTATCATTTGCTCAGAACTGCACTTGGAGGTGAAGAAGTTGTCTCAAGAAATTGAGGAGCAGGCCTGTGGTCATGTTGGGGCCAGAATCATTAAGGGGAGGGCAGGGCCTTCATGCCAGAGGGGGCACTGGCAGCAGAGGTGCAGGTCTGGGGGTCTGATGCCAGGAGGGGCATGGAGGTGGTGGCAGTGACACAGGCAGCACAAGTGATAAGGGAGACTCTGAAGCAAGACAGAGGTGATGTGCAGCTGTAGCAAGGATGTCCACATGTCAGCTCCTTGCTGGGACCACTTGGATAGATGGTGAGGAAGGCTGAGCTCCTGAAAGAATAGTGCAGGTGGAGGCCACAAGTTCACAAAAGCTGCATACTTATCTGTGTTTTTCCAGTCCACCAAGTATTTACCGAGCACCTTTTATGCCTCAGTATTCTTTCAGTAGCTGAGGATTCAACAATGGAACAGAGCACAAAAATGTTCCTGTCTTCACAGACCTTATATGGAAGAAATCCAGTAAAGAGGTAGAGAAATGAAATACAATATATGTCTATGTGCTCCAGACAAAGATAAAGCAAGAATAGGGGAAAGGAAGTGAGTGTGTGTATGTGTGTGTGTAGGGAGATGGCTTCAATTTTCAACCAAAAGTCCATGAAAGTTCTCACTAAAAATATGAAGTTTGCAAATTTTCCCAGGTGAAGGAGGTGAGAGAAGAAACTCAGCTGTGAAAGAACAGGAGAGGTAGAGAAGGCAGCAAGTGTAAACCCTTGAGGAATGGCAAGGAGGCCGGGGAGTGGGAAGGCAGGACTGCAGGGGAGGAGGTGAGAAGCAGGGGGAGGAAGCAAATAAGGTTATATTGATGACCAGAAGAATCTTCCCTTTTGTTCTGAGGGATGGAAGTTAATGCAAGACCTTAGGAGATCATCATCTGATCTACATTGTCACAGAATCTCTCTTGCTTTGAAAGTAGGGGATCCAGAGAGGAAGCAGGGGTTACACACTCTATATAATAATCAGGTGAGAGATGATGGTGGGCTGGCCCAAGGTGGTAGTGGTGGAGGTGGTGAGTGTATAATTTGAAGGTAGAGACAACATATTTTGCTGCTGGATTAAATGTGGGGTATGAGCTGAAGAGGGGAGTTTAGGATGAATTCTGTGTCTTTGTTTTGAGCCTTTGAGGGAATGACCTTGCTATAGTCTGTGATGGGGGAAGCCTGGGAAGAACAGGTTTGTGGAGTGTAGGATCAAGGGCTCAGACTTGAACATGTTAATTTGGGAGCCTATTAGACATCTGAGTGTTGATGTGTGCACATGTGCGCCCAAGACTTGTAGAGACTGGAGAGTACTCTGAATTGAATCAAGTCAAAGAAAGTAAAAAATGTGTTGAAAATTCTTAGATGTGACAGACAAAGCAAATTCTTGGAATTTCATGTCACTGTATACTGTCACATTGCTTATTTAACTTCTATGCAGAGTTCATCATGAGAAATGCCGGGCTGGATGAAGCACAAGCTGGAATCAAGATTGCTGGGAGAAATATCAATAACCTCAGATTTGCAGATGACACCACCCTTATGGCAGAAAGTGAAGAAGAATTAAAGAGCCTCTTGATGAAAGTGAAAGTGGTAAGTGAAAAAGTTGGCTTAAAACTTAACATTCAGAAAACTAAGATCATAGCATCTCGTCCCATCATCAGATGGGGAAACAGTGGAAACAGTGTCAGACTTTATTTTGGGGGGCTCCAAAATCACTGCAGATGGTGACTATAGCCATGAAATAAAAAAATGCTTACTCCTTGGAAGAAAAGTTATGACCAACCTAGATAGCATATTAAAAAGCAGAGGCATTACTTTGCCAACAAATGTCCATCTAGTCGAGGCTATGGTTTTTCCAGTAGTCATGTATGGATGTGAGAATTGGACTATAAAGAAAGCTGAGTGCAGAAGAATTGATGCTTTTGAACTGTGGTGTTGGAGAAGACTCTTGAGAGTCCCTTGGACTGCAAGGAGATCCAACCAGTCCATCCTAAAGGAAATATTCAGTCTTGAATATTCATTGGAAGGACTGATGCTGAAGCTGAAACTCCAATACTTTGGCCACCTGCTGGGAAGAACGGATTCATTTGAAAAGACCCTGATGCTGGGAAAGATTGAAGGCAGGAGGAGAAGGGGATGACAGAGGATGAGATGGTTGGATGTTATCACTGACTCAGCAAGCATGGAGACTGGAGAGCACTCTAGGAGTACTCTCTGGGAGTAAACTCTGGGAGTTGGTGATGGACAGGGAGGCCTGGCATACTGCAGTCCATGGGGTCACAAAGAGTCATCCTTTAACCACGACTGAGCGACTGAACTGACTGACTGAACTGATGTTGTTCACAAGTTCTGGTTTTGATGGATCCATGGTGGGGAAGGCCTTTGTAGGGAAGTCCTTAGCAGAGTGGTGAGTGGGGTATACTTCCAGAAACATGCTTTTGAGAGGCGATGTCTGGGACTCCTAGATCTAGCAAAGGAATTATCAGTATTAAAATGTGGATAATCTTTGGTCTCCTTTCACTATGGTACCAGGAACCCTTCTGAAGATTGAAACCAGTTAATGAATTTTAGAGAACATCCTTGATTGTCATCATTTGAAATTCCAAGTTCAGTCATAGTCTATTACGTGTGTTGCTCAGGTTGAGATGGTCTGTGGATTAGGACATCTGATAGACCTGGCTCTACTGTTTACCCTCCTTTCTACGTTTAAATAGATTGTCATCTACTCAACAGATGAACTGAATGATTTGGTGTTACACTTTGCATAGTAATTTGAGGCCACTGAATCTGGCTGGATTAATGGTAAAGGGGTATAAGACAGAACAAGGCTAAGTTTTAGAAATGTCTTGCCTAAAACATGTTTCTTACTTGAATCAGGTAAGTTTAACTGCACTTAGGAAACTCAGAAGACTTCATGCAACATTATCCAACAGAATTACTATTTACTCCACAGCAGATATGTATCAATTATCTGGATTTTTGAGGCAGTGAAGTTTGATGTATTACTGATATCTCTGTAGCTATAGAAAGTCTCTTTTTATATGATCAAAGAGTTCCCAAATGTTTGGAAGTCAAAACATATCTTCTATAAGGCACAAAAAATTTAACAATAAAATGACTTAAGGCATTATTTCTATGAGGCCATTGTACCTAGGTGCAAGTTCATTTTTGTTAGATTCATCGCTTGGTTGTGTTACTTTATTAGAGTACTTTATCTAGTAAGGTCCTAAATATTGCACCTGGAGTAGGTAAGTTTTAAGAACAAGAGACTGGGGAGAGGTTCTTGATGGTGATCTGCCCATTGAAAGCAGAGTGTTACATCTGGGCTGTTGTATCTCAGAAGAGAACCTGGGTGATAGGAAGGAACTGAGGACTTGGAGAACAACATTTAATGGGACTAAGGGTGACATTAGAGGAGACAAATGTAGTGGTAGATGAGTTTTGCTTGCTTGCAACTTTGCCTTAAACCAGCCTTGATCAACATGCATGGCTTGCTTTAGAGGTAAATCAAATCATACATTTTTTAGTCCTCTTAGATCATGACTCCCAGTGAACATCTAGGGAGTAGAGGAGGTTAGGGCACTCAGTTGGAAGGCGTGGTTCTTGCACTTGCTGTGAAATGCAAAAACCACTGAACTTTCAATGCTGTGCCAGCTAGCAGAGGGTGAAGTCATCGTGCAGACACACCTGGCCACCTTGAAATCAGAGCTTCAGTTGTCGAAGCCATTTATAAAAGCCGACATCAGAACACATGCCACTATTAAGAGATCAAAGGGAAACTTCCCTGTAGAAATTCCAGGGAGGACATGTCTTTGTTGAAATACCATTCTGTAGCAGATGTGCACTGTACCAGCTGCTGAAAGGAGCAAGCAAGGTGAATGGTAATGCTTGTGGATCAGCTCTCAGGGCAGGGCTGTTTCGTTTGGTCTCTCCTGGCAGGATCACAGGTGGGGATAAGTCAAATGCCCTCAGGGCACTCAACTAGTGTGAGACTCAAGCAGAGCAGGCAAACCTCCATGGGCAGGGACCCATGCCAAACGGGGCATATTTCCCATGATTTAGCTAAATCTGCTCACTGTGTAGAACAAATCGGTAGAAAAGGCACGTCCTTTGATCATGGAAGAAATCTCTATAATCCCCGCCTGAGTGAAACGAATTTGAATCCTAAAGAAACATTTTTGGTTGCTAGGTTTCTGGTAGGGCAGAAAGTTCAATATTAATTTGTCTGGCAAAAAATCTTCATTGTAATGTGGCAAATACTTAAGGACAATCTGTGTCTTCCCTGTCTGCTGTGGGAACCCCTAGACTCAAGTGTCTACTTAAAAATAAATTAGGCAAAATAGAAATCCAGCTTCTCAGTCACACTCGGTACTTTTTGAATGATCAATAGTCACTTGAGGCTAATGGTACTGTCCTGGACAGCACAGAAATGGGACATATCCACCCTCACTGAAGGTCCTATTGGTCAGACTTGATCTGGATCATGACAGTGGCTGAAAGTTTGCTGTTTCACTAAAGAAAGACACAGGTGGAGATTATACACCTGGCACAGATTAAGTACTAAAACACACGTCCTGTGTGGGGAGAAAGGGGTGGTTCTTGGAGCCTGAGCTGCATGAAAATGTTGAAACATGTATATTATCATATGTGAAATAGATCACCAGTCCAGGTTTGATGCATGAGGCAGGGTGCTCAAGGCTGGTGCACTGGGATGACGCAGAGGGATGGGATGGGGAGGGAGGTGGGAGGGGGGTTCAGGATGGGGGACACATGTACACCCCTGGCTGATTCATGTCAATGTATGGCAAAAACCACCACAATATTATGAAGGAATTAGCTTCCAATTAAAACGAAACAAAAAACATTAAAAAAAAAAAAAGAAAATGGTGCAAATAGTTTTTCTCATCCCCTTCTGTCTCTAAAAACTTGAGGTAAGAATAACCGAGGTTATTTCTTTTGAGTTGTTTTGCATGGATTTTATATATATCCTAGAACAGATATCTTTCAAACTATGGGCTGTGACCCATTAGGTTGTAAAATAAGTTTAGTGGGTAAACTCAGCAGTGGCCACAGGACTGCAAAAGGTCAGTTTTCATTCCAATCCCAAAGAAAGGTAATGCCAAAGAATGCTCAGATTACTGCATAATTGCACTCATCTCACACGCTAGTAAAGTAATGCTCGAAATTCTCCAAGCCAGGCTTCAGCAATACATGAACCACGAACTTCCAGATGTTCAAGCTGGTTTTAGGAAAGGCAGAGGAACCAGAGATCAAATTGCCAACATCCACTGGATCATCAAAAAATCAAGAGAGTTCCAGAAAAACATCTATTTCTGCTTTATTGACTATGCCAAAGCCTTTGACTGTCTGGATCACAATAAACTGTGGAAAATTCTGAAAGAGATGGGAATACAGACCACCTGACCTGCCTCTTGAGAAACCTATATGCAGGTCAGGAAGCAACAGTTAGAATTGGGCATGGAACAACAGACTGGCTCCAAATAGGAAAAGAAGTATGTCAAGGCTGTATATTGTCACTCTGCTTATTTAACTTCTATGCAGAGTACATCATGAGAAACGCTGGGCTGGAAGAAGCACAAGCTGGAATCAAGATTGCTGGGAGAAATGTCAATAACCTCAGATATGCAGATGACACCACCCTTATGGCAGAAAGTGAAGAGGAACTAAAAATCCTCTTGATGAAAGTGAATGAGGAGAGTGAAAAATTTGGCTTAAAGCTCAACATTCAGTAAATGAAGATCATGGCCTCTGGTCCCATCACTTCATGGGAAATAGATGGGGAAACAGTGGGAAAAGTGTCAGACTTTATTTTGGGGGGCTCCCAAATCACTGCAGATGGTGACTGCAGCCATGAGATTAAAAGACACTTACTCCTTGGAAGAAAAGTTATGACCAACCTAGATAGCATATTCAAAAGCAAAGACATTACTTTGCCAACAAAGTCTGTATAGTCAAGGCTATGGTTTTCCCAGTGGTCATGTATGGATGTGAGAGTTGGACTGTGAAGAAAGCTGAGCACCAAAGAATTGATGCTTTTGAACTGTGGTGTTGCAGAAGACTCCTGAGAGTCCCTTGGACTGCAAGGAGATCCACCCAGTCCATTCTGAAGGAGATCAGCCCTGGGATTTCTTTGGAAGGAATGATGCTAAAGCTGAAACTCCAGTACTTTGGCCACCTCATGTGAAGAGTTGACTCATTGGAAAAGTCTCTGATGCTGGGCGGGATTGGGGGCAGGAGAAGAAGGGGACAACACAGAATGAGATGGCTTAATGGCATCACTGACTCAATGGACGTGAGTCTGAGTGAACTCTGGGAATTGGTGATGGACAGGGAGGCCTGGTGTGCTGAGGTTCATGGGGTCGCAAAGAGTCAGACACAACTGAGCAACTGAACTGAATTGAACTGGCATTGAAAACAAAGGAAATGGAATGAAAATGTCATCATGTTTCATGTGTGGTAGGAGTGAATATTATTTTGTAAAATTTTGTTTGAGATGTGTACCTATTTGGGTATACTGGTTAACTGTGAAAATGTGTATTTTATTCTGAATCATGTTTACAGCATGTTTAAAAGCCAGCTCTGAAGCGGTAAAACTGTGAAATGAGCTCTTCGGCTCTAAAGCAATGGCAAAAGACAAGTAAATGTGCTAAGAAGCTCATTTAGTTATTTATACCAAAGTCCACTTATTAAATCTTTTAATGCTGTTTGTTGATGTAAAAGGCAACAGGGCATTTAGAGATCTTTAAGGCAATCCTGTAGTGATCCATGGGGGCAGGATAGGTAGGGTGGGATGATCTCTGTTGTCTAACGTCTTTTAATCCCTAACTACAAATGAGTTTGAAAAGAATGCATTTTGTAAATGTCAAGTAGCATGGTATTTAATTCACTTAAGTATTTCATTTCCATTTTGTTGGAAGCAGTTTTAGCGCAAGAATTGCTGGTAGCATTTCCATTGATTCTGCTAAGTCAGGTGGTTTGTATATATAACTTGCATGTGTAACTTCATTTTATACCTCGATATAGTCTCTTTATGTATAATTAGGCCTTGAGTAGGAGTGGCAGTGCGAATTCAGTTTTTTGATACAAAAGTGCTTTCCAGAACTATGAACAGAAGATGGATTCTTGCCTTTGTTCTCCAACAGTGGGTTTCTTTTCTTTTCTTTCTTTTTTTTTTTTTTTGCCTGGGGTGGTCTTTTTGCCTAGTTTGAGTAGGAATTTGCTAAAACATAAACAGGTAGTTTGATCGGTTTTGCTGAGTTAGACTCCATAGTAGCCAGAGAGAAAGGACACAGCTGGCAATAGGTACCAGTACTTTGTTTTTGGAGGTGTCGATTCTTGCTCTAGAGAGTCTCTAAGAGGATTTAACATGGCATTGTTAGAAAATTCTGCTCATTTGCATACTTGCTTTTTGCCTAATGTCTGTGTATTAGATGATAAGCTTTGTGAGAGCATTAAACTTGCCTGTTTACAGCTGTCTCTGTGCACCTAGGTCAGTACTTGGGACATGGCAGGCACTTAACATAAAAATTGAGGTGCAATGATTCTCTAAGTGGTTCCCAGATCAGCCATGGGGAGGTGGTAGTCATACATATAGTAGGGAACCTCCCACCTACTGAAACGCTGGAGGTGGGGCCCAGCTGTCTGTGTTTAACAAGTCCCCCCTCCCCACCCAGGTAATTCTGATCTACAATAAGTTTAGAATGACTTTGCTAAGTCCGTCACTTCAGGAGAACTGAGGGCTTTCTGGGGCATTTTTGTATGTTCTTCTCATGTGTAGGTATTTTTGTTTAGGTTTTCACCTAAGGTCCCATAGAATGAGCTAGAAAATGTGAGAATCCAAGTTTTTAGGAATAAGCCAGTGAACTGGTCTCTTGAAATCCTCATTTATCAGTTTTTGAAGACTTAGCTAAGATGGCCTACTCTGTCATACTGTGAAGAAGGAATACCAAAGGTGAGAATAGTGTTGATAGTGCATGGTTGATGTTAATAAAATCATTGAAACCAACTTTTTAATATGAATATCCAGATAGAAAATCTTAATTTGAGCTAGCAGATTTTAACACATGGAATCATCCAAGTAAATTGTCAGACATGCTATTACTGCTGTTACATTTGTCTAAAATCTTTTGCTACTATAACCTCCAAATGTCCAACTATAGCGGAATGTGCATGCATGCTCTGACTCTTTGTGACCCCCTGGCCTGTAGCCCACCAGTCTCCTCTGTCCATGGAATTTTCCAGGCAAGAATATTAGAGATGATTGGCGCTTCCTATTCCAGGGCATCTTCCCGACCCAGGGATTGAACCTACATTGGCAGGCAGGTTCTTTACCACTAAGGCATCTGGAAAGCCAAAGTCATCATCGCGTATCATAGTGGAATAAGTAAACAAAATTATGATGCAGTCTTTCTTTGGATTATTATGTAACTAGTAAAATATTCTTAAAGGTTTTAAGTGATGTGGAATGTTTAATATCTAAAGCTAAATTATCAAAGCAGTTTACAGAACATTGTTTTATAAAGTGTGTATGTGAGTAAAGTGGTTAAGAACAGACAGGAAATATAATAGTAACACTTTATGTTACTATTGGTTTATGTTACTATTGGTTTGTTTTATTTGTTTATGACGATATTTTAAAAATGGAAAAACTTATATCTCTATTTATATTGCTGCTGCTGCTAAGTCACGTCAGTTGTGTCCGACTCTGTGTGACCCCATAGACGGTAGCCCACCAGGGTCCCTCGTCCCTGGGATTCTCCAGGCAAGAACACTGGAGTGGGTTGCCATTTCCTTCTCCAATACATCAAAGTGGAAAGTGAAAATGAAGTTGCTCATTTGCAACCCCATAGACTGCAGCCTACGAGGCTCCTCCGTCCATGGGAGTTTCCAGGCAGGAGTACTGGAGTGGGGTGCCATTGCCTTCTCCACTATTTATGTTCAGTTCAGTTCAGTTCAGTCACTCAGTCGTGTCCAGCTCTTTGTGACCCCATGAATCGCAGCACACCAAGCCTCCCTGTCCATCACCAACTCCTGGAGTTCACTCAGAGTCGCGTCCATCGAGTCCGTGATGCCATCCAGCCATCTCATCCTGGGTCGTCCCCTTCTCCTCCTGCCCCCAATCCCTCCCAGCATCAAAGTCTTCTCCAATGAGTCAACTCTTCGCATGAGGTGGCCAAAGTACTGGAGTTTCAGCTTGAGCATCATTCCTTCCAAAGAAATCCCCTGGTTGATCTCCTTTAGAATGGACTGGTTGGATCTCCTTGCAGTCCAAGGGACTCTCAAGAGTCTTCTCCAACACCACAGTTCAAAAGTATCAATTCTTCGGCACTCAGCCTTCATCACAGTCCAACTCTCACATCCATACATGACCACAGGAAAAACCATAGCCTTGACTAGGCGGACCTTAGTCGGCAAAGTAATGTCTCTGCTTTTGAATATGCTATTTATGTTACAAAATACTAAAAAAGTTAAAAGGAAGAAACTTAACCAACCTTCTGCTGTGCTAGCATAACTGTGTTGCTATGTTCATTTTCCTTCTAGTTTTAGTCCTTATGTGTGTATGTAGTTTTTGATATGTTGATCAATCACATTTTGGCATTTTATAACTGACCCTAAATACAACCAATTGTGAATTCCTAACGTTTTCTTTTTCAAACTGATGTTTTAGGGTTGCATATTTCTTGGTGTAGTTAAAACAGTTTCAGAATATTTAGTGCCCTGAAATTTATTTGAAGAAAGAACACATTGCACAGAACACTGTCAGTTCAAGAGGTGCTTCTAGGGAGTATTTGAAGAATAGAAAACAGGGATCTGAAATGGTGAAGTCAACTTTTCCAAATAGAGATAAGAAGATAAGGACAGTGCACGGGAAGGAAGTATGGAAGAAAGGGTGGGCAAAGGTCTAGAGAGCGTTCTGAAGCATGAGATTGCTGTCCATGAGGGTGGGCTTGGGGTTCAGACCTGCAAATGAGGAATATCCATTGTGTTCCAAGAACTAGGAAAATCATGGTCTCTGCCTTTAGGAAACTTATCCTAGTGCTTATATTATTACCTCTTTTGAGTGAACTGTAACTTGGAAGAAAATAAAAGAAAATGCTGTTGGAACCCATGGTTCTGATTAGTGGAGGAAGCAGTCTTGGGACCATTGCAAGTCAGTGCCTACAGCAGCAGTTACAGGGAGATTTTTCTTAGCACCAGCTGAGACCTTGACATTCTCTCCTGCAAAGGAGACACATTTCTGGTGATCACACAGCACAGTGGGCCTATTACTTTGTAGTTTTACTATAGGTTTACTACAGAAACAAAGATCTAAATATTTGATCATTTTGGAATATACTCTAGTATAGAAAATATCTAGTATAATGTTGGGGTCCTTTAATGGACTGGAACCTGGTGGTCTGGAGTCAATGATAAGAAAGTAAAAGAGAGCGAGAAAGAGGCTGATATTCCTTGGTTTACACAGAAAACCATTGAAGCTCTTGACCTTGACACAGGGCTCGAACTGCTTCACGTAGGCACAAGGCACCCTCTCAAGGGGGTCTTGCAAGCCTGGGCAAGAAAGTGAGCTCAGTGGGCTTCTGTGCTCCAAAGAATTAGCCTGAGAGAGAGAGAGAGAGAGAGAGAGAGAGTAAGAGAGAGAAAGAGAGAAAGAAAGAAAGACACGGGGACCCAAGTTCTGATGGAACAAGGGTGTTTTATTCAACATAGTGTGGGTATATATATTGTCTTACAAGGTAGCTTTGTTCAGCAAAGATAAAGATCAAAAGTCCAGACTTACAAATTATCAAGGAAACATAAGACGATCCATATCAAAGAGAGAGGTTTGTAAGTAATCACTTTTACCGTATGGTCCATAAAAAAGGAAGAGGGTCGTAAATAGTTACTTTTCACCCTGTGGAAAAGCTAATGAAGGAAATGCATGCATTCCTCAGCCCAGGAAGTGGTTTGCCACTCCTCTTAATTCCTGAATGGAACAGAGGATTCACGACAGATCCAAAACAGCACACAGGAAGCCTCCTATTAAATGCTTCCTGACAGTATAATATGATCTTACAAGAAAAAAAATGTTTTTCCAGAGCAGTGGGTAGTTATCTCAATATCATGAATTGGTTTGGAATGCCAAATTTATTTCTACAACAAGTTCCTTATGTATTTAGGCCTGTTTCTGAATGCTATACTCTGCTCTTTTTACAGACATTGGTACCATTCCATTTGTGATATGTTTGTAGTGTTTTATTATCTGCTTAGGCTAGTGCCCATGACTCTTTTGTTTTAATGGAAAATTTTGATTATATATGATCTTAAGAATCAACTTATTCAATTTCAAAATTAATGAGAAAATTTATCTTTAAACTTGAATCTTAGAACCCAAGAATAAGGCAAATCTTCCTATTTATCTACCATCCTGTGTATTCATCTTCAGTGTTTCAAACATTTCTTTATCTATAATGAGGTCATCTCTTGCAAATTTCACATCCACATATTTTGTCCTTTTGTTTATGCTGTAAATGAGTTTTTCCTCTTACATTTTGTAATTGCTTATTTTTGTCATATAAAAAATCTATTGATTCTGATATATTAATATAATAACCAGATACATCACTGGATTCTATTACCATTTCCATTCTTTCACTTGAATTGCTTGGGGTTTACAGGTGTGAAATTGTATATTCTAAAATGGTGAGTGTTCAACTTTGTTCTAAGATTTGTCTTTTATTTCTCTTAGCTAATTTAACTGAGTACTTTCAAAACAGTGTTAAATAGTGACAATAATGTGTTTTTATTACTTTTTTGGGAAATGTTTCCAGTAATGGCTATGATAATTATAAATAGTAGTGAACACATGTATGGTACTAAATATCTTCCAAAAAACTCCTCTAAGTATTTGATATATACTTTGCATGCAGAATGGTTGGCATTTGACATGAGATATATGTATTTTATCAGGCAATGGAGTTTCTATACATTTATCATTTATTAAAAATTAAGATTCTTTTTCCATACCACATTATAAAGATGAAATGCAATTTCAGCATCTGTATAGCTGATAATATATGTGCTTTTTTCCTTTTGACTTATTGAGAGAGGGAGTTATATTAGTATGTGCCTTAATATTGAATCATCCTTGGCATGGTTAGTGATACATCATTCTTTTAGGGTAATTCTGGCTTCTATCTGCTTATCTCTTTATATAGAATTTTTTTATTAATATTCATGAATTGGATTAGACTATAGTGTTTTTTTTTTTTGCCTGCTATATTTACCAGATTTCTGTTTCACTGTCATGCAGGCTTTTGAAAAAAAATCGGCAATTTGTGTTCTCTCCATTTGTGTTGGAAAATTTTAAATAATTGAAATTGTTATTGGAAGGTTTTTTAGAACTCACCTGTGACATTATCTGTACGGGTGCTTTTGGTGAGGAAAGTTTTGGATAACATTGTGGTTTTTTCCTACTTCTTATTTTTAGTGTCAGTTTTGAAAGTGAAAGTAGCTCAGTTGTATCTGACTCTTTGTGACCCCATGGACTATACAGTCCACGGAATTCGCCAGTCCAGAATAACGGAGTGGGTAGCCTTTCCCTTCTCAAGGGGATCTTCCCGACTCAGGAATTGAACCAGGGTTTCCTGTGTTGCAGGCAGATTCTTTACCAACTGAACTATTTAGTAATGTATATTGCCTTTTTCATTTTTGGTTTTTATTTGCATAGACTTTGAAACTTGTAAGCGTTCTCTTACAATTAGTATTTTAATTTTCTCTATCTCATATTTGTGTTTATATATTTTTCTTTGCTCTTTACCTCTCTCTTTCCCCATGGTTCTAAATGAGGTTTGTAAGTGGTTTATATTTCTCTCTCCACTTCTGAAACCAATTTTACCTTTAGATTTAACCTCAAAGTTGTACCTATCTGAGAAATATTACTAAGTGGCTTTTATTAGCTCACTTTTACCCAAGTCTTTGCAAAATATTGACTTTGTTCTTGTCAAGGATCCAGGATCTTTAAAATAGCTTTGTTTTTTTTTTTTTTTTTTTTAGGTGAAAAAGGTAACAGAAGAGTAGGTAAGATCTTCAACCTCATTGCAGTGCAATGGAGAGTTTGGAAGTGATGCAAGCCCTCAGCAGGGGAGAGAGGGTGGCCTTCAAGAGTCACCACTGTTCTTGTGACTATATGCTTTCAGGCTTTAGTGGAGAGTCAATTCTTCCTAACCAGTCAGACTTCAGACATAAAAGATCAGATAGCGCTTGTGATTTCATGTTGATCTTGAGCAATTTAACCTTTTATTTCCCAATTTACCTCTCTATCCCATTAAAATCAATAGTGTTTGGTGACCAACTGGAGAGGAGGGGCAGGAGGGGAGAAGAATGTTAGAGTTTTCGCTTGTTTCTAGGCTGGAAGACTGGATGGATGCAGAACCACTAAGCAAGATAGGAAAACAGAAGGAGTAGATTTGGTTGGAAATGTAATTAATTTCACTCTGTATATGTCATGTTTGCAAAGTCAACAAGATACCAAAAGTGAAATGTCCAGTATGTATTTTGATATGTGAAGACTCAAGTATTTCCTTATCTCTATCTGCAACCTCTGCCTTATTCTTATAATTTCATACATAATTATTGGAATAGCTCTGGTTTTCCTTGCTTGCGGTCTTGAGTTTCAATCATTAAATCCAGAGGTCTTTCAAACTCTTTATGGAATCTGGCAAGGTTCTTCACAGTTTTCTTTCTCTGCCTTTTTCTCTCAAGCTTAACTTCCACAGCATTACTCTGGCCCTGACCCAGAAACAGACACCCCAGGGTCAGTTAGGCTGAACTGTTTTATTCTCTGAACACTTTCTCTCATGACTCAAATGAATTTCACACATTTGCTTTTGTTAATTGCTCTACCGCTTGAAATTCAACTTCCCCAAAACTTGTACAACTGAATTCCTCATTCTTTGCAAAACATCCTAAATGCTGTCTCCTCTGTGAAATGTTCCAGACATCCCCCTGTAGGGTTGGCTCATGGTATGTTCACTGATCACCTCATAATAATTTGTTTTCTTATCTAATTTATTAGAGGACAGACTTGATAGCAGAGACTCACTTCTATGTTGGTCTTGGTTCATATAGAGTGCTCTGGAGTGTTGGCTAAATGAATGGATTGACCTTTTAATCAGAATGATTATATAGTGAGAATTTCAGGTTGAATGATCAGTGGAGGTGAATTTTGAAATAAGTAGCTGAGATGTTTGGAGCTGTAATGGTTATACATAGCTTTGGAATTTATGAAACAGCCAGATCCACCCATGTGCTATGATAAAGGTGATACTTAAATTCATTGGACTATAGCAGTTACTGTGACTCCATCTGCTTACTTGTCTCTGCCCTCTTCGTGCTTTAAGTCTCTCCTCTAAATTTGAACTCTTTGCAGTACCTTCCCAACCAAAATCCTACCTGGGACATAAGATATGCTCTTGTTTTAGTCGTTAAGTCATGCCCAACTCTTTGTGACCTCATGGACTGTGGCCCACCAGGCTCTTCTGTTGAGGGGATTTTCCAGGCAAGAATCCTGGAGTTGGTTGCCATTTCCTTCTGCTGAGAATCTTGCCAACCCAGGGATCAAACCTGCGTCTCCTGCATTGGCAGGCAGATTCTTTACCACTAAGTCACCCAGGAAGCCCATAAGACATGCTCTTAATCTCACTTAATTTGATTCTTTTCATTTTCTTACTCGTCTGCAGTACCTTATAATAATTGTTCTCAATATATTGATACTCTGTCTGAGGCAGGAATTCCTGCCCCTCCCAAACTTGAACTCACCTGCTGGATGAGAAACTAGATTCCTCATAAATCAGGCCTGGTCTACTGTGAGGGGAAAATTGAGGTGAGCAATACTTTAAATGATTGCGTTTTACCTTAAACTTTGATTTTTTTTTTTTTTTTTTTTTTTACCGTAATTGGCCATAGATACATACAAAACACAGAGAAGGGAATGGCAACCCACTCCAGTATTCTTGCCTGGACAATCCCATGGACTGAAGAGCCTAGCAGGCTACAATCCATGGGGTCACAAAGTGTCAGACATGACTGAGCAACTGACACACACACACACACACACACACACACACACACACACACGGATAATGATTTTAAGTTTTTGAGGAAATAACTAGTTAGTTTGAAGTATCACAAAGAAAAATCTGGACTTTTTGCAAGAGGGTATGATGACATGTCATTAAGCAACATCAGCCAATCCTGTTGAGAGCTCTTTGGAGAGCTGAGGATAAGGCTGGGAGAAAATCAAGAGCTGTTCCTATGTGATGAGCTCTAAGAGGGACCTGGCTTCCCCAGTATTTAACAACATATGAGTAATGTTAATGACCATACTTAACTAATAGCTCAACAAGGAAAATCAAAAGCCTCTGTGAAGAGTTGAATAAAAATCCCTCAACTGGGTTTTGTTGAGTCTTGTTTCATGGGCATAAATGTCTTTCCACTTTTTCTTTGTGCTTTGATTTCTGCCATTAAGTATAAAGTCACTTAGGAGGACTAATATGGTAACAATTGCTGAGAATTTATTGTATAAAGTCACCATATGGATGAACTCATTTATCTTACAATAACCCTGTAAAGTAGGCAACATTATTTTCTCCCTTTCATAGGTAACTAAACTGCAAGCCAAAGAGGCTTAGTGACTTGTGTAAGTGACATGCTCAATGGGTGAGAGAGCCCAGCACTGACTGAAGAAAGCCTAACTCTAAGACCTTCACTTGGTTCTATTCTAACACTCCAACCTGAATCCATGTTTAAAGATGGTCTGTTGGATTTGTATACCACAGAACTGATTCTGGGGGATCATCTCCCCAGTGCCCTGTATCAAAGAGCACAACAAGATAAACTGTGGGTGTACACTGTGTTGGTGATAGGGGAGAGTGATAAAAAAACCCAGACAAGGTGAAAAAGCAAGGGCAGACAGTAGGAGAGTTGTGAAAGGACTAGATGTTCAGCCAAGTGGTGCAGAAATAGAAAAGTCTATGGCTTCCTGGAGACATCCTGACGAGATCAAAGGAGACAGAGAATTCCCTACAGGGGAGGCTGGCACGAGCCCACGTGTTGAACTCAAAGCAACAGGACCGGCATCTCCCAGCAGACAGGAGGGAGCCACCAGGAAAGGAGAGCTTACAATAGACTTGCATCTATTCTGTTGTAAAACTTTTCTTTGGCTTCCAAAGTCAAACTTGAGCAAATCATTTTGAAGTAGAATCATAGTCCTGAACCACTTTGTCTACCAGAAATTTGCAATATTGCTTACTTTAGGGGCTCTCATTTCCTCTGATGTCAAGACGCTGTAGTTTTACAACTAGAGATTGGCACTAGGTACACAGGGACTTATCTAGGTCATGTTTCATGATTAATATATTCTCACCCTCAGGACTCTAAGAGTTTCCTTTTACTTATAATCAGATAAAAAAGAAACTGATAATGACCTTTTAACCTATATTCAGATAAAGTAAAACTCCTCTTTTGGGAATGGCAATTCCTTAATAGACTTATGCATTAAAGATCTTTTTAGAGAAAAACACTTTTTTCTGGGGACTTGGGGAGAGCATCTTATACCAAATTTCCTTACTTTTTGAAAAAAAAAAAAAAAAAGTGTAGTTTGGCCCATTTTCAAGTAATGAGAGCTCTAAATAGAAGCATACTTAAGAAAAAAAAGTACTGTTTAAAAAATTAGAAAGTTTGCTCAGATACTAAAAAAATGTAAATGGAAATAAAAATAGGAACGCAAATGAGTCCCAGATTTAGCATAGATGACAGCCCTCTTTAATGCCACCATCCTAAGGAACCCTTTGTACACTCTTTTCTGTTACAAGGTTTTAATGGAAAGCAGCTGCCTTGGAAGGCATTGTTTACAATGGATCTCTGTCATTGCTCTGCATTGTAGCTATAAATAATGTCAACATATTCTCCTATCCAGCAGCCTAGATGCTGATGCCACCCATCCATACCAGATGAGGTTATATTATTCTCCTCAAACATACTCATTATCATCTTAGGCTGTCCCCATCCCTGAGGGTAATGATGACCCTTTGTAACACCATTCATCACTCTTCGTGATTGTTTGCAGCTGAGGCTGTTGGCCTGAGGGTCCTCTCCCACCCAGCTGCTTTGTTGCCTGGCTGTATCATGTCTGTCTTGCTTTCTTTTGGATCTTTCTTGAAGACATTTTCATCTTTTTCAGTTTAGACCTGTGGCTATAAAAGCAATGCAAAGCCAAGGTATTGATACATCTGTGTTAGCATCTGACATACTCCTGTAGTGATCTTGGCAGTTTAACCAGGTAAGGGATGAACCACTGACAGAAAGTCTAGGAAACCTTGAAAAGTGAATAGAAGGTCAGGGGAAAGCTGTGAAGTGGGGATTCAGACATATTTTCTTGGAAAAGCTGGAGTGAATAAAGGCCAGTGAGTCAACGATATTTTCTTGTGTTCACTCTCCCCAGCAGGTTGGTCAGTGTCAGGGGGCCCGGAAGTGTCAGTGTATACGTGTTATTCTGGGTAGAAGGTTACTTCATCTTATTGGGTTCATGGTTGTAAACCACAGATACAAAATATAATGAATAAAAACGCAGCAGTGTTAAGATATAGGGAGAAAAGCCATCAGTGAACTAGAATTTGAAGACTACTTGAAAGACAGATGGCAGATTGGTGGGGAAACTAAGCTCAAAACACGTAGAGGAGAAGATGGCTGCAGACTGTGAAGATAAATATAGGGAGTCTCTAAAATCAGTTTTAGGTATCAAGTGCAGAAAGTGGTTCCAAGAGTATCATCAGAAAGCTGGTTTATGGATCAGAAAGTGGACTAGCCTCCACCTACCACACTGGCCAGTGGGAAGAGTGAAAAGTTCTTTCACCTAGAAAATTATTTACTTGTGGATCATGACCTTCCCCCTACTAACTGGAGAAAGACTGTTGTAAAAATAATATCCATAAACAGGCTAATGGTGAATCAAGCACAAAAACAATCCAGCAACTCCAATCTCCAAAGGTTTGTAGAACAAGCACCACCAACTCAACAGAGGACCTAATGTCTCAGGTTACAATAGAGTTTAACAATTAAATAGCATGAAATCAAAAAGAGATAAACAAGCACTATATGTTAATGCATATATATGGAATATAGAAAAAGAATACTGATGAACCTGTCTGCAGGGAAGGAATGAGATGCAGATGTAGAGAATGGACTGTGGACACAGCAGGGGAGTAGAGGGTAGGATGAACTGAGAAAGTAACACTGACATACATTATCTGTATGTATTAACACTGACGTACATGTATATTCATACATTATAATGTGTGAAATAGATAGCTAGTAGGAAGCTGCTACGTAACACAGGGAGCCCAGCCTGATGTTTTGTGATGGGGATGGGAGGGGGAAGGGAGGCTCAAGAGGAAGGGGATGTGTATATATATATAATATTATATATTATTATGTTATAATTATATAATATAATTCTCATTGTTGTATAGCAGAAATCAGCACAATGTTGTAAAGAAACTATCCTCCAATTAAAAAATAAACTTTAAAAATAAAAGGAGTATGCCTGTTGGCTTCCAAGAGATGAGAGGATGTCATGTTTACAAAGCAAGAATATTCAATCACATGGTATAGTAAAATCCTTAGAGGTTTTAGGAATAGGAAATAAGATGACCCAGATTGAAAACCAAAAGCTCTGTTAACCTGAATAACAAAATAAACACAATTTATGCACCAAAATATTGACCCAAGATACCGAGCAGAGCCCCTTCATGGATCCTTTGGGCTGCAAGGAGATCAAACCTGTCAATCCTATAGGAAATCAACCCAGAAAATTGATTAGAAGGATTGATGCTGAAGTGCCAGTATTTTGACCACCTGATGTGAAGAGCTGACTCACTGGAAAAGACCCTGATGCTGGGAAAGATTGAAGTCAAAAGGAGAAGGGGGTGACAGAGGATGAGATGGTTAGATAGCATCACCTACTCAATGGACACGAATTTGAGCAAACTCTGGGAGGTAATGAAGGACAGGGAAGCCTGGAGTGCTGCAGTCCATGGGGTTGCAGAGAATCAGACACAACCAAGTGACTGAACAGCAACAACAATGAGCAGAAGATTATCCCAGATCACCACAAAAAGGCATGGAAGCAAAAAAGCATGAAAAAAATAGCTGAAAGGAAAAAACCCTAGAAATTTCAAAATTTATCAATAGGAGCACCCAAAGAAGGAAACAGAAGAGAGAATATAGTTAAAGAAATATATATTAGAAGATAATTTTCCCACAACTTAGAGGTTCAATGGGTACCTGATTTTGAATGGGCACACCGAGGCCTGGCAGAAGGAAGATGATGGCATATCTTCCTCAATTTACCAGGAAGGAACTCTCAGAACACCAAGTGTAAACAGACACTTCTGAAGAAAGAAATCCAAAAAGACAGACACATGGAAAAAGAGTTGGATTGCCATCATGTTTCTCAATGGCAACATCAGATAGAGGAAGGCAAATGATTCAAACTCTGATTTATTAATATATATTTAGTCAAATTCTCATTTATCTGTAAGAGCAAATATATATATCTTTTAGATTTAAAGAACATAAATTCCACACAATCCTCAGGTAAAGAATAACAAGCATGTATCCTAGCAAAAAAAGCAATATGTGTACCCCCCCCCAAAAAAAAAAGTATTACAAGAAATCAGGGTGAGTAAGAATCTGAGAAAATAATGCTGCTGTTAAGTCTGAATAATTGTTCATTTCTAGACAAAAATTTGTATACTTTAATGTGGAATTCGAGAATAAAAGAAGTATGCGATAACCTGCATTCCTTGCTCAGTGAGATAGATGTAACTAACTATATGTGGTAGGAAAAGAAAAATAAATATTCATATACAAAAAGGATGTTTGAATTCCAGATCGCAAAGGGGAAAAAAAAATCTAAAATTTTCACTCCAACTAAATACCAGAGAGGAAAGGAAATAAGAAAATATGTTAAATAAAAAAAAATAAGGTGGCTAACAAAAATTTAAATATACTGGTAATTCTAATAAATGGGAACCAATTAAATTCCCCAATTTGGGGTAGAAATTTTGAGATTGGTTTAAAAAAATTAAGCTCCAAGATATTTCAGGAAACTTGTAAAACAAAAGGAAGCCAGAAGTTCAGAAATCAAATCAGGAAGGAGACCCTAACATTTGCCTTTCAAAAGAAAGCAAATAATACAAAACACCAAGCAAAAATGGCATTCAAGGCAGGAGGCACTAAATGACATTTTAACTACATAAATCAGTTAAGAAACATGAAGGACAAATCTTCATAAACCTAGTAACATAGATTTATGATGTATAAAGCAAAACATTGAAACATCATAAGAAGAACAAATTCATAATCAAAGTGGAAGACTTAAAAAAAAATCCAAAAACTTCACTCAGAAATTGATCAAATAGATAAAATGAATTAGTTTATAGAGTGATACAATCTACAAATTTGGCCAAATATGATCATCTATATATAAGCTTATAAAGTATGGAGTGTACAGTCTTCTCAGATATACAAGTTATATTCACAGAACTGGGATTAAAAGAAAATCAAAACTAAATTGAGAAGTCATCAATGAATTAAATTGGAGTGAGAGAATTCTGATAAATTTATACTTTTAAAGACATTTATTGGATAGCTAGAAACTTAATGTAAAAATAAATATTTTTAAGAAGAGATGTATAAAGATAAAATCATGTTATTAAAAAAAAAAAGAGCAGAGATAATCAGTTAAGGTATAAGTATTTTCTTTTCCCCTTTAACTAGAATCTAGAAGATTCCTGGAGAAATCTAAATAGATAAACAACAAAAAACCTAAACATATTCAAGAGTTAAAAATGGGGTAGAGTTAAAGATGCTAACAAACTTTATGTAAAAGATGTGTAACATTATATTAATAAACTTAAGAGTCTAGAAAAAATGGATGAATTTCTAAAAATTAAAATCATGAACCTTGGCTCATAAGGCAGCTTATTTGAATAGAATTGTTATATAATAAAATTCAACTGAGTAAATTTATAAGTTTTTGGCTTTATTTCAACCATTCTTGAATCAGGCAGCATCCCATCTAGCAGACAGAACGATGCTCCAAGGAGCTTTATAAGATGAAGGCCTTTCATAGGCAAAAGGGAGCTGGAAAAGGAAGCTGAACTAGCAAAATGTGAATTTATTGTGGTAAGGTCACCTTCCTTTAGGAAATGGTAAGGTCTATTGGGCAGATGACCTCAAAAGTGCTGACTAGGTAATTCCAGAGTGACTGGTTTAAGATTCCATTCTTGGGAGATGGTGAAATTGTAAATAAGTGTTAAGTACTGGTTTGGTGATGTGTGCAGGCATAACTGTCTTGCTTTTAACAAAGCAAAAAGCATGAAAGTGAAAATAAAATTTAAAAGAAAAAAAAATTCTCCAAAAGGTGAGCTCTGTGTCTATGAGTCAAAAAATAGAAGGAAAGACTAATAAGCAAATAATTACAAACGTCGTGAGTGTCACATAAGCAGAAGAAAGAATGCCTCCTTTTTATGTGGTTTTGCTAAAAATCCTTGAGGAAAAAGGCAAAAAGGGCCTATTTTTCCATCTTTTTCCAGAAAACTCTTGCTGTTTTTAAAGAATTTTGCCAGTGAAGTTTTCCACCCAGTTACTCCAGGATACAGGAAAGGAAGAAGCTCAGTTATCATAAAACAAGTGAGTGAGAGAGAACTTTTCTTTTTTTTTTTCAGTAATATTTTATCTCTGAAGGCAAAGATTAAAGCAGTGGCAATTATATGAGAAAGACACCCTCTTATCTTGATTGACACAGAAAATGGAAAGGAAGCGTTTCTAATTTACAGTTCCACATATATCACAGAATGGAAAACATATTCTAACATTTAATGAGTAAATTAATTTTTATGGTGTTCAGTTGATTTGAAAACAATGCTGGAATACTAAGGAATGCTGGTAGTATAAGATGGGCCTCTAAGCATAAGCAATGAAGTGTCAGGTGGAAGTTACATTAAGTTTGGCACACATCATTAAACAGTGTCTCATATGAGCAGATGTTCAATTTTTCACACTGAAGAGGTGGTGCAGGAGATTCTGTTGTAACATAACATGATGTAATGGCATAATATGCCATGAAAGTAAAATAAGCCATCTATCTTGGATGCGGCAGTTGGTGTCTGTTTGTGATGTGTGCTAATAATTTCAGTGTTTCTATCTGCAGTGGAAATTGTTTTGAAAGTCCTAAATACCCCTCTATCTACAACTGTTTGTACTCATATTGTACTGAAACTGTACTATGGGTGCCATACTCGAATAGTTTCTTTAAATATCTGATAATTATTAGTGGTGTCTGTTAAGACTACTATCTCCCTAAATTTGCCATTATATACTTTAATACTACCTCAGACTGCCCACTTCCTATGTCCCAGAAGTCATGGGAAAGTTGCCAAAAATGAGTGTATTAAATTTCTTAGAGTTTCAGTTTCCTAAAAGATCTCTTCTTGATACATTTTTCTACCTAAAGCCTGAGTTCTTTAGTTATCTGGGGTTATTTTAAACTTTTTATTTTATACTGGAGTATAGGAGAAGGCAATAGCATCCCACTCCAGTACTCTTGCCTGGAAAATCCCATCGATGGAGGAGCCTGGTGGGCTGCAGTCCATGGGGTTGCTACAAGTTGGACATGACTGAGTGAATTCACTTTCACTTTTTACTTTCATGCATTGGAGAAGGAAATGGCAACCCACTCCAGTGTTCTTGCCTGGAGAATCCCAGGGACAGGGGAGCCTGGTGGGCTGCGTCTATGGGGTCACACAGAGTCGGACATGACTGAAGCGACTTAGCAGCAGCAGCAGCAGCAGCAGCAGCAGCTAGCTTAAGGCGGACAGTAAAGAGACTCAGCCATATGTATACATGTATCCATTCTCCCTGAAACTCCCATCCCATCCAGGCTGCCATATAACATTAAGCAGAGTTCCCTGTGCTGTTAATATATAGTAGGTCCTTGTTTATTATCCATTTTAAATTTAACAGTGTGTGCTAGTCAGCTGTTTTGAATGGTGATGTTCATTGTCATTCCTGTTTCTCAATTTTTTATGTGTCAGTATCTCAAAAAAAAAAAAAAAAAAGAAGCTAAGCCAAGGGTGGATGTATAAATTCAATTCTCCCAACTTCTCAAAAAGAAAAAACAAAAACAAAAACAATAAAAACAACACAACTGCACAAACTCTTTTCCATCACCATAACTAGGAGTCCAACTTCTAGTTACCAAACCTCAAGTTACCACTAACAGGAAGGACAAACATGAAATCCCAGTATACTGTCTCTCGTATTCCCTGCTGCAAGCCTTTGTGGCTTGTATGGGCACTTTAGCAAAAGACTACATAGAAGTAAAATGGGGAGATAGCAGTGGGGAAAATTAATCCAATAGAAAACACCCACAGAAAAAGCATAGTGGTATTAGGTCAGACCTCTAACTGTTGTGGGACGTAAGTACATATATAGTAACTGAGAAGTAACACTGTAGGCAAAGAGGAAGGTTAAGGTAATAGAGAGCCATCCTTGGAAAGCAGCTGCTGGAGGCTAAAGTAAACAAGGTGGGAAAGTTTGGACAGAAGAGAATCAAAATAGGAATGACACACCACACCCCTTCCTCATTGCCCCAACCTCCAAAATATAATACTTGAGTTAAAAAAAAAAAATTCACTCCTTGTTACACTGCTATAAGAAGCTATTTGTTCTTTCTCACAAATGCCCCAAACTGCTGGCTCTGTCCACAAAAATGCAGAAGAATGTTTCCATCTTCTTTTTAAGACTGTTACAAAAATAACACAGAATGAGAATAATCCAGACATTCAGGTGATTAAAGACTCATCTTCACCAGAACAAATGGCCAAAGAGAATGAAAGTGAAATGCTACACTTCAGACTGAATTTAATATCCCCAAACAAGATGTTGTGGTTTTTGGAGAATGCTTTGAATTGTAAGCCCAAAATCTGAGAAGAAAATGGACTAAAATGCAAATGAAACAACTTCATTAAAGAAAGAAATAGAAGAAAAAGTTAAAATCATATTGGAAATGTAGACTAGCATATAAGTTAGCCAAAGAATAAGAGACAAAAAAAACCTAAAGAACATAGAAAAAAAGTAGAAAGCCTCCAAGAAAATGTGATAAAAGTAAAAGTAAAAAGACACAGGGAGATAGTGGTTGGTTTGAAAGACAACCGCAGAAGGAATAACATTTAAATGGTTGAAGTCCTAAGTAAGAAAAACAAAAAGTTGAACAGAACTAATATTTACCACTATTAAAAGGAAAAAAAGAAAACCTTTGTGTGTGTAAAGGACTTTTTGAAAGTGCTCACTGGCACTATTGTAAACTAACCCTTAATAATCAACTCAAAGTCAAACTTTAATAAAGCTACTAAACAAAGATAGAGAGTCCTTAGCACCGTCAGGGGAAAAGATCAAGTAAGTTACAAGAAAAGATAACTAGACTGACATTAGTTCAGTTCAGTTCAGTTCAGTCACTCAGTCGTGTCCGACTCTTTGCAACCCCATGAATCACAGCACGCCAGGCCTCCCTGTCCATCACCAACTCCCAGAGTTCACTCAGACTCACGTCCATGGAGTCAGTGATGCCATCCAGCCATCTCATCCTCTGTCGTCCCCTTCTCCTCCTGCCCCCAATCCCTCCCAGTATCAGAGTCTCTTCCAATGAGTCAACTCTTCACATGAGGTGGCCAAAGTAATAGAGTTTCAGCTTTAGCATCATTCCTTCTTTTTGGGCTCCAAAATCACTGCAGATGGTGATTGCAGCCATGAAATTAAAAGATGCTTACTCTTTGGAAGAAAAATTATGACCAACCTAGATAGCATATTCAAAAGCAGAGATATTACTTTGCCGACTAAGGTCCGTCTAGTCAAGGCTATGGTTTTTCCAGTGGTCAGGTATGGATGTGAGAGTTGGACTGTGAAGAAGGCTGAGTGCTGAAGAACTGATGCTTTTGAACTGTGGTGTTAGAGAAGACTCTTGAGAGTCCCTTGGACTGGAAGGAGATCCAACCAGTCCATTCTGAAGGAGATAAGCCCTGGGATTTCTTTGGAGATTCCTCAAATACAGCAGACAAAGCCAGGCAACAGTAGAGCATCAGTTTCCAGAAAAGAAAGTGTGAAACAGAGAGTTTTCCCTCCAGCCAAGGTGTCCTTCAAGTACCAAGGCTATAGAAAAACAATGTTCAAACCAGAAGAGCTCAAGAAATTATGTATCCTTGAGGTTTCTTTGAAGAATGTACCAGAATTCCATTTAACCAAGAGATTACCAGGGAAACTTTAGTAAAAGAAGTGATGGACATCATTTAAGGAGTTAGGATGAAAAATCTACTTAAACATCATAACCAAAAGATGAATTTTATGATATATTGAATCTCATACTTTGATATAGATGATACATGTTTCTCAAGGACAGGTGAAACAAAAAAAATTAGATAAAAAAGAAAACAGCAGTCAAAATATTAAATATTACAAATAATGCTATTAGATTACAAATAGCACTATTGGATTACAATGGGCTAAAACTAGAAATTATTATTTAGAAAAAAATCCAAAGTTCTTACTTGTGGATATTTGACATTTTATTATACAACACTTGAAAGAGAAATGCAATATAAAATTTCATTCCTTCCAAATATTGTATGATTATAAAATTATGTAGTTTCTACATGTATATTCAGTTCATTCAATCAGTGTCCAACTCTTTGCAATCCCATGGACTGCAGCATGCCAGGCTTCACTGTCCATCACCAACTCCCAGAGCTTGCTCAAACTCATGTCTGTCACATCGATGATGCCATTCAACCATCTCATCCTCTGTCATCCCCTTCTCCTCCCTTCTTCAATCTTTCTCAGCATCAGAGTCTTTTTTAATGAGTCAGTTCTGCCCATTAGGTGGAAAAAGTATTGGAGTTTCAGCTTCAGCATCAGTCCTTCCAATGAATATTCAGGACTCATTTCCTTTAGGACTGACTGGTTGGATATCCTTGCTGTCCAAGGGACTCTCTAGAGTCTTCCCTAAAACCACAGTTCAAAAACATCAGTTCTTCGGTGCTTAGCTTTCTTCATAGTCCAACTCTCACATCCATGCGTGACTACTTGAAAAACCATAGCCTTGACTAGACGGACTTTGTTGGCAAAGTAATGTCTCTGCTTTTTAATATGCTGTCTAGGTTGGTCATAGCTTTTCTTCCAAAGAGCAAGTGTCTTTTAATTTCATGGCTGCAGTCACCACCTTCAGTGATTTTGGAGCCCTCCAAAATAAAGTCTCTCACTATTTCCACTGTTCCTTCTATTTGCCATGAAGTGATCAGACCAGATGCCATGATCTTCATTTTCTGAATGTTGAGTTTTTAGCTAACTTTTTCACTCTCCTCTTTCACTTTCATCAAGAGGCTCTTTAGTTCTTCTTTGCTTTCTGCTATAAGGGTGGTGTCATCTACATATCTGAGGTTATTGATATTTCTCCCAGCAATATTGATTCTAGCTTGTGCTTCCTCCAGCCCAGTGTTTCTCAAGTACTCTGCATATAAGTTAAATGAGCAGAGTGACAATATACAGCCTTGACGTACTCTTTCCTGGATTTGGAACCAGTCTGTTGTTCCATGTCCAGTTCTGACTGTTGCTTCCTGACCTGCATACAGTTTTCTCAAGAGGCAGGTCAGGTGGTCTGGTATTCCCATCTCTTTCAGAATTTTCCACAGTTTGTTGTGATCCACACAGTCAAAAGCTTTAGCATAGTCAATAATGCAGATGCAGATGTTTTTCTGAAACTCTCTTGCTTTTTTGATGATCCAGAGGATGTTGGTAATTTGATCTCTGGTTCCTCTGCCTTTTCAGCTTGAAAATCTGAAATTTCACATACTGTTCCCATACTGTTGAAGCCTCGCTTGGAGAATTTTTGAGCATTATTTTGTTAGCATGTGAGATGGGTGCAATTCTGTGGTAGTTTGAGCATTGTTTGGCATTTCCTTTCTTTGGGATTGGAATGAAAACTGACATTTTCCAGTCCTGTGGCCACTGCTGAGTTTTCCAAATTTGCTGACATATTGAGTGCAGCACTTTCACAGCATCATCTTTCAGGATTTGAAATAGTTCCACTGGAATTCCATCACCTCCACTAGCTTTGTTCATAGTGATGCTTCCTAGGGCCCACTTGACTTCACGTTCCAGGATGTCTGGCTCTCAGTGAGTGATCACACCGTCATGATTATCTGGGTCATGAAGATCTTTTTTTGTACAGTGCTTCTGTGTATTCTTGCCACCTCTTAATATCTTCTGCTTCTGTTAGGTCCACACCATTTCTGTCCTTTACTGAGCCCATCTTTGCATGAAATGTTTCCTTGGTATCTCTAATTTTCTTGAGGAGATCTCTAGTCTTTCCCATTCTATTGTTTTCCTCTATTTCTCTGCACTGATCACTGAGGAAAGCTTTCTTATCTCTCCTTGCTAGTCTTTGGAATTCTGCATTCAAATGGGTATATCTTTCCCCTTCTCCTTTGCCTTTAGCTTCTCTTCTTTTCTCAGCTATTTGTAAGGCCTCCTCAGACAACCATTTTGCCTTTTTGCATTTCTTTTTCTTGGGGGTGGTCAATAAAATTGTATATTATATTACATTTATGTTACTATATGTAAAATAGTTGACCAATACAAGTTTGATTTATGAAGCAGGGCACTCAAAGATGGTGCTTTTGGCCAACCAGGGGAATGGGGTGGCCAGGGATGTGGGAGGGGAGTTCAGGATGGGGTGGCACATGTGTACCCGTGGCTGATTCATGTCAATGTATGGTAAAAGCCACCACAATATTGTAAAGTAATTAGTAATTGAAATAAATTAATTAAAGAAGAAATGTAAAAAAAACTATGTAGTTTCTAAAAAATGAAAACATTCAAACAGTGAAATATGTCTAAATCAGTGATAATAGGGAAATAATAGAACAAAATTTGTTGCGTCTTTATCATAAAAGTGAAAGAATAGAAAAATTGCAAAGACAAAAGTTAGTAGATACCCCAGCGTAAACCAAAAGAGAACAAGGAAAGAGATACTACTGATGAAAGGAGCGATTAAAGAGGGCAACAGAAAACTAGATCTAATAAATTTGTGATAATTTGAAAACATTAACAAAATAGACAAACCTTTGGATACCATTGGACTTTCCTGGTGGCTCAGATGGGAAAGAATTCACCTGCAATGTGGGAGACCTGGGTTCAGTCCCTGGGTCAGGAAGATCCCCTGGACGAGGGCATGGCAATCCACTCCAATATTCTTGCCTGGAGAATCCCCATGGACAGAGGAGCCTGGTGGCTATAGTCTATGGAGTTGCAAAGAGTCAGGCATGACTGAGCAACTTAAGCACATGGATACCATGATCAAGAAAAAAAGTAACAAATCACAAATATATAAAATAAGAAATGGTCAGAGTAAGTTGGACAAAATGTTAAAATATCATCAGCCTATTTTGTAAACCTCTAAGCAATAAATTTGAAAATGGAGATGAAATAGTTGATTTCCTAGGGCCATAAAAATTTACCAGATTAACCCAATTAAAGATAAAGTGTTTGCTCAAACAAATTTCTCTAGAAGAAACTGAAAAAGTTATCAGGATACTCCTAGAAAGTACCATGTTCAGGTGAGAATTCACAGGGGAATTCTAGCAAACATCAAAGAGCAGATGGTCCCAATGTTTTACGTATTATTCCAGAGCACTGAAAATGAAGGAAAACTTGCTAATATTTTTATGAAGCAACTATAACATTGACATATAAATTTGATAAAGAGTAAAAGATTTTATGAGCCATTATCATCAATGAATATTGATGCAAGAGTTCAAAATAAAATGTGAACAGAATGCAGTGCTACTCTAAGAAAGTAATATACAATGACTTGAGCTTATTTTAGGAATGTGAGGTTAGTTTAATGTTTGGAAGCCTGTTAATATATAACTAACTTATATATGTAAGTGATACATCTAAAGGGAAAAACAAAGTTTTGTCTCCGTTGATACTGAAAAAACTTTCAGCAAATTTCAAAAGCTATTCCTGATAAAATGTGCTCAAGCAAATAGGAATTGATAGATGCTTTATTAGGGGTACAGATTCAAATTTTAAAACATGATATATATATAATTAGGCTCACACCCTCCTGAATTTTGATGCTCTAGCTGAATTTCCAGTAACATGTGAGAGAAACAACTATAGAAGGGAATCTGGGTGAAGGTATCTGGGAATTCTTTTTACTAGTCTTGTAAATTTTGTCAAAGTCTGAACTTATGTCAAAATAAAATATTTTTAACTGTGTAGAATGAGGTTACTAATGCCTCTTTTCTTTATTAGGACCTAGAACAGATATCTCTAGCTGTCTACTCAATGCCTAGTTCCCCTTTCTTTCAAATTACTTTTCAGGGAGATCTGAAAATACTACAAATACTTTGTAGCCCAATTCTGTCCCCTAACATAAATTTGCAAGGGCAGGGCTTCTGGGAAAAATTTCAGAAAATGACAGGTTTGGCTGACAATACCTTCAGGCCCTTCCATCCTTTCCTCCAGCGAGGCAGCAGTCCCCTTGTCTCCATAAGGAGGAAAGCCACAGGCTGAAGGTGAAGGAACAGGCACAGAACAAGCCTGAGTCCTAGTGGAGTCAAGGAGTCATTATGGCAGCCAATTTCTGGACGTTTTGCATAATAGTTCATCTTACTTATTTAGACCATAGTTGATTGGGTTTACCATTTCTTGCATGAATTAAAATTTTTTTTTTTCATGTAGGTATGACATGGACTTTAAATGAGAAAATTAACATAGTTGAGAACCACCACATGATCTAGAATTAAATCTCAAACTGCATTTCCAAGAGAAGGGAGTTCACACTATTTTGAGAACCACTCCAATGCCTTGAGAAAAGCAGCACAAGGCAAGTAAACAGAGTATGCTTTCATCCTGTTTTTTTTTTTTTTTTTTTTTATCAGTTCAACATGATTTGCTGAGAAACTACTGTCAAAAGTGCTGGAAAACAGCTGTGTGCTTCAGTAGTTCACAAGGACTTTATAATACCTACTAGGAAGTGAATAGAGATTTATGCACTTTAAGAAATAAAACCCACACATATTATTGGGCTTCCCAGGTGGCACAGTGATAAAGAATCTGCCTGCCAATGCAGGAGATGCAAGAGATGTGGGTCAGAAAGATCCCCTGAAGAAGAAAATGGCAACTCCAGTATTCTTGCCTGGACAGTTCTATGGACAGAGGAGCCTGCATGCTATCGTCCACAGGATCACAAAGAGTCAGACACAACTGAGCACTCACACACACATCATTATGTTAAAGATGTCAATAAGCAGTATGGATGGCACAAATCCTAGATGAATTCAAAGACTTGTACTGGATTAAGCGGAGAGTTCATGGAGGAGGTGGTATCTGAATAAGTCTTGGCAAAATGATAAACCTTGGATCATTGGAATGGATAGTGGGAAGGCATTTTTGGCAAAATAAATGCCGTCAACTGATGGGTGGAAATTATAAAGAAAGTTACATTTAGGGACAGTAAGACAGCCAGTTCTTTTTGAATAGAATGTTTTTGACATAATTCTTCAGGAGGATTATAGTCTGATTGAAGTAGAATTTTAAAGTTATCTAATATGTAGGATGAACAGAGGAAGCTTAGAATCGAACAGGATGAGAAATTTAGTAACTTTAATCATAGATGGAGGAGTAAGAATGGGAAAAACAAATTCAAGAGCTATTTCTAAGGAAAAATTCACATGCTTCTGTACCTTATCAGATTTATGGGTGGATCAGAAATTATCCTAAAGTTTCTAATGTAATTGCATATAAAAAATATTACTGTCATTGATAGAAATTGATAGTTAGAAATAGGCCTCTTTCCTTGGAGAGAGGAGTGGAGAAGAGTAAGAAGATACTAATTTACACTACTACACTTACTGTCAAAACTAATATTGGGTCTTTTCCCATGAGAACATTTACAAATATGGTTTAAACTCTTATTGTTCTTATTTTTAGTTATTTGAAAGCTATGACTCTACTCTAAAATATAAATTCTGGTTTCAAAAAATATACTATAATGTCTCTATTTGTTATTATTAACAATGAAATAATAACCATTAAAGCTATGAAAATATTTTCCACCATGTTATAGGTTGAAGCAGTTTTTCCATTTTTATCTAAGTCCATTTATCTTATTATCATCTGTACTTTTAGATTTAAAATATTGTTTTCAACCTATCTTACTGTAGACATCTTTTAATTGTTTTCTATACATTCTTTGCTAATCTAACCATAAAGAAATAATTGTATTCAATGCTGTTATAAAGTGGCACTTAAAACAATACTTCTTAAGGTTTTTTTTAAAAAATTTTTATTCTCATACCATTTAATTGGGTATCCTTGTGTGTGTGTATGTAAGGATGAGAAAAATTTATTATTACTTTATTGCTTTCTTCCCTTGAGTAGCTTACCTACTCAGAATTATTAGGTATTACTAGGGTAAGAATTGTTTTTAGATAAATATTTCTTTATTGTCTCTGTCTTTCATAGTATATAAGAAAATGCAATTTTTGGAGAAATTTCTTCCATCAAAAATATGTTCTTTCATGCTTTGCTACTTTTTTTCTTGGTGCTTAACATATGGATATTGTATGTAGGCATGCTTATATCTTGGTTAATTTTAATAAACAATAGTGCATGGTTCTGACAGAACTCTTCCAAATTTTTGTTTGTCCTTTTTAGCTCAAGCAAGTGTTCTTGCACTTTGGCTATTACTTTTGTTTTTTTTTTTTCCCTTAGATGTTATCTGTTAACAGAAATAGCAACAAAACGCTAAAAAACACTGAGAACCCTACTGGAGTTGATGTATTTCATCTTACCTTTTGTATAACATATCTGCAGTTTACATTTGAGGTAGTAGAGATTTTACTATGAATATTATTATCTAGGCATGGTCATTGGTAAACAATATGGTTAATCATAATTATAGACATTTCAGAGGTTTAAAGTAGTTGCTCTCTCTTTCATGGCAACTGTATCTGAATTCTAGATGTTTCATAAGACTATTTTTGCAGAGAGTTTATGATATGGAGTAATTTATTTTTTCTGTTGCAGCAAAAAATAAGATATATTTTCTTATCATGCAGATACCATGTTTAATAGTATTTAGAAGAACACATGGCTTTAGAATAAGTGCCAAATGCAATAGCTTTAGAAAAAAGGGCGTATGTGAGGAACTAAAAACATTAAAAAACAGAGGTCAAAATAAGATGATTAACAAAGGGAATATGCGGCATGTAATGCTTTGCAGATATATTAAAAATTACCAGTAATATCTAGGCTGGCTCTTGATTCTCTCTTCATTTGTTTTTTTCTCATAATTCCAGTTGTCTCTATGTCTGCATTCTGAGAGGTTTGGAGTTTCTCTTCCGCATAACTGATTTTATTTTCAGTAATGCAAAATACACTTTTTATTTCTTTCCCTGCTGATCTTAATTCTCATGTTGCATTTAAATTTTATAGTCATTCTTAATCCTATCCAACTTCCTTTTCATTTCTGCCTCTATCTTGGTTCTAGTTAGTTTTTTGGTAATGTTAAGTTCTCTGCTTTTCTTTTATCATCTTGCCTAGAATATATTTCCGGGAGAAAGTTTTTCTTCTCTTTATCAACTGTTGTGTGCTCATTTATATCATAGAATCTCTATGTAACCCCAGATTGACTGTTTCTGAAATCCTTTTTCCTATCCTATCCATGCCTATATGTAGATATAAGTATTTAACCGACCAAATGATTTGTTTTACCTTACCCTTTCTGCCTTTTTATCTATGAATTAACAGCCCCACTAAAGTGTTAACCTGATGGAAAGACGTCTGTTCATTAAAAAAAAAAAAAAAGTGAAAGTGTTAGTCCTCAATCATATCCTTTTCTCTGCGAATCCATGGACTGTAGCTCTCAAGGGTCCTCTGTCCATGGAATTCTCCAGACAAGAATACTGGAGTGGGTAGCTATTTCTTTCTCCAGGGGATGTTCATAGCTCCATGACAAATCCCTGGTCCTTTTCCTGGGGTGATTCTGCTAGACTGAGAAGAGATCTTTTCTCCTTCCTGTATTCTGCATATTTACTGCTATTAGACTATTCATAAGAGGACATACTTGATCCTTTTCTCTTGGTCATGGATGCTCTCTAGGCACAGGGAGGAGGACATGGGGTGTGGTAGCTTGAATTGGGATCCTTGAATTAGTAACTTGAATTAGTTTCCTGATGGAATTGAACCTGGGCTGTGGTGGTGAGAGGGTCAAATTCTAACCATTAGATCACAAGGGCCAGTGAGCTTGAAACAGGACCTCAGTCTTTGTCTTTTTGAGGAAAGAATTCAGCCAGCAGACAGAAGCTAGTGAAGTTTGTAATGTGTTTATTAGAAGCTAAGCCCATGTGAAGGACACAGGTGGGTTCAGAGTAAGCCACACTTTTGGGGTGGCTTAAATTGCTTCCATGGGGCACTTTTTCCAGATTTTCTCTGCCCTGTCATCTTGCTTATTGTCCATATCTAGTCTGACTCAGGGCCCTTCCTGATGTGCACACGTATCTTTTAGCCAAGATGGATTCCAGCATGAGGGTTACTGGGAAGCTGGCAGGGTATATTATGGGCTATCAGCCCCTCCATTCCCTGGACACTGAGGATCTTTTCTGCGCATGTGTGGTCTGAGAGGTCTCCTTGATCCCAAGACAAATGTGGCTTCCTTATCTTCCTGTACTCAAGCAGAGCTCTGCTTCTGTCATTATCTGTAACTTGAAGAAACAGGAGACAAGTTCCGGCACCTCAGCCTGGGGGCCCACTATTTCCTGTCTCATTTCCAACACATGTGACCTCCTAGAAAGCAGTGCTTTCCCAGCTCTCTACTTCTGCTTCTTCGCATCACCAAGCTTTTCCTCAAGATGTAGGGTTCTGCCTACTCCTTCCACAAGCAAAAGAGATATTACATTCATTGGACCTTCATTAAGTCAGGTGTTCATCAAGTAGGTACAGTAAAGAAAGCACTGATGAGGGTAGTAGGGGTGAGAAATGCTTTTATCTGACTCAAGCTGTTTTGAGCAGTAGTTAGGCCACTCCTTATTTTATATCAGAGAAGTCCTGCGTCTCTGAAGTAAGGGTCTGCCATTCTGTTAGGTGCAAATTTTCCATGTCTTTTTTCTCACTCTGCTGGTTCAGATAGGTTCTCTCCCTTTTCTTGGAGTTCCTCTGGATGTGTTGCAAGCAGCTGTTTAATATTACCTGTGCGGCTCTACTTTGCACCTCTCAGGCTTCTATGAATATTTGAATAAGTGGATGAAGGAAAGAAAGCAAAATTCCTCTTCTCTGCCTTTTTAAATCAAGAAATCTCAAATTTCCTTTATTTTGATGGGGCATTCATGGTATCAGGAAGTTACTAGTTCACCAGTAACTGCGTTCATCTACTTTGGGGCATAACATCATGACACAAGTCTTTGCATTGAACCAGGACCATGTGAAACCCTCAGAAGATGTATGGAGGCAGCAGGCATGGTACTCAGGATTTGGTCCCATGACACACATACCATATATCATATGCGGATAACTACCAAAAATCTGTAAAACTCTTCAATACACAGTGGTTCCAAGCAATTGTTTAGATTTTTTTTATTTTGTAGAAATAGGTTCATTAGAGGGAGAATTTTAGTTTACTGTTAGGATAATGGATGTAAAAATTAGCTTCAAGGATCAGAAATGGACTTAATGACATACCAAGTTAAAAAAAATGGTATATAAAAAACTTCAATGTGGTTAAAAGAAATAAATGCTGATACCTACTGTGAATCCATATACGTAAACCATATAGGACATAATCAGAAGGTGCTGGAGATCATGACTGCACTGAGAACAGACTTAACATAACTCCAGAAAAGAGCAATGGCAGAAGTTTGCTTTAATAAACACAGAATGCTGGTGTTGGAAAAGATCTGATAGTTCATCTGCTTCTTTATCTTACAAAGGAAGAAACAAACCAGGCAGGTAAAGTGACTTGAGATACAATATGAGTTTAAGGACTCGTTCTGGGCCCAAACCCCAGTTCTCCTGTGTCCTAGTCCAGACCCTTCCATTTCCCCACACTTGTATAAGGAAAAGCCCTTTTGGGAAAGACAACAAAAAATTGCCTCGAATATTTCAGTAGAAGTTCAATTGCTCAGTTGTGTCTGACTATTTGTGACCCCATGGACTGCAGCATGCCAGGCCTCCGTGTCCATCACCAACTCCCAGAGCTTGCTCAAACTCATGCCCATCAAGTCGGTGATGCCATCCAACCATCTCATCCTCTGTCCCCTTCTCCTCCTGCCTTCAATCTTTCCCAGCATAAGGGTCTTTTCGAATGAGTCTGTTCTTCGCATCAGGTGGCCAAAGTATAGGAGCTTCAGCTTTAGCATCAGTCCTTCCAATGAATATTCAGGACTGATTTCCTTTAGGATGGACATTATTTGAAAAAGTAAAAAATCTGACAGTTGAGGGCAAGAAAAATTCCTTAAGGTTTTGAAGCAAAAATGAATAAAAGACAAAAAGGAGAAACTTGGTTCTTTCCTTACTTTTTGAATCTCTTTTATTTATAATAAAATGGAGAATTTTTTTAAAAGCTGAATTTAGCCCCAACTCTACTCTAGTACCTTTTCTTTCTTTTTCGTTTTTAAAGAGCAATGGTATAGTCATTGGCATGGCAAATGGCAGTTTCTGTTTTAAACTGTACAGTAGTTTCAGCTCTTGACTGCATCTTCCAACAATTATTTTGGTTTATTATTATTTATTAAATGTATTATTGGAAAAGACCATGATGCTGGGAAAGATTGAGGGCAAGAGGCAAAGGGGTGACAGAGGATGAGATGGTTGGATAGTATCATCGACTCAGTGGACATGAGCTTGACCAAACTTTGGGAGTGAAGGACATGGAAGCCTGGAGTGCTGAAGTCCATAGGGTTGTAGAGTCAGACATAACTGAACAACTGAAAAGCAAATGTATTTATGTAATATTAAGTTATTTTTGGAAAGTGACAGAAATAAAGGCATTGATTTAAAACTCCTATTCCCTTATTTGGATTTCTTTAAGATCATTGCTTTCATTCTCTTTTCTGAACCAAGTCACTAATTAGCATCTTGAGCTGATACTCTTGGTTTTATCAGGGTTGATGATAAATCCTCTAAACTTGGCATAAATATGTTAAATTCTTATTTTTCTAATAAAATCAGCTGATGGGAAGAGGAAAGGTGGGTTCTGCCTTAGTTTATTTGAGAAAGTAAAATACTTGTCCTAACTAGTTCAGAAAAGAAGAAGAGAGACCTACTCCTGGCCCATTAATATGCTTTTGAATTCACCAATTGTATAATTCAAAAGAGCGGAAGCTTTGGAAAGAATTCTGAATGAAGATGCTCCCTCCCAAGTCCTCCCTCTTCTTCCAGAAAGGACAGTGGATGCTGAGCCTCCAAACATGGAACAATCATGTTCTGGGAAGGATGAACAGATGCTAGAGTCTCTCAAGAAGCCCACAGGCTTGAAGCTCCTTTTGAGATTAAATTCAAGTCCAAGACTGGCAGAGTTCCAGTCTGTTGGCCTGTAGTATCTAAAGAGAATTTACTTGAAGAAGAAAGGATCTCTCCCTTTAGGTTATTTTCCTGTGAGCTAAGAGACCCTGGGTACCAGTTCTGTTTTTGTGTGAACTTGGGCAAGTTAATGAACCTCTCTGGTGCTGTGTTTTCACCTGACAAATGAGTTAACAGTGCTGTTCTACCTTCTTTATGAGGAAAAAATGAAGTATTGACTGGTAAAAGTGCTTCAAAGAAATAAAAAGACCTGGCAAGTATTGTTATCCACTAATTCATTCTGTTGGAGTCTCTACTTTGTCAAAAAGAATTGACTTCTTTTTTTCATGGGAACCATGTCTGATAGATTTTCTTTAATTCTCTTTTTTTTCTGTGCATTTAATTTCTGATTCTTTTTTTTTTTTTTAAATCATATTGGCAAACTGGATTTGGCTAATAAAAGCGAAAAACGGATCTTCTGAACTTACCATTGAAGGAGGAAACAGACAGAACAGGCTCTGTCTTGAAAGCAGGACTCCATCTTGGGCCAGACTGTGGACTTTGAGCTATATGCCCAGTATCAATCGAAATGACATACCAACTGGAAAGCCAGGCCCCCTGGATGGAAGAGCCCCAGGGTTCATACCTAGACTCTCCATTGCCTAAAAGAATACCCTAATTATCTGTGCAACCAAACAGAATCATAAATTCTATCATGCTTATTGGGGTATGACCACAGGCCTATTGATAATTGTCCACTGTTAACTACCTAGGCTTAAGGTATATGAATCACGGGTTAACTTTGATTGTATCTTTCTCTTCCTTTGTTCAGACTAGTTTTAGGGAATTTGGGGAGGTGGGTTTGGGCACATACACTTAGAGTATATAAGGTTTTCACAAAAACTGGTCAGGGTCCTTGGCTAAGGGGAGACTCTTCCTTGGGCCCTCTGGTGTAATAAGCTGCACTCCACTATCTGCATTGTCCTTCTGAGTGAGTTTTTTTTCCCAGAACGCGTGGCTACAACACCATCACATGGATTTGAAAACTACCCCAACATCCGGAAGAAAAAGAACATTGGTGATTATATTAAACTGAGCATATATGCTTAGTTTGAATATTTCCCACAAACTGTTGTGCTTAATCAAGTTAGATACAAGCTCTTAGCCAATGAAATAGTTGACTGAAAAAAAAAAAAAAGAAACAACCAAGCCACCCCCTAAAAGTTGAGAATGTTGTTTTATTTGGGGATATTATTGAAGATGACTAGGAAAGCAGCCTTTCAGAAAGGTCTGAGGAACTGCTCCAAAGAGGTAAGGTAAGAATCAAGATTTGTAGGAATTTTTGCTGAAAACAACTTATAGTTGAAGATCAGAAGGTTACTGCTAATCACAAAAACAAGATATCTCAAGTTAATGATTTTAGTGCTTTTCTATGTCTGGGAAGATGCAAGAGACTGGGCTCCTTGAAATGCTGCCTTTGATATGCGTCATAGCTACCTAGGGCCAGGATCCTGTTTTTCTCCATTCTGAATTCCCCTCAGGTTGCTCCATTTGGGGGGCAGCTGCAGTGGCCAATGGCCTGCTGGTGGGCATAATACATTGTTTACCAGAATTGCAGGCAACATTTTTGTTTACTGAAATGGCAGGCAACTTTGTTCTTTGTCCACAGAATAAATACTGCATTTCAAGGGTCTTCCACAAAGGAATTTTTGGAAGTACTCTCTCTTTGCCTTGTTCTTGTGTGCGGGAGTCCTTTAATCAGCATTATTGTGAGAGTATGAGGTGAGAGGTGGGTCCAGAGCAACCTTGGTAATGGCTGATGACCCCTTTCTTAGAGACAAATGAATGAGTCAGAGACTGGGAGCCCTGAGCAGGGAGAAGGGGAGAGGAGGGCTCGCTGAGTGCCCAGTGAGAAACAGAGTAGGGGAAGCACACACCTCTCACCATGGGCAAGAATCAGAAAGGAGATTGGGGGCGTTATAGTGTGGGGAAACTAGAAGGAATTTCTTCCAGTGATAAATATTTCAGGGCTCTTGCTTTTTTGTGTGTAGAATTGGAAAGCCAAATGAGGTGATGTGAGGCCTCTAATCTTCTCAAAGAAAATGCAGTGGGGGAACTGAGTTACATGATTTATTCATCTGCAGTCTCTTTCCTGGCACCCAGAAGAGCATTAGAACTCCAGACAGCAGGTAGAGCTCCTTTGGAAATGCTAATAGACACATAGGAAGTTAAAATTCAAGTCAGGGGCTCAGATTATTTTAATTCCGAATTCTTGAATATCCGGAGGCAAAATAAACTCGAAGGGTAAAAAGAGATGGGTTTTCATGTGTTTCTCCAGTGATTACTGTATCAGGTCATATCACAGGCTCTGGTGACAGCATCCTGGGAAGGCTCAGTGGGAAAAGAACCAGCTTGTGAGTTTTATCGCCAAAAATAGGGGCTAAGTGGAAAGGCAGTCTGTTTTGCTTTCCAAGAAAGACAATACACTTAAATTAACGTGTGACCTCTCTCTTCCTCTTTATCAGCTGTCAAGGACCAGTTTTGCCTTACTCAGGGCTCACTTCAGTAGTCTGTAATTACCAATCTTGTTTTTCTCTCTCTTTTTTTCAATCTAGTTAGGGTTTCCAATCATTTTAAGACAAGGTCTCTGTCAACTGGGTACAGGATCTTCCCAATAAGCACAAAGATTAAATTTCCCAGGTTTTAGTTTGCCAACCTGTTAAGTGGTAAGTAGTTTTGCCCTCTTTTATTTGATCAGCAGTGTGAACTCCTGCAGACTGCAAATATATTTTGTCTTCAGGGAATCTGTGTGTTGAATGGGAAAGAACACTGACCTAGTAGTGAGGACTTAAATCTTACCATCAGTTCTTGGATCTACTTATGAGTTAGTTTGCCTGTTTGAAATTTAGTTTCTCATCTTTAAAATGAGAATGATAATGAAAAAATAATAGATGGTCTTCACAATTTATGTGTATTAATCTGTGTTACATGTATTAGCACAACTCTTTGAAGTAGGTACTATTTTTTTTTAAATCATTTTCTCTATGTCTCAGGTGAGAAAACTAAGTCAAAGATAGTTGTAACTTATCCCCAATCTGAATACAGGTGGACTGATGCTTAGTGAAGTTGAAGGACACGTTAAGGCATTCTTGGTCACCAGGATGGGGGTCAAATGATTGTATCTAGTCTAATCATGAAGGATGTTATAAAGGAATTGTTCTCCCATCCGTGCAGAGTGGCATTTGTTATCCTAGGATACACTGTGGCCACTAATTCAGCTTCCTGTTGAGTTTTGGATTTGTGAAAATGATCCTTTGTTTAAATTCTAATTTATACTTGACTGAGAATACCAGGATGCTTTTTTCATACCAAATCTAACATTAACTCTGGGCAAAGACATGAAGTGGCTTCCCTGGTAGCTCAGACAGTAAAGAATCTGCCTGCCCACTGTTTGCAATAGCCAGGACATGGAAGCAACCTAGATGTCCATTGGCAGATGAATGGATGAGAAAGCTGTGGTACATATACACAATGGAGTATTACTCAGCCACCAAAAAGAATGCATTTGAATCAGTTCTAATGAGGTGGATGAAACTGGAGCCTATTATACAGAGTGAAGTAAGCCGAAAGAAAAACACCAATACAGTATACTAACACATATATATGGAATTTAGAAAGATGGTAACAATGACCCTATATGTGAGACAGCAAAAGAGACATGGATGTAAAGAACAGTCTTTTGGACTCTGTGGGAGAAGGTGAGGGTGGGATGATTTGAAAGAATAGCATTGAAACATGTATATTATCATGCATGAAACAGATTGCCAGTCCAGGTTTGATGCATGAGACAGGGTGCTCAGGGCTCACCGTGCACTGGGATGACCCTGAGGGATGGGATGCGGAGGGAGGTGGGAGGGGGCTTCAGGATAGGGGCACATGTACACCCATGGCTGATTCATGTGACTGTATGGCAAAAACCATTAAAATATTGTAAAGTAATTAGCCTCTAATTAAAATAAATTAGTTTAATGATAATAAAAAAGAATCTACCTGCTAGTGCAGGAGATGAAAGAGATGAGAGTTCAGTCCCTAGGTTAGGAAGGCCCCCTGGAGAAGGGACTGGAAGCCTACTCCAGTATTCTTGCCTGGAGAATCCCATGGATGGAGGAGAATGGTGGGCTACAAAGAGTCAGACATGACTGAGCAACTAACAATTTAGCTTTCACTTTTTTCAAAGACACTTCCCTTTACTATGTCACCTTCAACATCTTTCCTTTAATGCCTAACTCTACGTATTTTTTATGGGGCTTTATTATGCTTCTTTTTATATACTAAATTGATTATATTTTAAGTTTCCAATTTGATAAATTTTGACTGATATGTACACCCATGAAACTATCACTGTAATCAAGATAATGAAAATATTCATATACCCCAAAAGTTGTCATATACACTTTTAACCTCAATACCTACTCCCATCCCTGAGCAAACTTGATCTGCTCTGTCTTTTTAGATTGGCTTGCACATTGTGTTTTATGAGTGGCGTCACACTGCATGTATTATTCTTTTCTCTGAGTGCTTCTACCCATACCCTGCATGATTATTTTGAGGTTCATCCTGGCTGTTGGGTTTGATGTTTGTTCTTTTCTGTTGCTAAAATGTTTTTCATTGTATGATTATATCATAGTTTGCTTATCTGTTCACTTGTTGATGGACATTGACATTGCTTACTGTTTTTTGTTATTATAAATAAGGCATGAATATTCATGAACAAGCCCTTTCCCAGATTTATGGAGGCAAAATTGACAAAACTATAACATATTTAAAGTGTTCAATGTGATACTATCCACATGTACACTGTGAAAGAATTCCCACAATCAAAATTAATTAACACATCCATCAGCTCAAAGTTACCTTTTTATTCCCTTAGTGAAATCACTTAAGATCACAAGTAAATTTCAAGTATATTATACAGTATGATTACTATAGCTGCTATACTATACATAAGGGCCTCAGAATTTATTCATCATATAATTAAATATTTAGTATCATTTTGCCAAACTCTCCCCATTTCTCCCATCCCCAGCCTCTTGAGACCACCACGCTATTGTTTTTATGAGGTTACTTTTTCTTAGAATTCCACATATGAGAGATATTAGGCAGTATTTCTCTTTCTGTCTGGTTTATTTAAGTTAGCATTATGCCCTCCAGTTTTATCCATGCTGTTGCAAATGGCAAAATTTCTTTCTTTTTTAAGGCCAAATAATATTTTGCTGTATACAAATACTATAATTTCTTTATCTCTTCATCTATTGATAGATATTTAGGTTGTTACCATATCTTGGCTATTTATGAATAATGCATTACCATGGGAGTATATGGGAGTTATTTCTTCTAGATAGTTATTTCTTTTCCTTTGGCTATACATGCAGAAGTGGGATTGCTAAATCCTATAGTAGTTAGTTTTAATATTTTGAGGAACCTCCATATTGTTTTCCCCAGTGGTTATACCTATTTATATTCCCACCAACAGCATACTAGGGTTCCATTTTCTCCATTTACCTTATCAGCCTTTGTTTTTTTAATGTCCTTAGTGGTATAAGTTTTGATTTGCATTTGCTTGATGATTAGTGAGGTTGAACATATTTTCATGTATCTGTTAGTCATCTGTGAATCTTCTCTGGAAAAAATGTCTATCCAAATATTTCGTACATTTTCAAGTTGGGTTATTTGTGGGGTATTTTTTTGGCTTTTTGATTTATACTATTGAACTGTTCGAGTTCTATATATACTTGGATTCTAACCCTTTACCAAATATATAGTTTTGGCTCAGATGTTAAAGAATCCACCAGCAATGTGGGAAACCTGGGTTCAATCCCTGGTTGGAAAGATCTCCTGGAAAAGTGAATGGCTACCCACTCCAGTATTCTTGCCTGGAGAATTCCATGGATAGAGGAGATTGGCAGGCTACAGTCCATGGGTTTGTTTGAACATGACCGAGTGACTTTCACCTTCACTTGCAATAGTTTATCCCATTCTGTAGGTTGCCTGTTAATTTTGTTAATTGTTTCCTTTGCTGTGCAGAAGCTTTTTAATTGACTATAGTTCCACTTATTTATGCTTTTGTTGCTTGTGCTTTTTGAGACAAATCCAAAAAATCATTGCCAAGGCCACCGTCAAGGGATTACCTCCTGCGTGTTTTTCTAGAGTTTTATGGCTTAAGGTCTTGTGTTTTATTCCTCAATCTATTTTGAGTTGATTGAGTATGGTGTGAGATAAGGGTCCAATTTCCGCTTTTTGCATGTGGCTGTCTAGTTTTCTCAGTACCATCTATTGAAGATAGTCTTCTTTCCTCCTGTATATTCTTGAAACCTTTGTTATAAATTAATTGACTATATATGCATGGGTTTATCTTCTGGATTCTCTTTTCTGTTTCAGCGATCTATGTGGCTTCTATTGATTTAATTACCATAACTTCATAAATGGTTGAAATCAGGAAGCTTGATGACCCAAATTTATACTGCTTGCTCAAGATTTATTAAGCTATTCAGTTTCTTTTGTGGTTCATAAGAATTTTAGGATTATTTCCTCTATGTGAAAAATGCCATTGAAAATTTAATAAAGATTGCATTGAATCAGCAGATAACTTTGGGTATTACGGACAGTTTTGCAATATTGATTATTCCAGTCCATGAACACAAAATAGCATCTTTTTGTGTTTCCTTCAATTTCTTTCATAAGAGGTTTTATAAGTTTCAAATAGTGTAGAAATCTTTTACTTCCTTGGTTAAATTTATTCCTAAGTATTTTCCTTTTTGATGATATTATATATGTTTTTTCCATAATTTCTTTTTCAGAGAGTTGGTTGTTAGTATATAGAAATGCAACTGATTTTTGCATGTTGACTTTGTTCCTGCAACTTTACTGAGTTCATTTATTAGCTCTAACACTTTTTTTGGTAGAGAATTTAGTTTATGTATAAATATATATATATTCTTATATACACATATGTGTTCTTATGCACATACACACATACACATATATATCTATGTATGCTTGTCATCTGCAGACAGAGGAAATTTTTGAGTTGGATGCCTGACTTTTCCTTTCCTGATTGGTTTGGATAGGACTTCCAGTACTATGTTGAAAAGAAGTGGCAAAAGTGGGCATTCTGGTCTTTTTCCTGATCTTAGAGGGAAAGTCAGGGAAGGCAATGGCAACCCACTCCAGTGGGTTGCCTGGAGAATCCTATGGACTGAGGAGCCTCGTAGGCTACAGTCATGGGGTCGCTAAGGGTTGGAAACGACTGAGCAACTTCGCTTTCACTTTTCACTTTCATGCATTGGAGAGGGAAATGGCAATCCGCTCTGGTGTTCTTGCCTGGAGAATCCCAGGGATGGAGGAGCCTGTTGGGCTGCCATCTGTGGGGTCGCACAGAATCGGACATGACTGACGCTACTTAGCAGCAGCAGCAGCAGCAGCAGAGGGAAAATATTTACCTTTTCACTATTGAGTATGATATTCTCTGTGATCTTGTCATATGTGGCTTTTATTATATGGAGGTATATCCCTTCTAGATCCCTTTTGTTGAGAGTTTTTGTCATGAACTGTCAAATTTTGTTGAGTACTATCTCTGCAATTGAGATAACTGTACAATTTTTATCCTTCAGCTTGTTACTGTGATGTAGCAAGACTTCCCAGGTGGCTCAGTGGTAAAGATTCTGCCTGCTAATTCAGGAGACACAGGAGACATGGGTTCGCTCCCTGGGTCGGGAAGATCCCCTGGAGGAGGGCATAGAAACCCACTCCAGTATTCTTGCCTGAGAAATCCCATGGACAGAGGAGCCTGGTGGGTTACAGTCCATAGGATCGTAAAGAGTCAAACACGACTGAGCAACTAAGCACACATAGCAAGATTACTGATTTGTGTATGTTGAACCATTGTAGCATCCAAGGAATACATTGCACTTGATCATGGTATATGATTCTTTTAACATTCTGTTGAATTGGGTTTGCTAGTATTTTGTTAAGAATTTTTGTTTCTCAGTTCGTGATCAATATTGTAATGGAACTTTCTTTCCTTGTAGTGTTCTTTTTTTGACTCTTGTGTCAAGGTGATGCTGGCCTCCTAAAATGAGGTTGAGAGTGTTCTCTCCTCTTCAGTTTTATGGAAGAGTTTGAGAAGGATTGGGGTTCATTCTTCTCTAAATGTTTGATAGAAATCATTAGTGAAACTATCTGGTCCTGAACTTTTCTTAATTGGGAGGTTTTGGAGTCATGATCCAATGAAAAAAGAGTCTCATTATTGATTTTCTGTTTCTTTATGATGTATTCTTGCTAGGTTGCATGTTCCTAGGAATTAATCCATTTCTTCTGGATTTTTAAACAGTCCCATTTTCTCTGAGTCTCTGATAATAATTCATAGAAATAATATTCCCTAAGGTACAGATTGTTTTATTTTCTTCATCATTCTTAATTATAATAATTTCAAAGAGGTATTTTTCTGCCTCAAATTTAGAAATTGTCAAGGTATGGTGCTATCATCTGTATTTTATACTCTAATCTACAGACCATAGGTGATCTCAATGAGCTAAAACTCAATGAAATAGTGAAAGAAATTCTAAAACTGTTTTAGATCTCACAAAGCAAGGTTAATGGAAAGAGAGAGACATAAAGAAGACATGCTGATTGAATGAAAGTGGAAGTGAAAGTCACTCAGTCGTGTCCAACTCTTTGCCACCCCATGGACTATACAATCCATGGAATTCTCTAGGCTAACACAGAGCAGCATTAATTACATCTATTATTTTGTACATCAAACCCCCAGTACTTATATAGTCCATGGAATTCTCCAGGCCAGAATACTGGAGTCTGTAGCCTTTCCCTTCCCCAGGGGATCTTCCCAACCCAGAGATCGAACCCAGGTCTCCCACATTGCAGGCGGATTCTTTACCAGCTGAGCCACAGGGGAAGCCCGCTGATTGAGTGGGAAGAAAGTAATTTCTCATGAATGCTACTTTCTTCATGCCTCATTCTTAATAGGAATTTTAGTACTTAGAAGTGGAGCAAGGGAGCAGGACACAGTACAGGGCCTGAGCAGGGATGCTAGTGAGGCAGGACAAGAGTCAGGAGAGTGTGGCCTCCTGGAAGCACAGGGAAGATAGTTCACTGACTCAAGTGTGAGAAATAATCAAGCTATTGAGCTTTGAGTGAATGAAGGATGGAAGAAATCACTGGATTTGGTGACACAGAGGCAATAGTGACCTTGTGGTCTCAGGGATGTGGTAGAGCATTAGAAGCATGTCTGAAAGGGATTAAAAAGGATGAGGTAGGAGGAGGAGGAGAACGCACCTCAGGTAGTTCTTTGGAGATGCTTCACTGCAAATTAGAGCAGAGAGCAGTTATGGTAGCCCGAAGCAGTTGCCCTGTACCCCAGTTGCTGTGCTCCGACAGGTGTCATATCAGCAAAAATCTCTTAAACTGGATTAGTGTCCTTTTATCTCATGGGATGAAACAAATGAGAAGAGGAGAACATTTGGAAGGTTTTCTAAGTCTACTCACTCCTGGAGACTGTACAAAATTTCAACTTATGTGATTAAACCATATCCCCAATGAAATCCAGTATTTTTAACTTCCTGCAGATAGCTAGTCCCTTTTTAATAGTGTAGTTACAGCAAAGAAAAACATGACCGAGGTTATTATTTTAATGTAAATTTTAGTAAATGTTTTAAATTAAAAAATTTGAAGAAAAGCAGGCTTATCTTTTTTCTCCTGAAAAGAAACAATATCTAGTGGAACAAACATACTCATACTTTAAGCTTGTATGATAATTTGTCATTTTCATTATTATTCATTAGCAGTTGGGTGACATAACCCTCCCCTTGTGAGAAAAGAGCACAGCAGAATCATTTGCATTTTCTTTGATGTCTGCCTTAAAAACTTTTTTTTTTCCCTTATTTTTTAAATAGCAATGAGATTCAGGCCAAACTTATTTTTAGTCAGATATGATGTCTTCTATTAAGCTATTGCTTGAACCCTTTTTGAGTATTTTCTACTTCAAAGATGAGGGGATTTTAAGAAGACTTTTGATTTCTCTGAGAGCTGGACAGTTGTGTATATGATCCCAGATGTTCCAAGGAGGAGGTTACAGAAAAACAGGAGCAGGGGATAGCTAGAAAGTTCCCAGTCACTCTCCAGGTAGGTAGTCTAGAAGTCATGGAGGAGAAAGTCATCTACATTTTCTTTGAAGAACAGAGCAGAGTTGTATTTTAATTGTAAATTTCAGTGTTACATACAGTTGTGGACCAAATTTTTTCCTTTTGGCTAAATAATTGTAATTTTCAAATTTTACTTCAAGAAAAATGGTGGACAGAATCTCCTGTATTGGCCTTTTGTAACAACAATATTGTTGACAATGTTTAGCTTGGATTCTGATGTAATCCTCACAACATATATTTTAAATGTGATGTGTTTTGTATGGAAAGATAGCAGTTTCTTTCTTCATTAAACTCTATGTTTGCCTCCAGTGATAGTCATTTTTGTTCATATTCACTCCTTTCATCAATATGCCATGGGTATTTAACTTTTTTTTCAAGATTCTAAGTGGTACATATTCCTATGAATTGATAATTTGTTTCTCTTAAATCCAGTCTTTAAAATATTTTAAATATATTTGCAAATAAGTATCTAAACTTAGATTGACTGGAGAAATGGTGAATAAGATTGTACATAGAGACAAATTTATAAAGTTTAAAATTATTTTTATTACATTAAAAAAATCAGGAAATGAACTATCTGTTAATGTTCTAAATAATTTTGTTACTGAAGAACTTCTTTCTTCTTGGCTAAATTTTGAAAACTTATAACCATCAGCCAATGCAGTAACTTGTTTTGATATTCTGCTCTTAAACACATTTTGTTATTGAATGAGATATTTTTGAAAGCTGGCTTCTCTTGTTTTCTTTTGACTGACTTTTAAGTTGCTTAATTGCAATATGTGTTTTGTCTCACAGTGATTCTCAATAGTATGGTCCCTGAAAAAAAGAGATAATTTTTCTTTGCAAAGAGCCAAATTTTGAAAAGTTCATCTGGAGATTTTCAAATATACATGAAATAGAAAAGAACAATGAATATCTTTTAGCCTATCACTCAGTTTCATCATTTATCAAGATTTTGCCCCATTGACCCTTTGTTTCCCTTTGCTGAAATATTTAAAAACAAACGTCACACATTGTATTGTTTCACTCCTACATACATAAGTATCCTTCCCTGAAAAATATAGACCACAACATTACCATAGTTATCATAACTTCTGATAACTTCTACTATCAAATGTCTCCAGTTCTCATTGAAGGTCATCTTACAGTTGGTCCGGTTGAGTCAGGACCCAAACAAGGTACATATATTAAGTCAGTTGATCTTTTTTTCTTAAATTTCTTTCAATCTGGTGTAGTCTTATCCCTCCTGCCTTTTTATTTTCTGCAGGTGATGTGTTGCAGAAACGGAGTTCATTCCTTAAAATGTTTTCTTTCTTGGGTTTGCCCGTTGGCTTCCTTGTGATGCTGTTTAACTTGCTTTTCTATTCCTCTTTTGCCAGTAAATGAGAGATGTCTACAGGCTTGATTTTCTTCTGGTTCACTTGTTTCCCAAAAATACTTCATAGGCAGGGCTATGTGCTTTGTGTTGTGATTTTCTCACTTCTAAGGATGCTAACACTGGTTCAGGTGGTCACACTTGGTCCCTCCATTGTAATGCTCCCCATCCTTCTATCTAATGTCTCTGTCCACTGGTGACTGTTGCAAGGGGTTCACAAGGGTGATTTTCTAGTTCTATTTTTCCTTTCTTATCCATTATCATTCTTCAGTAAAGAATAACTTTTCTCTTGGTTACCCTAACATATAATTTCCTGTAGGAAAGATAGAATAAATGTTTAATTTTTAAATTGAAAATATTTACTCCTTTTGCTGCTATTTCCCTGTGGAACCCACAAATGGCCATTAACCAAAGTAATCAATCTCCCTTTGTCTGCAGACCTGGCCGGTGAACACTTGATTAGTGCATAGTGTGGATTCCTGAGTTTAGTAGATTAAATCCAGCCCTCAGAAACCTTCCATAAAAGCTTTCTGAAATTATGCTTGCAATATGCTCCAAGTCAGATTGCAAAACTGAAGGAGTTTGGAGATTGCTCAGCCAGTGATGGAAGGTTTGTTTTCAGGGTTTCTGGTGAACATGCTATGTGAAGGGTTGAAAGTCTGTGTCAGTGTCCCTTCATAGTATTGACACATCTTGAAACCGCAGATGTACTTATCGTTTGACTGATATTCTCCCTCAGTTCAGTTCAGTTCAGTTCAGTTCAGTAGCTCAGTCGTGTCCGACTCTTTGCGACCCCATGAATCATAGCACGCCAGGCTTCCCTGTCCATCACCATCTCCCAGAGTTTACTCAGACTCACGTCCATCGAATCCGTGGTGCCATCCAGCCATCTCATCCTCGGTGGCCCCCTTCTCCTCCTGCCCCCAATCCCTCCCAGCGTCAGAGTCTTTTCCAGTGAGTCAACTCTTCTCATGAGGTGGCCAAAGTACTGGAGTTTCAGCTTTAGCATCATTCCCTCCAAAGAATCTCAGAGGACCAACTGGGTGGGTTTGGCCACCCAATATAGGAAGACAGAACTTACCTGGTTTTAAGAGATAGAAGTTCAACTCAAATTACAGTTGGCCCTTGAACAAAATGGGGGTTAGGCAGTGCTGACCCTCCATGTAGTCAAAAATCCTGAAAAAGTCTGCTTGTTAGTGGACAGGGGCAGTTCAATTTCCATTGGTAAATAGTTGACGTAATGTGTGACACAAGGATAAATTGTTTGAAAGATTATGGGGTAGCTCACAGGGCTGAAGGACAAGTTATACAATGTTCAGCTACTCTAGGAATTTCAAGCACTTCAGTTGTACTTGAGTGTCTTCAATACTCTCTTTTCTTTTTGCCTGTAGTTGACAGCTTTGTTCTCTCAAATACTTCCATGTCATGGTGGCCATGGCTATGAGTCACACCAGAAGCTATGTCTTTACAACATCAGGCTCTGATTGGTCCCTCAAGAAGCTGTGTCTTTATAACATCAGGCTCTGATTGGTCCCTCTGAGATGTGCTTATCTCCGGATCAGTTACTGTTCCCAGGGGAAGTGGGTGCTCTGGTTGGCCTACTTGGGATCAAGTGTCCTGCTCTGTATTCATGAGTGGGGAGAGCAGTAATAGTTTCTGTCATTCAAATGATCAAGTAGAAGTGAAGCAGTTCCCCATAGAAACGGGGTGGGGTGTGTGTGTGTGTGTGTGTGTGTGTGTGTGTGTGTGTGTATGTGTGTGTGTGTGTGCTGTTATTCATAAAATGAAAGATGTGTGCTTTGCAGGCAAAATGGATGTCTGCTACACATTTATATCTCCAGCACCCAAAAAAGTATATTGCATATAGCAAAATGTTGTAGAAGAACAAATGGAATCAACCTAGATAGCATATTCAAAAGCAGAGACATTACTTGCCAACAAAGGTCCGTCTAGTGAAGGCTATGGTTTTTCCAGTGGTCATGTATGGATGTGGGAGTTGGACTGTGAAGAAAGCTGAGCACCGAAGAATTGATGCTTTTGAACTGTGGTGTTGGAGAAGACTCTTGAGAGTCCCTTGGACTGCAAGGATATCCAACCAGTCCGCTCTAAAGGAGATCAGTCCTGGGTGTTCTTTGGAAGGAATGATGCTAAAGCTGAAACTCCAGTAGTTTGTCCACCTCATGCCAAGAGTTGACTCATTGGAAAAGTCTCTGATGCTGGGAGGGATTGAGGGCAGGAGGAGAAGGGGACAACAGAGGATAAGATGGCTGGATGGCATCACTGACTCAATGGATGTGAGTTTGAGTGAACTCTGGGAGTGAACTCTGGGACAGGGAGGCGTGGTGTGCTGCAGTTCATGGGGTCGCAAAGAGTCAGACATGACTGAGCGACTGAACTGGACTGAACTGAATAGCTTTCATACAGTGCATTATTAGGTTTGTAGAGTCCATTAGATACATCATACTCCATAAAATCACAAAGATTTTATTTTCTCTTTGGGTTATCTGATCCTCAAAACATTTTACTTGAAACTGCTGCATTTTAATTCTTTTTTTTTTTAAAAACACTTTGCTCTAGCCTTCATGAATTATCTAAAGTAATGGTGGATTCTCAAAGTTAAACCTTTATAATGACATAAATAATTTCCTTAGTACTAAAGATAGTGAGTCATCAGGACCTACAAATCTCAGCATATGTTCAAGTGCTGGCTCCTTGCGTGTTGGTTCTGGTGCCCACCACCATTCTGTGCTTCAACATGAGAGCTGACAAACAGAGAGAGTGAGCCAAACAAACTTTTATTTTCAAATTTATTCACCAAGTGATGCTTTTTTATTCCAGCAAATAGATATTTCTCTTTTTTTCCTGGGAAAATGAAAGGCCACATAGTTTTTAATCATCATTTTCTGATTTTGTATTATATATATGAGTTAGTGTAGACTGAGAATTATTACTCCCTGATACCTACTGCTTCAGACTTGACCTAAATTTATCTATTAATAGTAAGGAATTATGACCCTAAATTCATTCTTCATGTGTGGGTTCATTCAAATTATTTAAAATCATAGGACTCCCTAGGAAGAAAGCAACAATTATCAGCAGCAGAAAAGTATAACATTCTTCTTTTGTTTCCTAAATTAATGAAATCTTTAAGCAACTGAATGCAATCTCTTTTTCTTATTAGTAAATGTGTCATAAAATATTTCACACAAAAATTGCAGCCTTTTTGCCTTGAGTAATTATTTAATTTTTAAATTGGACTCCTTACAATCACCATAAATATATGAATTTGAAATTATCTTAAAAATAAAATAAATATTTAGATGTCTTTAACATTTCATTCCTGTAACTCTTTTTGATGTATACTGTCAAAGGGAAGTTCACATTTAAAAGTAACAAAGTGTTGAATTTATTGTCCCCTCTCTCCCATTATGGTAAGTGTTCATCAAGTTGATAATGAAATCTACAGTAATATCATGTTGTTTTGATGGCTTTAGATGCAGGAGAATTTGGAAGCCAATATGCAGTTCATTTAACTTGTGCCCAAGCCATCTGCTTATCTGCATCACTCAGCCAGCCAGCTTGCTTCTTTTCTCCTAGCGTCTACAGAGCTGATTAACCTGGATGAAGATTCCTGGCAGCCTCAATTCACTTCCTGAATCTTCCACACCATCCAGAATTCCCTGGTGGAGGTTGGCAGGATATTTGGAAAGGCAAAGAGGCTCTTTTGGCTTGAGATGTAGTGTAGATATAAAATGTCAGCTGCTGAACCATTGCTGGGGAGAATGACTTCAGGGTTCAAGTCTTGTTAGAAGTAAGTTTCAAGTCACCAGCCAACTTTAATAAAGAATCACCAAGAAGGGGAATATTTTGGTCGTGATAGTCTCATTTCTTTGTTTTATAGCAGTAGGAATGGTGTAGTTCAACTAAATTTAATGTGCCAACAAATTATTTATCAAAGTCACTTGGAGGATAAGACAGGTGACCTTTTCTTTTCCTTCCTTCCTGACCTATATTAAAAATGACCTCGCACTACAAGTCTTATTCTATTGGAGGTGGGGACTGTACTCTTTAATATGCCCAGGGATATCATTGTATTAAGATCCATTATAGAGGGTCAGCCAGGGCAGCAGTGTTATTTGGGCTAGTGAGAGCAAATCTCCTCTAAGGGAACCACAGAGTATTTGGCTGTTCATTTGTACCATGAATATGACTCAAGGATCTGAGCTCCCTTTCTCCCTCATGAATGTGGTTTTAGTCACCTTGTCCATTTGACCTTTGACTGTGCAACTGCCAGAAACCGTCCAGTTTGAAGAGTATGAAAACTGATGTTAGAATACACGAGTGTAAATCATAGAAGAAAAATCCCTATGCCAACAGCCCATACGCAGCAGAAACTTTTCTTGCCATATTGCCATGCTGACGCTGAGCATCCAAACCACAGTGCACACCCACCCATCACTGGGTCATCAATCAGAATAATTCACGGCAGTCATATGTTGCCTTGAGTACAGCCCAACAGCATTTTCTTTTTATTATTTGGCATAGGGTTTCTTTAATGGCAATTGTGGAGAAAATATTTTTCTGATGAAAGTTTCCAATATAAATAAGAAGGAAGATTTTTTAAAAGGCAGATGAAAGGGTACTATATGTAAAGACAGAGGGATGGTTTAATGATAAATGCCCAAATACTTACTGAGGGTGAAGGCATTCCATCAGACATGACAGGCCCCTTCCTCAGACTAAATTGTATGGATTTTGCTGACATTCCTCACACCTCTGCCCTGGACTGACCTTCTCAAAACTGGGAAGTCAGTCATGCCTGTCATTGGTACCTCCCAGCTTTCTTGTCTGGCCCTGTGTCTGTCTCCCTGGTCTCTCTCATGGGCACCCAAATCCCTCCCACTGCAGGGCCCCTCAGAGTCTTGCTCCCTTGGCTGCTCTTTTTATTGCAGCACAGCCCTCTCTCAACCCTCCTCAGTCCTACGCTTTGTCCCCAAAGCACCACTGAAACTGACTAGCAAGAACCGTGGAGTGTTAGGGATAGAAGTCTACTGATCTATGTCTTTTTCCGAGGACCGCAAGAGGCCACTGGTGCTGAAGCTATGAAAGGACTCATGAATGGTGGCATATCCCACTTCTCACTCCTCCTTAGTCCAAGATAATTAGGCTGAAAATTTGATGTTGATGCTTGTTAACTATACTCCTTTGCTTCTAAGAGTGTGGTCCACTGACTTGAGGCATTGACCTCACCTGGGAACTTATTAGAACTGAACAACCTCAAGCCCTAACCCAGGGTTACTGACTCAGAATCTGCTTTTTAACCAGAAGCCCCAGATAGTGATTTCTCACATTAATATTTGAGAGAAATTGATCTATTCCATACCAAGTTCCAGTGAAAATAAGTGCTATGTTGTATCAGGTTTCTGGTGAAAATAAGGATCCTGACATAGGTAAATGTGTGAAAAGCTTCATTATTGAAATGTGAGTTACTGGGACCCACCCTCAGTTTCTGATTTAGGTCTAGAGGCCCCCTGAGAATTTGTGTTAATAAAAAGTCCTCAAGGTTTCCCTGGTGGCTCAGTGGTAAAGAATCTGCCTGCCAATGCAGGAGTCACAGGTTCAAACCCTGATTCAGGAAGATCCCATATGCCTCAGAGCAAATAAGCCTGTGCACCACAGCTACTGAGCTTGTGCTATAGAGCCTGTGCTCCACAACAAGAGAAGCCACTGCAATGAGATGCCCCTGCACTGCAACAAAGAGTAGCCTGCATTTGCTGCAACTAGAAAAAAGCTCATGCAACAGTGAAGACCCAGCACAGCCAAAAATAAATTTAAAAAAATATTTTAAAAAATGTTCCCAGCTGATGATGATCCTGCTGGTCCAGAGATAACACTTTAAGAACCAGTGATGCATAGTGATAACAAGAGAAACAATCTGTCTGTGTTGGTTGGAACCGTGGACAGGAGCTTCATGGCAGGATCTCAGTTACATCCTTACACATACAACAAGAACATGCTTAGAAGCCTTAGCTCAGAGCTTTAGGGCTGTTTTTACCACTGCCTGTCTGGGTGACCTTGTACAGGTCACACTGGCTCTCTTGACTTCAACTTCTGTATCTGACAAAATAAAAAGTGGATTAGATGCTCTATATCATATCCACAATTTCTAAAATACTATGCTATGTCATTTTTTTTGTGTGTGACTCCTTGAGACCTAACTCAGAGAAGTAATTCTAAGTGGAGGATCTCAGACCCAGGAGATGCAAAGGGGCATGAGCCATGATTAGAGTTAGTTGGGGATTATTTGAGACAATCAGTCATTTCTCTCAAAGTTGGCCAACATTGTGCCTGCAGGCACTCATCTTTCCCAACAATTTATTATCCCTTGAACTACTTTCTTTTCTGGGGGATTGCAAAACATTCAAAGTCCAAATTTTCAGCAGTATGAACTATCTTAGAACCAAAGGATAGAGTGGTCTCAATATATTTGGAACCCAACTCGATAGTTTTAATCTTTTGGATTTCTACCAAATGGGCAAAATGTATTCTCAGTGAACACACAGCTCTAATTAACAAATGACTGCACTGTTTTCTTAGATTGGGTGTTAATGTCTAGGAATAAGTATACTCAGGAATTTGGTCTTTCTATTGGTATTTGGGCTGTACTAAAAGCTGAATTTATGTTCTAATGAAATTTTACTTCTGTTGTGTAAGTAAATGGGTCAAGTATTAGGCATGATGATAGTAGCATCTGATCACTGGTGTCAAAGCTCATACATATTTAAGTGCCATCCTCATGTTAACCTGAAATGTTACCAGTTCTCTTGTTAAGGAGATAACCCTTCAGAGAACGGAGACCTTAAGGGCCAGTTTATACATCCAGAGTTAGAATTGGGGTAGAGGTAGACAGTGTTATATCAGAATATGCTAAGGAGCAAGCAGAGACTTATGGATTTGTTGTGGTGAGAATCTAGTTACCATAGATGATATCTCAAGCATAAGGAACAACAATAGGAAACAAAAAGGAACAAAATGTGGAGTCAGTGGTTGTTGAATAGCTTGTAGGAGCATATTGTCACTTGGGTTTCTGATAATTGCTTCTTATATATGTGCCTTGAATTATCTTTCTGCTCTCCTCCTTGGTGCAGTTTCATAAGTGAAAGAATTTCTCTGGAGAGGGCTTTAAAAAACTAACTAAAAATATCTTAGAAGATGAGAAAATACTTCAAGTTTCTGAGGTTTGGTTTATATTTTAAAACTTAAATTAAAAAGCATGGAGACCCTGATCTAGCACAAGATATAACATGAGGGCTGGCAGTTACCACCTTGTGAAGAGTGTAGGAAAGTCAGAGTGGGTAATCAAATAGAGTCAGTAACTGAGACAATCTCACATAACTCCTGGGACTTCCTTCTTGGCCCTCTCACCAAAACCCTGTTGCTTTGCTTTCCCACTAATAATAACAATTCTCTCTCCTACTTTTTTTGTTACTAGTATTTCTTTTTTAAAATAAAATATATTTATGTGCTTATTTGGGCCAGGTCTTAGTTGTGGCATGCAGGATCTTCAGTCTTCATTAAGGCATGAAGGATCTTTCGTGTTGCACATGCAAACTCTTAGTTGCAACATGTGGGAACTAGTTCCCTGACCAGGGATCCAACCCAGGCCCCCTTCATTGTTAGCCTGTAGTATTAGCCACTGGACCACCAGGGAAGTCCCCCAAATTTCTTCATTTGTAAGATATTTTCTCATTTTATGTGTGTATGCTCCATCATGTATGACTCTTTTGAGACCCCATGGACTGTAGCCTGCCAACCTCCTCTATTCATGGGATTTCCCAGGCAAGAATACTGGGATGGGTTGCCATTTCTTCCTCCAAGGGATCTTCCTGACCCAGAGATTGAACCCACTTCTCCTGCATTGAGAAGTGGACTCTTTACCAATGAGCCACTAGGGAAGCTCTTCATTTGTGTTTTGATAATCCCTTATCTTTTCTTACTATTTGCTCCATATTCATCTTGTATTTTCCCTGCTCTGTACCCAAAATCAGTCTTTCCTTTAAGGATCCCTAATTCTTTTTATTACAAAATCAGGATCTGAACAATAATCTTTTGATGATTTTCAGTCTTAGTTTATACCATTGTTGCTCTAAATATCCCTTGACCTAACTCTTCACACATATCTGTGATTATTCTTTGTGATAAATACCTAGAAGTAGGATTGTTGTCTTAAAGGAAATGTTAGGCATTTTAGGCTTTCAAAATGTCAAATTGTATTCTAGAAAGCTTGTATCCATTTATATGGCCATGAAGCATACAGAAATTTCTAGTTTTGGATTTTGAACACCCAGCATACTTCATTTCCCTGCCAAGTGAGCTCATCATCATTGCCAGCACACTCATTCACACACACCTCTCGCCTCTATCACTGTAGGGACCTCATAACTAGTCTCCTCCTCTGGTCCTGCAATCTCCATTCTTTAGAGAAGAGTCAGAACAATGTTTTAAAAAGACAGTATGTATATATATATATATATATATATATATATATATATATATATAGGCTATGTTGTGTTTCTGCTATAAAACCTCTTAAGAGTATACAGAGAGTTAATCAATGTGATACACCACATTAACAAATTGAAAGATAAAAACCATATGATTATCTCAATAGATGTAGAGAAAGCTTTTGACAAAATTCAACATCCATTCATGATCAAACCTCCCAGAAAGCAGGCATAGAAGGAACATACCTCAACATAATAAAAACCATAAGTGACAAACTCACAGCAACCATTATCCTCAATGGTAAAAAACTGAAAGCATTTCCCCTAAAGTCAGGAAAAAGACAAGGATGCCCACTCTCACCACTACTGTTCAACATAGTTTTGGAAGTTTTAGCCGCAGCAATCAGAAAAGGAAAAGAAATAAAAGGAATACAGATTGGAAAAGAAGAAGTAAAACTCTCACTCTTTGCAGATGACATGATCCTCTGTATAGAAAACCCTAAAGACTCCACCAGAAAATTACTAGAGCTAATCAATGAATATAGTAAAGTTGCTGGTTATAAAATTAACACACAGAAATCCCTTGTATTCCTATACACTAATATTGAGAAAACAAAAAGAGAAATTAAGGAAACAATTCCATTCACCATTGCAACAAAAAGAATAAAATACTTAGGAATAAATCTACATAGAGAAACAAAAGACTTATATATAGAAAACTGTAAAGTGCTGATAAAAGAAATCAAAGATGACACAAATAGATGGAGAAATATACCATGTTCATGGATCAGAAGAATCAATAAAGTGAAAATGAGTATACTACCCAAAGCAATCTATAGATTCAATGCAATCCCTATCAAGCTACCAATGGTATTTTTCAGAAAACTAGAACAAATAATTTCACAGTTTGTATGGAAATACAAAAAATCTTAAATAGCCAAAGAAATCCTGAGAAAGAAGAATGGAACTGGAGGAATCAACCTGCCTGACTTCAGACTATACTACAAAGCAACAGTCAGCATAGATCAATGGAACAAAATAGAAAGCCCAGAGATAAATCCACGCACCTATGGACACCTTATCTTTGACAAAGGAGGCAAGAATATACAATGGAGAAAAGACAATCTCTTTAACAAGTGGTGCTGGGAAAACTGGTCAACCACTTGTAAAAGAATGAAACTAGAACACTTTCTAACACCATACACAAAAATAAACTTAAAATGGATTAAAGATCTAAATGTAAGACCAGAAACGATAAAACTCCTAGAGGAAAACCTAACCAAACACTTTCTGATGTAAATCATAGCAGGATCCTCTATGACCCACCTCCCAGAGTAATGGAAATAAAAGCAAAAATAAACAAATGGGACCTAATTAAACTTAAAAGCTTTTGCACAATGAAGGAAACTATAAGGAAGGTGAAAGGACAGCCTTCAGAGTGGGAGAAAATAATAGCAAATGAAGCAACTGACAAAGAATTAATCTCAAACATATGCAAGCAACTCCTGCTGCTCAATTCCAGAAAAATAAGCAACCCAATCAAAAAATGGGCCAAAGAACTAAACAGACATTTCTCCAAAGATGTCATACAGATGACTAACAAACACATGAAAAGATGCTCAACATCACTCATTATCAGAGAAATGCAAATCAAAACAAGTGAGGTACCATCTCACATCAGTCAGAATGGCTGCTATCCAAAAGTCTACAAACAATAAATGCTGGAGAGGGTGTGGAGAAAAGGGAACCCTCTTACACTGTTGGTGGGAATGCAAACTAGTACAGCCACTATGGAGAACAGTGTGGAAAGTCCTTAAAAGCTGGAAATAGAATTGCCATATGACCCAGCAACCCCACTGCTGGGCATACATACCGAGGAAACCAGAATTGAAAAAGACACGTGTACCCCATTGTTCATCGCAGCACTGTTTATAATAGCTAGGACATGGAAGCAACCTAGATGTCCATCAGCAGATGAATGGGTAAGAAAGCAGTTGTACATATACACAATGAAATATTACTCAGCTATTAAAAACAGTGCGTTTGAATCAGTTCTAATAAGGTGGATGAAACTGGAGCCTATTATACAGAGTGAAGTAAGTCAGAAAGAAAAACACAAATACAGTATATTAATGCAAATATATAGAATTTAGAAAGACGGTAATGATGACCCTATACGCGAGACAGCAAATGAGACACAGATGTAAAGAACAGACTTTTGGGCTCTGTGGGAGGTGAGGGTGCGATGATTTGAGAGAATAGCATTGAAATATGTATATTATCATATGTGAAATAGATCGCCTGTCCACGTTTGATGTATGAGGCAGAGTGCTCCAGGCTAGTGCACTGGGATGACCCTGAGGGATGGGATGGGGAGGGAAGTGGAAAGGAGGGTCAGGTTGGGGAACACATGTACACCGGTGGCTGATTCGTGTCAATGTATGGCAAAAACCACAACAATATTGTAAAGTAATTCACCTCCAATTAAAAATTTTAAAAAATCACGTAAAAAGTGTGTACAGGGAGTAAAGTAACCTCCAATTAAAGTAAATAAATTTATATTAAAAAAAAGAAAAGAATAAAATCAGTTAAAAAAAAAAAGAGATCTTTGATGTGGACATAAGGCGTGGCTTTGTCTGGGTCCTGTTTACCTCTCCTGTCTCTTGCTATGCCTCATCACCGTCACTCAGTAAGTACACTGGGAAAGCATTGGACTTCTTTACATTTGTCCAATATGCTAACCTGTTTCCTGCTTCATGGCTTTTATATGAATCCTCTCCATTGCCTTGGAGAAGGGAATGACAACTACTGCCAGTATTCTTTCCTGGAAAATCCCATGGATGGAGGAGCCTGGGAGGCTACAGTCCATGGGGTCACAAAAGAGTCAGACACGACTAAGCAACTTCATTTCACTTCACTTCACTTCCCTACTGCCTGGAAATCTTTCCATCCCTCTAAAGAGTAAATTTCCAGTAATTCTTCAAGTCGCAGTTTAAATCTCAAATTCTTGATCCCTAATGTAATTCTATCTGAAAGTCCTTTCACAATTTCCTATACATTATTTTAAAAGCACTTCTACAATCGTCTGACTATTTCATATCCACCTCTCTAGTAGATTTTAGATCCATAAGAGCAAGAATGGTGTTCGTGTTAATCAGCACCTAGCAGAGCTCGTGGTGTTTAGTAGGAACTCAGCAATCATTTGTTGAATGAATGTGACTCTTGTGTTGAATTCACACAGTGAAATACGCTCCAGGAGAATATCTGCATTAAAGGAGGTGCTGCTGCTGCTGCTGCTGCTGCTGCTAAGTCGCTTCAGTCGTGTCCGACTCTGTGCAACCCCATAGACAGCAGCCCACCAGTCTCCCCCACCTCTGGGATTCTCCAGACAAGAATACTGGAGTGGGTAAGGGAGGTGATATAGAAGTTTAATTATTTATATTTAGAAGATTATTAATTGATATTTGAGGAGTGAATAGTGTATTCATTCCTCCACTTAGAATATGCTTTGACTTAGGGGAAAAAAGTTATTTTTGCATGTAAGGATTAGAGCATTTATAATAAGATGGTTGGATGGCTTCACCTATTCAATGGACATGAACTTGGGCAAACTCCAGGAGCTGGTGAGGAACAGGGAAGCCTGAAGTGCTGCAGTCCATGGAGTCACGAAGAATCAGACATGACTTAGTGACTAAAAAACAAAACATCTCTGGTTGATGTTGCTTTAGCCTTCAGAAAGATATCAGTTCACATTTGGCCTTCTATGAGAGGATGCATTTTCCGACAGGTTTTCTGTGGCAGACTGTTTTCTGAGGATGATCACAGCAGAATCTCCCCTCTCACACGATCTTTATACAGTGACTTTGATACTCTTCACATTGAGAGATGGGATTTGTTTATTCCTACTGTATCGGGCAGGTTTGTGACTTCAGTGGATTTGATACTATGTGACCCTGGAGGCTGGCTCACAAGGTGATAAGCTTCCACCTGCTTACCTGGGGACCCTTGTCTTTGAGGGTCTGGGGCACCGCTGTGTAATAAAAGCAACACCTCTATGCCAGGCCACATGGAGAGGACACAAGGGTATGGCCCACAGCCCCAGGTGAGTCCCCAGGTGACAGCCAGCTGATGCCATAGGAGTGAAGACACCTCCAAGCGATTCCTGCCTCCCACTGTCCCATCACCTCCAGTTGCTGAGTCTCGCCAGTTGAAGCTTCAGATATCATAGAGAAGAAACAAACTGCCCACTGTGCCTTTTCTGAATTCCTGACCCACAGAATCTGTAAACAGAATTAGATGGTGGTTTTTAAGCTGCAAAATGTTGGAGCAATTTATTTTGCAGCAATAAAAACTGAAAGAAACTTCAACATATGACTTTTAATTTTTCTTACTATTTGAGAATAGACACCTGTTATTTAAATATGTATTCCTTCTATTACTTATAAGATTGAAGACATCTTTTTATAAGTATTAACCACTTGTATCTCTTTTCCTATTATCCTTTCCCTGTTTTTCATAAATTCTTCTTTTGAACTTGTAAGACTTCTTTGTGTATCAGGGATATAAAACTCCTTTTTCCATTATGTGTTCCAGATATTTTGTTGTTATCTTGTTGGTCTATTAAGGTGTTATTTACTTACACTTATTCTTTAAAGTCAGGCTGGACTATTTTTTAGATGTTGTTTCTGGTGAACTTGTGAAATTTCTAGTTTGTATGTTGAAGGGTGCAGTGTTCCCTCACCTAAGAAAATGATTCCCATAACTCCTCTATTTTTCTCTCTCAATTTTTTTGAGATATAATTGACACACAGCACTGTACAAGTTTAAGGTGTACAGCATAACAATTTGACCTACCTACATCATGAAAACTGACTTCAACAGGCTTGTCATCATCCACCATCTCATATAGATACAACATTCAGTTCAGTTCAATTAAGTCACTCAGTCATGTCCCACTCTTTGGGACCCCGTGAATTGCAGCACGCCAGGCCTCCCTGTCCATCACCAACACCCGGAGTTCACTCAAACTCATCTGCATCCAATTGGTGATGCCATCCAGCCATCTCATCCTCTGTCATCCCCTTCTCTTCCTGCCCCCAATCCCTCCCAGCATCAGAGTCTTTTCTAATGAGTCAACTCTTCGCATGAGGTGGCCAAAGTACTGGTGTTTCAGCTTTAGCATCATTCCTTCCAAAGAAATCTCAGGGCTGATCTCCTTTAGAATGGACTGGTTGGATTTTCTTGCAGTCCAAGTGACTCGCAAGAGTCTTCTCCAACACCACAGTTCAAAAGCATCAATTCTTCGGCGCTCAGCTTTCTTCACAGTCCAACTCTCACATCCATATATGGCCACTGGAAAAACCATAGCCTTGACTAGATGGATCTTTGTTGGCAAAGTAATGTCTCTGTTTTTCAATAGGCTATTTAGTTTGGTTATAACTTTCCTTCCACAGAGAAAGCATCTTTTAATTTCATGGCTGCAGTCACCATCTGCAGTGATCTTGGAGCCCAAAAAATAAAGTCTGACACTGTTTCCACTGTTTCCCCATATCTTTGCCGTGAAGTAATGGGACCAGATGCCACGATATTCATTTTCTGAATGTTGAACTTTAAGCCCACTTTTTCACTCTCCTCTTTCACTTTTATCAAGAAGCTCTTTAGTTCTTCTTCACTTTCTGCCATAAGGGTGGTATCATCTGCATATCTGAGGTTATTGATATTTCTCCCAGCAATCTTGATTCCAGCTTGTGTTCTTTCCAGTCCAGTGTTTCTCATGATGTACTCTGCATATAGAAGTTAAATAAGCAGGGTGACAGTATACAGCCTTGATGTACTCCTTTTCCTATTTGAAACCAGTCTGTTGTTCCATGTCCAGTTCTAACTGTGGCTTCCTGACCTGCATATAGGTTTCTCAAGAGGCAGGTCAGGTGGTCTGGTATTCCCATCTCTTTCAGAATTTTCCATGGTTTATTGTGATCCACACAGTCAAAGGCTTTGGCATAGTCCACAAAGCAGAAATAGATGTTTTTCTGGAACTCTCTTGCTTTTTCTATGATCCAGCGGATGTTGGCAATTTGATCTCTGGTTCCTCTGCCTTTTCTAAAACCAGCTTGAACATCTGGAAGCTTATGGTTCACGTATTGCTGAAGCCTGGCTTGGAGAATTTTGAGCATTAGTTTACTAGCATGTGAGGTAAGTGCAATCGTGTAGTAGGATATGGAAAAATTTTTCCTTGTAACTAGACCTCTTAGATTTACTCTGTTGACAATTTCATGTATAACACAGAGAAGCATTAATTATGTCTATAGTGTTGTATATTATATCCCAAGTACTTATATAATCCTTGGACTTCTCCAGGCCAGAATACTGGAGTGGGTAACTTTTCCCTTCTCCAGGCGATCTTCCCAACCCAGGGACTGAACCTAGGTCTCCTGCATTGCAGGCAGATTCTTTACCAGCTGAGCCACAAGGGAAGCTCAAGAACACTGGACTCGGTAGCCTATCCCTTCTCCAGCAGATCTTCCCAACCCAGAAATCGAACCAGGGTCTCCTGCATTGCAGGCGGATTCTTTACCAACTGAGCTATCTGGGAAGCCATGTATAACACAGAGCAGTGTTAATTACATCTATTATATTGTACATCACATCCATAGTATTTATATATCTTAAATTTTGCATTTTGACTGCTCTTATCCAACTCCCCCTATACACACCCCCTTCCCCATCCCTGTCTCTGGTAACTACAAATCTGATCTCTTCTTCTGAGTTTGTTTTTGAATATAATTTACCTACAATGCTATGTTAGCTCCTATCATACAACATAGTGATTGCATATTTCTACACATTTTAAAATGACGGCCACAGTCTAGTTTTATTATATCACCATACAAAAAGATACTACATGTTACTACATTCCCTACACTGTATGTTTCATACCCATGATTCACTTATTTTGCAACTGGATCTTTGTACTTCTTAACTTTCCTTACTTCTTTCTTTCCTCCCCTACCCTCTCCCCTCTGGCAAACACCTCTTTGTTCTCTGTATCTCTGTCTCTGTTTGTTTTGTTATGTTTGTTGTTCATCTCTTTTGCTTTTTAGATTTCACAAAGAAGTGAAATCACGTTTGTCTTACTGTGACTTATTTCACTTGGCATAATGTCCTCTAGGTTCACCCATGCTGTTGCAAAGGCAAGATTGAATATTTTTATGGCTGAGTAACATTCCATTTCTGAATGCAGCGTTCCAAAGAATAGCAAGAAGAGATAAGAAAGCCTTCTACAGAGATCAATGCAAAGAGATAGAGGAAAAGAACAGAATGGGAAAGACTAGAGATCTCTTCAAGAAAATTAGAGATACCAAGGGAATATTTCATGCAAAGATGGGCTCGATAAAGGACAGAAATGGTAGGGACCTAACAGAAGCAGGAGATATTAAGAAGAGGTGGCAAGAATACACAGAAGAACTGTACAAAAAAGATCTTTACGACCCAGATAATCATGATGGTGTGATCACTCGCCTAGAGACAGACATCCTGGAATGCGAAGTCAAATGGCCTGAGGAAGCATCACTATGAACAATGCTGGTGGAAGTGGAATTCCAGTTGAGCTATTTCAAATCCTGGAAGATGATGCTGTAAAAGTGCTGCACTCAATATGTCAGCAAATTTGGAAAACTCAGCAGTGGCCACAGGACTGGAAAAGGTCAATTTTCATTCCAATCTCAAAGAAAGGCAATGCCAAAGAATGCTCAAACTACCGCACAATTGCACTCATCTCACATGCTAGTAAAGTAATGCTCAAAATTCTCCAAGCCAGGCTTCAGCAAGATGTGAACCATGAACTTCCAGATGTTCAAGCTGGTTTTAGGAAAGGCAGAGGAACCAGAGATCAAATTGCCAACATCCGCTGGATCATGGAAAAAGCAAGAGAGTTCCAGAAAAACATCTATTTCTGCTTTCTTGACTATGCCAAAGCCTTTGACAGTGTGGATCACATTAAACTGTGGAAAATTATGAAGGAGATGGGAATACCAGACCACCTGACCTGCCTCTTGAGAAACCTATATGCAGGTCAGGAAGCAACAGTTAGAACTGGACATGGAACAACAGACTGGTTCCAAATAGGAAAAGGAGTATGTCAAGGCTCCTTTTGGCTATTGTCACCCTGCTTATTTAACTTCTATGCAGAGTATATCATGAGAAACGCTGGGCTGGAAGAAGCACAAGCTGGAATCAAGATTGCTGGGAGAAATATCAATAACCTCAGATATGCAGATGACACCACCCTTATGGCAGAAAGTGAAGAGGAACCTAAGAGCTTCTTGATAAAAGTGAAAGAGGAGAGTGAAAAAGTTGGCTTAAAGCTTAACATTCAGAAAACTAAGATCATGGCATGTGGTCCCATCACTTCATGGCAAAGAGATGGGGAAACAGTGGAATCAGTGTCAGACTTTATTTTTTGGGGCTCCAAAATCACTGCAGATGGTGACTGCAGCCATAAAATTAAAAGACGCTTACTCCTTGGAAGGAAAGTTATGACCAAGCTAGATAGCATATTCAAAAGCAGAGACATTACTTTGATGACTAAGGTCCATCTAGTCAAGGCTATGGCTTTCCCTGCGGTCTTGTATGGATGTGAGAGTTGGACTGTGAAGAAGGGTGAGCACCAAAGAATTGATGCTTTTGAACTGTGGTGTTGGAGAAGATTCTTTAGAGTCCCTTGGACTGCAAGGAGATCCCACCAGTCCATTCTAAAGGAGATCAGCCCTGGGATTTCTTTGGAGGGAATGATGCTAAAGCTGAAACTCCAGTACTTTGTCCACCTCATGGGAAGTGTTGACTCATTGGAAAAGACTCTGATGCTGGGAGGGATTGGGGGCAGGAAGAGAAGGGGATGACAGAGGGTGAGATGGCTGTATGGCATCACCAATTGGATGCAGATGAGTTTGAGTGAACTCCGGGAGTTGGTAATGGACAGGGAGGCCTGGCGTGCTGCGATTCATGGGGTTGCAAAGAGTCTGACATGACTGAGCAACTGAACTGAACTGAACTGAGCTTTCCATTGTATGTGTATGTACACACACACACACACACACACACACACACACACACACACCAGCTTCTTTATCCTTTCATTTATTGATGAGCGCTCATGTTGTTTCCATATCTTGGCTATTATATATAATGCTTCTATGTACATAGGGTCGCATGCTGCTGCTAAGTCTGTTCAGTCGTGTTTGACTCTGTGCGACCCCATAGACTGCAGCCCACCAGGCTCCTTTGTCCCTGGGATTCTTGAGACAATAATACTGGAGTGGATTGCCATTTCCTTCTCCAATAGGGGTGCATGCATCTTTTCAAATTACTGTGTTTTATCTCTTCAGAAGAACCAGGAGTGGTATTGCTGGTTTATATAGTAGGTCTTTTTTTTTAATTTTTGAGGAATCTCCATACACTTTTCCATAGTTTCTGCACCAATTTACATTTTCACCACCAGTGCACAGGGTTCCCTTTTCCCTGTGTCCTCACTAACACTGGCTATTTGTTTTGTTTGTTTTTGATAATAGCCATTCTGACAGATATGAAATGACACCTCTATTGTGGTTTCAGTATGCATTTCCCTGTTGATTAGTGATGTTGAGCATTTTTTCATGTGCCTGTTGACTATTTTATATCTTCTTTGGAAAAATGTCAATTCAGAACCTTTGCCTATTTTTCAATCTTTTTTTTTTTTTGATGTTGAGTTGAATGAGTTCTTTGTACATTTTAAATATTAACCTCTTATGAGATAAATTGTTTGCAAATATCTTCTCCAGTTTTGTTGGTGTCATTTTCATTTTGTTGATAGCTTCATCATACAAAATATTTTTGATTTGATGTAGCCCCATTTGTTTATTTTTGCTTTTGTTTTCCTTGCCCAAAGAGACATTAAAAAAAAAACACAAAAACTAAGAAGACTGACATCAAAGGGCATAATGCCTGTTTTCTAATGAAGGTTGTATGATTTCAGATCTTATATTTGTCTTTAGTCTATTTTGAATTTATTTTTATGCAAGGTGTGATAGTGTAGTTAAGTCTGATTCTTTTGCATGTAGCTGTCCAGTTTTCCTAACACCATTTGTTGAAGAGGCTGCCTTTTCTGCATTGTATATTGTTCCCTCCTTTTTCATAAATAAATTGCCCATTGGGTTTATTTCTGGGCTGTCCTTCCTTTTCCATTGAGTCAGTGATGGAGTTGGTGATGTCATCCAACTGACTCGATGGACATGAGTTTGGGTAAGCTCCAGGAACTGGCGATGGGGAGGGAGGCCTGGCATGCTGCAGTCCATGGGTTGCAAAGAGTCAGACATGACTGGTGACTGAACTGAACTAATCCTGTTCCACTGAACTATGTGTCTGTTTTCGTGCATGTACCATATTGTTTAGATGAGCACAGATGTGTGGTGGTGGAACTCGGATTCCCTTACTCCTTGGGGATTACCTCTACAGTTGTAATTATCCTCCCATTTGGGGATTGACCACCTGAGTTAGATATCTTGACTATACTGTGTCTCTACTCCTCCTACTCATCTCACTGTGATTATTTCTTTTTCTTTTTTAGTTGCAAAAGGAGATCTTGTCTGCTATTTTCCGCTCTTCCTCATTAGTAGTTACTCTGTAAATGCATTTTGATGTGTCCATGGTGAGCTTGGGGTTTTCCTACTCTGCCGTCTTGGCCACTTCCTACTTCTAATTTTTCTTAAAGCCTTGTTATACTTTAAATGTGTCTTCAAAAGTTATATTGTAGAAAAGCTTATAGTTATTTTTAATATTGACCCTCTTAATAGAAAAGTGATTTAGTATTTATTTTTATCTTAATAGTTAAAATATAGTGAAAAAAGATTGTGTTATAAATTGATGTAAACCACAAACTAATCAGTGCAATGAGAAAAAGAAGTACCTTACAGATAAAGGTAAAAAGAACCCTTGAAAAATTTAGAAACAAACAACTAGGAAATTACTAGTAAGAAAACAGTAATTATGAAATATGTGCTAGCAAAAATTCAGATGAGACACATAGATGTATTGCTTATAAGTGAAGAAATGGGGAAAATCCAGATGCAAGGTGGGTACAAAAAACATAGTAGAATTTTACAAAACAAGAGACAGGCCAAATATAAAAGGCTATGTCTATCAGTAGCTAAGGAAATGACATTTCAAGATAGTCAATAGGTAATTGAAACAAGCAGTAGGCAGGTAAGAAAGGTGCCTATATTTGATACAAACTTTCTATAGGCCTAAATTACAGAATTAAAGCCAAAGGTGAACCCTGGAGATATATCTTGTGAAAGATATTTAACTGGAAGTATACTGGTGGGCTGCTGTCTATGTGATCGCACAGAGTCGGACACGACTGAAGTGACTTAGCAGCAGCAGCATACTGGTTGGAAAAGTATGAATGCAAAAGTAGGAAGTCAAGAGATACCTGGAGTAACAGGCAAATTTGGCTTCGGAGTACAAAATGAAGCAAGGCATAGTCTGACAGAGTTTTGTCCAAGAAAACACACTGGTCATAGCAAATACTCTCTTCCAACAATACAAGAGAAGACTCTTCGCATGGACATCACCAGATGGTCAATACCAAAACCAATTTGATTATATTCTTTGCAGTCAAAGATGGAGAAGCTCTATACAGTTAGCAAAAACAAGACTGGGAACTGACTGTGGCTCAGATCATGAACTCCTTATTGACAAATTCAGACTTAAATTGAAGAAAGTAGGGAAAACCACTAGACGATTCAGGTATGACCAAAGTCAAATCCCTCAACGATTATACAGTGGAAGTGAGAAATAGATTCGAGAGATTAGATCTGATAGACAGAATGCCTAAAGAATTGTGGACAGAGGTTCCTGACATTGTACAGGAGGGAGTGATCAAGACTATCCCCAAGAAAAAGAAATGCAAAAAGGCAAAATGGTTATCTGAGGAGGCCTTACAAATAGCCGAGAAAAGAAGAGAAGCGAAGCAGAGGAGAAAAGGAAAGATATACCCATTTGAATGCAGAGTTCCAAAGAATAGCAAGGAGAGGTAAGAAAGCCTTCCTCAGTGATCAATGCAAAGAAATAGAGGAAAACAATGGAATGGGAAAGACTAGAGATCTCCTCAAGAAAATTAGAGATACCAAGGGAACATTTCATGCAAAGATGGGCTCAATAAAGGACAGAAATGGTAGCGACCTAACAGAAGCAGAGGATATTAAGAAGAGGTGGCAAGAATACACAGAACTGTACTAAAAAGATCTTCACGATCCAGATAATCACGATAGTATGATCACTCACCAAGAGCCAGACATCCTGGAATGCGAAGTCAAATGGCCTGAGGAAGCATCACTATGAACAGTGCTAGTGGAAGTGATGGAATTCCAGTTGAGCTATTTCAAATCCTGGAAGATGATTCTGTGAAAGTGCTGCACTCAATATGCCAGCAAATTTGGAAAACTCAGCAGTGGCCACAGGACCGGAAAAGGTCAATTTTCATTCCAGTGCCAAAGAATGCTCAAACTACTGCACAATCGAACTCATCTCACATACTAGCAAAGTAATGCTCAAAATTCTCCAAGCCAGGCTTCAACAGTACATGAACTTCCAGATGTTCAAGCTGAATTTAGGAAAGGTACAGGAACCGGAAATCAAATTGCCAACATCCTAGAAAAAAACAAGAGTTAAAGAAAAACATCTACTTCTGTTTTATTGACTATGCCGAAGTATTTGACTGTGTGGATTACAACAAACTGTGGAAAATTCTGAAAGAGATGGGAATATCAGACCACCCGACCTGCCTCCTGAGAAATCTGTATGCAGGTCAGGAAGCAACAGTTAGAACTGGACATGGAACAACAGACTGGTTCCAAATAGGGAAAGGAGTACATCAAGGCGGTATATTGTCACCCTGCTTATTTAACTTATGTGCAGAGTATATCATGAGAAATGCTGGACTGGATGAAGCACAAGCTGGAATCAAGATTGCCCGGAGAAATATCAATAACCTCAGATATGCAGATGACACCACCCTTAGGGCAGAAAGTGAAGAAGAAATAAAGAGCCTCTTGATAAATGTGAAAGAGGAGAGTGAAAAAGTTGGCTTAAAACTCAACACTCAGAAAACTAAGATCATAGCATCTAGTCCCATCATTTCATGGCAAATAGATGGGGAAAGAATGGGAACAGTGAGAGACTTTATTTTTTGGGGCTCCAAAACCACTGAAGGTGGTGACTGCAGCCATGAAATTAAGCGACGCTTGCTTCTTGGAAGAAAAGCTATGACCAACCTAGACAGCAAATTAAAAAGCAGAGACATTATCTTAACAACAAAGGTCCATCTAGTCAAAGCTATGGTTTTTCCAGTAGCCATGTATGGATGTGAGAGTTGGACTATAAAGAAAGTTGAGCATTGCTTTTGAACTGTCGTGTTGGAGAAGACTATTGAGAGTTCCTTGGATTGCAAGGAGATCCAACCAGTGCATCCTAAAGGAGATCAGTCCTGAATTTTCATTGGAAGGACTGATACTGAAGCTGAAATTCCAATACTTTGGCCATCTGATGTGAAGAACTGACTCATTGAAAGAGACCCTGATGCTGGGAAAAATTGAAGGCAGAAGGAGAAGGGGATGACAGAGGATGAGATATTGGATGGCATTACCGACTAGACGGACATGAGTTTGAACAAGCTTCGGAAGTTGGTGATGGACAGGGAAGCCTGTCATGTTGCAGTCCATGGGGTCGCAAAAAGTTGGACAGGACTGAGAACTGAACTGAACGGCTAATGATTGGGGTAGGTAGAAAGTCACATATAGTTCAACTCTGGTTTTAAAATTTGAGAATGCGCTGTATAGTGAATATTGATATCTAAAGATTAACAGAATGTCATCGTAAATACCCTATGAATTTTTATTTCTCTAAGTCATGTTCTCATGAATCTGTTCAAGAATGGTATTCTGTATCTTTGATTTACTTTCAGTTACCATGGGAAAGCAGATGGTGGGAAAGACTGAAGGCAGGAGGAGAAGGGGATGACAGAGGATGAGATGGTTGGATGGTATCACCAGCTTGATGGACATGAGTTTGAGCAAGCTCTTGGAGTTGGTGATGGACAGGGAAGTCTGGCATGCTGCAGTCCATGGGGTCGCAAAGAATTGGACATGACTGAGTGACTGAACTGATTTGAACTGAACATAAGGCTTAACTTGAAAAGTCCCTAGATAACACTGCTCTCTTATTAATCAAAAGTACCCTGGGTTTAACAAGTCACAGCAGGGATTTTCAAATTAGTTGTTATTGTTGTTCTTCAGCTACTAAGTCATGTCTGACTCTGCTACCTCATGGGCTGCAGCATGTCAGGCGCTTCTATCCTCTACTATCTCCTACAGTTTGCTCACATTCTTGTCCATTGAGTTGGTGGTGTTACCTAACCATCTCATGCTCTGCCACCCTTGTATCCTTTTGCTGTCAATCTTTTCCAGCATCAGGGTCTTTTCCAATGTATTGGCTCTTCACACCAAGTGGCCAAAGTATTCAAATGAGTCCAAGAGTCCAGGTCTTTTCTGTTCCATAGGAGCATAAAGAGATAATGAGGCAATTGTATCCTTGCATAATGATTTAAATAAATGCATTCCTGCAGTGACATTCTAATATCCTTGATCTTAATCCTTCCCTAGGTGTCATACATGGGAGAATTATTATGAGTGTTAACATTTATTAAATATGTTAAGACTGCTGAGCACTACTGAGTGAACACAGGCGAGGCCATACCAGTAACTTTAATAAATTGGAACCCTGGAGCAGTCTGTTCCCAAAGCCTGCCCTACTAGCTGCTGTACAGAGGGCACACTATAGGTTTCCCTACCAAGTGAGACTGACATCAAAGTCACTCATTCATTCCTATTAAATACTATTTCATTTGATTCCCTAACTATACAGAAGAGGAGATTAAGAATCTAGAATCAGAAGGACAGTACAGATGTAGAACAATATATTCTAACTTTATCGCCTAGTTACTGATTCATACCTTTTAAGAATTAGCTGATTTCATGATTTCCAAGTATCAATTTGGTTAGGAGTATCCTAAGCAAGTAGATTTAAATGGAAATAGTTTGATATGGAGATAGAGTATCAATACACAATTTAAAATGTCAAGAGAAGAGTACAATATACTAGAGGTTCTAATCAGGCAATTAATCAAGAAAATGTAAAAATTTACTTCTGTCTTTATTGGGTATCCGGCAGAGGAACCAGAGATCAAATTGCCAACATCCGCTGGATCATCAAAAATGCAAGAGAGTTTCAGAAAAACATCTATTTCTGCTTTGTTGACTATGCCAAAGCCTTTGACAGTGTGGATCACATTAAACTGTGGAAAATTATGAAGGAGATGGGAATACCAGACCACCTGACCTGCCTCTTGAGAAACCTATAGGCAGGTCAGGAAACAACAGTTAGAACTGGACATGGAACAAAAGACTGGTTCCAAATAGGAAAAGGAGTACGTCAAGGCTGTATATTGTCACCCTGCTTCTTTAACTTATATGCAGAGTACATCATGAGAAACGCTGGGCTGGAAGAAGCACAAGCTGGAATCAAGATTGCCGGGGAGAAATATCAATAACCTCAGATATGCAGATGACACCACCCTTATGGCAGAAAGTGAAGAGGAGCTAAAAAGCTTCTTGATGAAAGTGAAAGAGGAGAGTGAAAAAGTTGGCTTAAAACTCAACATTCAGAAAAGTAAGAACATAGCATCCGGTCCCATCACTTCATGGCAAGTAGATGGGGAAACAGTGGAAACAGTGGCTGACTTTATTTTTTGGGGCTCCAAAATCACTGCAGATAGTGACTGTAGCCATGAAATTAAAAGATGCTTACTCCTTGGAAGGAAAGTTATGACCAACCTAGACAGCATATTAAAAAGCGAGACACTATTTTGTCCGCAAAGGTCCATCTAGTCAAGGCTATGGTTTTTCCAGTAGTCATGTATGGATATGAGCGTTGGACTATGAAAAAGGCTGAGCACTGAAGAATTGATGCTTTTGAACTGTAGTGTTGGAGAAGACTCTTGCCAGTCCCTTGGACTGCAAGGAGATCCAACCAGTCCATCCTAAAGCAGATCAGCCCTGGGTGTTCATTGGAAGGACTGACATTGAAGCTAAAACTTAGTGACCTCATTGGAAAAGACCTTGATGTTGGGAAAGACTGAGGGCAAGAGGAGAAGGGAATGACAGAGGATGAGATGGTTGGATGACATCACCAACTCGATGGATATGGGTTTGGGTAGACTCTGGCAGTTTGTGATAGACAGGGAGGCCTGGTGTGCTGTGGTTCATGGGATTGCAAAGAGTCAGACATGACTGAGTGACTGAACAGAACTGATATTGGTATCCATTAACAAATTACTGTAGCTTTAGTAGTTATTTTTAATACTCTTATCCTTTAACCTTTATACTAGAATTAAGTGGTTAACACATGACCATATTGTGGTATTAGTGTTTTCTGAGTTTGACTACATGCTTACTTTGGCAGGAAAAATTCCTTTTGCTAATTAGCATCTTTTCATTGTACTTCAAAGAACTTTCTTCTCTATATCTTGTAAATCAGGTCTACTAATGCCAAATTTCCTCAACTTTTGTTTGCTTGGGAGAGTCTATCCTTCATTTCTGAAGGGCAGCTTTACTAGATGAAGTATTCTTTGTTGGCAGTTTCTTTTCTTTTAATAGTGTGAATAGATCATCACACTCTCTCCTGGCCTAAAAAGTTTCTGCCTTATAGAGTTTTCCTTTTATGTGAAGATTCTTCTTTATTTTGTTGCTTTCAAAATTATCTGTTTTTAGTTTTAGTTGGTTTGATCATAATGGGCCTTGGAAAAGAGTTTTTGAGTTGAAATTTTAGGGGGATTCAGGAGCTTTGTGAACATGAATATTCAAATCTTTCCCAAGATTTTAGAACTTTTAGCCATTACTTCTTTAATAATCTTTTGCCCACTCCTTTTCCCTTTCTTTTCTTCTGGGATTCAATCACGCATGGGTTGTTTTTCTTAATGTTATTCCATAGTTCATAGTATTCTTTAGTTCTTTCATTCTTTTACAATATTTTTAAATTTCATTTTTCTTTGCTATCCTCTGGCTAGATAATTTCAAATGAATTGTCTTCTGCTTCACAGATTCTTTATTCTGCTTGATCCAGTCTGATGTTGATGCTCTCTATTGCATTTTTTATTCTTTATTGTTTTGTTCAACTAAAGGATTTGTTTGGTTCTTAAATTTTTCCTGTGAAATATTATTTGTTCATATATTGTTTTCCTTATTTTGTTGATTTGTTTTTAATTATTTTCTTGTAGCTCACTGACTTCCCTTAAAATAACTATTCTGAATTCTGTATCAGGCAAATCACAGATCTCCTTTACCTTGGAGTCGATTATAGCAAAATTGTGTTCCTTCACTGGTATCATGTTTCCATGATTTTTCATGTTCCTTGAAGTTTTGTTTTGCTGTCTTTGTATTTGAAGAAGCAATCACCTCCTCTAGCCTTTATTGGTAGGTTTCAAGAGAGAAATGCCTCCTTCAGCTCTGTTAGGGATTCTGAGGCTTTCTCATATCTTTTTTTGTGTTTACTACTGCCTTGCATTTTTTGTTTTCTTTGGTGAGAAATACTTAAGAACGTCTGCTTTCCTTTGAGCCTGTAAAGCCAGGCCAGTTGCTGACAACCTTCTATTTGCTTTCCTCTGGATGGTACTGAATACAAGTTTATGTCCTTACTCCCAAACCTACAGAATCAGATCAGCTTACTGCATGTGTTCACTAGCTCTCACTGCTATTGAGAGCATGCACAGGAAGCTGGCCACAGGGAGGGGGTGCATATGGGTGAGTAATATGGAGTACTGAGAAAGCCTGTGGGCCAGCTGGCCAGGCCTGCAGTCAGGGCAACCTCCCGTGGTTCATGAATGGGCTTCTTCCTGGAGTCTATGAAATGGTTTTTAGGGTCTCTGTCCCTTTGAATGCCCTCCAAGAGCAATGGTTACTGTCTCCCAGCCACTCTCTGCAGACTCACCCAGTGATACAGCATACTTCAGCATTCTGAATAGAGCGAGAAGGAAATGGACCTCTCTGGCAGCATCCAGCACAGTGAGGAGAGCTGAGAACTCACTCACATGCTCCCACTTCCCCAGAGGGATACACTGTGGGCTGAGCAGGCTTCTTTGGCACTTGAACTGTGCTGCCTTAGGGGAGAAATGACAAGAGTAAAGTGAAACCATTCTTCTTATTCTTCAGTGCACAGAGTCTTGGATAATTTATTGTTGTTATTCCATTGATGTCTGGAACTTCTCCGTTGATTCACAGGCTTCCACAAAGACGCACTCATCCATGGAAGATTGTCAAAATTGATGTTCTTTGGGGGAAGGGTGGTGGAACACTCCTACCTGCCATTTTGATGACATTGCCTAACAAGGCTTAATATCATTCTTTTCGCCAACATAAGTGTAATATAGAAATAGTTTCTACTAATGAAAAAAATCTCTGGGGTCTACTGAAATGGGGTGGAAAGCTACCTCTGGAATATGGCCTCTCAGATTAAATTAAGCTGTCCTCTGCTGAAGTGGGCATTTGTGATTAGTGTCCTTGGAGAGTTGCCTTTATTCTCTGACACCTATATGACACTACAATAATTTAAAACTGATTTACAAGTATCATTACTGGGTGGATTGGGAGCTACAAAAGATTAAATGCTGTTCTTTTTCAAAAAGTTTATGAAAATGGGAGAGACCCATGCAGTTAAGATTTATCAGATGCTTTCTGTGTAAGAGGCAGCGTTAGGCATTGGGGTTTTAGAGATGAGTAAGATGCTACCCATGTTTTCAAAGGCATCACCTTTAGCAGAGGAGAAGGACATGGAAACAAATAATTATAATTGCATAGGAAAAGCACAATGCTAGGGTTATATATACGTACACACACACACACACACACACACACAAATACACTCACAGGTAGGTAGAGGAACCAAAACCTCCAGAGGGTTGTTGAATCAGGGGAAGCTTTCTCAGGAAAAGAGACACTTAATTTCACTTTTGGAAGCTAGAAAGAAAGAAAGGATAGTTTAAGTAAAGGGTCAGCTCTGTGAGGACAGGCAGTCACAAGACAGCAGGCAGTGTTGGAGGAATCAATGTTAGTGCAAGGTTCCTGGGTCATGAAGCACTATAGCTTTTGTGACTGAAAGTTGGGTAGGTAAAGGCTGGATTGTAAATGACTTTGAACATACAAATATCTCAACAAACAAACAAAAGTAACTAGGAAAAGTATTTCTCTTATTTCACTTAGAAGCTGAGGATTTTGTTAGATGAATTGGCTTTCTATTGAGTGACAGACTTCTCCTTTCTAAAAAAGTCAAGGCACAAAAATGACTGATGTTTAAGAGAGTTAAGGATCTTTATTGGGACCATCCAATGGTCAAGCTGAAGCACGTTGAATTTGGTGGCTTGCTATTAAGGTTCGCAGGACCCTGTCACAACTTCCTCAGACTACAAGTTTTTTTTTTGGGGGGGGGGGGGGGGGGGGAGGGGAGGAGTTACTTGACTGTCTCTTCTACCAAAGCTTAGACTCTCATCCCCTTTAACTCCTCTTCTTACTGATTTTATCAACCAAAATGTCAGTATCAGTGGTTTACTTTATCACATTAGGCTGTGACAGTGACGATGGAAGACTTGACTTTGAAAGAAATACTTTGACATTTTGCTTGGAAATGGTATAGCCAGTAGAACATGCTCAAGCAACAGTAAATACTCAGAAAATGGCTATGACCCAGAAAAGAGGAGCTATTTGTTTTGTTCCAGAGGAAGAGAGGGAAAAGAGTTAAGAGAGAAAAAATGGAGGTTGTGGGAAGAAAGAATGGGTCTGGAGAGCAGATATTAATAATAGAAGGCTCTATGCTCTGTGATGTCACTCAAGTCTTCAAGTAAAAGTTGACTGAATTTCAAAGTGCTTGGTGAATGGGTTGTGTATGGGTTTGTTCATAAATCATTAAAATCATATGAATATGGATGCTGGAGGTGGAGGGGAGGGGAGGCTAGAGGCCATGAGGCAAATAAAGCCAAAAGAGGTAAAGCTCTTTGAGTATTAATAGAAATTTTCAGGAGAACATTACCTTTCTTATGGCTACATTAAAGCTAATTCCATCCAGGTTTAAGGAGAGTTGGGATGGGGAGGATTCTCATGGATCACCTGAATTGCAATTGTATTTGAAACATGTTTTCTTGGAAGTAATATGTGAAGCAAAAGAATAAGTATAAAGTTGAGAATTTCAGGGGTCCCTAGTCTACAAGATTTAATGCCTGATGATCTAAGGCAAAGCTGATGTAATAATAATAGAGATAAATTGCACAGTAAATGCAATGCCCTTGAATTATCTCCAAACCACATCCACTCAGCTCTGGTCTGTGGAAAACTATTCCACGAAAGTAGTCCCTGGTCCCAAACTGGTTGGGGACCACTGAAAAATGCTGTGTTGGCTGGGCAAGCAGGCCTTTCACAACCCCTGCAGTAAGAACTTGGCTCACATGAGGCAGATTGAATGTGTATTTTCTACTTGTTAAGGCTAACCTGAAGCAAGGTAGTTGGATTGGACCCTGAAGTTAACTTTGCTTCTGAGGGACTTTGTGTCCTTAGGTAACACTATCTCTGTCCTCTACAATAAAGCTGTGAAGTCAGCCTTCTTCTTTTCCTGTGTGGCTCAGACAGCCTCTGCCTTCCTAGGGCAGACACTCCACAAGCCAGTGGAAAACTATCTGATCAGGTATCCCCATCTCTGCTCCCTCTCCTGTTGTGGGCAAAGTGACCAGCCTGCAGCAGGTACCAGCCACAGTTCACATTCCTATCAAGAGCTCTTAAAAGCTACTCTTCAAAAATAGAGAAATTCACATTTCATCGCTTTCCACACAGCACTGGAGAGAGAGGTAAGGAAGCTGCAGACAGTCCTTTTGGATTCTCTGTTACCCAACTGCTTTCAAATGATGAATTCTGAAACTAGAGAGTAAAAGAAGAAAGGGAACTGAGACTTAAGTTCTGAGAGAGATAAAAAATATACTTCCTTTCTTTTCCTCTGTGGTGGGACTCCTACTGGCTGACTTACAATTTGGGGAAGAGATTTCTTTTAGGCTTTTCTTACAGGCTTCCCAGGTTTTCATGTACTTATGACAGTTAACTTACATGGTAGCAAGTAGAGGATTTAAACTCCAGTGCCATGGGAGGGAAAGAATACCAGATTCATCATTACTAGAAAGATAGTTGTTAAAAATACAGCTCATAAGTTAGCATAGTTTTGATCTTGTTGCTTTAATATTATAATTACATGAATCATTGAGCTTTGAAAAGTTTGCCAAAATATTTTTAGTGAATTTATACTTGTTATCATGGGACTTGACATATGTAATGACAGTCAGAAATTAGGACAACAAATAACCAAAATTTATTAACAACTCACTAGGTTATGCCAAGATACTTTTCTTTATGAAAATAGTGGATGTTGAATCTTATGTTCATGGAATTTGTATTTTAGTTACAGAGAAGAATGTGAAGTTGTAGACCAAATAGCGTGATGCCTAATCAGAAAGGAATCCCATTACAGAAGAATCAGTAAAGTCTGGGATTGTCAAGCAAAATGCTTGTCTGGATTTGGAAAGAGGATGTTTTGTATAAAAAAAAAAGTATGGGATGAGGAAACAATTTTGAGGAGATTGTAGGGCAAATGCACACAGCCACTCTGGAGTGGAAGGTATGTCTTCAGGAGCAGAGGGTGATGGATTTGACTCTCGAAAGACAGATTTGACTCTGGTAGGATGGAGGTCTCATTGAAGGTTTTTGAACAGAAAAATAGCTTAATCAAATGATGGGAAGTCTTGCTGTACACGCAATCAAGGAATTCTACTGATGTTTAGTAATTCTGGTGACAGTGTTTGCATATCAGATAATCTGGCCTCTGCTGCTGTTTAATACATTGGAAGAGCCAGGATATCCCTGGGTTTATGTAATCCCTTACCAAAACTCTTCCTTTCTCTCACACGCTTTCAAATTCACTCCAGTTCTGCCAGGACATTTCTCTCCATGTCCACAGGGTGTTATCACAGAACATGAAGTAGGTTTCAGTTTATGGAGAATGGATGGGACATAGAGTGGTTATCAGGCTGAGTTCAGGATGCTTGGTTTACATTAGGTTTGGAGCAGGGATGAGAGGACTTTCCCTTCTTAAAAAACAAAATACTTAGAAATATCAAGGCTGATTGCTCAGGCTAACAACCTCATTGACTAATTGGTTTAAAGTCCAAAAAGAGAATATTGTTTCAAGTGCCAAATCTTATATTGTCCCCTGATGGCAATCCAGGAACACATAGAAGTGTTCCTGAATAATTATTTTTCTAGTTTCTCCTTGACTTCATAGCTCCTGCAAGTCTTCAAGAGGAACATCTCACCCTGAGTCTTTGAGTGGACACTCTCCTCCCTCAGTCTTCCCCATTTTTTCCAACTGGACAGGAAACAGAATATGCAGTTTTGGGCTTAGTGCGACACTGTTGAAATCTCATTGAGACGAGAAAGCACTTCTGTGCTGTGGAGGTTTTGCTTAGTCAGCCAGCCTCCCTTTCGAACTCCTGCTGTGTTGGGAGTATGAGAGGCAGAAAAGAGGCAGACAGCTCTCTTCCCAGGAACTTCTCCAAATAGTGAGACAGACTCCACCTGAGTCTGAGGTGACCAACCCTTTCCGGCCCTGTGAGTCTTTAATCAGGCTGCTCCTTTGTTCTGGGAATGGATTGCCCGAACCTGGATGCAATGCCCAGTTTTTAAAGGCGGATGTCCCTGGAAAGATGAACACTTTCATCTGTAGCAGAATGTTTTGTGGCTCTTGTAGGAGGAAACCTCCATGCTTGCTTCACTGATACAGCTCTTTTTTTTTTTTTTTACTTTATTTGGTTTTTAAAAATGATACACTAGTGAACTACTATGACATAGTTCTCAGCTTTGAATACAGCTCTGAATTTCTGTCAAAAGGAAGATTTATACCACCAGCTTATAGGTATTCATCTGACCCTGGAGTCATTCAGGAGTGATTTAGCCAATTAGCAACACTGACAGTTAATTGCTTGTTTGGTGGAGTCTGAGAAAGAAAATTTAAACTCACTAGCAATTTGACTTCATAGGAGGACAAAAAATTATATACGTTTAACTGTAATACCCTGCTTATTTAACTTATATGCAGAGTCCATCATGAGAAATGCTGGGCTGGAAGAAGCACAAGCTGGAATCAAGATTGCTGGGAGAAATATCAATAACCTCAGATATGCAGATGACACCACTCTTATGGCAGAAAGCGAAGAAGAACTAAAGAGCTTCTTGATGAAAGTGAAAGAGGAGAATGAAAAAGTTGGCTTAAAGCTCAACATTCAGAAAATGAAGATCATGGTATCTGGTCCCATCACTTCATGGGAAATAGATGGGGAAACAGTGGAAACAGTGTCAGACTTTATTTTTTGGGGGCTCCAAAATCACTGCATATGGTGACTGCAGCCATGAAATTAAAAGATGCTTACTCCTTGGAAGGAAAGTTATGACCAACCTAGATAGCATGTTGAAAAGCAGAGACATTACTTTGCCAACAAAGGTCTGTCTAGTCAAGGCTATGGTTTTCCAGTGGTCATATATGGATGTGAGAGTTGGACTGTGAAGAAAGCTGAGTGTCAAAAAATTGATGCTTTTGAACTGTGGTGTTGGAGAAGACTCCTGAGAGTCCCTTGGACTGCAAGGAGATCCAACCAGTCCATTCTGAAGGAGATCAGCCCTGGGATTTCTTTGGAAGGAATGATGCTAAAGCTGAAACTCCAGTACTTTGGCCATCTCATGCGAAGAGTTGACTCTGGAAAAGACTCTGATACTGGGAGGGATTGGGGGCAGGAGGAGAAGGGGATGACAGAGGATGAGATGGCTGGATGGCATCACCGACTCAATGGATGTGAGTTTGGGTAAACTCTGGGAGTTGGTGATGGACAGGGAGGCCTGGCATGCTGCAATTCATGGGGTTGCAGAGTCTGACATGACTGAGCGACTGAACTGAACTGAGCTCTAATAGCATTGTTATTGATATTATGTTTCTTGGTACTGTAAGTGGCTGAAGAACATGCGAAATGATAAATGATAGCATTGGAAGCCAGTCTTTGAAAATGAGTAGTATTAATACAAACAGCCAATGAACAGAGCATTCAGTTATAATGGTAAATGTACTAAAATGGAATGACTATTGATTAGACTGCTGCCAAATAATTCTTATTAAATTTAATGAAATCAGTGGGCAGTATTCAGCTTTATCTTCATAAACTTCTAACCACTTATAGTGGAATTTCCCTTTTACTGAACTAAGGGTTTACAAAGAAGGTTCTGAATTGATTTCAAGAGGTGTGAATTGCATGGTGATCTCCACTTTTCATGAGCTATGGCATTTTGCCTAAGCCATTCTCCCTTTCCAAGCCCCAGTTTGTCACCTACAAAACTGAGTCATTTACCCAATGAGCTGAGGATATCATAGGGGAGGATGACATGGTCCCTGTTCTCAAGGAGACAGTATTGCTAGAGAAAGAGACAGCCAGGTAAATGAGCAAAACGATTTCAGATAGTGATGAGTGCAGTGAAAATCACAAAACGTATCAGGTAGTGGCTGAAGGATATTTTCAGATCAAGCACTCAAGGAAGACTTCTGTGGCATGGTGTCATTTGAACTGAGACCCAGATGACAAGGAGGAGCCAATCTGTGAAAGAGCTGAAGGAGAGATGTGTGAAACAGCCATGAGACAGCCCTACAGCCCGAGCTCAGGTGGTTGGTTCAGGAACAGAAAGGAGGTCAGTGAGCATGAGTACTGTGAGAAAGGGGACGGAAAGGGAGATTCAGAGGCTGGAGTGTGCCATGGCTGATTCTGTAGGCCTTGAAAGCCATGTGAGGGATGTCACTCCAAGTACGTGAGAAGCCACTGGAAAGGGTTGAACAAGTGGTGGTGCTTTATAAAGAATCCCCTGTCTGCTCTACGGGAGAAGGATCACAGAGGGACTGATGGAGGCAGGAGATGACTGAGAAGGCTAGCGTCATCATCCCAGGGGCAAGTGATATCACTGATCTTTGCTCAGTGTCCCTTTATCTCTGAGGATACAGATTCTCAGCTAAGAAAAATACTGAAATCCACTTTTCTAGGGCTTCCCTGATGGCTCAGACGGTAAAGTGTCTGCCTGCAATGCGGGAGACCTGGGTTCTATCACTGAGTTGGGAAGATCCTCTGGAGAAGGAAATGGCAATCCACTCCAGTATTCTTGCCTGGAAAATCTCATGGATGGAGCCTAGTAGGCTACAGTCCATGGGGTCGCAAAGAGTCAGACACAACTGAGCGACTTCATTTCAGCCTTATACATGCTCAGGGGATTATTGTACATCTTGAAGACAATCTATGAATTGCCTCCAGTGAGGGATGGATACTCAGTCTGTTTCCTTCACCTCTGATACTATGTTTTAAACGTTTTCTGAGAGAAAGAAGCTATTTACACTCTTTTGCATATCCATATTATTACAAAAATGAAAGAAAACAGAAATATAAAAAGTTTGTTAAAAGTCCTTACTGTTCTGTTGCTTGATTCTTCTGGTAATATATAGATTGCTACTGATTTTTTGTATGTGTTACTTCAGTAACTTCACTTTCAGAGCTTAAAGCCCTTCATCAACAATTTCACTATTTCTGATGTTTAAATATTTTGCAGCCTATTTTGATAACTGCTCATTTTAGATATAGAAGATATTAAAGGTCAGGTAAGGAAGTATATGCAGAGTACATCATGAGAAATGCTGGGCTGGAAGAAGCACAAGCTGGAATCAAGATTGCCGGGAGAAATATCAGTAACCTCAGATATGCAGATGACACCACGCTTATGGCAGAAAGTGAAGAGGAACTAAAAAGCCTCTTGATGAAAGTGAAAGAGGAGAGTGAAAAAGTTGGCTTAAAACTTGACATTCAGAAAACGAAGATCATGGCATCTGGTCTCATCACTTCATGGCAAATGGATGGGGAAAATAATGGAAACAGTGAGAGATTTTATTTTGGGGGGCTCCAAAATCACTGCAAATGGTGACTGCAGCCATGACATTAAAAGACACCTGCTCCATGGAAGAACAGTTATGACCAATCTAGATAGCATATTGAAAAGCAGAGATATGACTTTGCCAACAAAGGTCCGTCTAGTCAAGGCTATGGTTTTTCCAGTGGTCATGTATGGATGTGAGGGTTGGACTGTGAAGAAAGCTGGATGCCGAAGAATTGATGCCTTTGAACTGTGGTTGGAGAAGACTCTTTTTTTTTGATAATTTTTTTTTTTTTTACTTTATTTTACTTTACAATACTGCATTGGTTTTGCCATACATTGACATGAATCCACCACGGGTGAGAGTCCCTTGGACTGCAAGGAGATCTAACCAGTCCATTCTGAAGGAGATCAGCCCTGGGTGTTCATTGGAAGGAATGATGCTGAAGCTGAAATTCCAGTACTTTGGCCACCTCATGCGAAGAGTTGACTTATTTGAAAAGACTCTGATGCTGGGAAGGATTGGGAGCAGGAGGGAAAGGGGATGACAGAGGATGAGATGGCTGGATGGCATCACTGACTTGATGGACGTGAGTTTGAGTGAACTCCAGGAGTTGGTGATGGACAGGGAGGCCTGGCATACTGCAATTCATGGGGTCGCAGAGTTGGACACGACTGAGCGACTGAACTGACTGACTGACTCAAGAAAGACTTCAAATTTTTATCATATGAAAATGTTACTATATTCTCCTCTGTTTAAATACATAAAGGAATAAAAAATCACAAATAGAAAAAAGTGACTACAAAAATTCAAATAACAAAAAATAAAGAAGAAAATCCACCTTGAAGACAGGGGAGAATATCTGCAGTCACAACCCCCAAACTAAGGTAGAAAAATGACCTGCCCAACAGAATGCAATGTGGACTTGGGGAAGGAATATTAGAGAAAGAACAACTGTTCTTGTTGTTCAGTCGCTCAGCAGTGTCTGACTCTTCACAACCCCTTGGGCTGTAGCACGCCAGGCCTCCCTGTCCGTCACTATCTCCTAGAGTTTGCCCAAGTTCATGTACATTGTATTGGTGATGCTGTCCAGCCATTTCAGGGCATCCTCTGATGTCCTCTTCTCCTTCTGCCCTCAGCTTTTCCAGCATCAGGGGCTTTTCCAATGAAAAGTCAGAAGACCAAAATACTGGAGCTTCAGCTTCCAGTGAATATTCAGGATTGATCTCGATTAAGATTGACTGGCTTGATCTCCTTGCTGTCCAAGGGACTTTTGGGAGTCTTCTCCAACACCACAGTTTGAAGCTATCAATTTTTTGTCCTCCTATCTTCTTTATGGTCCAGCTCTCACAACCATACATGACCACTGGGAAGACAATAGCCTTGACGATATGGACCTTTGTCGGCATAGTAACGTCTCTGCTTTTCAACATACTGTCTAGGTTTGTCAACGTTTTCCTGCCAAAAGCAATTGTCTTCTAATTTCATGGCTACAGTAACCATCTGCAGTGATTTTGGAGCCCAGTAAGAGGAAATCTGACACTTCTTCCACATCTTCCCCTTCTATTTTCCATGCAGCAGTAGGGGTGGGATGCCATGATCTTAGTTTTTTTAATAATTAACCTTAAGCTGGTTCTTGCACTTTCTTCCTTCACCCTCATCAAGAGGATCATTAGTTCCTCTTTGCTTTCTGCCATTAGAGTGGCATCATCTACTCTGGTATCTGAGGCTGTTGATGCTTCTGTCACTGTCTTGATTCCAGCTTGTAACTCATCCAGCCTGACATGTTTCATGATGTGCTCAGCGTATAGGTTAAACAAACAGGGTGACAGCAGACCGCCCTGTCATACTCCTTTCTTGAACCAATCAGTTTTTCCATATAGGGTTCTAACTATTGCTTCTTGACCCACACACAGGAAACAGATAAGATGGTCTGTTATTCCTATCTCTCTAAGAGCTTTCCAAAGTTTGTCATGATTCACACAGTCAAAGGCTTTAGTATAGTCAGTGAATAGAGATAGATGGTTGTTTTTTTTTTCTCCTAAATTTCCCTTGCTTTCTCTTTAATCCAGAGAATGTTGGCAATTTGATCTCTAGTTCCTTTTCCTTTTGTAAACCCATCTTGGACATCTGGAAGCTCAGCATGCAAGATTTTAAGCATGACCTTATTAGCAAGGGAGATGAGTGCAATTGTCCTCTGGTTAGCATACTCTTTGCTACTACTCTTCTTGGGAATTGGGATGAAGATTGACCTTTTCCAGTCTTGTGGCCACTCCTTGGTCTTCCAGATTTGCTGACATAATGAATGTAAAACCTTGATGGCATTATCCTTTAGGGATTTGAATAGTTCTACTGGAATTTCATCACATTCACTAGCTTTATTAACAGCTGTGCTTCTTAAGGCTCACTTGACTTCACACTCCAGAATGTCTGGCTCTGGGTGACTACCCACACCATTGTAGTAATCCAGTTCATTAAGATCTTTTTATATACTTTTTCTATATCTTTTAATATACTTTTTCAGTGTATTCTTTCCATCTCATTTTGATCTCTTCAGCATCTGCTAGGTCTTTTATCCTTTACTGTGCTAATCTTTGGGTGGAATGTTCCCTTGATGTTTCCAATTTTGCTGAAGGGATCTCTAGTCTTTGTGCTTTTTCTGTTTTCTTATATTATTGTGCACTGTTCATTGAAAAAGGCCTTCTTGTCTCTTCTAGCAACTCTTTAAAACTAAGTTTGAAAGTGAAGTCACTCAGTCATGTCCACCTCTTTGTGACCCCATGGACTGTAGCCTACCAGGCCCCTCCATCCATAGGATTTTCCAGGTAAGAGTACTGGAGTGGGTTGCCATTGCCTTCTCCAGGGGATCTTCCCAACTCAGGGCTTGAACCCAGGTCTCCCACATTGTAGATAGACGCTTTACCCTCTGAGCCATCAGGGAAGTCAAACTGAGTTTAAGTGGATGTATTTTTCCTTCTCTCCTTGCTTTTCACTTCATTCTTTCTCTATTTTTAAAGTCTCCTCAGATAACCACTTTGCCTTCTTGCTTCTTCTTTGGGATGGTTTTCGCTACCTCCTGTACAATATTGCAGACCTCTGCCCATAGTTCTTCAGGCACACTGTTAACTAGAGCCTAATCCCTTGAATCTATTCTTTACCTCTACTGTGAATTCATATGGGATTTGATTTAAGACATACCTGGTTGGCCTAGTGTTTCTCCTGGTTTTCTTTAGTTTAAGCCTGAATTTTGCTATCAGAAGCTGATGATCTGAGCCACAGTCAGCTCCAGGTCTTATTTTTGCTGACTGTACACAACTTCTCCATCATCAGCTACAAAGAATGTAATCAATATGATTTTGGTATTGACCATTTGGTGAGGTCCACATGTAAAGTCGTCTTGTGTTGTCAAAGAAGAATATTTTCTGTGACTAGTGGAAAACTCAGCAGTGGCCATAGGACTGGAAAAGGTCAGTTTTCATTCCAATCCCAAAGAAAGGCAATGCCCAAGAACTCTCAAACTACTGAACAGTTGCACTCATCTCACACACTAGCAAAGTAATGCTCAAAATTCTCCAAGCCAGGCTTCAACAGTACATGAACTTCCAGATATTCAAGCTGGAATTAGAAAAGGCAGGGGAACAAGAGATCAAATTGCCAACATCTGCTGGATCTTTGAAAAAACAAGAGAATTCCAGAAAAAACATTTACTTCTGCTTTATTGACTATGCCAAAGCCTTTGACTGTGTGGATCACAACAAACTGTGGAAAATTCTGAAAGAGATGGGAATACCAGACCACCTGACCTGCCTCCTGAGAAATCTGTATGCAGGTCAGGAAGCAACAGTTAGAACTGGACATGGAACAACAGACTGGTTCCAAATAGGGAAAGGAGTACGTCAAGGTTGTCTATTGTCACCCTGCTTATTTAACTTCTATGCAGAGTACATCATGAGAAACGCTGGACTAGATGAAGCGCAAGCTGGAATCAAGATTGCCTGGAGAAATATCAATAACCTCAGATATGCAGATGACATCATGCTTATGGCAGAAAGTGAAGAACTGAAGAGCCTCTTGATGAAAGTGAAAGAGGAGAGTGAAAAAGCTGGCTTAAAACTTGACATTCAGTAAACTAAGATCATGGCATCCAGTCCCATCACTTCATGGCAAATAGATGGGGAAAAAAATGGAAACAGTGAGAGATTTTATTTTGGGGGGCTCCAAAATCACTGCAGATGGTGACTGCAGCCATGAAATTAAAAGACATCTGCTCCTTGGAAGAAAAGTTATGACCAACTTAGACAGCATAATGAAAAGCAGAGATGTTACTTTGCCAACAAAGGTCATTCTAGTCAGAGCTATGTTTTTTCCAGCAGTCACGTATGGATGTGAGAGTTGTACTATAAAGAAAGCTGATAACCAAAGAATTGATGCTTTTGAACTGTGGTGTTGGAGAAGACTCTTGCGAGTCCCTTGAACTGCAAGGAGATCCAACCAGTCCATCCTAAAGGAAATCGGTCCTGAATATTCATTGGATGTTGAAGCTGAAACTTCAATACTTTGGCCACCTGAGGCAAAGAACTGACTCATTGAAAAGGACCCTGATGCTGCGAAAGATTGAAGGTGGAGGAGAAGGGGACGACAGAGGATTAGATGGTTGGATGGCATCACTGACTCAAACGGGCATGTGCTTGAGTAAACTCTGGGAGTTGGTGATGGACAGGGAGGCCTGGCGTGCTGCAGTCTGTGGGGCCACAAACAGTCAGACATGACTGAATGACTGAACTGAACTGAGTGCATTCTCTTGGCAGAGTGAGCAATACAATAGGGCTCTTTTAAAACCAGGGGCCAGAACACTCTGAAGAGGGCTGAATCGAAGGCAGCAGGGAATAGGGAGGGTGGAAGTCAATGGTGCACCCATACAGAAAGGACCACCATAGCTCAGTTCTAGCCAGTTTTGCCACGGGGGAAAAATTGCCCTTGAGGACTACCCGATGATCTGTTTTTCAAAAAGTCGCTGGAAAATGGATTTTTATGCGAAATGTTCCTGTCTTTCAAACACTGTGTGGGCCAAACCAAATTATCTGCCAGCTGGATCCCATCTGTAGGCTGCCATTCTGTGAGCCCTGTTCAAAAACTGAGTGGCATAATCCTCAGCAACCCATCTAATCATTCTTTGATTAGACAGATAAGATCTAGGAGTGGAAAAGAAGCAGCCTCTGAGATGTCTGATTCCACATTATAACCAGGTGGGGAAGTAGGTTGCTCTTTGACTAGGCTTTCAGGCAGGGCAGTTCCTTATGTAACCAGGGCGAGAGGAAGTTGCAACATTGATTAACAGTTCCTGGGACTCTCAGGACTACATTGTGAGCTTCCCCGACTCTTCAGAGTGTGAGCACCATGGGGAGATGTGGCTCGTGGCGGAAGACACATTCAATCTGGTTGTGTGTTGGAAATAAACCCAAATCAAAACTGGAAGTGCTTCAGGTTGCCACTTTCCTCACCCTTCCCCTCCTGTGCTCTGGCAATCATTAGCCTGGATGGAATTACTGCAGAGATGATGAATCACCAGAAGACACAGCAAACATGGGCCAGTGAACCAGCAGGTATCCATGCCTACTATACATAAAGGAACAGAAGCAAAGAGAGGAACATCCGGCCTTACATTGGCTCCTCCTAGAAAAAGAGAAGTCAGGCAGGTGCATTTCTCCAGCTTCAAAGAAATGAAAGACAAGCAGCTTGAAGAGGAAATGTAAAACATCAAAGAAAGAGCAAGAACTCAGGAAAGCTATGGGCCTTTCTGTTCAAAAATCACTAAATCAAGGGTTCTCTCTGGTTATGATGTTCTTGCTTTCTGGCTGACTTATTCTCTCCTCTCCACAATGACTGTTCTCTGGATCCACAAACACTTTATTCAGTCTGTTGATGTATCTTCTTTCTTCCTATTTCTCTCTCCTTTCTTTCGTCCCTCTTCAGTCTTCTTAGATTTCACAGGCCAATCTTCTAAGAATCCTGTCTTTTGGGGGATTAAGCTTGCTTGTCTTTACTTGTGCTTTGGATACCAATCTCATCCATTTTCCCAGAAAGTGTAAACTGTGGTTTATATTTTCTCCATCTTCTACATTCAACCTCTCCCTCTCAATAGGAGCTAGTCATTTATTAAAATGCTCAAATTTCTCTTATTAAAACAAACAAAAAATAATGACCCCAAGGGAAAAAAAAACCCAACAAAACACCCTTAACAAACAAAAAACAAATGCTTGTCACCCACATCTACGTCTAGCTACCAGATCTCTTCCCTTTCTGCTGCTCTGCAATTTGCTGTGGTTTTCCTTGACTTTCTTGTTGCTTAACTAGTTGAAGACTGCCCCATCTCTCCACCAGATTGTCTCTGCTGAAGACAGCAGTGACTCCTATGTCACTCTGCCCAGGAGATATTTTTCGATCAGCTTGTCCTCTAGGCTGATTTGACACTTCTGACCACTTCACCTGCTTGAAAGCATCTCATCTCCTGGCTTTGCAGGCCCCACACATCCTGTCACTCAGCCTTGCTGGCTTTTCCTCCTCTGTCCTCCTCATAGGCTCCTGAGGGCTTAGTCCTGGATCTTCCTCCTTTCTGCTCAGATTCCATCCTCTCTCTCTTGTTGGTTACACCAGTAATCATCATGATAGCCATCACGTGTGTGCTTGACTCTCCAAGTCCACATCACCAGCCTCTCTTCCTTTCCCACTGCGCACCTCTCTCAGGGGCGACATCTGGCCTTCTTCCAGAGCCATTGCTTGTCTTAGTGTGAGTTCTTTTCACACACATTCATTCTGAGTAGGGCAACCCTTCTCAAACTCTCTGGGAGTTTTGTTTAAATTATCTAATCCATCACAGATTGATATTTTTATGAGGACAATAAAAAGGAAACACTACAAAAGCAAGACAAATAAAAAAGACACACAAAATCCAAGCCTCAATTTTTATTAGATTCAAGAGGTATAAAATGACTCTGTCATATTGCTCCAAAAACTTCTAAATGCTTACCCTCAATTACTGTACAGATGCAGCATGGTAACAAGAAGTTCAAGGATAGGAATGGGTTGAATGCCCATCATGTGCACAGAACTCTGTCCCCCTTTGCCTGGTGTGCGCATCAGATTTCAACAGAAATGTGTCCAATTTAAAGAAGCCTTCCCCGATCTCCATAAGTCACTTATATGTATGATGTATTCTGAAAGCTCACATGCCCCTCCCCTGGACTGCCTTGAGCAGTTTTTATATTCGTGACCTTTGCACCCTCAGGTAAGCACCATGGTGGTAGGATCTGGGTTTCCTCTTTTTCTATTCACGCCAGTATTTTCAGCACACAGTGCACACTCACAATTACTTATTCACTGTGTAAGGAGGACAGTGCACAAAGAATTAGGTTGCCTATTACTTAACTCTGCCCATAGATTTCAGGTGAATTGACTTTTCAATCAGGTGCAGATGGTGGGAAACAGCATTTTGGTGAAGGAAGTGGCATATAGTAAAGCACAGATGCACTAAAGCACAGAGCTTGTCTGTGGAAGGGGAAGTGGTTAGGGTGCTTATAGCAGGAAGTGAGCTGGGGGTGGGGGGGCAAGGCTGTGATTCTGTAGGACGGGGATATAGCAGAGAAGACACACTGTGGGCTGTTAAAGTCCTTGCTGTCAAACGAAGGAGTTCAGATTTTATTACTTCTAGCTAGAAAGTCATTCTTTCTAATGATAGAAAGTCATTAAATAATTTATAGCAGTAGAATACATGATTGGATTTGATTTTGTCAAAGATAATTGGTGGTTATGTTGAAGTAAGATTGAAAAGGTCAAGGGGGGTGGTTCTCAGAATAGCCTACTTCATGAGTAACTGAGGGCCGTGGTGAATGGAAAGGAACAGGTGAATGGTGGAAGGATTTAGATGCGGCAGCTCTGGGATGAGATTCTTGGGATGAGGAGAGACCATTCTAAAATTATATTCCCTGAGATGGCAGCATTGTGAATTTCTATTTTATTGCTTTAGTTCTCTGACCTTGGAATCTTTTGCTTCACCAGTGTTAGAAGTGAGCTCTTGGAGTGTATCTTTCTTAAGACCATAAGTCATAATATTAGCACAAATAACCCTACAAAAAAGTTATGCTTCATCCTCTGAATGTATCACACATCTTTATCAAAGATTATTTCCTCTAAATAACAATAGGTATTGATAAAACTAGTCTCTCATGCTTGGACAATAATCATTTTTTTTAAGTTGATCTATGGTTCCATGACCTCTAAAAACATCAGCATCAAAACTGTAATATTGTATATCCAGGGTTTGGAGAAGTTGTCTCATATTCTCATTTCAGCTTGGACAGTCATTCTGTGCTGCTCCAGGAGAGCTACTGGGGCTTTGACCAGCCACGGGTCTGCGGTGGGAGATAAGAACCACCTTGAAAGGCTGACCGGAAGACAATAGTGGTGGAGTGGGAGTCACTCCATGTCTGAGCGCTGCATTCTTGATCTCTGACATGTAGTTGATAATGCCTGCCACCAACCCAACTTTCAAAATGATATCACCAGCTTTTTATTTCCCATTTCAACCTCCATATTCTGTGCATGCTATGTTGCTCTTTGCAGCCCTATGGACTGTAGCCCGCCAGGCTCCTCTGTCTGTGAGATTCTCAACTGAAAGATATTGGAGTGGGTTGCTTCCAGGGGATTTTCCTGGGCAAGCAGTCAGACCCGAGTCTTTCTTGTCTCCTGCATTGACAGGTGGATTCTTTACCACTAGAAGCCCTTATTGTATATGTGCCTTTTATTAAAATTTGCCCCATGCTCTCTTCAGATGTTTCAGATGGGGTATTCTTTACATATAAATATCTTAATCATATTGTATGTAAATAATGCTACATCCTTTGACATAATCTACTGTACTTTTTTTTTTGAAGAAAGAACTGGTATTATTTTAGCTTCCAGTTTTGACACCTTGCATGAGAGCTGGAAGAAACGGGCGGAAACTAAGAGGCATTTGTAATTCCAAAAAATTTGTAGAAAATTTTGACACAAGCATATGAGCTGATTCAGTTTGGTGTGGCAGGGAGAAATGTACTCTGCCTTATATCTTGATGATGCTGACTGCTACCTTGTGGGCCACTTTTTCTTTGTGGAATCAGAGTTTGTCTCCCTAAACAGGAACTGCCAGATACCAAGTGAATGAACTGAAGGTAAGAGGCAGTTAGGGGGAAAAAAAGCCCAGGAAACCCTAGGGAAAAGTAGAGTCTCTTATTCTTTCTTATTTTCATTACCTGGGTGTTAGCTTCCTGGGAGAAGCTTCCACTGTGGAATTCTTTCTGCTCTTGCTACGATGGGCACTTTAGTTGTTTAGTTGTTCAGATTTCCCCAGATCTAAATGAGGCCTTTGCTTTGACTTCCTGCTGCTTCCAGATGGAGACCAGTTTTGAAAAGTCGACCAAGCAGCTTTTCCAGCTTTGGGAGGTGGCAAAACTTTCCTTAATTTGAGCTCGAAAAAAAAAAAAAGAGAGAAAGAGAGAGAGTTCACAGATTGGGCACGGTGACGTGGTGGACCCTCATTCCTGCCCTAGAGAAGTCAGGAGTGGAGGGGCAGGAGCTGGTGGCATGGTGATGGAGGGGAAAAGGAGAGGGTGGACTGGAGAGGTGTTTAGAAGGTAGTGACTCTAGGATGAGGCTCTCAGTGTCTTGGGGACCTGCGGATGAGGAGGGGTCCCTGTTAATTCATCCTTCCTGGAAAGGAAGCCTCGTGTTCTCTGCCATCCCCAAACTCCTTGTTCTCTGTAGCGGCAGCTACACTGATGAATTTGTGTCAGCTGGAGTGGAGGGTTCTGGAAGCGGAGGCAGGCAGTGTTCACAAAATTTGTGAAAAGAAAGTCATAATCACCATGGTGTACATGCAGGAAAATCTCCCAACTTCTCATTCAGTGAATCTGAGTTAAATTGTCCTAAAAAGTAGCACTTTACACTCAGGTTTGAACAAGAAACTTTGTAGAGAATCCATACTCAATTAAAAAAAAAAAAGTGAGACCTTTTGGCTGTGGGATAGGTTATTCAAAGCAAAGAGCAAGTGTCCCTATCAGGAAGGGCTGGGAGCCAAGTGCTCCATCTCCAGCCACTGTGCTTTGAGTTACCCCAGAACACAACACAGGAGCAAACAGTCTCTTCCTCTGTGATCCCATGACACTTGCCCATCACGTTCATGAGATACATCACATTGTATGATTATGTCTTCCTCTTCAGCTGGAGCTCATCAAGGGCAAGGACTGTTGCTTACTCATCTTTATGTACTTGGCCTTTGTGCAGAACAAGGCTCAGGGCCGGCATTCTATAAGCATTTGTGGAATAAGTTTGATGATGCTGACTGTTCTTGAAAGCCCCATGAGAAATCTCAAGACTGCTCATGTGGCCGATAGTACTATGGCCTCTCTGTGGGAGGAGGTCATTAAGACTGTATCAGGAAGCAGGGTCACCATCCTGAACTGAAATGAGTCATGCTTAAAACCTGAAAACTGGACAAGGTTCTCTCTTAGCCACCAGAACTCACATTGTTGTCCAATGCAATGTGCATTTGTATACCAAGGAGAAACTGAGTCTATCAAAGTTTGGTGACTGGTCCAACTAACTCGCTGATAATAGAACCCAGAAACGATATGACACAGGTCAGACTTGTTTGGTGCTCTTTGCATCTAGAGGCAATGCAACTGGCAATCCTTGATGATCACTTGAGACCTCATTCGCTGGCTTATTTGTGTGGTTATTTTATTAAAGTTAGTCTCCCTGAAGGACTATGTCACTTCCTGCTCACCATTGTTTCACAGCACATCATACAATGCCTACAGTTGGTGGTCACTCAGAGACTATTTGAGAAGAAACGGAAGTTGGGAAGGAAAGACATACTGTAGTCTACTTTGGCTCACATCTTTGTTTTTCATCAAAACCACTACCCCTTTCCCAAACCCAACCACTTGACACCCTCCTGTGTCACAGAGTTCCGCAGATCTTACTTGTACTTAAAGGGGAATTTTCTCCTATTATTATCTAGCCACTAGGTGTACATATCACTTAAGTAATTTCTTTAATCCCTTTCAACAGGGCAGGGTAGAGGTGAATTATAGCCTTTCCTCTTAATTAAAAAATTAGGAGAGACAATGCCTTCTAAACACAAAGAGCTAATTTGTTAATTCCAGACAAGTGGACAGGCTGGAAATTGGAGGCTCCGAGAGATGGTGTGGCAGCTGTCTGATGTAGGGGTATCCAGGATGGATGCTGTTGTGCTATTTCAGTTAAGAAATTCTGCACTGTGCAGCATCTTCTGGGGTACACTGCAGGACATTGAGCGTCACTGCCTGCCATTCATTAAATGCCAGCAGTGCCTCTCAATCATTGTGACTATTAATGAAATTTCAAGTATTTCCAATTGCCTGGTAGTGGGAGGAGTGTGGTACTCAGCTGAGCTGAGCACCGCTAGGGGGAGATGGTATAGGAGGTGGAGATGACTTTGCCGCCTCTGGATGAATTGCATTTTTAGTGGATCCTTTTGGAAACTCAGTTTCTCATTCCTAATGTATGATTCACTTTGATTATCTCAAGGCCAGAGTACAGGGCAGGGAGTTATCTCACTAGATTCTTCAACACCGAATACTATAGTTGCTTTTCAGTAAGCAAGCCTCCTAAATGGACTTAGTGCTTTCAAGTATTCAGAATTTCCTGTTAGAAATTCATGATGGTAGATTTGCCATGCTCTTGTCTTTTCTGGTTGAAACCTAACTTCAGTTTCTGTTAAATGAGTCTAAGTGTCTAGATCACTTAACGGTAGTCTATGAAAGCAATTTCACTTGCAGCTTTGAGCTCCTCTCTCACCTCAGCAAAAAGACTCCTTCTTCAACCCCTTCAACCATTTGAGAAGGAGAATTTTTGTGTGTTTATAAGGTTAGGGCAAGCTCTGGGAGATAGTAAGGGGCAGGGAGGCCTGGTGTGCTGCAGTCTATGGGGTCGCAAAGAACTGAGCAAGTGAACAGCAGCAACAATAAGATAGGGGAAGGCAGCAAGAGCAGAGAATATGGGTGGAGGAGAATTACACATCATCTCTGGAATTTATAGTTCACTAAATATCTGACCAACGAGGAACAGAGAAAGGTGTGTTTTCAGAACTGGTCTTCATTTTGGGCAGTGCTTTATTGCTCTGGCTCATGCAGAGGCCATGTGACCCACTGGGCAGGGTCAGCCTGCTCAGAATCCCACCTCCTGAGGTGCACGGGGGTGTCATAAGTATGCCTGGGGATCAGGCAGTCCAACTTTGTGACATAGCCATTGGTTTAAGAAAATAAGGGAAGAAACATTGCTTCCAATAAATAAATTAATAAAAAAGAAACAGTGCTTCCCTGACATGGAGACTTGTTTTTGTAGCACTTTTTTCACTCCTGCCTGCCTGACCATAACTTTTGGTCACTTTGAATAAACATTAGCTTCCATATATTATTTTTGAAGGAAACATAATATTAAATACTGCATTTTATTTTATAAATGTGAAGGCCACGGTATCAAAATTCTAACACCAACAGTAAAGGCAATAAGAAATAATTGCCTCCAGATTCAGAATCTTCTTTGCCAGTGCTGGAAATAGAATCTTAACCTTACAGCATGTTTTCTGCATGTGTGAGCCCTGGGTATGGAAAGGTCCCTAGAGAGCATCACAGTGTGATGATAAATGCTGGAGGCCTTGAGTTCTGGTCATCAGACTGCCTGGCTTCGAATTCTGACTTCAGCATTGATTAATTAATCCACCTTTCTGGCCTCAGTTTTCCCATCTCTAAAACAGGGATCATGAAAGCACCTACATCCTAGGACTTCTGTGATGATCAAACAAACCAAAATATGTCAAGTTCTCCAAACATCATCTGACTCATGGACAGTACACTACAAGTATCAGCTATTTTTGGTTTATAATCTGCTGCTGCTGCTGCTAAGTTGCTTCAGTCGTGTCCGACTCTGTGCAACCCCATAGACGGCAGCCCACCAGGCTCCCCCGTCCCTGGGATTCTCCAGGCAAGAACACTGGAGTGGGTTGCCATTTCCTTATCCAATGCATGAAAGTGAAAACTGAAAGTGAAGTCGCTCAGTCATGTCTGACTCTTAGCGACCCCATGGACTGCAGCCTACCAGGCTCCTCCATCCATGGGATTTTCCAGGCAAGAGTGCTGGAGTGGGGTGCCATTGCCTTCTGGTAAAGCTTAATTCACAGGCTTCTCTTTTAACTCTTTTTGCTATGCACACGGATGTCTTTTTGTCCTGGTATTAGTAATCATGATGAAAAGTGTTAGCTTGAAAATTCTTGAAATGGAAACTTTGGGAGAATGTATTCAGAATATGTCCTGTTGCCCTGTCTCGCTCCTTTCTCTCCTGTGCCTTTTTTTCCCTCCAGCAAACAACCTTCAGAACATTGTGAACTGGAGAGGTGTGCCCTGTTTCTTTACCTTTCTCTACCCTTGGGGAGCCCAGACCTCCAGGAACATACAACCTGTCTCCAGGAGACACCTCCACCTTTCTGGCCCTCAAGAACCCTGCTTGGTCTTCCCTCACTGGTCCAAAGACCTGTGTTAAGTCATTCACCCCAGGTTGGGAAGCTAATTGTGATGATGACCCCATGTGTTCCCATATCCTGGGATCTTTGCATTCTGTCCTTGAATCCCAGCAGAACCAACACCATAAGTGAATGAAATGAATATCGGTGGAATTTGAGGCATCATGTCATGGCAGCTGGGAGGATTATTTTTGGACAGGGCCCCCTTTGAGTGTCCCTCAGAATGTACTACATAGGCAGCTGCCCAGCCCACTCAGCTTTCCCACATGTTTCAAGTGGTGAATGAGGCAAAAAAGAAAAGCTGGTGCTTTTAAGGGAGGGTGATAATACTGTTAAATAAATATTTAGCTTTTCTTTCCTGGATATGGCTAAATCCCAGCTCAGAGATCAGTTGGGTTGCTGATAAGAAGGATCCTTGCTTAATTCTCAGGAAGGATTGTGAATGAGGAATGAAAACATGAACAGAATTAGAAGTTTAATTATTTATAAGTCACTGAGTAGCCAGGGGTTATAATATCTCCATAAAGGGACGTCATGTTAGTCCAGGATTATTCTAGTCACCTCCTAGAAAGATTTACTGTTCGAAAATGATAGGCTGGAACGAGTTAGGGGCTTGTTTAGTTTGCTCTAATTGGAGCCAACTGTCGGGGTCCATAATGGCTTCCCTAATCTTTTAAAAGATCTGGATAAAAGATACTGTATTTTGAATTTGCTGCTTTGTCGAAAATGATGGTGGCATTTTTCCTGTTTGGGCTTCACCAGCAACTCAGTGGTAAAGAACCCACCTGCTAACACAGAGGATGTGTGTTCGATCCCTGGGTCAGGAAGATCCCCAGGAGAAGGAAATGGCAACCCTTTCAATATTTTAGCCTGTTTAACCACTGAAGTTGTGAAACATGAAATGATGGGTGTTAAGGTAGATAGTCTCCAAAGATAACCATCTACAGCCCTCCTGTCTCCCTCTGTGAATGCTTTTCTCATGTCAAGTCTGGACCGTTGAATCTCGGCTGACCTTGGAACTTGCCTTGACCAGTAGAACAATTCACAAATGATGTTCTGGGATTTTCGAGTTGAGAACCCTAAGAGAACCAGGAGCTCTCCTTCTCTTGGAGCCTTGCTGTGAGAGAGTTCAGACTAGACTATGGAATAGTGTGAGAGACCCTGAAGGATAGGGGGTACCTTACATACACCCAAGGTGAGCCCTCAGTCAAATGCAGCCACATGAATAGCCTCAGCTACACAACATGGAACAGAAGACTTGTGGGCTGGGACCAGCCAACTCACAACTCACAGAATTATGAGCAACAGGAAATTATTGCGTTACTTCCAAGTGCCGGGATGCCTTTTGACGTAGCACAGTAGTATCTAAGTCAGGGGTTGATCGTCCCAATTCTCTACAGTTTTCACTTCTTTTCTTGCACTTCACCTCTGGGACTTGCCTGGGCTGAATCACAGGTCCTTCACACCCCTGGGCTAGAAATGTCCAGCTGAGAGGGTATTGATGGGCTAGTGACCCTCCAGAAAAGCGTGCCTTTCTTGTGCCATCAAGCAGGATGTAGCCGAGTCTTTCCAATGGGCCTGAGGGATGTGAAAAAGAATTCATTCATTTGCATGTGTGAGGTTCAGACTGTGAGCTGCTCCATTATAAATAAATGAAGTATGCTTCATCTAGGTATTGTGCTGTAGCCTTCTGGTATGTGTGGCTTCTCAACCATAAACATAGTTCTTCCTATATGTTAGCAATACAGTGAGCCTTCATTTCTCTTTTTTCCCTTCTCTTCTCTCCTCAGCAGCACTGGAGAAAGGAAATGAGAATCAAGCCTCCTGCACATACTTCCAGACAGGACAGAGTTTTCCGATATATGTCCTTCTGAATGTCAGTTCTGTTACATGGAAAAGGACGATTTATGGGCACTCAGGTATAGGAAGAAAATGCTAATCAGAGGTTGGTTGGTTGGTTGGTTTATCTTTTGCTGGATTTTTCAGAGCCTTTGATATATTAACAAGCTTTGTGAATCTCTGGAAGTATTTGTTACTTTGGTTTCTTTACCTATTACCACCACAAGTTATCCCTTCATCTCAAAGAAAAGAGCATCTCTAGGGAAGAATATTTCATAGAATATTCTTTGGGCACTGTCCATTTGTAACAGGAGATTGTTGAAAACTGTTGGAAACTCAGTCATAAATTTTCATGAAGGAATGCAGATGTTATGATCAATTATCTCTTACACCAAGAGAACAGTGGAATTGATGTCCTGCCAGAATATCAGATGTACACCTTTTATGGAAATCAGTTCTTTTTCCATATGGAGAGGGGAGAGCAAAGGATGCTGAAACACATGCTTATTCCTCATTCTTTTTTTCAAATATCCTGCTCTATAGGAAAATGTTATAATGTTTTCACAGTCTGTCTTGTCACCTAGAATGTTTAGGTGTCACTTGACAGTGATAGTCATCCTGACCTTAGGCTCAGGATTCTCCTTTCAGACTTCTTCCCATGGTGAAAAGCAGGGAAACTTCAGAGTCTGCTTCCCTAGCTGATTCCCTAGCTCTGTGCTCTTTGAGCGATTGCTCCTGTCATCTTGAAAGTTCAACAATGACAAGCCCTTATGACCTGTGGTGCTGGCTCAGAGGTTATCCTGTAGCTGGCTAATCATGGCTGTGGTCTGATTTCTGACCCTCAGCTATAACCTGAGGTTGAATTCTGTCTTATGGTGATTATGGGTTCTGACCTAAATGGTAGCAAATCTATTCTATTCCTCAGATTTCCTCAGAATGGGATTTTGTAGACTGGTAGGAAGGCCCGATCACATTCAGCTATGTTAACCAAAAGGTGGAATTAAATTTTTCTTCAAGAGATGCTTCTGGAGGACAGCTAAACTGAATGAAATCCTATTGCTGCATTATCCAAAAACATTGCCCAATGCAAGATGGGATTGACCCAGTGGTATAGACTGCTTGAGCCTACATTTGTTCCTCACAGTTACAAGACACGTACTCATGACCTTCATCGGGGTGAAATAGATGCCCTTTAGATATCCTTAGGATGAGAACATGTAAAGTGTCTCTAGATTAATGGAACACAAGTACCCTGGAACTCTGAGTGCAAGGATGGTAAAACTGGACTGAAGGCCAGGCAGAGGGCTGAATTCAAATGACTTCCTTTACTTCTCTGCTGAGTTGATAACAATCCAGCCTGCAATGAAGGTCTGAAATGAGTCATTCATCCCACTTCATTGATTATAAGAAGATAAAGGAAGACAGAAAGGGATAAAATGGCCAAAGTGACAATCATGACAATGAGTGAAGTGGGATGCTCTAAAAAATTAGATCAGTGACTTCTTCCTCGATAAGGATTGAGTAAAAGAGTGCAAAAAGAAGAAAGGAATGGATACCCCAACATTCCTACCTTTTGGGGAGAGGGAGCTTGAGCTGAAAGTCAGTAGAAATATGATATGAAAGAGAATATCTCTTTTTTCAACACAAACACATTTTCTTAAAAAAATGCAAAGCCCTCCAAATTAGGTGAAACAGGAAACATCAATCTGTCAATTGAAATGCTATGTTATTTTATAAAAAGAAGCTAATAAAATTTGTCATTTTTACTGTAATGATGTTCCAAAGCATGCAGTCTGGCATAGGCTGTGACATAGCCTTAGGATTAGGAAATATTTAATTACTGATGATTCATAATTACTTCCGTTCAAAAACTTGACCCTTCCTGACACCATCTGGATGAATGGTATGACTGCGTGACTCAGTAAAGTCTGGCTAATGTGTCTTTAAAAAACAACTTTTTTTTTTCATTTTATTTTTTTATTAAAGGATAATTGCTTTACAGAATTTTGTTGTTTTCTGTCAAACCTCAACATAAACCAGACATAGGTATACATATGTCCCCTCCCTTTTGAACCTCCCTCCCATCTCCCTCCCCAGCCCACCCCTCTAGGTTGATACAGAGCCCCTGTTTGACTATATATTTTACATATGGTAATATAAGTTTACATGTTACTCTTTCCATATATCCCACCCTCTTCTCCACCCCTCCCCATGTCCATAAGTCTGTTCTCTATGTCTGTTTCTCCACTGCTGCCCTGTAAATAAATTCTTCAGTACCATTTTTCTAGATTCCATATATGTGCGTTAGAATATGATATTTATCTTTCTCTTTCTGACTCACTTCACTCTGTATAATAGATTCTAGGTTCATCCACCTTATCAGAACTGACTCAAACACATTCCTTTTTATGGCTGGGTAATATTCCATTGCGCATATGTTCCACAGCTTCTTTATCCATTCATCTGTCGATGGACATCTAGGTTGCTTACATGTTCTAGCTTTTGTAAACAGTGCTGCAATAAACAGTGGTATACATGTGTCTTTTTCAGTTTTGGTTTCCTCGGGGTATATACCTAGGAGTGGGATTGCTGAGTCATAATGGTGGTTTTATTCCTAGTTTTATTTAAGGAATTTCCATACTGTCTTCCCTAGTGGCTGTATCAATTTATATTCCCACCAACAGTGCAAGAGCATGCCCTTTTCTCCACACCTTCTCCAGTATTTGTTGTTTGTAGACTTTTTGATGATGGCCATTCTGACCGGTGTGAGGTGATGCCTCATTGTGGTTTTGATTTGCATTTCTCTAATAATGAGCGACTGAACTAACTAACTAATAATGAGCAACGTTGAGCATATTTTCATGGGTTTGTTAGCTGTCTGTAGGTCTTTGGAGAAATGTCTGTTTAGGTCTTTTTCCCCCTTTTTCATTGAGTTGTTTGGTTTTCTGGTATTGAGTTGTATGAGCTGCTTGTATATTTGGAAAGTAATCCTTTGTCAGTTGTTTCAGTTGCTATTATTTTCTCCCATTCTGAGGGTTGTCTTTTCACCGTGCTTATAGTTTCCTTTGCTGTACAAAAGTGTCTCAGTTTAATCAGGTCCCACTTGTTTACTTTTGTTTTTATTTCCATTACTCTAGGAGGTGGGTCGTAGAGGATCTTGCTTTGATTTATGTCATCAAGTGTTCTGCCTATGTTTTCCTCTAAGAGTTTTAGTTTTGGTCTTACATTTATACCTTTAATCCATTTTGAGTTTATCTTTGTATATGGTGTTAGGAAGTGTTCTAATTTCATTCTTTTACATGTAGCTGTCCAGTTTTCCCAGCACCATTTATTGAAGAGGCTGTCTTTGCCCTATTGTATATTCTTGCCTCCTTTGTCAAAAATAAGGTATCCATAAGTGTATGGGTTTATTTCTGGGCTTTCTGTCTTGTTCCATTGGTCTATATTACTGTTTTTGTGCCAGTACCATACCATCTTAATGACTGTAGCTTTGTAGTATAATCTGAAGTCAGAAAGGTTGATTCCTCCAGTTCCATTCTTCTTTCTCAAAACTGCTTTGGCTATTCAGGGTCTTTTGTGTTTCCATATGAATTGTGAAGATTTTTGTTCTAGTTCTGTAAAAAATGCCATTGGCAATTTGATAGGGATCACACTGAATCTGTAGATTGCATTTTGTAGTAGAGTCATTTTCACAATACTGATTCTTCCTGCCCAGAAACATGGAATCTCTCTCCATATGTTTATGTTGCCTTTGATTTCTTTCATCAGTGTCTTATAATTTTCTGTGTACAGTTCTTTTATCTCCTTAGGTAAGTTTATTCCTAGATATTTAATTCTTTTTGTTGCAGTGGTGAATGGGATTGATTTCTTAATTTCTCTTTCTGCTTTTTCATTGTTAGTGTATAGAAATGCAAGTGATTTCTGTGTACTGATTTTGTATTCTGCAACTTTGCTAAATTCACTGATTAGCTCTAGTAATTTTCTGATAGTATCTTTAGGGTTTTCTATGTACAGTAGCATGTCATCTGCAAACAGTGAGAGCTTTACTTCTTTTCTGATCTGGATTCCTTTTACTTCTTTTTCTTCTCTGATTGCTATAGCTAGGACTTCCAAAACTATGTTGAATAATAGTGGTGAAAGGGGACACCCATGTCTTGTTCCTGATCTTAGGGGGAATGATTTCATTTTTTCACCATTGAGAATAATGTTTGCTGTAGGCTTGTCATATATGGCCTTTACTATGTTGAGGTAGGTTTCTTCTATGCCCATTTTTTGAAGAGTTTTCATCATAAATGGGTGTTGGATTTTGTCAAAGTCTTTTTCTACATCTATTGAGATGATCATATGGCTCTTATCTTTCAATTGGTTGATATGGTGTATCACATTGATTGATTTGCATATGTTGAAGAATACTTACATCCCTGGAATAAACCCAACTTGATCATAGTGTTTGAGCTTTTTGATATGTTGCTGAATTCTGTTTGCTCATATTTTGTTGAGGATTTTTGCATCTATGTTCACCAGTGATATTGGCCTATAGTTTTCTTTTTTGTGTTGCCTTCGTCTGGTTTTTGTATCAATGATGGTGGCCTCATAGAATGAGTTTGGAAGTGTTCCTTCCTCTGCAATTGTTTGAAAGAGTTTTAGAAGGATAGGCATTATCTCTTCTCTAAATGTTTGATAGAATTCTTCTGTGAAGCCATCTGGTCCTGGGAGTTTGTTTTTTGGAAGATGCTTGATCACAGATTCAATTTCAGTGTTTGTCATTGGGTTGCTCATAATTTCTATTTCTTCCTGGTTAAGCCTTGGAAGATTGAACTTTTCTAAGAATCTGTCCATTTCTTCCAGGTTATCCATTTTATTGCCATATAGTTGTTCATAATAGTCTCTTATACTCCTTTGTATTTCTGCATTGTCTTTTGTAACCTCTACTTTTTCATTTCTAATTTTGTTGATTTGATTCTTCTCTCTTTTTTTTTCTTGATGAATCTGGCTAAAGGTTTGTCAATTTTATCTTCTCAAAGAACCAGCTTTTAGTTTTATTAATCTTAATTATTTTTTTCATTTCTTTTCATTTCTGCTCAGATTTTTCTGATTTCTTTCCTTCTACTAATTGTGGCTTGTTTTTGTTTTTGTTTTTTAATGTGTCTTTTGAGAGGTGTTTATCATCTGGTAGTCTGCTTGTGAATGGCACATATTCATTTCAACTAAAAGAGAATGTAGACACATCAAAACTGAAAAGCTCAGAAGCACAAAAGCTCAAATGCCTTGATACTTCATGGTGTGTTATGAAGATATTAAACAGCCTGTTGAGGAGATGTAAAAGGAAGTGGAAGAAATGAAATGTATGTGTAATGACTGAGCATACAGGAAAAAGAATGAAACCTGACTTAAAGATTGATTAGATAGTGCTTTCAAGGGTTTGGACTAGCAGGTGAGCCAAAGATAGGCATTTTCTTTTACTACCCATGTAATATTTTCAACATTTCACAGCATGCAAACCACACAAAACTCCTGAGAGAGAGAGAGGTATTACCTTGGTCATTTTGCAGAGAGGGATAGGACTCAGGTTAAAATGACTTGTTTATGGTTGCTCAGCCCAGTATGTCAGAATTTAAACCCATTGTTCTTCGCACTGTTTCATACCTAGCTTGGTCTTTCCATATAGTCAATTTACTACCATGTCTCCTTGGTACTACCATGTCTCCACTCCTACCTGCCCCCCACCCCCACCACCCCATTTAAAAAAATGACCTAGAGCTGGGAGAGGATTGCAATCAATGGAAATCAGGAACAAGTCTACAGAGAGCTTTCTCACCCAGCCTGTCTTAGGATCTTCCACTCTCAGCCAGGACATGGGGAGTATTTCCTGCCAGTCTCAGTGGATGGAGATAAGCCATAGTTAACTGAGGTGCAGTGAAAGTCCTAGCACTTCTGATACTTTTTTAGAAAGCTGAGCTTAACAGGCAGAAAGGAAGAGTGTAAAATCAACTCTTTCAGCTTTGTATTTGCAGTTTAAAGTCGGTCACACAGAAGGCCTTGTGGGTGTAAAGTTAATCTTATTTAGTATCTTTTCTATGATTTGGGATCAGTGAGAGGTGAACAGAACCACTTGTAATTTTTTTTCAGGGGCATCAGATTTTGCTGGAGACACAAGAAGGGCAATATATTCTTTTTGAAGCTTCAATTTCAAAACCTATTGTAATGAAGTAAAGCTAAAAACAAGCTCTCCTCATTTTGTGAAATTTTCTTGAATGGGATTGAAGGGCTTGTTGCAAACAGCATATTTTGCCTTGGCAGGGAGTGGAATGAGATGTCTACTGGGAAAGGCAAAGATGTATAGTATTTTGTAAGAGGTGTTGATAATAATGTAGGTTGAACCATCCTCTCAGTGGATCAGATTCCAGCTTCAGATAATCCACATTGCTGATTTATGTTTTTTTAAGTATAAAACATTTGAAATAGAAAACTTAAGAGTAATGCAATGAACTATGTAACCATTGCTCACCTCTATCATATTCTATCACTTTGCAATATTTGTTTCAGTATAATTTAAAATAAGTGAAGCATGATAGATACAGGGGAAGCCCCCTGTTACCCATCTCCCCTCTATGGTTCCCATCCTCCTTTTCTTCAAAATATAGGTATACAAATATAGACATTCATTTCCATTGTGTTTTTAATTTTTTAGTTAGCATTTTAACCAAATAACACACAGAGAGGAGAGCAAATCATAAGTGACATATAAGGATAGATAATATGCATATAATGATTATGTCCATCTCGATTGATGTTTTTGCTACCTCAATCAAGGTATGGACTTTTACCAGGACTCTAGAAACCTCTCTTGGGTGCCCTCATAATTATTCTCTCCTCTGAAACTAGTTACTATCCTAACCCTTATGATCATCAATTAACTTTGCCTTTTTTTTTTTTTTTGAACTTTTTTGAATGGAATCATGTACTATTTTGTGGGAGACTTCTTAGGCTCCGTATTGTTTGTGAAATTGGTATGTGTTGCTGCATATTACCAGTTCATTCTTTTCACTGCTGTATGGTGAATTTTACAAATAAGAGTTTACTTAACCTATTGTACAGTTGATGGATATTTGGGGGTTTTGGCTCTTATGAACACTGATGCCAAGACCAGAGATGACAGTAGGTAAGGCAAGAAAGGCGTTTGGGGTGCAAAATTTAAGGAAGCACTCACTGGTCAAGATCACACTGGCACTTTTCTGACCCTGGGAGTGAGTGAGCACTAGGCACCTTCCCTTACTTCCCCCTACTCCTGGTACTGGCCAAGAACACCTTTACCTGTGTCTTTGTCTATAGGATAATCCTAGGAATGGAACTGATAGATCACAGGATCCATGAATGAGCAATTTGCAGCAACATGAATGGGCTTAGAAAGTGTCGCGCTGAGTGAAGTCAGTCAGACAATGAAGGAGAAATATTGTGTGACATCCCCTATATGTGGACTCTAAAAAGAAATGACACAAATGAACGTACTTACAAAACAGAAGGAGACTGGGACTTAAAAAATGAACTTATGGTTGCCAGGGGAAAGGATTGGGGGAAGGGATAGTTAGGAAGTTTGGGATGGACATGTACACACTCTTGTATTTAAAATGGATAACCAACAAGGACCTACTGTATAGTGCATGAAACTCAATGTTTTGTGGCAGCCTGGAAGGGAGGGGCGTTGGGGGAGCACGGATATTTGTATATGTATGGCTAAGTCCCTCACTGTTCGCCTCAGACTATCACAACATTGTTAATGGGCTATACCCCAATACAAAAGAAACAGTTATAAAACAAATAAAGATACTGCCAAACAGTTTCCCAGAGTGATTAAACTAATTTCACACTTAACAGTGTAGAGTTCTAGATGCCCCACATCTTTGCAGCAGTTGATATTGTTAAGGGGTTTTTGTTGTTGTCCATTGATCATTTAAATATGCTTTCTGAGGTACCTAAGTCTTTTTCCTTATTATTAATTTAGTTACCTGTTTTTCTTTTTTTCTTGTTCACTTGTAGGAATTTATTTATTGTAGATTCTTTGGCTGTATATGCATTTTAAAGGCTTCCTTCTCTTTCTGGCTTGACTTTTCATTCCTTAATGGCTTATTTTGATAAACAGGAATTTTATATTTTTAATTCCAATTTACCAATCTTTTATTTACAGTTAGTGTCTTTTCCTCCCATTTAGGAAATTTCTGCCTAACTGAAATTCATGAAGATACTCTGTTATCTTCTAAAACTTTTACTCTTCTTTAAAAAAAAAAAAAAAACTGTCTGGCTGCACTGGGTCTCAGCTGCAGCATGCAGGATCTTTGTGGCATGCTGGCTTCTCTAGTTGTGGTGATGGGCTCTGGTGCGAGCCGGATAGTACTTGTGTGTGGGTTTAGTTACCCCAAGGTATTTGGGGTCTTAACAGCCCCAACAGGGATTCAACCCACCTCCCCTGGATTGGAAGGTGGAATTCTAACCAGTGGACCACTATGGTGAAGTAGAGTTGACTTACAATGCTGTGTTAGTTTTAGGTGTACAGCCAGAGCAATTCAGTTATGTTGATGATCAGTCGCTGAGTCATGTCCAACTCTTTGCGACCCCATAGACAGCAGCATACCAGGCTTTTCTGTCCTTCACTATCTCCCAGAATTTTGTCAAACTTATGTCCATTGAGTCAGTGATACCATCCAACCATCTCATCTTCTGTCATCCCCCTTCTCCTCCTGTCCTCAATTTTCCCCAGTAGCAGGGACTTTTCCAATGAGTCAGCTCTTCACATCAGTGGCCAAAGTATTGGAGCTTCAGTTTCAGCATCAGTCCTTCCAGTGAATATTCAGGACTGATTTCCTTTAGGATGGACTGGTTGGATCTCCTTGTAGTCCAAGGGACTCTCAAGAGTCTTCTCCAACACCACAGTTCAAAAGCATCAATTCTTCGGTGCTCAGCTTTCTTTATAGTCCAACTCTCACGTCCACACATGACTACTGGAAAAACCATAGCTTTGACGATAAGGACCTTTGCTGACAAAGTAATGTCTCTGCTTTTTAATATGCTGTCTAGGTTTTTTCATTACTTTTCTTTCAAGGAGCAAGTGTTTTTTAATTTCATGGCTGCAGTCACTGTCCACAGTGATTTTGGAGCCCAAGAATATAAAATCTGTCACTGTTTCCATTGTTTCCCCATCTATTTACCATGAAGTGATGGGACCAGATACCTTGATCTTAGTTTTTTGAATGTTGTTTTAATATGCATATTTTTTTCATTTTCTGTTTCATTATAGGTTCTTACAAGACACTGAATATTGTTTACTGTGCTGTGTAGTAGGACCTTGTTGTTTATCTTTATTATATATAAGTAGTTTGTGTTGGTCAATCCCCAACTCCTAATTTATCCCTTCCCCACTATTTTCCATTTTGGTAACCAGTAGTTTTTTATGTCTGTGAGTCTGTTTCTGTTTTGTAAATAAGTTCATTTGTGTTTTAGATTTCACGTATAAGTGACATCATATGATGTTTCTCTGATTTACTTCACTTAGCAGAATCTCTAGGTCCATCCATGATATTGCAAATGGCATAGTTTCATTTTTTATGCCTGAGTAATATTCCATTATATAAATATGCCACAGTTTCTTTATTCATTCATCTGTTGATGGTCATTTAGTTACTTCCATGTTTTGATTATTATAAATTGTGCTGCAGTGAACATTGGGGTGCATCTATCTTTTCGAATTATTATTTTTCCTGGACAAAATCCCAGGTGTGGGATTGCTGGATCATACGCTAACTCTATTTTTAGTTTTTTGAGGAATCTCCATACTGTTTTCTATAGTGACTGCAGCAGTTTACATTCCAACAGCTGTGTAGGAGGATTCCTTTTTTCACATTCTTGCCAACATTTATCGTAAAATTCTTATTCTTTTAATATTTATATCTAGAATCCACGTGAGGTTAAATTTTGTGAAGGAGTTAAAGCTTATTTTCTCCCCATATGTTAGCCAATTGCTTTAGCATAATTTATTGAAGAGATAAACCTTTCCCCATTGTGTTACAGTGCCATGCTTGTCATAAATTAGGATATGTTTTTAGATATTATGTTTAGCTTAATTGCTCTGTATGTATGTATGTCTTCCTTTGTACCAACAAAAGAAGTTTACATTTTTATATTCAATTTTTATGATTTATATTTTTCTCTCACCTAATTGCAATGGCTAGGCTATTCAGTATAATTCTGAGTAGAAGTTATAAGAATTGGCATCTTTGTGTTACCCTAATATTAGGTAGAAATTATTCAGTATTTCAAAGTTAGGTATCTTATTATCTGTAGGTCTTCCTTAGATGCTCTATTAAGTTGAGAAATTTGCTTCCAAGTTTGTGAGTACTTTTACCACAAATGGGTAGTAAAACTGTGTCAAATGTTGTTCTATATCTAGTATAATGATTATATAATTATTCTCCTTTAGTATGTTACTCTGATGACTTGTGTTCTTTGAGTCTCAAAAGTAAGTCATTCTTGGATTCCTGAAATTAATCCCATTCATTTGTGACATATTATCCTTTTTATTTATGTTTATATTCTATTTGTTAATATCATTATTATTGAGTCTGTGCTCATAAAGAACATGGTTTCCAATATGATTTTGGGATCTCAATGTCAGCACTATGTAAGCCTCATAGAATGAGTTGGCTGGTTTTGTATACTCCTCCATTTTCTAAAAGAGTGGTCTGAAATTGATATTTCTTTCTTAAATGTTTGATAGTATTCACCAGTGAAACCATCTTGGAGTGATATTTTCTTTGTGGAGAAATTTTTAATTACAATTTAATTTCTTTAATGAATATAGATATACTTACCTTGCTCTTGTTCCAGTTTTTGTAAGTTTTTCCAAGGAATTTATGCACTTAATGTATGTGGCATAAAATTGTTCATAATTTTTCCTTTTAATGGCCATAATATGTTTTTTAGTTTATGTGGTGATGTTTTCTCATTAATTCTTGATATTTAGAATTTGTAGTTTCTTTTTTTTCATTCAATCTTGCTAGAAATTTTTCTGTTTTTTTTTTTTTTTCAAAATAGAAATAGTCTGACATTAGTCATTTTCACTGTTTATTGTTTTCTATTTTATTGATCTGTTGTCATTTTGACTTTTTTGGTCTTTTACTTGTGGGTCCAATTTACTCTTCTATACCCCCTTAAAGAATAAGCATGGATAATTTATTGTGGCCTTTAAGTTAAAATTGCCTTACAAGTACTACTTTAGCTGTATCCTTCAATTTCATTGATTTTTATCTGTGCTATATCCACTCTGCATCTAAGCCCATAGAAATAATTCTTCATCTTAGAATTCCCATTTTGGAAAAGGCCCCTTCATATAGTTTCATGTGTCTGTTGAAATTATCTATCTGTTCATGCATGTCATCCACATCAGTACAGTTCAGTTCAGTTGCTCAGTCGTGTCTGACTCTTTGCGACCCCATGAATCGCAGTATGCCAGGCCTCCCTGTCCATCACCATCTCTTGGAGTTCACTCAAACTCATGTCCATCGAGTCGGTGATGCCATCCAGCCATCTCATCCTCTGTTGTCCCCTTCTCCTCCTGCCCCCAATCCCTCCCAGCATCAGAGTCTTTTCCAATAAGTCAACTCTTCGCATGAGGTGGCCAAAGCATTGAGTTTCAGCTTCAGCATCAGTCCTTCCAATGAACACCCAGGACTGATCTCCTTTAGGCTGGACTGGTTGGATCTCCTGCAGTCCAAGGGACTCTCAAGAGTCTTCTCCAACACCACAGTTCAAAAGCATCAATTCTTTCGCACTCAGCTTTCTTCACAGTCCAACTCTTATATCCATACTTGACCACAGGAAAAACCAGTGGCCTTGACTAGATGGACTTTTGTTGGCAAAGTAATATCTCTGCCTTTCAATATGCTATCTACCATACCTCACACTAAATTCTATAAGATATTCATATTTATTTTTAAGTCTCTGTCTTGATAAAAAACAGATCCTAGCAAGCCAGGCCTATTGTATAACTCCTGAAGTGAGAGAAACACCACAGGAAACTCTAAGATGCAAGTGAGTTTCTCTAGTTACTGTCTGCATCCTAAGTAGAATGAAAGCTCCAGTAATGTTTTGTAGTTCAGTTTCATTCAACTTATTCTTAGGATAGTAATGTTAGTCTGGATATTATGAGGAATTGGCTCTCACACTTATGGAGACTGTTAAGTTCTATGCTCTGCCATCTGCAACCTGGAGACCCAAGAAAGCCAGTTGCTGATGTTGTTGTTCAGTTGCTAAGTCAAGTTCGACTCTGTGATCCCAAGGGCTGCAGCATGCAAGGCTCTTCTGTCCTCCGCTATCTCCCAGAGTTTGCTCAAATTCATGTCCATTGAGTCAGTGATACTGTCTAACCATCTCATCCTCTGCTGCCCACTTCTTTCACTTTCAATCTTTCCCAGCATCAGTCTTTTCCAATTAGTTGGCTCTTCACATCAAGTGGAAGAAAGCCAGTGGTCTAATTTAAATTCTAATTAAAGAAGTTCAAGCACAGTGTCTGAGAACCAGCAAAGATGATGGTGTAAATCCTAATCTGAGGGCAGGAGAAGACAAGTTTCAGCTCAAGCAATGAGTAAGAAAAAAAAGTGACAGTCTCAGTGTTGTCTGACTCTTTGTGACACCTTGGAATTCTCCAGGCCAGAATACTGAAGTGGGTAGCCTTTCCTCCTCTAGGAGATCTTCCAACCCAGGGATTGAACCCAGTCTCCCACATTGAAGGCGGATTCTTTACCAACTGAGCTTATCAGGAGAGCCCTAAAAGTAGGGGCAAATTCCCCTCTCCCCCACCTTTTGTTATATTCAGGCCCAAAATTAATTGCACGATGTGCACCCACATTCTGGAGAGCAATCTTCTTTACTAAGTGCACCAATTCAAATAATAATCTCATCCAGAGACACCCTCACAGACACACCCAGAAATCTGGGCATCCTGTGGACAATCAAGTTGGTACATAAGAATTAAAGATTGTAAAATTTAAAAAATAAAAACTAAAAAAAAAAAAAAAATGAACCATCACAGTGTTTTATAATTTTCCCCTTTTATATAAATATTGTTATTTTATAAATTTTATTTTCTAATTGTTGCTGGTTCATAGAAATACAGTGATTTTAAACTTGTAATCTTGAATTTAGCAATGTTTTCTAAATTTAATTATTAATTTTAAAATTCCAGTAAGTCTAATAGGTTCTTTGGAGTTTTCTGTGAACACAGTCATATTATTTGCAAATAAGAACTTTTTCATTTATTTACATCCTTAAACTTTTTTTTGTTTCTGTTTTTTTTTTTTTTTTTCTCTATTGCACTGGTCAAACTACTTCAGTATAGTGTCCATTAGCAGTTGTCAAAGCAGGTGTCATTGTCTCATTTGTGATTTTACAGAAAAAGCTTCAGTATTTCAACTTGAAGTGTAAATTTTGCTAAAATGTCTTCTTTCTTCTTTCTACTTCATCTGTCAAGTTAAAAAATTATTTTCTGTTTTTAGCTTGGTAAAGCTTTTTCCATGAATGTTTTTATAATTTTATCAAATGTCTTTTCTGCATTGCCTGAAAAGATTATATATTCTTTTCCTTTGGTTGTTATTGTGGTGACATTTATTAATATTGATTATTGCTCTTGACTTCCATTTTCTAATACTTTGTTAAGAAGTTTTGTCTTTGTTTGTAAGTAATACTGATTTTCAACTTTACTTTCTTGTAACATCTTTATTAGTTTTGGTATCACAATTATCATATCCCAGTAGACCAAATTGGAGAGGGTTCCCTTTTCCTATACTCTGAGAGTTCTAATTAGATTGCAACTATTCTATAAAAAGATTAGTTTCCTATTAGGGCTGCCTTAAAAAACGATTACAAAATGGGAGGCTTGAAACGACAGAAATGACTCTCTCATAGTTCTGGAGGCAAGACGCAAATTAGTGTTGGCAAGGCCATGCTATCTCTGAAGTTTACAGGAGAGAATTCTTCCCTGCCTCTTCCTACCTCCTGGGTAATAGTTGGCATTCCTTGCCTTAGGGAAACATCACCCCAACATCTCCATTTTCACATGGCAGTCTCTGTATGTCAGGGCCTCTCTCTTCTTCTTATGAAAATACCAGTTGTATTTAATTTAGGGCCTACCCTAATGCAGTGTGATCTGATCTTAACTAATTAAATCTACAGTGAACCTATTTCCAAATAAGATCCCATTCTGAAGTTCTGAGAGGACAAAAATTTTGGAGGGCTACATTTCAACCTAGTACAATAAATATTTTGAGAAATTCACACTTGGAATTCAAACTCTTGGCCAAGAGTTTCTCTGTGGGGAAAGTCTTTATTTTGAGTTCAAATTATTCAGTTAAAATTTTCAGGTTTTTTTTTTGGTCTCAGTGTTGGTAAGTAGTTTAATAGGCTTTGTCTTTTTTATTTAAATTTTCTGTTTTTGATATAAAGTTGTTCATTATATTCTATGAACTTAACAACATCAATGTAGGATCTGTAGTGATTTTTTTTTTTTTTCTGTTTCCTTGACCCCCTGGAGAAGGAAATGGCAACCCACTCTAGTATTCTCATCTGGAGAATTTCATGGACAGAGGAGCTTGACAGGTTACAGTCCATGGGGCTGCACAGAGTCAGACACGACTGAGCGACTATCACTCACTCACTTCCTTGACTAGTCTTGCTAGGTGTTTATCATTTTCTCAGCCTTTGAAAAAAACAAACTTTTAATAGTGTCAAATTTCTCTACTGTAAGTTTTGAATTAATTTCTGCTCTTTATTATTTCCTTCTTTTTATTTTTGTCTGGGTGTCATTTGCCATTCATTTTCCTTTTTAAAAAGTTTTAACTGGAATACAGTTGATTTACAATGTTGTATTAGTTGTACAGCAAAGTAAATTAGTTACACATATATTCACTTTTTAAGCTTTTTTCCTTATAGGCCATTACAGGGTATTGAGTAGAATTCTCCTGTGTTATAAAGTAGGTCCTTATTAGTTATCTATTTATATGTAATAGTGTGTATATGTCAATCCCAATCTCCCAGTTTACCCCTCCCCACCTTATACCCTGGTAATCACAAGTTTGTTTTCTACATCTGTAACTCTATTTCTGCTTTGTAGATAAGTTCATTGGTATCCACTTTTTATGTTTCCACATATAGGAAATGGCATTTGATGCTTGTGATATTTAGTGATGTCTCATGTGATATTGGTATTTCTCTGTCTGACTTGCTTCACCAGAGTATGACAATCTCTAGGTCCATCCATGTTGCTGCAAATGGCATTATTTTATTCTTTTCTGTGGCTGAGTAATATTCCATTGTCTGTGTAAAGACAATTTACATTCCCATAGTGTAAGACAGTTCTCTTTCTTCATTGCCATTTATTTCATAGCTTCTTGAGATAATTGATTTTCAATCCGGCTCTGTATCTTTTCTTTTAAGCAGATCTTTAGTTAAATCCCATAAATTTTCATGATTATTCAGTTCATAGTATTTTGTAATTTTTGTTGTCATTATTTTGATCCATTGGTTATTTAGGAGTGTGATGGATAATTATAAACATTTTGGAGTTTTCTAATTATCTTCCTTACTGTTACTGATTTCTAGCTTAATTGTCAGAGAACATGTTCAAGATAATTTTAGTGCTTTGAAACTTGCTGAAACTGCTTTATGGCCCAGTTTATGGTCTATTATATTAAATATTATAGATGTTCTTTGAAGAAATATTGACAATCTTTAGGTTAATACAGCAGAAATTAGAATTTACAGATATTAACTACTGAAGAATTACAGAAGTTAAACAAATGATTTATCTCTCTCTATAAGGTTAAATTTGCTAATTATGTTAAAAAATTCTTCTATGTCAACTATACCTCAATTTAAAAATAGAAATAAAATAAAAACTAGTTTTGGGGCAAATTTTTAAAAATCTACATATCTAGTGATTTTATCTATTTTTAAAATGTTATGATAGATGTTAAAATCTCTATAATTAAAATTGTTATGTTTTCATTTATGTTTGATAAATTTCATAATTCTAAAATATCCCTTTAAACCTCAACTAAAACTTTAAGTCTACTTTATCTGATTTTTATATCAATCCATTGGCCTTCTTTCTGTTAGTGTTTTCATTACGTAGCTTTCCATTCTTTTTATATGTTCAAATTTTTTTCTTTTTGGTTGTTCTTTTCAGATCTGTCTCTTGGAAGCAACAAGTAATTGTTCTTGGCTTTTTATTCAATTTGACATTTTTTACCTTTTAATTTAATTATTTGGGTTGTTTACTATTAATGCAAATACCTAGAGTATTTTTGTAACCACTATTAAATATTTTCAGTGTCAGTCATCATTATTTCTTTTTTATTCAACTAAACATTTTCATTGCTTTTATTTTCCTATTCTAGTTAGCTTACAAGCTATACTTTTATTACTGTTTTAGTGCCAACCCTAGTGATCAGAATATCTTTATTTCACTTCTTATAATCTGTCAGTTTTTACTGTTATGAACATGATTACAATGAACATAATATAAAAACTTGAAATAATTTTTTTCTAGAGAATAATCTGGAAGAGGCACCCTGGGATTTAGGTTGAACTTGCACTGAATTTATGAATAATTTGGAAAGCAGTGGCATTTCAAAGACATTAAATCCTATCATTTATGGGGATTTTGTTTTACACGCTTTTCTAATATTTTGCAGTCTCCTTCATAACAGTCTTGCATGTCCTTGATTCCTCTAATTCTAGATATTTCATACCTTTTGGTAGAGTTGTAATATATTTTATTATATTAACTTTAATAATTCCAAGTATTCAATAAGATCAATTATTTTTACATATTGTATAAATTTGTGTATTAGTTATTTTTGTGGTCTTGGTTGATTTTGCATCCAGTTACCTTGATACACTCTCAGAAATGAATTTGCCATTTCACTTCCCTGGTGGAATAAGACAGACTCGGTGTAAACAATAAACAAATGCTGTTCTTTCCTCCTCTCTCTTCCTTTTCTTCTCTCCCCCTCTCTCCCTCTTTCCCTCTTCCCGTCTTCCACTCTCTCTTACAAAAACCAGTAGGATGAACATGGTTATGCATATAGCTCTTTCGTGTTTTGGAATACATCCTTAGGACAGACTTCCACAACTGTAATACCTGAGTTAAAGAATATCAACTTTTTATGGCTTTTGAAATATATTTCCAAATTGTCTTCCCAATGACAAAATCTTAAAATCTTGAGATCCCAACTTTCTACAACTGGTGTACTAGCCACTAATGCACACTCCTTTCTGTGACACTCAGGCTTTAGTCTGTTTAGACTGTTTTTCTTTGACCCCTATTTCAGCTACTTGGGCTTCCCAGATAGCTCAACTGGTAAAGAGTCTGCCTGCAATGAGGGACACCTGGGTTCGATCCCTGGGTTGGGAAGATTCCCCTGGAGAAGGGAAAGGCAACCCACTCCAGTACTCTGGCCTGGAGAATTCCATGGACTGTATAGTTCAGTTCAGTTCAGTCACTCAGTCGTGTCTGACTCTTTGCAACCCCATGAATCATAGCACGCCAGGCCTCCCTGTCCATCACCAACTCCCGGAGTTCACTCAGACTCATGTCCATTGAGTCAGTGATGCCATCCAGCCATCTCATCCTCTGTCGTCCCCTTCTCCTCCTGCCCCCAATCCCTCCCAGCATCAGAGTCTTTTCCAATGAGTCAACTCTTCGCATGAGGTGGCCAAAGTACTGAAGTTTCAGCTTTAGCATCATTCCTTCCAAAGAAATCCCAGGGCTGATGGCCTTCAGAATGGACTGGTTGGATCTTCTTGCAGTCCAAGGGACTCTCAAGAGTCTTCTCCAACACCACAGTTCAAAAGCATCAATTCTTCAGCACTCAGCTTTCTTCACAGTCCAACTCTCACATCCATACCTGACCACTGGAAAAACCATAGCCTAGACAGACCTTTGTTGGCAAAGTAATGTCTCTGCTTTTGAATATGCTGTCTAGGTTGGTCATAATTTTTCTTCCAAGGAGTAAGAGTCTTTTAATTTCATGGCTGCAGTCATCATCTGCAGTGATTTTGGAGCCCCCCCAAAATAAAGTCTGACACTGTTTCCACTGTTTCCCCATCTATTTCCCATGAAGTGATGGGACCAGATGCCATGATCTTCATTTTCTGAATGTTGAGGTTTAAGCCAACTTTTTCACTCTCCTCTTTCACTTTCATCAAGAGGCTTTTTAGTTCTTCTTCACTTTCTGCCATAAAGGTGGTGTCATCTGCATATCTGAGGTTACTGATATTTCTCCTGGCAATCTTGATTCCAGCTTGTGCTTCTTCCAGGCTGTATAGTTCAGGGGGTCACAAAGAGTCAGACATAACTGAGTGACTTTCACTTCACTTTCAGCTACTCAGTCTCTTTTCACTGAACTTCAATAACCTCCAGAACAAATATGAGCCTCTGAATGATGACCAGCTTGAGGACACAGGAAACGTATAGAATCTGGAATCATACAGTATGTGTGTTCTAAGTCACTTCAGTTGTGTCCTACTCTTTGCAGCCCCATGGACTATAGCCCCCCAGGCTCCTCTGTCCATGGGGATTCGCAGGCAAGAATACTGGAGTGAGTTGCCATGCCCTCCTCCAGGGATCTTCCTGACCCAAGGATCAAATCCCCATCTCTTATGTCTCCTGCGTGGGCAGGTGGACTCTTTACCACTAGCTGCCACCTGAGAAGCCCCAAGATCAAACAGCTGTTATTTAGTCACTAAATCATGTCCAACTCTTTGAGACCACATGGACTCTAGCCTGCCAGGATCCTCCATCTGTAGACCTGGGTTCAAGTCTCAACTCCATCATTTCTTGGCTCCGTTATCTTCATCATCATCAGTTCAGTCACTCAGTCTTCTGACTCTTTGCGACCCCATAGACTGCAGCACACCAGACCTCCCTGTCCATCACCAATTCCCAGAGCTTGCTCGTACTCATGTGCATTGAGTCGGTGATGCCATCCAACCATCTCATTCTCTGTTGTCTTCTTCTCCTCCTGCCCTCAGTCTTTCCCAGCATCACGGTCTTTTCCAGTGCATCAGGTGGCCAAAGTAATGGAGCTTCAACTTCAGCATCAGTCCTTCCCATGAGTATTCAGGGCTGATTTCCTTTAGGATTGACTGGTTTGATCTCTGTAATCTTGGACATGTTATTTAAATTCTCTGATCCTTGATTTTCTTATTTGTATAAAGGGAAACTACTGACTATCTCACAATATTGCTGTAAATTATTTGAGACAATATATGCAAGTGCCTCTCTAGGGCCTGAAAGTCTATGCTGTTTTTCTAATGCCAGTGAAAATTTAAAGCTTAAGGGAGATGTTCTATCTTGTCAGTTATTGTTGTTAATGCTTTAGTGAATTAAGCACATTTTAGACAAAATAGACATAACTGGGTCCACTACTGAAGAAGCACTAGCATAGAGGCCTGGGTATTTTTTGTGGCATCTGAGCAGAAGATTTTGCTGGATGGACATTATTGATGGACTATAGCATCACTTGAGCCAAATTACCAAATGCATGTTTCTTTCTTTTTAAAATAGACTTATTTTTCTTTTATTATCCAACTTTTAATTTAAAAAAATACTTTATAGTTTTAGAGCAGTTTTAGGTTCACAGAAAAGAGAGGCAGGAAGTACAGGGAGTTCTCTTATACCTGTTGCCTCTGACATGCATAATCTTCCCCTTTATTAGCATTCCCCCACCAGAGTGGTATATTTGTTACAAACTGATGAACCTACATTGTCGCTTCACAGTCACCCAAAGTCTATGGTGTATCTTTGGGGTCATTCTTGATGTTGTACATTTTAAGGATTTGGACCAAGGATGATGATATATATGTATAATTATGGTGTCACACAGTATTTTCTGCTGTATAAATCCTTTATTCTCTGCCTAGTCACCCTTTCCACTACTGCCACCCACCCCAAACCCTGATAACCACTGATCTTTTTACTCTTGCCATAGTTTTCCTTATTATATAATGCTGTATAGCCAGAATCATGTAATATGTAGCCCTTAAAATTGGCTTCTTTCACTCAGTAATATGCATTTAAGTTTTCTTCAAGTCTTTCCCTGGTCTGACAACTCACTTCTTTGCAGTACTGGATAATATTCCATTGTCTGAAGGTACCGTAGTTTATTTATCTATTCACCTACTAAAGGACGTCTAGGTTGCTTCTAAGTATTAGCAAATACCACAGAGCATGATTACCAGACCATACGGTAGGAACATGTTTAGTTTTATAGGAAATTACCAAACTGTCTTCCAAAGTAGTATGTTATTTTGCATTCCTCCCAGCATTGGATGAGTTTCTCTTGCTCCGCATCCTCGTTTTTATATTTTCAGTGTTCTGAAATTTGGCCGTTCTAAAAGGCGTGCAGTGACCTCTCATTGTTGTTTTAAGTTGCATTTTCCTGATGACATTTGATATGGTGCATATTTCTATATGCTTATTTGCCCTCTGTGTGACTCTTTTATTGAAATACCTGTTGGCTGATTTTTTAAATCAAAATGTTCACTGTCTTATTATTGAGTCTTAATAGATCTTTATATATTTGGACAACAGTTGTTTATCAGACGTGACTTTTGCAAATATTTTCTCCTAGTCTGTGGCTTGTCTTCTAATTTTCCTGACATAGTCTTTCACACGGGACAGATTTTTAATTTAAATGAAGTCCAGCTTCTTCTTTCATGACTTATGCCTTTGGCATTGTATCTAAAAAGTCATCATCATATCCCAGGTCATCTAGATTTTAGACAACCCGTAAAATTATCTACATAAATATAGTCAACAGATCTTTGACAATAGAGCAAAGGCAATATAATGGAGCAAAGAGAGTCTTTTCAACAAATGGTTTTGGAACAACTTAGCATCCACATGCCAAAAAAAGAGACTCCAGACTCAGACCTTATATCTTTCATAAAAATTAACTCAATAAAGATTTTAGACCTAAATGTAAAATGCAGATCCCTCTTGGGCTTAAACTTCTAATCACCTATTTTCCTGTATTGGCATAGTTATTAGTGCTAATATTAGGTCTAAGTAACACAAAATAGTTGCTGTTCTTATTAAAGTCCTTTGCTTAGATATGGCTTCCACTCAGGCCTCTGTGTGCTTATCATCAAAAAATTTTATGTATAATTTAACTTGAAAGATGTCATATTCTTCCTTCTTCATCACCAGTCAAATCTGTCACCCTGGACATAAATCACACATAGCTTCCTTCTCTTTAAAATGAACTTGCACTCATACAGGGACCTAGTATAAATGACAAAGCAGATAAAATGTTCTGTGCCACCAGAAACCACCTCGCGAACCTACTGATTTTGTCTGGTTTCTCAGAATGTATAGAAAGTAGGAGATTAATAGCAATTTTAAAAGGCATGTACTTTTAGAAAATCATACCCAATTTAAAAAATTTGAATGGTTTATGAGTAATGACACTGGTGAGACCAGGATGAAACCTATGTCCCCATATTGGAATAGCTCCTGTTTTATGAAACAGACTGGCTGGTAAACAGATAATTTCAATCCAGTGGAGTAAACACTATGACAGAGGGATGTGTGATGTGTTATGAAATCAGAACAGAGGCTCCCTAAATTAGCTTGATGAGAGTGAGGAGTAGTCATGGAAGGTTTTGTTTTAGAACCAGTGTTGGTCCATCATAAGACAACCAGACACAGAGAGGACATTTTTGACCCTATCATTAAGTCAGTCAACCAAAGGAATCAACCAAAAATATTCTAATATTAACTTATGAACATTTTATAAAATTGGATATTTTCAGGAGGGCAGACTTGTGTGTTCTTTCTAGCCATGACTGACAGGTTACAAGGGCCCAGGTCTGTGAATACCCACAACTAAGGATAAAGCAGCAGAGAGCAGAAAACTCCTCCGAGGCAGAGGTTTTCTGTTTCTGCTCAGTTTAGGTGCTTTTGTTTGCTCTGTGGTCTTCTGGGCTTGGGACATCCTTTGCCTGCAGCTTGTGATGACTGCTGCTTCTCTTTGCCTTAGCTGATTGTATCAATATTTGACCCCTCTGGTTATTCCTGAGGGCCAGTCCTGACTCAGTAAGCTCTTTGTCTTATGAACACTCATATTGAATTTTGACATGTGTTTTTCTATACTTTTAACTCTTCCTTTCCTAACACATTCTAACATCCTCTTGTAGTTGTGTGTTTATATGTGCATGTATATGAAATAAAGGATTTTTAGAATATATAGTGGTCATGAGCAGCCGGGGTCTAGCCCCTGCAGGATCCAGGGGAACCTGAAGGAAAAATTGTGTCGGCAATCGATTTAGAGAGAGATAAGGAAAGAATGTTGAAGATAAGAAAATAGATGAGAGAAAGAGGCTGATATTTCTTGGTTTACATAGAAAGCTAATAAAGTCTTTGAAGCCCAGGCAGAAAAGTGAATGCAGAGAGCCCCTGTGTTTCAAGGGATCAGCCTGAAAAAGAAAGTAAGAGAGAAAAAAAGAGAAACACGGGGTGACCAAGCTTCTTTGAGTGAGGTCCAATAGCTTTATTTTTAAAAGGTACTTTTGTACCTTGTGTTATACATAGAGGGAAATGAAAGATGCAAAGTCCTACAGAGTCAGCCCAAACATTACATCAGTTTTGTCTTTATCGAAACCAGGAATTTTTCTGCAAACCTTTCCCATAAACAATATTGTGTACGTTATCTTCTGGCCTTGGAGGCCTGTGAACATTTTATGACCCTCTTTTGATAAAGGCTGTTCAACCAGAAAACTTATTTTCCCTTGAAATTTTTTTTCTTTATATTTCTAATCTATGTCAGCTTCAGAAAGTATTAAACAAGTTACATTTCTCACGGAGCAAAGGTGCAGTGAGTTACAAGAAAGAACCAATTAGCTCAAAAGTCTGATGTGGTTAATTTCAAGGCTACACTTGTTTTTCTTACTTTTCAACTATGTTAACTAATGCACTCCCAGGTGCACAGTGGATAAGAGATATGGGAACTTAGCAACAAGCATTGGCCCAATAATGAAATTCTACGCCAGCACTACTCTGATAACTTTTAACTCTTTGAAAGGCTCTATGTCTTAGGCTTTTCGTGCCTCTCACAGTTGGGAGGCTGTAAATAATCATATGCATAGCTGCAAGAGTCTGGATATACCTGCCAAGCAAGCTAGAATGCTAACAGAGGGGTTTTGATTGGAAATAGTCCTCTCATGTCCAGGAGACCTATTAGCTATAGCCCTAAGTTAATTTTTTCCAGAGAAAGGTGGTCAGGAATAGCCCCTGTTAATGTCAGAGGAGTTGGTGAAAGTCATGAAATAGTAAAACAGACAGATTCTGGTTTGGGGGTAGATGCTCGAGAAAGCCTAGGGAGGCTGTTGAGTCCTGAAGCCTTGCTTAACAGTTCTCTTCCATATGACCTTGTCATGGGTGGGATCTCCCGTGGTGGCTCCCATCAATGAGCACACTTTTTCAATAGGCCTTTCTGGATTTCAGAATGTCTATCATTAGAAGTTCTCTCTCTGGCTGGTAATAGGCATACAGACTGCACTAGTTTGTGGACCTATGGCAGTGAAACCATAGCGCTTTCAGAGGTAATCTTTTGTGGCAGTAAGGTTCTGCCAACAGTTCCTGTGAAATACTAGAAATGAAGCATCTATCCTTTATTTTTCTAAATGCACTGGCGTTTTGATTAGCTTAAGCATCCTTGAGTTTCTGCTTTGTATGGTTTAAAAGTAATACAAATCCCTGATAGTTTCCACTATCAGCCTTTTACTGGCATTTCTTTTCAAGGTATTTCTTTCAGAGGCTGGTCAGTAAGATCCATGACAACGCTACCAATACAAAAGTCCTTTGAGTAACCCAAGAGTTGTTGCTAATTACATCAATTAATCTTCCAGCAGAAAAGAATGTCACAGCTTTGACAAGCAGCTGTACACTTCTGAGAATTACCACACCAAATTGCTAGCCAGTAAATATTCTTTCCAAGTCCATAGATGTCATTGATTTTGGTAAGGGTGAATTGCTGAGCAATGACAGCTGAAAATGAGAAGTGAATTAGCTACTATGGTGAAGGCTGGGTCTACTCTGGCCAAAAGAAGCTGAGCCATCAAAGAATTAATGAGCTCCTCAATAGAGCTGAATTTTTTCTCCAAATAAGATATTTGCTTAGACTGCCTGCTCAAGCAGTTCTTGGCAGTAGTCAATCTTGCCATACTGGGAATAGCATGGTAAACAAGATCATTATAATTATGGAGTCCATGAAGTTTCCAGTACACTAGGGATAAAAAATTACACCGATTTTTTAATATTTAATTCCAATTTTTTATGAGATTTAAAAAGAACATAGGAGAATTTGCAGGCATGAAGCAGGCTCCTCTGTCCAGTTTGGAACAAGAGGATTGCCCAGTAATTGAAAGGTATGACAAGTTAGTCTGAGAAAGGTAGGAAGGTTTCAGGACAAAATAGCATGGAAGAAGGACATAGGTAGACAGGGGCTTCATACATTCAGCAGACTGAAAGGTAATGGTCTTTGTATGTGGTGGACAAAGAAAAAAGGAGTACAGGATGATTTGGTGAGAATATTCAGGACCCTTTGTGTTCAAAGCATTTTATGCATCATGATCAATGTAAATAGTAGCCAACTCAGACGTTCAGGAGGTGGATGACTTAAGGAAAGAGGTGTGTTTGGAATAACCATGAAACTCTTTAAGTTATCTAAAGTATCAGCTTCTTGCCTCATTAAAGGTAAAAAAGGCTGTAGCTACACATTTTAATTTAAAACGTATTTTCTGCTGGTGTTAGTTTTTACTGGGGTTGAGATGGACTCTTTTGGGCAAATGAGCAAGCATTAATGCCTTTGCTTGTAATGTCACTTGACATTAACTTGCAACACAAAAGTGACCTGACACATTTCTAACATGTCCTTTGGCATGGTGAAGTACTCATCTGAAACACCCAGGGAGGAAAAGCCATTTCAGAATGGGCCTACTGGGGACTCATTTACTCTGAGATTCATACTTCACCATTCTCAATGGCTTGTTTGTTTGAATCCAGCAAGTTAAGCTCTGATCTACATTATAAAATTTTACCTTTTTTTTGAATATAAAATAGACCAATTCTTTCCACTGGAGAAGAGATTTGACCCCACCCTCATTGATTTGTTCAGGCCAAACTATTTTGTCAATAGACACCAACCCAGTGGACCAATGGGAAAAGGCTTTAAATGTTGGACCCAGCAAGTTATTAACATCTGCTTGGATGCATTTCCTTTGTATATTCTGACTCTCAGTGCCTCTGAGTTTGCTAGAAAGACAGTTTAAAATGCGGAAAGGGAAGACCCATTGTCCAGGCTCTGCATAAGGCAAGAGAATGCTGGGAATACATTGCTGCGTCTTTCAGAGTCTCCATTCCTGTCTGACAGGCTTCAGAATTCAGTTAAGTTCAGTCACTCAGTCGTGTCCAACTCTTTGCCACCCCATGGACTACAGCATGCCAGGCCTCCCTGTCCATCCCCAACTCCCAGAGTTTACTCAGACTCATGTCCATTGAGTCAATGATGCCATCCAACCATCTCATCCTCTGTCGTCCCCTTCTCCTCCTGCCTTCAATCTTTCCCAGCATAAGGGCCCTTTCAAATGGGTCAGTTCTTCATATCAGGTGGCCAAAGAACTGGAGTTTCAGCTTCAGTATCAGTCCTTCCAATGAATATTCAGGACTGATTTCTTTTAGGTTAGACTCATTGAATCTCCTTGCAGTCCAAGGGACTCTCAAGAGTCTTCTTCAACACCACAGTTCAAAAGCATCAATTCTTTGGCACTCAGCTTTCATTACAGTCCAACTCTCACATCCATACTTGATACTGGAAAAACCATAGCCTTGACTAGACAGACCTTTGTTGACAAAGTAATGTCTCTGCTTTTTTAATATGCTGTCTAGGTTGGTCATAACTTTTCTTCCAAGGAGTAAGCATCTTTTAATTTCATGGCTGCAGTCACCATCAGCAGTGATTTTGGAGCCCCCAAAATAAAGTCTTTCACTGTTTCCATTGTTTCCCTTTCTATTTGCCATGAAGTGATAGGACCAGATGCCATGATCTTTGTTTTCTGAATGTTGAGGTTTTTTTTGTTTTTTGTTTGTTTTATTTTTTTATTTTTTAAATTTTAAAATCTTTAATTCTTACATGCGTTCCCAAACATGAACCCCCTCCCACCTCCCTCCCCATAACATCTCTCTGGGTCATCCCCATGCACCAGCCCCAAGCATGCTGTATCCTGCGTTAGACATAGACTGGTGATTCAATTCTTACATGATAGTATACATGTTAGAATGCCATTCTCCCAAATCATCCCACCCTCTCCCTCTCCCTCTGAGTTCAAAAGACCGTTATACACATCTGTGTCTTTTTTCCTGTCTTGCACACAGGGTCGTCATTGCCATCTTCCTAAATTCCATATATATGTGTTAGTATACTGTATTGGTGTTTTTCTTTCTGGCTTACTTCACTCTGTATAATCGGCTCCAGTTTCATCCATCTCATCAGAACTGATTCAAATGAATTCTTTTTAACTGAATGTTGAGTTTTAAGCCAACTTTTTCACTGTCCTCTTTCACTTTTATCAAGAGGCTAGTTCTTCCTTGATTTCTGCCTTAAGGTTGGTGTTATCTGCATATCTGAGGTTATTGATATTTCTCCCTGCAATCTTGATTCCAGCTTGTACTTCAGCCAGCCAGCATTTTGCATGATGTATTCTGCATATAAATTAAATAAGCAGGATGACATTATACAGCCTTGAGGTACTCCTTTCCCTATTTGGAATGAGTCTGTTGTTTCATGTCCAGTTCTAGCCGTTGCTTCTTGACCTGCATAGAGATTTTTCAGGAGGCAGGTCAGGTGGCCTGGTATTCCCATGGCTAACAAACACATGAAAAGATGCTCAACATCACTCATTATCAGAGAAATGCAAATCAAAACCTCAATGAGGTATCACTTCACACCAGTCAGAATGGCTGCGATCCAAAAGTCTACAAGCAATAAATGCTGGAGAGGGTGTGGAGAAAAGGGAACCCTCCTACACTGTTGGTGGGAATGCAAACTAGTACAGCCACTATGGAGAACAGTGTGGAGATTCCTTAAAAAATTGCAAATAGAACTACCTTATGACCCAGCAATCCCACTGCTGGGCATACACACCGAGGAAACCAGAATGGAAAGAGACACATGTACCCCAATGTTCATCACAGCACTGTTTATAATAGCCAGGACATGGAAACAACCTAGATGTCCATCAGCAGATGAATGGATAAGAAAGCTGTGGTACATATACACAATGGAGTATTACTCAGCCATTAAAAAGAATTCATTTGAATCAGTTCTGATGAGATGGATGAAACTGGAGCCAATTATACAGAGTGAAGTAAGCCAGAAAGAAAAACACCAATAGAGTATACTAACACATATATACGGAATTTAGAAAGATGGCAGTGACGACCCTGTATGCAAGACAGCAAAAAAGACACAGATGTGTATAACGGACTTTTGGACTCAGAGGGAGAGGGAGAGGGTGGGATGATTTGGGAGAATGGCATTCTAACATGTATACTATCATGTAAGAATTGAATCACCAGTCTATGTCTGATGCAGGATACAGCATGCTTGGGGCTGGTGCATGAGGATGACCCAGAGAGATGTTATGGGGAAGGAGGTGGGAGGGGGGTTCATGTTTGGGAACGCATGTAAGAATTAAATATTTTAAAATTAAAAAAAAAAGAAAGAAAGAAAGAAAGAAAGAAAAAAAATAAATTAAAAAAAAAAAAAGAATTTTCCACAGTTTGTTGTGACCCACACAGTCAAAGGGTTTGGTGTAGTCAATAAAGCAGAAATAGATGCTTTTCTGGAACTCTCTTGCATTTTCGATGATCCAGTGGATGTTGGCAATTTGATCTCTGGTTCCTCTGCCTTTTTGAAAATCCAGCTTGAACATTTGAAGTTCTTGGTTCACATACTGTTGAAGCTTGGCTTGGAGAATTTTGAGCATTGCTTTGTTAGTGTGTGAGATGAGTGCAGTTGTGCGGTTGTGTGAATATTCTTTGGCATTGCCTTTCTTTGGGATTAGAATGAAACTGACCTTTTCCAGTCCTGTGGCCACTGCTGAGTTTTCCAAATTTGCTGACATATTGAGTGCAGCACTTTCATGGCATCATCTTTCAGGATTTGAAACAGCTCTACTGGGATTCCATCACCTCCACTAGCTTCGTTCATAGTGATGCTTCCTAAGGCCCACTTGACTTTGCATTCCAGGATGTCTGGCTCTAGGTGAGTGATTATACCATCATTATTATCTGGGTCATAAAGATCTTTTTTGTACAGTTCTTCTGTGTATTCTTGCCACCTCTTCTTAATATCTTCTGCTTCTGTTAGGTCCAACCATTTCTGCCCTTTATTGGGCCTATCTTTGCATGAAATGTTCCCTAGGTATCTCTAATTTTATTGAAGAGATCTCTAGTCTTTCCCGTTCTGTTGTTTTCCTCTATTTTTTTGCATTGATTGCTGAGTAAGGCTATCTTTTCTCTCCTTGCTATTCTTAGAAACTCTGCATTCAAATGGGGATATCTTTCCTTTTCTCCTTTGTTTTTCACTTCTCTTCTTTTCACAGATATTTGGAAGGCCTTCCTCACAGATATTTGGAAGGCCTCTTTGCATTTCTTTTCCATGGGGATGGTCTTGATCTCTGTCTCCTGTACAATGTCACAAACCTCCTTCCATAGTTCTTCAGGCACTCTGTCAGATCTAATCCCTGGAATCTATTTCTCACTTCCACTGTATAATCATAAGGGATTTGACTTAAGTCATACCTGAATGGTCTAATGGTTTTCCCTACTTTCTTCCATTTAAGTCTGAATTTGGCAATAAGGAGTTCATGATCTGAGTGACAGTCAGCTCCTAGTCTTGTTTTTGCTGACTGCATAGAACTTCTCCATTTTTGACTGCAAAGAATATAATCAAACTGATTTTAGTGTTGACCACCTGGTGATGTCCATGTTTAGAGTCTCCTCTTGTGTTGTTGGAAGAGGGTGTTTGCTATGACCAGTGTGTTCTTTTGGCAAAACTCTATTAGATCTTGCCCTGAAAGAGGAGAGAGAAAAAGTTGGCTTAAAGCTCAACATTCAGAAAACGAAGATCATAGCATCTGGTCCCATCACTTCATGGGAAATAGATGGGAAAACAGTGAAACAGTGTCAGACTTTATTTTTTTGGGGCTCCAAAATCACTGCAGATGGTGATTGCAGCCATGAAATTAAAAGATGCTTACTCCTTGGAAGGAAAGTTATGACCAACCTAGATAGTATATTCAGAAGCGAGACATTACTTTGTCAACAAAGGTCCGTCTAGTCAAGGCTATGGTTTTTCCTGTGGTCATGTATGGATGTGAGAGTTGGACTGTGAAGAAGGCTGAGTGCCGAAGAATTGATGGCTTTGAACTGTGGTGTTGGAGAAGACTCTTGAGGGTCCCTTGGGCTGCAAGGAGATCCAACCAGTCCATTCTGAAGGAGATCAGCCCTGGGATTTCTTTGGAAGGAATGATGCTAAAGCTGAAGCTCCAGTACTTTGGCCACCCCATGCGAAGAGCTGACTCATTGGAAAAGACTCTGATGCCGGGAGGGATTGGGGGCAGAAGGAGAAGGGGACTACCGAGGATGAAATGGCTGGATGGCATCACGGACTCGATGGGCATGAGTCTGAGTGAACTCCGGTAGTTGGTGATGGACAGGGAGGCCTGGCGTGCTGTGATTCATGGGGTTGCAAACAGTCGGACACGATTGAGCAACTGAACTGAACTGAACTGAACTGCTCATTCCGTACTCCAAAGCCAAATTTGCCTGTTTCTCCAGGTGTTTTTTTGACTTCCTACTGTTGCATTCCAGTCTCCTATAATGTAAAAGACATCTTTTTTGGGTGTTAGTTTTAAAAGGTCTTGTAGGTCTTCATAGAACCATTCAACTTCAGCTTCTTCAGCATTACTGGTTGGGGAATAAATGGACTTGGATTACTGTGACATTGAATGGTTTGCCTTGGAGATAAACAGAGATCATTCTGTCATTTTTGAGATTGCATCCAAGTACTACATTTCTTACTCTTTTTGTTGACTATGATGGCTACTCCATTGCTTCTAATGGATTCTTGCACACAGTAGATATAATGGTCATATGAGTTAAATTCACCCATTCCAGTCCATTTTAGTTCACTGATTACTAAAATGTTGACATTCATTCTTGCCGTCATCTGTTTGGCCACTTCCAATTTCCCTTGATTCATGGGCCTAACATTCCAGGTTCCATCTTTATAATGATTTATCCACTTTTTCTTTTCTGTATTTTGGTGTTGTTTGTTTTTGCTTGGATACCTAAAAAATTGCTAAAATTTGGGCTTTCCGTATGGCTCAGTTGGTAAAGAGTCTACCTGTGATGCAGGAAACCCTGGTTCGATTCCTGGGTCGGGAAGATGCACTAGAGAAGCAATAGGCTACCCACTCCAGTGTTCTTGGACATCCCTGTGGCTCAGTTGTAACGAATCCACCTGCAATATGGGAGACCTGGGTTCGATCCCTGGGTTGGGAGGATTCCCTGGAGAAGGAAAACGCTACCCACTCCAGTATTCTGGCCTGGAGAATTTCATGGGGTTGCAAAGAGTCGGACATGACTGAGCAACTTTCATTTTCACTTTCTAAAATATTGCAAATGGGATAGTACTTAAAGAAAAGTGCTTTGTAAAACTCCATCTGCTTTTTTGCCTGGATAGCCAGTTTAGCATATAGTTCCACTTACAAAGGTGGAGGCAGGTGGGGGAAATTAACAGAGACAAGTAAGAGACGAGATGGGGTGTAATATAATATTTGAATAGAAGGATTTTCTTTGGCGAGTGGGAGGAGACAAGGATGTATGTGTTCCTTTCAAAAGCAAATAATTAGGGGGTCTAGTAGTGGAAGGTGGACAACAGAGATAATAATCCATTTTCCCAGTGAAATGTGTGTTAAATGCTCCAGGCATGATGTTAGTTTCAGGAATGATCAGAAATCTCAAAGAAAGCAAATGATTACCGGTTTTATATATTTCTGAGATATATAAATCTTAATGCTATAAGATGTTAGTTAAATTTTAGGTTGGATACTTTTTTATTAATTATAGAAGAGCTCTAGTGAAAGAAATCTTTATTATTACTGTAAAGAAATGTAGATGTAAATTGGACACTGTTTATTGAATCTTCTTTTCTTACTCTACATGATCATTTCTTAATGCATTTTTTTTGTGCTTCTTTATTTTTTAATTTATTTATTTTTTTTACATTTTTATTTTTTATTTTTTTTTTTAAATTTTAAAATCTTTAATTCTACATGCATTCCCAAACATGAACCCCCTCCCACCTCCCTCCCCATAACAACTTTCTGGGTCATCCCCATGCACCAGCCCCAAGCATGCTGCATCCTGCATTTTATCTGCTTGCTTTTCCATTGACAGTAACTTCTAATACACTAGCTTAATTTCCCTCTTTATGGCCCCCACCCAGTGTTTCTATTAAGTATTTATATGTAAGTAATATAGTAGATTGGAAGAATATATTTTTTATATGCTTGGTGACATAATTGTTTTATAATTTCAGATATTGCATTCTGTATTTTACTAAGCGGGCATAACTATAGCTTAGTTCCCAAGCTGCATTGCTAATTAACGAAACTTAATGTGACTGGTCCCATTGAGAAATGCACCTTGAAACTTACTGTATAGAAATAATATCAAAATATGTTTGAAAGGGAAGAAAAAGATAACAAAAATGTTTTTAATCTGTCCTCTATAAATAATTTTATCTTTGATCTGGTGAGTGATTAGAAGCTAATGAAGCACACAATTATTTTTTTTAAAACAATTTCTTCAAAAAACTTAACCATGGCTTTCATCTTTCCTGGCTGGTCAGAAACATGGTTTTGGAAGAGAATGAGGGTTCATTTGTTTCATTAGGTTAGAATGAAATGCTTAAGACTAAATGAATGTGGAGTAGAATGATCTACAATTGTGCTGAGATTGCACTGTCTCCAAATTCAAAAGAAAGTTTCATGGCCCCATTTGTTTGTGTCCAGGCACAAATATACTCTCATGTTCTCCTAGCCTCCAGTCTTCTCTCTTTCAGTTGATCTCCCACAGAATATGTTTCTCAATGAAGAAATTAGCAAACCAAGTTATTGTAAATTAACTGAGTTATATATCCACTTAAAATTATATTTATTATTTATATACATTTTAATTTGTTGTTTGATATTTATTTATCAGTTTCTATTAACTATAGGAAGGTTATTTCTTGTTTTCTGTCCAATAAAATTTAATTCTAGAATCTTGTTTATAAGCTGTGGAAAGAAAATCCCAAATCACGAGGATGTTATACATTCCAATGACAATTTATTTCTGTGTATTTTTGGTAAGGGGATATACTTGGAGCAAAACAAGTGCATGCCTTCTGAACTGTATGTGAATTGTTTGCCATAAATTATTATACATAGTGAACTCTGAAACAGCTCACTATGATATTCATTGTACTTTTTATTTTGGGAATCCTAAAACCAGTTCAGATACAATGAACTTTTGGGAAAGGTTTTTAAGGACAGTATGAAAAACTTACACCTTGATCATTGGATTTAGTTTTCAACTTTGTCTGTTATATTTTTTGAAACTGAAAATTGTCTCTATAAGCCATTTATATATCTTTTCATTTTAAGAGACATTCACTCTAATAGTAATCTGGTGAAATCCATGATTGTCTTATACTATATGCAGTCTATACAAATAGTTTGAAAAGTTTTTTACACTCTTACACATATTTTGAACTATGGTGTTGGAGAAGACTCTTGAGAGTCCCTTGGACTGTAAGGAGATCCAACTAGTCCATTCTAAAGGAGATCAGCTTTAGATCTGGAAAGGAATGATGCTCAAGCTGAAACTCCAGTACTTTGGCCATCTCATGCAAAGAGTTGACTCATTGGAAAAGACTCTGATGCTGGGAGGGATTGGAGGTGGGAGGAAAAGGGGACAACAGAGGATAAGATGGCTGGATGGCATCGCTGACACAATGGGAGTGAGTTTAAGTGAACTCTGGGAGATGGTGATGGACAGGGAGGCCTGGCATGCTGCGATTCATGGGGTCGCAAAGTCGGACATGACTGAATGACTGAACTGAACTGAACTGAACATATTTTAAATGAAGAATTTATCATGACATCACCTAAAGGCAACAGATAAATGATAATTTTTCTCTCCTGTCTTCTTTCCTGCCCTTTGAGAATGAGGAAAACAGTACATCCTACAAAGCATAGGGGTCCTATTCATTTTCCAGCCTATGATTCTTCTTGCTTCAGTTAAAAGTGCCCTTAAAAACCTTAGGTCCAAAACTTCTGAGAATCTATAGAATGGAAATCTAGAATAGTAGCAAAGTAAGGTGTCTGTGGTAAGCAGAATTATAAGATGGTTTCCAAGATCCCCACCTACTGATGTACATACTTTGCATAATTTTGTCCCATTGAATATGGGCAGGACTGTGAATATAACGGGAGAAGGCAATGGCACCCCTCTCCAGTACTCTTGCCTGGAAAATCCCATGGATGGAGGAGCCTGGTGGGCTGCCGTCTATGGGGTTGCACAGAGTCGGACATGTCTGAGCGACTTCATTTTCATTTTTCACTTTCGTGCATTGGAGACGGAAATGACAACCCACTCCAGTGTTCTTGCCTGGAGAATCCCAGGGACGGGGGAGCCTGGTGGGCTGCCGTCTATGGTGTCGCACAGAGTCAGATATGACTGAAGCGACTTAGCAGCAGCAGCAGTGAATATAACATATTTCACTCTGTAATTAGGTTACATTGTATGACAGCAGTGAAGGGATTTTGCAGATGTAATTAAAGGTCTCAAAACAGCTTTAGTAAATTGAAAAAAGAGATTATGGAATAAGGGAGGAGAGGGTCCATAGCCTAAGCAAGATAGCCCTTAAAAGGACTAAGCATTTTTGAAGGAAGAGATGCAGGTGTAAGAAGAAATTTTCAGCTGCAAGGGAAGAAAGCAGGCAGCTATATTGTGAACTGTCTACAAGGGTCATAGAGCAAAGAACTGTGGGTATCCAGAGGAGCTCTAATCTCCAACAAAAATATGAATTCTGTCAACAATCTTAATAAACTTGGAGAAGACTGCACATCTCACAAGGACTTACAGTTACACTGAAGACTTTGATTTCAGCCTGATGAGACTCTGAACAGATGAGCTAACCCATGTTTGAACTTGTGACCTGCAGGATCTGTTAGATAATAAATAGCACTGTTTTAAACTTTCAAGTCTGTGGTACTTCTTACATAGCAAGAAAAAATTAATATATATTTAAAGTCCACATCTTATTCCATATTTTAATTACAACATTTTGGAGTGAGATCGTAGGAACTTCTGTGTCAATCTTTGAGGGTCCTCAGAAGAGGTATGAAATGTGAAGTCAGAGTTTTCTATGGGTAGAAATACTTGGAGTAGGAAATGTCCATAAGATAGTGTGTTGGGCAGCTTGGAGTAGGGTAAAAGAAGAAATGGTAATGCGTGAGGGGATTGGAGAAACCTTAATTAACAAGGTATACATATATGCTTATTCTAACTGTAGTAGCTGGTACGAAGAATCAGTTTATAACTGCAGGCTGACTAACCAAGCATACTGTTTCTAGAAAAGGCAACAGTTCCAGAATTTTATGTTGTAGACAGTATGTACAACACCTAAGAAAAAGATGGTATCTTGATAGTGATTTTGATCTTTAGATAAAGTGATCACATGATGCTTAAGAATTCCTATTCAATAGCAACCCACTCCAGTACTCTTGCCTGGAAAATCCCATGGATGGAGAAGCCTGGTAGGCTGCAGTTCATGGGGTTGCTAAGAGTCGGACACGACTGAACATCTTCAGTTTCACTTTTCACTTTCATGCATTGGAGAAGGAAATGGCAACCCACTCCAGTGTTCTTGCCTTGAGAATCCCAGGGATGAGGGAGCCTGCTGGGCTGCCATCTATGGAGTTGTACAGAGTCGGACACGACTGAAGCAACTTAGCAGCAGCAGCAGCAGACTGACTTTAAGATAGAAATCTTTATGATCGCAGTGTAGTTTTCCTACGCTTTCTTCTAGACTTCCATTCTTGACATCATTTTATAAGCCAAGTATCTGAATGAATCATGTTTCACCTAGACTAGTTCTCTGCAACTAGATTTATTTAGAGTCCTTTCAGACAATGTATTTTGCTTAATTTTAAGCTGACTGTGGACTTTACAAAACTTTGGCTTATATTGTAAAATCTACATCATACTGTAGGTTTTATCCTATATTGTTAGATTACACAGACAGGAACTAGCAGACCCAGTTTCTAATCTTAGTCTGACTGTTTTACCATATTCTTCTTTTTTATACAAGGAATTTTGTTGTATTGATTGGCACCTCAAGGAGCTTTATAAAATTCCCCAAAAATCTTTTAAAAGGAACAGTTTTTTTTAACCAAAGTATAATTGATTTACATTTTATTGGTTTCAGATGTTCAACATAGTGACTCAAAATTTTAAAGATTATACCCCATTTAAAGCTATCATAAAGTGTTGACTATGTTCCCTGTGCTATGTAGTATACCCTTGTAGCTTATTTATCTTATACACAGTAGTTTGTATCTCTTAACCACTTAAATTGATAACCACTGGCTTGAGGTAGGATTATAGAGACATAAACTGCCCTCATGGGACTACTTTTGCCACAGTATGTCCCATAGACTTTAGATCACTGCATTTTATTTTCATTTTTCTCCAGGTAACTTTTTATTTCCTCTGATTTCTTCAGTGACCCATTGCTTGTTTAGGATGATATTGTTTAGCTTTCCATGTGTTTGTGTTTTTTGCAGTTTATTTTCTTGCAGTTGATTTCTAGTCCCACAGAGCTGGGGTTTGGAAAAATGCTTGATATAATTTCAGTTTTCTTAAACTAACTGAGATATGCTTTGTGGTCTGACATGTAATCTATCCTAGATAATGTTCTGTGTGCACTAGAAAAGAATGTGTATTTTGCTGCATTTGGATGGAATACTCCATATGTATTACTAAATCCTCTAGACTTAATGTGACATTTAAATATAGTGTTTTCTTAAAGATTTTCTGTTTGGACATTCTGTCCGTTGCTGTAATCAGGGTGTTAAGTTCCCTAGTTGCTGTGCTACTGTCGATTTCCCTCTTTATGTCTGTTAATATTTGCCTTATGTTGGGTGCATACACATTTAGAATTGTTATATCTTCTTGTATTGATTACTTGATCATTAGGTAGTGTTGTTCTTTATCTCTTTTTGCAATTTTTGTTTTAAGAGTACTTTGATATAAATATTGCTATCTCACTTTCTTTTATTTTCCATTTGCATGGTATGTCTTTTTTCTTCTCCTCACTTTTTCCATTCCCTTACTTTGTATCCATTTGGCCACTTCGTACATGCTTGGTGCTGTTGCACTGGTCACTAATACTGTCCTCAGTTCTTTTTGTTGATTTTTCTTTTTTCTGTTCAGCTTGTGTGATTTCTACTGCACTATCTTCTAGCTTGCTTATCTGTTCATCTGTAGGATTTACTCTATTACTGATTCCACTTAGCTTTTTTTTTTATTTCAGTTACTGTATTCTTCTTCTCTGGTTCTTCTTTATATTTTCTGTTAAAAACCTTACTTCTTACTCTGTTCATTCATTATTCTCCCAAGGACTTTGATTTTCTCTACAATAATCACTTTTTTTAAATTTTTATTTTTACTTTATTTTGCTTTACAATACTGTATTGGTTTTGCCATTCATTCACTTTGAATGCTTTCTTGGGTCAATTGCCTATTGCCACTTCACTTAGTATTTCTGAGGTTTTATCTTGTTCTTTTTCTTGGAGTGAGTTCCCCTATTGCTATGTTTTGTCTGATTTGCTGTCTGATTTTTATTTCTGTATATCTGGTATGTTATATCTCCCAAACTTGGAGAAGTAGTTTTTTGTAAGCAATGTCCTATGCATCTCAGAATTACACTTCCTGATGGTCATGAAAGTTATATTTTCAAAGATTGCCCCTTCTGTGAGCTGTGTGTTTCCTTCTGTTGTGGCAGGGTGACTACCAAGAACAATCTGAGAGGGTCACTGGCCTCTAGTCTGGCTGGTTTCCAGGCCTGGCTTTGTTTGGATGTTGCCATTCACCTGTTGGCAGCCTAGCTCAAAAGGTGGTTTGTTTGAAATCTCAGCGGTGGGGAGGGAGGAGGTCCCAAGAGCAATGCTGGCTCATGCTGGACAGAACTGGGTTGTGGTTGGGTGAATTGGGGGTCAGGGTTTCTAGATCTAGTGTTGGCCTGCTGGGGTGCTGGACTATTTCATTACATGTCTGGCTATAGTTTTGAAGTATCCCATGGCTAGTGCTGGCCTGCTAGAGATTGGGGCTGGATCCCAAGGTGGCTGGTTGAAGGATCCACAGTATGTTGGAGCTAATGTTGTCCTGCCGGTGGGTGGGCCTGCGGCCTAGGAGGTCCCAGGTTTCGTACTCACTCACTGGTGGGTGAAGCCGTTCCTGGAGTTTGTGCTTTCAGGGCTCTCAGGCTCCTGAATCTGGTGCTAGCCTGCTACGGGGCAGTGCTGGAGCCTGGGGCTGCTGGCTGAGGCACCTAATGTGTCTCAGGGCTGGTGTCAGCTTGCTGCTGGGTGAGCTACAACCTGCATGGCATGCTATGGGTCTGCAGTGGTCCTGCGGTAAGTGTCCTCATGCTGGTGGGCAGGCTGGAGCCCCGTGTGTTCTGAGACTGGTGCCTGCTCACTGTTCTGTGAGGTCAGCCCCAGGGCTGGGGCTGGTTTGCTAGAAACATAGCTGAGCTAGTTCAAATCCTAAAAGATGAGGACTTTTTGCTGGACAGGGCCATGACTAGGGGTCGCTATGGGCTCACAGAATCTTTAAGCAGTCTGCCTGCTCATGGGCAGGGCTGTCTTCTCACCTGGCTAGTTGCCTGCTATGAAGTGTCTCAGTGCCTCCTGGTGGGTGGGGTTAGGGCTGTGTCCTGAGGCTGATAGGCTGAGCTATTTCAAGTCCTAAAAGATGATGCTGTGAAAGTGCTGCACTCAATAGGCCAGCAAATTTGGAAAACTCAGCAGTGGCCACAGAATTGGAAAAGGTCAGTTTTCATTCCAATCCCAAAGAAAAGCAATGCCAAAGAATGCTCAAATTACTGCACAGTTGCACTCATCTCACACACTAATAAAATAATGCTCAAAATTCTCCAAGTGAGGCTTCAATAGTATGTGAACCAAGAACTTCCAGATATTCAAGCTGGGTTTAGAAAAGGCAGAGAAACCAGAGATCAAATTGCCAACATCCATTGGATCATCAAAAAAGAAAGAGAGTTCCAGAAAAACATCTATTTCTGCTTTATTGACTACACCAAAGCCTTTGACTGTGTGGATTGCAACAAACTGGAAAATTCTTCAAGATACAGGAATACCAGACCACCTTACTTGCCTCCTGAAAAATCTGTATGCAGGTCAAGAACCAATAGTTAGAACTGGACATGGAACAACAGAGTGGTTCCAAATAGGGAAAGGAGTACATCAAGGCTGTATATTGTTACCCTGCTTATTTAACTTATATATAGAGTACATCACACAGTATGCCAGGCTGTATGAAACACCAGCTGGAATCAAGATTACCAGGAGAAATATCAATAACCTCAGATATGCAGATGACACTACCCTTATGGCAGAAAGTGAAGAGGAACTGAAGAGCTTCTTGATGAAAGTGAAAGAGGAGAGTGAAAAAACTAGCTTGAAACTCAACATTCAGAAAACTAAGATCATGGCATCTGGTCCCATCACTTAATGGCAAATAGATGGGGATACAATGGAAACAGTGAGAGTCTTCATTTTTTGGGCTCCAAAATCACTGCAGATGGTGACTGCAGCCATAAAATGAAACGACACTTGCTCCTTGGAAGAAAAGCTATGACCAACCTAGACAGCATATTAAAAAGCAGAGACATTACTTTGCTGACAAAGGCCTATCTAATGAAGGCTATGGTTTTTCCAGTAGTCATGTATGAATGTGAGAATTGGACTGTGAAGAAAGCTGAGCACAGAAGAATTGATGCTTATGTTGGAGAAGACTCTTGGGAGTCTCTTGGACCGCAAGGAGATCCAACCAGTCCATCCTGAAGGAACTCAGTCCTGAATATTCATTGGAAGGACTGATGTTGAAGCTGAAATTCCAATACTTTAGCCACCTAATGAGAAGAACTGACTCATTTGAAAAGACCCTGATGCTGGGAAAGGCTGAAGGCAAGAGGAGAAGGAGACGACAAAGGATGAGATGGTTAGATGGCGTCACCAACTCGATGGACATGAGTTTGGTGTTGGTGATGGACAGGGAAGCCTGACATGCTGAAGTCCATGGAGTCACAAAGAGTTGGACACCATTGGGCAACTGAACTGAACTAGCCCATCTGAATGGGAATAGAACATAGTTCAACAATCACTGCTATAAGGAACTCATTTATTGCTGCTAAAATAATGGCTTGAAGAGAATGGCTAGTAGCATGCTAAGTTAAGGCCAATTGAAGGTCATGCAAAAGATGATCCACAGTGCCACCCAAATACATTAATTAGGTTAACAACAACAACAACAACAAAATCTGTATAGGATCCTGTATATCTTTAGAACTTCTTACTATCAGGAAAAAAATCTTATGAAATTGATACTTGTAGTCTGAAAAGTTATATGGCTAATCTTGAAATTAACCAAGTCACCTAACTTTCTCACCTCATTTTGGAAGTTGGAGTTGATCTAAAACGGCCTTGTATTACACCAGAGAGATGATGGGACTTGAATGCTGCTAAACACAGTTCGTTTATGCTCTTACTCTTGAGTAATCTTCTATATTATTTATAGGCAATAGGATCCATCTAGGGCTTATAATCCAGTGGTTCATTGACCAAATACCACTTTCCTGTGTTTTGGCATTTGTCAAAGTCCACCTAGAAAGCACAGTCTATCCAAGGTTCATGGTGAAGAGCCAGTTTCAGAAACCCTTGTGCATGTATGCACTTTCTTGACGTCTGTTCGTTTTGAAATGTCAGATCTGAAATTGTTGCTTTTAATTGCTAATATTTTTTGACCATTTACTACAACAAGGCTCTTTTTGTTATTTTATATGTTTTTACCTAATTTTCACAAACTACAAGGGAACTGCTATAATTATACACTCCTAAAGCTAAAGAAAATAAAGATATTTGCTTGAAGATTACACAGCTAGAAAGTAATAGAGCCAGAAATTTAATCATGACCTAGGCCTTACCCAGTTTACTTTATTGCTTCTAATTCTGGCAAAATGTAACGTCTTTCCACCTAAAGTTATCCAGGGACCTTTTTGGAAAATTAATTAATTAATGAACTTATTTACTTATTTTAGGCTGTGCTGAGTTTCGCTGCTGAGCTTGGAATGTCAGTGTTCTCGTGTTGTGGTGAGCAGGGGCTACTCTTTGCTGCTGTGTGCTGGCTTCTCCTTGCAGTGGCTCCTCTTGCTATGGAGCACAAGCTGTAGGGCACCTAGGAGTCAGTAGCTGTGGCGTGTGGGCTCAGCAGTTGCAGTTCCCTGGCTCCAAAGCACAGGCTCAATAGTTGTGGGCCGTGGGCTTAGTTGCTCTACAGCATGTGGGGTCTTCCCAGATCAGAGATCAGACCCATGTCTCCTGCATTGGCAGGTGGGTTGGATTCTTTACCACTGAGCCACCAGGAAGCCCTTATGGACACTTTCTAAAGAAAAAAGAGTTCTCCTAAATTCCCAAGGTAGATGAATTATTTTTAGAATACTGTTATTTAAACATGTATAAACATAAATCCAGAAATGAACTCTAGTTCTACAGGGGTTTACAATTATAAAGCTGAATAAAAAATAACGTTTAAAAACAACCCCAAAGCCTGTAAAATTCAGGTGAATAATATTCACAATGCTATAGATAATATTGTTTAAGGTAAAATTGTTGATGTTGTGGGTAATAGTCAAAGAATATATTTCCCAGTCTCATGCTTCATTTGTAGTCAAACGGGCCTTTCATTGAGCTTCCCAGGTGGCGCTAGTGGTAAAGAACCTCCCTGTCAATGCGGGAGACAGAAGAGACATAGGTTCGATTCCTAGGTTAGGAAGATCCCCTGGAGGAGGGCATGGCAACCAATTCCAGTATTATTGCCTAGAGAATCCCGTGTACAGAGGGCTACAGTCCATTGGGTCGCGATGCGTCAGACACTACTGAAGCGACTTAGCATGCATGGGCCTTTCATTATTTTGAGTACAGTATATCTTTGTTGTTTTCCTTCTAAATATCAATATCATTAGCTATGACGTGTTATTTTGAAGTGATAACCAATGGTAGAATTCATTCCCCCAAATACCATTTACTGAATATTTTATATTATATCTGTATCACTGTATTTTATGGTAATGAACTGTGGCAAGTTGTTGGAGCAAAAATGAGACCCATGTAGTATGTCCCTCTAGCAGTGTATCATATTGCCTGTCAGAGTGAGTTGCTTTCAAGCTCTGCATGTGTTTGTTTGTCTGATGAGGAATCAGTTTCTTGACTACTTGTTTTTCTTTCAGAATGGACTTGACTTCTCTTTTGTATTGCTTACTCTAAGGTCATTTGTCCTTCAGTTGTGGCACCCAGAAAGTGAACACAAATGCCGTTTGTGTTCTCAGAGAACTGAAACTGAACATTTAACAGTTTCAGGTCTGCCATCAGGGCTATTATTGGAATTATATGTGTTCTTCTTGATAATAACTTCAAAATAACATATTGTGGGCCAGCTCATGATCCAGTACACAGTCTCAGTTCCCACATGAGAAAAAAATTTTGGTTTAGTTTGGTAAATCATTGCAAAGGCTTTGAGTTCCCTCTGGCAGGAATATTGCAGTTGGAAATTGGTTATAAGAGCTTACCATACCCCCCAAATATGTTGGAAATAAAACGTACAAACAAGATCAGAGTCCCTGATGACTCAGACAGTAAAGAACCTGCCTGCACTGCAGGAGATCAGATTAAACCCCTGGGTTGGGAAGATTCCCTGGAGAAGGGAATGGCTACCCACTCCAGTATTCTTGCCTGGAGAATTCCATGGACAGAAGAGCCTGGCAGGCAACATTCCATGGGTTGCAAAGAGTCAGCCATGACTGAATGGTGAACACTTTTACTTTTCACTACTTAGAGGAGTAAGAAGACAACTTTTATTTGTTTTGAGGGACATTAGCAGGGCTTGCATTTCTGCATAGCTCCTCTTTCATTTCTCAAGTCCAGCATATTTGCATATTTTAAGTGCAAATACCCCTGGGAAGAGGCAAATTATTGAACCATAGTATGGATATTATGGAGTTACCATTTACTTTTAGTGGTAGAATCAAAGGAAACTAGAAAGTATTACTTTACTAGGTTAAAAAGGCAAACAAAACAAGAGGAATTGATGAGGGCACATTTTAAAACTTCTGCCTGGCACCAGTCCATGCTATGGGCTGGTCACATGTGATTTCTGTGTGTCTGACAGTTTTTGTGGTATTACAATTAGTGTGCTTAATCCCTGTTTCACTGGGAGTTGGGAAGGAAAGGAAAACTCTTAAGTCTTTCCCTGATAGCTCAGTTAGTAAAGAATCCACCTGCAATACAGGAGACCTGGGTTCGATTCCTGGGTCGGGAAGATCCATTAGAGAAGGGATAGGCTACCCACTCCAGTATTCTTGAGCTTCCCTTGTGGCTCAGCTGGTAAAGAATCTGCCTGCAATGTGGGAGACCTGGGTTCACTCCCTGGGTTGGGAAGATCCCTGGGAGAAGGGAATGGCTACCAGAAAAACTCTGATTCTCATCAAGTCAGGTAACTATTTAAGATTTTCACCATCCTCCTGGGAATCATGACCACAAGTCAATCTTCAGGCTGTTACATTATAATCCTGTTTTTCGTAAAGAAGAGAGGCAGGGCTGTGTTCCCATCCAGCACTCAGAACAGTGCAGGCAGCTCTGGAAGCAGCTGTTGCAGTTCCCCTGGGTAGAGGATAAGGGAGGTTAGAGTGTGTTCCTCTAGGTTCCTCCTGTGAGTCCACGCTTGGTTCTGCTCCTCAGCCACTCATTGCCGGTGCTGTAACTGAAGCTTCCTGCCAGGAGTTCTAGCCCGTGTCCTGGGACTGCATCCTGGTGGCCCTGAAGCCTACATGTCCCGGTATTCTCTGGACCTCTCTCTTCTCCTTAGGACTGACTTCTCTAGCACATCAGCCCTTATTCTCATGTGAGTGAAGTAAAATAAAAGAAGACAAATTGTTGGGATTCCTTCATTCTGATGGTGGCACTCTCCAGGCACTGCCCATTAGGTGCTGTCTAATGGTTCCGTGGAACTGGTCCATTTGTTGCTGTGCTGTGCTGTGCTTTCATGGAGCTGGTCTTATTCCTGCTTCTGGTGAGGGCTTTTCTTTATTTCTGTGTAGCCCTCCAGTAAACTTTCTTTTTAAATCAAGATCTCTGATTTGTGTCATCCCTTTTCCCTGGAGACAAGATTCAGTGTCTTTCCATCACCTCCTCTCTTCAACCGTGAATCAGCTCACTTTTCATGTGAGTGCCACGTTCGTTCTCTGTGGCCAAGTGAAAAGTGCTCCTCCCTCAAGCACCCCACAGTACTGCTTCCTGCCTGAATCAGAGCCGAACACATCTGTTAGACCTTACACCTGGGAACCTTTGTGTTCCATTTCGTGTGGCCTCTTCCAGGTGGTGCTAGTGGTAAGAACCTGCCTGCCAAGGCAGGAGATGTAAGAGAGACAGGTTTGATCCCTGGATCAGGAAGATCCCCTGGAGAAGCACATGACAACCCGCTCCAGTATTCTTGCCTGGAGAATCCCATGGACAGAGGAGCCTGGCGGTTCCCTGTCCATAGAGTCGCAGAGTAGGACATGACTGAAGTGACTTAGCACGCATCCATGCATTCTCTATGTTAGTAGTTGAAGCCTTCCTTCTGCCTCTTATCCATGAGCCTTTCTGTCTTCCAGACTCAGCTTCCCTTGAATGCCAGGACTCCGCTATCTCATGTAAGAGAGAAGTAAAAGAAGAAGTGTGGTCTTTCTCATGCTGATAAGAGGTCAAAATGAAAAGGAAAATGGAAATTTAGAGGAGGGCAAATTATTTCAAATGAGAAGAGAGGAAAAAAAAAATACGGCGTCAAGGAAAACTGGGACAGGAGGACAGAAAGGAAGAAAGAATATTAAGAAGTGAGACATCGGGCAGAAATTAAGGGGTTAAATAAAAGTGTTAGAAAATCTTCCTTTGTGAGCTCCCTGAATGCTGCCTGCTCAAGAAAGCTTCAATAAAGACATCTTTACTTTTTAGGGTTAAGTAAGTGCAATCTATTTTTCTTCTGAAAGTGTTTTTGTGCTAGGATGACCCTTAAGGAGAGAGCAAGTTGGCCTAGTTGCATTTGAGATGCATTCTTCTCTCTAATGACATGAGGTGGTGAGGAGGGAGAGCACCAGGAAGAAACTGGGATGGGGAGAATCCTATTCTATGCTGTTCTTTTTGCCCAAGATATTTCGTGTACTGCAAGTTATAAACAAACTCCCACCTTATCCCAAGTTATATTCAGACCTTTATTCAATCAGTATTTTCTTTTTATTTATACACATATACTCCTGACCACTGGTGAACATGGGGCCTGCAGTGCTCTAGGAAGGAAATCCTCCTGGGCGCTAACCTCTCTGTCCTCTGCTTAGGAAAATTCTAAGGACCCCAGCACTCCCCTCCCCTCCCTCCACAGGAGGTAGGCCTGGGGGCCATCACCAATACTGCGTTTCACTGGAAATTCATTTACTGGGTTGGTGCTCTTCTTCACAGCCCTCTGAGAACTGAGCATCATGGATTTGGGCTCAAAGAGGGGAGAGTTGTTTGGAATTTGGAACATATGGTGGTAGGATCAAGTCCCTCAGCATCTGGAGATATGGAAAAAATGTGGTGTTAGGAAGGCCCAGAGGCTCTCCTGAGAAAAGCAGTCCTATGCAAGATCCTTTTCTATCATTATCCTCAAGTAGTTATGGGCCACTAAAAGGTTACATTTCTGCAAATGGGTTGCAATGGGTTACAAGTCTGCAACCAGTGTTTTCCTGGTGGTTTTCAGAAATGTGCCATCTTATAGTGATTAGAGCCTGAAACCATTAGATTCATTTTTGTGGTACTAAACTTAGACACAGTAAAAAGAAACATACTCTTTAAAAATGTTTAAGGCTCAGAAAAGAATCCTGAGAAGCACATTTTCCATTGTAGTAAGGGAAAAAGGTACAAAGAATGTCAGTTAAAAAATTCATAAAGGTTGCATTACCCTCAGTGGAAACATTTCTTTGAAAAAGGAGAAGAGGCTGGTACTTAAAGATACAGTCACAGACATTGTATAGAGCCCTTCTAAGAAATAAGACCAAGCCTCTTCTCAAATGGAAAGAGTTTTAAAGAAACAGGAAATTTTTAGTTTCATGATGTGTATATGGGAATAGTGGGTCCATGAAGACTTCTGTAATCACAAGCACAGGTGTTTCAGATAAAAGGATTGTGTTACCATTTATTCACATCAGTGGTTATTTGAGGGCTCTCTGGAGACACAATGAATAATTCTGTCCATACGGGCTATAGTCCATTCAGGTGGTCCCATGAACAGTCAAATCAGTTTCCTGGCCCCTGCTCGTCAAGAGTTGTGCAAAAGCATGTTACGGCGCTGGCATGAGTTTTGGTTGCACATAGTAACACACGCACTATAATTTGTTTGTCATTGATCTGTGTTGAAGCTGGAGTGCCTATACCCAGTATTGGGCTTCCCTGGTGGTTCGGATGGTAAAGAATCTGGCTGCAATACAGGAGAACCAGGTTTGATTCCCGAGTGGGAAAGATCCTCTAGAGTAGGAAATGGTAACCCACTCCAATATTCTTGCCTGAAGAATCCCATGGACAGAGGAGGCTGGCATGCTATAGTCTATGGGATTGCAAAGAGTTGGACACAGCTGAGTGACTAACACTTTCACTTTTTTTTTCTTTCTTGCCCTGTATAAGGAAGTAAGAATAAGGCAGGTAGGACCACGTGATAACTCTTTCTTGATTTTCTTTCCCAAGTCTTTAAATGGGAAAAAGGCCAGTGCTTCCTTGCAATCCTGTCTCACCCAAATCTATTCCTGTCAGTGGGGAGCCTTTCTTAGATCACATCTTAGCCTGAGATCGTGTCCCACAGTTTCTGCTTGAGTGTTTCATTATTTATCACAGCCAGGTCTTACGTGTGTGTGCTAAGTCAGTTCAGTCGTGTCCGACTGCTTGCTACCCTATGGACTGGAGCCCGTCAGGCTCCTCTGTCCATGGGATTCTCCAGGCAAGAATACTGGAGTGGATTGCTATACCCTCCTCCAGAGGATCTTCCAAACCCAGGGACTGAACCTGCATCTCTTATGTCTCTTGCTTTGGCAGGCAGGTTCTTTACATCTACCACCATGCCTGGGCTTGGATATAGGTAAATCTCCACCAAATCTACGAGCTGAAGATATCCTAGAGATAATTTGTGGCACATACCTCTTTGAGAAGATCCTCAGGGAGGGAGAGTGACTTGCCTAGGTCAGGCAATAGTTAATGGTAGAGTTGGTACAATATCTTTATAAATTGTTTTGGCCATTTTGTCCCATGTGTTAAATCTATATTATTTGGTACTGCTTTTTACCTGGAATCTGAAATTGATTTAGAACAAGAAGGCCCTTTGCTGTTAATTTAAATAATGATACAGGACTAGAGTAAGGCAAGGCTGCTCTGAAATGGCATTTTGCCAGTTGATTATAGTATCATCTACCAAACAACAAGAGCTATTTAATAGCTAGCAATTTTGCCTTAAAAGAGTTTTATCCAGTGGACTATTACCTGCAGCATCATGATTTTGTGATTACATGTCCAAAAGTAGCATTTATCCCTGCTTTTATGTGAATTACCTCTTAAAGGGTCTTTCTAGAAAGTAACTTTGAAGGTGTTTCCTTTTATATAGATAACATTTAAAACAATAAAACAAGAACAATACTGTTATCATATTATTCTATCCTAAATCAAATATAGTCTTAAAACACATAATTACGTTAAGCTTCAGAATGCATTAATATTTCTCTCTTAAGAACATAAGCTCTTATCTACACTGAAGATATTTGTAAAATTTAGCAAGGTTGAAATGTAGCTATAGTGTTGATATCCTAGCTATAAATTAGGAAAATCTTTTCATTCTTAGCTTTCTTTTCCTGTCATGCCGTCCCACCTAATCTTGACATAGTCTAAGGCATCTGCATGCTTTTCCATGAAAGGTATTCCCTTTCCAGGGTTTTGCCTAGAAATGTTTTTTGTGAGGTTTTCACAGTGCTGACATCTGACTCCTCTCCTGTCCACCTGTGTTGATTTATTAACCAAACATTTACTGAGTGCCTGTGATGCTTATATTGTTTCTCAGTCTTATGTGTCTCACTTTTATAACTTCTTGAGAGAATGGGTGCTGTGCCAGATGCTGAGGATATAGGAGAGAAGAAAGACAAGAAAGATTCTTACTTCAGGGAACTTTTTTTCTGATGATATGACTCATGATAAATAAGCAATCAAATCAATAAACAAAAGAATTCTGGACAAAGAAGATAGCAAGTACAGAGGCCCCTTGGTTAGAAGTACTTTCTACATTCTCATTTTTTAAAAGAGCCGCCGAATACAGGGGAGTGTAGTATGACAAGAGGTCAGGGAAGTAAAGAGCAGTCAGATCATGTTGGATTTGTAGGTCATGGTAAGGATTTTGAAACTTATTCTAAGGGCAATGAGAATCTGTCAGAAGGACTCAGGGAAATGAGCATTCCAGCATGCTAGAAGTTGGAGGCACACTTCCTCTGGGATACCTGGGTGCTTTGCTTTTTCCCCTCATGTGTGAGTTTGGCCTTGCTGATGCAGAGTTTGGTTCAAGAACTGGACAAGCTTGTTGTGTGTCTATGTTACCTTAACCTGTAGATGGTCCATATCATTGCCTAAAAATTGGCACCCCAAAGATATCCAGTCCTACTCTCCAGAACTTGTAAGTGGGACCTTATTTGGAGTAAAGGCCTTGGCAGATGTGAGTAAGTAAAGGATTTTAAAATGGATAGACAATCCTGGATTATCTAGATGGGCCATAAATGCTGTTACAGATAAGTGAGAGACAGAGGGATTTTGTATGCATAGAGGAATAATGCTGAGAAGTCAGAGTAGAGAGAGTTGAAAATGCTGGTTTTGAAGACTGGAGTGACAGAGTCACAAGTTAATGAATGCCTGCAGCCAACAGAAGCTAATACAAGAGACAAGCAATGGGTTTTTCTCTAGAGCCTGCAGAGAGAGTTCAGCCATAGCCACACACTGATTTTAGCTCAGTGGAACTGATTTCAGACTTCTGATCTCTAGAACTGGGAGAGAAGAAATTTCTATTGCTTTAAGCTACCAAGTTTGTGTCAAGTTTACAGCAGCCACAGGAAATGAAAATAGTCTCCACATAAATATTCCTAGAATGATGACCTAAGTCTCAAGTACAAATGGAACTTTCTTACTTTATACAACAGGGACCTTGGTACCTGTGTGTAATTTTCCTACTGGGGGTTCTGGAGACCAAGGGGAATCAGTGTAAGAGATGGAGCAGAGATCCAGTGTAAGAGAGCCTCCCCGTTGTGGCCACCAAAATTCCAATATGATTTTATGTCCTGTCCTCTTGCAATCTACTAGAAACTCTAGTAGAGTTTCTACTAGAACTCTAGTAGAGTTCTAGTAGAAACTAGTTTTAAATTGGAAATCTGATCTCTATGTGCTTTAAAAAAAAGATCACTCTGACTGCTGTCAGACAGGTTGTAAGAGAACAGTAATAGAAATACTGAAAGTAATTCTGAGATGCCTGTTAGAGATGCCATTCTTCCTTTACTTTTAAGACATATTTGATTGCCTCATTCTAAATTTCCATAGAGTCTGTTTATATAGATCTTATTCTTGCTTCCATGTGTAGCCATTTCTTTTAGGAACTCAAATATGTTAAATCTCTATTTTTTTTAGAAGCAAGGGCACTTTTCTCAAAGAGCTTATCAGCTAACGTGTATAGATGGGCCCATACCTGAAAAGATAACTTAGTAATAGAGGAAGTTAGGTCCTTACATTCAGCCAAACAAATGCTTCAGACATTAAGGCCTTGAGAATTTAGAGAAGACACGGTGAGTATAGGCTGAAGTCCTAGGAAAAACTTTCTGGAGAAATTGAAATTTGATTTTGGAATAATCAGACTTAGAATGTATCTAGTCCTTCCAAACCAGATTAGCATGGCTATTGACAATGTCTTAAACTTGGGTTTTGGTGGTATTTGAAGGGTAGGAAGTAACACTTCAAACTCCATTTCAGAAAATTAATTTACCGTAAATGCTTTCAAATATAATTATAAACTTCTTTTGAGTATCAAATGTGTAGAGAAAGAAATAACTTACTTTCCAAGGGTATATTATGATTTAGATTTAAATTATTCATCTAATTTAAATTGAGTGAGCTGGTATGTGATGAAACCAGGGTGTATGATGGGAATTTTTAAATTGCAGCAGGTGATGTCATGAGTGAGAGAAACCATTCAGGAGTGATTGTGTGTATACACTTGAGGAGCATATGAGAAGAGGTTCTGAGTACTGTCTGGAAAATAATATTTTTAATATTTAGTGTAAATATATAATACATAGCACAGAAGCAAGTGATGAAAGCTATCATTATAATGGAAAGTATGGATCAGAAGACAAAGCTAAAGTAAGATGTATGAAATCGGACATTTTGGAAAAAGCCAGCAGAGGCTACCAAAGCCATCTGGGGAAATAGTGGGTTGGTCAAAAAGTATGTAACCCACTCTCTATTGGCCAAGCTAATAGGAAAGATAAGGTGGAGGGTTGTGTATCCTCACAAAGATGAAAACAAGGTGAGCCAAGAATGCAGTTGAAGTTGGACCAACTAAAGCTGAACCATGCTCAATGGCCCATGAAACAGGCCTCTCTTCTCATGACAGTGACGTAATGAGCAAAGTCTCATGCAAGGGAAGTACAATTAGAGCCAGAGCTTCTAGCTTGCTAGAAGTTCTAGGCTGGACCCTGGGAAGACAGGCAAGAGTACTGGAGTGGGTTGCCATTGCCTTCACTGCTATGAAGTGATAGTTAAGTGAAAACCTGCTGTGTGGGATGCATGCCTTTTGTCTCTCCTGCAGATGAGACATCATTTAGGAGCATATTCACACTCATGCTCTCTACTCACCATCCCCACTTCCTTGGGAGGAACTTGGCACTGGGAAATGTTGGGAGCTCACTCTCCTGTCTTGGCCTGGAGGTGACTGTGCGGCATGCTTCTTAGATCGCTATTCTTACCTGTTAAAACCTAGGATGGTTAGGGCAGACCAAAGTGGGTGTTTGATGCAGAACAAGACAAGGAGTCAAAGCAATGATTATTATAACTTTATACAAAGTTAGCCTCTTAACTGCTGAGCTTCCAAAGGTTGTGACTTTATAGGTCTGTCTTTCCCAGTCTCGGTATCTCAAATGTTGTTGGTGTGTCTCTGGTTTCAGCAGGCTCAGGGTAAGACAGCTTCAGCTGAGGACAACACAGTCATGTAGCTCGGAACTTGGAAAGTGTCTCGTTGCTCCAGGTGTCCTGTAGGTCAGCAGGGTGTTAAGCTGATAACTTCAAATTTCTTCTTGATTCCTCCCCCCACCAAAAAGAAAAAAAAAAAAAGATAAATGGAGATCCTTGATTAATATTGGCCCACATTTAAAATTTCTTCTGTTTAAAAAAAAGGAAAGCAGAGAAGTTGCCTTCTTAATACTCACTGTGAGTGAAATTCTTAGAGATAAGGGTTTGTTATCAACCCAGGTCCTCAGATTTTTTAATAAATAGAAACTGGTAAGAGACCAGACAAGAAATTCAGGCAAGGTTTTATTGGGGTTCATGATGCAGCACAAGGGAGGGAAAAACAAGTAACAGGCTCCCTTGTACCTTCTGAGAGAGGGGTGGGGACCTGGTCCTTGATGGAGTGAGGTTGGGGCAAATTCATGGTTGGGCCAGAGGGGTGGCTTAGGTGCTTTCCCTTAGTGGTGCTGTATGGGGTCACAAAGAGTCGGACACGACTGAGAGACTGAACTGAACTGAACTGAACTGAACTGAACTGATGTGGGGATCGTGCCTAATACCCTGCTTTTGCTCCTGGCACCTCGGAAAGCTTGGTTTTTGGCCTTTTATCATCTTATAGTTCGTATTTTGCCCCAAGCGCACATGCATGCAATTATTTTTCGTCCCTTATCATTTCTTTGCATTCTGTTGCTTAAAGAGACAATTGTCCAGGTACAAATGTGCTGAGTTTCTCAGTCATGTCTGACTCTTTGTGACCCCATGGACTGTAGTCCATCAGGCTCCTGTGTCCATGGGGATTCTCCAGGCAAAAATACTGGAGTGGGTTGCCATGCCTTCCTCCAGGGGATCTTCCTGAGCCAGGGAATGAACCCAGGTCTCCTGCACTGCAGGTAGATTCTTTACCATCTGAACCACCAGCGAAGCTCATCCAGGTACAAGCACTGCAATAAAGGGACCCAGATCCCAGCCTGTCTTAGATTCAACTGAAAATACTGAGTCCTCAGGATCTGTTATAATAGTCTGAAGGACAATGAGGAAATCATCACCATATCAGTGCTTCTGCTCTCTTTAGGATCTTCGGTGAGATTAACAGAAAGTCAATGTATGGCAAAGCCAATACAGTATTAAAATAAAGTAAAAATAAAAATTAAAAAAAAGAGAGTCAGACCTTAGATTTACAAATATAAGTAACATAGAAGCCTATTATTAATTCCTAGCCAAGTAAGTACTTATTTAAACATTTGTCATCATTAAAGAGGAAGTATAAGGATTTAAGTAGCTCAGCTATGAGGGACGCTTGAGCTCACAGGTGAAAATAGCCAGGTGCCTGAGAAGTGCAAGCCCTCAACATCATGGTCAGCCAGCTTCAGCCCATGGACCAATCTACTTTCTGTTGTTTATATATGGTCCCTCAGCTGAGAATGGTTGAAAACAAAATAGAAGGATACTGTTTTGTGACACATTAAAATTATATAAAATTCAGTGTATGGCCATCCCCCCCCAAACGTGCCCCATCTCATCCATCTAAAATTATACAAAATTCCCAACTCTCAATGCCCATAAATAAAGTTTTATTGGAATACAGCCACATACTCATTTACGTGTTGTCTGTGGCTGCTTCACACTGCAATGGCAGAGCTGAGTAGTTGCGACAGAGACCATCTGGCTCATGAAACCAAAAATACTTACTATCTAGCCTTTTACTAGGAGAAGGCGAAGGCACCCCACTCCAGTACTCTTGCCTGGAGAATCCCATGGACGGAGGAGCCTGGTGGGCTGCAGCCCATGGGGTAGCGAAGAGTCAGACACGACTGAGCACGAAAGCATACCTGCACATGGTCGGAACTTCAGTGTGTGTACGCGTATAAAGTAGGTTACAAATAATGCTGATTCTTCCACTTCAAATTCAGGACTATGGGGATTTTATTTAACATCTTCTGTATTACTTACGTGTGTCTCTTTGTTTCACACTAAGAATATCTTGCTCCGTTGTTTTACTGCACATTATATACACAATACTTTCAGAATAACACAGATACTACTGCCATCATTATGATTAATGTGACTATAAACTTTTCCTTACCCCCTCTATTATAAATAGCTGGACTCTATCTGCACTGTCAGAACATACAGACATTTGTGTTTATACCTTCATTTTCAGCCCTCATTTAAAATTAGGAATACATATAATGCCCAGCACAGGCTTTCTATTAACATCTCTCTGGATATTTCAGTCATTTGAATGGTAATAGCACCCCTGAGTTCATGATGTTAATAACTTTACGTGTGCCCTTTATATGTATAAGTAATTTTGATGAAAATGCAATTCTTTGTTTACATTTTCTGTTTTTGAGTGTCTTAAATGTTATTTTATTATCTTCTGACATAAAGCATTTCTTTTAAAGTCTGATGATAATCCAATTTTATTTTCATTTTAAGTCATCTGCTCTTGGGCCCAGTTAACAAAAGGATTAATATATATATATATTTTAATTTAAGTTCTAGTAATTTTACTGGAGTAAAATTCTGTTAGTAATTTTGTAACTGTATTCTCTACTACATAGTAAACTCTCAACATATAGTTTAAAAATGCGTGTGTATATGTGTGTGTGTGTGTACATATACATGTGAGTACATATATTTTTAAAGACTTCTTCTTGAATTATTCCTTTTTCTGTTTTCTTGTTTTGGTTTTCTTCCTGTTTAGAGACCCATGTTATCTGAATCTTTGATGTTCTTTACCTATCTTGCATATTTCTACTTCCTCACAAATTTAAAAATGTATTTCCTCTTTTAAAACATTCTTCCATACTCTGCCTTCTGTCTTAAGCTTGTTGCTCTTATTGCTCTTCTTTCAAGTTTACTCTTCATTTCTAAAATATTTTTTGACATTTGAAAAAGTATATTTAACATTTTTTCCTGTATTCTGTCACTTCAATTCTCAGTTTTACTGTTTCAGCTTTATATTCTGTTTCACCTCTTGTATCATTTTCGAAATTAATTCTAGCTTACTTTAAAAGTAGAATGTAGGCAAAACACTCTCCGACATAAATCACAGCAGGATCCTCTATGATCCACCTCCCTGAATACTCAAAATAAAAGCAAAAATAAACAAATGGGATCTAATTAAAATTAAAAGCTTCTGCACAACAAAGGAAAATATAAGCAAGGTAAAAAGACAGCCTTCTGAATGGGAGAAAATAATAACCAATGAAACAACTGACAAACAACTAATCTCAAAAATATACAAGCAACTTATGCAGCTCAATTCCAGAGAATAAATGACCCAATCAAAAAATGGGCCAAAGAACTAAATAGACATTTCTCCAAAGAAGACATATGGATGGCTAACAAACACATGAAACGATGCTCAACATCACTCATTATCAGAGAAATGCAAATCAAAACCACAATGAGGTACCACTTCACACCAGTCAGAATGGCTGCGATCCAAAAATCTGCAAGCAATAAATGTTGGAGAGGGTGTGGAGAAAAGGGAACCCTCCTACACTGTTGATGGGAATGCAAACTAGTACAACCACTATGGAAAACAGTGTGGAGATTCCTTTAAAAATTGCAAATAGAACTGCCATATGACCCAGCAATCGCACTGCTGGGCATACACACCGAGGAAACCAGAATGGAAAGAGACACATGTACCCCAATGTTCATTGCAGCACTGTTTATAATAGCCAGGACATGGAAACAACCTAGATGTCCATCAGCAGATGAATGGATAAGCAAGCTGTGGTATATATACACAATGGAGTATTATTCAGCCGTTAAAAAGAATTCATTTGAATCAGTTCTGATGAGATGGATGAAACTGGAGCCGATCATACAGAGTGAAGTAAGCCAAGAAAAACACCAATACAGTATACTAACACATATATATGGAATTTAGAAAGATGGCAATGATGACCCTGTATGCAAGACAGCAAAAAAGACACAGATGTGTATAGAGGACTTTTGGACTCTGAGGGAGAGGGAGAGAGTGGGATGATTTGGGAGAATGGCATTGAAACACTATCATGTAATTGAAATATTGAAATACTATCATGTAAGAATCAAATCGCCAGTCTATGTCCGATGCAGGATACAACATGCTTGGGGCTGGTGCATGGGGATGACCTGGAGGGATGTTGTGGGGAGGGAGGTGGGAGGGGGGTTCATGTTTGGGATCGCATGTACACCTGTGGTGGATTCGTGTCAATGTATGGCAAAACCAATACAGTATTATAAAGTAAAAATAAAAAGTTAAAAAAATCAATTTACCTAATTGTTAAAAGAAAAGTAGAATGTTTTGGTTATAGTTTTGAGGGCATATATTTCAGCGGTGCTTCCATCACAGGTGTGCTATTCTGCTTCTTTCTTTTTTCCGAGAATCCCTGGCTCTGTCTCCTGCCCTGACATTCATCTGAAGCTCCTCTTCTTCTCTCTCTGCCTTTCTCTTTATTTCCTCCTGCACGGTTGCTCGTCTCATGTGAGCTTTTATGGCTACTGGTAGTTGGTCCTTACTCACCTGTTTTTTTTCAGGGGTTCCCTGAAATACGTTATTACTTAGTTATGCTGTAAAAGTTGTTAATGAGTTTAACAGTTTTGTATTTATTTCAAATTAGTTTTCAACTGTAGAAGAGATAAAACTAGTAAAATAAAACACAAAGGAATTGATACAGAAAAAGTACAGGTTAAATAAAGAAAAGGAAAAAGTTAGGTCAATGAATATAACTTAAGAACTTGTTCTTTAGAAAGACTAACAAGTAAGCTTTACACTGGAGCGATTTTTCAGAATGAGACACATACAACATGAGGAACAAAAATGCAATTTGATGGACAGCAATATAACAGTTAATGTGAAAGCCCAAGCAAAAGATCATTTTCCAGGTAAGTATAAACTATAAAAACAAGCCCAACAATAGAAAACTAAACATACTAATGTGCAGAAAAGTTAACACAGCAGGCTTGAAACTGCTCTCTTCAGAAAGACCTCCTTAGAGGTTGGCTCTTGGCTGGCATCTGAGATCTTGGCACTTGACCCATTCTTCCCACTATTAAAGATGGTTCACTGTGCTCTGGACTGTGTAATCACTCTGACTTATGCTAAATACCTGCTTTCTTTCTGGGAACCTGGAATGTTGGAAAGTGCTCTTTGGAAGAGAATGTGTGACCAGCCCCTCCATGAAAACCTTGGGCACTGGGTCTCCACTGGCCTCACTAGATGGAAACACTGCACTTTTAATTACATTTTTCATTGCTGGAAAAAGGAGCATGTTGACTTCCAGGGATATCCTCCTAAGAAGGAGAGAATGCCTCTAGACACCACCCAAGTCTCCTTTCCTTGTGAATATCATTTCATGATAAGCTTTAGCTGTGAGTACAACTACATGCTGAGTCCCTTGATTAACACCTGTGGACCACTGAATGTTACTCTTCTGTAAATCACACACTGATAACCCAAAAATAAATGAAGAAGATAGTCAAATTTCTACCCGTCTAAAAATGTATCAGGTTCAGAGAGTTTCAGAAATATTCTACTAAGTCTTTAAAACATCAGGCTTGTAAATTTCTCTTGAAAAGAAAAAGAAAGTGAAGACACTCAATCCTGTCTGACTCTTTGTGACTCCACGGACTGTAGCCTACCAGGCTCCCCCATCCATGGGATTCTCCAGACAAGTGTACTGGTGTGGGTTGCCAATTTCCTTCTCCAGGGGATTTTCATGACGCAAAGATTGAACCTGGGTCTTCCGCACTGCAGCCAGATGCTTTTACTGTCTGAGGAAAATTCTCTTATTGAAATCTATTTTACTGATTTTTTTCTTGATAGGGATTTCTAAGCAGGATCTTTTAATTTGTAACATACTCTAGTATTCTTTGTCTAGTTTTATTCTCTCTATTACAAATCTGTTGTTTAGAATAGAAAGATTTATGATTGTTATTGTCTTTTAATATTTTAACTCCATCTCAATGATGAAAGTATCTTTTTATAGAACATGTGCTCTGAAGTTAGATTTTCCAGATTTGCGTTTTCACTCTTGATAGCTTTAAGACTTGTGCAATTTACTTAATTTTTTTTTATCTTTAGTTTCATCATGTGTAAAGTATTAATATAGAGTTCAGTTCAGTTCAGTCACTCAGTCATGTCTGACTCTTTGTTTCCCATGGACTGCAGCACACCAGGCCCCCCTGTCCATCACCAACTCCTGCAGTTTACTTAAACTCATGTCCACTGAGTCGGTGATGTCATCCAACCATCTCATCCTCTGTTGTCCCCTTCTCCTCCTGCCTTCAATCTTTCCCAGCATCAGGGTCTTTTTAAATGAGTTTGTTGTTGGCATCAGGTGGCCAAAGTATTAGAGTTTCAGGTTCAGCACCAGTCCTTCCAGTGAATATTCAGGACTGAGTTCTTTTAGGACTGACTGGTTTGATCTCCTTGCAACCAAGGGGCTCTCAAGAGTCTTCTCCAACACCACAATTCAAAAGCATCAATTCTTTGGTGCTCAGCTTTCTTTATAGTCCAACTCTCACATTCATACATGACAAATGGAAAAACCATAGCCTTGACTAGATGGACCTTTGTTGGCGAAGTAACATCTCTGCTTGTTAATATACTGTCTAGGTTGGTCATAGCTTTTATTCCAAGGAGTAAGCGTCTTTTTATTTCATGGCTGCAGCCACCATCTGCAGTGATTTTGGAGCCCCCCAAAATAAAGTCTGTCACTGTTTCCACTGTTATCTCATCTATTTCCCATGAAGTGATGGGACCAGATGCCATGATCTTCGTTTTCTGAATGTTGAGTTTTAAGCCAACTTTTCACTCTTCTCTTTCACTTTCATCAAGAAGCTCTTTAGTTCTTCGCTTTCTGCCATAAGGGTGGTGTCATCTACATATCTGAGGTTATAGATATTTCTCCTGGCAATCTTGTTTTCAGCTTATACTTCATCCAGCCCAGCATTTTTCATGATGTAATCTGCATATAAGTTAAATAAGAAGGGTACAATATACAACCTTGACGTACTCCTTTCCCGATTTGGAACCAGTCTGTTGTTCCATGTCCAGTTCTAACTGTTGATTCTTGACCTTCATTCAGATTTCTCAGGAGGCAGATCAGGTGGTCTGGTATTCCCATCTTTTAAAAAAATTTCCACAGTTTGTTGTGATCCATATAGTCAGTTATTTTATTTTGATTACTGATGTGTGAAATCATTTCCCAGGTGATTCCTGGGTGGTGCTAGTGGGAAAAAACCTGTCTGCCAATGCAGAAAATGTAGAAAAGTGGGTTTGATCTGCAGATCGGAAGATCCCCTGGAGGAGGGAATGACAACGCACTCCAGTATTTTTGCCTGGAAAATCCTATGGACAGAGGAGCTTGACAGGCTACTGTCCATGGGATTGCAAAGAGTTGAACACGACTGAACATGTAACCGAGATCTGACTGTGGCTCAGATCATGAGTTCCTTATTGCATGATTCAGATTTAAATGGAAGAAAGTGGGGAAAACCACTAGACCATTTAAGTATGACCTAAGTCAAATCCCTTATGATTATACAGTTGAAACAAGAAGTAGACTTGAGGGACTAGATTTGACAGACAGAGTGTGTGATGGACTATGGACAGAGGTTTGTGACATTGTACAGGAAACAGGGATCAAGTACATCCCTAAGAAAAAAAAATGCAAAAAAGCAAAATGTCTGTCTGAGGAGGCCTTATAAATAGCTGTGAAAGGAATAGAAGTGAAAAGCAAAGGAGAAAAGGAAAGATATGCCCATTTGAATGCAGAGTTCCAAAGAATAACAAGGAGAGATAAGATAGCCTTCCTCAGTGATCAATGCAAAGAAATAGAGGTAAACAATAGAATGGGAAAGACTAGAGATCTCTTCAAGAAAATTAGAGATACCTAGGGAATACTTCAGGCAAAGATGGACTCAATAAAGGACAGAAATGGTATGGACTTAACAGAAGCAGAAGATATTAAGAAGAGGTGGCAAGAATACACAGAAGAACTGTACAAAAAGATCTTCATGACCCAGATAATCATGATGGTGTGATTACTCACCTAGAGCCAGACATCCTGGAATGTGAAGTCAAGCGGGCCTGAGAAAGCATCACTATGAACAAAGCTAGTGGAGGTGATGGAATCCCAGTTGAGCTATTTCAAATCTTAAAATATGATGCTGTGAAAGTGCTACACTCAATATGTCAGCAAATTTGGAAAACTCAGCAGTGGCCACAGGACTGGAAAAGGTCACTTTTCATTCCAATCACAAAGAAAGGCAATGCCAAAGAATGCTCAAACTACCACACAATAGCCCTCATCTTACACGCTAGTAATGTTCAAAATTCTCTTTTTTTTTATTTTTTTATTTTTTAAATTTTAATATCTTTAATTCTTACATGCGTTCCCAAACATGAACCCCCCTCCCACCTCCCTCCCCATAACATCTCTCTGGGTCATCCCCATGCACCAGCCCCAAGCATGCTGCATCCTGCGTCAGACATAGACTGGCGATTCAATTCTTACATGATAGTATACATGTTAGAATGTCATTCTCCCAATTCTCGAAGCCAGGCTTCAGCAATACATGAAATGTGAACTTCCAGATGTTCAAGCTGGATTTAGGAAAGGCAGAGGAACCAAACATCAAATTGCCAACATCCACTGGATCATTGAAAAAGCAAGAGAGTTCCAGAAAACATCTATTTCTGCTCTATTGACTATGCCAAAGCCTTTGACTGTGTGGATCACAACAAACTGTAGAAAATTCTGAAAGAGATGGGAATACCTGACCTGCCTCTTAAGATAATCTGTATGCAGGTCAGGAAGCAACAGTTAGCACTGGACATGGAACAACAGACTGGTTCCAAATAGGGAAAGGAGTACATCAAGGCTGTATATTGTCACCCTGCCTATTTAACTTATATGCAGAGTACATCATGAGAAATTCTGGGTTGGATGACGTACAAGCTGGAATCAAGATTGCCAGGAGAAATATCAATAACCTCAGATATGCAGATGACATGACCTTTATGGCAGAAAGTGAAGAAGAACTAAAGAGCCTCTTGATGAAGGTGAACGAGGAGAGTGAAAAAGTTGCCTTAAAGCTCAACATTCAGAAAACTAAAATCATGGCATCTGGTCACATCACTTCATGGCAAATAGATGGGGAAACAGTGGAAACAGTGGCTGACTTTATTTTTTATGGCTCCAAAATCTGCAGTGATTCATGGCTGCAATCACCCAGGGAGTTAGAAGACGCCTACTCCTTGGAAGGAAAGTTATGACCAATCTAGACAGCATATTAAAAAGCAGAGACATTACTTTGTCAACAAAGGTCCGTCTAGTCAAGGCTATGGTTTTCCATTTGTCATGTATGGATGTGAGATTTGGACTATAAAGAAATCTGAGCGCCGAAGAATTGATGTGTTTGAACTGTGGTGTTGGAGAAGACTCTTGAGAGTCCCTTGGACTGCCATGAGATCCATCCAGTCCATTCTAAAGGAGATCAGTCCTGGGTGTTCATTGGAAGGACTGGTGCTGAGCTGAAACTCCAATACTTTGGCCACCTGATGGGAAAAGCTGATTCATTTAAAAAGACCCTGATGCTGGGAAAGATTGAAGGCAAGAGAAGAAGCAGATGACAGAAGATGAGATGGTTGGATGGCATCACCAACTGAATGGACATGGATTTGGGTAAACTCCAGGAATTGGTGGTGGACAGGGAGGCCTGGTGTGTTGCAGTTCATGGGGTCACAAAGAGTTGGACATGGCTGAGAGACTGAACTGAAATGAACTGAGCATCTAACACTACTATTATTACTGATGTGTGAAATCATTTCAACCTATTAAAGAATCCCCTGAAATAAATATGTTCATTTATGTTGAGTTGGCCAAAAAGTTTGTTTGGTTTTTCCTGCCAGGTACTGAGAGGGTAACAGGCAGGAAGGCCAGGGGTCTCCAAATGGAGGAAATAGCCTGCAAGTGTCAGACATTTATATCTCTCTTAAGGGGCAGGAGGAAACAAACTAGGGATATTTTTTTCCATCTCTATACAAATTTAAAAGGAGGTTTCTCTTAGAATACTGTGTTGCCATAATGACACCTGGTTTCACCTGAAGTTAACTATTCTCAAACCTTGAGATAACCAATGCATTTTTCTTATGGAAATGTTAGTCTTAAGCTATGTTAATGTACTATGCATTTACCCCAAACTCTGTCTTCAAGTCGGTTCTGCCTAATGGCTCAGAAACTACTTGAAAACCAGTATGTTATACTCAGATATTGTCCCCTAATCTATGTAAATGAAACTATTTGTATGGTGATTTGCCCTTCTACAAGATTCAAGTTAATCATTTTATCCTAGGATGAACCATTTGGTGCCAAGATTATCCCAAAATGCATCTTATGGGTGAGGGGCCTCGTACCATTCCCAGTTTTAAGACATTCCTTTCTTTCATTAACAGACTGCTGGTGACAGAGGATGAGATGGCTGGATGGCATCACTGACTCGATGGACATGAATCTGAGTGAACTCCAGGAGTTGGTGATGGACAGGGAGGCCTGGTGTGCTGCAATTCATGGGGTCGCAAAGAGTCAGACACGACTGAGCAACTGAACTGAACTGAACTGAACTGAAGTGACTATATAACATCCAGCTGAAGACTAGCAGGGGGATACTCTTTCTGCCCCCTTCTGATGCCTATGTCAGAAGCTTTCTCTATCTCCTTTATACTTTCAGTTCAGTTCAGTCGCTCAGTCGTGTCCGACTCTTTGCGACCCCGTGAATCGCAGCACGCCAGGCCTCCCTGTCCATCACCATCTCTCGGAGTTGAGTCAGGGATGCCATCCAGCCATCTCATCCTCTGTCGTCCCCTTCTCCTCCTGCCCCCAATCCATGGCAGCATCAGAGTCTTTATACTTTAATAAAACTTTATTACACAAAAGCTCTGGCCCCAGATTGAATTCTTCTCATCCGGGGGCCAAGAATCCCGGTGTCTTTTTCATTCAACAACAACCTTTCAGTACAAAAACCCAAACAAACTTTTTGGCCAACACAATATATTCACTCACATATTCAGTCATCCTTTGTTCACCAAATCTTTTTAAAAGTTAATTATTTATGTCTGCCCGAGTCTTTGTTGCTGTGTGCAGTCTTCCTCTAGTTGCAGTGAATGGGGCTCCTCTTTGTGGTGCATGGGTTCTCCTTGCAGCAGAGTCTCTAGTTGCAAAGCACGGACTCTAGTCTTCAGTGGTTGTAGTGCAAGGACTTTGCTCCGTGGCTTGTGGAATCTTCCTGGACCATGCATCCAACCCGTGTCCCCTGCACTGGCAGGCGTATTATCAGCCACTGGACCATCAGCAAAGTTCTATTCTCCAATCTTAAATGTCAGGTACTAATCTGGGGCATGATATTTTGTAGCAAATAGAGATGGGATTGTACTCTGATAAAATGTACAATTGAGTATTATAACAGGTAAATAAACCTATATTTTCTATCAACATCTAGAATATATTTTCTTCCAATTAGGTGAAGATTTTAGCGTTCTTGTGTGACTCCCAACTTCCTTCTAATACCATCCTGTCACCTCCAGTTAATCTACCATGTTAATAAACTTCAAAAGTTTTGCTTCAGAATGACACTGTTTCCACTGTTTCCCATCTATTTCCCATAAAGTGATGTGACGAGATGCCATGATCTTCAGTTTCTGAATGCTGAGCTTAAGCCAACTTTTTCACTCTCCTCTTTCACTTTCATCAAGAGGCTCTTTAGTTCTTCTTCACTTTCTGCCATAGGGTCATGTCATCTGCATATCTGAGGTTACTGATATTTCTCCCAACAATCTTGATTCCAGCTTGTGCTTCTTCCAGCCCAGCATTTCTCATGATGTACTCTGCATAGAAGTTAAATAAGCAGGGTGACAATATACAGCCTTGATGTACTCCTTTCCCTATTTGGAACCAGTCTGTTGTTCCATGTCCAGTTCTAACTATTGCTTCCTGACCTCCATACAGATTTCTCAAGAGGCAGGTCAGGTGGTCTGGTATTGCCATCTCTTTCAGAATTTTCCACAGTTTATTGTTCAGAAAACTAAGATCATGGCATCTGGTCCCATCACTTCATGGCAAATAGATGGGGAAACAGTGGAAACAGTGTCAGACTTTATTTTGGGGGGCTCCAAAATCAGTGCAGATAGTGATTGCAACCATGAAATTAAAAGACACTTTACTCCTTGGAAGGAAAGTTATGACCAACCTAGATAGCATATTAAAAAACAGAGACATTACTTTGCCAACAAAGGTCCGTCTAGTCAAGGCTATGGTTTTTCCAGTGGTCATGTATGGATGTGAGAATTGGACTGTGAAGAAAGCTGAGTGCTGAATAATTGATGCTTTTGAACTGTGGTGTTGGAGAAGACTCTTGAGAGTCCCTTGGACAGCAAGGAGATCCAACCAGTCCATTCAGAAGGAGATCAGTCCTGGGTGTTCTTGGAAGGACTGAGGTTAAAGCTGAAACTCCAATACTTTGGCCACATCATGCGAAGAGTTGACTCATTAAAAAAGACTCTGATGCTGGGAGGGATTGGGGGCAGGAGAAGAAGGGGACAACAGAGGATGAGATGACTGGATGGCATCACTGACTGGATGGACATGAGTTTCCGTGAACTCGGGGAGTTGGTGATGGACAGGGAGGCCTGCCATGCTGCAGTTCATGGGGTCACAAAGAGTCAGACATGACTGAGCGACTGAACTGAACTGACTGATGGTTGTTCTTATTTACAAATGAGCTCTGTAGTTTGAACAATAATAATTATAGCTTTTTTCAACTAAAATACTTGTTTGTATTCTAGTTGTAGTACTAGTGGCTAGACAATAACAACAGTATCAACCAATTGTGCAGGTAAAATCTTATGTATACAAAATGAAAATTTCACATTCTAAGGACTTTGAGAGATTCTTTGCTAGTAATTTTTTCTTTTCTTCTTTGTATATGTGGAAGCCTTAATTTTGTCCTCAAAGCTGAATTATTTTTTAACTGACCTGAAATTCTATGCACAAAATAATTTTCTTTCAAAACTAGATAAATTCTTCTAGTGTAACTGATAGAAATTTTATTAATCTATTCCAGAATTCTTTTTTAAAAGAGAATTTTCTCCTACCCTAGAAGCTTTTGGGCTTCTCTGGAGGCTCAGATGGAAAAGAATCCACCTGCAATGTGAGAAACCTGGGTTCGATCCCTGGGTCAGGAAGATCCCCTGGGGAAGGAAATGGCAACCCACTGCAGTATTCTGGCCTGGAGAAAACCAAGGACAGAGGAGCCACAGTCCATGAAGTGGCAAAGAGCTGGATGGGACTGAGTGAATAAACTCATACAGAAGCTTTTGGGTTTGCTTGTAACCATTAATCTGGCCTCCATTTCTATTATTTTGTTATTTTAAGAATGTTACATAAATGAAATCATACAATATGTAACTTTTTGAGATTGGCTTTTTTCTCTCATTGAGCATTCTTCCCTAGCAATTCATCCAAGTTATTGTGTGTATCAGTAGTTTATTTTTTTATTGATCGGTGTTCTATGATATGTACATACCACAGTTTATTCAACCATTCACCTGCTGAAGGACGTTTGAGTGGTTTTCAGTTTCTGGCTATAATGAATAAATCTTCTGGGAACAACTGTGTACAGGCTATTCTGTGATCACATGCTATTGTCTCTCTGATATAAATTCCCAAAGTGCAGTAACTAGGTTTATGGCTAAGGCATATTTTGTTTTAGAAGAAACTGCTATGTTCTTTTTAAGAGTAGCTATGTCATTTTACGTTCTCACCAGCACTGTATGAATAATTCAATTTCTTCACATCCTTCCTAGCATTTGGTGTTGTTACTAAATTTTATTTTTTAACAAATTATTTCAGTTATTCTATTATATGTATAGTGATATTTCACTGAGGGTTTAATTTGCATTTCTCTAATGACATATGATGTCATCTATATGCCCTCTTCAATAAAACGCCCATGAATTTGACCTTTTTCTAATTTGATTAATGGATTTTGTGTTGAGTTCTGAAACTCAACACAATATATGAAGGGTCCTTAATATATTCTAAGGGCATCCCTGGTGGCTCAGAGGTTAAAGTGTGTGCCTGCAATGTGGGAGACCTGGGTTCAATCTCTGGGTCGGGAAGATCCCCTGGAGAAGGAAATGGCAACCCACTCCAGTATTCTTGCCTGGAGAATCCTATGGATGGAGAAGCCTGGTAGGCTTCAGTCCATGGGGTCGCAAAGAGTGGGACATGACTGAGCGACTTCACTTCTAGATACAAGTCCTTGTTTGGATATGTGCTTTGCAAATATTTTCTTACATTCTTTTCATCCTCTTTGCAGAGCAACTTTTAAATTTTGTTGAGATCCAAATTAGCAGTTTTCCCTTTTACCCATCATGCTTTGGGTATCAAGTCTAAGAATATTTTTCTAGTCCCCAGGTCCTGAAGAATTTCTTCTGTTTCTCTGTATAAGTTTTTGGTTTTATATTTAAGTTTGTTAATCATTTTGAGTTAGTTTTATAGAAAGTAAAATTTTGTTTTCAATGTATTTATATTTTTCCTTGCAGTATCCTTTGTTAGCCTTTTAGGATTATTTGTTTACGGCCACCCTGGTCTCTGTCGCTGCATGTGGCCTTCTCCAGCTGCAGTGCGCGGGGCTGCTCTCTAGCTCGGTGCTCGGGCTTCTCATCGCAGGGCTTCTCTGGTTGCAGGGCAGGGGCTCCAGGGCCCCTGGGCGTCTCTGGTTGTGGTGCACAGACTTAGTTGCCCCACAGCAATTGAAATCTTCCCAGAACAGGTATTGAATCTGTGTCCCCTGTATTGGCAGGCAGCTTCTTAACCACAGGACCACTAGGGAGGTGCTCTTGCTAGCTTTTTATACTTCAGGAGTACAAGTGTGTGTAAGTGTACAGCTTAATGAATTTTCACAAACTGAGCAAATGCATGTAACCAGCATCCAGTCCAAGAAGTACACTATTAAAAGATCCCTGTATCTCTTCCTACTCTACCGATGGGGCATTTTTCCTGTTTTTTGAATGTCTTATTAACAAAGTCATGTCGTGTGTGTTATTTTGTTTCTAATTTCTTTCATTCAACATTATGTTTGTGAGATCCACCTACAGTGTTATGTGTAGTTCTAAGTTATTTATTGTATGACTATTATATGAATGTATTTTGATCGACTTACCTATTTCTGCATAGAGAGATACTTAGGTTGTTTCCAGTTTGGGACTGATATGAATAGCACTGCTTTGACTATTCTTATTCATGTATTTGAGTGAACAGTTATGACTTTGTTGTGTACATAACTTGGAAGAATTTTTAGGTCACAGGACAGGCGTATATACTCAGCTTTCATAGATACCACCAAAGAGCTTTCCAAAAAGAAGTTCTAATTATCTTTATCTCCTGTCCACACTTGCTATTTTCAGTCTTTAAGTTTTAGTCAATCTAATGGATATGTGTCCCACTGCTACTTTTTTCTTTAAGTATTTTTCAACTTTTGGTTTGGGGCCAATTTTGGACTTTTCAAAAAATTCAAAAATGAATGAAAAAAATTGCAATATTTTCTTTACCCAGATTCCTTAAATGTTAAATATGCATGTCTATATCTATATCTATATATGGGCTTCTCTGGTGGCTCAGATAGTAAAGAATCTGCCTGCAATGCAGGAGACCCAGGTTCAATCCCTGGGGAGGAGAGAATGGCACCCCACTCCTGTATTCTTCCCTGGAGAATCCCATGAACAGAGGAGCCTAGTGGGCTACAATCCATGAGGTCACAAAGAGTTGGACACGATTGAGCAACTAAGTACACACACAAACACATACACTCACACACCATTCAAGAGTAAATTGCAAGCAATATTCCTGTACTCCTAAACACAGTGTTTATTTTGTAAAAATAAAGACTTTCTCATATGACCATAGTCCAGTGATCACAACTGAGAACATTACCATTATTACAGCAGTGTTATCAACAGCACTTACTCAGATTTCATGAATGTCACACAACTGCTCTTTGTAGCCCCCAAATTTATTCTGGTTTGAGAAGCTTCTCTCCTCTCTGACCCATCGCGCTCTGCCATACCAGCTTTCTTTTATTCCTGAACTGCGCAAACCTCATTTCAGCCTTCGAGGCTTGGCCCTGGCTGGTCCTTCTACCCGCAATTTTCTCTGCTCCAGTGTCCTACATTTGCCTCTTTCCCCTTAAATCTCGGCTTCCATAGTACTTCCTCAGGAAGATCTGCCCTATTCACCCATTCGCTCTCTCAAACTATTCTATTGTAATTATCTACATAGGACCCTTGGATATTCATTTTGTTAGTATATCATCCATGTCCACTAAAATGAGAGGTCTATGAGAGCAGGGAACTTGGTCTCCATGTTCTTGACTGTGTTTCCATTGTCAAACTAAGGACTGACACATAACATGTAACGAATACAGATGTGTTACTAAATGATTGAACTGATAGTTGATATCCATGGATGTCACATCAAACACTTCAAAGGTATCAGTTTATCTTTTCATGACAGTCTGTCTGAAATGCTTGAAATAAATTTACCAAATGTAATATCAAGAATCAGCACACACCAGGGTCCTACTGTGTAGCACAAGGAATTACATTTAATAGCTTATAATAACATAGAATGGAAAAAATCATATGTATATCTGTATATATATATATGATTATATATATATATATATATATGAATCACTTTGCTGTATACCATAAACTAACACAACATTGTAAATCAACTATGTGAAAAAAAGTGAAAGTATTAGTCACTCAGTCGTGTCTCTGTGACCCTATGGATTACAGCCCACCAGGCTTCTCTGTCCCTGGAATTCTTCAGGCAAGAATGCTGGAGTGGGTAGCCATTCCCTTCTCCAGGGGATCTTCCTGACCCAGGGATTGAATCCAGGTCTCCTGCATTGTAGGTGGATTCTATACCATCTGAGCCACCAGGGAAGCCAATCTACTTCCATTTTTAAAAAGCAGTAGTATGCTTGGGGCTGGTGCATGGGGATGACCCAGAGAGATGTTATGGGGAGGGAAGTGGGAGGGGGGTTCATGTTTGGGAACGCATGTAAGAATTAAAGATTTTAAAATTAAAAAAATTAAAAACTAAAAAAAAAAAAAAAAAGCAGTAGTAATTAAGATAATCTTCCAGGACAGTAACTTCGAAATACAGAGGAAGGCTCTACTAGGATATCCATGACGCTACAATGTATCAAGGACTAGACAACAAGAGCTTGCTCAGATGACCAATTTGTGACAACAGTGTGAAACTGCTACACTGGAGAGAGCCATAGAGTAAGGACAATTTGTTTTCTGCTCATACTTCTTTCAGGCTAAGTCTACTTTTAAAATTAAATTTGATTTGCAAATTAAAATAATTTGGTTTTTTAAACCAAAAGCAGCAGCATTTTTTTTTCAGACTTTCATTTACTTGTCCTCAGTCGCCACTTTTTCATTTCTTGCTCTGAAACCTGTATGATTACAAATGTTCCAGAACATTAAATTCTGCCTCTTCTGATAATCATGTGGTTAATTCTCAAAGCTTATTGCTCAAGTAGCAACCATAGAAAGATGTTTTCAGTGCCAGGTGAAATTACTGTTGTGTACATTGACACATATGTAACATGTGACAGCTCTTCATGCAGCGTTATACCACGCTATGAGTAGAGGTTGTGCCTACTTCACAGCCCTCTATACATGTGTGAAGAGGTTTATTGAATTGTTCCATGTTATATAGAAAAGCTATACTTTAGTTCTGTAGGGGCAGGCACCTCTAACCATGATTTCAGTCAAAACTGATGGAGTATTACAAAGTCTGCTCTTTGAGAATACTCATCCAGGGGGCCTGGGGCAGGACCTAGAGAACTGTATTCTTAACTCTCCCCCAAATGACTCTAACTGATATTGAGAAATATTTAATAGTCATAATCCAGTGACGGTTGTCTGATCTACCAAGAGAGAAATTTTGAAAATTGGGAAGAGAGGTTCATGCTTCTATTTATACAAGTCCTGTCGGAGCATTTTGGCTCTAGCTTGGTGCCTCCCGTGTACTAATTAGCCTGTTTTCCTGTTACAATCCCTCCTGAATTCTTCTAACTTAGTTAGTCACTCAGTCGTGTCTAACTCTATGCGATCCCATGGATCCCATGCAATCCCATGGATTACAGCCCACCGGACTACTCTGTCCATGGAATTTCCTGTAAGACACAAAATTACAACCCCTCCTAAATTCTTTTAACTTAGTTAGTCACTCAATCATGTGTAACTCTGCAGTCCCATGGATTATAGCCCACCAGGCTCCTGTCCATGAAATTCTCCCAGCAAGAATACTGGAGTGGCTAGCCATTCCCTTCTCCAGAGGATCTTCCCTACCCAGGGATTGAAGCTGGATCTCCTGCATTGCAAGCAGATTCTTTACCACCTGAGCCACCAGGGAAGCCCCTTTTAAACTTAATTTGGGATCAAAAAGGGCCACAGCTACTGAAAAAGATAAGCAGCTATTAGATCGAATCAGAAAGAGCTATGATATTAAGAGGCTATATACTTTCAGGAAGAGTTTGTGAAGTTGAACTACCTGCTGAAATAATCCCTGTTTAGAGACAGCTTGGGAGACAGATATTCAGAAGCAGCTTTATGAATAAGCTTTTGCAGGGAAAAAAAAAAAAAAGGGGAGGAAGCCAGATGCCTTGGGTTTGTTCTTGTTTTTTGCTTTTTTCCCCTCTGAGGTTTCATTCCTGTCTACCTGGTCTAAAGTTTTCTATTATCTGCACCTCACCTTCATCAGCATAACTAATATTTTCCTGTGCAAGCTTCCTTAGTGAGTGCATGAGATGCAGATTTCAAAGATGCTGTGAGAGACTCAGAAGAAAGCTGCTCTGCTGGGCTGATTTGTTGGTAAGATAGGGTAATACAACTGTTTACTTGGAGTGCTTTCTAGCCCCTTGGGTCAGATTGCAAAATATTCACGAAGGAGACCTCTTAGGAGCTGAACATTCACTGAGTACCTTCATGTGGAGAGAATTTTATGCCCCACTTCTGCTCTTCTTTCCTTAAGTATCAAAGAGTGATATTACTGTGTGGGCATACTGCCTTTCCAGGAGACAGGTCGCAAACAGTCAGAATGCTTGTGTGATTAAGATTGTGGTTACGTGACAACAAGACTAGGAAGATGTATTAAAGGAGAAGCCTAGGAAGAAAGCAACCTGGGTTTTTGTTCCTGATACTGACCAGTCATGTTTCTTCTCTTGGTGTGAATTTCCACATCCGTAAGAGTAGGTAGACAAGAGCAAGGTCGGGATCCGGTGGTCCACAAACACATTTTATTCACTTTATTTGGCTTTCATGATGCTTTTTTCCTCTCTTTGTCTTCTCTACCCCTAATTTTTTATCCTCCTCTTCCATGAAATTTAAAACAAAATCTGAACATTAGGAAAGCCCATATAACAATATATGTTTTTTTATTTTAATTTATTGAAATCTAGTTGATTTACAATATTGGTTTCAGATGTATGAAGTATTAAATCAATAATACTTATTACTCCAGTTTAAGTTATTATGATATAATGACTATATTGCTCTGTGCTATACAATATATCCTTGTTGTTTATTTGTTTGTTTTTAAATCCTTACTTGAAGTGCAGCTTATTTATTGTATTAGTTTCGGGTATACAGCAAAGTGATTCAGTCATTTATCGATATATCTATCTTTCTATCCTTCCATATTCTTTTCCCTTATGGCTTATTACAAAATATTGAGTGTAGTTTACTGTCTTATATAGTAGGTCCTTGTTGGTTTTCTATTTTATATATAGTATATAGTAGTGTGTATATGTAATATATAGTAGTGTGCATATGTCAATCCCAAACTTTTGATTTACCCCTCACCCCTTTCTTCTTTGGTTACCATGTGTGTTTCCTTTGTCGGTGGGTTTATTTCTGCTTGGCATGTTGTTTACATTCTCTTAAGAACTGAGGAGGGATGGTGGCACCAGATCTGGATGGTACCTGCCTATCATTAGAAGTGGCATGTCAGGGTTTGTGATGTCTCTGTCACTGCCTACTGACTCCCAAAGCCCACACTTAAAAGGCGTGGTGACATAGGGTATTGCATTTGCCCCCTTCTCTATTATCTTGGTCACGTCTATAATGTTCTCCTCCCAAGGAGCCGGCGCCGTAAGTGTGTCACGGTCAGCACATGTCTGATGTGTGCAGCGTCGCTGTGGTGAGGTGAGCCCTGTGGCCCGATGCCTGCGAGAGGATTTGATGTGACCTCTGCCCCACGCAGTGCAGCAGGGCTCAGGCCTGCCCTGTGGGCTTGCTGCTCTGTGTTCTTTCAAGCCAACATTCTTGTCATTTTGTTCTGTTCCTGAATTGTTTGCCTTTGCTTCGATTCTTTCATTGAGGAGGCAAAGACATGTGGGCTAAGGTATTTAATTTCTTGTTGAAACAAAATGCAAGCTAAACTCCAGATGCTATGATTCAAATCTCCCAACTTTCATCTTAAATAAACTCAGTCATTTAGAAAGCATTTCCTTAGTGTCTACTACATTCCAGGATTTGTGCTCCACTTTGTGATGTGGAGAAAAAAATACTCCTTGACTGACAGGCTGGTGAGAATGAGAGACAAGAAAATAATGGCCAGTGGGTAAAGTCCTTGCAAGACCCTGCCAAAGAGCAGGGGAAACCCATTGGTCATGGAAAGCTGGGTTCACCGGACTCGACGATCTAGGAAGGTACTACCTTGACTGATTCTCAATGATGTCTACAAAAAGGGAAAGTTAGAGTGATATTATTACTGAAATGGTGTTAGTGGGAGAGGAGTGTGAGGACTGGGACTTGTCATAAGCTGTATTTAAGGCAGCAGTTAGCAAGTGAGATCTGGTAGAGATTGTTCAAAATTCTCAAACTGGGTGAGTTGCTGGACCACCAATGGTCTTTCCTTCTAGAATTCACCTGGTGTGGGTGATTGGCCAGCATGATAGGCTGATGGCTTTCTTAGCTTGTGCAGCTATGAGGCTGTTTATTTTCAAACTAACAGAGAGCTGATGAGAGGAATAGGGGGCCACATGACTTGTTCTTCCTGAGATTCAGCCATTTTTCTTTGATAAATACTCCTTTGAGTTTTTGTAGGTCTTTGATTTATTTCCAGAGTTCTGAAGAAGTCGACTTTGGTCATTTTTGCCAGTATTCTCCTTGTTTTGTGGAGGAGCAAAGTTTGAGCGGATCTCCAGTTCTCACAGTTTCTTTTGGACTTTAAAGTCAGTTAGTCTGGGGTCTTATATGGATCTGAACAAGCTGATGTTAAAAGGCTTTCATCTTAGCTTGTCCTGCAGTTCTGCTTTGGTACAGCTCTGTGAGTCACAGGACATTTTAAAGCTTGTGATGTTTCTTTACACAATGGCTAGTTGTTCTGGATGGAGAGGCAATGGGCTGAGCCTGGGTTTGAAGTGAGGTAAGAGGGAAAAGGGCAGACAAGTCATCCTGGGAGGAATGATGTTGAAGAAGAGGAAGAATGATCCTAGTGGAAGTGTTAGTGGTGTCCTGGGGTGTGGCAGCATTATCCAGTGATACAGAGGTAAACACCACCACCAACAGAATCCCTGCTTTTGTGGAATTTGTATTCTGATGCTAGGAAGCAGGTAGGGGGCAGAAAATGAACAGATATGATAGGTCACTACCTATGTAGTTGTTAGGTAATGCTATGAAGAAAATAATCTGGCAGGTAATGGAGACTGACCGTGGTGCTATTTTTCTCAGAGAGATCAGGAAATTCCTTTCTGATGAGAAGATATTAGAGCAGACTTGAAGGAAATGAGGAGTGAGCCCTGGGGCTTTTTTTAGGGTAGAGTATCCTGAGCACAGTATCCAAGCTCCTCTTAGCAGATGTCTTGAATTCTGGTTCTGGTCTGGTCTGATTTCTGGTAGGGCCGAGTTCCAGTCCTCCCTTCTCTGGAGGCCCAGGGAAAAGTCCCATAATGCCTGGGTATCTGTAGGTGGCAGGACACGTCTGTAAGGTCACCCCTTTATCCCCCTCTCTCGCCTCCTCCCCCTTCTTCTTTCAACCTGGCTTCCTTTCCTCCCTTGAAATCTTTGATGTTAGTACTTGGATCTGAAGTTCTATGTCTCTATAGGAGGTTTTCTGAGAGACTGTATTCTTGTATTTAAGGGCTTCCCTGGTGGCGTACGGAGAAGGCAATGGCACCCCACTCCAGCACTCTTGCCTGGAAAATCCCATGGATGGAGGAGCCTGGTAAGCTGCAGTCCATGGGGTCACTAGGAGTCAGACATGACTGAGCGACTTCACTTTTACTATCCTGAGTACAAGCGATGGTGAGGGCAAATGCCTGGGGTGGGAACTGAAGAGTGAATAACCCTGGGTTTAGAGAAGTGACAAATTGGAGTGTGAAGAAACTTCCCTGGTGGTCCAAAGGCTAAGACTCCAAGCTCTCAATGCAAGAGGTCCAGGTTTGATCCCTGATCAGAGAACTAGATCCCACATACCACAACTAAGAATTCTCAGGATGCAACTAAAGATCCCTTGTGATGGAACTAAGACCTGGTGTGGCCAAATGAACCAATAATAAAATACAATACATTTTGTTTTAAAAGTTGGGGTGTGAGGATTCGGGAGAAAAGATGCTGAGACTGTCAAGTCATGGAGACAGGAGGCAAGCACGGTGAGAAGAGCAGGGCCTTAGAATATGGAATGTAGCTCCTTAGAGGGCTCATGTTGCTGCCTTTAGGATACACCTGGGAAGACAATAGTGAGAGAACGGTGGCATCAGTCATTGCAAGGTTCCCTAAGATGTCTTAGTCGGAGCTTGTTGTCGGGTGTCTGACCACCGTGCTTAGCTGTCATCACTGGCTCTGTAACCACCTCTGTGAAGTCCCTGCTCTGCCTTTCTGAGCAAACACGGAAGGATAGGACTGCCTAGTCTCATTCAGTCTTTCTAGACTTACAGAAGCCCCTCTGGGTTGGCCTAGGAGGATCCAGCATTCCACTGCCCTCAGGAACTGTGTGGTGAACAGCTATCAAAACAACTACGTGAATGTATTTTCATTCTGGGGGCTTCTCCAGTGAGACAATGCTTATGTTCTTCCACATTTTCCTAGCAAGCTCCACCAGTTTTAGAACTGTTAATAAAAGATACGTATTGTCACTTCTTATTTGAATGTATTTGAGTTGCTGTGATCTGTTAGTAGAAAATTACTGTTTAGTGCTTACTCCCTGCTGTATCCCCACTGTTGTGATAATAGTGATTCAAACAGAATTCATTAAATGAATTAATAAGTCTGTTAGAAGTGACATTTTAAAAAGTCTGCTATATTGTGAAATGTGATCCTTACCTCCTCTCCTGGGGTATTTAAACCTCTTTCTCTCTGAGGCTCCTTGTTTCAGCCTGTATAAATGCTTGGGTCTGTCTGTCCTTAAAACAAAATATCCTTTAATTCTTACTCCCTCTGGCCGCTCCATATCTAGGTCTCATTTCCTTGTATTATTCAGTCCTGAAGCCACTGCAGTCTTACTTCCACATGTGTAATGCCAGGTCTCTTTAGACTCTGGGTTTAAATTATGCTAATTGATTTATGGCTAAAATCAATTGATGACTTTGGAGCCATGTTTTACTTCATATATAGAACTCTAGTTCTGCAGATATTTACCTCCCTTTCATGACATACTTCTCTTCTAGTTTCCATCTCTCTCTCTGAACAGTTCTCTTGTTTTGCTCACTGCTTCATTGCTGGTCTTCCTCAAAGTTCTGTCCCACCATTCTTGTCTCTTCCTCTGTTCTTACAGAGAGATGCTTGGCCGAAGGATACATCTAATCTGAGCTTCACACATAGACTCAGATAGCCTCAAACTTAACAGTCCACAAACTTGAACTTGGATTTATTATCTGCTTTCATTCCTCTCCTCAAAATGTTATTCTTCTTTTCATCTTGTTTTTCTTTCTCTTTCTCCATCACCTTAAAGACCCTTTCCTCCTGGACTATCACATCCAGTCTGGCCCTAAGAGCTGCCAATTCTGCCTGCTGTCCATGTCTTTCTTTTTAGTTGCTAATCAGCTGAGTTTATTTTTTATTTGCTAAATGTTTATTTTTATTTACTTATTTTTATTATATAAAATAAAAAATTTACATTGGAATATAGTTGATTAATGATGTTGTGTTAGTTTTAAGTGTACAACAAAGTGATTCAGTCACACACAAACATGCATCTATTCTTTTCCAAATTATTTTCCATTTAGGTTGTTACATAATATAGAGCAAGTTCCTTGTGCTATACAGTAGGTCTTTGTTGAATAGCCATTTTAAATATAGCAGTGTATACCTGTCAGTCCCAAACTCCTTAACTACCCCTCGCCTGAGCCCCTCCTCCTGTCCCTGTCTTGAACTCCCATCCTCTGTATTATTTTCTCTCTGCCGATCTTGATTCAAAACTCCTCAGACTCTAGTCAGTGTTATTTAATCTCCTCTCTTCTACTCTCTTCATGGCTCTCCAATAACACACAGGAGAGTTATGTCATAAAGATCAAGTTCACATCTATTATGATATTTAATTTTTTTTTTCCTATTGATCCATCAGAGACTGCTAAGAGGCAGCAATCCTTCTTCTGATTATACTTAATTTGTGATGCACACCATTGTTAGATAAGTGGTGAACTTGAGCAGGATCAATGATCTTGTTAATTCCTTTAAATTATGGCATTATTTTGATGGTTTGGAGCCCTTCCCTGTGCAGCAATTTTGGTTTCCTCTCCTAAGCCATTCCCCCATTTCTGTGACAATAGCCCCATTTGCCCACAGCCGGCTCCTTCAGGGACGTTTAGCCACATTTCTAAGGCCAAGGCATGAAGCTATGATTACACTAGGTCAAGCCTGGTAGTCCTTTTTTTTACTTTCAAATGGGCACATTTTTAACATTACATGAAGTCACTCAGTCGTGTCTGACTCTTTGCAACCCCATGGACAGTAGCCTACCAGGCACCTCTGTCCATGGGATTTTCCAGGCAAGAGTACTGGAGTGGATTGCCATTTCCTTCTCCAATGGATCTTCCTAACCCAGGGATAGAACCCTGGTCTCCCGCATTGTAGACAGACACTTTACTGTCTGAGCCACCAGGGAATTCTGAGACTTGCTTGGAGATCTGCTGGGAACTTCTGGGGAACCGGTGCAGCATGGCTTGCGTTTTCCTCCTGCAGCTGCTAGTCAGGACATGGTTCCAGAGCTACTGCAGCAACCCCAGAGGCAGGGAAGAGCTAGGGGGAGGGGAGGCCCACTGCTGCAAATGACAGCATGGCAGAGCGTCAAGAAACTGAGTCTCAGAGAACTTTTTTTAGTAGCATGACTTCTGAAAATCTTCCAATGATAAAGAAAGCATTTTCTTCCTATTTAGTAAATTATATTGAGGATTTCTTGAGGCCAAACTCATCTTAACTAATATCCCAAGACACTTTGCTATGGTGTCATATGCTTGAGAAATCTTGTCTCAAGAGCTGTTTTTTTTTGTTCTCAATTTGATTTTTTAAAAGCATTAATCATATAAGGGGTAAAAGTAAATTTAGCAACCCTCCAGTCTAACTTCTCTCAACTTCAGTTCTGAAACTGGCAAGGCATAAAACATAATACCATCAATTCTAATAGTTCAATGTCTTTATTTTTACACATTCAAAACTGGAGCTCAAAGAGATTAATGACTTGTTCACAATCTCATCACAGTAGCAAGTATGGGATCAGAACCAGGTGTGCCAGAGTTCAGCCCCGGTGGATCCAGGGAATTCGAAGGGTGGACGGAGTAGGCGAGGTAAAACTTACTTATTTAGAAATATAAAGAGATTAGGAAAGAATAGTGTAGTAGGAAAATTTAGTGGAGAAAAGAGGCTGAATAACTTGGTTTACATGCAAAGCTAATAAAACAATGAGACAAGAGATTTGCACCATCTACATTAGGCCACCGGCGCCCACTTGAATAGTGGAGGGTGCCCCACCTTGGGCTCCCTCTTGTGTGGGTCTTAGAAGCCAGGGCAAGTAAGTAGACATGGTGAGCCTCCACGCCCCAGATGGGAATTCAGCCTGAAAAGGAAAGGGAGGGAGAGGGAGAAAGAGAGAAAAAGAGAGAGATTCGACACAGGGGAAACCAGTCTTTCCAGTGACTGGCCCATCCTTTATTGTCCGGAAAGCTTTTTATACTTTTGGTTGTACATAGAGATCAATGGATAATACAAAATTATGCAGAGTCAGCAGCCCTGACTCTTATCGAGACCAGGCTTTCTCTCTGCATTCCTAGCTGTATAAACAAGTCTGAGGTGGTTTACATCATCTTCTGGCCAGAAGGCCAATTAACATTTTACGGCCCTTTTCTGATAAGGGTCTGTCAACCAGAGAACTTATTTGCCTTAATAGTGTTGTTCTTCCCAAAGTCTGGTGCCACTCTCAGAAAGCACTAAATAAAGTTACATTCTTACATAGCAAAGACACAACAATTGATAACAAAGAAAGAGGAGTACGGTGATTTACAACAAAGAGAAAATTCATTAACTCAAAAGTCTAGTATTGCTAACAAAACTACTATATTCTTTTTTCTATATCCCATTTACATTGATTAATATCCTCCCAGGGGCCTAAAAGATAAAGGATATGGAGGCCTGGTGGTAAACATTAACTCAACAAAGAAACCCTTCACCAAACTAATTCTTAGCTCTAAAAGGCTCTATATCTTTAAGATGTTTAAGCTCCATGCCTCTCGTGGTTGGTGGGCTGTAAACAATCACAAGTTGTAAAAGTCTCCAACTGTCAGGCAAGTTAGAGAGCCATCAGAGGGATTTGAGCCGAAACATTCCTTTCATATGCAGGAGACCAGTTGGAGCTCTAAGTTAACTTTTTCCAGAGAAAGTGGTCGGGGAAAGCCCCCTGTAATGTCAGAAGAGTATAGTATAGCAGACAGTAAACAGACAGATTTTGGTTTTGGGGTAGATGCTCAGGCAGAGGACCCCTCGAGACCTGACTCGCCTTGCCTCGTCAGGTCTCTCTGCACAACCTTGTCATGGGTGGGATCTCCCATGCTGGCTCCCAGCACAGGTGTCTTCCTCATCCTCCACTGTAGTGCTCACTTGGTTTCATTCATACTTTTACATATTGTCATTCTGTGATTACGCCTCCCTTCAGTCAGGAAGGGTACACTTGCTCTGTCACCTACGTTCTGGGCCTTCTTATGTCCTTGCTGACGGCCATTGTCAGTTTCTGTGCCTCCTCAGATATTTAGTATACGTGTATTTGACTCCACACAAAGACCTAGGAATTTTTGAAAAGTGATGGCTGACTCACTCTGAGCAAAGGCTTAGTAGATACCTTAGAGTCCAAGAAGATTTCTGGATTTGCTTTTAATTGGTGCCTACTGGTAACTGACTAGCAAATCCAAGCAACTTTCCAAATAATTCAAGCCAAATAAATGCACTTGCCTTTCATGTGTTTTTATTTTGGAGACCCAGGGTTTTGTTTTCATCTCCAGTACCATATTTTAGGTTAGTCCTGGATCCAGTGGTGTGCTGGAATCTGCCTGGAAGATCCCTCACTGAGATCTTTCTAAAATGATCAGAACAAAGTTGTCCACTGACATGAGCCAAGGTTGGACTGCAACATGGCAAAGGGAGCAGGGTCCAACAGTGTGATTCCCCGAGCTCCAGACATAACTCTTGGGGCTGGGCTTTTCTGTTTCAGAATGACTGTCCTCTGGCTCATGTTTCAGAGAGGTCCCAGCCAGCCCTTCTAAGCAGCTGCTGCATTCAGAAAGCAGAGGTCTTGCTTCTGATCTTTCCTTCTGATGTCCTGACTGAATGCTCCAACTAAAAACTCTCATAGCATTCCATCATTACCTCATTTGCCCAGGGCCATTTTTTTTTCTTTTTTTTTTTTTTGAGAAGGAGTGGAGTGTAAAAAAGTTATGGGGACAACGTTGGGGTGAGTAATTGAATTGTACACATACTTAACATTGAGATCCTGGAGCAACCTAATTTAAGCTTTCATTTGTTCGAATGGATAAGATGTTCATTAAGTTTCAAGAGGTACTTTGAATTTCCCCGGAGGGTCAATTTCCTTGTCTAGAGTTGTCTGTGTTGACTACCAGCTTGCCCACTGTTATGACAGCTTAATGAGCAACATTACTGTGTGGAGGACTCAAGGGGAAGTTGGGGTGCAAAAATAGTGGTTCTGTCCTCTGAGACGCTGCCACCGTTAGATTACTTGTAGTCTAGAATAGTAATTGTCTTTCAGAAAATAATCATTTAATAGCTTGTAATTGAGCATATTGCCATACGTTATTGGGTGAAAGCCGAGCTTAGTGATCTGATTTTGTTGTGAGGTGACCTTTGCCTTTTATTATCAGTAGCGCCTCCCTTTCTTTCCTAGTTACATGGGAAAGACACAGGTGGGCAAGAAAGTGCTGCATTTGAGTATTTCTTCCATTTCCTGCAATAAGTGAAGTGATAGTGTTAGTCACTCGGTCATGTCCAACTCTTTGTGACCCCCATGGACATTTTGTTTGTAACCATACATGGCATATTGGATTGCCTTTGACAATTAAATATTAAGATTTTTTTTTGCTTGTTTTTCTATGCACAACACATTTCAGTTAGGCTAAAACTTGTTTGGGGAAATATAATCTATAATTTTATGGTGCTTTTTCTTTGTTTTTAGTTTGAATAGGCTTTACTTTTGCTGATTCTAATACCAAGGGATATGGTGGTAGGGAGCATTCAACTTTTATCGAGTCTAAATCTTATTCTGCTCTGCTTAAAACTGGCTTTAAGGAAGAATGATAGGAACGGATGGTGAGTTGAAAGAAAAGAGTAAAAACTCTTGAGGTGCGATATTCAGGTCTGGAGTTTGAAAGGAGAGGGAGGGTTGAGATGCCTACCGAATATTGTTAAATACAAGAATCCCTATCCCTGAGATGAGGGATTGTCATGGTGCCAGGTGTCTCAAGGCATTCTAGTGCCTTAAATAAGCCAGACCAGGCTCATTACGTGCTTCATCATTTATTCTCCAGGGAGGTAACTCAATCCCTATCTTCTTAGTCAGCTGTGCATCCTATTGGGTACAGTTTTCCTCACTGTGTACGCTGTTTCTGAAGCTGTGAGTCATTAATTCTTTTAGAGAACTAGATGTCATCTGATTCATTTCTAAATATTTGTATATTATTTCCTTGTTTTCTTTCTGCTCTTCATTTCCCCTTCTTCCCTCCCTCCCACACCTACCTTCCTCTTTTCCTTCTTTCCTTCTTACTCATTTATTCATTCCTTCAATCATTCATAATGATTTTTTTTTCTATTTGCAAGACACTGGGCAGTATGCCACCAGGGATAAATAAGAAACCAAAGATGTCCCTAGTCTACTAAGAAAGATCACTTTTGTATTCGTATGACTGTAATGCCATGTAGAACGTGATAACAGGCCATGAGTGTGATGTGAGGGCAGGCAGGGATTGAGAGGATGGAGAGGTCTCCTCTGGTGGGAAAATATCAGGCAAGTCTTCATATCTTTGCTTAGAAGACTAGAAATTTATTGTGAGGGAAAAAATTGATTTAAATGAGAAATATAGAAGGGGCTGAAATTTAGTATGCTAACAGTCTGAGATAATTCGTTCTCTTCTTCCTGTCTGAATTCATAAGGGGATTTTGCACTTTTTATCCTCTTAATCAGACCAAACCGTCTTGACTGCAATGACTGTAAATGAACAAAGATTTGTTTTACTACCCTCTTCTCTCCCATAGATATTTGCATGGCATCTGTAAAATCAATTCCAGAATTTTAGAAGAGAAGCATTAAACATTTTTTTTTAAAGCCTTGTTTGTGTGTGTGTGTGTGTGTGTGTGTGTGTGTGTGTGTATGAGAGTCATTCAGCCATGTCCAATTCTTTGTGACCCCACGGACTGAAGCCAGCCAGGCTCCTCTATCCATGGGATTCTCCAAGTGGGGGATCTTCCCAACTCAGGGATTGAACATGGGTCTCCTGCATTGGATTTCTCCTAATTAGAACAAAGAATTTTGGAGCTACAGGGGTCTTCTGAGGTTATTGTCTAGGTTAACGAACTGCTCCCACTTCATAGATGAATAAACTGAGGCCCAAAGAAGCAAAGTAACTTGTGTCTCTTGTAAATGACCAAGTTAGAAGTGGAGCATAGATTAGAATAAAGGTTTCCTGTCTGCCATTCCCAAGTTACCACATTTCCTCCCTTTTCATAAGCATATGAAATCTGGATTAAGCAAGAATGTATGTGAAGTAGAACTGGGAGAAAGGTAGCAACAGGAAGATCATTTAGAATTTCTATTACTGCAGAAAGGGTAGACATTTTTTTTTTTTTGTGGAAATATCTTCCTTCCTCATCTCTTTTCCTTTGCTTATGCTCATCCTTCCACATTGTTGCTGCAACTCAGGAAATGAAGGTTACTTTTAACATCTAAATCATACCCACGTAGACAAACTTGCTTATCAGTATCTTAGGGTGTTTCCTATACTCATATTTCTCATCTTACTCAAGGTCCAAGTGTGGATTTTGTTTTATGGCTACTTATTCCATGTTCAGTGTTCTTCCTTTCTTTATATAGGTCTGAGTTTCCAATCTATATAATTTTCCTTTTCTCTAAAGAACTTCTTCTAACATTTATTGCAAGGCAGGATTATTGGCAACAAATTCAAGTTTTTATTTGTTTGAGCAAGTCTTTATTTCTCCTTCACTCTTGAAGGATAATTACACAGGGTACGGAATTCTAGGTTTTTTGTTTTTCTTTAAAAAATTATTTCACTCCACTCTCCTCTCTCATGAATGATTTCTGAGAAACTAAATGTAATTCTTACCTTTGTTTCACTATGAATAAGGGAGGTGTTTCTTTCAGTAATTTTTCTTTATCTTTGATTTTCTGTAGTTTGAAAATGATATACCTCAGCATCATATTTCGGGGACATTTATTCTGCTTTATGTTCTCTGAGCTTCCCAGATATTGGGTTTGGAGTTTCACATTAGTTTGGGGAAATTCTCAGTCATTATTGTTTAAAATGTTTTTCTATTTCTTTCTTTCTACTCCTTCTGGTTTTCCCTTTTGCAGTTGTCCCACAATCCTTGGCTGTTATGTTCTTTTTTTTCTTTTTTTCAGTCGTTGAGGAGCCTACTGATATATCCTCTAGCACAGAGATTCTTTCCTCAGTCATGTGCAATCTTGCCCGGAGCCACCATGGGAGATCCCACCCATGCAAAGGTCATGCGGAGAAGACCTGACAGGCAAAGACGGATCAGGATTCGAGGGGCTCCCTAGACCTGCTTGAGCATCTACCCCAAAACCAGAATATGTCTGTCTTACTATTTTGTGCCTTTGACCAAGTCTCCTGACATTCAGTTCAGTTCAGTCACTCAGTCGTGTCTGACTCTTTGCGACCCCATGAATTGCAGCACGCCAGGCCTCCCTGTCCATCACCATCTCCTGGAGTTCACTCAGACTCACGTGCATCGAGTCCGTGATGCCATCCAGCCATCTCATCCTCTGTCATCCCCTTCTCCTGCCCCCAGTCCCTCCCAGCATCAAAGTCTTTTCCAAAGAGTCAACTCTTTGCATGAGGTGGCTAAAGTACTGGAGTTTCAGCTTTAGCATCATTCCTTCCAAAGAAATCTCAGGGCTGATCTCCTTCAGAATGGACTGGTTGGATCTCCTTGCAGTCCAAGGGACTCTCAAGAGTCTTCTCCAGCACCACAGTTCAAACGCATGAATTCTTCAGCGCTCAGCCTTCTTCACAGTCCAACTCTCACATCCATACATGGCTACTGGAAAAACCATGGCCTTGACTAGACGGACCTTAGTCAGCAAAGTGATGTCTCTGCTTGTGAATATGCTATCTAGGTTGGTCATAACTTTTCTTACAAGGAGAAGCATCTTTTAATTTCATGGCTGCAGTCACCATCTGCAGTGATTTTGGAGCCCCCCAAAATAAAGTCTGACACTGTTTCCACTGTTTCCCCATCTATTTCCCATGAAGTGATGGGACCAGATGCCATGATCTTCGTTTTCTGAATGTTGAGCTTTAAGCCAACTTTTTCACTCTCCTCTTTCGCTTTCATCAAGAGGCTTTTTAGTTCCTCTTCACTTTCTGCCATAAGGGTGGTGTCATCTGCATATCTGAAGTTATTGATATTTCTCCCGGCAATCTTGATTCCAGCTTGTGTTTCTTCCAGCCCAGCATTTCTCATGATGTGCTCTGCATATAAGTTAAATAAGCAGGGTGACAATATACAGCCTTGATATACTCCTTTTCCTATTTGGAACCAGTCTGTGGTTCCATGTCCAGTTCTAACTGTTGCTTCCTGACCTGCATACAGGTTTCTCAAGAGGCAGGTCAGGTGGTCTGGTATTCCCATCTCTTTCAGAATTTTCCACAGTTTATTGTGATCCACGCAGTCAAAGGCTTTAGCATAGTCAATAAAGCAGAAATAGATGTTTTTCTGGAACTCCCTTGCTTTTCCATGATCCAGTGGATGTTGGCAATTTGATCTCTGGTTCCTCTGCCTTTTCTAAAACCAGCTTGAACATCAGGAATTTCATGGTTCATGTATTGCTGAAACCTGGCTTGGAGAATTTTGAGCATTACTTTACTAGCATGTGAGATGAGTGCAATTGTGTGGTAGTTTGAGCATTCTTTGGCATTGCCTTTCTTTGGGATTGGAGTGAAAACTGACCTTTTCCAGTCCTGTGGCCACTGCTGAGTTTTTCAAATTTGCTGGCATATTGAGTGCAGCACTTTCACAGCATCATCTTTCAGGATTTGAAATAGCTCAACTGGAATGCCATCACCTCCACTAGCTTTGGGGCTATCCCTACCACCTTTCTCTGGAGAAAATCAACGTAGGGCTCTAGCTAATAAGTCTCCTGGACATGAGAGGAATATTTCAAATCAAACCCCGCTGTTAGCATTCTAGCTTGTTTGGCAGGTTTATCCAGACTCTTGCAGCTGTTCATGTGATTATTCACAGCCTCCCAACTGTGAGAGGCAAGGGAAACCTAAAACATAGAGCCTTTCAAATAGTTAAAAGTTATTAGAATAGTGCTGGTGTAAGATTTCATTGTTGAGACAATGCTTGCTACCAAGTTCCCATATTCCTTATCCATTGTGCACCTGGGAATGCATTAGTTAACATAGTTGGAATGTAAGAAAAACAAGTGTAGCCTTGAAATTAACCACATCAGACCTTTGAGCTAATTGGTTCTTTCTTGTAACTCATTGCACCTTTGCTCCATGAGAAATGTAACTCTGTTTAGCATTTTCTGAGGCAGACATAGATTAGAAATATAAAGAAAAAACACTCTGAGGGAAAACAAGTTTTCTGGTTTAGCAGCCTATATCAAAAGAGAGTCATAAAATGTCAACAGGCTTCCAAAGCCAGAAGATAATGTGCGCAACATTGTTTATGGGAAAAGTATGAAAAAAAAAAAAAATCCTGGTTTCGATAAAGGCAAAAGTGCTGGAGTGTTTGGGCTGATTCTGCATGACCTTGCATCTTTCATTTCCCTCTATGTACAAGTCAAGGTATAAAAGTCCCTTTTGAATATGAAGTTATGGGCCTCTCTCACCAAAGAAGCTTGGTCTCCCTGTGTCTTTCTTTTTTCTTTCTTTCTTTCTCTCCTCTCTTTTCTTATCTGCAACATTCTTTCTTTATCTCTCTCTCTAAATCATTCTCTTTGCCAATGCCATTTCTCCTGAGGGTTCCCCCGGATCCTGCGGGGGCTGGACCCCGGCACAATCTACTAATAAACTTGTTAAAGTTCGTCTTCATTTTTACAGTGTTTTTGACCTCTATAATTTCTTTTTGCTTCATCCTTCAGGTTTCTATCTCTCTGATTATATTGCTCATCTCTTCTAACATGCTGTCTCCTTTATTCATTAGCATCCTTACACTGCTATTTTAAATTCCTGGTCTGTTAGGTCCAATATCACTGTTGTGTCTGGTTCTGATGCTTGCTTTGTCTCTTCAAATGGTGTCTTTTGCCTTTTGGTATCTCTTGTAATTTTTTTTTTTTCTTTTTGATAGCTAGACATGATATAGTAGGTAAAAGAAATTCTGTAACAGGCTTTTAGTAATGTGGTGGTCAGGAGTGGGAATGGAGAAATGGTCTAAAGTCTTATCATTGTCTGTCTCTCAGTGAACTTCAAAAGTGTTTCTCCTTTTTTTTTTTTTCTCTTCCCTCATGGAAAACAGAATGGAATTTGAGTATTTCCTTTCCACAGGTCATTAGGCTCTGATAATACCTCAGCAGGTTAGGCTGTGGTTAAATAGTTTCCCTAGAAGTCAGGCCTTGTTAAGAAGGTGAGTGCTCTGACATATTTCTTTTTTAAATAATTATTTTTTCTTTTATTTTTAATTGGAGGATAATTGCTTTACAATACTGTGTTAGTTTATGCCACAAAGAGAGCTCTATATCGTGTCTGACTATTGCGATTCCACGAACGACAGCCTGCCAGGATCCTCTGTCCATAGGGTTCTCCAAGCAAGAACACTGGAGAGGATTGCCCATTTCCTTCTCCATTCTGACATATTTCAAAATGATTCCTTTTCTCCTCCCCCTACCTGAAGCCTGAGGTCTTTTTCTTTCATATCTACATGAGAACCTGGTCAAGCTCCTGAAGGTAAATCACGAAGCACTGTGTGCCCCTCTGCCTCCCTCACCAAGTTCTCCTGAAGTCTAATTCTCAGAGTTGTCCTCACTGATCCTCCAATTCATCAGTTATCATTCAAGTCTTCTTAACCTGGCATTGATTCCCGAGGGAGTCTCTGCTTGTGAACCTCTTCTTTGATAAGCCATGACTCTATCTTCCTATCTGTCTTTCCAGTCTTGGGACCAATGGTTTGCCCTGTGTTCTCTCCATTCTTAGGTATTTGAGTTGTTGATTTTTCAGTTTGTTCAGCTTTCTATTTGTTGTTAGGACACAGTGGTGATTCTCAAGCTTCTAAGATCTAGAACCAGAAACCTGAAGTCTTAAGTATGAGTTTTGAAAGTTTCTTTTTTATGGTTTGTTTCACTAAGCTCACAGTAGTTAGTCAGAAGAGGCACAATCAATCCTTTCTGCCCACCCCACCCCCCCAAAATAAATGTGTTTATGTATGTGTTTTAATCAGAAGTTCCGAGGGCATACTTGCTTCATTCCACATTGAATTTACTGAGCATATATGCTTTGAAAATAATAAAATTATTCAGAAATGTATTTGCATTTACCAGCACACACTGAATTAAGGATTATGCTACAGGCTGATGATGCAGCTGTAAAAAAACCTAGGCAGAACAAAGAATGGGGATTAAGCTTGGAACATGTATTTTTGCATAAGAAATATTTTTTGTTTCTTTTGATCTGAGAAATCTCTGATACTGCTTTGAGAGTGCTTAGAGTAATTTAGTCCATTCTAATGACACTTAAAGAAGGCTTGGCCTGAAGAAAGTATTCAGGATTTAGCTTAAGAAATGTAGTAAAATGTGATAAATTCATTCTGGAATTCAAACTACACCAAATGAGTAGGACAAATGCATGGCATTGTTAATGAGTCCTATGGTAATTTTGCTAACTACAAAGCATAGTCTTCCTCAAGGATACAGACATCTACATATAGTGGTGAGAAAATAACGCTATATTCCAAACACTGACCTTTGGAAAACAGAAGTGAGCTGCAGTGGTTCCTGGCACTTAGTAAGTTATTTTCTTACCATTTGTTGACTAAATCTACTCTTTGCTGGACAGTTTGGCCTTTTATGGCTTATAGTCAGCAATCTGGGCTTCGGTCCAAATTGTCCATTCTAATCCAGTCATTTCTGAAGACTCTCAGATCCTAACTCTCTTCTTTTGTCTGAGATCTGCAGTGACTGCTTGTGCCTACCTTGTTCCCTTTATTGAGGTTTTGTTTTTTTGCTTTTTTACCACTCTAGTCACCAGTTTGGGCTTCCCTCGTGGGTCAGTGGTTAAGAACCGGCCTGCCAATTCAGGAGTTATAAGAGTATGGGTTTGTTCCATGTGTTGGGAAGATCCCCTGGAGAAGGAAATATCAACCCATTCCAGTATTCTTGCCTGGGAAATCACATGGACAGAGGAGCCTGGAAGGCTACATACCATGGGGTCACAAGAGTCAGACATGACTTAGCAACTAAACAACAACAGTCACCAGGTTAGCTTGTATGCTATTTCTAGCCTAAGCTATTAACCCCCATCTTGATTTGCTCAACTTATTGCTTTTCTAGAGACATCTCTGCTGTGGCCCTGACTGAGAACTCCAATACATCTTGCTGGCCAAACCTTATCTCTTCTTTCATTCTTGAGTTTCTTGAATAGCCTGCCTCCTCCAGAAAGTTAATTTTTTTTTCCAAGTGCATCTTCCTCTGTTTCCTCCTGAGCACATGATATCTGCCTATAAAATAAGTTGAAAGCTCTATTTAACTTCTTATCTTCATAGCTGATTATCACTAACAGCCTTTTCTGTATATTTTAATGTTTTTGCTTATGGCAAAATGGTAGGGATAAGATTTTACACTTCAAAGGTTTCATTTATGTGGAAAGGTGGAGGAGAGTCCATTATTTGCAAAGAAGTTGTTCCAAATCATGATACACAGTAAAGACCTCTGTTTAGTTAGTACAGATTACCTTAAGGAATAAGGCCTGAGTCAAACCCAATTCTCAGAAGGGTACGTGTTGATTCTAAGGTCAAAACACATTCTTATAGTAATTAGTGACCCCATTTGTAGCCAAACTTTGAACCAAATGAGCAAACATAATCCCTATTTTAGCACATTCTGGATTATAACATTTTTTTCACTACAATTTATAAATAACTTAACCAGTGCAGCAATATCAATAAGATATTTTTCCATATTGTATTTTATTTTTTAACAATCTTAGAGTAAGAAAACGTTTTAAAAGGCAGAACTTGTCATTTAAAACATTGATTCATTTTAATAAAATAAAGTTTAACTTGGTATGAACTTTCCCAGTGAGGTATTCCATGAAGGCAAAATCTTACCAGAGGTAACAAAAATTAAAATTCTCATTAGGCCATTTCCTTCTATATTTAGGTTATAGTACCATTATTAAATTGTTACAGTAAAAATTATGCACTCATATACTCATATTCAAGATAATGTTTAACACATGGGATTTTTTTTTTTATTGAGCCATCCTGAGCAGTACTCTTGCCTGGAAAATCCAATGGATGGAGGAGCCTGGTAGGCTGCAGTCCATTGGGTCACTAAGAGTTGGCCACGACTGAGCGACTTCACTTTCACTTTCATGCATTGGAGAAGGAAATGGCAACCCACTCCAGTATTCTTGCCTAGAGAGTCCCAGGGATGGGGGAGCCTGGTGGGCTGCCATCTATGGGGTCACACAGGGTCAGACACGACTGAAGCGATTTAGCAGCAGCAACAGCAGAGCAGTAGGAATGTAATATGCTTGTCACTGGAGGTGGGAAACAGGCAAGGATAGAAGGTAATCTCACCATGCAGGTGTCCATGGATCATATATTTTCCTCCAGCTTTCCAGATGTCCAGAAACCCCATATCCCCAGAGAATTCTAACTCTGATTTCATTTTCGATAAAAATTTACAAGATTTATTGCCTCAAATGTAGACTTTTTCCCCATTATTACCTTTAGTTTCCTTCAGCCTTTTCTATTTTTCATTTTCCACTCAATATTTATCTTTCTTCCCTTCCCTCCTCTTCCTTCCTTCCTTCTTCTTCTTCTTTTTTTTTTTTTTTTTCCTTCCTTGGTTACAGAGATTGCGGCAATGACCTGAAATCTCAGGTCATTACTTACTCAACTTTATTGGTCCCTGAAAATCCTTCTGTATGTATTCTCCATTCTCATTTCTCTCTTCTCTATAGGCATCACATTCCAGTGTTTTCTAAATATCCTTTATTTTTACAAATTATTGCAAAATAAATACTAGTATTTTGTGTGCATGTGTGAGGGCTTATAACCCTCAATCTGTTTTACTTTTTTCATGCCATTTTGACCATTTATGACGCCTCCATTTTATTGTCTCCATGCATCCATGCTCGGTCATGTCCGATTCTTTGTGGCCCCATGGATTGTAGCCCACCAAGCTCCTCTCCCCATGGGATTCTCCAGGCAAGAATACTGGAGTGGGTTGCCATACCCTCCTCCAGGTGATCTTCCCAGCCCATGGATTCAAACCCACATCTCATGACTCCTGCATTGGCAGATGAGTTCTTTACCACTGGCATCACCTGGGAAGCCCCATTTTGCTATCTATGTCCATCTAGTTCATTGCTTCTAATTGCTGTTGTAAAAAGCTTTCACATAGTTTACTAATCCATTTCCCTTTGACAGCTGCCCAAATTTCCTCCAACTACCCAATTCCACAAATAGTTGGCACAAATCAGAACAAATGCTTATTAGGAATCACAATACATGTAGAAGGGCCTCTGTCTTAATACCAAGAATCTTAAGTATCAAGTCCTTGGTCAAACCCTATTCTCAGAAAAAGAAGGGTTCCAAGGTCAAAATTTATTCTGTAAAGTCTCTGTTCCCTGTAGTCGGTGGCCATTGATGTCTCTACTTAGTTTGGCAGTCAGTTAATGATTGAATAGAGATTTCTTAAATGCCTTGAACCAATAAATCTTTCAGTTTTTATAGAAGGTTTTGTGTGCATGTGTTGGACCAAACATTTAATACTAAGGCAGCTTGTAAGTCCACTTTATTTTCTGCTTGTGCAGGGCCTCAAAGTCAACCAATCAGAAGAAAGCACTCAGGGCTCCCTTAAATCTTTGCTGGTCATATGCAGAAACCTGAACATTTGTGTGGCTTTCCTAGATCCCCAGAAATATGTCAGAACTTCTCAGAGTCAGCTGTGGATATCTCATTACTCAGATCTTCTTTACATTTTTTCCCCCCTTTGGTGAGGTTCTTGTTTGTTTCAGTTTGCATCACTGCTTTAAGCTGCTGTGTTTTTAAACAATTTCTGTTTATTGTTTTTGACAAACAGCCTAAGGATGGAACTCATTTCAAAGAGTCAGCTTCTAGTTAGGTCAAATAATGTTTTGCGGGGGTTGGGGGAGTGGGAGCCATGAGATAAACCAAATAGCAACAACACATTGCTGGTGGGACTTAAGGAGTGTGAAGCCCCTTATCTGCCTGTGATGGCAGCCCAACTCATGGTTTTATAGCTACTGCAGATGCAAAGCTACCGGTTTTCAAGGATGCATGGGATTTAGGAGAGAGGCAAGGGAGTAGACCAAGTTAACATGCCCCAAACACTGCCATTCTTACTGATGTTTTGGAGTTTTTTTTTTTAAATAAACTGTTCCTCAGATTGTTATGTTCTTTTGGTTAATTTGTAGAGTTCCTAAAAAGTTGATTTTGACAAGTTTGCAGGTGACTTTATTGATTTTATGAAAGAACATATTTATGGAGGCCCTCATTCCACCATTCCAGAAATCTCAGCTCTTGCATTAAAAAAATATCTTACGTATAAATCACTTTTTAAGACTTCTGTGGTTTCATCAAGTCCATGTTCCTTCAGTTCAGTTCAGTTCAGTCGCTCAGTCATGTCCAACTCTTTGCGACCCCATGAAACGCAGCACGCCAGGCCTCCCTGATCATCACTATCTCCTGGAGTTCACTCAGACCCACGTCCATCGAGTCCGTGATGCCATCCAGCCATCTCATCCTCGATCGTGCCCCTCTCCTCCTGCTCCCAATCCCTCCCAGCATCAGAGTCTTTTCCAATGAGTCAACTCTTTGCATGAGGTGTCCAAAGTACTGGAGTTTCAGCTTTAGCATCATTCTTTCCAAAGAAATCCCAGCGTTGATCTCCTTCAAAATGGACTGGTTGGATGTTCCTTACGTATTCAATATTAGGAATTATGGATTCAAATTTCTACAGGAATTAGGTATGTGACACAAATCACAGAATGAACTTGTGATAAGGATATAAGGATTGACGACAGGTACCATAAGCTCATGTTAGGGAGTGGCTACTTCTCAGGTCCAGCCCATTGGTCTGCACTTGGGAATAGGGACCAAATATTACTAGATTTCCCAGTTTACTGAAATAAGCAAGAAATTCAGATTAAAAAGGAAATATCTTTACATCTATTTCATACATTATTTAATGAAGTCAAATGGAACCCTTCTATGGATCAGATTCTACTTTGTTCTTCTTCAGACGCTCAGTCATGTCCAACTCTGTGTGACCCCATGGACTGAAGCATGCCAGGCTTCCCTGTCCTTCACCATCTCCCAGAGCTTGCTTAAACTCATGTCCATTGAATCAATGATGTCATTTAACCCTCTCATTTTCTGTAGTCCCCTTCTCCTCCTGCCTTCAATCCTTCCCAGCATCAGAGTCTACTATCAGGTCACAAACTTGTGTCCCTTATTAATGACTGTGCTGTGCTTAGTCGCTCAGTCATGTCCGATTCTTTGTGACTCCATGGACTGTGACCTGCCAGGCTCCTCTGTCCATGGGGATTCTCCAGACAAGAATACTGGAGTGGGTTGCCATGCCCTCCTCCAGGGGATCTTCCCAACCCAGGGATTGAACCTCTGTCTTCTCATTTCAGGTGGATTCTTTACCATGTGAGCCACCGGGGAAGCCCAAGAACACTGGAGTGGGTAGCCTGTTCCTTCTCCAGGGGAATCTCTCTGACCCAGGAATTGAACTGGGATCTCTTGCATTGCAGGTGGACTCTTTACCAGCTGAGCTGCCAGGGAAGCCCTATTAATAATTAGTGATGGTAAAAGATAAGCATTGTCTTCATATGTTTATTTTCCTCAGAGAAAGTAACAGTAAGCAAAATGCTTTTCTTCATGGGAATTGTCCTATTTTGTCATGTGGGGGACATTTTTATGACCCCCATATTAGAAGTTTTGTTTCTAATTCATTTTGCAGGAGGGGACGTCTATCCTTCTGGAGTTTTCTAACAGGAGGCATGAGTTGGTTTGGATAACGTCTTTCCATCCTTACCTGTAGGTCTCTCAGTGTAGTCTGATTGTGTAGATCTAGGCAAGCTTTTGTATGTCTTTATCAACTAAGTAGTTACATGATACAATTCTGAAAATGGTCATCAAATGAATGATGATGATTTAATTCTTATGGGATCTTGCACATGAGTTTTTTGATAATTCCTCACCATTACCAGCCAAAGCTCTCTCTCTCTCTATTCTAGGGAATAAAAAGCATTGCGTTTTGCTTATCTAACTGTGAAATGTAGCATCTTGCCCTGAAAACTTGTGAGTATTCAGTAAGGGCAAGCAGGTGATTTTCCTTCTAGGCAAACTAATATGAGATTATCTTCTACCTTGCCCAGGCTATGGAATTCCTGTGAGTTAATCTTTTTTTTTCAAATTAGTTGTATTGTTCCTTTCTGTGGTCATTGCCATTGTTCACTGCCAAGCCTTCCCTAATGGTATAATGAGGCATCGTAAATGAAGAATTACTCTCAGTTCTCTTCCCCATCAGAGATGTATGCTTTTCTTTCTCTAGAATCCATAGCTTTAAAACTTAAAGTGATATTTCTCTGTGGCTGCCCCAGTAAAGTTGTTATTCAGTTGCTAAATCGTGTCCAACCCTTTGCAACCCTGTGGTTTGTAGCACACCAGGTTTCTCTGTCCCAGTAATAAACCCTAACAAATTATCTTGCTATGAAGTTAAATACAGCTGGGCAACTTGAGGTGATAGGTATCCCATCTGAAAGTGTAGACAGAAATTCTCTAACTTACTTCTCCTCTCCTAGTCCTCACAGGCAAAGATCAATTTACTGCTAATCTTTGGCAAAGGTAGGCTGCATACTAAAATCTGGCAGTTTTTAAAATGGGTCCTTGGTGGCTCAGCAGTAAAGAATCTGCCTGCCAATGCAGGAGACGCGTTCAATCCCTGGGTTGGGAAGATTCCCTGGAATAGGAAACAGGAACCCATTCCAATATTCTTGCCTGGAGACCCCCATGGATAGAGGTGCTTGGCGAGCTACAGTCCATGGGGTCACAAAGATTCAGACGCAACTTAGTGACTAAACAACAATAACAAAGGAAAACAGAAAATGAAATGTTTGAGGAACAGAGTTTGAGGGATAAAAATCTATTATACTTAATTTGTGAACAAGATAACTATTAATATAAATTGGGTAAAATTTCTGCATTTCTGAATGTGGGAGGTGTCAGAAAATACTACTTGTAGAATTATCAGTTGGATATCTGAAGTTTACTTGCAGGGACAGACAGGCAAAGAAATATCTTATTCTCCCAAATAAGCACTTTTTCTATGAGAAATGAAACTCATTGGGTCAAGAGGTTTTCTCCCATAGATTGCAAGGAAATACTTGCAAAAGATGTATCTTATAAGGCTTATCCAAAATACACAAATAATTCTACAAATGCAAATATACAAATTCAACAATAAGAAAATAAACCCAACTAAAAAAAAATGGGCAAAGTCCTGAACAAACACCTCACAAAGAAGATATCTAATTGACAAATAAGCATGCAAAAATATGTTCAACATCCTATGAATTTAGGTAATTGCAAATTAACAATGAAATACCTCTGCTTATCTATTTAGAGTGGTCAAAATTCAAAAACACTGGCAACACCAAATGCTGGTGAGAATGCGCAATAATAGGAACACTCATAGATTGCTGGTTGGAGTGCAAAATGGTACAGCCACTTTAGAAGACAGTTTGGCTGTTGCTTAAAAAGTTAAACATACTCTTACTATGGGATATAGCAGTATAAACACTCCTTGATATTTACCCAATGAAGTTTAAAACTTACATCCACACAAAAATCTGCAAATGAATATTTGTAACAGCTTTATTCATAATTGCTAAAAGTTGGAAGGAACCTAGATATCCTTCAGTTAGTGAATGGATAAATAAACTGTGATACATGTGGACAATGGGATATTATTCAGTGCTAAAATGAAATGAGCTGTCAAGCTATGAAAAGACATGGAGGAACCTTAAATGCATCTTAGTAAGAGAAAGAAGCCAATCTGAAAAGACTACACACCATATAAGTCCAACTGTATGACATTGGGTAAAAAGCAAAATTATGGAGACTATTAAAAAAAAAAAATCGATGTTGACCTGAGATGGGGGAGGGAAATGACGTATAAGTGGAACACAGGATTTTTATGGCAGTGGAACTATTCTGCATGACATTATTGTGGATATGTCATTATACAATTTTGCTGTGAACCTCAAAGTGATATTTAAAAAATAACATCTGTTTTTTAAAGCCTTCAATATGTAGCATGGGGTTATATTGTTATGTATGTTCCCCCAAAAAAGTATGTTATGGAAAAAGCAATTACTGTGGTTGCAGCAAATCACCCAAAACCTTGTTTGTATATTTATCCCAAGTAGCTCTGTATTAAGACTTAATGAAAACTAAAATAGTAAACACAATTGATTAGTTGGGCAGGATATATGATGAGTACCTCTGAATGGAAAATTCTAAGTTCTTCTCCCAGGTGGTATTTGAAAAGTCCTCTTCTCTCTCTCCATCTTTAAATGTGAGTACATTCATCATTCTTGTTTATTTATTCACATTTTCTATCTAGGTATCCTTTATAAAGGTGGGGTGCCAAGAACAAAAACATTCATCTATTGGTAGCCTCATGTGAACCAATTAATTAAAATTTTAAAGTTTGAAACAGTTTCTCAAAACCCTACATTTAGTGATGGGTTTTTTAATTTTCCTGATGTTTCCAAGGCTGGAATCTGCCCCTTTGAAAAAGGAAAAAAAAAAAAAACCATGTCCCTCTTCTGGCTATAATTTGATGCTATGACATGGGAGAGTAACAATTCAAGATGAGATTATGGAAACTTATTCTGTGAATGCCTTGTTTTTCTCTTTTGGTTGATCACATGCAAGCCAGTAAATTTTTTTAGATATAACTTTTTAATATGTGGACTTCCCTGGTAAAAAATCTACCTGCAATGCAGAAGATCTGGGTCCAATCCCTGGGTCTGGAAGAGTCCCTGGACAAGGAAATGGCTACCCACTCCTGTATTCTTGCCTGGAGAATTCCATGGACAGAGGAACCTGGTGAGCTGCAGTCCATGGGGGTCACAAAGCCAGATACGACTGAGTGAATAACAATACTTTTCTCATTTTTTTATATATAACTTTTTAATATATAACTTATAACTGAAGTTAGAATTCTTCTGGAGTGATCTCTTCTACCCCAGTTGAAATGAAATGAACTTTCCTGCTCTTTTCAGACCTGTTTTACCTGCTACTCTATTTAGCCTGAGGTATATTCCTGGTATATTCAGACAGACAGACTGTCACCAAAGATTGGATCCACTCCAGCATTGAGATACCCTGAAAAGGATTTAGAGTTCTTGATGTATTTTTTCCTCTGGTATAAAGGAGATTACATCAAGCTTGGGAAGATTCTGGCCACCAGGGCTTTACAGGTTATATACAGGCTGGGAAGAGAACATCCTTTTCACAATAGCTCTAGGTTGGAGCACTCTTGGATGACTCTAAATGAGAAATTTATAGACAACTTTAAGGGCTTCCCTGTTAGCTCAATTGGTAAAGAATCTGCCTGCAATGCAGGAGACCCCAGTTTGATTCCTGGGTCAGAAACGTCTGCTAGAGAAGAGATAGGTTACCTACTTTAATATTCTTGGGCTTCTCTTGTGGCTCAGCTGGAAAAGAATCTGCCTGCAATGCTGGAGACCTGGGTTTGATCCCTGGGTTGGGAAGATCCCCTGGAGAAGGGAAAGGCTACCCACTCCAGTATTCTGGGCTGGAGAATTCCATGGACTGCATAGTCCATGAGGTCTCAAAGGGTCAGACATGACTGAGTCACTTTCTTTAAAAACCTTAAGCTCTAAATAGGAATTTGCTTTGTGTATAGGTACACTTTTTGTTCAATCAGAGTCACGATCTTGGCTGTATTTGTCTCTCCAGTGAGCACCTTTTCTGCACCTCTCCATGAAGAGTGAAGAACATACATCCACAATGGTTACCACTCAGTTACTGCTGCTCTCGTAAGAGTTTTGTGGCCTAGTTCCTGGCACAGCACAGAATTTTACAACTGGTAAAATTATGACCAAAATCTGCTTGAAAATTGCTCTCAGAAAATCTTAAGGCTACAGTGTCCTCAATATGTTGTCTTTGTACTATTATGACATATATAATTGCTGATGATCACCAATGGAATGAATGGTGCTTAGAAAAATATATGAATGTGTTTAGTTCACAATAGGTAAAGGTGGCTAACTAGTAAGTTATACTTTAACTCAGATTTTCCTAGCAAGTCAATCTTGCACTGCTATTTAAAACTCTTATAAAAATAGTAAGAATTGTCAATAATTTAGTAAAAATATTTAAAAAACTTTAAAATAGTATAATATTATCCAGTGAACAGACAAAGGGAGGTGAGATTGTGTGAGGAGGAAGACACATTCTTATTAGTGTCTCATTCTGTGAAAACACTAGGTTCATTTAGAATTTTATTTCCAGTACCTCTAAAACATACAAATAATTCTGTTTCAGATCACAGCAAATCATCTTACTTATTTACTCATTTGGCTGTGGTGGGCCTTAGTTGCTGCATGAGGAAACTTTAGTTGTTGCATGTGGGCTCTGGTTCCTTGAGCAACGATTGAACTTGGACCCTCTGCACTGGGAGCATGCAATCTTAGCCACTGGATCACCAGTTAAGCCCCATCTTATATCCAACACTTTGAGTCCCTTGAAGAATAATGATATAGAAACATAGGCCTATCTCCTTCCCCCACCCTCAGTATCTTTTTTCTTGGTTCCCTGTAAGATTCTCACCCACAGTGACTGAAATCCAAGGCAGCACCCATAAATGTTCTGCTCAAATGCATTTGCCATTGATAATCATATGTATGGCTGAGTCCAGCACCCAAGGCAAGTGCTCTCCTTTTGTCTTGGTGATGTGTAAGCTGCTGAATGAAACTGAATGCAAAGTTCCAAAGAATAGCAAGGAGAGATTAAGAAAGCCTTCCTCAGTGATCAGTGCAAAGAAATAGAAGAAAACAATAGAAAGAGAAAGACTAGCGATCTCTTCAAGAAAATTAGAGATACCAAGGGAACATTTCATGCAAAGATGGGCACAATAAAGGACATAAATGATATGGACCTAACAGAAGCAGAAGATATTAAGAAGAGGTGGCAAGAATACACAGAAGAACTATACAAAAAAGATTTTCATGACCCAGATAATCACAATGGTTTGATCACTCACCTAGAGCCAGACATCTTGGAATGTGAAGTCAAGTGGGCCTTAGAAAGCCCAGAGAGATGTTATGGGAGGGAGGTGGGAGGGGGTTCATGTTTGGGAACGCATGTAAGAATTAAAGATTTTAAAATTTAAAAAATAAAAAACTAAAAACAAAAGAAAAAAAAAAAGAAAGCATCACTATGAACAAAGCTACTGGAGGTGATAGAATTCCAATTGTGCTGTTTCAAATCCTCAAAGATACCAGCAAATTCGGATAACTCAGCAGTGGCCACAGGACTGGAAAAGGTCAGTTTTCATTCTAGTCCCAAAGAAAGGCAATGCCAAAGAATGCTCACACTAACACACAATTGCACTCATCTCACACACTAGCAAAGTAATGCTCAAAACTCTCCAAGCCAGGCTTCAATAATACGTGAACTGTGAACTTCCAGATGCTCAAGCTGGTTTTAGAAAAGGCAGAAAAACCAAAGATCAAATTACCAACATCCGCTGGATCATTGAAAAAGCAAGAGAGTTTCAGAAAAACGTCTATTTCTGCTTTATTGACTACACCTAAGCCTTTGGATATGTGGATCACAATAAAATGTGGAAAATTCTGGAAGAGTTGGGAATACCAGACCACCTGACCTGCCTCTTGAGAAACCTGTATGCAGGTCAGGAAGCAACAGTTAGAACTGGACATGGAACAACAGACTGGTTCCAAATAGGAAAAGGAGTGTGTCAAGGCTGTATATTGTCACCCTGCTTATTTTATTTATATGCAGAGTAAATCATGAGAAACTCTGGGCTAGATGAAGCACAAGCTGGAATCAAGATGGAATCAAGATGATAAAAGTGAAAGAAGAGAGTGAAAAAATTGGCTTAAAACTCAGCATTTAGAAAACTAAGATCATGACATACGGTCCCATCACTTCATGGCAAATAGATGGGGAAACAATAGAAACAGTGGCAGATTTTATTTTGGGGGGCTCTAAAATCACTGCAGATGGTGACTGCAGCCATGAAATGAAAAGACACTTGCTCCTTGGAAGAAAAACTATGACCAAACTAGACAGCATATTAAAAAGTAAAGACATTACTTTACCAAAAACAGTCTGTCTAGTCGAGGCTATGGTTTTTCCAGTAGTCATGTATGGATATGAGAGTTGAACTATTAAGAAAGCTGAGTACCAAAGAATTGATGCTTTTGAACCATGGTGTTGGAGAAGACTCTTGAGAGTCCCCTGGACTGCAAGGATATCCAACCAGCCCATCCTTAAGGAAATCAGTCCTGAATATTCATTGGAAGGACTGATGCTGAAATGAAACTCCAATACTTTGGCCACCTGATGCCAAGAACTGACTCCTTGGAAAAGACCCTGATGCTGGGAAAGATTGAAGGTGAAAGGAGAAGGGGAGGACAGAGTATGAGATGGTTGGATGGCATCACCGACTCAATGGACATAAGTTTGAGTAAACTCCAGGAGGCGGTGATGGACTGGGAGGCCTGGCATGCTATAGTCCATGGGGTTGCAAAGATTTGGACACGATTGAGCGACTGAACTGAATTGAACTGAATAAAAGAAATAAATGATTTTATGTCAATTGGAAACATATTTTAAAAAATGGTCCAAGGTAGAATATCATGAGAAAAGGGAGGGGGAAAAAAATACAACTTTTAGTCTTCAATTTCCGAAGTGTGGACAGAGGCTTGATGCTCTAAAAATATTTGATTTGGAAATTGCTAGGGAAAAATTATTTTGTACATTTCAAGTAACACTCTTGCTCATTCCCTTCTTGCTTTCCCAGTGTATCTGTAAGTACACTGGATTTCCTCGTTCTCAGCTGATTAAGAGTAGAGGTCATCACGTTACATTGAGGCATGGTTACAGGTTCTTCTCTACAGAGGCACAAGTTCTTATTTTGTGAACTCTTGCCTTCCACTTTGCTCTTTCCAGCTGCCCAGTCATTCCAAAGAGGATATTAATAGTGTAGATAAGGTGGATCTTCAGGTCTCACCAAAAGTTGAGACTTCTCATAGAATAAAAAGAGAGGAAGAATATAAATTTTCTTCTTTATATTGAAGAAAATCACTTTTTTTTTTGTTACAGGATGTCAACTTTCTGCCACGTGAACCCACATTTCTATGTAAGGGGCCTCTTCCTGGATCCTTTCCTGCTCTGGCCCAGATCTACCAGTGACCCTTCATTTTTTCATAGGTAAAAGCTATTATTTTTTCAGGAAAGCAATTCCCAGACTTTGAGACTGGATCCTCCTAATTCATGGGGTGTACATCTCTGAGTTTGACACTCACCACTATATTGAAATGGTCTTATGGTGTATCTGTTCTCTTATGTATCTCTGTACCCTCAATTATACTTCAGGTACAACTCCAGGGTAGATATTAATATTTGTAGTCAACTCAGATCTGTGTATTTCTTATAACAGCTTTCAGGTGGATAGCAGTAAAGAATCTGGAGAAGAGGTGGCACTTGTATTTCTTAAAATGGCATCATTTGGACTTGTGACAGGGCTATCTTTTTATTGTTTTATTCTTATAGTACAGAACTGGACAGGTAATATAAAATTTAAATAAAATGTTTGAGACAAGCAGGTGAATGAATGTATCATGCTCTCAATAAGAATTTTTCAAACCAAATTAAAGTATCCACTTTTTTGATGCATTCCAAATCTGTGGTTTCTTTCCAAATGCTTTTTCTCAATGGCTCTATGTGGTGGTGGTGGTCTTTAGTCGCTAAGTGCTAAGTCATGTCTTGGACTGTAGCTCTCCAGGCTCCTCTGTTCATGGGATTTCTGTCCAGGCAAGAAAACTGGAGTGGGTAGCCATTTCATTCTGCAAGGGATCTTCACGACCCAGGGATTGAACCAGCATCTCCTGTTTGGCAGGCAGATTCTTGATCACTGAGCCACCAGGAGAGCCCAGCTATATGTGTACATATACAGTTGTAATTTCCTGCACTTCTGAGTGTGCCTGAATGAAGTCATATCTTTCCAAACTTTGGCTCTTTTTCACAGTGTTCATTTATCACATTCCCAGGCTGATCACCTATCCATAACGAAAGACCCTGGATTGAACTGGCTTCTGGCATTGTTAAAATGAATCCAGTTTTGACTTGGGTTTCTCTCTTAAAATGCTTGTTTGTTAGGAGAACATCAATTAAGTTCCCCTTAGACTCATTAAAGCTGGTGCTATTTTAATTAGCTTCAGTCAACAGGATTGATTAAAAGTTAACAAGAGCAGTTTTGGTGAAGCACTGAAGTCAAATATTTTGGCTGTTTTTCCAAACTGTGTTATGAACTTAATGAATATAAATCCAGATTTGTTCAATAGTTTTGCCACCCTTTATGGTAAATCTGTAAATTTGTGGCATTTAATTTAAAAAACACATATAAAAAGTACATAGTAAATATTAAAACAGGCATGCATATACAATTACTAGAAAGCAAACTTTTCTAATTACATAAAAAATTTTTAATTGCCAGGAAAAAAGGTAAAAGGCAAACCTTAAAACTGAATAGAGTTTTCCCTGCTACTTGGAAAACAATTATTTTTAATATCAGATTTTTTAAATTTAAAAAATATGGTTATTATATTTATATAACTAAAATAATATAAAAATGTATAATGAATTGATTTTCTCTCCTTTTTCTTCCCTAAGATAACATAATGTATACCTTTACCTTTACCATTATTCTTACTCATTCAAACATAAATCCAGGTACAAAACTGTTTATAAAAATGAGAGCCCACTGTACATGTTTTTCTACTGTTTGCATTTTTCATTTATCCATCTATGACATAGACCTTCAAGTGAGTAGATAGAGATTTAAACTGTTGTTGTTTTTTTTTTTCCCATGCTTACCTTGTATGGTATAGGATGGATGTCACATAATTCATGCCACTGTTTTCTTAGTATTGGATATTCAGATTGTTTCCGATTATGAACAATGATTTAATAAATATCCTTTGTATGTATATATTGGTACGTATTTTTCCTCTGAGAAATTCTAAATGGAATGTTTGGATCAAAAATGTATATTTAAAATTTTTTTCATTTTAAATATATTAAAAAAATTTTAATATTCTGAAATAATTATAAAACTTTAAATACTTTGCTAAAATGTTATAGTTGCAGTCAGTTTTCAAACTAATTATTTTCTTAAATTCTTCAGATAAGCCTAAGTTAGTTGAAGAGATTACCATTTTAAAAAGTTGTTTTTCAAAGTAACACAAAATATAAGCCTAACTTCCATGATATTGTCCTCTTAAACCTATATTTATGTATATATATACATAAAGCAACTGACCTGTCTAGAAATGTAGAAAAGTAAGTTCTATAAACATGAGTTAGGATACTTCATTTTACCTAGAAACATGGGGAAAAATAAGGTTCAGGATTCATAAAATTCAGCAAACTAGATACTGAATACTGTATCTGATTCCAAGGCATTATTGTATATCACATCCATATTTATTATTATCAAGTAGATGGTATCATACAAAGGAATTCACTGGGCTTCCCTGCGATGGCTACATTCTCTCTGGAAGTGAACACTATTACCTTGCAGGGGGGGGGTCTACTCCATGACATGAAAGAGGAGAATGCTTTGGCAGACTGCATAATAAGCAAATTAACTGCATTGAATTGGTATTTCTGAAAGTGTAATACCTCCATCTCTGGTAATGCGAATTGATTGGGTTGTAAGAACAGATTGGTAATGTAATTTCTAAAAATGTTTATTGAAGTATAGGTGTTTTACTATGTTGTGTGAGTTTCTACTGTACAGCCAAATGAATCACCCATATATACATACATATATCCCTTCCCTTTTGGACTTCCTTCCCATTCAGGTAATTGTATTAGAATGTTAGTTATTTAAATATTAACTGAAAGAAACAACAAAATAGCAAACTCATAATTTCATATATATTTATGTTTATGTATATACCTCCATGTGTATATCTACTTATTCTCACATGGGTATGTATAAAAGTATGTATTTTGTGTAATACAATATTCATGTGGGTATTTAAGTTCAACAGGTGAACCTATTGAAAGAAAAATATTAAGTACCAGTGATATGTATGTGTGTGTGTGTATCTATACACACACACTCTCACACACACATGCACAAACACGTGTGCATGCTCAGTCGCTTCAGTCATGTCCTATTGTTTGCAACTCTATGGATTCTCCAAGCAAAAACACTGGAGTGGGTTGCCATGCCCTCCTCCAGGGGATCTTCCTGACCCAGGGATCAAACCCATGTCTGCTGTGTCTCCTGCATTACAGATGGATTCTTTACTCACTGAGCCATCTGGGAAACACACTTCCACACACACATTTTCATTTAACAGATATTCCAAGCACTGGGGATAAAAATGATAACTTCAATCCTGCAAAGGTTATAAAACTGATGTAAAAATTACTGAAGTTTGGGAAAGCCTGTGAAAATATACATAGCTATAACTCCATTTTCAGCTGGACTGCATAAATCTAATTTGTATAAACCTTGATATATGAGAGTGCTACACAGGTAGCACCCTCTCTATTTGAGATTTCACTAACCAGTTAGAGTATAATAACCAATAAGATAGTCTTCACCCTCCTCCACGTGGTCTTTTAAGTGGTAGCTGGTAGGGGCTCTGCCATTTTCCCACAGAGCTTCAAGCCAGCCTGGGAGTTGTCTTCACTCCTGGCACTTGGAGAGGAAAAGAACATGGTAGATTCTGTCATCTAGGCCTGAATCTGACACAGAACTCTTACTCTCATACAAGAACTCACTCGGTAGGTCCAGCTGACATCAAGAAAGACTGCAGTGAATAGGCTAGCTCTGACCATGAGAGAATAAATGGGAGCTGTCAGCAGTCTCTACCACTGTGGATTCCTTCACGGTAAGGTGGTCACTAAGTCTGTCTCTAACTCCCCAGTCTGGAATAATTATAAAGGCACACTTTGGGTTATGTCTATAAGAAATAGTGCAAGGCATATGATCCTGCAGCCCAGAATGCTATAGAAATGTTTATGATAAGCACAAAATCTAATACCAAGATGGCTTGAACCATTCTCTCTTCCTTCCATAGGCAGATGTGTCAAGTGACGAGTCTGTAGTGCCTCTCACTTGTCATCCTCTGTACTCCTCAAGCTTTCCCACCCTGATGCTCAATAACTTGATACTCGAAGTCCTTGCAGATTCTTCTCATCATTAAATCCAGTGCATTTCTCTCATCGCTTGTTCTCCTTTGTTTCTTTTTATATTATTGACTACTTTTCCTGTAATTAGTTATGTAGGACATATACAAAATACCCAGGTTTCTGTAATAAAAGTATTTTTTAAAAAAAGCGCATACTACACATCAAAAACTATTCCATGTAGTACACAAATATCAATTCAATCCCCATAAAAACTTTATAGGGTAAATCTATTATTAATCTTATTTATAAGTGAAGACACTGAGGCATAAAGAAGATCACCCAGCTAATAAGTGATGGGACTAAGATTTGCACTCAAATAGCCAGTCTTTAGGTTCTGGGTTCTCATCTTCTTCTTCTTCATTTTTTTTTTTTTAGTTTTTATTTTTTAAATTTTAAAATCTTTAATTCTTACATGCATTCCCAAACATGAACCCCCTCCCACCTCCTTCCCCATAACATCTCTCTGGGTCATCCCCATGCACCAGCCCCAAGCATGCTGCATCCTGCGTCAGACATAGACTGGCGATTCAATTCTTACATGATAGTATACATGTTAGAATGTCATTCTCCCAAATCATCCCACCCTCTCCCTCTCCCTCTGAGTCCAAAAGTCCGTTATACACATCTGTGTCTCTTTCCCTGTCTTGCATACAGGGTCGTCATTGCCATCTTCCTAAATTCCATATATATGTGTTAGTATACTGTATTGGTGTTTTTCTTTCTGGCTTACTTCACTCTGTATAATCGGCTCCAGTTTCATCCATCTCATCAGAACTGATTCAAATGAATTCTTTTTAACGGCTGAGTAATACTCCATTGTGTATATGTACCACGGCTTTCTTATCCATTCATCTGCTGATGGACATCTAGGTTGTTTCCATGTCCTGGCTATTATAACCAGTGCTGCGATGAACATTGGGGTACATGTGTCTCTTTCAATTCTGGTTTCCTCGGTGTGTATGCCCAGAAGTGGGATTGCTGGGTCGTAAGGTAGTTCTATTTGAAATTTTTTAGGGAATCTCCACACTGTTCTCCATAGTGGCTGTACTAGTTTGCATTCCCACCAACAGTGTAGGAGGGTTCCCTTTTCTCCACACCCTCTCCAGCATTTATTGCTTGCAGATTTTTGGATCGCAGCCATTCTGACTGGTGTGAAGTGGTACCTCATTGTGGTTTTGATTTGCATTTCTCTAATAATGAGTGATGTTGAGCATCTTTTCATGTGTTTGTTAGCCATCCGTATGTCTTCTTTGGAGAAATGTCTATTTAGTTCTTTGGCCCATTTTTTGATTGGGTCGTTTATTTTTCTGGAATTGAGCTGCAGAAGTTGCTTGTATATTTTTGAGATTAGTTGTTTGTCAGTTGCTTCATTTGCTATTATTTTCTCCCATTCAAAAGGCTGTCTTTTCACCTTGCTTATATTTTCCTTTGTTGTGCAGAAGCTTTTAATTTTAATTAGATCCCATTTGTTTATTTTTGCTTTTATTTCCAGAATTCTGGGAGGTGGATCATAGAGGATCTTGCTGTGATTTATGTCTGAGAGTGTTTTGCCTATGTTCTCCTCTAGGAGTTTTATAGTTTCTGATCTTACATTTAGATCTTTAATCCATTTTGAGTTTATTTTTGTGTGCGCTGTTAGGAAGTGATCCAGTTTCATTCTTTTACAAGTGGTTGACCAGTTTTCCCAGCACCACTTGTTAAAGAGATTGTCTTTACTCCATTGTATATTCTTGCCTCCTTTGTCAAAGATAAGGTGTCCATATGTGTGTGGATTTATCTCTGGGCTTTCTATTTTGTTCCATTGATCTATATGTCTGTCTTTGTGCCAGTACCATACCGTCTTGATGACTGTGGCTTTGTAGTAGAGCCTGAAGTCAGGCAAGTTGATTCCTCCAGTTCCATTCTTCTTTCTCAAGATTGCTTTGGCTATTCGAGGTTTTTGTATTTCCATACAAATCTTAAAATTATTTGTTCTAGTTCTGTGAAAAATGTGGCTGATAGCTTGATAGGGATTGCATTGAATTTGTAAATTGCTTTGGGTAGTATACTCATTTTCACTATATTGATTCTTCCGATCCATGAACATGGTATATTTCTCCATCTATTAGTGTCCTCTTTGATTTCTTTCATCAGTGTTTTATAGTTTTCTATATATAGGTCTTTAGTTTCTTTAGGTAGATATATTCCTAAGTATTTTATTCTTTTCGTTGCAATGGTGAATGGGATTGTTTCCTTAATTTCTTTTTCTACTTTCTCATTATTCGTGTATAGGAATGCAAGGGATTTCTGTGTGTTGATTTTATATCCTGCAACTTTACTATATTCGTTGATTAGCTCTAGTAATTTTCTGGTGGAGTCTTTAGGGTTTTCCATGTAGAGGATCATGTCATCTGCAAACAGTGAGAGTTTTACTTCTTCTTTTCCAATTTGGATTCCTTTTATTTCTTTTTCTGCTCTGATTGCTGTGGCCAAAACTTCCAGAACTATGTCGAATAGTAGCGGTGAAAGTGGACACCCTTGTCTTGTTCCTGACTTTAGGGGAAACGCTTTCAATTTTTCACCATTGAGGATAATGTTTGCTGTGGGTTTGTCATAGATAGCTTTTATTATGTTGAGGTATGTTCCTTCTATTCCTGCTTTCTGGAGAGTTTTTATCATAAATGGATGTTGAATTTTGTCAAAGGCCTTCTCTGCATCTATTGGGCTCTCATCTTCTATGCGGTATTGATTCTTTCCTTCATTTCTGTTTTGAGCCAAATTCTTCCAAATCATGGAAACTTAACCAAAGTTAATTTATGGCAAAATCATCTAATTCATACTTTCTCAGTCAAATCAGAACTCTTCACCATCTTTTCCTTCTCCTCTAGATTTCAAGTTTCATGAAGTCCTACATGAAGTCAGGGCATGAGGGAGTGGTGAGTACCTGGTTCTCCTTCTCCACGATTTCATGCTGACATTGGACGTTAACATCAGTGTTTGCGGTCACTGCTACCCCTTCACCCCGCTCTCCATACAGCATCCTGTCACTTTGAACTTGTCACTTCTCAGCATCTTGTCAAAAGAATATCTTCTACTGAGACTCGGTGATCTCTGTGCTTTGCTCTCGGACCCCATCTCTCTTGATCCGCCTCTATTTCAGCACATCATGAAGACTCTGAAACTCTGCAAGGAACTGCCACATGACCTCTTTCCACTCTGGAATTTCTGAGCATAACTGGTGCACGTTGGCTTTCCCAGGAGACAGAACATGGCAAAGGACAACACGGCCCCTCAGAGATCCTGCGGCGTCCAACTCTTTGCTCCTACTCCAGTCCTTACCTGTCTTTAGGAAGACTTCCCTCCTTATCCTCTGACCTTTGAAAGTTTTCCTCTTTTGCCTTCTCTGCCAGCTTGTCCAACCTGGTTTTCTGTGTCTCCGGTTGATTTTCCCCTTTATCCTGGACGCCTTCTATTCTCGCTGTCCCTAAATTATAGAACTTCTCTAATGTTAGTTCTCAGTTCTAATCTATTTTCCTGTCACAGAATCCTTTTTCTTCTCTCTTATGATTTCAACTTTCATTTCTTTGTGACTCCCAAATCTCAGTTTCTGTTCTTTATCTTCCTCTTAGACTCCAGCCTCTAGTGTATCTAGACACCTTCACCTGCATACTATGATCCACCTTAAATTACACTAGACCTGTCTCAAACCAAACTGACCATCTTGTCTCAAAACTGGGAAAGCAAGCTCCAGTTTGTTCTTATTCACTAGTGCCCTTCTGGGGTTAGTAGAGCCTTGTAGTTAGCAGGCACTCAGTATTTGTTGAATGAATGAATGTCTGTTGAAGGTCTCATGGCTTCTGCCTTTCTGCTACATTCATGACATCTCATAGCTGCCTTGTCATCATCTGCTTCTCCCTTACCTTTGAAACTATTTAGTAATATTTTGCACCAAGTCTCTCTTTGCTTAATGTGGAAGGCTGAATTTGGTTCATCTTCATTCCTGTATTATATTCTATTGAATGAATATACTGCAGTTTATTGTTCAATCTATTGTCAGGAGATATGTGGTTAGTTCTGTGATTTTTTACAACCATGAACAATGCTGCCATGACCCTCATTAATCATAATTCTGTTCTCTATTTCATGTTTCAGTTCCTCCTGTTTGAGTTTCCCACAGCAGCACAATTTGAATAGCTAGGTCTATAGCACACGGTAAGCATGACTGTTAAACTTCATACATCCCTATAAATATATATATATATTTTTTAATGTGGAAAAGCTCTGCCAAGTGCCCTTACAGGGAAATCTACACTTTTCTGTCCTGGCAGAGTGGATCCTGAGGAAAGAGAACTTCTTATAAAAACAGTCAGTACAGCAAAGGGCAGGGTGAGATGGGAATATAGTATGGTTTGCAAATCTAGGCCAGAAGAAAAAAGTAGATGGAATTATGCAAAGAACCAGTAGACTGAATATGGGCTCTAACACATTAGCAAACTGGAAATTTTTCTTTATTTCTCTGAATCTGTTTCATCATGTGTAAAATGGGATAATATTGATCACCTACAAGGACTGTCAGAGAAGGCGATGGCACCCCACTCCAGTACTCTTGCCTGGAAAATCCCATGGATGGAGGAGCCTGGAAGGCTGCAGTCCATGGGATCGTGAAGAGTCAGACACGACTGAGTGACTTCCCTTTCACTTTTCACTTTCATGCATTGGAGAAGGAAATGGCAACCCACTCCAGTGTTCTTGCCTGGAGAATCCCGGGGACGGGGGAGCCTGGTGGGCTTCCATCTATGGGGTCACACAGAGTCGGACACAACTGAAGCGACTTAGCAGCAGCAGCCACAAGGACTATTGGAGGAATTAACATATTGGCACAGTGGTAAAGAATCTGCCTGCAATGCAGGAGATGCAAGAGATGTGGGTTCAGTCCCTGGGTCGGGAAGGTGCCCTGGAGGAGGGCATGGCAATCCACTCCAGTATCCTTGCCTGGAGAATACCATGGACAGAGGAGTCTGGCAGTCTACAGTTCCTGGGGTCACAAAGAGTTGGACACAACTGAGCACAGCATACACAGCACATAGTATGGTAATATCTAAGAATTTTCAACAAAATAGGCCATTTTCCTTACCTCTGAGTCTATTTCCAAAATAAGTAATTTATGTCACTATAACTCAGATTATGGTGAAAATGTTCTCTATATGTATGATCATATATGAATAAAAATAAGTTTCAAATAGAATTATAACCCAGGACACCTCATATCTCTGTAAGGAGAATGTAATTCAATTTCTTTGAGATAGTTCTCCTTTTTTGTCAGAATTTATTACCTGAGAGTTTACAAAGTTCTGTCCATTATGTTAGGGTCAGTAAGCGAATGTATCCTTTTTTTGAAAAGGACTATCAAAAGTTGAGGATGTTATTATTAAGCCTTGTTTAAAAACCCATCACTGTCAAAGTGGTTCCAGCCTAGAGGAGCTGCGGCCGTATTAAGCACCTAGAAAGAGGCTGTCAGGGTTAAGTGGGCCGCTGGCATTCAGTCATGTGTCCTTTGTGACTGACCTCACTCTGATAGTGGGCATTATATATAATGGCTAAATAAAAGTTCATTTTTCCTTCCAGTCAGACTGGAAAAGAGTAAAGCATGGAGGTAATGCTGTGTTATGCCAAAGGGAAACATGAATCAGGGAAACTGACACTTTGAACTTTTAAACTCTAATTTTTCAGGCTTTTAATACCTTCTGGTGAATGTGATTCCCCAGTGGAAATTTGGAAATAATTTGCTCACTGAGAAGTTGATACTTTATTTCTTAAAACTGAAGAAAGTATTGGAATTGTGTTTTCTCAGGGTAGTTCTTCTGAAACTGATAAAATTTCCTCGCTAATCCATGGCGGTGGTGATTTAGTTTTGATATTGTTGCCTTCTCTGAGTTCTTTTGAGAGTAAATGTAGCATGGCTGTAAGGTCATGAATGCTTAGTACTGTTTCAATAGCAGTATCATGACACAGTTCATAGAACACTGACCTGAATCTTAAGGACCAGCCATGAAAGAGTATTTTCTGAGTACCTATCATGTGCCGTGTAACCTTCTAGGTGATAGAGGATTGATGGATGGTAAGAGGAATACCCTTGCCCTGTGAATCTTCAGAATTAAAGACGTAACTGACGTTAATGAAGTAATCATACAAGTCAAAAATTATAGTCTGTGATGAAAGAACTAAAGGAAAAACACAAATACACACATATACATGCATTCAAACAAGAGTTGTGCAGTACGGTGGAAATGACAAAATATTTGTTGTTATTCAGTCGTGAAGTCTCACCTCTCTATGACTCCGCAGACTGCAGCATGCCAAACTTCCCTGTCCTTCACTATCTCCAAAGTTTTCTAAAACTCATGTCCGGGAGTCAGTGATGCCCTGCAACCATCTCATACTCTGTTGTCCCCTTCTCCTCCCACCTTCAATCTTTCCCAGCATTAGGGTCTTTTCTGCACATCAGTTCTGCACATCAGGTGGCCAAAGTATTGGAGTTTCAACTTCAGCATCAGTCCTTCCAATGAATATTCGGGACTGAGTTCCTTTAGGGTTGACTGGCTGGATCTCCTTGTTGTCCAAGGGACTCTCAAGAGTCTTCTCCAACACTACAGTTCGAAGGCATCAATTCATCAGGACTCAGCCTTCTTTGTGGTCCAGCTCTCACATCCACGCATGACTACTGGAAAAACCATGGCTTTGACTACATGGACCTTTGTCAGTAAAGTGATGTCTCTGCTTTTTAAAACACTGTCTAGGTTTGTTACAGCTATTTTTCCAAGGAGCAAGCATCTTTTGATTTTGTGGTTGCAGTCACTGTCCGCACTGATTTTGGAGACCAAGAAAATGAAATCTGACACCGTTTCCATATTTTCCCCATCTATTTGCCATGAAGTGATAGGACTAGATGCCATGATCTTCATTTTTTGAATGCTGAGTTTTAAGCCAGCTTTTTCATTCTCCTCTTTCACCTTCATCCAGGGGCTCATTAGTTTCTCTTCACTATCTGCCATAAAAGTGGTATTATTTGCATATCTGAGTTGTTGATATTTCTCTCTGCAGTCTTGATTCCAGCTTGTGACTCTGGATTATGCTTAAAGCTGTGGTATCAAACATGAATATATTTAATATGTTTCTTGAAGTTTTTCTTAGCATAGTACCATTTATGTTAGATACACAAAGTTTTGCTTCTTTCTCTTAAGATGATGTGATTTTTCTCTCAAAAAATTTTCCAGCTGTTATTAAACAGGGGGTCAGGTATATATACTGGGAGGAGTTAAGTATATTTCATATGAGACAATAAATTGATTTGATTGCTCGCCATGCACAGTATCAAGAAGACAAGTTTCTAGAGATCTGAAAAATATACATTAAAAGTTGAGAAAAATATACATGCAGGTTGAAAAACAGTTTTATCTAAAATATTTTTATTTACTGTTCTAGATCAAACATAATATATGAATAAACAGGCTGCTTGTGGAGTATAGATTTTAGGTTAATGCATTTTTATTAGCACAATAATAAGCTACTAATGACAGGTAATCTTTTGTTTATCTTTATAAGGAAATCTTAATGTTTATAATATATTTTTTGGTTTTAGGGAAGGGTCAAAGCAGCTAAATTCCTAGGTGTGAGATTACTAGATTAAAGGTTAGGAATACCTTTATAATCTTTTTATGTGTAGATCTGTACAATTCCAGTACAAAATAAGATATTAATCTCTCTTGGTCTTGGTTTCTTCTTCTGCAAAAGTAAGATCAGAGACTTGCAATAAAAGCACTGTGTCTCCATCATAGGATATTGGAGGATAAAATAATCAGTGTCAAAGACTTTGTGAAGCATAACTCAGTGTAAGTGTTAACCACGGCTTGAAAAATTACTTACAGTTAACTCCGGGAGTTGTTGATGGTCAGGGAGGCCTGGCGTGCTGCGATTCATGGGATCACAAAGAGTCTGACACGACTGAGCGACTGAACTGAACTGAGGTCTTCCATTCCTTGAACCTTCCTAACCTTTTTATGAATCTTTATAACTATATTTTTTTGACACAGCTATAGCTCACTGGTCATTCTTTGTGAATTTATCTGCCTATGGATTCTGCACTCTCTGAAAGCATTGCTTTTTTTCTTTTTCTTTATTCGTCTTTGCATTCTCAACCTTCATTTACTGCCTAGTTGCATAAATCTTTGGATGAAGGAGTGAATAATGTTTAAGCAGCAGAGGATTTTGGCACACCATTCTTGTTTCTGTCAATGTTGATTTATCCATTCATTGTTTTACATTTTCCATCCTCCCAAAGGAATTGTGTAGGTGAAGATGGGCTGGGATTTTGATTTTAATAACAGGAAACAACAAATTCTTTATTGGAGAGTGGTTGGATTTGTTTGGAAAGCTAAATAATGGAAACAGTGTGAGAAGGAAGAAAATTTTCCTTCTAAGAAATATTAGTATCCTTGCCCTTGTCCAGAATATCCTAATGACTGGGTATTTATTTCCCAATGAAATCAGGGCATCTATATTTGGCACTGTGTGATGAGTATATCAAGGCTTCTCAGGTGGCTCAGTGGTATAGAATCTGGCTGCCAATGCAGGAGACATAGGAGACATGGGTTCGATCCCTGGCTGGGAAAGATCCTCTAGTGTAAGAAATGGCAACCCAAACCAGTATTCTTGCCTGGAGAATTCTATGGACAGAGAAGCATAGCAGGCTATAGTCCATGGGGTAGTAAAGAGTCAGATATGACTGGGTACACACACAATGTTGAGTATATCATTGACTCCATGAACTCAGAGATGGCTCAAAGGAATTATGAAAACTGCTCAGTACAAACTGATACAGATGAGGAAATGTAGGCATGCTGACTTGATGTCTCACATCAACTTAATGGTAGAACCTAATGACTAACCTGTCAATTACAGTGCTGTGCTCCAACCATCCCATCTAATTTGACCTGATTGTTGTTCATTGTTCAGTTGTTTCTGACTCTTTGTGACCCCATGGACTGCAGCATGCCAGGCTTCCTTGTACACTACCATCTCCCAGAGTTTGGTCATTCATGTCCACTGAGTTAGTGATGCCATCCAACCATCTCATCCTCTGTGTTCCCCTTCTTCTCCTGCCTTAATCTATCCCAGCATCAGGGTTTTTTTTTCCCAATGATTTGGCTCTTTGCATCAGTTGGCCAAAGTACTAGAGCTTCAGCTTCAGCATCAATCTTCCCAATGAATATTCAGGACTGATTTCCTTTAGGATTGACTGGTTGGATCTCCTTGCAGTCCAAGAGACTCTCAAGAGTCTTCACCAGCACTATATTTTGCAGGCATCAATTATTTGGTGCTCAGCCTTTTTTATTGTCCAGCTCTCACATCTGTACATGATTACTGGAAAAACCATAACTTTGACTGTATGGACCCTTGTCAGTAAAGTAATGTCTCTACTTTTTAATATGATGTCTAGGTTTGCCATTGCTTTTCTTCCAATTAGCAAGCGTCTTTTAATTAAATGGCTGAAGTCACCATCTGCAGTGATTTTGGAGCCCAGTCTGTCACTGTTTCCACTGTTGCCCCATCTATTTGCCATGAAGTTATGGGACGAGATGCCATCATCTTAGTTTTTTGAATGTAGAGTTTTAAGCCAACTTTTCATTCTCCTCTTTCACATTCATCAAGAGGCTCCTTAATGCCTCTTTGCTTTCTGTCATAAGGGTGGTATCATCTGTGTATCTTAGGTTATTGATACTTCTCTTGGCAATCTTGATTCCAGCTTGTGCTTCATCCAGCCCAGCATTTCTCATGATATACTCTGCATATAAGTTAAATAAGCAAGGTGACAATATGCAGCCCTGATGTATTCCTTTCCCAATTTGGAACCAGTCTGTTGTTCCATGTCCAGTTCTAACTGTTGCTTCTTGACCTCCATACAGATTTCTCAGGAGTCAGGTCAGGTGGTCTGGTATTCACATCTCTTTAAGAATTTTCCACAGTTTGTTGTGATCTACACAGTCAAAGGCTTTAGTGTAGTCTTTGAAGCAGAAGTAGATATTTTTCTGGAATTGTTCAGCTTTTTGTGATCCAACGGATGTTGGCAATTTGATCTCTGGTTCCTCTGTCTTTTCTAAATCCAGCCTGTACATCTGAAAGTTCTCTGTTCACACACTATTGAAGCCTAACTTGAACGTTTTTGAGCAGTGTTTTGCCAGCATGGTAAAATGAGTGCAATTTTACAATAGTTTGAACATTCTTTGACATTATCCTTCTTTGTAATTAGAATGAAAACTGAATTTTTCCAGTCCTGTGGCCACTGCTGAGTTTTCCAAATTTTCTGGCATATTGAGTGCAGCACTTTTACAGTGTCATCTTTTATGATTTGAATAGTTCAGTGGGAATTCCATTACCTCTACTAGCTTTGTTTGTAGTGATGCTTCCTAAGGCCCACTTTACTTCGCACTCCAAGATGTCTGACTCTGGTGCTCACACCATCTTGGTTATCCTGGTTAATAAGATCTCTTTTGTATAGTTCTTCTCTGTATTCTTGCCACCTCTTAATATCTTCTGCTTCTGTTAGGTCCATACCATTTCTGTCATCTATTGTGCCTATCTTTTCATGAAATGTTCCCTTGGTATCTCTACTTTTCTTGAAGAGATCTCTAGGCTTTCCCATTCTATTGTTTTCCTCTATTTCTCTGCATTGTTCACTTTAAAAGGCTTTCTCATCTCTCCTTGCTCTTCTCTGAAACTCTGCATTCAGATGGGTATTGCTTTCCTTTTCTCCTTTGCCTTTTGCTTTTCTTCTTTTCTTAGTTGTTTGTAAGACCTCCTCAGACAACCATTTTGTCTTTTGCATTTCTTTTTCTTGGGGATGATTTTGATCCCTGCTTCCTATACAGTGTTACAAACTTCCATCCATAGTCTGTCTGTCAGATCTAATTCCTTGAATCTGTTTGTCACTTACAGTGCATAATCATAAGGGATTTGATTTAGGTCACATGGGTTTGGGTGGACTCTGGGAGTTGGTGATGGACAAGGAGGCCTGGTATGTGGCTGTTCATGGGGTCGCAAAGAGTCAAACATGACTGAGCGACTGAACTGAACTGAACTGAATGGCCTAGTGGTTTTCCCTACTTTCTTCAATTTAAGTCTGAATTTGGCAATAAGGAGTTCATGATCTGAGCCCCAGTAAGCTCCCAATCTTATTTTTGCTGACTGTATAAAGCGTCTCCATCTTCAGCTGCAAAGATTATAATCAATCTGATTCTGGTATTGACTACTTGGTGATGTCCATGTATAGAGTTGTCTCTTGTGTTATTGGAAGAGGAAGTTTGCTATGAGCAGCAGGTTCTCTTGGCAAAACTCTATTTGCTTTTGCCCTGCTTCATTTTGTACTCCGAGGCCAAACTTGGCTCTTACTGCACATATTTCTTGACCTCCTACTTTTGCATTACAGTCCCCTGTGATGAAAAGGACATCTTTTTTTGGTGTTAGTTCTGTACGGTCTTGTAGGTCTCCATAGAACCATTCAACTTCAGCTTCTTTGGCATCAGTGTTTGGGGCGTAGATCTGGATTACTGTGATATTGCATGGTGTGTCTGGGAAATGAACCGAGATCATTCTGTTGTTTTTGAGATTGCACCAAGTACTGCATTTCTGACTCTTTTTTGACTATGAAGGATACTCCATTTCTTCTAAGGGATTCTTGCCCACAGTAGTAGATATAATGGTCATTGAATTAAATTCACCCATTTTAGTTCACTGATTCCTAAAATGTCAGTGTTCACTGAAGTCCTGTTCACTGATTCCTGAAATGTCAATGTTTACTTTTGACATCTCCTGTTTGATTACTTCCAATTTACCCTCATTCATGGACCTAATATTCCAGGTTCCTATATAATATTGTGCTTTACAGCATCAACTTTACCTTCACCACCAGACACATCCACAACTGGGTGATGTTTCCACTTTGGCTCAGCCATCTTCATTTTTTCTGAAGCTATTTCTCCACTCTTCTCCAGTAGCATATTGGGCACCTGGGGGGATTCATCTTTGAGTGTCATACCTTTTTGCCTTTTCATACTGTTCATGGGGTTCTCAAGGCAAGAATGCTGAAGCGGTTTGCCATTTGCTTCTCCAGTGGACCACGTTTTGTCAGAACTCTCCACTCTGACCCATCTATCTTGGGTGGACCTACATGGCATGGCTCATGGTTTCACTGAGGTAGGCAAAGTTGTGGTCCATATGATCAGTTTGGTTAGTTTTCTGTGATTGTGGTTTTCATTCTGTCTGCCTTCTGATGGATGAGGTTAAGAAGCTTGTGTGATAGGTTTTGGTAATTGTTTCTGTCTGTTGAAGTAGATTGATCAGCTATGAGGGCCACTATATACTCACCTCATTTTTCAGAGCCTTCAAAATTGACATCTTAGATATACACACATTCTTTTATCTTCCCCATGGGTAGGAAATAGCAAGAGGAGCTAAAAATGGTAGCTCTTGCTAGAGAAGGCCTGCCCTGTTGGAGAGTCTCCCACTTCAAGGACCAAATAAGAATCATACAGCACGTGGGCCTGGGGACATAGGTAAATTCAGCTCCTTACACTGTGGCAGAGACTACTGTGTTCTGCTGGAATTTTGCTGGTCTCTGGTACATTTCTGTGAATTGAACATGAAAATTTCCCCAGTTATCAGTGGCACGTGGTTTATACAGCTTCGGGGAAATCTATCAATCTTGTCCAATTCTGTTCTGTTTTAAAGGAAAAGTGTTACTTTCTGTCCCTCAGGCTGTGCCTAGTGACTTCTGGCTCTGATTCTGTTGCTTGTCAGAACAGCTGAGGGGAAAATGAGTGTTCTGGAATAGACATGAGAAATAAAGTTGGGCTTGCACATAATTCAAGGACTTGCCAGTCCCACTCATGTGCAATTGGTGTATAGAATTAGGGACAGGGTTCCCAGAGGAAAACATTAAACATCTGCCACTGTCACTGCTAGCTCATAAGCTTAAAGGATTTATAAAAACTGGAGAACTTCAGCTTGTGATAAAGTTCCTCACACATGGTTCTCTGAAAGACATTAGAGTGTAACATGAAAATACGTAAGGTGACCAGCTTGCAGTGTAAGAAGTCTCATTCATGGGTTTCTCAAGCATAGTGGTAATTATTTGCAATTATGGAAAGCTGTAATAGATTACACCCTCCCCATGTTCAGGTTCTTTGCCATATGATTTTGCAGCTCCTTCCACAAGAGAAGGGGTATGTTTTTCAGCCCCTTAACTTGGAATTCTTATGTGGCTTGCTTTATTCAACAGAATGTTATTCATCATAGTATGATCCAAAGCTATGGACGTGTCATGCATGTGGCTGTGCTCTCTGCCTTCACCATAAGAAGATGCCAATATTAGCCACTGGGTCTGAAAAGGAGAGGGAGTTACTTTAGACTTCTATTCAAACTTGGCCTTTGAAAAGTGAAATAGCACTAGTCCAATCCCACCCACCGGGAGCAAGCTCCACAATAAAGAGGAACCACAAACTTCTTCCAGCCTACAGAAAGCCCACCCCAAACATAGCAATCTAAAAAAAAAAAAATGAAAAGGCAGAGAAATATTCAGCAGGAAAAGCAACATGATAAATGCCCACCAAACCAAACAAAAGAGGAAGAGATATGGAGTCTACCTGAGAAAGAATTCAGAATAATGATAGTAAAGATGATCCAAAATCTTGAAAACAAAATGGAGTTACAGATAAATAGACTAAAGACAAGGATTGAGAAGATGCAACAAATGTTTAACAAGGACCTAGAAGAAATTTTTAAAAAGAGTCAATCAATAATGAATAATGAAATAACTGAGATCAAATCACTCTGGAGGGAGCAACGGTAGAATAAATGAGGCAGAAGATAGGATAAGTGAGGTAGAAGATAGAATGGTGGAAATAAATGAAGCAGAGAGGAAAAAAGAATTAAAAGAAATGAGGACAACTTCAGAGACTGCTGGGCCAATGTTAAACACTCCAACATTTGAATCACAGGAGTCCCAGAAGAAGAATACAAAAAGAAAGGACATGAGAAAATACTTGAGGAGATAATAGTTGAAAATTTCCCCAATATGGGGAAGGAAACAGCCACCCAGGTCCAAGAAACCCAGAGAGTCCCAAACAGGGCAAACCCAAGGCAAAACTCCAAGACATATATTAATCAAATTAATGAAGACCAAACACAAATAGCAAATATTTAAAGCGGCAAAGGAAAAGCAACAAATAACACACAAGGGGATCTCTTCATGGAGAACAGTTGATCTTTCAATAGAAACTCTTCAGGCCAGCAGGGAATGGCAGGACATACTTAAAGTGATGAAAGAGAAAAACCTACAACCCCAGATTACTGAACCCAGCAAGGATCTCATTCAAATATGAAGGAGAAATCAGAAGCTTTACAGACAAGCCTAAGCTGAGAGAATTCAGCACCACCAAACCAGCTCTTTAACAAATGCTGAAGGATCTTCTCCAGACAGGAAACACAGAAAAGATTTATAAACTTGAACCCAAAACAACAAAATAAATGGCAACGGGATTATACTTCTCAACAATTACCTTAAACGTAAATGGGTTGAATGCCCCAACCAAAAGACAAAGACTGGCTGAATGGATACAAAAACAAGACCCCTATATATACTGCACCACCTCAAACCAAGGGACACATACAGACTGAAAATGAAGGGCTGGAAAAAGAATTTTTTCTCTATTTCATGCAAATAGAGACCAAAAGAAAGCAGAAGTAGCAATACTCATATTAGATAAAATAGACTTTGAAATAAAGGCCATGAAAAAGACAAAGAAGGACACTACAAAACTGTCAGAGGATCAATCCAAGAAGAAAATATAACAATTACAAATATATATGCATCCAACATGGGAGCACTGCAATATGTAAGGCAAATGCTGACAAGTACAAAAGGGGAAATTAACAGTAACACAATAATAGTGAGAGACTTTAGTACCCCATTCACACCTATGATCAATCAAACAGAAAATTAGCAAGGAAACACAAACTTTAAATGATACAATGGACCAGTTAGACCTAATTGATAGCTATAGGACATTTCACCACAAAACAATGAATTTCACCATTTTCTCAAGTGCACATGGAACATTTGCCTGGATAGATCACATCCTGGGTCATAAATCTAGCCTTGGAAAATTGAAAAAAATTCAAATCATTTCAAGCATCTTTTCTGATCACAATGCAGTAATATTAGATGTCAACTACAGGGAAAAAAACTATTAAAAATACAAACATATGGAGACTAAACACATGCTTCTGAATAACCAACAAATCACAGAATAAACCAAAATATGCATAGAAACAAATGAAAATGAAGACATGACAACCTATGGGATTCAGTAAAAGCAGTGCTAAGGGGAACGTTCATAGCAATACAAGCTTTCCTCAAGAAACAAGAGAGAAATAAAATAAATAACCTAACTTTACACCTAAAGCAACTAGAAAAAGAAGAAATGAAGAACTCCAGGGTTAGTAGAAGGAAAGAAATGATAAAAATTAGGGAAGAAATAAATCAAAAAGAAACAAAGGAGACTATAGTAAAAATCAACAAAACTAAAAGCTGGTTCTTTGAGAAGATAAATAAAATAGAAAAACCATTAGCCAGACTCATCAAGATAAAAGGAAGAATCAAATCAACAAAATTAGAAATGAAAATGGAGAAATCACAACAGACAACACAGAAATACAAATGATCATAAATGACTACTATCAGCAACTATATGACAATAAAATGGACATTTGGAAGAAATGGATGAATTCTTAGAAAAGTATAACCTTCCAAAACTGAACAAGGAAGAAATAGAAAATCTTAACAGACGCATCAGAAGCACAGAAATCTAAAATGTAATAAAAAATCTTCCAACAAACAAAAGCCCAGGTTTCACAGCTGAATTCTACCAAAAATTTAGAGAAGAGCTAACACCTATCCTACTCAAACTCTTCCAGAAAATTGCAGAGGAAGGTAAGCTGCCAAACTCATTCTATGAGGCCACCATCACCCTAATACTAAAACCAGACAAAGACGCCACAAAAAAAAGAAAACTACAGGCCAATATCACTGATGACCATAGATGAAAAAATCCTCAACAAAATCCTAGGAAACAGAATCCAACAGCATATTAAAAATATCATACATCATGACCAAGTGGGCTTTATCCCAGGGATGCAAGGATTCTTTAATATTCACAAATCAATCAATGTGATATACCACATTATCAAATAAATAGTAGATAAAAACCATATAATTATCTCAATAGATGCAGAGAAAGCCTTTGACAAAATTCAACATCCATTTATGATAAAAACTCTCCAGAAAGCAGGCAGAGAAGAAACATACCTGAACATAATAAAAGACATATATGATAAACCCACAGCAAACATTATCCTCAATGGTGAAAATCTGAAAGCATTTCCCCTAAAGTCAGGAACAAGACAAGAGTGCCCACTCTCACCTCTACTATTCAACATAGTTTTGGAAGTTTTAGCTGCAGAAATCAGAGAAGAAAAAGAAATAAAAGGAATCCAGATTGGAAAAGAATTAAAATTCTCAGTCTTTGCAGATGACATGATCCTCTACATAGAAAGCCCTAAAGACACCACCAGAAAATTACTAGAGTTAATAAATGAATATAGTAAAGTTGTAGGATATAAAATCAACACCCAGAAATCCCTTGCATTCCTATACACCAACAATGAGAAAAGAGAAAGAGAAATTAAGGAAACAATTCCATTCACCATTGCAACGAAAAGAATAAAATACTTAGGAATAAACCTACCTAAAGAAACAAACACTTATATATAGAAAACTATAAAACACTGATGAAAGAAATCAAAAATTACACAAATAGATGGAAAATATACCATGTTCATGGATTGGAAGAATCAATATATGAAAATAAGTATACTACCTAAAGCAATCTATAGATTCAATGCAATTCCTATCAAGCTATCAACAGTATTTTTTGGAGAAGTAGAAGAAATAATTTCAAAATTTGTATGGAAATACAAAAACCTCAAACAGCCAAAGCAATCTTGAGAAAGAAGAATGGAACTGGAGGAATCAACCTGCCTGACTTCAGACTATACTACAAAGCAGTCATCAAGACAGTATGGTACTGGCACAAAGACAGAAGTATTCATCAATGGAACAAAATAGAAAGCCCAGAGATAAATCCACACCCATGGACACCCTATCTTTGACAAAGGAGGAAAGAATATACAATGGAGAAAAGACAATCTATTTAACAAGTGGTGCTGGGAAAACTGGTCAACCTCTTTTAAAAAAATGAAACTAGAACACTTTCTAACACCATACACAAAAATAAACTCAAAATGGATTAAAGATCTAAACGTAAGACCGGAAACTACAAAACTCCCAGAGGAAAACTTAGGCAAAACACTCTCTGACATAAATCCTGACAGCAGGATTCTCTCTGACCCACCTCCCAGAGTAATGGAAATAGAAGCAAAAATAAACAAATGGGACCTAATGAAAATTAAAAGCTTTTGCACAATGAAGGAAACTGTAAGCAAGGTGAAAAGACAGTCTTCAGAATGGGAGAAAATAATAGCAAACAAGGCACTGACAAAGAATTAATCTCAAAAATACGAGCAGCACATACAGCTCAATTCTGGAAAAATAAATGACCCAATCAAACAGTGGGCCAAAGAACTAAACAGACATTTCTCCAAAGAAGACATACAGATGGCTAACAAACACATGAAAATATGCTCAACGTCCCCCATTATCAGAGAAATGCAAATCAAAACCACAATGAGATACCATCTCACACCAGTCAGAATGGCTGCTATGCAAAAGTCTACAAACGATAAATGCTGGAGAGGGTGTGGAGAAAAGTGAACCCTCTTACACTGTTGGTGGGAATACAAACTAGTACAGCCACTATGAAGAACAGTGTGGAGATTCCTTAAAAAACTGGTAGAACTGCCATATGACACAGCAATCCCACTGCTAAGTATACACACCAAGGAAACAAGAATTGAAAGAGACACGTGTACCCCAGTGATCATCGCAGCACTGTTTACAATAGCTAAGACATGGAAGCTACCTAGATGTCCATCAGCAGATGAATGGATACAAAAGCTGTGGTACATATACACAATGGAATATTACTCAGCTATTAAAAAGAATACATTTGAATCAATTCTAATGAGGAGGATGAAACTGGAGCCTATTATACAGCGTGAAGTAAGTCAGAAAGAAAAACACCAATGTAGTGTATTAACGCATATGTATGGAATTTAGAAAGATGGTAACGGTGACCCTATATGTGAGACAGCAAAAGAGACACAGATATAATGAATGGACTTTTGGACTCTGTAGGAGAAGTCTAGGGTGGGACGATTTGAGGCCATAGCATTGAAACATGTATATGGCCATATGTGAAATAGACGACCAGTCCAAGTTTGATGCATGAAACAGGCCACTCAAAGCCAGTGCACTGGGATGACCCAGAGGGATGGGATGGGGAGGGAGGTGGGATTCAGGATGGTGAACACACGTACACCCATGGCTGATTCATGTCGATGTATGGCAAAAACCACTACAATATTGTGAAGAAATTAGCCTCCAATTAAATTAATTAAAAACTAAAGCTTTAAACAATAAATAAATAAATAAAAGTGAAATAGATAACACTGATAAGTACATGGGACAGCATGTGTAAACTGGGGCTGTCTTAGGAGAAACAAGATGTATACCACCCTAGACATAATGAGCTCTAAGCTTTTATTTCAGTTCAGTTCAGTTCAGTTGCTCAGTTGTGTCTGACTCTTTGTGACCCCATGAGCTACAGCACTCCAGGCCTCTCTGTGTTTACCCAGGGAGAATCCTTGATGTGTCAGAATTAGATAAGTTAAAAATAAACACACTCTATTTTAATTCATTTTATTTATGTTGTTAAATTTTTTCAACATTTGCTAGGAACCAAACTGATTTCAAGTGGCCTACACTTCATCATGAATGATAAGAAATGTAAAAATTATTATGATCATATACGCAATTGGTGTTTGGGGATTTTACAGTCAGTATCAGGACTTGTTCAGATAACCAACTCCACAGCATGTAGAAATCTGAAATTCTGCAGGGGTGTGATTTTGAATCACTTGTACCTTTAGACTGGTATGTGGAACAATGAGTACTTAGTGAATGAGCTTACCCAGTAGCCTTGTATCTCCTACTCAACTCTGTACCTCTTGATTTTTTAAAAAAATTCTCATAAGTCCTGTGAGTTAAGAAAAATGCTTCCTTGTGGAAAAGTATGACCACCCAAGTGACAAAGGCTATAATGAAGGGCTGAAAATATAGCTAACTTGTATTGTGGGTATGGACACAAGAAACATAAAACTCCCCTGAGAAATTAAATTAGGGATAAAGCTAGAAATTATAGACGTATTTAAAGCTAGGGCCTACAGGTGGTGTTGGTTTCTTAAACTTTTTTACATTAAAATCAAGTAAAAAGATAAATAGAAAAGTATCCAAATTAATGACTTACCTAGATTAAAGGATCCAGATGAGGGGTAACTGCAGCTTCATTGTAGAGAACTCAGATACTCAGATGCATGTGGTTGTTTTGTTGCTAAGTCGTGTCTGACTTTTGTGACCCCATGGACTATAGCCCAGGTTGAGCTATTCCAAATCCTAAAAGATGATGTTGTGAAAGTGCTGCACTGAATATGCTGGCAAATTTGGAAAACTCAGCAGTGCCCACATGACTGGAAGAGGTCTGTTTTCATTACAATCCCAAAGAAAGGTAATGCCAAAGAATGCTCAAACGACCACACAATTACATTCATCTCACATGCTAGGAAAGTAATGTTCAAAATTCTCCAAGACAATCTTCAACAGTACGTTAACCATGAAATTCCAGATGTTCAAGCAAGATTTAGAAGAGGCAAAGGAACCAGAAATCAAATTGCCAACATACGTGGATCATTGAAAAAGCAAGAGAGTTCCAGAAAAACATCTACTTCTGCTTTGTTGACTATGCCAAAGACTTTGTGTGGATCACAACAAACAGAGGAACATTCTTCAAGAGATGGGAATACCAGACCACCTTACCTGCCTCTTGAGAAATCGGTATGCAGGCCAAGAAGCAAGACTTAGAACTGGACATGGAACAACAGACTGGTTCCAAATCAGGAAAGGAGTACATCAAGGCTCTATATTGTCACCCTACTTATTTATCTTATATGCAGAGTACATCATGCAAAATGTCAGGCTGGATGAAACACAAGCTGGAATCAAGATTGCTGGGAGAAATATCAGTAACCTCAGATATGCAGATGATATCAGCCTCATGGCAAAAAGCAAAGAAGAACTAAAGAGCCTCTTGATGAAAGTGAAAGAGGAGAGTGAAAAGGTTGGCTTAAAGCTCACCATTCAGTAAACTAAGATCATGGCACCTGGTCCCATCATTTCATGGAAGATAAATGGGGAAAGAATGGAAACAGTGAGGGACTTTATTTTGGGGGGCTCCAAAATCACTGCAGATGGTGACTGCAGCCATGAAATGAAAAGACACTTGCTCCTTGGAAGAAAAACTATGACCAACCTAGACAGCATATTAAAAAGTAGAGACATTACTTTGCCAACAAAGGTCCATCTAGTCAAAGCTATGGTTTTTCCAGTAGTCATGTATGGATGTGAGAGTTGGACTATAAAGAAAGCTGAGTGCCAAAGAATTGATGTTTTTGAACTGTGGTGTTGGAGAAGACTCTTGAGGGTCCCTTGGACTGCAAGGAGATCCAACCAGTCCATCCTAAAGGAAATCAGTCCTGAATATTCATTGGAAGGACTGATGTTGAAGCTGAAACTCCACTACTTTGTCCACCTGATGCCAAGAACTGACTCACTGGAAAAGACCCCGATGCTAGGAAAGGTTGAAAGCAGAAGAAGGGGACAACAGAGGATGAGATGGTTGGATGGCATCACCGACTTGATGGACATGAGTTTGAGTAAACTCTGGGAGTTGGTGATGGACAGAGAATCCCGGCGTGCTGTGGTTCATGGGGTCACAAAGAGTCAGATGCGGCTGAGCAACTGAACTGAACTGGACTGTAGCAACTCCAGGCTCTTCTGTCCATAGGATTTCCCAGGCAAGAATACTGAAGTTACCATTTCCTCTTCCAGGGATCTTCCCAACCGAGGGATCAAATCTGAGTCTCCTACATTGGCAGATGGATTCTTTACTGTCTGAGCCATATGGAAAGCCCCTTCTGATGCATGTTCTGATGACCCAAGCCACCACACAGTGTTGAATCTTGACCACAGGTTTAACAAAGACTGACTGACTAGATCGTGTCAGGATAGGAGGCAACCAAACCTGGGTCCTTGAGCTTAAATGCCTTGCAAGACATGTAGCCTCACTCTTTTGTCCTTATGTTATAGGCTGTACAATGAGCAGCCCTGATTGCCATGCACAGGAGAGTAAAGAACATTCCTGTATCAGTATCCAATATGTGGCAGGCCCTGAGAGCCTCTTCTATTTTCAGTGTTGATGTTAGAAGAAATAGAATGTCATTAGTCCCTGGAGGACTTCCTCATACTTCTTTCTTCTTAATAATATACTCTTCTTGGTAATTACTATCATGAATTCTACTCTCACTGGTTATTCTCAAAGATTATGTGAAAGAATAATTTACTACTTACTTTTTTGTGGCTTGCATTTTGTTCAACATCAAATTCATTAATGTTATTGGATGTAGCTGTATCTTTCCATTTTTATACTATCTCATTTTATGGATATGCCATAATTTATCTATTCTTCTGTTGATTGATATTTGAATTATTTCTAATTTATAACTAGAATAAATGCAAAAATGAATATTCTGTTTTTCCTTTTTTTAAAAAAATTTTGTATTGAGGTATAGCCGATTAACACACAATATTGTGATAGCTTCAGGTAAATAGTGAAAGGGCTCAGTCATACAAATGCAAGTATCCACTCTCCCCCAAATTCCCCCTCTCATCCAGCCTATTGCATAACATTGAGCAGAGTTCCAAATGCTATATAGTAAGTACTTGTTGGTTATCCATTTAAAATAAAGCAGTGTGTATATGCCCATCCCAAACTCCCTAAGTATACCTTCCATCCATCCTTCCCCCTGGCAAGCTCCTATTTGAAGTCTGTGAGTCTGTTAGTGTTTTGTAAGTAGTTCATTTGTATCACTTCTTTTTAGATTCTGTATATCAGTTCAGTTCAGTCACTCAGTCATGTCCAACCCCATGGACTGCAGCACACCAGGTTTCCCTGCACATCACCAGTTCCCAGAGTTTACACAAACTCATGTCAGTGATGCCATCCAACCATCTCATCCTCTGTCATCCCTTTCTCCTCCTGCCTTCAATCTTTCCCAGTATCAGAGTCTTTTCCAATGAGTCAGTTCTTGGCATCAGGTGAGAGTATCAGAGTTTCAGCTTCAGCATCAGTCCTTCCAGTGAATAAATTCAGGACTGATTTCCTTTAGGATGGACTGGTTGCATCTCCTTGCAGTCCAAGGGACTCTCAAGAGTCTTCTCCAACACCATAGTTCAAAAGCAACAATTCTTTGGCACTCAGCTTTCTTTATAGTCCAACTCTCACATCCATACATGACTACTGGAAAAACCATAGCTTTGACTAGATGGACCTTTGTTGGCAATGTAATGTCTCTACTTTTTAATATGCTGTCGAGGTTGGCCATAGTTTTTCTTCCAAGGAACAAGTGTCTTTTCATTTCATGGCTGCAGTCACCATCTGCAGTGATTTTGGAGCCCAAAAAATAAAGTCTGTCACTTATAAAAGTCTGTTTCCCCAATTATTTGCCAGGAATTGATGAGACTGGAGGCCATGATCTTAGTTTTCTGAATGGTGAGTTTTAAGCCAACTTTTTCCACTCCCTTTCACTTTCATCAAGAGGCTCTTTAGTTCTTCACTTTCTGCCTTAAGGGTGGTATCTTCTGCATATCTGAGGTTATTGATATTTCTCCCAGCAATCTTGATTCCAGCTTGTGCTTCATCCAACCCAGCATTTCACATGATGTACTCTGCATATAAGTTAAATAAGCAGGGTGACAATATAGAGCCTTGATGTACTCCTTTCCTGATTTGGAACCAGTTTGTTGTTCCATGCCCAGTTCTAAGTCTTGCTTCTTGACCTGCATACAGATTTCTCACGAGGCAGGCCAGCTGGTCTGGTATTCCCATCTCTTGAAGAATGTTCTGCAGTTTGTTGTGATCAACACTGTCAAAGGATTTGGCATAGTTAACAAAGCAAAAATAGATGTTTTTCTGGAACTCTCCTGCTGTTTTGATGATTCAACAAATATTGGCAATTTGATCTCTGGTTCCTCTGTCTTTTCTAAAACCAGCTTGAACATCTGGGAGTTCAAGGTTCATGTACTGTTGAAGCCTGGCTTGGAGAATTTTGAGTATTACTTTATTAGCGTGTGAGATGAGTGCAATTGTGCAGTAGTTTCAGCATTCTTTGGCATTGCCTTTCTTTGGGATTGGAATGAAAACAGACCTTTTCCAGTCCGGTGGCCACTGCTGAGTTTTCCAAATTTGCCAGCGTATTGAGTGCAGCACTTTCACAGTTATCATCTTTGAGGATTTGAAATAGCTCAACTGGGATTCCATCACCTCCACTAGCTTTGATCATAGTGATGCTTCCTAAGGCCCACTTGACTTCTCATTCCAAGATGTCTGGCTCTAGGTGAGTTATTGCACCATCGTGGTTATCTATGTTATGAACATCTTTATTGTATAGTTCTTCTATGTATTCTTGCCATCTCTTCTTAATATCTTCTTCTTCTGTAGGTCTGTCCTTTATTGTGCACATCTTTGCCTGAAATGTTACCTTGGTATCTCTAATTTTCTTGAAGAGATCGCTAGTCTTTCCCATCCTATTGTTTTCCTTTATTTCTTTGCATTGATCACTGAGGAAGGCTTTCTTATCTCTCCTTGCTATTCTTTGGAACTCTGCATTCAGTTGGGTATATATTTTATTTTCTCTTTTGTCTTTTACTTCTCTTCCTTTCACTGCCATTTGTAAGTCTTCCTCAGACATCCATTTTGCCTTTTTTCCCCTTGGGGGTGGTCTTGATCACTGCCTCCTGTGCAATGTCACAAACCTCCATCCATAGTTCTTCAGGCACTCTATCAGATCTAATCCCTTGAATCTATTTGTCACTTCTACTGTATAATCATAAGGGATTTGATTTGGGTCATACCTGGACGGTCTAGTGGTTTTCCCTACTTTCTTCCATTTAAGTCTGAATTTTGCAATAAGGAGTTCATGATCTGAGCCACAGTCAGCTCCCAGTCTTGTTTTTGCTGACTTTATAGAGCTTCGTCATCTTTGGCTACAGAGAATATAATCAATCTGAATTCGGTGATGTCCATGCGTAGTCTTCTCTTGTGTTGTTGAAAGAGGGTGTTTGCTCTGAACAGTGCGTTCTCTTGGCAAAATTCTGTTAACATTTGGCTTGCTTTGTTTTGTACTCCAAAGCCAAACTTGCCTGTTACTCCAGGTATCTCTTGACTTCCTACTTTTGCATTCCAGTCCCCTATAATGAAAGAGACATCTTTTTTGGGGTGTTAGTCTAGAAGGTCTTGTAGGTCTTCATAGAACCACTCAACTTCAGCTTCTTCAGTATTACTGGTTGGGGCATAGACTTGGATAACTGTGATATTGTATGGAAACGAATAAAGATCATGCTCTTTTTTTTTTTTTTTTGAAATTGCATCCAGCTACTGCATTTCAGACTCTTGTTGACTATGATGGCTACTCCATTTCTTCTTTTTTTTCTTTATTTTTCTTCTTTTTATTTTACTAAATTTTCTAATCTTAATAATAGAATTAAAAAGTTTTGCCACACATCAACATGAATCCGCCACAGGTGTACACGTGTTCCCAATCCTGAGCGCCCCTCCCACCTCCCCCCCCCCCCCCCCCCCCCACAGCATCCCTCCGGGTCATCCCAGTCCACCAGCTCCAAGCATCCTGCACCCTGCATCGAACCTAGACTGGCGATTTGTTTCTTCTAATGGATTCTCACCCACAGAAGTAGATATAATGGTCATCTGAGTTAATTCACCCATTCCAATCCATTTTAGCTTGTTGATTCCTAAAATGTCAGTGTTCACTCTTGCCATCTCTTGTTGGACTGCTTCCAATTTACCTTGATTCATGGACCTAACATTCCAGGTTCCTTTGCAATATTGGTCTTACAGCATCTGATTTTACTTCCATCACCAGTCATATCCACAACTGGGTGCTGTTTTTGCTTTGGCTCCATCTCTTCATTCTTTTTGGAGTTATTTCTTCACTGATCTCCATTAGCATATTGGATACCTATGACCTGGGGAGTTAATCTTTCAGTGTCCTATCTTTTTACCTTTTCATACTGTTCATGGGGTTCTCAAAGTAAGAATACTGAAATGCTTTGCCATTCCCTTCTCCACTGAACCACTTTTTTTCAGAACTCTCTACTCTGACTCATCTATCTTGGGTGGCCCTACATGGCATGGCTCATAGTTTCATTGAGTTAGACAAGGCTGTGGTCCATGTGATCAGATTGGTTAGTTTTCTGTGATTGTGGTTTTCATTCTGTCTGCTCTCTGGTGGAGAAGAATAAGAAGCTCATGGAAGCTTCCTGATGGCAGAGACTGACTGAAGGGGAAACTGAGTCTTTTCTGATGGGCGGGGCCATGCTTAGTAAATCTTTAATCCAATTTTCTGTTGATGGGGGGTGCTGGGTTTCTTCCTGGTTGTTTGACCTGAGGCCAAACTCTGGTGGAGGTAATGAAGATAATGGTGATCTTCTTCAAAAGATCCCATGCAGGCAATGCTGCACTCAGTGCCCCCAACTCTGCAACAGGCCACCCCCGACCCACACCTCTGCTGGAGACTCCTGGACACTAATGGGTAAGTCCAAGTCAGTCTCTTGTGGGGTCACTGCTCCTTTCTCCTGGGTCCTGGTGTGCATAAGCTTTTGTTTGTGTCCTCCAAGAGTCTCCTTCCCCAGTCCTGTGTAAGTTCTGGCAGGCCTGTGGTGGAGTTAATGGTGGGGAAACAACTCATTGGTGAATGGGTGTTGATAGGATAATATTGGATACCATCAAAAAAAGATACCCCATGTTCAAGGGCAAAGGAGAAGCCCCAGCAAGACTGTAGGACGGGAAAAATTGCAGTTAGAATCAAACCCCATACTCGCCAGAGACGCTCGGAGGGCTAAAACAAACCTTGTGTGCACCAGGACCCAGAGACCGCACAGAAACTGAACCAGAACTGTGTTTGAGTGTCTCCTGCAGTGGTACGGGTCAGCAGTGGACTGCTGTTGGGGCAGGGGCTCTGGGTGCAGTAGACCTGGGTATGGCATAAGCCCTCTGGGAGGAGGTCACCATTGACTCCACAATCGATTGTTCATATAAAGGATGTCATATGATATTTCTCCTTCTCTGTCTGACTTACTTCACTCAGTGTAACAGTCTTGTATGACCACGTTGCTGCAAATGGCAGTATTTCATTCTTTTTTATGATTGAATAATACTCCACTGTATGTATATACCACATCTTTGGTGCTGGTGGTGGTTTAGTTGCTAAGTCGTGTCCAACTCTTGCAACCCCTTGGACTGTAGCCTGCCAGGCTCCTCTGTCTGTGGGATTCTCCAGGCAAGAAGACGGGAATGAGTGCCATTTCCTTCTCTAATATCTTCTTTATTTTCTTGCAAAATCTTTTTATTACACATAAGCATGTATTTCGGTTGAATATACGCCTAAGTATGGAATTGCTTGGTCTTAGGGCAAGATTATTTTTAAGTTTTACTTAAAAATATTTTCTGACAAAATATTTTCCACAGTGTCTGTACCAATTTATACATATACTTCTTCAAATTCTTTTCCATTATAGGATATTACAAGATATTGAATATAGTTCCCTGTGCTCTACTATAGGTCCAGTTTTTTATTTTATGTATAGTAGTCTGAATATGTTAATCCAAAACTCCTCTTTTATCCCCTACCACATTCCCTTTTGTTACACACTATAGGTTTATTTTCCAAGTCTGTGAGTCTATTTCTGTTTCATAAATAAGTTCATTTGTAGCATTTTTAAAGATTCCACAAGTAAATGATAGCATATGATGTTTTTGGTATTATCAATTTTTGGCCAGTCTTGTATGTGTATGGTTGTAATATTATTGCATTTTTAATTTTCAGTTCCTTTAAATCTAAGGTTTAGGATCTTTTAAAATACTTATTATCTACTTGAATATCCTCTTTTGTGAAGTGCCTATTCATGTTTTCTTTATTTTTCTATTGGAATATGAGTCATCGTTTTTACTGTTAGGAAGTCTTTATAAATTCAAAAAGTGAAACACTAGCTGGTTTTAAGTACAGTGAATCTTATCTCCCCATGCTATGGCTTGCCTTTTTCACTATTCTAAAGATATCTTTTAAAAAACAGATTTTGTTAATTTTAATACAGTTTAATTTGGCAGTCTTTTCTTTTATGGATATTACTTTTATTCTGTTTATGATTTTTTTGTAATTCAAATTATGAGACTGTTTCCCAGTACATTCTTCCATGTGCTCCATTGTTTTCTTTAAAAAAATTACAACTTGATCTGATAAATAATTTCTTACTGTTACTCAATATTCCCAATATTTTTACTGAATATTCTTCACCATTTTAGCTTTCATATAAACTTTAGCATAAGCTTGTCAATCCCCTCGATGACAGCTTGATTTTTTATTGATACTGCATTGAAAATAGACCATTTTAAGAAGAAATTACTGATAATCATCCTCATGATAGAGAGTTATCTAATTCATGAACATGACCATCTTATTTTAAAACTTTCAGAAAATACTAAAATGTATGAGAAGAGCCATGTTTTGTAGTCTGACTACTGAGATGAACACTGTTAGTCTTTGCTTTATGCATTTAAAAATCTACTTGAATGATTTATATGTGCATATATATTAAATCTTATATAAGTATGTAAGTCCTTTAAAAATTACTCTTAGAATGCTTTTGACTTTATTATTAGTTCTTACATATGTTTTTATAGATTTATTTTAGATATTTCATATTTTTGGTATTATTGCAAAGTATATCTATTTTAAAATTTCATTTTCTGTTTATTTGCTACTCATATAAAGAAGGCAATGGCACCCCACTCCAGTAATCTTGCCTGGAAAATCCATGGACAGAGGAGCCTGGTAGGCTGCAGTCCATGGGGTCGCTAAGAGTTGGGCACGACTGACCAACTTCCCTTTCACTTCTTTCTTTCATGCATTGGAGAAGGAAATGGCAACCCACTCCAGTATTCTTGCCTGGACAATCCCAGGGATGGTGGAGCCTGGTGGGCTTCCGTCTATAGGGTCGCACAGAGTCAGACACGACTGAAGCGACAGCAGCAGCAGCAGTATAAAGAATGTAATTTTTAGACATTGGCCTTGTAACCATAGTTCTACTGAGTACATTTATTACCTTAATGATTTGTCCATATTTTCTTTTGAATCTTTACATATGCAATTGTCATTTAATAATAGCAGTATTATTCAATTCTTATTCTTTTTTTTCTTGCTTTATAACACTTACCAGACACCCAGTGCAATGTTTAATATAATGACAGTGTTAGTCTGCATTCCTGTATAATTTCTGATCTTATAAAGAAAATTTTCTAACATTTTAACTTGAGAAATTTTGTTCCTGGTTTGCTAGTAATTATACTTTAGTTTAGTATGAATGGATGTTGGATTTTATCAAATGCTTTTTCTGAATCAAGTGTGATAATAGTATATTTTTCTTCCTTTATTCTGTTAATGAGGTGAGTTACATTGATGGCTTTCAAATGTAGAACCTCTTTTCATTTCCAAAATAAGCTCAGCCTCTTCATGATAGATTATCCTTGATATAAGTTGCTTAACTTGACAATTTTAAAAAGATTTTTTCACCTATTGTTTTAAAATCAGCCTATACTTTTTCTTCTTTTTAATATGTATGACAGGTTCTGACATCAAGATTATGCTAACCTCATAAAAATGATCTGAAAAGTTCATAAAATGATCTGAAATGAGGTTCATAAAACCTCATAAAATGATCTGAAATGTTCTCTTTTTCTATTCTCTGGAAAAGTTTAGGTTAGGCGGTCCTAAGATGGCTGAGGAATAGGACGGGGAGACCACTTTCTCCCCACAAATTCATCAAAAGAACATTTAAACGCTGAGTGAATTCCACAAAACAACTTCTGAATGCCGGCAGAGGACATCAGGCACCCAGAAAAGCAGCCCATTGTCTTCAAAAAGAGGTAGGAAAAATATAAAAGACAAAAAAAGAGACAAAAGAGGTAGGGATGGAGCTCTGTCCCAGGAAGGGAGTCTTAAAAGAGAGAGAAGTTTCCAAACACTAGGAAACACTCTCACTGCCGAGTCTGTGGCAAGCCTTGGAAGCACAGAGGGCAATATAACAGGGAGGAAAAATAAATAAATAATTAAACCCCACAGATTATGAGCCCAACAGTAATTCCCCCAATGGAGAAGCAGCACAGATGCCTGCATCCACCACTAGCAAGTGGGGGCTGGGCAGGGAGGTGCGGGCTGCATTGCTTAGAGTAAGGATCAGGCCTGAATGGCCCAAGTGTAATCAGAGTGAACTAACTTGGGCTAGCGAATCAGACTGTGGGATAGCTACCATGCAAAAAGCTCTAACCTAAGACACCACCAGGACTGCACACAGAAAAAAGGACTGATCAGAATTAGTAGGCTGCAGACCATCCCCCTCCAGTGACAGGCAGCCAGAGCCGTAAGGGGGCAATCACAGCCCCAGAGTATTATCTACCAAACTGCAAGCAGGCTTCTTTACTAAGACTTCTTGGGGTTCTGGATAGTGATCATCCACCTGAGAAGGTACACCGGTTGTACAGACAGAAAACCAAGTGGCAGGGATGGGGGAGGCGATAAGTCGCAGCGACCGTGCTCACCAAACACCTCATCACCTGAGCTGCTCAGACCTGGGAAGGGCACAAAATGCAGGCCCAACGGAGTCTGTGCCTCTGAGGACTACCTGAGTGCCTGAACCTGAGTGGCTTAGACCTGGGAGGTGTATTCAGCCCAGGGCTGGGCTCGGATGGTTCCCAGTGGAGCAAATTAGAGCCTGAGCTGTGTGGGCAGGGAGGGTACACACGCCATGAGTGAGGGCAGGCCAAGTGTGGCTGAGACACTGCGAGCACATGCCAGTGTTATTTGTTTGCAGCATCCTTCCCTCCCCACAGCACGACTGAACACGTGAGCCTAAAAAAAGTGTCCACCACTGCTCCCCTTGTGTCAGGGTGGAAATCAGACACTGAAGAGACCAGCAAACAGAAAAAGCTAAAACAGACGGAATCGCCTTGGAAGTGACAGGTGCAATAGATTAAAACCCTGTAGTTAGCACCGACTACATAGGAAGGGGCCTATAGGTCTTGAGAAATATAAGCTGGACCAAGGAACTATCTGAAAATGAACTGACCCTACACTGCCCACAGCAACACCAGAGAAATTCCTAGATATATTTTTACTATTTTTATGGTCATTTTTTTTTACTTTTAAAAAATTTTATGCCCTCTATTATTCCTTTAATTTTCATTTTCATAACTTACTATTACTTTTCAAAAAAGACCCTATTTTTAAAGCAAACTTCATATATATATATATATATATATAATACATATAATTAACAATTTTTGTGACTTTGTTTTTTTCTTCTTCTTCTTTTCTTTAATATTGTATTTTTGAAAATCCAACCTCTAGTCTAGATTTTTAATCTTTGCTTTTTGGTAGTTATCAATTTTGTACCTTTAAAAACCCAATCTTCAGTACCCATTTTTACCTGGGAGCGAGATTACTGGCTTGACTGCTCTCTCCCCATTTGGACTCTCCTTTTTCTCCACCAGGTTGCCTCTGTCTCCTCCCTTCCCCTTCTCTTCTCTACTCAACTCTGTGAATCTCTGTGTGTTCCAGATGGTGGAGAACACTTAGGGGACTGATTACTGGCTGAATCTGTCTCTCTCCTTTTCATTCCCCCCTTTTATCCTCCTGGCCACTTCTGTCTCCTTCCTCCCTCTTCTCTTCTCTGTATAACTCTGTGAACATCTCTGAGCGGTCCAGACTGTGGAGCACACATAAGGAAGTGATTACTGGCTAGCTTGCTCTCTCCTCTTTTGATTCCACCTCATCTCATTCAGGTCACCTCTAACTGCCTCCTCCCTCTTCTCTTCTCCATATAACTCTGTGAACCTCTCTGGGTGTCCCTCACTGTGGAGAAACTTTTCATCTTTAACCTAGATGTTTTATCAACGGTGCTGTATAGAAGGAGAAGTCTTGAGACTACTGTAAAAATAAGACTGAAAACCAGAAGCAGGAAGCTTAAGTCCAAATCCTGAGAACATCAGAGAACTCCTGACTCCAGGGAACATGAATCAATAGGAGCTCACCAAATGCCTCAATACCTACACTGAAACCAAGCACCACCTAAGGGCCAACAAGTTCCAGAGCAAGACATACCACGCAAATTCTCCAGCAACACAGGAACACACCCCTGAGCTTCAATATACAGGCTACCCAAAGTTACTCCAAAACCATTGACACCTCATAACTCACTACTGGACACTTCATTGCACTCCAGAGAGAAGAAATCCAGCTCCACCCACCAGAACACCGACACAAGCTTTCCTAACCAAGAAACTTTGACAAGCCACTGATACAACACAACCCACAGTGAGGAAACTCCACAATAAAGAGAACTCCACAAACTGCCAGAATACAGAAAGGCCCCTCCCCCCCCAAACTCAGCAATATAAACAAGATGAAGAGACGGAGGAATACCCAGCAGGTAAAGGAACAGGAGAAATGCCCAACAAAACAAACAACAGAGGAAGAAATAGGGAATCTACCTGATAAAGAATTCCAAATAATGATAGTGAAAATGATCCAAAATCTTGAAATCAAAATGGAATCACAGATAAGTAACCTGGAGACAAGGATTGAGAAGATGCAAGAAAGGTTTAACAAGGACCTAGAGGAAATAAAAAAGAGTCAATATATAATGAATAATGCAATAAGTGAGATCAAAAAGACTCTGGAGGCAACAAATCGTAGAATAACAGAGGCAGCAGATAGGATTAGTGAAGTATAAGATAGAATGGTAGAAATAAATGAATCAGAGAGGAAAAAAGAAAAACGAATTAAAAGAAATGAGGACAATCTCAGAGACCTCCAGGACAATATGAAACACTCCAACATTTGAATCATAGGAGTCCCAGAAGAAGAAGACAAAAAGAAAGACCATGAAAAAATAGTTGAGGAGATAATATTTGAAAGCTTCCCTAAAATGGGGAAGGAAATAATCACCCAAGTCCAAGAAACACAGAGAGACCCAAACAGGATAAACCCAAGGCAAAACACCCCAAGACACATATTAATCAAATTAACAAAGATCAAACACAAAGAACAAATGTTAAAAGCAGCAAGGGAAAAACAACAAATAACACACAAGGGGATTCTCATAAGGATAGCAGCTGATCTTTCAAGAGAAACTCTTCAGGCCAGGAGGGAATGGCAAGACATACTTAAAGTGATGAAAGAAAATAACCTACAGCCAGATTACTGTACCCAGCAAGGATCTCATTCAAATATGAAGGAGAAATCAAAAGCCTTCCAGACAAGCAAAAGCTGAGAGAATTCAGCACCACAAAACCAGCTGTCCAACAAATACTAAAGGATATTCTCTAGACAGGAAACACAAAAGGGTGTATAAACTCGAACCCAAAACAATAAAGTAAATGGCAACAGGATCATACTTATTAATAATTACCTTAAACATAAGTGGGTTGAATAACCAGACCAAAAGACAAAGACTGGCTGAATGGATACAAAAACAAGACCCCTATATATGCTGTCTACAAGAGACCGACCTCAAAACAAGGGACACATACAGACTGAAAGTGAAGTGCTGGAAAAAGATATTCCACGCAAATAGAGACCAAAAGAAAGCAGAAATAGCAATACTCATATCAGATAAAATAGACGTCAAAACAAAGGCTGTGAAAAGAGACAAAGAAGGACACTACATAATGATCAAAAGATCAATCCATGAAGAAGATATAACAATTATAAATATATATGCACCCAACATAGGAGCACTGCAATATCTAAGACAAATGCTAACAAGTATGAAAGGGGAAATTAACAATAACACAATAATAGTGGGAGACTTTAATACCCCACTCAGCTATGGATAGATCAACTAAACAGAAAATTAACAAAGAAACACAAACTTTAAATGATACAATAGACCAGTTAGACCTAATTGATATCTGTAGGACATTTCACCCCAAAACAATGAATTTCACCTTTTCTCAAGTGCACACGGAACCTTCTCCAGGATAGATCACATCCTCGGCCATAAATCTAGCTTGGTAAATTCAAAAAAATTGAGATTATTCCAAGCATCTTTCCTGACCGCAATGCAGTAAGATTAGATCTCAATTACAGAAGAAAAACTATTAAAAATTCCAACATATGGAGGCTGAACAACACGCTTCTGAATAACCAACAAATCACAGAAGAAATCAAAAAAAGAAATCAAAATATGCATATAAACGAATGACAATGAAAACACAACAACCCAAAACCTGTGGGACACTGTGAAAGCAGTGCCAAGGGGAAAGTTCATAGCAAAACAGGCATACCTCAAGAAACAAGAAAAAACTCAAATAAATAACCTAACTCTACAACTAAAGCAACTAGAAAAGGAAGAAATGGAGAACCCCAGGGTTAGTAGAAGGAAATAAATCTTAATAATTAGGGCAGAAATAAATGTAAAAGAAACAAGAGACCGTAGCAAAAATCAACAAAGCCAAAAGCTGGTTCTTTGAAAGGATAAATAAAATTGACAAACCACTAGCCAGACTCATCAAGAAGCAAAGAGAGAAAAATCAAATCAATAAAATTAGAAATGAAAATGGAGAGATCACAACAGACAACATAGAAATACAAAGGATCATAAGAGACTACTATCAGCAATTATATGCCAATAAAATGGACAATGTGGAAGAAATGGACAAATTCTTAGAAAAGTACAACTTTCCAAAACTGAACCAGGAAGAAATAGAAAATCTTAACAGACCCATCACGAGCGTGGAAATTGAAACTGTAATCAGAAATTTTCCAGAAAACAAAAGCCCAGGTCCAGACGGCTTGACAGCTGAATTCTACCAAAAATTTCGAGAAGAGCTAACACCTATCCTACTCAAACTCTTCCAGAAAATTGCAGAGGAAGGTAAACTTCCAAACTCATTCTATGAGGCCACCATCACCCTAATACCAAAGCCTGACAAAGATGCCACAAAAAAAGAAAACTACAGGCCAATATCACTGATGAACATAGATGCAAAAATCCTCAACAAAATTCTAGCAATCAGAATCCAACAACACATTAAAAAGATCATACACCATGACCAAGTGGGCATTATCCCAGGGATGCAAAGATTCTTCAATGTCCAGAAATCAATCAATGTAATTCACCACGTTAACAAATTGAAAAATAAAAGGCATATGATTATCTCAATAGACGCAGAGAAAGCCTTTGACAAAATTCAGCATCCATTTATGATTAAAAACTCTCCAGAAAGCAGGAATAGAAGGAACATACCTCAGCATAATAAAAGCTATATATGTCAGTTCAATTCAGTTCAGTTCAGTTCTGTCAGTCAGTCGTGTCCAACTCTTCACGACCCATGAATAGCAGCATGTAAACCCACAGCAAACATTATCCTCAATGGTGAAAAATTGAAAGCATTTCCCCTAAAGTCAGGAACAAGACAAGGGTGCCCACTCTCACCACTACTATTCAACGTAGTTCTGGAAGTTTTGGCCACAACAATCAGAGCAGAAAAGGAAATAAAAGGAATCCAAATTGGAAAAGAAGTAAAACTCTCACTGTTTGCAGATGACATGATCCTCTACATAGAAAACCCTAAAGACTCCACCAGAAAATTACTAGAGCTAATCAATGAATATAGTAAAGTTGCAGGATATAAAATCAACACGCAGAAATCCCTTGCATTCCTATACACTAATAATGAGAAAGTAGAAAAATAAATTAAGGAAACAATTCCATTCACCATTGCAACAAAGAGAATAAAATACTTAGGAATATATCTACCTAAAGAAACTAAAGACCTACGTATAGAAAACTATAAAACACTGGTGAAAGAAATCAAAGAGGACACTAACAGATGGAGACATATACCATGTTTATGGATCAGAAGAATCAATATAATGAAAATGAGTATACTACCCAAAGCAATCTATAGATTAAATGAATCCCTATCAAGCTACCAGCGGTATTTTTCACAGAGCTAGAACAAATAATTTCACAATTTGTATGGAAATACAAAAAACCTCTAGTAGCCAGAGCAATCTTGAGAAAGAAGAATGGAACTGGAGAAATCAACCTGCCTGACTTCAGGCTCTACTGCAAAGCCACAGTCATCAAGGCAGTATGGTACTGGCACAAAGACAGAAATATAGATCAGTGGAACAAAGTAGAAAGCCCAGAGATAAATCCACACACCTATGGACACCTTATCTTTGACAAAGGAGGCAAGAATATACAATGGATTAAAGACAAAATCGTTAACAAGTGGTGCTGGGAAAACTGGTCAACCACTTGTAAAAGAATGAAACTAGATCACTTTCTAACACCATACACAAAAATAAACTCAAAATGTATTAAAGATCTAGACGTAAGACCAGAAACTATAAATCTCCTAGAGGAGAACTGTGTAGACAAAACTCTCTCCGACATACCTCACAGCAGGATCCTCTATGACCCACCTCCCAGAATACTGGAAATAAAAGCAAAAATAAACAAATGGGACCTAACGAAAATTAAAAGCTTCTGCACAACAAAGGAAACTATAAGCAAGGTGAAAAGACAGCCTTCGGAATGGGAGAAAATAATAGCAAATGAAGCAACTGACAAACAACTAATCTCAAAAATATATAAGCAACTCCTGCAGCTCAATTCCAGAAAAATAAATGACCCAATCAAAAAATGGGCCAAAGAACTAAACATACATTTCTCCAAAGAAGACATACAGCTGGCTAAGAAACCCATGAAAAGATGCTCACCATCACTCATTATCAGAGAAATGCAAATCAAAACCACTATGAGGTACCATTTCATGCCAGTCAGAATGGCTGCAATCCAAAACTTGACAATCAATAAATGCAGGAGAGGATGTGGAGAAAAGGGAAGCCTCTTACACTGTTGGTGGGAATGCAAACTAGTACAGCCACTATGGAGAACAGTGTGGAGATTCATTAAAAACTGGATATAAAACTGCCTTCAGTTCAGTTCAGTTAAGTTGCTCAGTTGTGTCCGACTCTTTGTGACCCCGTGAATTGCAGCACACCAGACCTCCCTGTCCATCACCAACTCCCGGAGTTCACTCAGGTTCACGTCCATCGAGTCAGTGATGCCATCCAGCCATCTCATCCTCTGTCGTCCCCTTCTCCTCCTGCCCTCAATCCCTCCCAGCATCAGAGTCTTCCAATGAGTCAACTCTTCACAAAAGGTGGCCAGAGTACTGGAGTTTCAGCTTTAGCATCATTCCTTCCAAAGAAATCCCAGGGCTGATCTCCTTCAGAATGGACTGGTTGGATCTCCTTGCAGTCCAAGTGACTCTTAAGAGTCTTCTCCAACATGGCAGTTCAAAAGCATCAATTCTTCGGAACTCAGCTTTCTTCACAGTCCGACTCTCACATCCATACATGACCACAGGGAAAACCATAGCCTTGACTATACGGAACTTAGTCAGCAAAGTAATGTTTCTGCTTTTCAATATGCTATCTAGGTTGGTCATAACTTTTCTTCCAAGAAGTAACCGTCATTTATATTCATGGCTGCAGTTACCATCTGCAGTGATTTTGGAGCCCAAAAAAATAAAGTCTGACACTGGTTCCACTATTTCCCATGAAGTGATGGGGGCCGGATGCCATGATCTTCTTTTTCTGAATGTTGAGCTTTAAGCCAACTTTTTCATTCTCCTCTTTCACTTTTATCAATAGGCTTTTTAGTTCCTCTTCACTTTCTGCCATAAGGGTGGTGTCATCTGCATATCTAAGGTTATTGATATTTCTCCTGGCAATCTTGATTCCAGCTTGTGTTTCTTCCAGTCCAGCGTTTCTCATGATGTACTAGGCATATAAGTTAAATAAGCAGGGTGACAATATACAGCCTTGACACAGTCTTTTTCCTATTTGGAACCAGTCTATTGTTCCACGTCCAGTTCTAACTGCTGTTTCCTGACCTGCATACAGATTTCTCAAGAGGCAGGTCAGGTGGTCTGTATTCCCATCTCTTTCAGAATTTTCCACAGTTTATTGTGATCATGAATCAAGCAAAATTGGAAGTGGTCAAACAGGAGATGGCAAGAGTGAACGTCAACATTCTAGAAATCAGTAAACTAAAATGGACTGGAATGGGTGAATTTAACTCAGATGACCATTATATCTACTACTCCAGGCAGGAATCCCTCAGAAGAAATGGAGTAGCCATCATGGTCAACAAAAGAGTCCGAAATGCAGTACTTGGATGCAATCTCAAAAACAACAGAATGATCTCTGTTTGTTTCCAAGTCAAACCATTCAATTCACAGTAATCCAAGTCTATGCCCCAGCCAGTAATGCTGAAGAAGCTGAAGTTGAATGGTTCTATGAGGACCTACAAGACCTTTTAGAACTAGCACCCAAAAAAGATGCCCTTTTCATTATAGGGGACTGGAATGCAAAAGCAGGAAGTCAAGAAATACCTGGAATAACAGGCAAATATGTCCTTGGAATGCGGAATGAAGCAGGGCAAAGACTAATAGAGTATTGCCAAGAAAATGCACTGGTCACAGCAAACACCCTCTTCAAACAACACAAGAGAAGACTCTACACATGGACATCACCAGATGGTCAACACCAAAATCAGATTGATTATATTCTTTGCAGCCAAAGATGGAGAAGCTCTATACAGTCAACAAAATCAAGACCAGGAGCTGACTGCGGCTCAGATCATGAACTCCTTATTACCAAATTCAGACTCAAATTGAAGAAAGTAGGGAAAACCGCTAGACCATTCAGGTATGACCTAAATCAAATCCCTTATGAATATACAGTGGAAGTGCGAAATAGATTTAAGGGCCTAGATCTGATAGATAGAGTGCCTGATGAACTATGGAATGAGGTTCGTGACATTGTACAGGAGACAGGGATCAAGACCATCCCCATGGAAAAGAAATGCAAAAAAGCAAAATGGCTATCTGGGGAAGCCTTACAAATAGCTGTGAAAAGAAGAGAAGTGAAAAGCAAAGGAGAAAAGGAAAGATATAAGCATCTGAATGCAGAGTTCCAAAGAATAGCAAGAAGAGATAAGAAAGCCTTCTTCAGCGATCAATGCAAAGAAAGAGAGGCAAACAACAGAATGGGAAAGACTAGAGATCTCTTCAATAAAATTAGAGATAGCAAGGGAACATTTCATGCAAAGATGGGCTCAATAAAGGACAGAAATGGTATGGACCTAACAGAAGCAGAAGATATTAAGAAGAGGTGGCAAGAATACACAGAAGAACTGTACAAAAAAAGGTCTTCATGACCCGGATAATCACGATGGTGTGATCACTCATCTAGAGCCAGACATCTTGGAATGTGAAGTCAAGTGGGCCTTAGAAAGCATCACTACGAACAAAGCTAGTGGAGGTGATGGAATTCCAGTTGAGCTATTTCAAATTCTGAAAGATGATGCTGTGAAAATGCTGCACTTAATATGCCAACAAATTTGGAAAACTCAGCAGTGGCCACAGGACTGGAAAATGTCAGTTTTCATTCCAATCCCAAAGAAAGGCAATGCCAAAGAATGCTTAAACTACTGCACAATTGCACTCATCTGACACGCTAGCAAAGTAATGCCCAAAATTCTCCAAGCCAGGCTTCAGCAATACATGAACTGTGAACTTCCTGATGTTCAAGCTGGTTTTAGAAAAGGCAGAGGAACCAGAGATCAAACTGCCAGCATCTGCTGGATCATGGAAAAAGAAGAGAGTTCCAGAAAAGCATATACTTCTGCTTTATTGACTATGCTAAAGCCTTTGACTGTGTGGATCACAATAAAGTGTGGAAAATTCTGAAAGAGATGGGAATATCAGACCACCTGACCTGCCTCTTGAGAAATCTGTATGCAGGTCAGGAAGCAACAGTTAGAACTGGACATGGAACAACAGACTAGTTCCAAATAGGAAAAGGAGTGCGTCAAAGCTGTATATTGTCACCCTGCCTATTTAACTTATATGCAGAGTACATCATGAGAAATGCTGGACTGGAAGAAGCACAAGCTGGAATCAAGATTGCTGGGAGAAATATCAATAACCTCAGATATGCAGATGACACCACCTTTATGGCAGAAAGTGAAGAGGAACTAAAAGCCTCTTGATGAAAGTGAAAGAGGAGAGTGAAAAAGTTGGCTTAAAGATCACCATTCAGAAAACGAAGATCATGGCATCTGGTCCCATCACTTCATGGGAAATAGATGGGGAAACAGTGGAAACAATGTCAGACTTTATTTTTGGGGGGCTCCAAAATCACTGCAGATGGTGACTGCAGCCATGAAATGAAAAGTTATGACCAACCTAGATAGTATATTGAAAAGCAGAGACATTACTTTGCCGACTAAGGTCCATCTAGTTAAGGCTATGGTTTTTGCAGTAGTCATGTATGGATGTGAGAGTTGGACTGTGAAGAAGGCTGAGCACTGAAGAATTGATGGGTTTGAACTGTGGTGTTGGAGAAGACTCTTGAGAATCCCTTGGACTGCAAGGAGATCCAACCAGTCCATTCTGAAGGAGATCAGCCCTGGGGTTCCTTTGGAAAGAATGATGCTAAAGCTGAAACTCCAGTACTTTGGCCACCTCATGTGAAGAGTTGACTCATTGTAAAAGACTCTGATGCTGGGAGGGATTAGGGGCAGAAGGAGAAGGGGACGACCGAGGATGAGATGGCTGGATGGCATCACTGACTTGATGGACGTGAATCTGAGTGAACTCCGGGAGTTGGTGATGGACAGGGAGGCCTGGCGTGCTGCCATTCATGGGGTCACTGAGAGTCGGACATGACTGAGTGACTGAACTGAACTGAACATGCTACATTCCTCAGTTTATTTCTTATCTTTCTAAGTCCTATTTTCCCCTAGCATCTTAAGATCACTATCTCCTAAAAAGGCTCTAGCTATTCTTAATTATTCCTAAACCCTAAACTCAGCAATCTTTTGCCATAAATATTGCCCTCACAAACAGGTCTCAGAAAACAATCCTCCCATGGCCTCAGTCTGCGACCTACATGTGCATCCTGTGACATTCTTTGTAAAGATCCTTGGACAAATGTCAATGGTTACTTTATAGATTATTTTCTGGGCACAGCTGTAGAAGGCTTTGTGCTTTCGCATGCTTCTCTCCTGCACCTTAACATTCTTTCCAACCAACTCAACTGAAGAAATGAAAGAACAAGTCAGAATCACAAGGCCTAAGTCCGTCATCCCAGGGCTGTGCCTGCGAGATGAGGAGAGGGGGTTGGGGCCGTGCCTCCATTTCGTCAGTAATGCCTAACATGGTTCCCGACATCTTTTAACTGATTATCTTCACTGTAGTTTTGATTCTTTATTTCTTTCTGCTTTTTTTTTATGCCCTGTCTTCTATTATTTCAAAATTTGATTAGCATTTTCTTTCTAATTTTTTTAAGACAGAGGACTGTAGTGTTCATTTTTCAGCATCTTTCTTTTCTAGCAAGAACTTAATATATGAAAAAAATGTAAAGCTTATATAAATGATAAGGTACAATTCTCTTTACCTTCATCCTATAGATTTTGCCCCTTTAAAAATCATTCATTTTACAAGCATTTTATTTCCCTTGTGATTTCTTCTGTGATTCATGGTTTGTTCAGCAGTGTTTTGATTAACCTCCAAAGATTTGGAGAGATTTAGTTACATTTTCAAAGAGCAATTTCTAGCTTAATTCCAGTGTGGTCAGAGAGCATACTCTGACTTCAGTCCTTTGACAGTTTTGGAAACTATCTTTGGGGACAGTATAAGATCAATTTTTATAAATAAGTGTTCTGTGTGTCCTTGCCAATAATGTATTTTTTAGCAGTTTACCAAACATTCACTGGTGTGTGGCTTGTTGCTATGTTGGTCAAATCTTTCATAGTCATATTGAATTTTTTTCTTTATTCTGATTGACCTCAGTAATAACTGAGGGAAGTTAAAAAAAAATCTCTACTTTCTTTGATTAACAAAATTATGTAGGCTTTTTTGGTTCAGTATTCTTTATGGTATTCTTTTTCATCCCTTTAATTTTAAATGTTTGTATTCTTATATTTTTGAGTTGTTTCTAGATGTAGCATATAGTCAGGTTCAATGTTTTTAAATATTTTGATGATTAAAAAATTTGGATATTTAGTACATTTAAATTTAGTATCATTACTGATATACATGGTTTTAAACCTACTTTAGCATTCTTTTGGAGAAGGAAATAGCAATCCACTCCAGTATTCTTGCCTGGAGAATTCCATGGACAGAGGAGCCTGGTGGGCTATAGTCCATGGGGTTGCACAGAGTCAGACATGACTGAGTGACTGACACGTCAGTATTCTTTATATTTAAAGATGTTTAACTGTTTCTCTTTCCTTGCCTTCTTCAAGATTAATTTTTGTATTATATCCTTTTATCTTCTATTAACTTGTCATTTGTACACCTCTTATTTTACTTTTAATAATTATCCTAATGACTTACTATGTGCCTTTCACTTCTAAATACTTATTATAAATTTTGTATTTTATCCCTTTCCTGAGAATGTAAGGTTCTTAAAATTCTTTAATGCTATTTATTCCCCTTCTTACTTAAACACTATTGTTTTGGTGTGTATGTCAATTAAATATAAATGTTTTGTTATTTTTGTTTTTTTGTTATAACTAATTTTTGTTAATATTTTTACTGTTAGTGTTTATTTAAATTTCCCATTCATAATCCTTTATATTACTCTTCATTTCCTATATCTTTGAGTATCTCTCTAGCATAAACTTTTTTCAGCCTAGGAAATCTTCATAGTATTCTTTGATTAAAATTCTTCTCTTTTTATATTTTAAGAAAAAATTTTTGCCTTTATATTTATTTTTGAGAGAAAATACTTGCTGGTATGAAATATTAGTCTGGTAGTTATCATTTCTTTACTTCTGTCAAAGTTAACTGCCAACATTTTTCTCTATTTGGAAATGATATATTTTATTCCTCTATTTTAAATTAAAAAAATTTTTCACAGCTTTTTGTAACGTATTTTAGAGATTTAAGGAATTTGTGTCCATCATGCCTGGGGTTCATTAATTTGTGACTTGATATGTTTTCTCAGTTTTGAAGAATTCTTAGCCATTATATTTAAAAATATTATTTCTATTCCATTTTGCATTAACTCTATTTATCTGGGGTTTTAACTACATGTGTATGAGATTTTCCTACTGAATTCTTATTACATTTCTTTTTCTCATTAATTTTGGGTCTTACACTTTTTTTGTGTTTTTACCTTAGAAATCTTTTTTGACCCTGCATCAGGGATATTTCCTCTGACATTTCTTACACTTCACAAATCTTTCCTTTCATGAAGTCTTATTTGCTTTTAATTTTTTCTTTTTAATTCTTAATATCAATTTTTTTTCCAGTTTTAGGATTTTTAGTTGTTTTTTAAAATTTTCTTTCTTCTTCTTTTTTTTTTTTTTTCTAGTAAGCCCAGGTCTCTTTGTGTGTGTGTGTGTGTGTTTGTGGTTTTGATTTTAAATTCAGTCTTCTGTTTTGTTGAATGTACAATTTATCCTTGAACAACAACAGGTTTGAACTGTATAGGTCCCCTTATACATGAATACTTTTTCAATAAATATATATACTATATAAATATATTTCCTCATGTTATTCTTAAACTTTTTTCTATCTTACTCTTCTGTAAGGATATAGTATGTAGTACATATAACATACAAAATATGTGTTAATCAACTGTTTGTTACTGGTAACGCTTCTCATCAGTAGCAGACTGTTAGTAGTTAGGGTTGGTTTTGTTTATTTGTTTGTTTGTTTGTTTTTCTACTAGTAGCAGTAGTAGTTAAGTTTTTGAGGAGTTAAAAGTTGTGAATTTTGGGTCAGTGCCCCTAACTTTCGCATTGTTCAAGGATCTACTATGTGAAGTTAAAGTCTGTGTCTGATAACTCCATTTTGAAGGTCTCTTAAGGGTTTATTTCTATAATTTATTGTTTTTCTTGGCTTTGTAAAATGTTGCTCACTCTATTTGTAGTTAGTGATTTTTATAGTTGGGTTCAGGATATAGTAGGGCTTTCCTGGTGGCTCAGATGATAAAGAATCTGCCTACAACGTGAGAGACTCAGGTTTTACCCCTGGGCTGGGAAGATCCCCTGGAATATGGGAATGGCTACCTATCCCAGTATTCTTGCCTGGAGAATTCCATGGACAAAGGAGTCTGGTGGGCTACAGTCCATGGGGTTGCAAAGAGATGGACTTGACTGAGCAGCTGACACTTTTATGCTTTTTTCAGGATATAATATATGAAATGATTTAGAGATAATGTGGAGTCTAAAGTGTGTGTCTGTTTTATCATCTCTGCAGAAGAGAGACATTTTTTTTTTCCTTACAGAAAGGAGGGGTACTAGCCATCTGAATCACCTTAATACTGTTAGAACCCAAAATGATACCAATCTGAAGTTTAGGTTCTGAAATATAATCAGTTTCTTAGTCCACTTTTCTATTGCTAAGATGTCGATCTTCCTGTCTTCCTTTGTGTAGTCCAAACTCTAACCCATGTTACTTTGTCACTGTGATTGTCCAAAGCTCTGCTCAACTTCTCAGTGTGCAGTTACAGAATCAGCAGATAATATGTGCATGAGTAACCCCCAATATTCTACTCAATTATCCATCTTTCCTTTATCTTACAGATATTGACTTACAATTCTTCACTTTTATTTATTTATTAGCTCCATGAGAACTCAAATGAATTTTTAAAATAATTTTTTCTAGTTATAGTTTTGGTAAGAGGGTCAATTTTCCTTGTTTACTACTAGTGAAAACAGAGCTCTATGCTTAACGGGACTTTGACTGCAAGAAAGTATCATAGCCTGAGCATGGCATGGAGGGAGTCAGGTTTGAAGATACTGGCAGGATGTGGCTGATTAACTTGTCTAAAATAGAATGCTGTTTAGGGAGAACAGGGAGAGCTAATGTTCACTGGGGCCAGATGGTGGGTGGGTTTCATGTGCACAAATAAAACTTAGGACTTCACTCCATGGGAGAGTGGTAAGGCACTTAGGATTTTGGAGTTGAGGAGAAAAATAATGTAAGTGGCATTTTAGAAAAATGAATTTAACAGCATATAGTACTGCATGAACTGATGTCACAAAATATTGTATCTGATGCCATGAAAAGATAAGTCTCACAGGAAGTATGCTATATTTTGAACACTATCATCAGCTTTTGTGATTGTTCTTGTTCAAATCTTTTTTTTCTACAGGACATGCCTTATGTTAGACTTGGGATTCAGAAGTAATTTTGACAAGGTGTTCCCAGTATATACATGCATGCTCAGTCATGTGTGATCTTTTGCGACCATAGATTATGTTAAAAGTCAAATAGCCACTGGGGAGAGAGAATATTCACTCCCTTACACAATGGAAATCTGAAAAGTCCTGAAAATTGATACATGTCTAAGCTATCGATCTGATCTTTGGACTCCTGAAGGTATATGCAAAGAGCTTGCTATAAAAATATTTTTAAAAATCATTGAATATTTATGATATTCAGTGCTTCCCCATTGAAGCATATTTACATTTCGCACATCTCTTCCTTCATCAGGGAAATTCCAGTGCTTTGGAACTGAAAATTTCAGAGTCATAAAGAACTTTAGAAACCATCTAGTTGAACCTCCTTCATTTATAGATTGTTTATAGAATTTATCCAAAGCCATACAACTGGTTAATGAGACAGCTGGAAATATAAACAGTATAATTTGGACAGTATCCTTCTAGAACACTTTTTATTCCAAAGAAGATTTTAAGATCTCTAACAGGCTAAATGCAACTATGAATATGTAAATTAGAAGTTTAAATAGCAGATTATTAGTTAATAGAAGTTTTCTGTGGTGGCTCAGTCAGTAGAGTCTGTCTACAATGTGGGAGACCTGGGTTGGGAAGATACCCTGCGGAAGGAAATGGCAACCCACCCCGTATTCTTGCCTGGAGAATCCTATGGACAGAGGAGCCTGATGGGCTACAGTCAATGGGGTCACAAAGGGACGGACACGACTGAGTGACTAACAGTTTCACTTTCACTTTCAGTTAATAGAGAGACATTAGTAATTTTTAAATTCTGCATAAAATTATTAATATGTACACCAGAAATGAGCTTCAGGATACTCGTTGAATAACCTACATAACGTTGTATTATTCATGCATTTGTCTCCGGTAAAAAAAAAAAAATTTTTTTTCTTGCCCCTAGTTCTCAAAGGAGTTCATGAATCAGAAAAGATTAAGAACCACAACTATAACTTCTTAGACAGCTGCAGTTACAGTGTAGTATTCATTCATTCAATAGAGTTGGTTTAGTACCTACCCAGGGACAGGTACTTTGTTAATGGTTCAGAGATAAGTGATGTTATTTTCTCAGTAAATGGCCCCACATTCTAGCCAGGGTGCAGGCAATGCGATGTGACAAGAAAGTCATACAAACTCCTTATTAGATGATCTGATTCCCAGTTCACTTCTTTGTCTGCCAGATCAAGATCGCATTGTTAGAGCTTGAATAGGAAACCGAAGCAATTACAGAATGAATCTAATCAAATCCAGGTACACTTCGCCAAAACTCTGCAGACACAAGTCCAGATTCCTACCTAAAAGAATATGTTTTACTCATTTTTAGATTTAATATTCAAAACAGTATCAAAAACGCAGGAATGTCTTAACAAATGGTTGTTAACATTTGTCAATGTTTTCTTAAATCATTGATCCATGACTATATCTTAGTGCCTTGCAGGAAGTTAGCAAATCAGTCTGCTTTTTCTTAAAGGTAATTGAAAAAAATTATTTTTCTCTAGATGGACTATGGCAATAAAGAAGCTAATGACTTGCATAGTTAAGCACACCAGAATGGTCATTCAACAAAGTTATAACATGCTGGGATGATTTTTAACTGCACTAAGTGGAAAATTTTTCAAATCTACAATGTCAGTAGCTGTCAGCTTGTTTGGGTGCCAAACTATCCTAAATTACTAGTTTTATGAGGGTAACAAAAATAACATTAAAACCCAAACACTTCTAAAGCTTTCACTGTTTCTATAGACTATGATGATGGGATATATAGCAAATGTGGGTTTAATAATCAGAGTCCTTGAAATTGCAATGCATTTTCTCTCAATAACAATGACATTTTTCTTTATCCTAAGGGTAAAAAGTATATAACATAAAAAATAGAATCTCCACTGATGCTCTCATAGAAATTAGTTTCTCTAGGAAGGGCACTGGACTCATGGTAGTGTTCATTTACTCTGAACAGAATTGTCAGGAGATCCACTAGAAATCATGCCAAAGCTTCTGGAGAGATCATTTGTCTTTGGATTACCAAACCTCATGGCATTCTGGAAAACTAAAACCATTGCCTCAGTTCCCAATTTTTATATGTGGTGTGACATAAGTGTCAGTTTTACTGTTTTTAAATATGGATATCCAATTGTTCAGGCCCCTTGCTGAAAATAATATTTTCCTTTCCTTGTTTAATTATCTTGGTGCGTGTGTATACACACACAGACACATACATTACATATATTCTCTCTAAATATTTATGTTTATTTATTTGTAACTTTATGGCCTCTCTTCTGTTCCCTTGATGCATATATTAAATAGTATACCATTATGCCAGCATCACAGTGATTTCAAGTAAATGTTTGACTCCTCCAGATCTTTTCTTCTTTTTCAGTGCTATTTTGGCTGTATTAGGTCATTTGCATTTCCATTTTTTAAATCAGCTTGTCAATTTTTATAGAAATACTTGCTGAGGTTTTAATGAGATTGCCTGAATCTATAAATCAATTCAAGGAGAATTAATGCTGTAATACAATATTAGGTACTCTGATGTATGAGCATAAAGTATAGTTGAAAAATTAAAGAACCAGAAAGCTTGAATGCTCTGGGCTGGTTAAACAGTCAGTTGATGGCAGAGATACAGGAAGTCAAGCATACTAGACAATCAGTATATTGCTGATTTATTTAACAAAACATCCTTAAATGTGCATATTCTGTACATGCCCTCAGCTGGCTATTGTCTGATTTGAATGATCTGTCAACTCCTGCCTTTCCAAGTATTTCTCCCCACCTATTTGAGCCAAATCTGAGACATAATTTCAGCTATAATGTAAAAGTGTTTTTCTTTATGTAGCTGTGCTATGTGACATCTAAAGGAAGCAAGACACAGTTATCAAGTGAAAGGCTTCAAGAAACATGGGGTCCAAATATCTGTACTATGATCTTAAGCTGATTAAACAATGAATGAACTGGAGAAAGCTGGTGAAACAAATAGTAATGTTTCTGTGTGTACTAGTGAAGAGTTTTGCTGCCTACACAGGAATTTCAGACATTATTTCATTTGTTCCTACTTAGATAGAGGAGCAGAGAGGTAGGGGATGATGAAAATGGTTTACAAATCCCATCAAACCAAAGAGCAACATTTTTCAAGTTTGAAAAGTTTGGCTTTTCAAAGATTTTTTTTTCCTGTAATTCACCTTGCTTGCAATTTATTTATTAGCATCCTGGAAGATCTTAGCTCTTCTATATTATCTTCAGAGAGCTCTTTCATAACATCTGAAAGAATATTTTTTGTAATATCTCTTCTGACTTTGGAAGAAACTTAATGAATCAGGTGATCTCTCTGGACTTCTGTTTAATATCTATCAGATGACTCTTAAGTTCAAAAAAAAATGGAATACTAAAATTTATTCAATTACTTGAAAAGGAGTTAGAAAAGGAGGAACAAAAACCAAATAGAACACATAAAAAAGAAACAGACCAGGAAGGTGTAGACTTACACTCCTCAACCATATCAGTGAGTACATTAAATGTAAATGGACCAAAAATTTCAGTTAAAGGTTATTAGACCGGATTGGAAATGAAAAGGAAGACTCAATTATTTGCTGTTTATAAGGGATTCACTTTGAAAGCAAATACAAAGACAAATTGAAAGTTAAAATATAGAAAAAATACCCATGGAAATACTAATCATAAAAGGATAGGTTAGCTCTAATGATTTCAAACAAAGAAAGCTTCAAGATAAGGAGAGTTACTAGAAATGATTGGGGCCATTTCATAAAGATAAAAGGTCAGCTCCTCAAGGAGACTACATTAATCCATCCTTGATAGCATCTGCCTCAGATTCCACCTTCTCTCTACTTTTTTTGTAAGTTTGAATATGAAACAATAAGTAAATATGTTACCAAATGGTTCTGAGCATTGATGCTGTTGCTTTGCCCTGTGGCATATCCCAGACAAATACAAATATGATTGCCAGGGCTTGGAGGAGAGGTCACAGAGACCTCTGCAAGAAGGCCTTCTTCAGGGGAATGGTGAAGCAGAAAATAAAACAACTCCATATGCAGCAAAATTTTCTAAAATTTCTCTTGAGCAATTGTTTACCAAGTCTCACAGGACCCAGTAGCTTTCCTTATTTCCCTTTCTATCTTTTCAGTTCTTCACTCCTCAGCCTTTTCTACCCCGTGTTCCTCCAATTGCTCTTTTAGGACTATCTACCTCTTTCTTTGGGTTTGTTTCTTCATTTCTGCTTCATTCCATTGACCTTGAAGATACCTCTGTAGACCCACAACCAAACTCCTCTTCAGAAGGTGAGGGAAGGAGAATGCCTGGCAACACTTATGTTTTATTGCTGGTGTCTCTACAAATATCACATGGACTTAATCAGTGTTCTGGCTTTGAGAACTCCCTGATGTGAGGACCTGATGTGGGTTTGAGTAAACTCTGGGAGTTGATGATGGACAGGGAGGCCTGGCATGCTGTAGTCCATGGGGTCAGAAAGAGTCCGACATGACTGAGTGACTGAACTGAACTGAGCTGAACTGATGTGAGGACCAGCTATATGCAGTAAAGCCAGTTGACTAGAACAAAGAAATCATTGCCCTTTTGCTTCTGAGGCTCTGGTAGTATGGGGACCTATGAAAAGCCTGCTCTTGGTTAGAAGACCAGGACTCAACTTGAGGCATTGTGCATTGCAAGGCTTGTGCCATTGAATATGCTAAACTGACTTGAGACTTGGTTGGCCATCTTGTTCATTTATCCAACAAGTGTTCACAGAGTCCAGCAGTCTGCCTATCAGTGTGTATATAGACAATTTTCAGCCTGGTTTCTCCTGAGGAAGCTGACGATATGATTTGAGTAGAAGGATATAAACATAATTATATGTTAATTATAATAGTTACATCAGAGCTGTTGTAGAAGAATGAGAAGAGTGGGAGGGAGCCCAGCAGATGCAGCAACCCACCTTCCTGGACAAGCCGTGCCATGTTTTAAATTGGTAGGTGATGTTTGCTCTAGATCCTAATGGTGAGGATTTAATTATCAGGAAGTAAACGCAGCTCTCAATCAAGAGGCATAAATTCCGATGCTTTCAGGGGCCAAGCAAGGGATATAAAGATACAAAGTGGAGTAGGGGTAGGCAGGGATTCCAAGGGAGCCTGTGGCGAACTAAAGAGCGTATGCCTGTTTAAACTTATTCAAGCTCAAAATATTTTTCTAAAAGCTCTGCTGACCAAACTAACAAAAATCTGTGGGCAGAGAGTGATAATTCCATGCATAATATGTGTGGGAAACACACTGTGGGATGCTTGGGGCAGTGGCTTCGAGCAAGGGCAGGGGGACGTGCAAGGCAGAAAGGAGATTCGGAACTAGGTGTGAAGGGCCTGAGGAGGTTGGAACTGATCTAGTAGGCAGTACAGAGCCAGCTGTGTTCTTCCATAAGGAGGAGTGACATAATAAGTCTTGTAGGGTCATTTATCTTCCCTTCTCCTCCCGCCCCAATCCCCACCCTGCCCCACACACCTGCAGAGGATGCCAAGATCTTGGAGTCTCACTGGCCAAACCCACTGTATTAGTGATGAGGCCTGAACCAAGGCAGTAACGATGAGAATGTGAGGGGTTAAGTAAAAGGAGAAAGAGATTTGTGATGGAAAATGAACCAGTCTTCTGTGAGCTCTTTCAAAAGGGTGATGTGCATGAAAGCAGTTTGTAACCCATCACAAAGTGGTGTGCATGGGAGGTGATGGTAACTCCTTACATGCATGGAATATGGCCCGGGTCAGGGTTGCAGGGCTTGGCATTTCCTTCATCCATTGTCATGGCCTCAAGGCTGATCTCTTTGGTGCAGAAGACAGACCTCAACCTCAGTTAAACTTAGCTATTTCACCTGGGCCTGGGTGATCAGACTTCTTGCTGCCCCCATGGATGGCTTCTTCTGTGAGGCTTTGATTTCTTCACTAAGAGAAGGGGCTAAAAAGAGCAGGCACTTATATCTGCAGAAATGTTACTCTGTGTAAAAAATAACAACACAAATACATCTTACAACTTTTAGCCAAATCTGTTGGGCTGCTGCTATAGCAACCCCCACAGAAAGAATTCAACAAACCCCCAACCAATCCTCTCTTGAATCCATATACCTGACAGTCAGCCTCCTAGTGAGGCTATCTCTCTTACATTACACCCACTAAGTGAAGATCCAAAGCAAAGAGACAGAAAATAACATCTTCTAACAATCTGCTTGTCATTTAGAAAAAGCTCCCTGTATAAATGTCATGGAAACAAGCTGTTCTTGCAGAGACAGAAGAAGAAAGCCCTGCCTCACTTGCTTCCCTTTCAATTTTAATCTTCCTAATAAAAGGGTAACACAAAGCAAATGTTAAGTGTTTGAAAGCAAATATCCCTGGAGCCTGGCTGTGGTGCGGTTCAGCCATATTTAGCCTGCTCTTAGGCTCCAAGAAGCAGGAACTCGAGATCAAGCTCTAGGTGAAGATCAACTGACTGCACAATATAATAACTTGAGAACACTCAGAATTCCAAACACTCCAGTAGGAGATGAGAAATATTTTTCTTTAATCAGGATGGAGGATCCTTGCTAGGATATTGCCTGCAAGGCCAACATGCGTGCTCTGCTCAGTCGTGTCTGACTGTTTGTGGTGCCATGGGCTGTAGCTCACCAGGTTCCTCCGTCCTTGGAATTTTCCAGCCAAGAATACTGGAATGGGGTGCACTTTTCCTACTCCAGGGGATCTTCCCCACCCAGGGATCGAACCTGTGTTTCTTGCATCTTCTGCATTGACAGACAGATTATTTACCACTAGCACCACTTGTACATGCTATGTGCCCATGAATGTTTGTTAACTGAACAGAAATATGTTGGCCTTGTCATGCAAAAGAAATGGCAAAGCCAACGTATTTCTATTCAGTAAATAAACATTCATGGGCACATAGCATCAACAATTCACTAGGCTTTGATTTTTTGAAGGCTGCCCATATAAGCATCTGTCTGTTTTCTGTTCATGGGTTAGAGGTCATGTATATCTCAAGTGCAGCAGGAGGCAGGGCGTGTTAAGCACATGAGGAAAACGTGGAAACTCTCTGAGAGGCCAGAGGAGGGCCCATTTATTTTCAACTGAGATGAGCAGGGAAGACTATGGAGAAAGTAGTATTTGAACTGAGCCCCAGAGGAGAGGTGGGATTCGAATAGCCTTTGCACATATGTGTATGAATGCAGAGACACATATGGTTTTGTGTGTTATGTAAGTGGAGTAGGAATTCATTTATTTTCCAAGTTTAGGAAGAAAACTGTAATACTGTACCTTGGAGAGCTTTCCATGACTGTATATAGACCTATCCCATTATTTTTATTTCCTGTAAAGAACTCTTCATCTTCCCCCTGTTGATTGTATTTTCCTTTGGATATAATTCTGATATAATTTCAAACTTATAGAAAAATTGTAGAAATAATCCAAAGGACTTTGGTATACTTTTCAACTAAATTCACTAATTGTTAACATTTTTATTAGTCTCCTTTCAGCCCCACCCCCCCACCCCCCGGTTTTTGTCTCGTGACAGGTGACATTTTTCCGGACCATTTGGGAGTAAGTTGAAGACATTATGCTCTTTAATGATAAATTTTAAATGTGCATTTTTTTAAGAACAAAGCTTTGACTTGTATAATCACAATAATGTTAGCAAAATAAGAAAATTTAAGATTGGTACAAATCATGACCTAATTGATAGTCCATGCTCAGATTTTGCCAGTTTTCCCTGTAAATGTTCTTCATAATTTGTTTGTTTCTGCTAGTCCAGGATCTAATGCAGGAAATTGACTAGCATTTAGTTGTTATATAGATTTAATTTCTGTTTATCTAGAATATTTCCTCAGGCTTTCTTTGTCTTTTCTAAAATTGACAGTTTTGAAAAGTAATGGCTAATTTGTTTGTTTTTTTTAATCAATTTGCATTTTGGGGAATTTTTGTCTTTGAACTTTCTGCTAGTTCCATATTACTAGATTCAGCTCGTGCGTTTTTAGCAGAAATATCACATGCATAATGGGTCCTTCTTATTGCATCATCAGTTTAGTGCAGTTGCTCAGTTGTGTCTGACTCCTTGCGACCCCATGGACTGCAGCATGCCAGGCTTCCCTGCCCATCACCAATTCCAGGAGCTTGCCCAAATTCATGTCCATCAAGTCGGTGATGCCATCCAACCATCTCATCCTGTCGTCCCCTTCTCCTCCACCTTCAATATTGCATCATATAAAGAGCCATATGACATTGGTTTGCACCATTACTGGTGATGCTTCTTTGTTTCCTTGATTGAAGAATTGGTCACTAGGTTTTTCTTTAGTTTTTTTTTTTTCAACAGTAAAATTACAATTAACCCTTTGTAATTTGTTGGATAAGGTATTGGGAGATATTTTGACACTTTGTGAATATCCATCCTGGTCTCCACAAACTTTCACCCCACATAAGGAAGAGTTTTGCTTCCTTATTTATTAAGCTCAGTCATTACTCTTTGTGACCCCATGGAATAGTCTATGGAATTCTCCAGGCCAGAATACTGGAGTGGGTTGCCATGCCCTCTCCTCCAGGGGATCTTCCCAATCCTGGAATAAAGCCGGGGTCTACTGCATTGCAGGTGGATTCTTTACCAGCTGAGCCATAAGGGAAGTCCATTTATTAAGCACGGACACATATATTCTCTTTTAATTTAATGGATTATAAATTATTGTAATATCAGTATTTTTGATGCTCAAATTATCCAGATTTATGACTTTATGATTTGTGTGCACTCAGACTGGCCTCTGTGCCCTTGGGGTCCTCATGCTATCATTTGAATGTTTCTTACTCTTGGCATAAGTTGCTCAGGCTTATTTTAAACTTCCCTGCCCTACTCCTGGAATCTGCATTTCTTCAAGGAGAATGCTGTTGAATGTTTAGTGGAGATTGGTTTTAAGAATGCAAGATGCGAGCACTAGGTTTGGATTTTTGTTTTTCTGTCTCTAGGTGCTTACAGTAAGCCAAATTAGGAAATAAACACACAAACATATGTGTACTTAAACATATATCTCTATTCCTGTATCCATGAGTCCATACTGATACTTCAGTTCAATTCCAATGGTACAGGGTTGTTCCCAGTCTAATGTCATTTTGCACTGATAACTCCCGTCTCCAAAAGTGAGAAACCTGGTCCCACTGTCCTCAATAGATTTATTCATTTTCTCAACCTTCCAATGTAGAGAAAGTAGTTTCAGAAATGCTAACCCACACTACTGTGAAACACAATCCGACTACATTTCTTTAGACATGTGCATTTTTCTTTTAAAATAAGGTCTGTAGTTAATATTGTACCAGTGTTAATTTGTTTTTATGATTACACCATGGTTATTATATAAGATGTTAACATTAAGGGAAGTGGAGTAAAGGATGTAAGGAAGTAGTGCTTTTGCAAATATTTTGTAGGTCTATGATTAGTGCAAAATAAAAAATTATACTACTAAGATTATTTCCCCTCCCAACACATGCACTTTTATATGGTTGTATTTTGTTTTAGGGTTTTTCTCATATTCTCATTGCTACAATTTTTTGAACCCCAAATATTAACAGGATTCAAAAAGTAAATATGTAATAAGTGCAGCTAGCCCCTTGTACTGCAGGGAGATCCAACCAGTCCATCCTAAAGGAAATCAGTCCTGAATATTCATTGGAAGGACTGATGCTGAAGCTGAAACTCCAAAACTTTGGCCACCTGATGCCAAGAACTGACTCATTGGAAAAGACCCTGATGCTGGGAAAGATTGAAGGCAGGAGGAGAAGGGGATGACAGAGGGTGAGATGGTTGGATGACATCACTGACTCAATGGACATGAATTTGAGCAAGCTCTGAGAGATAGTGAAGGACTGGGAAGCATGGTGTGCTGCTGCAGTTCATGGGGTCACAAAATGTCGGACACGACTGAGCAACTGAACCAAAGTGTCAGCTACTCTTCCCCATCCCTTCCACTCTATACCTAGCTTTGCTCTATATGTGTACAGTTTCATTACAGGTTCTGGCTCACCCTTCCAGTATTTCTGAAAAATAGATGTAGTTTTCTTATTTCTTCTTCATACATTTATACTGTTAGACTCCCCAGGTGGCTCAGTGGTAAAGAATCCACCAGCCAGTGCAAGGAGACACAGGTTTGATCCCTGGATTGGGCTGATCCCATGGAGAAGGAAATGGCAACCCACTCCAGTATTCTTGCCTGGAGAATCTTGTGGACAGAGAACCCTGGTGGGCTACAGTCTATAGGGTCATGAAGAGCTGGACATGATGGAGCACACGTGCACATATATACTGTTACACTTTGCCTTCTTGACATTTATCAGTTAATCCTGGAAGTCATTTTCTATTTGTTCAGGAGATCATCCTTGGGTCTTTTTTGTAGCTGCAAAGTATTTCAATTTTGAAGAAAAAAATTTTAAATGTCAGTATTTACATTGTATTTATTTCACAATTACAAGTAATACTATAATTTATGACTTTGTATATACTTTCATTATGTGGACATTAAATCTTTGGAAAAAAAACAACCTAAAAGAAGGGTTTCTGGGTCACAAAGAAATCCAACATAGTTTTCTTAGATATTGTCAGATTTTCTTCCTGAGGCTTGGACCGTTTGGCATTCCCACCTGCAAAGCATTAACATGCTTATATACCTATTTCCAAAAAAATTATCCTGTCAAACTTCCAATTTTTGCTGGTTTAATAGGTGAGAAGTGGTATATCATCCACTCAATGGTAGTTTTAATCAGCATTTCTCTTACTATGAATGAAAATAACATCTTTTGATATGTATAAGGATAATTTTATATCCTTTGGAAAATCATCTATCTTTTGCCCATTTTTCTATTTTCTATCAGGGTTTTAGAATTTTTTCTCTCAATTTTTGGGATTCTTTCTTTATATTAGAGATTTTGGTCCTTTGTAATAAATGTTACAAATATTTCTTCCAGTTTATCAGCTTCTTTTGGCTTTGTCACCATCTTTTCTCCCATGCTATGCAGTAGCTCTTTTATTTTTATGTAATCAAATTAATCAGCCTTCTGTTGCCTCTGGAGTCTAGGAAATCATTCATTATCTTAGGTTTTAGAAAAAGTCATGCACACTGTGTTCTAATACTTAAGCTGTTTTGGTTTTCACACTGAGCTCTCTGCTTCGTTCGGAATGTAGTCTTTTGTATGATGTGAAGTTTGGAAAGAGTATCATCCTTTTTCAAAATGTCTGTCTAGTTCCTCCACATGATTTATCCAAAAGCACATCTTTCATGTTTCTGTTAGTTCTTGGCCAATTCTAATAATAATTATTTTTCTTGATACCATGACTATTGATTTTTGGTTCATTTGATCTCTCCAGGATGAAAGGGATCTTAAAATCTACCACAATTGTTTTTCCTTTTATTTCTGGTAGGTTTGCTTTATATGTATTAGTTTTTAGTGCATGCAATTCATGTCAGCTTTCTCTCCAAGGATCAATTTAACACGACCATCCTTTTGTGACTTCATATTATTTCTCTTCAATTCCATTAGTCTGAAATGAATGTTGCCATCACTGTTTTTGGTTGTTTGCACTAAACTAAATTATCCCCTGTAATTTGGGTTTTAATGTTTTTTCTATAATTTTATGTCCTTTCTAAAAAGCACATAGATGCATTTCATGTTGAACTCAATCTTACAGTATCTATCCTTTAAGAGTGTAAATTAAACCACTGTTACTTGTCAGGCTTCATGTTATTCTTTACTTTGGACTCCTTGCTTTGTGCTTTCTCCTTTTTGTGCTTTCTTGCTACTTTTTGTTTGTTTGTTTCTTCCAAAATCATTTTAATGTATAGTTTTCTAATCATCAAGGTCAAGAATGAAGACCCATGTTATACTTTTTCTCCTTTTTATAAACAAGTTTTCATTAAATACTTTTGCAAAGGTTTTTCCTCTAAATATTTAATCTTCAAATTAAAAAAAATACTGTTTTTTAACCAATTTTTAGATTCTCTTTATTATTGATATCAAAAAGATATCCTATTAATGTGACTATTTCTAGAAAAAAGCAGGAACAGAAATCTCATAAAGATATAAAGGACTCCACACTGCAGCTATAGACCAATCGCTAAAATTTTTTTTTTTTTACCTTTTTTTTCCACTGCAACCTGATATAAGAGCAATAACACCTTTGTTATCAGTATTCTCTGTTAAGTGAATTATAATCCTCAAACTCCCTAGACTTATTTTAGAACATGTAAAAGTAGTATTAACATCAAGCTTTTAAAGAAAGAAAGAAAGAAAATGAAAAGTGGCCCATTGAAGTTGTATTTAAGAAATTTCAACCTTTCCTCACAGTGAATATTATTTCCCCTACAAACTCAAAAATAAAAATATTGACTCACTTAAAGTCTTTTGTCTAGGGATTGTCAGTTTTCTGTCTGGGACAGTGATTTTATCCAACAGAAAGGCTAATTTTGAGCTTTTATTCCCTAAGGCCACTAAACTATGAATGTTTGACCTGCATTTATTAACAGTAACAGTAACTGAAAGTGAGAATGAAGGAGAAAGAGGGGTGATAGGTAACACGTAATCACATGATATGTGTAAAACCTGAAGAGACAGGCTGCACCTATCTAGTCTCCTTGAAGGGATGGTTGTTGACATGGTGAAAATGGTGGGCTTTGAGACAGAAAAACGTACTTATTTTTAAAATATTCATTAATTTGACAGAACCAGGTTTTAGTTGTGGCATGTGGGATGTTCGATCTTTGTTGTGACATGTGGGGTCTTGAGTTGCAGTGTATGAGCTCTTCACTGTAGCCTGTGGGATCTAGTTCCCTGACCAGGGGTTGGACCCTGACCCCCTGCATTTGGAATGCAGATTCTTAGTCACTTCACCACCTGGGAAATCTCAGAATAATGTAGGTTTGGTAAAGAACTTGCCTGCCAGTGCAGGAGATATAAGAGATGTGGGTTTGATCGCTGGGTTGGGAAGATCCCCTGGAGGAGGACATGGCAACCCACTCCAGTGTTCTTGCTTGGAAAATCCCAAGGACAGAGGAGACTAGTGGGCTACAGTCCATGGGGTCACAGAGTTGGACACGACTGAGCGACTAACACTACTGCTACTGGAATGTTATGACCACAACATTTTTGTTGGACGTTGTACCAAATATCTTCTTCCTAAAGCCTTTACAATCCTCCCTTTACAGTGAAGATACTGCTGCTGTTGTTCAGTCGCTCAGTCGTGTCTGACTCTTTGTGACCCCAAGGACTGCACCTCGCCAGGCTTCTCGTCCTTCACTATCTCTCAGAGCTTGCTCAGACTCATGTCCATTGAGTCGGTGATGCCACCCAACCATCTCATTGTCTGTCACCCCCTTCTCCTCCTGCCTTCAATCTTTCCCAGCATCAGGGTCTTTTCTGATGAGCCAGCTATTCGCATCAGGTGGCCAAAGTATTGGAGCTTCAGCTTCAGTATCAGTCCTTCCAATGAACACTCAGGGTTGATTTCTTTGGGGGTTGACAAAAGATGCTGATGGTACCTTTATTTTAGTGTCATATCCCCTCTCTCACCTTCCATCTGAGGAGGGCTGATGGCTACAGTCTCACAAGTGTGTACAGTGCTGGCCTGTGTGACTGACAGCTCGGGAACTGGCCAGTTTCAGCAGAGGTGGTAGGTGCCTTTGCCTCAGGACATGGGTGACCACCCAGGTTGTTCTATGACCTGTTTGAATCCCTTGTCACTCATGTGGGACTCACAAAATGGCCCACAGCACATGTGCGTTTTCCCCTTGAGTGAAAGTCCTCAAATATTTCCATTCGTTTACCTTGACTGAGGGAGCTAAGTTTCACTGCCCCCCCCCCCATATATATATATATATTTTATTTTTGGCCAGGGTAGGTGACCTCAGGGAAATTGACAACTGAATAACTGGGCTCTGGCAAGAGGCCAGAGCTGCTTCCCTAACAAGGAGTAGAGGAGGCAAGTTACTGAGAAAGTGGGAGATGGGAGAGGAGGAAACCCTCTGTTCAGCTTTGCACTTGGCTGCAGTCTGTAGACCCCTGCCTCCCTCTCACTTAACCTTTATCTGGATCTGAAGCTGAACGAGCTCCAATCCAGAGGTTCTAACACTACCAGGATGAGCAGTCCCACATTTCTAATTCCTCTTGTAGCGGCTCCCCACCCCCAATACCATGTGGGAATGCCAAGAACACTGGGTCAGAGGAAAACCTGTAAGTGGAGAAAAGGACAGGTCTGGGGGGAAAAAATTCGAAGTATTTCTAACAGCTCAAAATAAGCAATACCTGTGATATGTTTTCCATTTCTGGGTTCACTGACTTGTAACATATTGAATACAGTAAGTTTTAGAAAGCATCACTGCCAGGGCTTTTGTCTTTTTGTCCCCTGGCCTAGAAAACTGAAATACAGCATGCTCATCAGGGCCTCTTGCAGGACAGCAAGGAGAGGTGTTCCTCGTATCATACCTTTTGATGCTTCAAGCCTCACGTCTTCCAGAACACTATCTGTTAAACAACCAGTTTGATAATTCTCTCTGAATAGATTGACTTGACAGTTTTGCTAGAATGCACACACTATTTCAGGGAGGGCTACACAGACAGGGAGAAGTATGTTAAGGCTCCTGAACTAAAGGCATGGTTCTGGTCTAAGTCTTGATTGACCCCACCAGCACACCCCTAATCAAGTATTCCAAGTCCTGAGCACAAGGCACAAGCACTGTCTATGTTTCTGGATCATATTTATGAAGAGATTCTGTGGGAAGGCAAGAATAGGACAGAACCACAAAAAGAATATATCTATATATACACATAAATACACCTGTTGATATTCTAGGATTGGGATTCCCAGGTGGTGCAAGTGGTAAAGAATCCACCTGCCAAGGCAGGAGACGCAAGAGACATGGGTCCGATCCCTGGGTTGGGAAGATCTCCTGGAATAGGAAATGGCAACCTACTCCACTATTTCTTGCCTGGAAAATTCCATAGGCAGAGGAGCCTGGTGGGTTACAGTCCATGGGGCGCAAAGAGTCAGACACAACTCAGCAAGCATACGCACACAGACACACATTCTAGGATCACTTAAAAAGAGTTACAGGATCAGGAAATCAATAAATGAATCCATCGTTCAGTATTTGTTTTCAGAATTAACTAGGTGAGTGGAAGAATTCATAACCTCTACTATGAGGTATTAAAAGTCAAAAAGATAGGCAATGGGATGTTTTATATTTGTTGTGTTATATTTGAAATAACATTAAAAAATACCTACCATCATTTAACGCTAGGATTTGCAGAGCTCCACTGATATCTGTGTCTTTTTATATTCATTTTGTAGATGAGAAAAAGGAGAAAAGGAGGCTCAGAAGGACTAAGGGTGCTCAAGTATTCAGAACTATCAAGAATTCTGTTCTAAACCCAATTCTGACTTTTAACCTCCTCTTTCCATTTTTTCATTCTACTTCTCAAGATTGGGAAAAGTCGAATAACAGGGCTGTCAAACTTCAATCCATCTCTCAAGATTTGACTGCAACTCAACCAACAGATTTTTATCCCAATTTCCATATTGTTTTGGAATAGAATTATTTGATTATTGCAGATGCTTTGATGGAGAGTCTCTGGCAAAACAGTTGCCAGTGGAGGTGACGTTAGGGAGAAAACATATACAATTTTCTAGATCTACTACTTGTTATGACTTTGGTTGATGATTTTTTAAGAGCATGGAATCTTCTTTCTAGTGGCTAACTCATGACACTGTGTATAAGTAGGGGGAAATGAAGAAAAGTATTGAGGAAGGTGGTGCCATTGTCGTTCACAATGATCGGTGGTGGTTGTATGTTCTGCTATTGGCTGTAGAGAAGAGAGGCTAGGGCGTGGTAGGTCGGAGTGTAACACATTCAGTTATCATTAGAAATTTGTGAAAACAAGAGTGTAAACTAGAGCAAGTTATAGAGCTCACTAAAGACTAATCTAAGGTCTCCTCAGAGGATCTTGCTTCATGTTCAGTGCCATGTGGGGAAAGGCTTGGTAACATCAGGTAAAGTTCATTCAACAGATCATTGACCACGAATTCTATGCAACAGATGGGTTCTCGCCTCCTCTTCCAAATTGTGGATATTTGGTATTATTTAAAATACAGAAAAGACTCTTGAGAGTCCCTTGGACTGCAAGGAGATCCAACCAGTCCATTCTGAAGGAGATCAGCCCTGGGATTTCTTTGGAAGGAATGATGTTAAAACTGAAACTCTGGTACTTTGGCCACCTCATGTGAAGAGTTGACTCATTGGAAAAGACTCTGATGCTGGGAGGGATTGGGGGCAGGAGGAGAAGGGGACGACAGAGGATGAGATGGCTGGATGGCATCACTGACTCGATGGACAGGAGTTTGGGTGAACTCCGGGAGTTGGTGATGGACAGGGAGGCCTGGCGTGCTGTGATTCATGGGGTTGTAAAGAGTCGGACACGACTGAGCGACTGAAAATACAGAAACAAAAGACCATATACTTTTGTTTAATCATGACTGGTCTGCATATACTTTGCATAAAGAAACAGGAAAAGATGAATTAAATGACATCTTCCATGAGGGACAATTAAAGGAGCTGGTGAATAAACACCAGGCAATGAAATCTAAATTAAAACTCATGTCTCTGCTCTCTTCTTCAAAAAGAGGAACAATATATTATTTTTGCCATTGTCTTCTAGTGATGTCTTCTGTGATGGTGGTGCTAATTGATCAGTAAACTGATAATTAAGCTTAATTATCTGCTATTATGGTTTTCAGTCACAGGGGTAGACTAGATAAGAACTGCAAGAATCATAAGAATTAATCATTTTTTCAGTTTCTCTCTTCCTTACCGAAGGAACCAAATACTTGATGTATTTTTGTATGTTACCCAAAATAAAATTTTCTTATTTCATCCATGAAGTAGAAATCCTACTGGAGTAGGAATCTTGAGTTCATTTAACCCAGCAGTTTGTTCCTATAAGCAGTCCTCTAATAGTTTTACTTATTTGCAAGCCTTGTCTTCTTTCTACACTGAAATATATAAGGTGTGTGAAAGAGCTTTATTTTCAGTCACTCTGCTTGAGTAATAAATGGTAAGTGATTCTCATGCAGTCTGAAGGAATCATACATTTACGTCCTTGATCTTGAATGGAAACATTTGAATTTCTGCATCAATTATAGAAAATAGTTATGAAAGTGATTTTATTCATTGAATTATGCAAGCTGATAAATGTGTAGCTCTAGTTTTGTGTTAAGAAAAACACCTGGAGGCTGTCTCATAAGGCAGACACCAAAGGGTGTTGTGTAGAATCAAGGGGAAGAGGGCAAAGGCAGACTTCTCTGAAAATGAAGGAGTCTCTTTTAGGTGTAAGCCAGCCCGAGAGGACTGGTTTCAGAGCAGTCCAAGTGAAGCCTGATTTTTATCATGTTACCCCTGACAGCTCTTCCTAGGCTCTAGAGACTACCAGGTTAAAGAAATCCAAACTGCTATTACCTCAAAGGTGGTTTTCCCAAACTCACTGGATTTTTAGAGTAATTGTGGAAAGAGATGTATTTGCACCAATAAATATCGAGTTCTTTTTCACAGAAACTGATCTTAACAGCCGTGAAACAAGCATGCTAAAACTTTTGAAATTTAGCAGATGCCACTCACTTCCCAGTACCAAACATGTAACCACAGACCAAGAGTACAGACTGACCATTTGCTAGAGTTATGCTCATTTATGTTGATTATGCTATTAGGAGCTATGCAACCACATATGTATATGAACATGTATGTATATAATGCAAAGAGTGAACCATGGACCTCTCATAATAAATTCTTGGGGAAAGATGAAACAAGTAGTGTACATCTAAAATTCTGCACCATTAGTTGATAGACAGTGTTGTACCCTGATACTTTCTTCAGGCAAATTTGCTGGTAAACTAGGAATAAAATAATTCTTGAAAGCATCGGTGTCCCTAGTTCATATTATAGGTTTTGATGTAACAGTCTCACTTTCCACATAATTTGGAAACAAAATTAAATAGAAATGACATGTGAACTCAAAGAATGGTAAGCTGGCGGGGTCAAATAGGTTTGACTATAATATTTCATAATGAGAGAAAATCTTAGTGAAGAGGTATGGAGTAATTGAAAGACTTCTGCCTGGCCAAACTTTCGGAAATAAAAATGATCAAAGTGCGTTAGATGATAATCATTTTACCTTGAAAATAATGTGAAAAGTAAGCCTTTAGAAATGTCGAGTGACGAAATGTGTGCAGAAATTAACTTTTTTTTATTATATATCATATAATGTAGTAGTAAAGTCTGTTTGAAGTGCATGAATAAAAAGTTAGTGAAATTACAGGAGGAACAATCTATATAGCAATAATAGGTGCATTCCTTGTGCATCTGAAAGAAAAAAAAAAAGAGTTTTCACTCATTTTGGCCTAAAACTTAGTGTTCAGGTTCCCAGGATTCTGACATCAGAACCCGGATAACGCTGATTAGAACCATAGGGGCTTTACAATAAAAGCTAAAATATTGACCATATGATGGCAAAAAGTCTTATTTTGTGGTTAACTGATTCTCTTCTAGCTACTCTCTGATGAAGTTGGTGGCGCTGTAGAGGAGGACCGCCGCCTCCTGGACGAGGACCGGGACCGCTCAGCATCGTAGGGGACGTGCTTGTCATAGTTCTCCATCTGAGCCTCGAGGAAGTCTCTCTGCTGCTGCCTGATGGTTTGGCTTATGAGCCCAGGCAGGGCATGGATGCTACCAATCAAAGTCTCTAACTTCGTTTCCAGGGTAACAATCCTCTTCTCAAAGTCTTCACTTCTTTCATTTAAGTCGGAAATCATGTCATACATGATGTTCTGGGTCTAGAAAATAAGATTGAGAAGAACAGAGAGACAAAGAATGAAGGTTTAATTACATTTGCCCTGGAAGCACACTAGCCAGCTATCAGAGCTTGAGGGCTGGTCTCCTTTTGGCAACTTGCAGTGCAACAGGGGTGTCAGCTAACTGAACACGTGACCTGGCCAAACAAATTTGGTGTGTCTGTTCAATGCCAGGACTTAGAAGAGTAAGACCTTAGGAATTAATTTGATCCAGTGGCAGAAAATGGTGCTCAGGTATTGCTGGTGGTATGTCCAAGGATTTTAAGTGGTATGTGGAGAGACAAACATGTTTTGATTTTATATGTATGTATATACTTTAAGGGCTGCTAGAAAAGTTAGCATGTCAAATACATTTTGTAACATGTAATACTAAATAGGGCAAGGCTGATTATTAAAAACAAGCCGATTTTAAAGAACAATATATAATAGTGCAGATAGTATTGGGATATAGCAGACATTTTGACTGGAATATGAATGAAGTTTAGGACAAACTGATTTGATCAAGTAATTTAGTAACTTAAAGCAATTAAAAAATGCCTAAATATCTTTTTGCTGCCTTATGTTCCAAATTATAGGCTCTCCTTTGGGTCAAATAGAGTTTTTACAGATAACTAGCAAGAGAAGGCAATGGCACCCCACTCTAGTACTCTTGCCTGGCAAATCCCATGGACGGAGGAGCCTGGTGGGCTGCAGTCCATGGGGTCGCTAAGAGTCGGACACAACTGAGCGACTTCACTTTCCCTTTTCACTTTCATGCATTGGAGAAGTAAATGGCAACCCACTCCAGTGTTCTTGCCTGGAGAATCCCAGGGACAGGGGAGCCTGGTGGGCTGCCGTCTATGGGGTCGCACAGAGTCAGACACGACTGAAGCGACTTAGCAGCAGCAGCAGGGAGAGAATAAATGTTAGAGGAGATACTAAAGTTACCAATCCACCTTGTTAGCTATGGCTTAATTAGAACTAAGTTGTTTGAAATATGAAAACATTTTTGGTATCCTAGTGAATTTTGCAACTGGTTGTCCTGATCAGAGGGTATTCATAACTGACTCCCAGTTATAGTGCTGGAAATAGGGAGACAAGAGACAGGGAAAGAGACTTCAGTGCTGACCAGCTCAGGACCAGAGAGGGAAGAGGGTGATCAGGAAAGGAAAGCTGGTGACATTAACCTTAGCCCACTGCAGGCTTTCCCAAGCCTCAGACCTTTATGGCTAAGCCTGCTCTCCTATCATATTTCCCTCTATAATATATGTTCTTATCCTGTTTATCAACCTCTTAGTGATGACAAATGAACTTACTGAATAAGGAAGCTAGTGAAAGTGAAGTCGCTCAGTTGTGTCCGACTCTTAGCGACCCCATGGACTGCAGCCTACCAGGCTCCTCCGTCCATGGGATTTGAACATAGGCAAACCTTCCTGGGTTTGGCCAGGAAGACAGTTCATTAACTCTATGTTTACTATACAGTCTTGAGACTATATGAGACTATTCATTCAGCAAGTACTAAACTCTTTATGTCATGGACAGTAGTGCAATAATAATAAGCATGGCACTAAAGAAGTAACTGAAAGACACAGCATCTTGCCTTACAGATATATAATTTTCCTTCAAGAGTATATTTATTATGTATAATAGTATGTATTATAGTAAAATGATACATATTATATATATTTTCAAATGACATCTTTTATTTTTTCATAAAAATACCCAATTTCTTTTATCATTCGTTCTAAGAGTGATAATAAGAACCTGCTCTTTCTTTGTTCACAATGTGTCCCAGTGAGAACCACGGGTGTAAACATTAGTTGAGCACATCTTCAGGCCTCATATATATGTGCTGCCCAGCTTAAATGAACGATACATGACCTCCTAGGATTTCACTTCAGTTCAGTCGCTCAATCATGTCTGACTCTTTGTGACGCCATGGACTGCAGCACGCCAGGCCTCCCTCCCTGTCCATCACCAACTCCCGGAGTTTACCCCACTGAGTCGGTGATGCCATCCAACCATCTCATCCTCTGTCATCCCCTTCTCCTCCTGCCTTCAATCTTTCCCAGCATCAGGAAAGATGCTAGGAGTCAGTTTTTAACTTTTCAAATGAGTCAGTTCTTTGCATGAGGTGGCCAAAGTAATGGAGTTTCAGCTTTAGCTTCAGTCCTTCCAGTGAACACCCAGGACTGATCTCCTTTAGGATGAACTGGTTGGATCTCCTTGCAGTCTAAGGGACTCTCAAGAGTCTTCTCCACGACCACAGTTCAAAAGCATCAATTCTTTGGTGCTAGGCTTTCTTTATAGTCCAACTCTCACATCCATACATGACTACTGGAAAAACCATAGCCTTGACTGGACGGACCCTTGTTGGCAAGTAATGTCTCTGCTTTTGAATATGCTGTCTAGGTTGGTCATAACTTCCCTGTCAAGGAGTAAGCATCTTTTAATTTCATGGCTTCAGTCACCATCTGCAGTGATTTTGGAGCCCCCCAAAATAAAGTCTGACACTGTTTCCCATCTATTTGCCGTGAATAGATGTAAATCTTTCTCCTAGGGCTAGGTCACTAAATACTTCACTTCTGTTTATAAGATATCAAATATTCCACTCCAACATATTTATCCAGTATGTATTACTGATGGACAGGGAGGCCTGGTGTGCTGTGGTTCATGGGGTTGCAAAGAGTCAGACACAACTGAGAGAATGAACTGAACTGAACTGATAAACACTAAAATGAATTTAATTAATGACTCTAGGACAGATAGGTATAATTTTTGAAGAATATAATGGGGCCTTGTAAAGGACATAGTTGTTACGGCAAACAAACAGCAGAACACAGGTCTGACTGAGAACTGCCTCTTTCAAAGCATTTATGTTAACAGGCTCAACACATACATAAATGCTGTTCTAATGCCTCCTTTAAAATTTAGAACATTGAAAGGAATGTTGTCATTGTTGAAAAATAATCATATTTTGAAGTACAGTTCACTTGAGACGAATAGCCAAAATAAAGCAGATAAAACATCTAAATGTGATATAAGAATTGGGGACTATTAATGTACTTTACAAAAGTAGTGTGAAGACATAGAGATCAACGGAGCAGGACAGAACACCTGTTGTTTAAAATAGGTAAAAAAAAAAAGATTTATTAATGAGTTCTATTTAGCCTTGAAAGTGAAAGTCGCTCAGTCATGTCCGACTCTTTGCAACCCCATGGACTGCAGAGTCCATGGAATTCTCCAGGCCAGAATACTGGAGTGGGTAACCTTTCCCTTCTCCAGGGGATCATCCCAACTGGGGACTGAACTCAGGTCTCTCGCACTGCAGGTGGATTCTTTACCAGCTGAGCCAGAAGGGAAGCCCCATTTAGCCTTGAACTTCATAGTAAAACCCAAGATCTGGCTCTGCTCTCATAGGGATGAGACTAAGCTACATATAAGCATCCTAAAGGTATTGTCTCATAGCTCAATTATATTTCTAACTAAACTTCAAGTCCCTGTAAGCAGTGAAGCTTTTAGAATGGGGTTAACATGTGTAGAGGGAAAGTGCACACTAAGCAAGAGTCTTAGAAGGATTCTTCTAAGCCGGGCCGTCACATCGGTACGGTCTGCCAGTTTGACTGGTTAAATGTCTTTGGAGTGGCCGCCTCCTGAAGTGGTACTGTGTGCAGGGGTTAGCTCCAACAGGTGCGAATACAGGGGCCGAGACCCCAAGCTTACCTTCGCCAGGTCCACCAAGGTGTTTGCCTGGTCGTTCAGCTTCCTCTGCTCCATTTTTACACTTCTCAATCTAAAAGACAGAATCTGAAGTCAGAAAGTTTTTTTTTTTTTTCTTTTCTGCGACTATCATAAGCCTTCCAAAGAGCATGCACAAAATTGACAAGAGCAAATAACTGCATGAATAATGCCTTGAATATTTGGGGGTAAAGTCCCAATTGGTTATGTATCTGGTACAATGAGAAGCATGCTTCCCCAACACCGCAAAAAGGAAGGGAGAGAGAGAGATAAGGTGTCCTTAGGACAACTATTTACCAGGGAGTCAAAGTTGAATTGAGAAAGGCTCATAAGGATTTAACCATATGAGAAAAGCCAAAACATTCCTTAAAGCCCCAGTATCGTGACAAATAGACATAGGAAGAAATATGCAAAGCAACAGGAATTTTATCAGTGTTGGCACATGAGCACCTTCCTATGTCTATGTGACTAGATACAGGTGTTAGCCCTGTTTAGTCTGAAATGGATTGGATTAGGTATTTGAACCTGATGAAACACAGTGATAAGTGAGATTCTTATTAGCAACAAGAAAACTTTTATTCAACCAGCAGCAAGATAACTCAAAACACATAATTCTCTTATTCTTCATTGATTGTATTTATTTCACTTGACTTTTACACCGCCACTGAATTTGAAGGGAAGCCAGACCATTTCCTTGGGAGAATTTCCCTTCATTTTTTAAATTGTAGATAAAAGTCACAGGACAATTGGAGTGTCTGACAGATGGTATCTCTTCTACTTGTAAAGTTACTTTTAGAAACTTTTAAGTAACATTGAGTATGTCTGATTGACAGTCATAAAACCTTTTTTAAAAAATTCTGAATGAGTACTTACTATGCTGCAACTCAGTGACAGTAATATTTCAACATATATTTATTCAGTGCTCATTACCTAGCAAGAAATTAAGATTTTCCAACCAGAGAAAAGCAGTCTATTGCTAAGTCAACAAGTCAAAGCCATGCTCCAAGAGAAGCAGGTCTCTGACCTACTTTGTGAAAACCCATGCTAACCTTATTACTCTGGTGACAAGTCATTTTACAAAGTATAGTGTTAATGCTGGAGCATATATGCTTGATTACTTCCCAATTTAAATGAAAGGTAATTGGCTAGAAGGGATACAAAAATTCACAGGGCAAGATTTTACTGCCAGGGAGATTTCTGTAACACATGTTCACGATGCTCAGTGATTTTGGTCTGAAATATGGATCTTCAATATGCCACCAAGTCTGTCTGTAGTGAAAAGACAGCTCCTCCTGCCAGTGAGCGTTTAAGTGACACCTGCTTCCGACATGATCTTTACCAGTCTCAAACAGGTTAGGGTCAGATCTTGTGACTGTGATTATGTGTTTCTTTATTAGAAGACTTGGAACTAATTTAACTGGCTCCATTTTATGCTGTTATAGTAATGGAATATGTTTTAGTCTAAAAGAAATCTACAAACACATATTTAAATCTAATATGTGATTGAGAAATGTTTCTCTAAGTACTTAAAAGGGTTGCAGTTCTTGATGTGTGCCTTTTAAAAAGAGTAAAAAAAAAAAAAAAAGAAAAAAAGAAAAAAAACCAAACACAAGCAAACCAACTTCAAACAGGTGTGGGTCATTCTAGAGAAATCTATCAGAGAAAACTAACAGTGTCAGACACAGACTTTATGCTCCTTGGCCCTAACCTGACATTCAGTTTCTTTGTGTCTGAAAAGAAGAGTGTTAGATTGGGATTTTCTTTCTGAAGGGCTGGATTTATACCAATGGAGGTATTCTACATGACTAAGTGATACTCAAGCAAGACATTAAAGAACACTAAACCAGATGGAGAGAGTTATTCCCTTTAATTCTCTTCCAGTTCTTGAATTATTATAAGAAAAACCTCCTGGGCTAGTCCTATCCTGTTTTTATCTCCTAACACCTGCTCTTCTCCCCTCCCCCCTTTTTTTCCAAATAGGGAGCAGAATCTCAGCTCAGAGCTCTCTCTGCAGGCAACAGCTTCTGGCTTGAGTTCAATACCAGTGGCTTAGTTGTCAACCAATTTACCGTTACTTCTCTCTCCTTGCTGGGAGTGACATATTTTTAAATCCATTTATGACAGGGATTCATATCAAGCTTTCTTTTCAAATTTAGGGAAGACATAGCTGAGTCGGCACATGAATGACTCGAAGTTTGGGACCACCAGATGGGAAGTCTCCAGCATCGGGTCAGGACAGCACAGTTCTGAGCTCTGCAAGCCAGCTAGCAGGGCCGGTGCTGGGCCCCTGGCTGAGGTGGGGGCTTCCCCTTCCACACAACATACTTCTCTTGGCTAATTCTATTATGCCTCTGACAGTAGAATTTTGCCCATTTTATTTTCTGCTAATCTGGAAAGCTGATGTAGAGGAGCCTTGAACTTAAATCATCTTGCCGTGTTGCCACTTAGACTGCCTGAAAAGTAGAATTGGCACAAAAAGCCTATGTAAGCTGCAGCTGCCAGAATAAAAGGTAACATGCAGGTGTGTATTTTACTTCTCCCCCCACCCAAAAAGAAGAATAAGAAACATATGCTGATTTCTTCCTTGTGAACTTCACTTATCACAGGAAAATATCATGATTTTGGAACACATTTCCACAGCAGCAATCAGACTACTAAAATTCACAATAGAGGGTCCGCTTGGATGCATGCAGCCGGCAGGAAATTCTGCAAATGCTGAAAGGAGCGGCTCACACAACTTACTTCCGCGCTCTATGTTTCATTTTGTTGAAATAAAAAGACAAAACAAAAGAAAAGAAACTGTAAAATATTCTGGAACAAAACAACACAGAGTGGTGTTCAGTGCACAGGGGGCTCGATTCGCTAGCTGGAAGGTCCTGTTAAGATTCTGCAGGATTTGGGCATATTGATCAGAGAGAAACACTATTCCATTACGTCATCACCCTTCTGCATTGCTACTGTACTCTCCCACCTGAAAGCACAAAGCTTCCTCCAGAACTAGAGTTCGGAAGGAAGAACTTGGATCAAGTTTATCTTGGCCTCTTTGAAATGTGACATTCAAGTAAAATAGGAGACGTTTTTGCCTAGTGTGAATAGGATATAGTTAAATGGATACTACTCTAAACAATAGGATTACACTTTTTTTGGAGGGGATACATCTTTTCCAAGTCAGGGCTATTGGGAAGCCTGGTTTTCTGAAAGGTGGGTAATCTGACACTCTCTGTTATAGAAATTATTGAATTTCTTGGCTCTGAGACAAGTGCATGTTAATTGATGAGTCTCTAGCTGAGATGTAAGAATAAGAAGCTGTAAAGTTGATACCAGAGAAAGTGGTAAAAGTTACAGAAACAGAATGCTTCATGGCACTAAGTGACGATCCCCAAAGACAGACGGGGTCCTAAAAAGAGGACACAGGCCTGCAGAGTTAGGCATCCATTGGAGACTAGAAAGTCCTGCGTCCAGGAGAGAGGCCATGAGGCTTGGGAAAGAGATGGAGAGCTGAGACAGAGGAGGCTGGTAGAGGGGATAGAGCTACTGCAAACCTCTCAGGACAAATCAGAGGAGAGCAGAGGCCAGGAGAGCTCTAATAAATGAATGGGTACATTTTTCCTCAACTGGCAAGGTCCGATATCCCCCGCTGCTGATGGACAAGGCTGGGCAAGGAAGGCAGTAAAGGCCATGCCCGTAGGAATCGAGCCCTATGTGCTTTCCTTTATGACTTCACTCACTAAGTTCAAATGAAAGGTAATTATGCATAATTAGAATAATCTAGCCCCACCCAGCCCGTCTACTTTTCACAAAGTTGTAAGGACCCTCCCACCTCAAAGGAAACCCCATAGTCCCAAGGCTAATTTACAAAACAATTTATCTTTGAGTTGCTTGAAGCTCATCTGCTTTAGAAGTACACACAGCTACAGAAGAAACAATGAGAAATGTCTGAAAGAGGCAGAAGAATCACGTGTGGCTTCCTCTGCCCAAAGGCAGCATGCTGAAAGATACACGACACCTACACCATGAGACCCTTCACATCAGGTCAGTACGTCTTGTTGCAATACACCAATTGCTTAGGAACAGCTTTTATACTTAGTTTCCCCAAATATTTTTTTGCCTTTTTATTATAGAAATTTTCAAACCTACAGCAACGTTGAAAAAAATTTTACAATGGATATCCCTAAGTTGTCCCCCAGTTTTGAGTGTGAATGTATTCTGAGCTTCAGAGGTCTATGACAAACTGTTATAAATATATAAATAACCACCATTTATATATGGCTACAGAATTATGAGGAAAATTGTCAAAGCGTTTATTTGTTTTGGTTCTATGAAAGCTTATCAATGCCATCAAAGGCAAGTGTCACATTTCATTGTAAACTGGAGACATGGCACGCCAGCAGGCAGGGACACTAATGCAATCCCAGAGGAAATGGTATGTATGATTGCTGAACCCGGACACTGATCCACTGGCTCAATTCCATGTCACCTTTCATCCCAGGACACTACATCTTCTCACAAACACAAAGGTAAGTTTTATTTTTAATAGATCCAAACAAAATAGGTTAGTATCGAAACACTCAAGTACAAAGAAAGAAATCTCTGCAGTACACCATGTGTACCTCTTGTATGAATGCTGAGGTTACTGTGTTGTATGGTTTGGAGAGGCATGTAGGAAGGTTCACTCACTCTACCAGGAAAGCTTATCAGGTGACTCTTGAGGGGGAGGTGAAACCTTAGCATCGCTCAGGGGACCACTCTCTTAGGTCTAAGCCTCAATAAATCAAAATGTGCAGGTAAGAGTTCTAGGTGTATTACCTAGCTTCAAAGATAGCTATGACTCTAGGAAGCAAGTTCCTGCTTGTGAGCTGGGTCTCATACAATGTTCCTCTCTTTCACTTTTCCTCTTCCCCAGACTTGGAAAGAGTACTATCGTAACATTCTTTTTTTTGTAATGTGGAAAATGCATAGTTGTGTGTGTCCTGTCAAGTCACTGAGCTGAAGCAGAATTAACGTCACTCTGGTGCTGGTGGCAGTGAGGGAAAGGACCTGCGTGGATTGCTAAGACAGCAGTGAAGACCAGCTACTCCGCTGCATGTGCAGAACCTCCTATTTTAGAACTCGGGTTCCTGGATTTTATTTTCATTAGGGAAGGGAGCAATTTCTATAGAAATACATGTATGTCTATAGACATAGACACATTCCACATTTCAGTGTCACCTCTTTAAAAAGGGCAGTGGCTGGGCAGGTAAAAAGGTAGATGAATGCTTGGTGATTTTCCACAGAATATAAGTGTAATATACATATGAATTATCTAAATAAGTAAAATGAAAACTTCAACCTCAGAACTTCCTGTCTCTGTGCTAATTAGCTCTGAGAAAATACATCTCACTCTCTAATCTGGATACCTAGTATTTACCTACCTTTCCATGATTACCCTGGTAGGCTGCATGAGAAAAACCAGTTTTCTGACCCACCAATGTGATGCATCTGCCCTTCTCCATATGGAAATGGCATTAAGAGCAAGGCTGCATGACATCACAGCTGACACCCACACAATGTACTTACGGTAACGATGCTGCCAGCCTGGGGGGAGAAAGACCTGGTGCTTTCAAATTATCATGGAAACTTACTAGACAGAGATGTATACTTTAAAGCCTACGATGGTATAACAATAAAATGGTATGAATGACTTAAACAAATTGAATAACAGTGGCTTGGATAAAGTCTGAATAATGACAGAAGAGTGCAAGGCCTATAGGAACTCTAAAATCAATAATGAACACGTAGCATATAGAAAATCCCCCAAATCCTGATTAAAAACTAATTTAAAAATTCAAGTATTAAATCAATTGCAGGTACTACCTTCATATAAAGATGTTTGGCAGTATGTTAAAAAAATCCAAGTAGATCATAAAATGTTAAATTTCTTTCAAGGTTTTGTACTAGATACAAACTAAACATCGTAGAGCAAACTATATGAATAAATAAATGTAAAAATAAGATTTTAACTGAAATTATTCCTTCTAATTAAAAAAAAGAACCTGAATAGACACTTTAATTAATATATTATGTGGCTATTCTCCCAAAAATAAATGATTTTTCATCATAAAATGAACTGACAAATGAAATTCTACGAAAATTTATGGAATTATTAAAATGCCAAATAATATCTTCTGGGAACAAACATGATAATGTTCTCTTTTTCACTCTCTCATGAAAGAAGAATAAGTAGGTGCAAGAATTAAAAACCAGAGACACCAATGCAGAATGAAAGTGAAGAATGATACTTACTGATGAATAGCTTGCAAGAATTTCCGTTGATGTTTTCTGACTTTTGCATGATCTGTCTTTTTTACTAGCTTTGTATTTTTGTAAATTAGCCATGTTTCCCTGAGTACATTGGCAGCTGCATTTTTCACCTGTTAGGAAAACAAACAAACACAGCTGGTGATAAGTTCCAGAGCAGAATCCTTTGCAACTTGGTTGGGGGTCTGCTCTTCAGCCTGATGATCATGGTAAGCTCTAGCTCTGCTTAGTAACTCAAAATTGTTTTCTTAATTCTGTGCCTTTTGAAAAGTACCTATATCTGTCTGGGAACACTTACCTTGAAATATGAGGGGCTACTGATCTCTTTTTTGGGCTAACCTCCTCCTTGAGGAACCTTTCATTCACCACTTAAAGAAAAAAAAAAAAAAAAAGAAGAAGCTACTGTTTTCTTCACCTTGTACTGCAATTGTTCTCTCCATGTTCTTCATTTCCCTGGAGAAAGGCAAGATGCCAGAAGGCCAAGGTTAACCTTGTCCTTTGCAGCTTGTTCAGCATTTCTGGCTGTGCTCTACAGGAAGGGCATGTTCCCAGTGCTGAATGTACAAGGAGACCCAGTCATCCAGCTTCCCAGCGTGACTCGGCAAATGGCATGCTTGTTAGCACACTTTAATCAACTGACAGACAGTCTATGTTGTCAAGATTTTGTTGGTAATTTAAATACACTGTGTTTCAGATGGACAGGACAAACCTAGAGGATTTCAGTGACACTGCCAAAGCCTATTGCAGCTGATGGAAAGTGTGAATACTTCCTAGTGAGACTTCAATCACTTGCTTTCTTGATTCGTCTTTAAAATTCCCTGCAAGTCCTCTTTCTTGTTCATAAGACAAGAACTGATGACCCAGACCTTTCAATTGTGCTTGTTATAAGCTATTTATTCGGAGGTCAATCCATTGAATTCTTTTGAATGGGAGATAAAGGATGTCTCACAAGGCTAAAGGAGGACTGGGTGGAGGAAGACAACTTTTTAAAGATGAAATGATATCATTTGCAGCACCATGGGTGGGCCTAGAGATTGTCATTCTGAGTGAAATAAATCAGACAGAGAAGCAGAAGCATCGTATAGCATCCCTTATACATGACCTAAAAACACAGGATACAAATGAACTTGTTTATAAAACAGACTCAGAAACTTAGAGAACACATTTATGGTTGTCAGGGGAAAAGATCGGGGGAATGAATAGTTAGGGAGCTTGGGATGGACATGCACACACTAGATATTTAAAGTGGATAACCAATAAGGGCCAACTCTATAGCACAGGGAACTCTGCTCAATGTCACGTGACAGCCTGAATTGGAGGGGAGTTTGTGGGAGAATGGATACGTGTACATGGATACACATACAATGTATGGTTGAATCCCTTTGCAGTCCACCTGAAATTATCTTAACATTGTTAATTGGCTATACCGCAATGGGAAATAAAAAGGTGGTTTTTTTTTTTTTTTTTTTTTTTTTAAGGCAGTGTCGTGGGGAAAGACAGAACAATGAACTGGGCTTCAGAAACAGATTTTAAGTCCTTGACTTTGGACCAACCAAGTCAGGTCAAGGAGGTTAGCTAACATTGTAGAACTTGAGTTTTCTCTAACATGAGAAGGTTAAAGAGAATTATTGCCAGTACTTTTCAGCACTTAGAATTACAATGAGAGAATATTATAATTTACCAAAACTATGGCCCAAGTAGGCATATGTATTTTTTCACTTTAGCAGAGAAAGTATCAGCCTTGGTGGCTGATGGTGAATCCTTTCTCTTAGTGCTGAAATGCTTTCTTTTTGAGTGAAATTGTATTGCTAGAACCCACTTTATGAAAATGGCTGGTATCTTAAGGCTGTTTTTAGTTGTGACTTCCTTTGGATATTCATCAGACTCTGCACAGGGAACATTCTCCAACCAACAGAAAAATGACTGTAACATGGGATGCCAAACACCTGCAGTGTATCTAAGTGACATTCACCACCACCCACAGTGAAGTGAAAAGGTGCTCCAGTTAATGCTTGGATCTTCACTCTAATGCAAACATATTTCTCTTCCTCACAGAGGTAGGAGTCTGTTCAGAAGGCTCTTCCATCTGACACTGACATCCTTTGTAAAGGTAAGAAATTGAATATAGTGTAAGTTGCTTAGGTTGGAGGACCCGGCTTTTATTTAATTTTTATTTGGAGTATAGTTGATTAACAATAATGTGTTAGTTACAGGTGTACAGCAAAGTGATTCAGTTATACCCATACAAGTATCCATTATTTTTCAAATTATTTTCCCATTTACTTTGTTAAAGAATATTGAACAGAATTTCCCATGCTATAGAGTAGGCCCTGGTTGGTTATTTATTTGAAACACAGCTGTGTGTACATGACAATCCTAAATTCCCAGTCTATCCCTCCTCATCCACTCTTTCTCCTTGATTGCCATAACTTCGTTCTGTGTGTTCCTGTTTTGTAAATAAGTTCATTTGTATCATTTTTTTTTTAGATTCTGCATATAAGCAATATCATATATTTGTCTGATTTACTTCGCTTAGCATGATAATCTCCAGGTCCATCCATGGTGCTGCAAATGGCATTACTTCATTCTTTTTTATGGCCGAGTAATATCCCATTGTATATATGCACCATTCATTTGTTGCTGGACATTGATTGCTTCCACATATCGGCTATTGTAAACAATGAACTCTGGGTGCACGTATCCTTTTGAATCATGGTTTTCTCTTGATATAAAACCAGGAGTGGAATTGTTGGGTCGTATGTAGCTCTGTTTTTAGTTTTGAAAGGAACTTCCATACTGCTCTCCACAGTGGTTATACCAATTTACATTCCCATCAACAGGCTAGGAGGGTTTCCTTTTCTGCACACTCTCTCTAGTATTTATTGTTTGGAGACTCTTTGATGATGGCCATTCTGACTGGTGTGAGATGACACCTCATTGTAGTTTTCATCTGCATTTCTCTAATACTTAGTGATGTCGAGCATCTTTTCATGTTTATCTTGGCCATCTGTATGTCTTCCATGGAGAAATATCTATTTAGGTCTTTTGCTCAGTTTTTTGGTTTGATTGTTTGTTTTTGATATAGAGACACATGAGCTGTTTGTAAATTTTGTTAAAGAATATGATCATTTCATTATTTCACATGGAGCTGTCCAGTTTCCTGGCACCACTTACTGAAGGAGACAGTCTTTTATCCATTGTATAGTCTCTCTTCCTTTGTCATAGATTAACTGACCACAGGGGTGTGGGTTTATTTCTGGGCCTTCTATCCTGTTCCATTGATCTATATTCCTGTTTTGATGACTTCAGCTTTGTAGGAGGACCTTGTTTTTAAAGAGTGGAGAGGGAAGTGACTGACCAGCACTACCTGGGGTTGGGACAGGCCCTTCCCCACTTAGCAAGGAGAAGGGCTGTTTACTGGAGGTCGCAGCTCTCTGAGCAGCTGTACTGCCTGGAAGACTGACAAGGGATCTGATATATCCTCCCTTCCTGGTTTTATCAGCTCAAGACACAGAATAAGAACCTAGAACACAGACTGGCGAGGCAGCGAGAAAACTAGGTAAGCAGTACTGAGAAAAAATATGGCAGTTGAACATAGGGGTGTTTGGAACAGAACACAGCAACTGATTTTGGTTTGGATTCTCCTTTACAAAGAGCAAATGTCAAATTGGTTAAGTCCATATAATTTTCAAAAATGATTCAATGCTCGTCCTTAATGTATTTTAAAAGGTTTTTTGGGATGGTAGCAGAATGACTAGACGGGAGTAGGGACAAGTTATAGTTGAGAGTTTTGACAAAACATCTGCTCCTTGGAAGGAAAGCTATGACAAACCTAGATAGCATATTAAAAATCAGAGACAACACTTTGCTGACAAAGGTCTATATAGTCAAAGCTATGGTTTTCCCAGTAGTCATGTACGGATGTGAGAGCTGGACCATGAAGAAGGCTGAATGCCAAACAATCGATGCTTTCAAACTTGTGGTGTTGTAGAAGACTCTTGAGAGTCGCTTGGACAGCAAGGAGACCAAGCCAGTCAATTCTAAAGGAAATCAACCCTGAATACTCATTGGAAGAATTGATGCTGAAGCTCCAATACTTTGGCCACCTGATACAAAGAGCCAACTCACTGGAAAAGACCCTGATTCTGGGAAAGACTGATGGCAGGAGAAGGGGGTGACAGAGGATGAGATGGTTGGATGGCATCATGGACTCAATGGACAGAGACAGTGAAGGACAGGGAAGCCTGGCATGCTGCAGTCCATGGGGTTGCAAAGAGTCAGGCACAACTCCGTGGCTGAACAACTACAGCAAAGAAATTTATACTACTAAAATTATTGGGGTACCCAAAAAGTTAGTTCAGGTTTCTCTGTAAGATGTTATGGAAAAACCCAAATGAACTTTTTGGCCAACCCAATAGTAATAGTCACCAGATGACTCCAACCCACTTCACAGGTATAAAGGACATGACATATTACTTTATAATTACTGATGAATCAGCAACATATTAAAGTCATAGGTACTAAGGCAAAATATATTTTTAAGTGAAACAATACTTTATAAGCCACAAAACCTCTTGTAGCTGATCGACTTTTAACTAAATATCTGCTTTGTTCAATCCTACAAGATACAGAGAGCATTACACAACAGGCTACTTTGCTTATAGATTTCCTTTGATTTTTTACTACTTTTTTTTTCAACTTATATATTTCTGTCTTTTTCTCTTTGTCTTCCTCTTGCTTCTTCCTTCAGGGGCTTTTATGAGTATCTTCCAAAATTCAAGGGGAAGGAACATAATCTGCTTTAAGAAGCAGGAAGCCTTCTTAACTTTCATTCTGATAATTACAGTAAACTGTTGCTCCATATTCTATGGGTGATACCTCCAGGATGCCCATGGAGAAACAAAGGTCACTAAGTTTATGCAGCTTAGCAGGATGTGTGCTCTCTGCCCCTGCAGCAGCAGAGATGGATGTGCTTAGGGCACCAACCTTTCTCACCAGCCTGGTTCTTCTTTAGACCAGGTACCTGGGGCAGGGTGAATGGAACAGGGCAAGGGCTCTATGCATTTGTATTTCAACCCACCAGGATATGTAGCCAAGTATGATATAAAAGCTATACAAAGTAAATCCTCTCGAATTTCTGTTCACTTGTTGAGAGACCTGCAAGAGACACAATTACATAACTGCATAATAGTGTTCTTATTATGGATCTGATTGAGAATTCTTAACAGGATTGGAAACACCCACTGTGGACATTAATATGTATAATTATCCTTCATGGTACATCTAGCGACTTGAAAAATTATGTCTGGGCTCTCAGAATTGCTTGTTTTCAAGCTTCTTTCCAAAACTTAAGTTACCAGAGGGCCAAATGCCAAGATTTCCTCTTGGTTCAGACCTAAATGTACAGTAATAATGATATATTTCCCAAAGCTTTAGCACAGTAAACAAACTGTCTCTGTAAGGTGATTTGCTAGATATCTGTTAAATAGCTAGTCCTGTCTCACTAAGCTTACTGATAAGTTATCGCTATTATGCTTTCTTTTTGAAATTCTTAGAATATTCTGGTTACATGGGCCACTGGCCATTTTTGAATTGCAGTGTGTCGTTAAATGGTTGTAACTACATAGGACAGTCCTCTGAATGTTAGTGCCCAGTGAATTGGATGTTCTACTTTCAAACATTGCATTTTGTGCGGTGAATGTAGACCCACAGAGATAAGATTTCTGTATAAAATTGTTCCTCAAACTTTGTGCATGGGTAATACTTTTTCATGGAAATAGTTAAGATACACAATGGAAGACTTGGACGGTTACATTTTTTCCTGCAAGAGTAATCTATCTTTTAACATTCATATTGCTTTTTCTTTAGATTCATATTAAGATTTCAGAATGTTGTGACCATTATTACTCCTGTTGCCCATCAGAAAACTTTGGTGTAGTGTTTCAGGGAATGGCTGTAGTTTTCTCTAGCAATTAGGAGCACCCTTGAATTTGTCTTTTGAATCTGTCATGTTAGTAACTGTGTGCGGCTTTTAGGTCCTTCTTTACTAAAAATTATAAATGGGCCCACTTAAAAATTCCATAAATAACTAAATGGAAAGGAATCAATTCCATTCATTGATAACTATGACAAATGACATTCATTGATAACTATATAAAATAAAGCAAAGAGGACCACAAAAAGGTTATTATTTTCATATATTGTATTGAGTATAGTAATGGAATGGCTCTCATAAACTGGAAATTTATGTTTGATTCTAATGCCATCTTAACATTTGCTCTTGTACTTAGTGACATTTTGCCTATAAAAAAAGCTCTGTCAGCAAGCCTGCTTGAGTGTCTTTTTCAGACCTATTAAAGACTCTGGTCACAAGAAATATTGCAAAGTAGCTGCACTTTTAAGAAACAGTAGTGAGATAATAGAATTAAAGTATCATAAACATGATGTGTTTGTGCACTTAGTCACTCAGTCGTGTCTGACTCTTTGAGACCCCATGGACGGTAGCCCGCCAGGCTCATCTGTCCATGGGGATTCTCCAGGCAAGAACATTGGAGTGGGTTACCATGCCCTCTTCCAGGGCACCTTCCCAACGCAGGGATCAAACTCAGGTCTCCTGCATTTTGGGCAGATTCTTTACTGTCTGAGCCATCAGGGAAACCCAATAAGCATGATGCAGAATATGAATTTTCAAAGTAGAACAGTACTTCTTACTGAAAAAGCTTTCTACAAATGATATGACTCTGAATTCAACATTGTTGTGGTTTAGTCTCTAAACCACAGGTTGTGTCTGACTCTTTTGTGACCCCACGGACTGGAGTCTACCAGGCTCCTATGTCCATGGGATTTCCCAGGCGAGAATGCTGGAGTGGGCTGCCATTTCCTTCTCCACAATTCAACACTATCGATAGGGAATTTATCAAATGTATATAAGAACTTACAACAGGAAAGCACTAACATCAGAAAACTTGATCAGTTTGGGGAAATCAGTCCTAGTCATTAAAACTAAAGGAAGGTCACTTAGCTCTCAGATCTAGATCCTTAAAGGAGACCCAAGGGCAACATTAGTGAGAACACAAGTCTTTTTTTTTTTTTTTTGCCAAGCCTTGCCAAGCAGGAAGAGACACAACTTTCATCTGATTTGCTGAAGGAAGAGCATTATGAAAGTTTAAAACTCTCTGATCCCTGGAATATAGCAGTTAATTCAGAACCCCAACAATATTAGACTTATGTGGTCTATTTTTATACTTGAGTAAATACTAAGGTTTCCCAATTATTTCCTGACTGACCTAAAGTTAGGAAAAGTTTAGTCTCCATGTGAAAAAATGGAACTGACTTCAAGAATGCTTTCACTTTAAACCATGTCATTTCAGCTTCAGATGTCAAAGTAAAACTATTATGGTCCAACAGTGTTAGCAAACAAGAGCTCCGGACAAGACGGCAGAGTAGGAGGATCTGCGCTTACTTCCTCTCACAAAAACACCAAAATCACAACTAACTGCTGAACAACCATCATTTAAAAAGGACTAGAACCTACCAAAATAGACATGCTCCTTCCAAAGGAAGAAGCCACAGCGAAATGGCAGGAGGGGCGCATTGGTGATTCAGTCCAGTCCCATACCCCACAGACAGGCAACGCTCACACTGAAGAATAATTACATCACAGGATTCTCTCCCTCTGTTCTCCCACAGGAGTGAAGGTCTGAACCCACGTAGGGTTCCCCAGACTAGGGGACTGGCATCCGGAGGAGCCCCCAGAGCATGTGTAACTAAATCACTTTGCTATATACCTGAAACTATAATGGCATTGCAAATCAACTACATCCCAATATAAAATGATTTAACACAAAGAAAGGAAAAACATGACTCTCCCCTTTGGAGATACAGGGGTGGCAACTTACTCTCTTCGTCAGCTGAGTGTCCATCATGAAGTTGTGCACGTGCTTTTCTGCTTTGGTAAGTTCTAGCTTCCTTGCTACCACAGCTACCACCAGGGCTGTGCAACCAGCACCCTGAAAAGCAGGAGAGAAGAGGAAACCCCTAGAGTTACTATTTTTGGTCTCAGCCTCATTAAATAATGTTTTGTACTATGTACATGACTACCTAGAGATAAAAAGTAAACTGCAGTAATCGCTGTCTTCCATCAATATGACAGAAACGGCATGGCCAATAAACATAAGTAACATGCCTTTAGACTGATGTTAAAAAATGTAACATAGGTGAACAAAGAACTAAAGCATGATGTTTGTATCGAATGTATTTTAATTATATGAAATGAACGGTAAAACATCAACTTGCTGAATTTTCAGACTTAAAAACAGAGCAAATCAGTTATACTTAAAGCCAGAGCAAAACAGAAATATAAATCAGTGACTTAGCACAAATCCACAGAAAGGAAATAAGAATTATTCTCTAAAAAGTAAAATTCTATAATCTGTCAAGAAAAAACCAGCAGGTCTCTGGTCAACCGTGAAAGGTCAGGAATGGCAACAGATACACTGTACGCACAGCTTCAAACTGGTCCACGCACAGAACAGCAAGGATCGCATTAAGATCTGAACCGGGACAACACACACACAGGAAATGCTCAAGGTCAGGGATAACCACCTGACTGCTCCAGATGTTTACAAGCATGAAGAAAGGCACGTGCTACCTTTATTTTGAAAAACTCAACAGTGGTCCTTCTCTAAGTTATAGGCTATCGTACTGACCTCTTAGGAGAAGTGTGATACTGCCATGCCCCAGAGATGAAAGCCTTGCTGCTCTGGGGTCAAGGTGCATGCATTCCAAGTTGTGAGGCATGAGGTCTTCGTGATTCAAAGACCAATGATTACATTCAGGGTCAGGAGGCAAAGCTGGGGCACCTATGGGAGGGCCCAGGCTAGGAAGTCCTGCTCCAAACAGAGCCTCAACCTTGGGAGAACCACAGGGAGCTGAGACTACCTAGCTGTCTAGGTACAGAGACACAGTGAGCCACAGAAGAGGGGCACAAACAGTGAGACTTTATGGTACGTGGGGATCTTGCAACAGACTGGAATCCTTTGAAACTAGTTTTTTTTTTTTTAATTTTAAAATCTCAGACATGGACTGGCGATTCAATTCTTACATGATAGTTTACATCCAAAAGTTATACACATCTGTGTCTTTTTGCTGTCTTGCATACAGGGTCGTCATTGCCATCTTCCTAAATTCCATATATATGTGTTAGTATACTGTTACTTCACTCTGTATAATTGGAAACTAGCCCCAAGCATGCTGCATCCTGCGTCAGACATAGACTGGCGATTCAATTCACATGATAGTATACATGTTAGAATGTCATTCTCCCAAATCATCCCACCCTCTCCCTCTCCTCTGAGTCCAAAAGTCCGTTATACACATCTGTGTCTCTTTCCTAAATTCCATATGTGTTAGTATACTGTATTGGTGTTTTTCTTTCTGGCTTACTTCACTCTGTATAATCGGCTCCAGTTTCATCCATCTCATCAGAACTGATTCAAATGAATTCTTTTAACTGCTGAGTAATACTCCATTGTGCTTTCTTATCCATTCATCTGCTGATGGACATCTAGGTTGTTTCCATGTCCTGGCTATTATAAACAGTGCTGCGATGAACATTGGGGTACATGTGTCTCTTTCAATTCTGGTTTCCTCGGTGTGTATGCCCAGAAGTGGGATTGCTGGGTCATAAGGTAGTTCTATTTGCCATTTTTAAGGAATCTCCACACTGTTCTCCATGGTGGCTGTACTAGTTTGCATTCCCACCAACAGTGTAGGAGGGTTCCTTTTCTCCACACCCTCCAACATTTATTGCTTGCAGATTTTTGGATCGCAGCCATTCTGACTGGTGTGAAGTGGTACCTCATTGTGGTTTTGATTTGCATTTCTCTAATAATGAGTGATGTTGAGCATCTTTTCATGTGTTTGTTAGCCATCCGTATGTCTTCTTTGGAGAAATGTCGATTTAGTTCTTTGGCCCATTTTGATTGGGTCGTTTATTTTCTGGAGTTGAGCTGCAGAAGTTGCTTGTATATTTTTGAGATTAGTTGTTTGTCAGTTGCTTCATTTGCTATTATTTTCTCCCATTCAGAAGGCTGTCTTTTCACCTTGCTTATATTTTCCTTTGTTGTGCAGAAGCTTTTAATTTTAATTAGATCCCATTTGTTTATTTTTGCTTTATTTCCAGAATTCTGGGAGGTGGATCATAGAGGATCCTGCTGTGATTTATGTCTGAGAGTGTTTTGCCTATGTTCTCCTCTAGGAGTTTTATAGTTTCTGATCTTACATTTAGATCTTTAATCCATTTTGAGTTTATTTTTGTGTGCGGTGTTAGAAAGTGATCTAGTTTCTGGAAACTAGTTTTAAATAGCATCCCCTTTATGTTAGCTAAGATGATAGGATGCTCACTGAATAGCCCTCCAAGAGAATCTCAAATCCCCCCAAGGAAACCTGGTTTTCCTCATTCCCAATAGGTCTAAAAATCACTAGTTTTAATAGCAACTCTGCAGCCCCTTAAAACTGTGGTCTACATCTTAAATATTTAAGTTTAAGGGATTGGTTATTACTTACAGCATTTTCATATTATAAAAATAATAAAATCTTATTTCTATAATATCTAAAGACTATAAAATTTAGACAGGTAAGTTAAAAACTTGTATATGTAACTTGCTTCTAATTTTATTTTTTTAAAAGGAATTCATATTTGGAAAGCAAAGAAGCCCAACCGTAAAAAGAGCTTCTCTCTCAATGGCTGGAATACCAGTAAGTTAACTTATTCTTTGTGCTTTCCTTAACAGTCCACATTATTTATATTGAATATATATTACTTATACAAACAAATGCTCACATTTAAAGTGACAAAGTTTGGAGTTTAAGAAAACATTTAACCTAACCTTGACCTATTTTTATTAACCTTAAAAAATTCAACCTAGGAAACCTAGGAAAATGATCTTTCTTCATAATTCATACTTATGTTTTATTATGTAATTAATTATAGAATCACTTTATTTGAATTAATAAGCATAATTTAGCCATTCAACTACTAACCAAAGAAGGAATTTTTTATCTTACTGAATGAGTTGTTACAAAGAGGGGCAAGATTAAGGAGAGGAAAAGAAAATACACTGTTTTGTATTACCACAATCTGATAATTACAAATATACAGAGATGGTCTTACTAATAGGGTAATGCTGATTAAATATAGTATTTCCAGAGGGTTTAAATATCTCCTTCCACCAAGCTCTGTGGAGAAATCAGTATCCTCAGAAATGAAGTGATACTGATCATATGATCAGAGAAAGAGGCCAGAGGTTTTTAGACCTACCTGGTTTCACGTCCTGATTTTAGAGATGAGGCAATTAAGGCAGAGCAAGCGATTATTCAATCATGGACTCTGACTACCATTGGTATACTTTCCACCCTTTACCCCATCTCTTAATACCTTTATCCGTATGTAAGATCACATATATTCTTATCTGTGATCATTTCCATATCCATGACACAATACAGAGCACTGTATTTCTAAGCAAAACTTCAGCTTATTATAAACTCTTAAAGTATGAATGTTTAAAAACTGAGCACTATGGTTAGTTACCAACATAAGGCAAAACATAATTCTTATTGTTTGAGTGGCAACTTTAAGTCAAGTTAGTTTGTGACTAGAATCTTTTAAAGGGCTCTGTGTGATTCCAACATAGAGTCACTGCTTTAAGTGAAGGAGGATATGGATAGAAAATGGCAAGCTACATCAACTACTCTCTATTTCAAACACAAGATAAAGAGTTTTACTTGAGTCATTTCACTTACTTATGAAGACTTTCAGGAAATGATAAACAAGGACCATAAAGGCAGAGGGTAGAGAGGATGGGGTCAGTAATGTCTGAGTTGGGTTGTTAGCTATGTTGATATTTTGGGCCATGGGTAAAACTGAGGTCGCTCAGTCGTGCCCGACGCTTCTCAACACCATGGACTGTAGCCCGCCACACTCCTCTGTCCATGGAATTTTCCAGGCAAGAATACTGGAGAGGGTTGCCATTTCCTTCTCCAGGGAATCTTCCCCACCCAGGGATCAAACCCAGGTCTCCCACATTGCAGGGCCCTTAGGGCCTTATAGGGCCCTAAGCTTTAACTCTCTCAGTATTGACTCTCTCCTCAGCTCACATGGGCCATGTGTTCAATTCAGTTCGGTTCAGTTCAGTCGCTCACTCGTGTCTGACTCTTTGTGACCCCATGAGTCACAGCATGCCAGGCCTCCCTGTCCATCACCAACTCCCGGAGTTCACTCAGACTCATGTCCATCGAGTCAGTGATGCCATCCAGCCATCTCACCCTCTGTCGCCCCCTTTTCCTCCTGCCCCCAATCTCTCCCAGCATCAGAGTCTTCCAATGAGTCAACTCTTTGCATGAGGTGGCCAAAGTCCTGGAGTTTCAGCTTTAGCATCATTCCCTCCAAAGAAATCCCAGGGCTGATCTTCAGAATGGACTGGTTGGATCTCCTTGCAGTCCAAGGGACTCTCAAGAGTCTTTTCCAACACCACAGTCCAAAAGCACCAATTCTTCAGTGCTCAGCTTTCTTCACAGTCCAACTCTCACATCCATAACATGACCACTGGAAAAACCATAGCCTTGACTAGACGGGCCATGTATAGACAATGAAATAAAGTGATTTTAGAGCTACATACTGATGAAGGAAAAGAATGGCCTTTTGAAGTATCTAAACCTATTTTGTTACCACAAAATCTCAATAAGTTATAGTAAGAGAGGTTAGCCTGAATCAATGGAAGGAAGCAGTAACCACTCAGGCTAGCCATTGGTACCTACCCATGGCATGAGAACATTCGCTTGACAAGTACAGGATCACCTGTTGCATGTCTGCTCCAAGGCACTCATCAATCATAAGCAATGAGAAAGTCAAGAGCAGCAATGGCTTTTTAATAAACAGCGAATATAAAAATAGGAGGGGCTTCAACCACTAGAGAGATAGCTATAAATGGCAGTTGGCACTATATGCTGAATATCGTTCTCTGGTGGCAGGAGGCCACTGGTGCGATTCTTCTGGAAAGAAATCAAGATCCCAACAGGAGTGGAAAATCACTGGTATCAAGCGCATTTGGAAGTTGATTTTTATTTGTGTTTATTCTTGAGCTCTGCTTTTTCCTGCTGCTGGCCCATTTCTTGCTGAGTGTCCTCTAGCTCACCAAAATTTTGTGTATTACAATTAGTATGTTTGTTGCAAAGTGCAGAAGCAAGGGAATCTGACAGTTAAGTAATTAGTGAAATTATTGCTTATATCCCTCACTCCATGATCACACTTGTACCCTTTTAATTATATCCCCAAAGCCACTTAGAAACCTTTTTTTCCAAAGTCCTTAGCTCCTTATATGTAAGTCTTATACCTTCCAAGTTCTTAATAAATCATAAGATATTTTGATATGTATAGAACTGGATTTCAAAAAAGTAACTTTTACAATTATGCAAACTGAAGCTGGCTCATCCCCGAAAGTTTTCTAGGTTCAAAGTAAGTTCCTGCTAACACATTAATGATTACAGTAATTTAAGAAATGATGTGATATTATTGTCCACTCAGTATCTACTTCCTGAACTATTCTGTTTCATAAAGTGAATAAGAATGAATGTAAATATGCTTTTACAACATTCTCTCCAAATCTTGCCATGATCACAATGGATATAGAAACAGTTGGGACTAACATATGTTACTCTCTGAAATTAAAATCCCTGCATGCCTTTAACAGGATGAGTCATAGTTCTTTCACCAAAGTCAGAAAATGTATCCTGGTTACTTTTCTTCCATTTCATGCGTGCTATTAAGAAAAAAACTAAGCAAATAACTAACCTGCCACTTCAAGATACTCAGAAAACTATGTGTGAGTGTGTGTATATATATATATAAGTATTAATGGTCATTATGCTAGATTAAAGTGAGCAGACAAAAGACAATCAGAAAACATAAGCTATAGTTGAATTCCAACACCTGGAGAGTCTTAGATGCTGCCAAATTAAAATGAAGTCTCTGTACAGGAAAGGAAACCACGAAAAAATATAACCCAAAGAATAGGAGAAGATACTTATAAATGACACAACCAAAAAGGGTTTAAACTCCAAAATATACAAAGAGCTCATACAACTCAATAAGGGTTTAAACTCAAAAATATACAAAATACACAAAGGTTTTAAACTCCAAAATATACAAAGAGCTCACACAACTCAATAACAAAAAAGCAACCCAACTGGAAAATGGGCAGAAGACCTAAATAGACATTTCTCTAAAGAAGACATATAGATAGCTAATTGGTACAGGAAAAGATGCTCAACATCGCTAATTATTAGAGAAACACAACTCCAAATTACAAGCTATCACCTCACACCAGTCAAAATGGCCATCACCAAAAAGTCTACAAACAATAAATGTTGGAGAGACTGTGGAGAAAAGAGAACCGTCCTATGCTGATGGTGGGAATGTAATTTGGTATAGCCATTATGGAAAATAGTATGGAGGTTTCTCAGAAAATTAAAAATAGAGCTACCACACAATCCAGCAATTCCACTCCTGAGTATGTATCCAGGCCAAGCTATAGTTTGAAAAGATATATGCAGCCCTCTTTTCATAGCAGTACTATTCACAATAGCTAGGCCATGAAAGCAACCTAAATGTCCATCAGCAGATGAATGGATAAAGAAAATGTGGTGTATACACACAATGGAAAACTACTCAGCTATTAGAAGAATGAAGTAATGCATTTGCAGCAACATGGATGGACCTAGAGGTTATTAAAATAAGGGACGTTAGAAACAGAAAGACAAATATCATATGATATCATTTATATGTGGAATCTAAAATATGGCACACTTGAACCTCTCTAGAAAACAGAGAGAGACTCATTAACAAAGAGAACAAGGGAGGGTTGGGAAGGGAAAAGGATGGACTGGGAATGTGGGGTTAGTATATGCAAACTATTCTATATACTATGGATAAACAACAAGGTCCTACAGTATAGCACAGGGTGCTGTATGCAATCTCCTGGGATAAACCGTAATGGAAAAGAGTGTGAGAAAGAATACACTCGTGTATATGTGTAACTGAGTCATTTTGCTGTACAGCAGAAGTTAACACAATGTTGTAGATCATTCATGTTAGAAATACAGCCATAACTAAAATGCAGTGCCTTCCTCTACTGTATTCTTCTCTAATATAGCACATACATTGGAAGCCACGTCAATCCCTAGAATGTAAGGGAAGTTCAAGTAGCTTATTTTCCCCAAGATCATTTATCACATAGTTCAAAAAATTCAGAGATATGACATATTTTTACGTTAGATCACTAGTGATGCTCATCCTACAAATATACTTCTAAAATCATGTTGAAATACCACTTTGGGATCAAGCTTTAATAACTTAATATATAAGACTATGGAAATGGAAATTCCCTTAACAGCATGCTGGGAAAAGGTTTTGATTCTTTCCTTATTGAAAAAAGCATCTGCCAAATATTCAACATAATAATAATGAAATTTATAATGTGGAGGGTAGTTCCAGGATACTCACCACCACAGAGAATGACTGCAAAAATTTGCTAATGTTCAAATGATTCCACTGTTAAATTATCCTTCTGTTTTACAATAGCTCCTAAAAGGTCAAGCTTCAGTTTTATAGCTGACTGATGGACTATCACTAATAAAAATTTGTTAACATACAGTTATTTTGAAAAAAAATCATATTTTCTACCAAAAATACTCCTAAATTAATGAAATAGCTGAAAGATTACTTTCATTTTAAAATATTAACTTTTCCTTTAAAGAGAAATTGAAAACATTGCCCATTTTCCTGTCCCTGGAGTTGACTGACTCAACACCCTAGAACAATGAATATATTTTCAATGCACTTTTCTGACACAATTATTTTTTCATAAAAATGCATAAAACAAGCATTCAGCTTTAGTATTATATCCCACTGGAGTTTTACAAGATCTCTTTAGGTCATGAAAATAAACAATATTCAAAATAACTTTGAAGACAAATTCCCTCTATTAAAATGCCCCTGCCTCTGAGTATCTTCAAATAAAGTTGGCCCTTGAACAAAGAGCAGGCTGGGGACATAAACCCTCCTTGCAGTTGAAAATTGAGTATAACTTATAGCGTGCCCTCTACTCACAAATTCAATCAACCACAGACTGTGTAGTACTGTAGTATTTACTACTGAAAAATATCTGCGTATAAGTGGACCCATGCAGTTCAAATCCATGTTGTTCAAGGATGAACTGTATTGTTGATAGGAGGGTAGAGGTCAGTTAAAATGTCCTCGTCCTAAGGAAGCAAGGAGAAGATATGTGTGTGCTTTTTGAGTTCAGTGGTAAAACCTGGGTTTCAGAACCCCAACTCTCCTTTAGATTGTTCAGCTCCTCCTTGTGCTTCAGTGGCTGGAAAGAAGGAAGTGGTGCATAAACCTGGTCATCAACAGTGAGTCATCTCTGAGTTTAAATCTCCTTCTTAGCAATGGGGCCAATGTGAGCACACTTATTTCAGAGACAGGAAGGGCAGCTCTGCCAATTCAAAGTGCTGATAGTTTAGAAAATTTAGGTGGAATTGTAGAGACAATGAGTTGAATACGAGAAGGTCACAACAACTTCCAGTTAAAAGCAGCTGCCTTATTTCTTAAAAAATTTTCTTGGGGAGAAGTGAAGGTCTGCGGAGGGCAATGGTGGAGAATTCAGCCTTAGGGCTGAAAAGGCTATCATCTCTTCTAACTGTTGGGCACAAAATAGAAACTATAGTAAGAATTTAAGGATACATTCTTTTCAATGGGCCTTTATTTGATGAGATTCAATGAACACACCTTTCCAGAATGGGAAAGACAATGAAGGAAAGAAACGGTATGGACCTAACAGAAGCAGAAGAGTTTAAGAAGAGGTGACAAGAATATACAGAAGAACTATACCTAAAAGGTCTAATGACCCAGATAACCACAATGGTGTGGTCACTTACCTAGGGCCAGACATCCAGGAGTGTGAAGTCAAGTGGACCTTAGGAAACACTGCTGCTAATTAAGCTAGTGGAGGTGATGGAATTCCAGTTGAGCTATTTCAAATCCTAAAAGATGATGCTGTTATGTGCTGCACTCAGTATCCCAGTAAATTTGGAAAACTCAGCAGTGGCCACAGGACTGGAAAAGGACAATTTCATTCACTCCCCCAAAAGGGCAATGCCAAAGAATGTTCAAACTACCTCACAATTGCACTCATTTGACATGCTAGCAAGATAATGATCAAAATCCTTCAAACTAGGTTTCAGTACTATGTGAACCAATAACAGAAAAGTTAGAGGAACCAGAGAGCAAACTGCTAACATCCATTGGATCATAGGAAAAGCAAGATAATTACAGAAAAACATCTACTTCTGCTTCACTGACTATGCTAAAGCCTTTGTCTTGTGGATCACAACAAACTGTGGAAATTCTGAAAGAGATGGGAATACCAAACCACCTTACCTGCCCCCTGAGAAACCTGTATACAGGAATCAACAGAACCAGATGTGGAACAATGGACTGGTTCCAAATTGTGAAAGGAATATATCAAGGCCATATACTATCACTTTGCTTTTTTAACTTATATGCAGAATATATCATGTGAAATGCCAGGCTGGATGAAGCAGAAGCTGGAATCAAGATTTCTGGGACAAATATCAATAACCTCAGATATGCAGATGATACCACCCTTATGGCAGAAAGTGAAGAGGAGTTAAAGAGCCTCTTGATGAAGGTGAAAGAGGAGAGTAAAAATGCTGTCTTAAAACTCAACATTCAGAAAATAAAGTTCATGGCATCCAGTCCTATCACTTCATGGCAAAAAGATGGGGAAAAAAATGGAAACAGTGACAGAATTTATTTTCTTGGACTCCAAAATCACTGTGGACGGTGACTGCAGCCATGAATTAAAAGATATTTTCTCCTTGGAAGAAAAGCTATGACAAACCTAGACAGCATATTAAAAAGCAGAGACATCACTTTGCCAACGAAAGTCCATATAGTCAAAGCTATGGTTTTCTAGTAGTCATGTACGGATGTGAGAGTTGGACCATAAAAAAGTTGAGCACCGAGGAACTGATGCTTTTGAACTGTGATGTTGGAGAAGACTCTTGAGAGTGCCTTGGACAGCAAGGAGATCAAACCAGTCCATCCTAAAGGAAATCAACCCTGAATTCATTGGAAGAATTGTTGCTGAAGCTGAAGCTCCAATACTTTGGCCACCTGATGTGAAAAGCTGACTCACTGGAGAAGACCCTGATCCTGGGAAAGACTGAAGGCAGGAGAAGGGGGCGACAGAAGATGAAATGGTTGGATGGCATCACCGACTCAATGGACATGAGTTTGAGCAAATTCCCAGAGATGGTGAAAGACAGGGAAGTCCGATGTGCTGCACTCCATGGGGTAACAAAGAGTTGGATATGATTTATAGACTGAACAACAAGAGCAGAAAGAGCCAAAGGACAAAAAGTAAAGTAAAAACCTCTTCAGAATTATCACTTGGAATTAAACACCTCATGCCAACTTGTATAAGACAGATAAAAGATTTTCTTTTTCCTCATTCACACATGCAACACCAAGGAATGGCTTTAGTCTAGTTTTTCAAGACTCCTACTTCTACTGGCAGGGGAAAAGGAATGCTTAAACGCAGACAGGAAGTAGCAGGAATAGAATTATACTTTAGGTTTAGCTTTCTTTAATATCAGTTGTTCTCTTCATATAAGCTCTGGCTAAGTTATGGTCCTTTTTCAAATATCTTCTACTGAATTAACAGCATAGTGTTCCTACCCTTCAGGATGAAAACTATTGAACTCTGACAACTAGGATGCTATGTGACCTTGTTAAGAGTTTTTGATATCTGGTAAATTTGATGATGACAGAATTATGAAGTATTCTTAACCTAATGTGGTATAAAAAATGATTAAATATTTTGCTCCCTGAATAAAATTTTAAAAATTAACTAGTGTGATTTTTAAATGATTATGAACTATAAAACTTTTATGCATTGCTTTTTAATTTTATTTTATTTTTTATTTTTTTATTTTTTTAATTTTAAAATCTTTACTTCTTACATGTGTTCCCAAACATGAACCCCCCTCCCACCTCCCTCCCCATAACATCTCTCTGGGTCATCCCCATGCACCACCCCAAGCATGCTGTATCCTGAGTCAGACATAGACTGGCGATTCAATTCTTACATGATAGTATACATGTTAGAATGCCATTCTCCCAAATCATCCCACCCTCTCCCTCTCCCTCTGAGTCCAAAAGTCCGTTATATGGAGGTTGAACAACACACTTCTGAATAACCAACGAATCACAGAAGAAATCAAAAAAGAAATCAAAATATGCATAGAAACTAATGAAAATGAAAACACAACAACCCAAAACCTGTGGGACACTATAAAAGCAGTGCTAAGAGGAAAGTTCATAGCAATACAGGCATACCTCAAGAAACAAGAAAAAAGTCAAATAAATAACCTAACTCTACAACTAAAGCAACTAGAAAAGGAAGAGTTGGAGAACCCCAGAGTTAGTAGAAGGAAAGAAATCTTAAAAATTAGGGCAGAAATAAATGCAAAAGAAACAAAAGAGACCATAGCAAAAATCAACAAAGCCAAAAGCTGGTTCTTTGAAAGGATAAATAAAATTGACAAACCACTAGCCAGACTCATCAAGAAGCAAAGAGAGAAAAATCAAATCAATAAAATTAGAAATGAAAATGGAGAGATCACAACAGACAACACAGAAATACAAAGGATCATAAGAGACTACTATCAGCAGTTGTATGCCAATAAAATGGACAACGTGGAAGAAATGGATAGATTCTTAGAAGAGTACAATTTTCCAAAACTGAACCAGGAAGAAATAGAAAATCTTAACAGACCCATCACAAGCATGGGAATTGAAACCGTAATCAGAAATCTTCCAGCAAACAAAAGCCCAGGTCCAGACGGCTTCACAGCTGAATTCTACCAAAAATTTCGAGAAGAGCTAACACCTATCCTACTCAAACTCTTCCAGAAATTGCAGAGGAAGGTAAACTTCCAAACTCATTCTATGAGGCCACCATCACCCTAATACCAAAACCTGACAAAGATGTCACAAAAAAAGAAAACTACAGGCCAATATCACTGATGAACATAGATGCAAAAATCCTCAACAAAATTCTAGCAATCAGAATCCAACAACACATTAAAAAGATCATGCACTGCTTTTTTAAAATACAGAATTACCAATAGGATGGAAGAAGCTTGAATCACTCAAATCTGAAGTGACCTCACTTTTGTTGAGGAAACCATAGTGGACTCTGTTGAAATCTAATGTTCACTATCAATAGAGGACCTATTATTAGATAATAACCACTACCTGAAGGAATGTGAAGATACTGCCCCATATTTTAAAATAATTTATGCAAAAAAGCAGTCATCCACTCTAAATAGTTAAAGGGCCAACAAAGTTGTCATAATTTTATGGAATTAGAGAAGCAAAAATTAAAGATGAATGACTTTCATTTTAATGTAAGACAAGAGATATTCTTACCAATGAGGCTGTATTCTACTCTTGAAACAATCATATATACTCACAGGTAAGGAAAAATGACAGCGTTCAGCTTGTGTTACATCTTATGTACAGATATAAAATGGGAGACAGGGTAACTTTTTAAATGCTAAGCAAATCAACTGCTTTATAATAAAGTTGGAGAGACTGAGAAACTAGTTGGTATTAACAAAAAGAGAAATTCTATGATCTAATAATGTTATTTGCCTACCTCTAGGCAAAAGAATAAAGCCATTTAAACTTCATCCACAACAATAAATCCTCAAGTCTTTAGTGCCTCCTCAAAAAGGGGAAGGTTAGGGGATTGGAATCAAGATGGGAAGTAGTAGGATATGCAACACGTATTTTACCACAGATACATCAAGAATATATGTACAAATAGAACAGTTTTCACAGAATACCTACCGGACACTAGCAGACCTCAAACATCTGAAAGGACAAGAAAGACCTCTACAATAATCAAATAGAAAAAAGAAAAAGGAAGTGGAACAGCTTCTGTGCCTCTGGAAGGCAGTTTTGATGGTAAGTAGAAGTTCCCACATCCTGGGAAGTCTCCTCACTTCACTGCTGCTGCTGCTGCTGCTGCTGCTAAGTCGCTTCAGTCATGTCTGACTCTGTGCAACCCCATGGACAGCAGCCCACCAGGCTCCCCCGTCCCTGGGATTCTCCAGGCAAGAATATTGGAGTGGGTTGCCATTTCCTTCTCCAATGCATGCATGCATGCTAAGTCACTTCAGTCATGTCTGACTCTGTACGACCCCACGGACAGCAGCCCACCAGGCTCCTCTGTCATGGGATTCTCCAGGCGAGAATACTGGAGTGGGTTGCCATTTCCTTCTCCATCACTTCACCGGCAGGGAGATTAGCTGGGACAGAAAAGAAACTTCAGTGGTTCCGAGGAGAGCACAACAACTGGTTAGTGGCAGGACATAGGGAGACCTATACACACAGTCTGTGCGACTGCCCTGTGCACCCCAACTTGAGACACACATATGCTGGTACAGCTAGGGTCTGGGTGCTGGAACACGCAGTTTAGAAGACAGATCTATGGAGAGGGCTGCTGTTGGTGGCATGGAGACAGCCTGAGTGGGCTGGACTCTGGGAAGCAGTAACTAGGAGTGTTCAGGGAAGAACCCTGGGCTGCCATAAAAATGCACTGCTGCTGTCAAATGGCACACAGAGGCAGGAGTGGGGCTTCCATTGTGGCCTCTTCCCCCACCTCTGGCTTTGCCTCCATGGACTCTGTGACAGGCTCCCACACAGGCAGGCCTGCACAGCCTGGCCCTTGCCCCAGTTCCCTCCCATTAGGGCAAGCTCTGGTACTCCAGCCACCACCTTGGTGGTTCTGGGAGCAGATGCCAGTGGTTGTCCATGCACAGAAGTGAGACTGAAATCACAGCTGAGATCCAGGGGCTGTGCAACTTAGGAAGCAGAGCTGAAATCTTTCCTTGTGGCTGCACAAAGTGCAGATTTACAACTTCACTGCCAGCTTTGTAAATTCAGCATCCGTGGAACATTTTTATGAACAACTTGTGCTCCCGTGGCTGGGTTGCATCTGCACACAGCAGTTGTAGGTTTTGTGGGTGTGTACAACAGGGGCTGGGTCAGGCCAGGGTGTACGCTGCCTCAGTAGCACCCACAGCGGGTACAGGGGCTTGACTACTACAGTCCTGGGATCTTACTCCAGTGGATCTGTGCTGGTGGCCTTGTGAAAAACGAAGTGTGAAAGGCACCGGGGCTGATTGCCAGCATCCCATGGTTATGTTGGGGCTGAAAGCAGCGCCAACTACAATGTACTTTATGAGCCCACAATGGGTAAAAAGCGACACAACAGAGTATACTCATAGGTGAACAGGCCCAGTAGAAGAATACTCAGTGGCTGCTCTCCCAGTGGGAGCATGCCAATCCCGCCAACCTGACAGTACATAACAGAAACACAGCTCAGAAATGGAGCTGGGGGCTTCCACTCCAATAATTAAGGAGCAGACCCTGCCCTGGATAGGGCAGTGATAACCAAAGAGCAAAGAGGAGGCCCCAGTCAGTACCCAGCACTGGATCCAATCACCACAGCATCAGTCACACCTCCTATCAAGGGGATGACGGCCAGCATACACTGAGGAAAAAGATGACAGGTATCCATACTACAAATGGCCCTCACACCAAAAATATTAAACCCATGCAAGCTACACAGGAGCATTCCCACATAAAAAATAGCCCTCAAGGACCACAATAGATAATTGTTTCTCCTAAACTCACGTGCCTGCATGCTCAGTTGTATCCAACTCTTTGTGACCGACCCCATGGACTACAGCCCACCAGGCTCCTCTGTCCATACCATTTTCCAGGCAAGAATACTGGAGTGGGTTGCCAGAAAAGAAATGTAAGTAAAATTAAGAAACTGAAAAGCCACTTCCAATTAAAAAACTGAGAGAATTCTCCTGAAGGAACAAACAATGAAAGAGATCTATTCGGTCTAATAGTCATTGAATTCAATAAGGAGACAATGAGAATATTGAAGGAATTAAGAAAAGCTTTCAACAGAAAATTCAGATTACTATAAAAAGGAAATAGAAATTATAAGGAAGAGCCAAGAGAAATTAGAGAATTCATGTGAAGAAATAAGAGCTGAACTAAAGACTATGAAAAGCAGAATTAATAATGCAGAAGTATGAATACATGATATAGATGATAGAATAATTGAAATCACCCAATCAGGAGAGCAGACAGAAACACAAATTTAAAAAAAATATGAAAGAAACATAAGCAACCTATGGGATAATATAAAGAATGCCAATCTATGCCTAATAGGGATCTCAGAAAGAAAAGAAAGAGAAGAAAGTATTGCAAATGTATTTAAAGAAATTATGATATCCAGATATCCAGATATAGGAAGCACAGACAGACCTACACCAAGACATATTATAATAAAAATGGCAAGATTTGAGGACAAATAGGACACACATCAATGAGCAGATATTTGTGAAAAAATCAATAAGGCAACAGAGACCCTAATTGATACAGCAGAGCACCTAGGCTTGTTAAGGGCACTGCAGCTAAAAGAAGGAGAATATGCATTCTTTTCAAGTGCACTTGGGACATGCTCTAGGACTGACCACATTCTTGGGCACAAAACAAGCCTAAACAGAAATTATTTCAATCATCTTTTCTGACCGCAATGGCATGAAACTAGATATCAGCACAGAAAAAGAAATGAGAAAAAAACCAGAAACAATTACTTAGTGACTAAACAACATGCTAGCAAAACAAAAACAAACAAAAAAATGGATCAATGATGAAATCAAAGAAGAAATTAAAAAATATCTTGAGGCAAATAACAACAAAAATACAGCCATTCAAATCCTATGGCATGCAGCAAAAGCTATTCTTGGAGGAAAATTCACACAGGCCTTCTTTAAGAAACAAGATAAATATAAAAAAACAACCTAATCCACCACCTAAAAGAATTAGAAAAAGAACAAACAAAACCTACATTCAGCAGAAGGAAGGAGATAACAAAGATCAGAGAGGAGATAAATAAAATAGAGATTAAAAAAAATACACACAAAAATCAATAAAACCAAGAATTCATTCTTTGAAAGGGTAAACAGAATTTCCAAACCTCTGGCCAGGCTTATAGGGAAGACAGATGACCCAAATGAAATAACCAATGAAAGAGGAGAAATAATAAGATACTGCAGAGAGAACCAAAAAAAGAGAGAATATTATGAAAAATTATAAATTGACAATCTTAAAGATTTGACAATCTCAAAGAAATGAACAACCTTTGAGAAACATATAGCCCACTGAAACTGAATCAAGAAGAAATAGATAACTTGAACGGACCAGTCACTAGAAATGAAATCAAATCAATAATAATTAAAAAATCCCTAAGTGCAAAAACCCATGATCAGAAGACTTCAATGGAGAATTCTACCAAACATATAAAGAACTTATGCCAATACTTCTCAAACTCTTCAAAAAGACTGAAGTGGAAGAAACACTCCTGAAGACATTCTATGACACCACTGTCACCAAAGACAATACTACAAAAGAAAATTACAAGCTAATATCTTCGGTGAATATAGACAGAAACATTCTCAACAAAATATTAGCAAACTGAATCTGAAAGCACATAAAAAAGGCCATAAACTACGGCCAAGTTTGATTCATCCCAGGTTCACAAGGATGGTTCAACACATGCAAATTAATCAGTGTGATACTCCACACCAACAAAAGGACAAAACCCATATGATCATCTCAATAGATGCAGGAAAAGCATCTGATAAAATTCAACATTCATTTATGATAAAAAAAAATCCTGATGAAAATGTGTATGGAGTGAACATATCTCATCATAGTAAAAGCTGTTCATGACAAACCCATAGCCAATATAATACTCAAAGCTGAAAGCCTTCTTACTAAAATCTAGAACAAGACAAGGATGCCCACTCTTACCACTTCTCTTTAAAAAATATTGGAAGTCTTTAAGCACAGCAATCAGACAAAAAAAAAAAAAAAGAAATAAATAAAATGTGCTTAAATTCATAGAGAAGAGGTAAACTTGTCATTATATGCAGATGACATGGTAAAATATATATAAAGAAAACCCTGAAGACTCCACTCAAAAATTACTAGAACCGATATACTAATTCAGCAACACAGCAGGATAAAAGATTGACATAGGGAAAATGGTTGCATTTCTTTACACTAACAATGGAATACCAAAAAGGGAATGTAAGCAATCTCTTTTAAAATTATACCATAAAAAACCCACAAAAACTTAGGAATAAATCTCACCAAAGAGGTGAAAGACTTACATGCTGAAAATTCAAAACATTAATACAGAAAATGAAACATGATTCAAAGAAATGGAAAGATATCCCATGCTCTTGGATGGGAAGAATTCATATTTTTTAAATGGTCATACTACTGATTCAGTGTGATCCCTATTAAATTACCTATGGTATTTTTCCACAGAAATAGAACAAATAATACTAAAATTTATATGGAACCACAAATTGTCAAAGCAATCCTTAGGAAAAAGAACAAAGCTGGAGGCGTAACCTTCCCAGACTCCAGACAATACTACAAGGCTACAGTAGTCAAAATAGCATCTTATTGGCACAGAAACAGACATTCGGATAATGGAACAGAATACAGAGCCCACAAATAAACCCACACACCTACGGACAATTAATCTTCAACAAGGAGGCACGAACATACAACGAGGAAAAGACATTCTCTTCAGCAAGTGGTGCTGGCCAAGTTAGACAGTCGCATGTAAATCAGTGACGTTAGAACACACTCACACTCTACACAAAAATCAACTCAAAATAGCTTAAAAACCTAAATATAAGACAAGACACCATAAAATTCCTAGAAGAGAATATAGGCAAAACATTTTCTGACATAAATTGTACCAATGTTTTCTTAAGCCAGTGCTCCAAGGCAATGGAAATAAAAGCAAAAACAAACCAAAGGGAGCTAATCAAACTTACAAGCTTTTGAACAGCAAAGGAAATGAAGTTAAGTAAAAGTCGCTCAGTTGTATCTGACTCTTGGTGACTCCATGGACTAGTCCATGGAATTCTCCAGGCCAGAATACTGGAGTGGGTAGCCTTTTCCTTCTCCAGGGAATCTTCCCAAACCAGGGATTGAACCCAGGTCTTCCACATTGCAGGCGGATTCTTTACCGGCTGAGCCACAAGGGAACCCTATAGCAAAGGAAACTATAAACAAAACAGCCTACAGAGTCAGGGAAAATATTTGCAAATGACACAACTGACAAGGTCTTCATCTCCAAAACATACAAACAGCTAATAAAACTTAATGAAAAAAAAAAAACAAAAAAACAACCCAATCCAAAAATGGACACAAGAGCTAAACAGACATTTCTCCAAAGAAGACGTACAGATGGCCATTAGGCACATGAAAAGATGCTCAACATCGCTAATTATTAGAGAAATGCAAACTAAAACTACAATGAGGTACCACTTCACACCAGTCAGAATGGCCACCATTAAGAAGTCTACAAATAGCAAATGCTGGAGAGGGTGTAAGGAAAAGGAACTCTCATACACTATTGCTGGGAGTGTGAGTTGGTTCAGCCACGATGGAGCAGAATTGCCATATGATCTCAGCAGTCCCACTCCTGGGCATATATATTTTCAAAACTATACTTTGAAAAGATACATGTGTCCTTATGTATATAACAACATTATCTACAATAGCTAAGACATGGCAACAACCTAAATGTCCATCAACAGATGAAAGATAAAGAAGATGTGCTATATATAGACAATGGAGGACTACTCAGCCAGAAAAAGAATGAAACAATGCCATTTGCAGCAACAAGGATGGGCCTAGAGATTACCATACTAAGTGAAGTAAGTCAGACAGAGAAAGACAAGTACCATATAATATCACTTATATGTGAAATCTGAAATACTACCCAAATCAACATATCTACAAAACAAAAACAGACTCACAGACATACAGAATACACTTGTGGTTGCCAAAGAGGCTGGGATAGGGGAGGAAGGATTAGGAGTTTGGGATTAGCAGAGGCAAACTATTATACATAGGATGGATAAGCAATAAGGTCCTACTGTATAGCACAGGGAACTATACGATATTCAATATCCTGTGACAAATTATAACAAGACAATATAATATATGTGCGTGTATAACTGAGTCACTTTCTTGTACAGAAGAAATTAACACAACATTGTAAAACAACTACACTTCAGTAGAATTCTTTTAAAAAGAGGAAGGATAGAATAATAAGGGAAAAGATAAATAATGACAACCTCAGTGGTTTTCTCTTGAAGGGTAATGAGGACTTTGTCTATTAGGCAGCTGCATGATCTTGTGTTTTTAAAATAAGACCCACGGAAAGGGAAGAGATCTTTGTTTCGTCAGCTCTAATATTAGTTAGGTCTTGACTCATTTGATCTATCACAGCGGAATTCTTGTTCAGGCATTTTAACATATAAAACCCCTTGTTTTAGTATTTTGATAATCATCTTTACATACCATTGTAAACACAACTTAAAATTTATTTTAAAACCTTTCCATGATTGTCTTGGATTTACAACTTACATTTCAGCCAACGAGAAGTTATTTTTTGATAAGACCATTTGTTTCTTTCTTAGAAATATTATGGAAACTCTCTTCCCTCATGGTTTAACAATACATTTCTGCCAAGAACCATGGCAGAAATGAGCTTTCTCTTAATGTCCTTGGCTCTCCAAAGTAATTCGTGATATAAATTGTTATTTTAAATTTTTAAATTACAGTTTCATTTAGAGTTTTTAACCAGTGAAATGTGAATATCTAAGATGATCCTATGAAATAATTCATTACTTTCATTAGCTTTATGAAGAAAACATGCACTGTTGATTTCTTTATGTCTACATTTTTGAAATGGGAAAGCTTTGCAGGCGTTAGCATTCAGATCAACTGTATATTATGTGCTTCAAAGTGAAACCATCACATAAGGGTATAAATTCTATCAAAATTTCATAAATGCAAGAACAAGAAAATTGAAATATAAAAGAATACAAGGAATCACAGTGCTTCAGAGATGATGTACAAGACGGTTCAGGGCTGACCCTGCGCTCTCCCAGAGCTGCTGGGACTTGTGCTTCTTTTTCACAGTTTATTAAAGGCCAGAGAAACACCGAGCAGTGACTCATGAGAAACGTGACAATGTACATTTTATCTAAACATGCACTGCCAAAGTGCAGGGGTAAACTGGCTGGAAGAAGAAAGAAAGAAAAATATATCAATAAAAGAGCCTCAAGTTAAAAGCAAGTCGTATCTGACCTAGGCAACTCCAATGCAACAAACTGGTATTTAAATTTCATGTGATCAAAGGCAAAAAAAAAAGAAAAAGAAAAAAGAAAAAAAGAAAAGATGTCTGACAAAACTAAACACAGTTCATCTAAAGGAAACTAACCTTTTATACAAACTCTGAGAAAACCGCTTTTAGGAAACTAAATTTGTCAGCCACTCTCTGTACAGTTTCTAGGTAACCTCAATACTTAGGCTCCTGATCCTCAGGAAATTTACATGAGCTATAACCAACTTCCCAGAAGCACCCCCAGACCACTGCTTTGTGGCCTGAGTCTGTGTGAATTTGCTTGGCCAGTGGATAAAGACTATGCAACTGTATACAGTTTTGCAAATAGACTAGTCAAAGAGCACTCAATTTTTCTATATGAAGTAAACAACTTCTCATCAAGTTAATTAAGAAATGTCTGTTCTTAAGAGGGAAATGGAATGGAGCTCCTCAGATTAAGGTCAGAAGACAGCAGGGAAGACAGTGTGCACTTCCCTGCACGCAGTACCTTTGTGTCCGTATTGATCAAGTGGCTTAGAACATATACCCTAAAAACAAGGTAAGATTACAAGTGAAACTTAAGCAAGGAAGTAGTTTGAGGCATGAAATAAAAGATTTGTGCTGTCAGATGAGACTTTGCAGGAGCTGTTCTTGAGATCTTAGGGACAGAGAAAAAAATCAAGGAACCATAAAAGTATTACAAGAGCCAGGCAAGGTTAACCTCAAACTTGGCTCTGATCCATGGTAAATGAAGCGGTTTGTACAAACCCTGAGTCATACCTGATTCAAGAATAAAAGAGTGGATGTGTTGCCAAAAACCAATGCCAAAGAAGTTGTTTCTAAGAAGCATAAGGGGAAAAACTCTGCAATCACCAGTTCTGTGTGTATAAATAGCATCATTCATGTCCCTTGTGGGCTTGTTATGGGCCCTCCAAAAATACACCCATGCAAATTTTATTTCCCAAAGCAATATACTATATAATAAAATGCCATCTTTTGAGGAAAAAGAAAGGGATCCAAGAGTAATCATAAAGGACCATATAAATTGTAATAAAAATTACTAACATTCATAAAACTGTATTTTCTTTTATAAGCAAAGAATGCTAAATTATATTTTCCACAAATGGTCATCTTGTTACAACTGATAACCTTAAAATGAGCCCCCAGATTTTATTTTCACAGCTAGTTATTCAGTACTACCAAGTGGGAGAAGAGTGTTCCTACTCGGTATATGTCATGGACACTCAGTCCTTTGAACAATCTTCCTAAGCAGCTGCTACAGGGTACACACTGCCCTGGCCATGCTTCAAAGGTCCTCACTTTGAGAGCCTGCTTCTCTCGTGCCAACCTGAGGGTGGACACAGTGGATGCCTTGGGCAGAGATGCCTGGCTTGAGGCATTCTGGGAATTTCCTGCCTACGGGGCTCCCAGTGCTAGCTCATATTCTTCCACAGGCAGAAACCAAACCAGCACCAGGATGATGCTCTTTGCTGTAACCCAGCTGAGAAAGCAGATGAGGAATGAGGAGAACCCAAGTCACTAAAACTGGAGCCTCTGGGGCAGACATTTCAAAGTTCACACCACATGGCAGTAAATTTTAGACAACTTGATACCTTTCCATTTTCTTACATCTAAAGTAAATGGTACACACCGGTCCTGGCCACATCATGGTGAGTAAGGGACAAGGAACATGTCTGAGCCTGCTCGGTGTCCCAGCAGAGTGGCATGCCGTGACAGGCAGCAAACCTCACTCAAGAGCTCCACAAGATCCGGCCTCCCGCTCCCAGCCCTGTGTCTCTTCCCCAATTCACTCTGGACACCCCTGACCCAGCGGCCTGTGCCTACATACCAAGTCCCACCCTGGCCTCACTTTCTTCATACAAAGCCTTTCCTCTCCCTGGAATGCCCTTCTTCCCCCACACTTGGCCTGGCTACAACCCTTTCCCATCTCAGTTTCAAAGTCAACTTTCCAGGGATTTCTTTCTCTGAATAGATCCCATTCCTCTCCCTTAGTGCCCAAATCTGATCAGAAGTCTTAGTCCCTCACATACTTGTCACAAACGTAATTAACAATCATTTGTTAATTATTTTTTAAAAAAGGTGGTCACCGATAAGCTCCATGAACAGAGACAGTTTGTCCTTTTTTTTTGCTCTATTTCTAGTTACTAGGTGAGCACTGTAATTGAGATAATAAAAAAGAAATATTCATTGAAATGATAAACACTAATTATTTAATTGAAAATGTGTTATTCTTCAATTGTTTGATACATTTCAAGATAGTTTTCATGGCCCACATTTTATAGATGAGGAAAGTACATTTCAGAGAAGAGGATTTCATTTAAGTTCACCTGGAAAGTTGGAAATGGCAGAATACAGACTTAAAGAAATTCTTGACCTTGAAGCTGAAGCTCTAAGATCAAATTTGCTCATCACAAAGAGCAAAGCCAGCAGCACTCTCTCCTCAATGGAGCTTCATGATGCAAATTAAGATGGAAACTGTTAACCCACGTACCTACTGTCAATTAACCTTTGACAAAGGAGGTAAGAATATGCACTGGGAAAAAGTGTCTTCAGCAAGTGGTGTTGGGAAAGATGGACAGCCCCATGTAAATAAATTAAATTAGAACATATCCTTATACCATGCACAAAAATCAACACAGAATCATTTAAAGACCTAAATAGGAGACACGACACCATAAAACTCCTAGAAGAGAACATAGGCAAAATCTTCTCTGACATAAATCATACCAGTTTTCTTAGGGCAGTCTCTCAAGGCAGTAGAAATAAAAACAAAAACAAATGGGACCTAATCAAACTTAAAAGTTTTTGCAGAACAAGGAAAACCATAAACAGAGTAAAAAGATAACCTACAGCAGGGAAGAAAATATTTGCAAACAATGCCATCAACAAGGGATTAATTTCCCAAAGTATACAAACAGCTTGTACAACTCAACAACAACAACAAAAACAACCCAATTTAAAAATGGGCACAAGAGCTACATAGACATTTCTCCAAAGACATATAGATGGCCACTGGGTACATGAAAAGATGCTCAATATCACTAATTGTTAGAGAGATGCAAATCAAAATCACAGTGAGGTATTTGCCTCACACCATTCAGAAGGGCCATCATTAGAAAGTCTACAAATAACAAGTGCTGGAGAGTGTGTGAAGAAAAGGGAGCCCTCCTACACTATTGGTGGGAGCGTAAATTGGTGCAGCCACTGTGGAAAACAATAGGGAGATTCCTCAAAAAACTAAAACTAAAATTACCATATGATCCAGCAATCCCACTCTTGGGCATAAATCCAGATGAAACTATAATTCGGAAAGAAACATGCATCCCTTTGTTCATATGGGGACTATTCACAATAGCTAAGACATGAACACAACCTAAATGTCCACTGACAGATGAATGGATCAGAAGACGCGGTATATATGCCTGGTGAAATACTACTCAGCCATAAAAAGGAGTGAAATAATGCCATTTGCAGCAACATGGATGAAACTAGAGATGATCATACTCAGTAAGTCAGAAAGAGAAGGACAAATACCATAGCGTATCACCTATATGCAGAATCTAAAAGAAGACACAAACGAACCTATCGATGAAACAGAACCACGGACGTAGAGAACAGGCTTGTGGTGGCCCAGGGGGAAGGGTTTGGGAGAGGGGTGGAGAGGGAGGCTGGGGTTAGAAGATATGAGCTCATACAGAGAGTGGATAAACAACAAGGTCCTACTGTGCAGCACAGGGAACTATATTCAATATCCTATGATAAACCACTGAATCACTTTGCTGTACAGCAGTAATTAACAACACTGTAAAACAACTAGATTTCATTTAAATTAAAAAAGGATGAAAACTGTTGATGTTCTCTTTCAACAGAAAATTTACTTATGTATGCTGCCTTTTTGCTGTTGGGAAATCAAATATTTTACCATGACTTTACACATAGATGGAATGGACTAAGTGCCTTCCTGAGTGTTCATAAAAGAGATGGACAGTGAAAAGACACTTACCATAATCCCAGTGAGCAAACAGACTCCTTTCCCACAGTATGTGTTAGGCACCATGTCACCATAACCGATGGAGAGAAAAGTTATTGATATCAACCACATTGCTCCAAGGAAGTTGCTAGTAACATCCTGTTGATCATGGTACCTGAAAAACAGCAAACAAAGCCAGTCTTTTATAATTAATCTAGAGGAGGGCTGCCAAGGGCAGTTTGACTCAATCCAGTGAATTTACTTAGTGGCTTCTACAAAATGCTCTATTTAGAGGTTTTCACAGCTCACTATTATAAGTAAAATTGGGGTTCTACCTAAGCAATGTGAAAGACATCAGGATTTCTTCAACTTTAAAAATAATTTGAAAGGGAAGCTGCAAAATATGAAAATGGCTTTTGTCACTGGTGTTAGTTGACTAATGCACATTTATCTCTGAGTCCTTGCTTTGCTCACAAAAGTGTCCTCCTTCCTTGATGTTTACTAATGTGCCCAATATGTAGGATGATACGCGGTCACCAAATCTCCTTCCTCGCCTCTGTATCAGGAGGAGCCGTGGCGTCCCCTTTGCTATCTGCTTCCCTAGTGGGCCAATTTTGACCCTTCAAAATCAATTCAGTCGGGAGCTTCTTCTGTCTGTTTTTCTCCCAGCCCCTCCCGGGGGCTCCCTCCCACAGGACTAGACTGTAATTGTCCTGTGCTAGTCGTCTTCCTTGAAGATGGGAAAAATATCTTTGATCGCACAGTCCACACCCAGAACTAGAGCTTAATGTAAGTCATTGCCTCACGAGTTACACACACAGAGTTTGTATTCAAAAGGAGAGGTATGTAGTTTATCCTGGTTATCCTAGAAGGTGTCAAGTTTTTCTAGTGAGGAGGAAGGTTTTTATATCAGAAAGAGATATCCTATAATGTTTTGCTTGAATTACTGGTGTTAAACAGTAACCTGGGCCTCTCGTGGAGTACTACTATCCTTCACGCATACAAGCGTGAGGCCATGCCAGTTGTCACCTGGGAGGAACTTGCCCTGGATGTTTGCTCTGCACAGTCGTGGGCAGGGTTGCAGCCATGGGCATTCCGTACTCTTCACTCTACTTGTGTTAAGGACCACCCTTTCTTCCCAGCTCCCACAGCCCACTGGGAACAGCTTCCCCGTCCTTGTTTCTTGGTCTCTGAAGCAGGCTGATAACCCCCGAGCTGGCATTCACTCAGTGCTGCCTTTCAGCTCAACCATCTGTCTGTGTGGTCAGAGTTGTGGAGACAAGCAGCCTCCCCATGCCCTGAGCCCCAGGATTGATCCCATATACAACCTACATCACGCCATTACATTCTCTGAGATTTCTTTTTTCTGTTCTTTATCTCATGCCAAGACTTCTGCCATAAACCAAAGTGCAGAGAGGTTAGAAAGTATAAGCTTTCCCCTGTAGTCCTGACCCTTTGACAGTGGAGACAGTGGGTCTTATCTCTGTTTGCTTCCAAATAAGAGAGAAGCTAAGAAATGGTATTTCCTATGACATTGGCTAGGAAAGAGAAAGCCCTGGCTGGAGTGAGTAGAAGCCCAGAGCAAGGAGGTGTGATGGCATCGCCATACCTTCTGAAAGAAAAGGGAAGGGCAGGTATGCAGCAGCCAGCCCTGCTGAGCAGCATGCTGCGAGTCTCTTGTGGCAGGAGGGCAGCAGCCTCACCACTCTGCTCCAGGAAGCAGCCGTCGTGACTCAGAGGCAGAGTCCCCTCTTCCTAGGATGGCTGAGTGGAGAGGCTGTCTCTGCCAGAAGGGAGGCCAAGATGTAGTCCTCATATTAGATAGACAGATAGATAGACAGGCAGACAGGTACCTGTGCTCAGTCATGCCTGACACTTTACGACCTTATGGACTGTAGCCCACCAGACTCCTCTGTCCATGGGATTTCTCAGGCAAGAATACTGGAGTGGGTTGCCATTTCCTTTTCTAGCGGATCTTCCCCAACCAGGGATCGGACCCATGTCTCCTGCATCTCCTGCACCACAGGCAGATTCTTTACCTTTGCGCCACCAGGAAGCCTTACTCCTCATATTACTCAGCCACTAAAAAACAAATGAAATAATGCCATTTGCAGTGACAAGGGTGGGCCTAGAGATTGTCACACTAAGTAAAGTAAGTCTGACAGAGAAAGACAAATATCATATGATATTGCTTATACATGGAATCTAAAAAAAAAAGAAAGAAACAAATGCACTTGTTTACAAAGCAGAAACAGACACAAAACACAAATTCACGGTTATGAAAGAGGCGGGTAGGAGAGGGGTAATTTAGGAGTTTGGGGTTAACAGATACATACTATCATAAATAAAATAGACAAATAATAAGGCTTACCATAAATAGCATTAATAAAGAACATACATAGTAGGGAACTATAATAATCTATAACAGGAAAGAATCTGAAAAAAAAAACATAGGTATGTATAACTGAATCACTTTGGTATACACTTGAAACCAATACGACACTGTAAGTCAACGAAACTTCAATTTTTGTATTTTAAAGATGTATTCGTAACTTTCAAGGAAGATGGATGAGTGCACTTCCTGTGAGAAACTCTGATAAATAACATACACATAAAGCAGAGTGATGTGATACGTGTGAGAGTTCAGCCTGGGCTGCCAGGCTCTGTGGGCTACTTGGGGAGGCTGCGATCCTGTGTGATGGGGGTGCCATGGGAGAATGTGGTTTCTATTTCAAAAAGGACCCTCAGAAGTACACTTTGGATTATAACCCACTCACAATATTGAGGCTTTCTATGAACAGTCCTCATCAAGCAATTTCCTGAAACAGAGAATACATTACCTCGGCATGAGTGTAGGCTACACAAGAGAGGGGAGGCAAAAGCTTCACGTCCTATTCAATCTTCAACTGTGACACAAAGTTTCTTCCTAAGAAAGCATGATTTACATAAAGATCTGATACGTTTAAGAGCTGATGGCCCTGATTCCTTGATGCAGATGAAATATTTGTTGAGCCCTCTTTATGTGTTCAGCACTGAACTTGCATTTTCTTGTTTTACAGTCTTTGGCTGAAACAGCTATGGTCTTTACCCGTTATCAACAAAGTGTTCTCAGTTGCTGCTGCTGCTGCTAAGTCACTTCAGTAGTGTCTGACCACGTCTAAGTGATATCCTCAAGTTATTGCTACATCATGAGTGATTAGCACTCACCTGCCTACTTGCCAGGCACATGCTGTTCCTCTGGCAGAGCAACTACAAAGAGGAAGTTTGAGATTTTATACTATAAACAAAGGTCTTTAAGGGGCCTTCACTGCTGGGGCACACAGGTCAGTCTCCTCAGCTTGGGCAAAGGTTGACAGTCCTTTGTCATCTGTTCTTCCTAAAGCACTTTGATTTGGTTTTCAAAGTTTAGAGCACTTAATGACTTTGAAAATTACAATGAAAGTTAGTTGCCTACATTTAATAAATACACAAGTTTAAAATATACACATTTCTCCCATCCCTATTCAATTCTTCACCATCCTCAAGTATTATGCCATTATATCCCTTAGTCAGTATTAGTTATATGCTATGCAATTCTATCGGGTCAGACACTGTACTGCTATACTGAAGGATCTAATTAGAAACAGACAACTTTCTAGAAGTTGGCATTTAAAGGGATTGGGGTTCAATGGTAAATTACCTTTTATTTTTTCTTATTAACTAATTAACATGCCTGAAAGATAACTTAGAATGAAAAAATAATATTTCATATTAATGTTTATGTTACATTTCAGACATGCTTAGTTATGGCTAGTCAACAAGAGGAAGATAATTAGGGACCACATTAGCTACTCTTAGAACAATCAAGGTTTCTTTCTTGGAAACTCGGAAACAAATATTAAGACTTATCAACAGGATGACATTGCTTAGAACATTTCTAGGTTTTGAATAAATGCGGAGTGACACCATTGTGAATGATTAATAAACACAATTAAAATAGTTAAACATTTTCAAAATATTTCCTACAGGTTTTCACTTCAAAAACTTACTTAGATAATTCCAACCTTCTCCACAAGGAGAACTATTTTGGGAAAGACCTGAAAAAGTAACTCATGGGGCAAATTTCAAATTCTAATCAATATGAATGCTTATTTAATTAAGACATATTAAAGAAGATTAAAGTTAGTGTAAGGAATTTCTGATCATCTCAAACTTTTAAAATAAGGGCTCTAGGGTTTAGGGAAAGGACTTCGTGAACTGTTTTACAGCACTGCATGCTGCTAAGACTTAAAGCTTGTGAGATAAGCTTTAAGGTTTTAAAAGAAGAAAATGTTTATTTTCTTAGTTTCCATTCATTTCTTCATTCACCCTTGGCTGTGGATCTATCACTATTTTTGAAATCACAAATATGACAGCTTTCCATTATATCTGCTTAAATTCACAAGGGTGATCTTTCCAAGGGCATTACTGAATTTTTCCCTCTAAATGAGATGGTCTCTACCCAGAACTCCTGCCTCCCACACAGCACCTTTCCATAAGCAACAGGAGCTCTGGCTATAGTAAGGGCAGGCAGTTATGCCATCCTCTTTCCCAGCTCTTTCTCTACAGGTACATTTCATTCTGCCTAACAAAACCCTCCCCCACCTTCCTAGCCCTGATTTGTACTTTGAGAATCTGGTCATAATTCCTCTTTACCAGGTTTTAGTAATTTTAGCACGGTACTCTGGGTTGGACCACAGAGTGCCGTGTTTATTCTCTGTGGGCCAGAAGGCATATAACATATGCTCAGCTTAATAAACAGGCCCCAAGAATCTAAATTATAAAGAATTTGAGGACAAAGATTATGCGTTATTCATTGTTTTATCTTCACTTAAAAGAATATAGCAGGAAATTGGTATTTACTGAATTAACAAATATGACAATATGAAACATTTTTCTCAAACTGACTTGTCCTTAGCCACATGTTAGGCCTTCGGGATCACATATATAGAGACACAAAAAGGGGATAGAAATGAGTCTTTCCCTTCAATCAGTATGAATCAGATTTATCAGTTATGTTCCAAGATCTGTATGCAACTTATAAGTTACTTTTACACATGTAAAAAATAATTCAACAATGGAGATTTACAGCTTATAAACTATGTTCATTAACCCTTTTCTATTAAACATACTAGTAATACTATGGAATACAAAAATACCTTAATTGTCAGCTCTGACCTCAAATGTCAGCCTCACTTAAACGGTGAAAAGTATTATGGAGATTTACATTCATGTGATCAACCTGCCATCGATTTTCTCTCCTAAATCCACCATTCTCTCCTGAAATAACACTAAAATGACAGTAGGGCAATTGAAAAAGGTATAAACCCATAAGAACAAAAGGAAGGGAGAAATCTGAGAATAAAAAAAATATCATATTTTATGCAAACAAAAGTACATGGGGAATTCTGCTTCCAGCTAGGATGGAACAACACAGGACTGAATTTACATTGCTTCCTAAAACAACTACAAAACCAGAAAAAAATATTTGAAACAATATTTACCACGACATAGACAATCTAGTAACAACAGTGACCCCTGTGAGGTGGTAAACAACGGAAGTGAGTCGTAAAAGTGTCCCAGCTTCATGCCTCAGGAAAGGCTTCAGAATGTCACTCAGGGATGGAGATCAGCAGAGCCCAGAGGGCTTCCCAAATTGAGGATAGAACTGGGAATACACAGGAGACCATGAATTTACAGGGCCAAGAATCAGAGACGAAGCATTTGCACAGAGACAGATCCAGAGAACTGTAGAGAGGTCTCCTTGATTATTCAGCCAAATACTTACTGATCTGTATGTGCAGATAAAACTGTAAGGTTCGAGAAGTAAAAATACTGTATGTAAGGCAGTACAGTATCACTTGAAGGTAGACTGTAGTAAGTGACAGAATATCAGGTGAAGATAAGACCGTGGTAATTTAGTTATAATATACCTAAGTGTATAGCTATGCTACAAATCCTAAAAGAGTAATTAAAAATAATACATCAAAGAGTAATGAGTTATAACCTAGTAAAAGATATGAGATAGAATGAAAAAAAGATAAGCAATCCAAAATGAGGCAGAAATGGAAAATAGGGGCAAAGAACAGATGGGACAAATAGAAAACAAGTAACCAGAGGACATATTCACCCAAGCATATCTGTAACCACATTAAATATAAATGGCCTAAATACTTGCAATTTAAAGGCATAGATTATTATACAATACATGAAAGGTTTACAACTTGGAGAAACCATGCAATGAGTGGGTAAGGTCCAAAGTTGAAAACAGGAGAAATTATGATGTCTGAGTATAGGGAATAATAGATGCCCAGCTGCTTGCCCCTGCATAGTACTGCCAGACAGCTAACAGGAGCCAGGGTTTTGTTCTCTGAGGAAAGGCTGGAGATTCTGAGCCAGGGCCCAGCTAAAGTCAGGATGTTTGGATTTGAAAACATGGTAATTAAATTCAAGTTTCAAAGCTGAACAACATTCCTAATTTCCTTTCTTCACTCCCCGCTTTTGATCCTATATTAGAACTCACTAATAGAGAGAAAGGATGTTTCTCTCTGGAGAAACAGAGCTGTTTCAGTGAAAAGACTTTCATAACAGGAAGAATTTTCTAATGAAAAATGCAGCTTTTCACTTATATACCCCACAGAGAACTTCACCAGCTCCCTCCTCATGCAAAGCTTCCAATTTCCACTCTGGAACATGAAAGAATAACAAATCATCAGTACACATTTGAAGTATACTTTCTATAAATATATACAGACAAAAAAATGGGAGGGGAAAACGAAGGAAATAAGGGGAAAGGAAGAAATGAGAAGAATCTAGAGATAATGTAGAGTGATGGGGTGTGGGATTCTTACACCTCCTATGCTACATCATGAAAGAGCTAAAGGAAAATATGCAATCTATAAAAAGGAACAGGATGCTACAAAGGAGGGCAACTAAAGAATAAAGAAAGAGGAACTTTTTAAAAACCTTAAAATCATAATAAAAAATAATCACAATACAATTAGAATATAAACTGGTAGAAATCTTCCAGACAGTAGGACAAAAACAGAAGGGAAGGGAAAAAAGAGAACAAAAAAGATGTATTTTCAGAGAACACAGAGGGTCTAATAACTTTCCAAAAGGAGAACAGAGAAGTGGAAGGAAAGATAAGGGAATTAAAAAAAAAATTTGCTTGATTTTCCAGGAAAACTGGAAGGCAGGCATCTCTAAAGAAAAGGTCTACTTAGTCTGAGCCACCAGGGAAGCCTAGTATTTGCATAGAGAATAACAAAAGACTGCAGACAGGGATCATCCTAGATTTTTAATACTAGGAACAGAGAGAACTTTGAAAGTTACAGAGGGGAAAAACAGATCACAGCTAAACATTAAAAATGGTTGTCTCACAAACACCAACATATGGATCAATGGGACAGCACAGAGAGCCCCTAAATAAACCCACACACCAATGGACAATTAACCTTTAATAGAGGAGGCAAGAATACACAACGAAGAAAAAATAGTCTCTCCAAATCTCTAGAAAAGTTGGACAGCCACATGTAAATCACTGAAGTTAGGACACACCCTCACCCTAGGCACAAAAACAAACTCAAAATGACTTGAAGACATGGCATCATTCAACTCCAAGGAGAGAATAGAGGCAAAACATTCTCTGACATATATCATCCCCATGTTTTCTTAGGTCAGTCTCCCAAGGCACTAGAAATTAAACAAATAAATAAATAAACGGGACCTAATCAAACTTATAAGCTTCTGTACAACAAGGGAAACCGTAAACAACAACAAAAAGACAACCTACAGACTAGGAGAAAGTATATACAAATGACATGCCCAATACGGGCTTAATTTCCAAAATATACAAACAACTTATATGACTCAATAGCCCCCCCCCCAAAAAAAACCAACAAAAAAAATCAAACAACCTAATCCAAAAGTGGGCAAAAGACCTAAATAGACATTTCTCCAAAGAAGACATACAGATGGCCAGTAGGCACATGAAAAGATGCTCACCGTCACTAACTATTAGGGAAATGCAAATCAAAACTAAAATGATATACTACCTCACGCTGGTTAGAATGGCCATCATTAAAGTCTACAAATCATCAATGCTGGACAGGCTGTGCAGAAATGGGAGCCCTCCTATCGTACTGGTGGGAATGTAAATTGGTACAGGCATTATGGAAAACAGTATGGAGGTTAAAAATATAGTTGCCATATAAGCCAGCAATCCAACTCCTGGACATATACCCACACAAAGCTATAGTTTAAAAAGGTACATGTACCCTTATGGTCATAGCAGCTTTATTTACCAATAGCTAAGACATGGAAACAACCTAAATGTCTTTTGACAGATGAATGGATAAACAAGATGTGGTGTATGTATAGCACAGGGAACGATATTCAACATCCTGTAATAAACCAAAATGGAAAAGAATGTGAAAAAAGGATATGGCAGGGATTCCCTGGTGGCTCAGATGGTAAACAGCTCACCTGCAATGCGGGAGACCCAGGTTCAATCCCTGGGTTGGGAAGATCCCCTGGAGAAGGGAATGGCAACCACTCCAGTATTCTTGCCTGGAGAATCACGTGGACAGAGGAGCCTCCAAAGTGGAAAATATGAAGTATATAAATATGCAGAACTGAGTCACTCTGCTGTACAGCAGAAACACAACATTGTAAATAAACTGTATTTCAATAAAATTTAAAAATATATAAATGGGTACCTCTAACATTATTTAATTGTGGTAGGGGGTGTTGGGGGGAGGGAGGCAGTCTATCTTCCCAGAGGGGAAGGGTGGAGAATCTGGGAGAAGGAGCTAAACAGGAGTGTTTGAGGCCCTGTCTCTGCTCTGCCTGCCCACGGAGGAGGCATATTTAATTATCTATGCGATTAGCTTCCCGGGCCAGGGGTGATCCCCTTCAGAGTATAGATGTGCACCTGCGACTCCATCTCACTCAGCGCTGAGTCATCGGAACACTGGGCAGCCCACTGGGACTTGGGTCAAGTGGTGGTGTCCAGATCTGCTTCATGCCCACAATGAAGCTGATATTGTGATGCCTGCCAGTTGAAGACTCAGATTTTAAAGGTCCAAACCCTTGACTAAAATCCTCTCTGAGTAAGGGTGCTCTAAAACGAAAACACTTTAGTTATATGTATAAAACTACTCGACTTACAGAAATCCCCTCAGGTCAGAGAATCTGAACTGCCCCAATGGATGTGACCTGCTCCTCATCCGTTCCGCATACTCCTACTTTCTCCCCTATTCCTGAGTCATGGAAACAGACATGATTTTAGGATCTTGGGGATTCCAGGATAGACCTCCTTCAATACCAATAAGTATTCAGAGCCACACAGTAGATACAGGCTGTACAATGTTATCTGCTGAGCCTAACTTTCATCTGGGCATAAGGCAGATTCAATTTTGATTAACTGTGTAATTCTTTAAAACATCAAAATCACTTTTCTACTTTGAATTTATTTTGCTCCTAAATGGCATCCCACTCCAGTATTCTTGCCTGGAGAATCTCGTGGACAGAGGAGCCTGGTGGGCTACAGTCCATGGGGTCGCAAAGAGTCGGACATGATTGACAGACTCACACTTTAACCTTGCACATTTGGAATTTTTTCCTTTCTTCTGTTAATTTAGAAAAGTCAAAAAGCTAAACATTCTCTCTTCTTCTCTCCTTTCCCCCACTTTTACCCTCCCTTTCCCTTTCTTCTGTGTCTATGTGTGTCTGTGTATGTGTGTGTGAGGGAAAGAAAGAAAGAATTTCATTCACAATACAGACCACAGAAGATTGGTCTTTAAGTACAGACCCTCACTGGGTATGTCAGTCTAAGAGCACAAGCTTCCTCTGAAATAAAGGTCAAAGTCCCTAAAGGAAAGAGGGGATAATAGAACATCCATAGATTTTCAAATCTGAAGAATTACATTCCTTACGTTTTCCTGAAAAGATGATAAAATGTTTTATTGTCTGACTCTCTATTATTCATGTAAGCATTTTCATTTCTGTTTGAATAAGTGAGTTCAGAAATGACTCATTTGTCAATAAGCTAACAATCTTAGTTCTTGTACATATATAACTATTTGACAACTTACAGGAATACAATATTACCTCAACATACTCTAAACAGACCTGAAAAGACTTATCAGCATTCAGGCTGTTTTTGATAAAAAGGGCTCATGAAATATGCCCAGCCCTAGGAAAGAACTTCCAGGTTAGAGAGTCATAGAGATTAAGAAATTAAAGTTTCCTAAAAATAATAGCATATTGAAAAGCAGAGACATTACTTTGCCAACAAAGGTCCGTCTAGTTAAGGCTATGGTTTTTCCCGTGGTCATGTATGGATGTGAGAGCTGGACTGTGAAGAAAGCTGAGCGCCAAAGAATTGATGCCTTTGAACTGTGGTGTTGGAGAAGACTCTTGAGAGTCCCTTGGACTGCAAGGAGATCCAACCAGTCCATTCTGAAGGAGATCAGCCCTGGGATTTCTTTGGAAGAAATGATGCTAAAGCTGAAACTCTAGTACTTTGGCCACCTCATGCGAAGAGTTGACTCATTGGAAAAGACTCTGATACTGGGAGGGATTGTGGGCAGGAAGAGAAGGGGATGACAGAGGATGAGATGGCTGGATGGCATCACGGACTCGATGGACGTGAGTCTGAGTGAACTGCGGGAGTTGGTGATGTACAGGGAGGCCTGTCATGCTGCGATTCATGGGGTCGCAAAGAGTCAGACACAACTGAGCAACTGAACTGAACTGAACTGAAAAATGAATGTGGAGAAAGACCCCAGAGCATAAGTGTCCATCATGAGAGATCTCCCTGAAGGGAAATACTCAGGCAAGGCTAACCTAGAAGACTTTAGAAGCAGTCAATTGCTTGCACCTATATGTATTAATATAAGCACTTGAATATAGTTCAGGCTTATGAAAGTGTGTAGTTCTGGCGATTTAAGTGCCACAGAGCATGATCATACCTAACGTGATTTTCTGAAATATGAAAAACTTTTGGTCAAATTCCAAGTAAAACAAATGACAATTTTCTCTCAATTCACACACTAATAACATTATTTAAAAATTAAGTATATGCTACAAATGAGCAAAAAAATTATGTTACATTTTAAATGGATATAGGTCTAATCTAAAAAAATTATAAATAGACTTTTAGTACGTAGAATGTCCAACAGGTCAGTCTAATGTCAAATGGAATACAGAACAATTTTTTGTTGGATAGGAAATGTCCCATACAAGCCCAATACAGAACATCTGTGGTCCCACTCAATAACAGAAAAAATAAACCCTTCTACAAAATGGCCCTGGGGAGCAGAACCACCCGCAGTGAGATCCACGGGTCCAGAGTTCCAGGGAGGTCAGCTGGGACTGTGCGATAGCCATCAGAGAATCTGGAGCTAGCTTCATTTCCACACAGCTGGGGAGCATTGAAACCAGACAACCATGGAATTTGGCACAAATTATACTCTTAAGCCCCAGCTACTTCCCAGGCAATCAAAAAAATACCAAGGTCCAGAGCAATGTTATAATCGTGGCTTGCATTTCCACCAAGGTTCTCTTCCCTTTTTGTTTCTGTATAAACTTCCAACCAACCAGTAGTTATTTTCATTTTTCTGGGCGACCTCCATTCCTTCTGCGCCTGCGATATGCCCAGCATCCACACGCTGTGAGCTCCTCTAAGGGGCAGGTGGGCGCCTGAAGACAGCCATGGAACCATACTTGGTCAGGCCCAAGACTTCTTACCCCCAGATCAAGCCTTCCCTTACCGAAATCACTGAATACACTTCCTGTCTGAACCATCCCAGGCTCTGCTGATACAGAGAAAGCAGTTTTAGAAGACCCCGTAGCCCCCACCCCGCCGCAGTCTTCCACCAGGCCGACAGCCCACAGAGACTCACTTCCCTTCTGGGAAGAGCAGCGGGCGGGCAGTCACTAGGTGGCAGTGCCACACCAGTTTATCCCCACGGCTGCCCGGCTGCTCCAACCAGACCATCCTGAAGGAGAGCAGTCCTGAATATTCCATGGCAGGACTGATGCTGAAGCTGAAATTCCAATACTCTGGCCACCTGATGCTAAGAACTGACTCATTGGAAAAGACCCTGATGCTGGGAAAGATTGAAGGTGGAGGAGAAGGGGACGACAGAGGATGAGATGGTTGGATGGCATCACCGACTCTATGGTCATGAGTTTGAGCAAGCTCTGGGAGCTGGTGATGGACAGGGAAGCTTGGCGTGCTGCAGTCCATGGGGTCGCAAAGAGTCGGACACAACTGAGCAACTGAACTGAACTGCCTGGCTGAGTTTGGGCCCAACCAGTGCGAGTCAGCTTATGAAGGGACTTCCCTGGGATTGCCTTCAGGCAAAAGCCCCTGTCGTGGGCATCATCCTGGAAGCAGAGATTGTTCCGTTTAAGAAATAGCAGCTACAACTGATAGACACAAGCCGGGGCCACTCCCATACCAGCAGCCTTAGATGTGACGGAACAAGTTAGGGGCATCATCTGAGCGGTGTGTGTGTGGGTGTGCGTGTGTGTGCATGTGGGTGCGTGTGGGTGGGTGTGAGTGTGTGTCGGTGTGGGTGAGTGTGGGGGTATGTGGGTGTGGGTAGATGTGAGATGGGTGTGAGATGGGTGGGTGTGGGTATGTGTGGGTGTGTGTGTCTGGGTGTGTGTGGGGTGTGTGTGTCTGTGTGGGTGTGGGTGTCTGGGTGTGTGTGGGGTGTGTGTGTGGGGGGTGTGTGTGTATGTCTCTGTCTGGGCACACACTCCATTCTAGGTCCAGTCTAAGAGCTGCATGTCTTCGCGTTTCACCCCTCTGAGATTCTCCAGATCAAATGCCCCACTGTACCTTGTAAATGTGTAAGAAAAAGAAATCCCTGTGCATTTTTGTAACCACGCTGGAGCTGAAGCAGCATTTGCAGACACAGATGTCAGGGTCTTGTTGACTCATCCTGAGAGCAGGTCCAGGAAGCACTGCTCTGTATCCAGAGGTACTGCCCCTGCCCCAGTCCTTTCCTCAGAGCCACGGTTCTTCACACCTGAGCCCCCTTCCCACTATCATGAGAACCTCCTGGATGGCTGCCAGCACTGAGATCACGGAGAGCAAACCCCGCACCACTTGATGAGTACATAACAACCGTGCTTCTTTCTACTTGACCAAATCCCTCTCCGTTTGTGTAAAAGCAGACACAGAGAAAAGCCACTGCTTTTGCAAGTGCGCCTTCTTGCACACAGGCAAGGTGGCAAACAGGGCTTTTCCACACACAGGAGCTTTCAGTTTTGCTCCCTGCTGTTGCCACTGTCATGGGCACAGGGGCCAGTACCACTGAGCAGTAAAGCGGCAGAAAGAGGGCTTGGGGAAAGAAGGAGGGGGAAGCAGCAGTTAAGGCAGGCACTGTCTTGGCAGAGCCAAAAGAGCTGGGCTGAGAGGAGATCAGACTGTAAGACAAGGAGAGTAAGAAGAGGGATGCTTAGCAAGAAGTCTGAATGAGACAAAAGAAAAAGAAACACCACGTGACCTTTCTATGACATTCTGTTCTCTGACTCCTCAGCCTCCCTCCCTCCCTCCTACACTAGCACTTCCATCCTAGGTGGGGGAAGCGATGGGGAAAGCACATTTCAGCGTCCTAGCATCTATTACACATTCCTGAGAAATTTCTCATGTCTGTTTAAGGCTCTAATTCAACTGAAAAAGAATATATCCCAGTGACCCCAATCAGCCCAGCTCTAAGTTGCCACATCAACAGTAGGCAATTATCATGAATAGATTCTAAAGGTTTAGTTTTCAAAATACAGCAAATGAAAATTCCTACTTAGAACCAATGCTGACAAGCTGTTTAGCCTCCAGCACTTCATAGTTTCAGGCTGTGTTTCTAGAAAACATTCCTGAATGCTGTTTTATGAGAGAGAAGGAGGGAGGGAGGGAGAGAGAGAGATATGACAAGAAGCGGAGTTAGAAAACCACGCCACCACACCAAGAAGAGAGCACGGACAGCTCTCAGGAACACTAAGCTCATGGTGACTCCAGCGAGGCCGAGAAGCAGGACCGCAGACTTTCTGAGAAGGCCATCACAAGGCTCACCAGTTAAATTTTCCCACTTCAATTTTAAAAATTCATCCTCAGAGGCCTGCTAATTGTCCTTTGGTTGCATGAGCGTGAGCAGCTGAAATGCAGAGTGCAACGCCAAAGCATCATGGACTGAATTAAAACGCAGGTCTAGGCTCCTGGAGGGGGAACTTCTGTGCACAAAAAGACCATCCTCAAGCCCAACTCACTGTCACCAAGGCCATCAGCCCTCTACTATGTAAAGATCTCAGAGTTCTGCAATAGAAACACTGTGTCTTTGGACACACTGCTATATTTAAAATGGTAACCAACAGGGACTGATTGTATAGTACACGGAACACGGCTCAAAGTTATGCGGCAGCCTGGATGGGAGGGGAGTCCTTGGGGCATGCATATGTGTGTCAGCTGTACCCCAATACAAAAGAAAAAGTTAAAAAAAGAAACTATATGTCTCCTTAAGCCTAGGAAACACATCTTTATACAAGCGAAATAAAAGAGCAAAGACATGATGAGGAGGAGAGGAGGGTAACGTGGAAAAATGAGGCCAAAAGTGAGAAAGTGAGTAAAGAAATAGTGGAAATTACTGCAAGTAAAACTCTGGAAAATGTGAATAAATGATTGAAGAAAAATCACTGCATGAGCCACAAAACTCGGAAACTTGTCTAACTTAGAGCAATTTAAAAATCAGGCTCATTTTCTACCATCATGCACAAATATAGCCCATAGCCTTTGCTAGTTCCTACTACTGTTTCCAACTACTCCAGAAAAAGAAAAAACAAGAAAAACAGAACCAACTCAAAAGTCTTATATCATCCTTCAGTTTTTAGTATTTTCAGCATTTAAAATGGTAATCAAAACCATTGCTGGCTGGGACTTCCCCGGTGGCCTGGTGGCTTAGACTCTGCGCTCCCGATGCGGGGGGTCCTTCTATCTTTGGGCAGCAAACTAGATCCCACATGCTGCAACTAGACCTGGCACACATAACTAATCAATAAATATATATTTTAAAAAAAAAGCTTCTGGCTGAATGTGTATCACCTGCAGAAGCAATGTGGGAGAGTGTACACTCAGTAATGTGGGCAACACACTCAGCTCGACACATAGACTGGTGCCAGATACGGCACCCCTTCCCCAAAGAAACACAATTTTAGCTTGCCAAATAGGTGAGAGTCACTTTTAGTTTTCTTTAATACAGAGAATTCAAGAATACAAAGGAATACTGCAAATGGAAACCTGGGTGGAAAATGACCTCTGCACTTAGGCTATGAGCAGGTAACCAAAAGCCATCAAAGGTCAGGATTACAGCAATCACCTAACTCATGACCTTCAGCTTAGCTGTGTCATGCTTGCCTGTCATCTCTTCATCTCTTCAGGACAAGCACCGGTAATGAAATGATCTCTTTCAACTACATTCCTCTTAAATCGCACTAACTGAATATGAATCTCCTAAGCCAGCAATATTTCCTTCTGCTAACATAGCACAATGGGGCTTATAGAAGCTGAGTGTGACAGCTGGATCTAAAAGCAGAGTCCTCTGTGTGATGAACGTAGATGATGAAGGGCTAGCTATGCAAGTATAAGCCAATGGCTCAACACTGGGTTTTTCCTCCATCCTGTGAAACCTGGTTAAAAATCACTTTGTGCATAGCTTGGGAACCATAGAGTGTCCTAGGGGATAAAGTATTTGCATGGGTTCTATATCAGGTCAGTTCAGTTGCTCAGTCGTGTCCGACTCTTTGCGACCCCATGAATCGCAGCACGCCAGGCCTCCCTGTCCATCATCAACTCCCGGAGTTCACTCAGACTCACGTCCATCGAGTCAGTGATGCCATCCAGCCATCTCATCCTCTGTCGTCCCCTTTTCCTCTTTCCCACAATCCCTCCCAGTATCAGAGTCTTTTCCAATGAGTCAACTCTTCACATGAAGTGGCCAGAGTACTGGACTTTCAGCTTCAGCATCATTCCTTCCAAAGAAATCCCGGGGCTGATCTCCTTCAGAATGGACTGGTTGGATCTCCTTGCAGTCCAAGGGACTCTAACGAGTCTTCTCCAACACCACAGTTCAAAAGCATCAATTCTTTGGCTCTCAGCCTTCTTCACAGTCCAACTCTCACATCCATACATGACCACTGGAAAAACCATAGCCTTGACTAGACAGACCTTAGTCGGCAAAGTAATGTCTCTGCTTTTGAATATGCTATCTAGGGTTGGTCATCACTTTCCTTCCAAGGAGTAAGTGTCTTTTAATTTCATGGCTGCAGTCACCATCTGCAGTGATTTGGGAGCCCCCAAAAATAGTCTGACACTGTTTCCATTGTTTCCCCATCTATTTCCCATGAAGTGATGGGACCTGATGCCATGATCATTTTCTGAATGTTGAGCTTTAAGGCAACTTTTTCACTCTCTTCTTTCACTTTCATCAAGAGGCTTTTTAGTCTACATCAGCTGTGAGGCATCTTATAGGGAACAAGAAACAAAGCTACCATTTTTCTGTCTAGTCAAAGCTATGGTTTTTCCAGTAGTCATGTACAGATGTGACAGTTGGACTATAAAGAAAGCTGAGTGCCAAAGAACTGATGCTTTTGAACTGTGGTGTTGGAGAAGACTCTTGAGAGTCCCTTGGACTGCAAGGAGATCCAACCAGTCAGTCCTAAAGGAAATCCTGAATCCTAAAGAAGTCCTGAATATTCATTGGAAGGACTGATTCTGAAGCAGAACTCCAATACTTTGGCCACCTGATGTGAAGAGCTGACTTATTTGAAAAGACCCTGATTCTGGGAAAGACAGAAGGTGGGAGGAGAAGGGGATGACAGAGGATGAGATGACTGGATGGCATCACCAACTCAATGGGCTTGAGTTTGATTAAGCTCCGGGAGTTGATGTTGGAGAGGGAGGCCTGGCATGCAGCAGTGCATGGGGCTGCAAAGATACGGACACGACTGAACAACTGAATCGAAATGCACCTGAAAACATGCAAATTAGAATAGGGAAGTATGAACTACATTACAAGACTGCTTAATAGAATTTTATGCAAAAATTGTGAAACTGTTTACTATCTTTGTTTTCCAATTCATTGGCCACTAACTACAGGTGTCTCCTGGACATTTGAAATGTGGCTAGTGCAAATGAGGAACTAAGTTTTTCATTCTTATTTTAAACAATATAACATTAAATAGCCATGTGGGTTGTCTGGCTGCCACATTAGACAGTGAGGACAATGGGCCACATAGTGGCAGAAGAACCACAGACTACACCTCATCAGGCTGTATTAACACAGCTGTTTTAATTCAGCCAGGCTTCCCTGATAGCTCAGTTGGTAAATGTTCCACCTGCAATGCAGGAGACCCCAGTTCCATTCCTGGGTCGGGAAGAACCCCTGGAGAAGGGATAGGCTACCTACTCCAGTATTCTTGGGCTTCCCTTGTGGCTCAGCTAGTGAAGAAAACTCACCTGCGATGTGGGAGACCTGGGTTTGATCTCTGGGTTGGGAAGATCCCCTGGAGAAGGGAAAGGCTACCCACTCCAGTATTCTGGCCTGGAGAGATCCATGGACTGTATAGTTCACGGGGTCACAAAGAGTTGGACAGTTTCACTTTTCAGTTCACTTTCAAAACGTTCACACTAAACTTTCTCCCCATCATAGTGAAATGGGATAAAGAAGTATGATACATTCTTGGACTTCCAAAACCTTAACCTACATATACATTTACATGATGTTTTGTGCTATTATTTGGTTACTTATTTGGCTTCTTGGCTAAAGAAAAGGAGTATTTTATAGAAATAAATTGACTTTTGATTTCCTAGTGTATACTGGTTCATTCGGGCAGGCAATGCTCCCCTAGTTCATGGAGACTGTACCAGAAGCTGGGGCCAGCAGTGCAGACAAAGTACACTGCTCAACAGTTCTGAAATCCACAATGAGTGAAGAACTACCTTAGTCTCCAGAGGCTGGCAAAGCACCCCAGTCTTCCTATCACACCTACTTTAGTCATTTTCCATGATCCTGCCATACCATGGCACACAGCTGGTATCCAGGAGGAGTCCACAGGAAAGATCATAGCAGGGCAGCTCTCTTTTGGGTGGACCACTTTCTAAATCAGACAGCCTACACACTAGAGCACTTCTCTCATTGTCAGTATTCAGATTCTGCTCCTGTGGCATTCTACTGAAAAAAATGACAGAAGCAGTCTCCATTCATATATTTACAAGCTAATTCTGCTTAATGTTTAGTGATATATACACTGATAGCAAAGTACAGGAAAAAATCACGGGAATGGGTGCACAGACGATCTATCATTCTGGATCTTTTGATATATATCAACATTATTTCAAAGTAGATGTTTCCACAGTGTGAATATTTTATTTATTTAGATACAAAGAAACTGTTTTGAAGCAGTATGAAGAGTCATGCAGCCCGCAATAGCTTTCTTTTGCTCCACTTGATTTAATTAATGTTTGTTTCTGAACTTGTATATTTTACTTAAAAATAACATCCCCATAAAGTCTCTCACTGATGTAAAGTCAGCTGAACACTTTATACAAGTGCTGAACTCTAAAATTAAAGAGGGACTTCAGGAATAACTGCCATATATATATATATTCTTTTCTGAGTCAGTCCATGGAGGACTACATTAAGGACTTATACGATTTTATACATTAAGCATTTATATGATTCTCAGTTTATATATATGCATTATTAATATAAGGGTACTTATCTTGCAATCACTTGGCAGGGGTCACTTCATATACTGTTCAGGGCATAGCTTTCAAACCTATAATCCTATCTATCTATCCATCCATTCATCTATCCATCTATCATGTTTCTGCTGTATTTAGAATTATGAGCTCCATCATATTCAGCTCAGGAACCACTGAACCTCGTTTTCTGAGAATTACCAGCATAGATACATGATGGCTCAGGAACAGAACATGATGAATAGGCAACAGAGACACACACCGTGCTTGGCGCAGCGCGGGGTGCAAGAGAGAAGGCCATTTCAGGAGCTATTTTGGGCCTAAGAGAGCAGCTGGCTTCCTGCAGGTCTGTGCCCTAACCCCCTGGCTCCACGGCGAGACAAGAGGCACAGCGCTCACCACCGCTGTGGTCAGAGTGCACAGTGGCCTCTGGGAGGCTCGGGCCATCCAGCACTGCGACATACATTCTGGCTTCCCGTCTGCGTCCTTTCTGCAGCGTGCTGCTGTCCCCCTCCATGACCCTCTCCTCTGTCTAGGGTATCTTCAGACACCGAGCTGCCCCAAGTCAGACAATCTGGGGTCACATGGATGCTTCGTCCCTATGATCAAGGAGCTGTGATGTTCTGAGGCATCCACCTGCTGCTGTTCCTCAACCTAGTCATTTCTTCTGGGCCTGGCCTCTCTGGCTTAGTTCCTGCCTGTCTCACACTTGGATTCTAAGCTCCAGCTGAAGAACTTTCACAGTTCATGGGGTATACATTTTTGTCACCCCTCCAGGCCTCTGCACATGCTGTCCTTTTTTCTTAAACTCTGAGAGAGAGTGAAGGACAGGGAAGCCTGGTGTGCTGCAGTCCATGGGGTTGCAAAGAGTTGGACACAATTTAGGGACTGAAAAACAGCAGCAATCCCCATTTTAGCCTGACCTCTGTTCCTTGGAATCCAATCTAAAGGTCATATCTTAACACTCGCATCCCTCTTCCTCCTGAGAGGGGGTCAGGCAGCCCTGTCTCATGGGCCCCACTCTGCACTCTCCCACCACTTGTCCACAGGGACGCACACTATTTCTGGCTCAAAGCTACATGCCCAGTGCTAGTTAGTACCCTCACTGGTGCATGGTAGGTAAAGAAGAGATTTTTTAGTGAATGGACAAGTGAAAGATTCCCCATTCTCACTGTCATATTCTAGGGATGAGATGATAAAGGCTTAGTCAGTCTCAACAGACACAATCCCAGCCTCCTTGTCTCTGGAGTTTCTTTCTGCATCTTCTTCCTCTGTTTCCTGAGTTATGTTTTTCTAAAACATACATCTAACAACATTACTTTGCCTCATTACCTTGGCAGGAAAAGTGCCATCTCCTTAGCATAATATCCAAGGCCATTTACCTTGTGGTCCAACCCACTGTTGGTGGTCCAATCCACCCTTCTTGCCATTTCTTCCCATCATCAGCTACATGCCAAACTCTGCTGTGTTTATTCCTTGGCTTCTAATTGTCCTTAACCTTATTTCTCCATCTTCAACATCCATTCCATCTGATAAGTATTTTCTAGTTTTCTGAGGCACAAGTCCTTATAGATGTCACATCATTTGTGTTAAAGCTATAATTTTATTATTTGTTTCTTCCACTAGTCATTAAGAACCCAAAAGGGGAATGCCTCTTAAATCCCATTGGCTAGCTGAATATTTGTTTCCAGTAGGAGCCCAATAAATGTCTGAAACCTAAATTACAAGAAGTTTTAATCCTACATGCTTAATCACTAAAGAAATTTCAATTTTGGAAATGATTTGCTTTAGATAGGAACACAAAAGCAGGATGCTGCTGCTGCTGCTGCTAAGTCGCTTCAGTCGTGTCCGACTCTGTGCGACCCCACAGACGGCAGCCCACCAGGCTCCCCCGTCCCTGGGATTCTCCAGGCAAAAGCAGGATAAATCAACTTAATACAGGTGTATTTTTGTTATGTAGGGATTTTCTAGTGGCTCGGTGTTAAAGAATTTGCCTGCCAATGCAGGAGATTGCGTTCAATCCCTGCATCGGGACGATACCTTGGACGAGGAAATGGTAAACAACTTCAGATTCATCCTTGGGAAATCCCATGGACAAGGAGCCCAGCGGGCTATAGTCCATGTGGTTGCAGAAGAGTTGGACACGACTTAGTGACTAAAACAATGACAACAGTTTTTGTCATGTAGCCAAAGAGTAAGAGAAATACGTTACTTAGAATATTAATGCCCACATTTTCACTTCTAGTTTGTATTGTTTTGTGATGTAATATGTTGCAATTTGCTGGTTGCTTGTCAGTCTCAACATTAACAAATCTAGTGTATGCAAAGAAAATCTGGATTTCTATTAGTTTTGGTTCAATAATTCTAAACCTGTAAAATTAATTAAAACTGTTACTACTTTTCCCAAGATAAAAAGACACAAATTCCTCAGATTCCACACATTCCACAAATGTATAGGATATTACATATTTTAGGCATTTACTAATTTGTGACTCTTGTGTTGTTGTTCTTTTTTTAACTCTTCAGTTTGATTTTTCTTTGGAAGAAAGATATTTCTTAAATAATTCCAATGAAGCAGGACCTAATGATTTTGAAATTCTTTCCATATGTGAACAATGAATATTAAGTCACAAAATGCTGGAAATAGCCTATAAGACTATGTGCTGCAACAAGAAAACAATGGCAAAACAACTGCTATTGCTGTATTAAATACCCCAAGTTATTACCATGTATGTGTGTCACAGATAAATAGAAATACACCTTAGTTCCAAAGGGTCTGATGATTATAAAATCCACAGGACAAAAACTAACAAAGACCTCTGAGAAAGTGAAGTTGATAATTCTGGAAATAACCCAGTCATCTGAGTTTAAATAGCAATCAACAAAACTTATTAAATAAAACAAGGTATACCCATACAATGGAGAAATAACTTGGACCCAGGAGTTTGGGATTGAAATATACACACTATGGACCTCCCTGGTGCCACTATTTAAGACTCCATGCTTCCAATGCAGGGGTATAGCTTCAATCCCTAGTCAAGAGAATTAAGATCCCACATGCTGCTTGGTGTGTGCCCTCAAGGAGAATCTATATCTATACACACACACACACACACACACACACACACACACACGTATACAAATTAGATAACCAATAAGGACCTACTGTATAGCACAGGGAATATTTAATATCTTGTAATAACCTATAATGAAAGAAAATATATAAAAGAACATACATCTGAACAAACCCAACACTGTAAACTAACTATATTTCAATAGAGTTTTTAAAACTTAAGTTAAATTAAAAGATAATCCCCTACCAGTTTCACTTTAGAGAAAATTGGAATATACCAATGACTAAATAGTCAAGATTGCTGGGAGAAATATCAGTAACCTCAGATATGCAGATGACACTACCCCTAAGGCAGAAAGTAAAGAGGAACTAAAAAAGCCTCTTGATGAACGTGAAAGAGGAGAGTGAAAAAGTTGGCTTAAAGCTCAACATTCAGAAAACTAAAATCATGGCATCTGGTCCCATCACTTCATGGGAAATAGATGGGGAAACAGTGGAAACATTGGCTGATTTTATTTTTTGGGTCTCCCAAATCACTGCAGATGGTGACTGCTGCCATGAAATTAAAAGACACTTACTCCTTGGAAGGCAAGTGATGACCAACCTAGACAGCATATTCAAAAGCAGAGACATTACTTTGCCAACAAAGGTCCATCTAGTCAAGGCTATGGTTTTTCCTGTGGTCATGTATGGATGTGAGAGTTGGACTGTGAAGAAAGCTGAGCGCCAAAGAATTGATGCTTTTGAACTGTGGTGTTGGAGAAGACTCTTGAGAGTCCCTTGGACTGCAAGGAGATCCAACCAGTCCATTCTGAAGGAGATCAGTCCTGGGATTTCTTTGGAAGGAATGATGCTAAAGCTGAAACTCCAGTACTTTGGCCACCTCATGCGACGAGTTGACTCACTGGAAAAGACTCTGATGCTGGGAGGGATTGGAGGCAGGAGCAGAAGGGGACGACAGAGGATGAGATGGCTGGATGGCATCACTGACTCGATGGATGTGAGTCTGAGTGAACTCCGGGAGTTGGTGATGGACAGGGAGGCCCGGGTGCTGTGATTCAAGGGTTGCAAAGAGTCGGACATGAATGAGTGACGGAACTGAACTGAATTGAATGACTAAAACTTGAACTCGTCTCTGAAGTTTTTTTCTCTACTTGTTCATCGTCTTACTTTCCTATACTTATGAAGTGATAAATGGATCCTAGAAGCTTTCCAGTTCAACTTTCTCATTAACAACTAAAGAAACAGACCTGGAAATGTGAACTGACTGTCTAAGGTGAAAGAAGTAATGATCAGCAGACAGGAGCTAGAACCCAGGTGTTCTTACTTCCAATCACACGCTCAGCCTTTCCCGCCTTATTGAATCTGAGCTCTGCTATTTGGCATCTAGGGTTCAAGATTTGCTACCCAAATACCCGTGACTTATTTCACGGGCCTTTACAGATTATTTCTATGATAAAAATTTTAAAAGCTCCTAAAATGAGTGTCCTTCATTAAATGCTTTCCTGAGAGCCCTTGAGGGCAGAAAAATAATTTTAGTTAAATCCACTTATTCATAAGAAATTAAATATTTTATGCAATGGATAATTTGAGATCCTTGTGTTCTTGTTCTTTTTTAACTCTTCAATCTGATGTAGACTCAAGAAGCAAGACATTCCTTACATAATCTCCACGAAGCAGTTCCTAATGATTTTAAAGTTCTTTCTCCACAAGAACAATGAACATTATGTGACCAAATGCTGAAAATAACCTACAAGACTTCCACTGAAGCAGAAACATTTTAAATCAACTGTTAGTACTGTATTAAAGACCCCTGTCCTCAGGCATTTAAATCATCAGTTATTCTCTTGTAGAAAACACTTCAAAAATCTCTTATGCTGGCGTCTGGAGTCTGGTAAATGAGGCTCTTTCCTGCCTTTCTGATGCTGCCTCTACATACTATGTTGTCCAACAGAACAACTAACTTGTATGTCTTGTCTTCCATCTGTTCCACACCTATCCCTTGGTTCACAACTGTTGCATATTCTTAAGGTCCTGCTCAAATGACGCTTCTTTCACACTATCATTGAGTTTTCTGTCCCTCTCTTGAGCATGTGTCTCTTTCCAATTTGGACAGCTGCTGATGGAGCCCATCGTCCTGCTCTCCTCCTAACCTGTGAGCCCTTGAGGTGGGTACTTGGTCCTTCTTTAGCTGCATTCATCAGCCGCGACAGCATCTGGCAAGGCTACAGAAGGCTCTAGAGGAGGGTCCGCTGAGTGAGAGCCAGAAGGAGGTGCATCTGCCCCAGCTGAGGAGCACAGAAGCAGCTGCTGAGCCCAAGAAAGCAGAAGTCCAGGTTGCCAAAGGCTCTTGCCAAAGTTTAGCCCCCACGAGGGAATTTCTGATCACTGAACCCCAAACAACCAGCTAACTTTCTGCATCAAATCATTTTCGCTGCTTACATAGTTTTTTCCCTGGAAGTCCCTACTTAAATGTACTTGTCCTCCTGACTCACTCGACTATGAAGAACAGCAATTCCATTTTGATTCATGACAAAAGCTTGTCTCCCTCTAGTGCCTCTAGGTATCTGCTCTGCTGTGATAGTGACACTACGCTGCGCTGAGGAGTGACGTCTGTCTCCAGATGAGACAGCACTAGACTGTGGCATCTAGGGCAGCAAGTTTCTCAGTGCTTTGTGTGTCGTATTCCCATGCAGACAGGCTGTCACTAACAGCTGTTATCCGCTTCAGTTAGGTCTTTCCTTTTCTCTTTTGCAGCTATTGGAGAAATGGGATTCCAAGCTGCACAAAAGTATGTCTAATGAAGAAAGGCAAGAATCTCTCACTGAGACTGTCAATTATTTTTTCTATGAATAAAGCACATTTCCACTTTAAGCCTATATATTTTTGGCTAGTCCCTGACAGGTTTTTTTTTTTTTTCCCCCTCAGTTGAATTCTGGAAGGACAGGCTATTAGATAATAGATCACTGAGAGCAAAGAGAGTCTACCCAAGGTCATGTGCCTCTATTAAAGAGCTCTTGTTTTAGATAGAAAGTTACATTAGTAATCTATTATAGAAGGACACCTGCAGGTACTTCCATGGAAGCCTGTCTGTGATGGCCTGCTGAATTAAAAGACATACAGGATGTTGTATCATAAGAATAATCCATTAAAAAGTCTATATTAATATACAGTTTGGAAGAATACAAACATTTATCATCATGAAGCTTTTTCTACGGAAATAGCCATTATTGCTGGGGTGCAGGAAGGCTAACATGACATGTTTTTAGTTTAAATTTAATTATTTTTAGAGTTTTGATTTCTAACTTCTCTGTACTATTATCCAAAAAACACAGACCATACATTGATTCTAACTCTAGGAAATATACTAAGATATATTTCACAGATCACATTTGATCAATTACTGAAAAAGCCTATGAAAATTAGAAAGAATGGATAGTCACTAATTGCTGGCTACAGGGCTGAATATAAGATCAAGTTCATTAATTGCCATTCAAATCACATGTACATCATTTACACTGTTGCTGCCTTTGGGTCTGCCTGACCCATTACACGCTGCGGTGCATTAGTGCTGTGCCTGTGGGGGTGCATCTGTGATGCATCTCTGGTGTCCTCTGTGATGGTACCTGTGGAAACTTCTGCTTAGAATTTGTTCATTTTCTTATGCGTTTTTGAAGTTACGTAATTAGACTTACACAGATGAGTTCAGAATTCTTAAATCTTTCTGGTGAGGTGTATTATGCAATCATCTTTTTAACTCTTAATAAAGTTTTTGCCCTAAGGACTATTTTTATTTGATAGACAAAAGCCACAACAATCTTCTTCTGATTAGTATTACATATTTGCCTGATGTATATTTTCCCCTTTCATTTTCTTTCTTTTTTTTTAATCTTTTATTTATTTATTTATTTTTCCCCTTTCATTTTCAACCTGTTCCTGTACTTTAGATATATCTTTCATCAACTTTATGTAGGTAGAATTTGAAGGAAAATTAATCATGTCATTTGCTGTGCTTGCCAGTATCCATGGGTTTGTCTCCACCATAGCATTGTGAAGTTCTACTTGCCCTATTTGTTGTACACCTTTTTCATGCCATGTGTTTTTCTGTCCTCTGTCTGCTTGGCTGTTACACATGCTAGTTTTATTTCACTGGTTGTCCTTAGAACTTTCAAGCGACCTTTAGACTTTAAGTTCAGTAACCCTCCTCCCCTAAGCGCTACATGGCCCGTAGAACTGAAATCTAACCCTTCTTTCTGAAGGATATCCTTTAGAAGCCCTTAAGGGAGGATCTCTCAGTGGTGGGACTTCCCTGGCGGCTCAGATGGTAAAGCGTCTGTCTACAATGCAGGAGACCCGGGTTCCATCCCTGGGTTGGGAAGATCCCCTGGAGAAGGAAATGGCAATCCACTCCAGTTCTATTGCCTGGAAAATCCTATGGATAGAGGAGCCTGGTAGGCTACAGTCCATGGGGTCACAAAGAGGCGGACACGACTGAGTGACTTCAATTTCACTTTCACTTTCATCAGTGGTATATACACTATTTGATTATCTAATAATGTCTTTACATTGACCTTGTTTAAAAATGAACCTGAAATAGTTATAGAAGTCTAGATTGTCACCTACCTTTTTGCAACATTCTGCTGATATGTATTCTGCCTTCTGATTTTTGAAGTTGAGATGTCTATTTAAATAGGAATAGTAATCCGTGACAAGTTTCTTTCCTTTTTCTGATTCCTTTTAAGATCTTTCACTTGATGTTAAGTCATTTACTACAATATGTCTACTTACATATTTCTTTTTCTTTACCTTCCTGTGATATATTTGGCTTCCTGAATCTGAGGATTCATATCTCATTGGTTTTTAAAATTCGAAGCTACATCCCCATTATCATTATTATCTTCTTCTGGAAGTCTAAATTGAAGTACTTATACCTTCTCGCTGTACCCATATGTCTCTTCATTTCTTAAATATTTTCCATCTACTTCTAGACATAAAGAATCTGTACCACTGGAGAAACATTGATTTAGCTCTGCCTTCTGGTTTACAAATTCTCTCTTAGATAGCTCTGTCTAATCTGCTACTTAACCACTGAGATTCTCATTTGGTACTTTTAAAGTTTCCCCCAGTCTTTTTGGTAGTGCATTCTGCTTTATGCTTTTCATTTATCTTTCTTCAATCAACTCAGAAATATCTATTTCTTATTCCACATATCTGAAATTCTGAGGGGCCTGGTGTTCAATTTTTCTGTTGTTGTTTCTGCATTTTCTCCTGGTGGTTTGTAGCCTCATGCTTTTCTTGGAGCCTTGGATGATTGAGAACGGGATGGGGGGAGGTGTATGTCTTAGGTTAGGGAAGGCTTCCCGCTGGCCTGTGTTGAGGTATATGCCTTTGGAGACATTTGGGTCTGCTCTGCCAGGTGACTCAGGGTGTCACATGCCACATGTATGATGAACCAGTGGTAATATATTCATTGGGGAAGCCTACTTTTTACCCCAACATACTGCCGAGGCTGGGAGATAGGTACATTTTCTGTTTGCTTCATTTCCTTCTGTGGTAGGAGATTTTAAATTTAGTCTACTCTTTCATTAAAGGTATATCCCCATAGAGTAGTGTTTTTCAAACTGCTGTCAAGTCCCATTAGTAGATAGTGAAATCAATTTAGTGCTATGGTTCTCAACTTTGGCTGTGCATTAGAATCACCCAGGGAGCTTTTAAAACCCTGACTGCCCGGCCACAACCCAAGACCAATTAAATCAGAATCACAGAGGGTGGGAGCCAGCAATGTGTATTTTTATAGCTCCCAGGTGACCTAAACGAACAGCCAAGATTGAGAACCACCATCATGACCAGCATTTTATAACTAAAATGGAATGGAATACAATAGAACAAAAACTGTTTTAGCATTGATCCTTAGTAAGAACTCCACACATTGCTATAAGAGCTGCTGCTCAGTGGTGTATGTTCTAATATAAATTCTATTCTTTACTGTGGTTTCCCCTTAGGGGGAAAAGAAAAAGAAAAGAACCTAGAAACAGTAAGCCTCTTGGTTACCAAAATTAGAAGCTGTCTTCAGACTTGCTGAAGCATAAGAGCCAGTTTCTTACCTGCCTCCTACTGTGGTTTTTTTTGAGGGGGCATGTGGAGATTTTCCTAACTTTCTGAGACATCTAGCTGTACATTTCCATCTCATCCAGTTCCTCTAGGTGTTTGGTAACAGGTTATCAGGGTATCAAATCTTCTCTGCCATATTGCTAAATATGGACTTTCAGATTTCTTTATATACTTCTGCTTTGTTTGAGGTGTATTCAAAACCACACTATAATGCCTAAGTTAATTCTACATGTAAAATATGCTGTAATTATACTCTCTGGGTATTAATATATTCTACAAAGACATCACAGAAAGTGATGAAGTGTGCCTTTCCAACGCACACACTCTAGCACCATGCCTGTCGTACCTAGATCTGCAAGAAGAGATTCTTTATGATCAGGGCTTTGATGTTTTCATTCCGCAGTTCATTACAGCAACAGTAGTTTTCAGACAGGGAAATAAGAGAGAATAGCCAGAACTCAAAAGGAAGAACTAGGGCAGAATTTCTTATTGACGAAGTGCTAAAAGATGACAGGTGGGCAAAGTGAAGGGCATGGCTGAAGTGTAGAAACATTACCACTTCCCTATAAACTGAGAGGAGGCAGCATCATGGACACTGTGCTTGCTGTTGCTGCTGATGGCGTGGCTAAACTCCACCACTGGGAACATTTAAGCGCCTCCCCGAGGCTCTTTGGGACAGTATTTTTTTTTTAAGTGAGGCATGAGATTAGGGATTCTAGCTGTTAAGCCCCTTTACTATTCTGTCCCCAACACATCAAAAGATGTAACAGAAATATTTTTCTAATACTGCCATGTTGCATCTCTGGAATTCAACACTTTCTCTTATCTTAATCCTCTCAAATGCCACTGACCTGGCCAAAATTCCATCCACCCACATGGAGTGATAGGAATTGGTTTACAGTGCAGTCTGTCCAAACCAGGCTAAGCATTTCATTATCTAAAACTTTCAGCTCCTTCTGTGTTACTACTGTGGTGCTCCAACATTTTAAACTGTAAATATAGTTAAGAATGTTCTCCTGGAATCATTATGTACAGAACTGTCACACCCAGACAACAACACAGAAATTTGGCAGATCGCAGGCAATCTGTTTTCTCTCTCCACGGAAGTAAACAGCTGCACAGTTGCTTTAGAAATGCTAAGAAGGAGATAAAGGTGAAACAAAATATATTAACAGATTGAGGTAAGGTGGGGATTTGCGATCTGTTTTGTTTTGGTTTAACGGGTGAAAACATTTAAATATGTTACTATGCCCATAAAACTGGATAATCCTTTGAGACAGATAAAAAAGCAAGAGAAATGTAACTAGAGAAAAATAAATTTTTAACAACAACAACAAAAAAGGAAGCAAAAAATAGGCTTTGGGGGAAAAAAGCTGCCCATCAGGACAGATGAAGTCTTACTCCTTACACATCACTCAAGCAACTGTTGCCTGACCTTCTCTCCCCCAGAATCGTAATTTGCTACTTTCCCACAAGGGTGGAGATACCCTTACACAGGATTATCCTACAGGAATGTTAGTTCTTTAATTTCAAATTGGGAAAACCCTTGAGGTCATCAGAAAGGATTTGAATTATGTAACACTTCCAGTAAATTTAACTCTTTTTATTTCTACTTGAAAAGAAATTGAGAAGACTCTTGAGCATCCCTTGGATAGCAAGGAGATCCAGCCAGTCTATCTTAAAGGAAATCAGTCCTGAATATTCACTGGAAGGACTGATGCTGAAGCTGAAACTCCAATACTTTGGCCACCTGGTGAAAAGAACTGACTCATTGGAAAAAGACCCTGATGCTGGGAAAGATTGAAGGCAGGAGGAGAAGGGGACAACAGAGGATGAGGCAGTTGGATGGCATCACTGACTCGATGGACATGAGGCTGAGTAATCTCTGGGAGTTGGTGATGGACAAGGAAGCCTGGTGTGCTGCAGTCCATGGGGTGGCAAAGAGTCTCACGTGACTGAGCGACTGAACTGAACTGATTTCTACTTTTAACTGTTTCTATTTCTACTTTTATCTCTTTCCATCATTAATTTGAAAATTAATTGTTATGGAGGAAAAAGCAGACTTTACTGTTGATTTAACTGTCACTTCATGAGTTTTCATTGTAGAAAGCAGATTAGATTTCCTCCCTACTGTATTAGAAAGCCAGTGTAGTAATTATACCCCCTTTAGAACTTCTAAAATTTCAACAAGTAATTCCTACCTTCATCCATATCCTCCCTTCTCTCTCTCCCCGCTGACTTCCTTTCTTTCTCCCTCTTTCTAGCAGACATTGTTTTCGATTCCTAGACTGCTCTTCATTTTTCTGGGAAGAAGTCCATTTAATCTGTGTACCAAACTTATTATGCTTTAAATTATCTCTTGGACAATTCTTTCAGATTCTATATATAACCAATTCTATAGTTTTTGTGCCAATTTTTCTTTTGGATACCTTTCTTTGGATAAAAGACTTGTCCTTAAACTTTTCTGACAACATATGCACACAGACACACACACTCAATTTTATGGACATTAAAAAACCCAACCAATCAACAAACAAAAGTCCAAACCTGTGCTAGTCGATATGGTAGCCACTAGCCAAAAGTGCCTATGTAAATGTAAATAAAATTAGATGAAAATTTAAAATCTGTACTTTAATAAGTGGCTACATGCTGAATAGTACAAAAGAACAATGTCTGCACTACATAAAGTTCTGTTTGACAGCATTGTTTTAAAATATCTACAGCACTGGCAAATAATACTGGAAAACTGAAATACAAGATTCACTATTTTTTTCATGTTTTCACATTTCCTTTAACCAAATGAAAAATCTATACAAATGTCTTTTACTAAATGTCAATGAAGATACAGTCCAAAAGACAGGGAAATAAAGTATTATGAGGATAAAAATTAAACCACCCCCAGTCCAAGTGAGTTTTAGAAATAAACATTGAGGTCAAAAGTCAGGGCTTTCAATGCTCAATTCACAGGGGTAAACTTTCTAAAGGCCTTATCCACCTAATCACATTCTTTCAACCAAAATTAAGATTGATATTAAGGCATTCTCTGCCCTGCTAATAGCTGAATGGTTTCATAGGGGAAAGAAGAGAACATATGACCTATTTATTATTAAATGTGTACATCCAGGTTGCTGTTGTTCAATCACTCAGTTGTGTCCAACTCTTTGTGACCCCATGGACTGCAGCATTCTCATCCTCTGTCATCCACTTTTCCTCCTGCCTTCAGTCTTTCCCAGCATCAGGGAGGACATAACAAAACCTTGTAAACACCAGGACCCAGAAAAAAAAGGTGCAGTGACCCTGCACGAGGCTGAGCCAGACTCACCTGTGAGTGTCCACGAGCCTCCAGCGGGGGTGTGGGTTGACAGTGCCCTGCCACAGCACTGGGGCAGTTACTGCAACATCCTGGGAGCTGTGGCATCCTGGTGTAAGTCCTTCTGAAGGAGGTCACCACTACTGCCTTTACCCCTATCATAGTTTGGCCTCAGGCCAAGCTACAGGGAGGGAATACAGCCTTACCCATCAGCAGAAAATTGGATTAAAGATATACTGAGCATAGCCTTCCCCACCAAAGTGAGACCCAGTTTTCCAGACAGTCAGTCACTCCCATCAGGAAGCTTCCACAAGCCTCTTATCCTCATCCATCAGAAGGCAGAAAGGATGAAAACCACAATCACAGAAAACTAACCGAAATGATCACATGTATCACAGCCTTATCTAACTCAATGAAACTATGAGCCATGGTGGAGAGTTCTAACAAAACATGGTCCACTGGAGAAGGGAATGGAAAACCACTTCAGCATTCTTGTTTTGAGAACCCCATGAACAGTATGAAAAGACAAAAAGATATGACACTGAAAGATGAACTCCTCAGGTACGTAGGTGCCCAATATGCTACTGGAAAAGATTGGAGAAATAGCTCCAGAAAGAATGAAGAGGCTGAGCCAAAGCAAAAACAATGCCCAGTTGTGGTAATGGAAGTAAAGTCTGATGCTGTAAAGAGCAATATTGAATAGGACTCTGGAATGTTAGGTCCATGAATCAAGGCAAATTGGAAATGAGCAAACAGGGGATGGCAAGAGTGAACATTGACATTTCAGGAATCAGTGAACTAAAATGGACAGGAATGGGCAAATTTAATTCAGATGACTATTATATCTATTAATGTGGGCAAGAATCCCTTAGACGAAATGTAGTCAACCTAATAGTCAACAAAAGAGTCCGAAATGCAGTACTTGGATGCGGTCTCAAAAATGACAGAATGATCTTGTTCATTTCCAAGGCAAACCATTCAATAGCACAGTAATCCAAGTCTATGCCCCAGCTACTAATGCCAAAGAAGCTGAAGTTGAAGTTTCTATGAAGACCTACAAGATCTTCTAGAACTAACACCCCCAAAAGATGTTCTTTTCATCATAGGGGACTGGAATGGAAAAGCAGGAAGTCAAGAGATACCTGGAGTAACAAGCAAGTTTAGCCTTGTAATACAAAATGAAGCTGGGCAAAGGCTAATAGAGGTTTGCCAAGAGAATGCACTGGTCATAGCAAACACCCTCTTCCAACAACACAAGAGAACACTCTACACATGGACATCACCAGATGGTCAATAACAAAATTAGACTGATTATATTCTTTGCAGCTGAAGATGGAGAAGCTCTATACAGTCAGCAAAAACAAGATTGGGAGGTAACTGTGGCTCAGATCATGAACTCCTTATTGCAAAATCCAGACTTAAATTCAACAAAGTAGGGAAAACCACTAGACCATTCAGGTATGACCTAAATCAAATCCCTTATGATTATGCAGTAGAAGTAACAAATAGATGCAAGGGATTAGATGTGATAGAGTGGCTGTAGAACTATGGATGGAGGTTCATAACATTGTACAGAAGGCAGGGATCAAAACCATCCACAAGGAAAAAGAAATGTAAAAAGGCAAAATGGTTGTCTGAGGAGGTGTTACAAATAGCTGAGAAAATAAGAGAAGCAAAAGGCACAGGAGAAAATGAAAGCGTATATCCATCTGAATGCAGAGTTCTGAAGAATAGCAGGGAGAGATAAGAGAGCCTTCCAAAGTGATCAAAACAAAGAAATAGAGGAAAACAACAGAATGGGTAAGACTACAGATCTCTTCCAGAAAATTAGATATACCAAAGGAACACTTCATGCAAAGATGGGCTCGATAAAGGATAGATATGGTATGGACCTAACAGAAGCAGAAGATATTAAGAAGAGGTGGCAAGAATACATAGAAGAAGCAAGAATACATATAAGAACTGTACAAAAAAGATCTTCATGAACCAGATAATGATGATGGTGTGATCACTCACCTAGAGTCAGACATCCTGGAATGTGAACTCAAGTGGGCCTTAGGAAGCATCACTATGGACAAAGCTAGTGGAGGTGATGGAATTCCAGTTAAGCAATTTCAAATCCTCAGAGATCATGCTGTTAAAGTGCTGTACTGAATAGGCCAGCAAATTTGGAAAACTCAGCAGTGGCCACAGGACAGGAAAAGGTCAGTTTTCATTTCAAGCCCAAAGAAGGGCAATGCCAAATTGCACTCATTTCACATGTAGCAAAGTAATGCTCAAAATTCTCCAAGTCAAGATTTAACAATATGTGAAACAAGAACTTCCAGATGCTCAAGCTGGATTTAGAAAGGCAAAGGCACGAGAGACCGAATTGCCAACATCCATTGGATGACAGAAAAAGCAAGAGAGTTCCAGAAAAATATCTACTTCTGCTTCATTGACTATGCCAAAGCCTTGACTATGTGGATCACAACAAACTCTGACCATTCTTAAAGAGATGGGAAAACCAGACCACCTGACCTGCCTCCTGAGAAATCTGTCTGCAGGTCAAGAAGCAACAGTTAGAACTGGACATGGAACAATGAACTGGTTCAAAATTGGGAAAGGAGTACGTCAAGGACGTACATTGTCACCCTGCTTAATTAACATATATGCAGAGTACATCATGTGAAATGCCAGGCTGGATGAAGCACAAGCTGGAATCAAGACTGCTGGGAGAAATATCAATAACCTCAGATATGCAGATGACACCACCCTTATGGCAGAAAGTGAAGGGGAACTAAAGAGCCTCTTGATGAAAGTGAAAGAGGAGAGTGAAAAAGCTGGTTTAAAAGTTTACATTAAACAAACTATGATCATGACTGGTCCCATCACTTCATGGTAAATGATAGGGAAACAATGGAAACAGTGACAGACTATTATTTTGGGCTCCAAAATCACTGCAGATGGTGACTGCAGCCACGAAATTAAAAGATGGTATGACAAACTTAGTCAGCATATTAAAAAGCAGAGACATTACTTTGCCAGCAAAGGTCCATCTAGTCAAAGCTATGGTTTTTTTAGTAGTCATGTATGGATGTGAGAGGTGGACCATAAAGAAAGCAGAGCTGAAGAATTGATGCTTTTGGACTGTGGTGTAGGAGAAGACTCTTGAGGGTCCCTTGGACTGTAAGGAGATCCAACCAGTCCATCCTAAAGGAAACTAGTCCTGAATATTTACTGGAAGGACTGATGCTGAAGCTGAAGCTCCAATACTTTGGCCACCAGATGTGAAGAAATGACTCACTGGAAAAGACCCTGATGCTAGGAAAGATTGAAGGCAGGAGGAGAAGGGGACGACAGAGGGTGAGATGGTTGGATGACATGACTGACTAGATGGACATGAATTTGAGCAAGTTCTGGGAGTTGGTGATGGACAGGAAAGCAAGGCCTACTGCAGTCTATAGGGTCACAAAGGGTCACACACAACTGCGTGACTGAACTGACTGACTGAAATCTATTACACTGATGAAACATCCAAAAAAAATACCATAGAGACCAATATAAAGAGCTGTGCTACACCTTTCAGGTTTATTGGGCCAGCCTTGAAACTGAAGATAGAGCTTGGCTACAGCAGCAGGGGTATCCGAGGCTTACTGGACAGGAGACTCTTCCATAAAGGTTCCTGGAACAACACCCTAATGGCACCGGAGACAGTGGTGGGGGTGCAGCAGCAGTCTCTGAGGTCTGGGAGGGAAGGAGGAAACCATTCTTGGGGGATTTGGTGTCAGCTGGGCTCATCAGTTACCAGGGACTAACAAAACCCTATAACTAAAAGAACTGGTTAGTCACGTGAATAAAGCAGGGACTGGTTGAGTTGGGGATGTACAGAGAGCAAGAGAACAGCCATCTTGAATGGTCTGACCATACAAAAGTATTATAACCACTTTTATATTTATAAACTACAGCCAGCAGATAGAGCCTTTTCTTAAAGTTTTAAGACAGAGGATCATGAGCTGCAGTGTCATCAGATTAAAGCAAACAGTCTACCCTGCTACCCAGCTCCAGGTGTTCAGTGATAAGGACCTAGCCCTGCGGGATTAGCAGAACATAAGATATTTACTAAGAAGCTTAATAATAACTAAAAAAAAAGTTCATTTCAAATGCTCGTTAATTTATCTAGTTAATGAAATGTGCCTTCTTGAAGATAACTCAAAGACAGTTTCTTTGTATAAAAATGACTAGCTTTTGCTTTTAGATTTATGTGAAGATTTAAAATTAAAAGTCTCCAAAATGATTACCATCTAATATTCCATATTTACTTCTGAAGGTATGGATGGGAAGGCTTTAAGAAGAATCTAAAAAGCCTAAGTTAATAAATAAAATTACAAACATGCAAAATAAAATGAGTCCTCAGAGTAAAAAAGTAGAAAATTCTGTGACACTTGGGTTTTTGACTGAACTAAAAGATCTTTTCTTCTTTCAAAAGAAGATTTTCAAGAAGTAGACATACACCCAGAGGATGAAATGCTATTCATTAATGAAAAACAATGCTTCTAGACTTTGGAGCTCTAGTGTGACACTTAAGAGCTTGAAAGCTTTCACTTTAATCCTCACAACAGTTAAGAGGTGAAAGACAGAAAATCAAGAACTCTTCTTACATCTAGGAGAGACTTGAGGTTACAGGACAAATAACACCCTGAATATTAGAGCCCCAAGCAGATACAGAAAACCAAAGCTTAGCTGGCATAGAAACTGGTCAGCAACCCCTCTGAAGCCAATATCTGGTAGGAATACTTCAAGGTTAATTGGCGAATTTCTGGAGACTAAGCATGAACTAGCTTGAGAGAGAAACACAACTCCTGGAGGCTGGAGCATGGGGTATGAGAGGCAAAAGGCTTTGATGAGTTTTATCTCTAAGATCTTAGGGGAAAGATGATAGAAAAATTCCATCCTGCTTCCAGAAAGAAGGGATAAACAACCATTTATAATAAGTTCACAGCAATTTGTTTTCCTTAACAAAACCCTGCTCTCATAATTAGTTTTTACCAGGGTCTAATCAAATGGGGAAAGGGTAATACCCAATTCTTCCCAAAGTCTGACTTCAAGGAAGGGAATTACCTAACTCCAACCCCTCCAAGCTTTCTTGTATCACCTAAAGGGGGAGGAAAATACCTAAGAAGCACTTGTGGTGAATATAGCCCAGGGGCTTGTGTTCACTGAAAGACTGAGACTTAACCACAGCACATAGAGTACTTCCCCTTGCCTGCACATCACCACTACATCAATAAAGCCTCTGTATAATAACGGGGATTGCAATGGACCTATTTACCTAAGTTCCTTTTACCCAATATCTTATGTCTGACTTTCCAAAAAAAAATGCTAAAGGTAAAAAAAAAAAAAGTGAAGAGATGCAGCAATCATCAAGCATCAACCAGACTGACATATAGCAGAGATGTTGGCGTTCTTACACCAGGATCTAAATAACGGTGATTAAAATACTAAGGAGTACACGTGTCTCTTTCAATTCTGGTTTCCTCGGTGTGTATGTCCAGCAGTGGGATTGCTGGGTCATATGGCAGTTCTATTTCCAGTTTTTAAAGGAATCTCCACACTGTTCTCCATAGTGGCTGTACTAGTTTGCATTCCCACCAACAGTGTAAGAGGGTTCCCTTTTCTCCACACCCTCTCCAACATTTATTGTTTGTTGACTTTTGGATAGCAGCCATTCTGACTGGTGTGAGATGGTACCTCATTGCGGTTTTGATTTGCATTTCTTTGATAAGGAGTGATGTTGAGCATCTTTTCACGTGTTTGTCAGCCATCTCTATCTCTTCTTTGGAGAAATGTCTATTTAGTTCTTTGGCCCATTTTTGGGGGGGGGTCATTTATTTTTCTGGAATTAAGCTACAGGAGTTGCTTGTATATTTTTGAGATTAATTCTTTGTCAGTTGCTTCCTTTGCTATTATTTTCTCCCATTCTGAAGGCTGTCTTTTCACCTTGCTTATAGTTTCCTTCGTTGTGCAAAAGCTTTTAATTTTAATTAGGTCCCATTTGTTTATTTTTGCTTTTATTTCCAGTATTCTGGGAGGTGGGTCATAGAGGATCCTACTGTGATGTATGTCGGAGAGTGTTTTGCCTATGTTCTCCTCTAGGAGTTTTATAGTTTCTGGTCTTACATTTAGATCTTTAATCCATTTTGAGTTTATTTTTGTGTATGGTGTTAGAAAGCGTTCTAGTTTCATTCTTTTACAAGTGGTTGACCAGTTTTCCCAGCACCACTTGTTAAAGAGATTGTCTTTTCTCCACTGTATATTCTTGTCTCCTTTGTCAAAGATAAGCTGACCATAGGTGTGTGGATTTATCTCTGGGCTTTCTATTTTGTTCGATTGATCTATATTTCTGTCTTTGTGCCAGTACCATACTGTCTTGATGACTGTAGCTTTGTAGTAGAGTCTGAAGTCAGGCAGGTTGATTCCTCCATTTCCATTCTTCTTTCTCAAGATTGCTTTGGTTATTCGAGGTTTTTTGTATTTCCATACAAATTGTGAAATTATTTGTTCTAATTCGGTGAAAAATACCTTTGGTAGCTTGATAGGGATTGCATTGAATCTACAGATTGCTTAGTATCCCTGGGGGAGGAAATGGCAACCCACTCCAGTATTTTGCCTAGAGAATCCCATAGACAGAGGAGCCTGGCGCGTGACAGTCCATGGGGTCGCAAAAAGTCAGACATGACTGAGTGAATAATATATAATATATTTGGGTAGTATATTCATTTTCACTATCAGCACTGTTTACAATAGCTAGGACATGGAAGCAACCTAGATGTCCATCGGCAGACGAATGGATAAGAAAGCTGTGGTACATATACACAATGGACTATCACTCAGCCATTAAAAAGAATACATTTGAATCAGTTCTAATGAGGTGGATGAAACTGGAGCCTCTTATACAGAGTGAAGTAAGCCAGAAAGAAAAGCACCAATACAGTATACTAATGCATATATATGGAATTTAGAAAGATGGTAATGTTAACCCTCTATGCGAGATAGCAGAAGAGACACAGATGTATAGAACAGTCTTTTGGACTCTGTGGGAGAAGGCAAGGGTGGGATGATTTGAGAGAATAGCGTTGAAACATGTGTATTATCATACGTGAAACGATCGCCAGTCCAGGTTCGATGCATGAGGCAGGGCGCTCAGGGCTGGTGCACTGGGATGACTCTGGGGGATGGGATGGGGAGGGAGGTGAGAGGGGCGTTCAGGATGGGGAACACATGTACACCCATGGCTGATTCATGTCCATGTATGGCAAAACCACTACAATACTGTAAAGTAATTAGCCTCCAATTAAAATAAATTAATTTTAAAAAACAAAAATAAAATAAAATACTAAGGAATCTGATTTTAAAAAAGACAATATGCAACAGTAGTAGGAGAGTGATAGATAAGGAGAGATTAATATATTATTAGTATATTATTATTATATAATTAATATTATTGATACAGTATATTATTGATATGATAATATCATATTATTAATACAACATATTATATTATTAATATATTAATCTTAATCTTAATATATTATAAGATTAATAGTATAAGGAGAGAGATGAAATCTGTACGAAAGAACCAAACAGAAACACTAGAGTTTGAAACCAAACCAAACACTGTAAGGCTGGAAAAGGTTGAAGCTTAAAGTAATGTCAATAGAAACTTCCAAAACAGAAAATAGATAAGAATAAACACTGAAAAAAATAAAACAGAATATGTAAGAACTATAACATAAATGTAACATACATGTATTGGGAATACCAGAGGAGAAGAGGGAAAGGAAAAGAAGAAACATCTGAAGCAACTGTGATTGAGAATTTCCCCAAATTAATGTGAGACAACAATCAATGGATCAGGAAGCTCAGAGAACATTCAGCAAGATAAGTGCCAAAAAATCAACACCTGGGGATATCATATTCCAACTACAGAAAATCAAAGAAAAGTCTTGAAAAAAGACGTAGGGAAAACAACTTACCTATAGAGGGGCAGGGATAAGAAGTATATCAGATTTCTCAAAAATCATGCAATCAAGAATATTTAAAGTCTTGAAGAAAAAAAAAGCTATAATCCTGTAACCAGAGAATCATCCTTCAGAAGGAGAAATAAAGACTTTCTCAGACCAACAAAACCAAGGGAATCTGTTGTCAGTAGATCTGGCAAAAATGTTAGAATTTCTTCAGAGAGAAGGAAAACGATACAGGTCAGAAACTTGAATGTCCATAAAGAACATAAAAAGCACTAGAGAAGGAACACGTGAAGGTAAAATTTTAAAACTGGGTTCTTTTTCTTATTCTTAATTGATAGAACAGATAATAGTTTGATTAAATTAATAATGGCAACAATGTATTTGGTGATTGTAGATTATGGTAACTGAAATAACAACAGCAATAATATAAGACAGGAGAAAAGAATTATAAATACTTTGTTATAAGAAACTTGTACCACCCAGCGAAGCCATACAGAGGCAAGTCTGAGAGGTACTGTGGGTTCAGTTCCAGATCACTGCAATAAAATAAGTATTACAAAAAAGCAAGTCACAAGAGGTTTTCATTTCCCAGGGCATAGAAAAGTTATGCTCTCTCTACACTGTAATCTGTTTAGTATGTAACAGCATTGTGTTTATAAAACAACATATATACCTTAATTTAAAAATACTTCATTGCTAAAACATGCTAACCATCATCTGAGACTTTAGTTCTTCATAGTAGTAACATAAAGATCACTGATCACAGACCACCATAACAAAAGTAATAATAATAAAGCTTGAAATATTGTAAGAATTATAAAAATGTGAGACACAGACATAAAGTGAGCAAATGCTGTTTGAAAAATGGCACCAGTAGACTTGCTTGACACAGGATTGTCACAAGTCTTCACTTTGTAAAACACGCAGTACAAGTGACATCCACTAAAGCAAAGCACAATAAGACAAGGTATGCCTGTGCTGGGATGTGAAGGTGGACCTGGATTAGTTGCAAATGTCCACTGCAAACTCTAGGACAATCACTGGGAAAAAACAAAAAGAAGTATAATGGATACGCTGAGAAAGGAAAGAAAGCAAAATTACATAAAATGCTCAAATAAAAACAAAAAAGGTGAAAGGGGCAAAAGGCAAAAAAGAGAAAAAATGAGAGCAATGAACAGAAAACAACAAATATGGTAGATATTAATCTGACTATATTAGTAATCACTTTAAATGTCAGTGGTCTAATAGACCAATTAAAACACAGAGTAGTGTGTCATTTGCATTCAGTTCACATATTATTAACTAAATGAATGAATAAATCATAATGAATGAAATGAATGAATTAGAATCATTTGAGTGAATCAAAAACCAATACTAAACTATATGCTGTTCACAAAAAACCCACTATAAAAATAAAGACACATGTGAATTGAAAGTAAGAAGATGGTGAAAGATATATCATGGTAATACTAGTCAAAAGAAACCTGGAGTATCTGTATTAATTTCAAACAGAGTAGATTTCAGAGCAAGGAAAATTAGCAGGAATAAAAACAGGATTATTATATAATGATATAGGGGTCGATTTTGAAACAAAAACCTGGTAAAAATGGAAAGATAAATAGATAAAATCACTATTATAACTGGAGACTGACATTTTGCTACTAGTAAGTTCCAACAGGCAGTAATTACTAAGGATATAGTTGAACTGAAAAGTATAATCAACTGGCTGGATTTAATTGACATTTATAGAATCCTTTGCTCATTAACAGAATACATATTCTTCTCAAGATCACATATTCATTAAGACAGACCACATTCTGGACCATTAAACAGACCTTAAAAATATATAAAAAAAAAGAAATCATACTATGTATGCTTTTAGAGCACAGAAAATTAAACCAGAAACCAATATCAGAAAGATAGCTGGAAAGTTTTAATACTTGGAGATTAAACAACATTCAAAACTTCACAAAGGTCCTAGGATAAGTCTCAAGAGAAATTAAAAAATATTTGAACTAAATGCAAATGAAAATACTAATCAAAATCTGTAGGATGAAGTGAAAGTAGTGTTTAGAAGGAAATTTACAGCACTGAATGCTTATATTAACAAAGAATAAAGATATCAAAAAACTATCTAAGCCCTCACCCTTGTTTAGTCACTACGGCATGTCTAACTCTTTTGTGACCCCCATGGACTATAGCGTGCCAGGCTATTCTCTCTATGAGATTTTCCAGGCAAGAATACTGGAGTGGGTTTCCATTTCCTTCTCCAGAAGATCTTCTCAATCCAGGGATCAAACCCACATCTCTGACTTGGCAGGCAAATTCTTTACCATTGAACCACCTGGAAAGCCCATAAATATTTACAAAAGCTTTACTAATAATTGCTAAAACTCAGAAGCAACCAACATGCCTTTAATAAATAAGTAGATAAATTTTGGTATGTCTAGACAATGGAGCATTATTCAATTTTAAAAAATAAAATAACTATAAAGTCATTAAAAGATATGGAGGAGCCTCAAATGCATACTGCTAAATGAAAAAAGCCAATCTTAAAAGGCCACATATTGTATGATTCCAACTATATAACATTCAAGAAAAGAATAGACAAAACTGTGAATATAGTAAAAAAAAAAATATTAATGGTTGGCGTAGGATTTGGCATAGGAAGGGAGGGATAAATAGGTGGAGCATGGGGAATTTTTAGGGCAGTCAAACTACTCTGTATGATACCGTAAATACCGTAAAGGTAGATACTTGTCATTCCACATTTTTCCACACTCAGAGAATGTATAACACCAAGATGAACTCTTACGTAAACTGTGAAATTGGCTTGATAATGATGAAGGTTCATCACCTGTGACAAAGATTCCATACTGACGCTGGATGTTGATGGAGGGGAAGGCTATGTGTGAGGAGGTGAGTGGGTATATGGGAATTCTTTCTGCTCAACCATGCTGTGCATCTAAAACTACTCTAAGAAATGAAGCCTATTAAATATTAAAACATGCTCCTATATCACAACTGTAGTAGTATAATGTTAAAAACATACAATATTATGTATAGCATGACCTCAACGGAGTGAAAGGCACTGTTTTAAGCAGTAGGAAAGAGTGATGAACAGAATGGATTATGGTCCCTACAGCCAAAGAGCTCACAGTCTGGTGAGAAAGACAGTCATCAAAACAAAATGCCAAAAGCATCAAAATAAATGTATGGTTGCACACTTTAACAACCATTTTCAAGAAATGTCCCAGGAGCCCAAAAGGGAGCCTAATTTAGATAAGAAATGGGAGTAGCATGGTACTAAAGGCCAGGCAATGTGACTTGGAGGAAGTGACATTAAGACTGGACCTAAGAGAGGAGTAGGGATTAACCCTGTGAAGAGACGGATGAAAACATATGCATGAGGATATTGTCCCCAGCATGGCGCAGGTGCCCGTCACTGGAGAAAGCTACCTGTGCTAAACACACGCAAGGGAGCGCCACCCCGCACTGGAATGGATAAGCTAGGCTGGCAAAACAGCAACAGAAATGGTTCCCAAAACAATGTTGGGCAGGAACAAGAAGCTGAATGAGATTTATTATGCAATACCATTAATGGAACTTAAAAACACATACACCCACAGAAAGCACAATGTATCATTCAGAGATGGGCATATCTCTAAACACATACTTAACAAAATGGTTACTTTTGTGGGAAAGGGAAAAGGGAGAGAAGGCATGGGATCTGAAGACAAAAAAATAATGAAACTAATAAAGATGGAATGAACTGCAGCGTATGACAAACTCAATTTTGCGGCTGAAGGACAAAAAAGAAAGGATGACACTGGAAAGGGAATATGCTGGTAGAGGAAACATCATATTCCAAAGCACCAAGCAAGAAAAGTTCTGGCTCTTTGAGGAGCCCAAACGAAAGACTTATGTGGTGTCTGGGGAATGAGAGGGGGAGGAAGACGTGGCTGAAATACAGTCAAGAGCAAAGCACAGGCCAGGCTAGCGTGTCCTCAAGACTTCACCAGGGGCTTTGGATTCCATCCTAGTTACAGTCTTGAGAAGTGAAAAGCCAATGCATAGAAAATTTAAAACCACTAGGAAAGAGTTCCTAACATCGACTACATCTGGATGAAATTCTCTTTGGTGGTCTTATAAAAAATTCACCTGTGTTTTAAAAATACTTTTATTTTTTTTATTTATTTATTTATTTTTTATTTTTTAAATTTTAAAATCTTTAATTCTTAAAACAAATACTTCTATAGAAAGAAAAGTAGGTTATATTGAAAACATGCTTTTCTAAAGTGTTCAAAACTAGCATTTTTGTAGGTTCAAGGAAGAGAATTTCAATTATGCTTTAGGAGATATTAACTATTCCATAGTATAATAACATATTGTAAATGTGTCTGCAAGAACTAATATTTCCCTTCAAGGGTATAGTGGATTCATTTAATGCTTGTTCCTTTAAAGCATTTATTATTTTTTGTATTTGTTATTAAAATATTCTTTCACTATTCTAATGAGAAAATCCCCATAAAATAGAGAGAATAAAATGAAAATCCAGTCTAACAAAATTAATTTCTCAAACTGAGAATTAATATAGATAAAAGAGCTTGAATAAATATGAAAGGTATAAAGAAACAGAAGAAAGGCAATAATCATTGAGCAGCCCTTAATGCACTGAAATAAACATGGTTTACTCCTGACTTGTGACACAGTTAGGCCTGGGGCATTACATTCCACTCTTTCTTATCTTCTCATGCATATATGGCCCTTTCAGAAAAGCCAAATGGCCATTAAATGATGCATTCCAATTTCACAAGAGAGAAAGGCGTATACAATTTAGGTCTGAAACAGCAATTTTAAATTAATGCTACTAATTTATTTATACATGTCTGTGACGGATTCACTCTGCTACGAAGCAGTGCTAAATAAGGCAAAAGGCATCATCAAACCTGGTGCTCTGTGACAACCTAGAGGAGTGGGATGGTATGGGAGGTGGGAGGGAGATTCAAGAGTGAGGGGACATACGCATGAAAATGAAAAGTGAAAGTGAAAGTAGCTCAGTCGTGTCCGGCTCTTTGCAACCCCGTGGACTATAGTCCTTGGAATTCTCCAGGCCAGGATACTGGAGTGGGTAGCCTTTCCCTTCTCCATCAGGTCTTCCCAACCTAGGGATCGAACCCAGGTCTCCGGCATTGCAGGTGGATTCTTTACCAGCTGAGCCACGAGGGAAGCCCAAGAATACAGGAGTGGGTAGCCTATCCCTTCTCCAGGGGATCTTTCTGACCCAGAAATCAAACCAAGGTCTCCTGCATTGCAGGCAGATTCTTTACCACCTGAGCTATCATGGCTGATGCATCCTGATGAACGTCAGAAAGCAACACAACGCTGTAAAGCAATTATCCAACTAAAATTTTTAAAAAGAAATTAAATAATCCTAACGATCATGGAAAAAGGAAGAGAGGTCCAGAAAAACATCTAATTCTGCTTTATTGACTATGCCAAAGCCTTTGACCGTGTGGATCACAACAAACCGTGGAAAATTCTGAAAGAGATGGGAATACCAGACCACCTGACCTGCCTCTTGAGAAATCTGTATGCAGGTCAGGAAGCAACAGTTAGAACTGGACATGGAACAACAGACTGGTTCCAAATAGGAAAAGGAGTACGTCAAGGCTCTATATTGTCACCTTGCTTATTTAACTCATATGCAGAGTACATCATGAGAAATGCTGGGCTGGAAGAAGCACAGGCTGGAATCAAGACTGCTGGTAGAAATATCAATAACCTCAGATATGCAGATAATACCACCCTTATGGCAGAAAGTGAAGAGGAACTAAAAAGCCTCTTGATGAAAGTGAAAGAGGAGAGTGAAAAAGTTGGCTTAAAGCTCAACATTCAGAAAACAAAGATCATGGCATCTGGTCCCATCACTTCATGGGAAATAGATGGGAAACAGTGGAAACAGTGTCAGACTTTATTTTTGGGGCTCCAAAATCACTGCAGATGGTGATTGCAGCTATGAAATTAAAAGACGCTTACTCCTTGGAAGAAAAGTTATGACCAACCTAGATAGCATATTCAAAAGCAGAGACATTACTTTGCCAACAAAGGTCCGTCTAGTCAAGGCTATGATTTTTCCAGTGGTCATGTATGGATGTGAGAGTTGGACTGTGAAGAAGGCTGAGAGCCAAAGAATTGATGCTTTTGAACTGTGGTGTTGGAGAAGACTCTTGAGAGTCCCTTGGACTGCAGGGAGAGCCAACCAGTCCATTCTAAAAGAGATCAGTCCTGGGTGTTCTTTGGAAGGAATGATGCTAAAGCTGAAACTCCAGTACTTTGGCCACCTCATGCCAAGAGTTGACTCATTGGAAAAGACTCTGATGCTGGGAGGGATTGGGGGCAGGAGGAGAAGGGGATGACAGAGGATGAGATGGCTGGATGGCATCACTGACTTGATGGACATGAGTTTGGGTGAACTCCGGGAATTGGTGATGGACAGGGAGGCCTGGCGTGCTGCGATTCATGGGACTGCAATGAGTCGGACATGACTGAGCTACTGAACTGAACTGAATGATAAAAAAAGATGGAACAGAATGAAACATTTAAGTGTTCAAAGTCCTATAGGTCTTTTAGCTTATTCCCCATCTTATTAATAGGCTTTATCTCCGCATCCAGACCAATCTTCAAAACTTTTTCGAGAGAAAGCCTTTCCTTATCTGGGAAAGACCCCTTTACTGAAAACTATGGGGAAATACTCCAGCACACAAGAGGAATATTCTATATATAATGCTTGCATCACCTACTGGAGGAAAGCAGTTTCAGAGAATAGAATCTATAAACTCTGAGACCAACATTAATATTATTCAGGTTTTAATAAACAAGCCTGGGAATTTGATGGGAATTTATAAGCCAGAGAAACACCCACAGAGCCATCTGAGCTGTTGTCCTGCTCTGGAATCCCCAGTCCCCACTTACTGGAAAGCCCGCACATAGGGGAAACCCCTACTCCTCCACCAACCCTATTTAATGTCTCTTCTTTTCTTCTTTCTCCCCTGCATGCTAAGCACTCCTATGTACCCACATGTCAGATTTGTTTTTTTTTAATCTTTATGGAAAATCTTTCCAAAAAATGGCAAGATTTCCAAAGTACCTGGTGAGCAGAAAGGAGAGACCTTGTTGAACCAGAAGACAGAGGAGTTCCAGACCCAAGGGTGCTCTGGGGAAAGGAACAGGGTGAAAGGGAACAGAAAGAAAACAGGTGAGCACAGTGATGGGCCAGAGATGACTTCAGCCATCTTTAAGGTCATAGGCAACAGGTGTGGCCCACTTGGTTTATTAAAAGAAATCAACAATATATTCCTTGTAGTCTATGAAATGTGAAACTGTCCTCTCCTTTCTTACAGTGCTTCAACCCATGGAAATATTTAGAACTTAGTTTATGTACTCCCATTAGAAAAATCTGCCTACAAATTGAGGGAAGAGATTGGAAAGATAAAACTATAATGTTTAGAAAGCAGCTACTGGACATGATTTGAAACATTCCTGGTGATTCTCCTCCCTTTGTGACATGAAACCATTTAATACACAAGTCTAGGAAAGTTCTTATTTGGGTGTTATTTTTCAACCTGTAACAGTAATGTAAAATGCTACAACACTTAAAAAATTTAGTTCAAATAGTCACTGATATTCCAGATATTCATATTTAGCAGAAATTTTAAAAAATAAGCTGGATGGGACAGAAAGTCAGAGGAGAAGCCCAAAAAGACATCAATAAATTATTTCAAATGTTTAAAGAAGAATTAATACCAATTCTTCATAAACACTTTGGAAAAAAAAGAGGAGGGGATATTTCCTAACTCATTCCATTAGCTAGTACTTACTCAACATTAAAATTAGACATCACGAGAGAATAAACTATAGACTGGTATCTATTATGACTATGGATGCACGAATTTTGCCCGTCCACCCCAATTCTGGCAAAACAAACCTAACAATATATAAAAAGAATTAGACAATATGACTAAGTGGGATTTATCCTTGGAACACAAGGTTGGTTTAACATTAAAAAATCAATTAATTAAATATACCATATTGACAGAATAAAACACAAAATAACATGATTATCTCAATAGACATAGACAAAGTATATGACAAAAAATCTAACACCCTTTCATGATAAAAACACTCACAAAACTAAGAATGTAAGGGAACTTCCCTCAATCTGAAAAAGGCCTTCTAATCTATGAAAAACCCTCAGCTAACATCATGCTTAGTGGTAAAAGATTGGATAATCTCCCTTTAAGGTCAGGAACAAGTCAAGAATGTCCACTCTCACTGCTTCTATTCAACATTGTACTAGACATTCTAGAACAGCAATCAGCCAAAAACTGAAATAAAAGGCATTCATATTGGGAAGAAGCGAAACTATCTCTGTTTGCAGATGACATGATCTCATATACAGACAATCCTAAGGAACCCTCTAAAAAATATTAGACCTAATAAACAAACTCAGCAAGGTGACAGAATCCAAGATCAATATACACAAATCAATTGTACCCTTTTAATGAACAATCTGAAAATGAAGTTAAAAACATAATTTCATTTAAATTAGCATCAAAGAGAATAAAATATTTAGGAATAAACTTAAGAAAAGAAGTGCAAAACATATACTCTGAAAAGTACAAAACATGGGGGAAAGAAATTAAATATGTAAATATAATGTTCATGGATCAGAAGACTTTATCTTCTTAAGATAGGAAACAACTCCCCAAAGTGATCTTCAATGCAATATCTATCAGAAATTCCAGCTGGGTTCTTTGTAGATACTGACAAAACTGACCCTATAGTCCACGGGATTTCAAGGGACTCCTTGGAGAAGGAAATGGCAACCCACTCCAGTACTCTTGCCTGGAAAATTCCATGGGTAGAGGAGCCTGGTTGACCACAGCCCATGGGGTTGCAAAGAGTCAGACACAACTGAACAACTTCACTCTCTTTCTTTTCTTTTCAAGGATAAAACAATCTTGAAAAAGAGGAACAAAGCTGTGGACTAAAACTTTTCAATTTGGAAACTTACCACTGAGCAAGGATAACCAAGACAAAATGGTACTGAAGCAAGGATGAACAGAGAGGTCAATGGAATAGAAGTAGAGGGCTCAGAAATAAACCCATATGGTCAACTGACTTTTCAACAAGGGTGCCAGCAGCGTCCAGTGGAGGAAATAACGATCTTTCAAGAAATAGTGCTGGGACAACTGCAGAACCACATACATAAGAATGAGATATCTTATGCCATACCGTAAAAATTACTTGAAAATAGATGAAGACTCTAAATGTAAGAACTAAAACTATACAACTTAGAAGAAAGTGTTAGTCGCTCAGCCATGTCGGACTCTGTGACCCTGTGGACTGTAGCCCACCAGGCTCCTCTGTCCCTGGGATTTTCCAGCCAAAAATACTGGAGTGGGTTGCCATTTCTTCCTCGAGGAGGTCTTCCAGACACAGGGATTGAAACTGTCTCCAGTGTCTCCTGCATCGGAAGGCAGATTCTTTACCATTGCGCCACCTGAGAAGACTCACTTAAAAGAAAACTTGAGGGTAAATCTGTATGAACTTAAATTTGTCAATGGATTCTTAGATATGAATCAAACACATAAGCAACAACATATAAACTGGACTTGATTAAAAACTGTGTTTCCAAGTACACCATCAATGAAGTGAAAAGAAAACCAAATGAATGAAAATATTTGCAAATTGAGTATTTGATAAGAGACTTATATCTAGAATATATTAAGAACTTTTTCAGTTTAATAATAAAAAAACACAATTAAAATATCGGATAAAGATATGAATAGACATTTTTTCCAAAGTATACAAATTGCCAATGAGCACATGAAAAAATGTACATTATCACTGGCCATTAGGGAAATGCAAATAAAATCCACAATGAGACATCGCTTCACACTTTAGTAGAATTGCCTAGAATCAAAAAGTCAGACAAGTGTTGATGAGAATATAAAAGAAATCAGAATACTTACATACTCCTGTAGATGTAAAGTGGTGAGGACACTTTGGCATCTACTCAAATGATTAATCAGAGTTATCACAGGATCTAGCAATTCTACTCCTAGAAATAAACTCCAAAGAACTAAAAAATATGTGCATACAAAAACTTGTACATGAATCCTCACAGCAGCATTATTCCTAATAGCCAAAAATGTGTGTGCGCACGCATGCACTTAGTTGCTCCATCGTTTCCAACTCTTTGAGACCCCATGGATTGTAGCCCGCCAGGCTCCTCTGTCCATGGGATTCTCCAGGCAAGAATATTGGAGTGGGCTGCCATGCCCTCCTCCAGGGGATCTTCCCAACCCAGGGATCTAACCCAGGTCTCCTGCATTGCAGGTGGATTCTTTACCAACTGAGCCACCAGGGAAGTGCATGAATACTTGAGTGGGCAGCCTATTCCATCTCCAGGGGATCTTGGCTGAGCTACCAGGGAAGCCAAAAGATGGGGACAACCCAAATGTGTATCAGTGGAGAAACGAGTTAGAAAAATATGGTCTCTTCATACAATGGAATATTACTGAGCCATTAAAGGAATGAAGTATTGATACATGTGAGTTACTACTCAATGACGTTGTTAAACAAAAGATCAGCGAACTGAAATACACACAGTTTGACAAATGTTCATTGTCAGCATGACTCAAGGGGATGAGGCAGACCAGTGGGAAGGAATGAAGAATTCAGTCACAATCAGGGAGGTGGCTGCAATCAAAGCTCAAAAACTGAATAAAAAATTGCAAAAGAAGCAGGCAAGGAAAGCACACGAAGTTGAGACTCAGAGGTGAGAATTAATTGCATCTAAAGACGGTGGCCTCCAAATCTCCTGTTATCAGAACAACTAGAAGAAAAGGCCTAGCATGTCCCTCTGCAGTGTAGGTAGTTCTAGTGATCAGATGAATACAGGCTTTCCACCCTGTGTGTGACCTCAGTGAACAGCTGGGTGGCTGCTTCAGACTGCCTTGGAGCAGAGAACCCTTCTCAAGCAGGCTGCATGTATGAATACTAAGTAGGCTCAAAAGTTTACAGAAATAATGCCATAGAACAATCCTTTTCTACTGATTATTTTACAAGTTAAGTTTAGGATGAATCTATTACAAACAAGTCAGAGTTGTGATTTCATGCTAAGAGATGTTAAATCATTTGATTAAATTTGTAAAAGTGTTAGGATGTTTAAGTGAGTTTGATTTGCTCTAAGTTTAGTTTATTAGATAAATAAGAGTAGTTGAAGGGTTTGAGAAGTTTGGCTTGTTGGCATTGTAAATGTTTCTTGTCAGGCATTTCAAAGACTTAAAAAGAAAAATGAATACATTAAATTATAAAAGAACTTAAAAGAGTGAAGGCAATTTAATTAACCAAGTTTGTAAATGAGAACAACTGTTTAAGAATACAGTCGTATCAACTTGAATTAATCAACCATTAATAAAAGTATCAGTAAAGCTGCCTATTTTTAATTTAACTATATTTATCAGTAGTACATTGAGATTTATAAGTTGATATTAAATTCTTGAGGGAGACTAAGTTTTAAATATATAATGTTAAGTAGATTTATCAAAAATTTACAACCTAAGTAACATATACTCTAATGTAAAAAAGGCCCCAGACTTTAGTGAAAATACTCATCTTTACATAAGTTTCTTTAAATAACTAAATGGTGCTTTTAAATACAGAAAGTAAAACTAGCAGAATTCCTTCATTCTGGAGTGCCTACTAGGGTTCTAAGTGCTGGAGACACAGAAGAAACTGGAAGGAATTAAGTCTTGGTCTGCATGGACCTTATATTCCAGTAGGAGAGGTCAGTTCAGTTCAGTTCAGTCGCTCAGTCGCGTCCGACTCTTTGCGACCCCATGAACTGCAGCACGCCAGGCCTCCCTGTCCATCACCAATTCCTGGAGTTCACTCAGACTCAAGTCCATCGAGTCGGTGATGCCATCCAGCCATCTCATCCTCTGCCATCCCCTTCTCCTCCTGCCCCCAATCCCTCCCAGCATCAGAGTCTTTTCCAATGAGTCAACTCTTCTCATGAGGTGGCCAAAGTACTGGAGTTTCAGCTTTAGCATCATTCCTTCCAAAGAACACCCAGGGCTAATCTCCTTTAGAATGGACTGGTTGGCTCTCCCTGCAGTCCAAGGGACTCTCAAGAGTCTTCTCCAACACCACAGTTCAAAAGCATCAGTTCTTTGGTGCTCAGCTTTCTTCACAGTCCAACTCTCACATCCATACATGACCACTAGAAAAACCATAGCCTTGTAATAACAAATACTAATATTTCTAAAAATATATTTATATCGAACGTAACAGTGGAAGGTAGAATGGTTTGGAGCATGGATTCTGAAGTCAGACAGCCAAGCTCAAACGCTGGCTCCTTAACAGCTATCTAATCTCTGAAAGTGACTCAGCCTCTTGGTGTCTCTGTTCCTTCATTTGTAAATTGGGGGAATGATAATATTGTTACCCTGTAGGGTATTAAGAAGTTCAAAGAATTAATATCTGCAAAGCACTTAGAACACTGCCTGGGATGCAGAAACTACTATGACTTTCATGACAGAAGAATGTCAGGGAACAAGAGGAAAATAGAGCAGAGTAGGGGGCAGACAGTGATGGGTCTGGGGAGGGAGTGGGGACAGCTGTCAATTGTGTTGTCAGAACCCATTTCCCTGAAGAGGGGACGACTGATCCTGGGGCTGAGTGTTGTGAGGAAGAGTGTGTGCAAAAGTGAGGAGGGTGTTCAGGGCAGAGGGAAGTGCACAGGCCTTGAGGCAGGGGCAGATGTGAGGAGTGTGAGGAAGAGGAGGAGGAAGCCAGTGTGGAGAAACCACCAGAAGGAAAAGCCTTTGGATGTATTCAAAGTATAATGGAAAGTTCCTGGAGGGTTTATAAGATCTGATCTGCATTTTAAAGGATCTCTGGGCGCCTGGTGGGGACCTGCGTAGGTGCAGTGTGGCCAGAGGGAGCCCAGATAGGAGGCGATGATGCGAGTCAATCTTTTTTCTTATTTAATTTTTTAATTGAAGTGTAGTTGATTAATAATATTATGTTAGTTTTAGGCGTACAATAAAGTGATTTGGTGTGTCTCATTCTTTACAACCTATTTCCCTTTTAATAATGAGAAATAGGGGTGACCTGGACTACAGCAATAGCTGGTAGATACTGGAAAGTGAATTAATGCTGGATAATATTTTGAAGGGACAGCCAACAGGATTTGCAGCTGAGATGCTTTGGACAGTTGTGAGCCTTATTACGCAAATTGTGGTCCTTGGACCAACAGCATCAGTATCATCCAGAAGCCTGCAAGAAACATAGAATCTCAGGCCCCAGGTCAGACCTACTGAATCTAACTTGTGTTTCAACAAGATCCCCAGGTGACTTCTCCAGATAGTAAAGCTTGAGAAGCACTAGTCTAGGCAGTGACGCGGGAGTGGGTGGATGGGGTGGGACAGAGGACAAAGACAGCAAGCTCAAGGATCCAGGAGTCCAGGGTGAGGGATGTGCTGTCTATGCAGGTATTGACAGCTTAGGGAATGACGACCACCGTGTAGTGGAGAGAAAGTCAGCAAATCTTCAGTATGTATGCTCAGGGCAGCGGCCAAGAGGAAAGGGAAGAGCTGCAACCCGAAGGGGCATCTAAAGCAGGTGCTGCTGCTGCTGCTGCTGCTGCTGCTGTTAAGTCGCTTCAGTTGTGTCCGACGCTGTGCGACCCCATAGACGGCAGCCCACCAGGCTCCCCCGTCCCTGGGATTCTCCAGGCAAGAACACTGGAGTAGGTTGCCATTTCCTTCTCCAATGCATGAAAGTGAAAAGTGAAAGTGAAGTCACTCAGTCGTGTCCGACCCTCAGCAACCCCATGGACTGCAGCCTACCAGGCTCCTCCGTCCATGGGATTTTCCAGGCAAGAGTACTGGAGTGGGGTGCCATTGCCTTCTCCGAAAGCAGGCACTACAACACTGTTTACAATAGCTAAGAGATGGAAACAACCTAAATGTCCATCGACAGAGGAATGAATAAAGACGACGTGGTACGCTTGTACAACGGACTATTAGTCAGTAAAAAGAATGAAACAATGCCATTTGCAGCAACATGGATGGACCTGGAGATTGTCATACTGAGTGAAGGAAGTCAGAGAAGGAGAAAGGCCATATGACATTCCTTTTATGTGCAATTTAAAAAGAAATGACACATTTGTATCATCTTACAAAACACTCTCAAAGACTTAGAGAAAGAACTTACGGTATACACTGTTATATTTAAAATGGATAACCAACAAGGACCTACTGTGTGGAACTCTGCTCAATGTTATGTGGCAGCCTGGATGGGAGGGGAGTTTGGGGGAGAATGGATACACGTATTGTGTATGGCTGAGTCCCTCCACTGTTCACTTGAAACGAACACAACACTGTTAGTTGGCTATACACCAAAACAAAATAAAAAGTTGAGAAAAGAAAAACAAGCAGGTGCTTCTATGAAGCAGGGTCTTCTAAGACGTCTTCTGAGAAGCAAGGAGAGAGAAACATTGGTCCGAGAGCAGAAACAAGGACAATACCCCAGCAGATCGTCCGCTGAGAAGATAATTGAGGTTGTGAGTGAAAGCCACCTAAGTAGAGCTACAGGAAGAGCAGGGTCCTCAGAGGCAGCCACTTAGGTTACCAAATGCGCCACTAACACAGCATCCGACCCGCAGCCGTCAAAGCGCCAGAAGCATCCAAGCGCGGCAGGTTTTGTTTCTTTGGGTTCTCCTGACAATACAAACACACCTTGCAGTATCTGCACCTCTAAGCGTGAGATGCTGCAAAAACATGCTGAAGTTTACTTAAATAATTTGCTTCTGGATAGGAGATAGTAACATATGCATACAACTTCAAAAGCACTGATGAAAGTCTTCTGAAGTTCCGAAATGAAGAGACCTAAACTCTGAACATAATGTCTTTAAAAGATTTTATTAATAATAGACCCTTATGTAACATTTAAAAATATTAACTTTTTGAATCCTCATAACAGTAAGTAGTTAGTAAGTGGGGACCATTCTACCCCCACTTTACAGATGCGTAAATTGAGGCCCAGAGGTTTAGGTGCATTCCACAAGCTCTCACAGTTGACAGACAGCAGAGCTGGGGTTCCGATGCAGGCCATGGAGCTCCAGGCTCTGCGCTATGATCTCTGTGTTGCTTCTCTTCAACTCAATATGGGAAAATTTCTTTGGGAAAAAAAAAAAAAATCAGAGACTCGCTGGATATAAGAAACCTTCAGCAAATTATGTTTATTTTCAAGGCAGACTTATCCCAAGTTCATTCCAGACAGATAAGAAATCAATCCTATATTTAAAGAGCCTTTGGGAGGCCATGCCATTATGTCCCCTGATAACTGATTCCAACGTCAGATGTCTCCGACCGCCACCGTCCTCTTCTTCCACTTAACCTGAAACACTGCTGCTACAATGCAAGCACATTTCCCCTTGGCAGTTCTCCGAAGACCAGCCTGCTAGGCTCTGAAATTTTAAATCCATTCCATTTCAGGGCCCCCTCCTTCTTGCCCTTTTTTCCTTGCACATCCTCGAAGTTTCCCCTGCTGAATCATTACATTCACTATTCAGTCCAAAATGCCCTAACTATGATTGCCCTGCAAATCCGCTCTTAACTTGGAGCATGAGAAGCCAGGGACATTGAAGGTGCTGTGACCGAGTGTCCTTATGTGACTTGAGTGGAGATTACCTCGGTGGGGAGGCTGTGAGGACAAGCACATGTCACCAAGGAGATGCGCCGCTCTTGGGTCTCACTCTCAGTAAACACAACCCAGAGGTCTGGCTACACACACAGGGGACCCGAAACTGCAGTGCCTTTGGTACAAATCACCTCCGCCTCCTCTTGTGTCATTAGCTGGTGACAACAAGAGGAGCGGCTGTCACATGAATTCAATGATAAGAATGCACTCCTGTCTATAAAGTAAGCAAGGACCTACTGAACAGCACAGGGACCTATATTCAGTATCTTGTAAAACCTACTGTGGAAAAGAACATGAAAGAAAAAAGTGACTCACTTTGCGGTACATAACATTGTGATTCAACCATACTTCAATTTAAAAGAAAGAACTGAGTATCTCCCATGTTTGGGGGCTTCAAGTGTCTCAAAGGCTGAGAATTAATGAATGAGCAGAAGAAAGCAAATACGTGCAATGATCTGCCTAGTGGCTTTAACTTATGCTGATGGCATAGGATGAAACTGTACAGAAGGGCCTTAAATTTGCAATCTAGTATCTTTTAAAAATCCTGAAATGCCTTTCAAAAATCCATCCTGGCTATCATAGAAATATGTACCATGAATTTAGCAGTGGCGCCCTTATAAGATGCTTATCTGTACATAGTAACAGCCCTCTGACAAACACTGGGAGCTTCCTTTCACTGGTTCCCGGCCCCCCACTCTGCTGCCTCCATCAGCATTTGGCTAAACTTCATGAACCTAAAAGAATAAGCTCAAGTCCTTAAATAAAGCCCGCACTGCTGACCCCCGCCCAGCCAGCTCACATTCCCAATGCACCGTGGTCTTTGGGATCAGTCAGAGGGGTTCAGCCAAAGACAGGGCACCTCAGTTTTCTGAGTTACAGACTGTGCAGCCAGATCCTAAGGATAAACTGTATCTCTCAACCTTTTTTTTCCTATCACTCCCTGCCAATACACCAAGAAGCCTTTTTTAACCTAAACAGCCACATGATACTGTGATACCACAGGCTACTATAGGTCTGATTTTGTACTTCATATATATTTAAATTTTATACATAAAGAGCAAAATTTATTCATCCCCCCAGGAAGGTGCTTGCCCCTCTGGAAGGTGCCATCACCCTTCTTGAGGGTGTGTGGGATAATGATGTCTGCTTTCCAGTGCTGTTCAATAAAGAGTTCATGAGCACGACTGAGCGCCAGGCACAGCTGAGATCTTTCTTCTACTGCGCTGATGTCTTAGTGGTTAATCTGTGTATGCGCACATTTACCTGAGAACAAGGGAAGCGTTTATTCTTTATCATAATGCATCCTTGTACCATGCATTGCTAGACTGGACTAAATAATGTAAGTGGTGCAATAAAAATCACTGTCCTGCGGACCCATCTCTAGAGCCCTACCAACAGCCTCCAAACTGCCACAGAGCACAAAACACGGAACTGGAGCTGGGAGGGACTGGACTGGTTAATGTGCCCATGAGCAAATCAGATCTCTTTTCCACGTGGACATGCATTTTTTTTAACCTCAGGTCTCCACTGAAGGAGGCCCTCAATGGAGCCAGAAGCAAACTTAGGTATTGATAAGCAGTATGTCCGGCAGATGGTGATTGCAGCCATGAAATTAAAAGACGCTTACTCCTTGGAAGAAAAGTTATGAGCAACCTAGATAGCATATTCCAAAGCAGAGACATTACTTTGCCGACTAAGGTCCGTCTAGTCAAGGCTATGGTTTTTCCAGTAGTCATGTATGGACTTGAGAGTTGGACTGTGAAGAAAGCTGAGCGCTGAAGAATTGATGCTTTTGAACTGTGGTATGGGAGAAGACTCTTGAGAGTCTCTTGGACTGCAAGGAGATCCAACCAGTCCATTCTGAAGGAGATCAGCCCTGGGATTTCTTTGGAAGGGATGATGCTAAAGCTGAAACTCCAGTACTTTGGCCACCTCATGTGAAGAGTTGACTCATTGGAAAAGACTCTGATGCTGGGAGGGATTGGGGGCAGAAGGAGAAGGAGACGACAGAGGATGAGATGGCTGGATGGCATCACGGACTCGATGGACTTGAGTCTGAGTGAACTCTGGGAGTTGGTGATGGACAGGGAGGGTGGCGTGCTGCGATTCATGGGGTCACAAACAGTTGGACACGACTGAGCAACTGAACTGAACTGAACTGAACTGATGTCCGGCTAAAATCCTTATAAAAATGAATACATCCTTTTGAATTTGTGAAACTTTAAGAAAGGAGAAGCAAAATATACTATTCGACTGTGCCTTAATATGTCAAGATAATTTTAAAAAACTCCTTTATGTTATTTCATGCAAAAATGTTATATAATTTAGAAGTAGCTATGAAACAAGATTTATTCATTTTTCTATTTCTTCTACTCTCTGAATTTTTCATGAAGCTATGGAATCAAATTACAGAATCTCTTTTAAAGAGACGACAGTTTACATATAGCCATGTAGAGTCATTTCATGGGCAAACCTGAAGGGACCTGACCCTTTATTATTTGTCCTGTAAATCAAAGTTCAGGGTTAGTTTTTCTTGACTGAGGATAATAAGAAAATCCTTGTTTCCCAGTTATTTTTAGGGGGAACAAAACCATTATTAGCTAATTTTTACAGAATGGAGACTGAAGACTCACCGTCACGGTATAGCGAGTCCTTCCCTCCCTACGTGAAGCAAAGCACAACTCTGCCCGGAGGAGTCGACAGACTGAACTGCGCCCCCAGGACCTGGAGCGGTGGAGGCTGCACCAGCGAGGAGAGGGCCCCGGGACAGGGCTGAAGCACATGCTACCGTTAGAGGGAAAACACCCCCAGCCCTGGAATTTGTCTCTTGGAGCTGCCAGTGGTGTGCAAGCAGCAGGGGTAGAAGGAGGATGAGAAATGCTCAGGCCGGGACAGGTGGCCCAGGGACACCTGGGGACCAGCCTCCCCCCCGCCTCACGGCTCCGAAGGGGAGGGTCAACCCTGCACCGGGCCACACTTGTGTCCCCAGTTCAGCTGTCCCTTCAAATGCTCTTGAAAATAAGTGTTTTACCACCCGTTTTTCGTCTCTGGGGTCTCAGCTGCACGTCGAGGTGACCTCAAGCAGACATCATGTGCACAGCAGCCAGAAATGAGGCTGAATCTGAAAGGGCCACAGAGGAGAGGGCGTCCGCACCGGCCCCTTCTCCCTGCTTCCTGCCCCACCATCTCATCTCCCGGGCAGGCTCTCGTCCCTAAGGCTAGGGACCCAGCCCTGGTTTTGTTTGTCTCTCAATGTGTGTCAAAACCTTAAATTCTGTGAGGACTGGGAGAGGAGCTGGGGGTGTGACATCTGTCTCCCCTTCTTACTCAGAAACAAAAGAGCTTCTCATCCTCCAAACTGTTCTCTGACACAGTCTCCTGATTTGTCGGCTATTTACGGAGCACTCACAGCGTGCCCAGCACTGGGTTAGGCCACTGATTCACTCAGAGAGGAGTCAATAGATTGTAAGGAATCTCTCACTGTCCTCAGTCTGGCGCTGGAAGAGATACTGGCATGCCACCGGCTGGCATGCGTGGCTGACGGGCAGGCAACTGAAGCAATGCGTGAAAGAGAATGACTGCCTGGGCGAGCTGGCAGTCCAGCCCCAAAAGCCAGAGTAGTATCACCCCAGGTGGAAAGTGAGGAGTGATGCTTGAGAAGGGTAGAGACGAAAATGTTCTAGAGGCTTTGAAGAGAAAACACAGCGTGCATCTTAAAATCTGTATCTAAATGGCATTTCACTATAACTATGTAATTAAAATACCCTAACCATCATCAAATAGAAATAACCCTCTATCTGTATCAAGTAAACTCTTTTGCTATGAACCAAGATGTCAGCACGAGTCTTTCTTCTTGCTCTAGTAGGATTCAGTAGAGGGTGGGGAAAGATGTCACCAGGAAACTCAGGCTTAGCTAGCCAGTAAAGGTGCTAAGACTGTTTCATCACATTTTGATATATTTACAAAAAGAAAGAGTTGGTCCAACGAAAGGCTTTTCTTTTTTAAGAGTTGGGGCATCCTTTGATGTCTCAAGGATAGCTTGATGACCCTTTGTTTGGTTGACAGGATTCAAGAATTAAGTTGATAGCTGGCACGGTAACTTTGAAAGTCCCTCTCACCCGTAAAGTTTCAAAATTCTGTGACTCTGACAGATGTGTGGATTTGGGGATTGTTGGTGGAGGTCACTCAGAACTAGGAAGGCAGGACCCTTCGGACATCCATAAGAAACAGGGCATATTAGTTCTCAGCTGAATGTCCTAAAGGATTATCATGTGAATCTGAGGTTGTAATATTCTGAGATACATGCAGTGTTTGTAATACGACAGTTAAGCTTCTTATTCATACCTGGGCCCTGCGCAGAACAGATTAAGTTATCTTTCATTTACTGAATTTAGATTATTGTCCTTTCTCCACCAAATCTGCTTCCCATATATGGTTTTAATTTCCATTTCAGAGAAACCAGAGGTTATCTGATGAAAATTCCCTTGATTTTACTTTCTTTGAGCCTTAACATCTTTCTTCCGTTCCCTTCCTCCCATCTCTTTAGATGAAGATCAAGCTGGTCTCAACAACCCTATTCTCTTCCTTCAACATCTTTTTGGCACCTCCAGAAGAAATCCCTTCATTGCCCCATATTCAAGTCCCTTCTTCCATATTCAGTGTATCTTTAAATCCCCACAACACTCACCACTTCACACAAATTAGAATCTCAGATAACTCTCCAAGCCTTCTCCCTGACCCCCACACATCACCAGGTACCACTCTCTCAGTACTTGGCCTCTTAGTCTGGGCCCCTCCCTTCTGGCCTGGATCAGATCCTATGATAGGTTCTTGGATGGTTTTCCTGTCCCTAGAGCCCGTTATAATAGGCTGCCAAGGCTTCCTTCTGAAGCACAGAGAGCATGTGTGTTACTCAGATAACCTGAAGCCTGTCATGCCCTCTCCAGGTCTCTAGTAAAGTTTCCGGAAGTGCAAGACGTAGGCAGCGACACAGGCCAAAGATTCAGGAGGCATTTGACACTGAATTACACTAGCACAGAGACTCAGGATTAAAAATGTCATTTTAATCATTTATTGTCACTTGAATCTTCTTGTGAACTTTTTGATGTGTTTAAGAAAAAGCATCAGCTGGGGTCAGCAGGTCAAGATCAGGCCTTAGACATTTGCCAGTGTCTTTTTAACAAGCCTATAGGCTCAGCTCAGAGCAGTAGTGAAGGAAGATTGTCAAATGAGAATTTAATAACTCTGTTGGGTTTTCTGGATTTATTTAGAGCAAGTAATATGGGTTTACTATTGACCATAGTGATACTACATTTCCTTTTAAAGTAAAGGTATTCAAGAAAAACAAAAGCCAATTTAGTAAAGGTTCTCATAAAAAATAACACAGGTGTTAATAACACAAGCATCGCAAAGGAAGTATAAGAGAACAGAGCTATAAATGAAAATCCAGACTCATTCTCCCATGCATCAGCCCCAATCTAACTAAATCTCCAGCCACAGCCCATTTTTATAAAGTCTCTGCTCTGTGACCACACCTGCTGGTGCCCTGGTTCATACCCGTATTTATGGTGTTCTTTCTGTCTGTACTAGTCTTCCTCATTTTTTGACCTTTTGAAATTCTATTTATTTTGAAGTCCTGACTCAAATGTTTTCCTCTCTGAGGAGTCTTCCCCAAGCATTTAAATTCTGATTTATGATCCGTGCACTTGTCCTTCGGCTATGGTGCTTATTTTAGTCTCTCATGTTAGAGTTTGTTTACACAGTTACCCTACTAAATTGTAAATTCCTAGAGGACAAAGATGATGCCTTTCTTTTCAAATATATATTTCTGCTCCTAGTACAGATATTGAGAATGACAATATATAAAAGTAAATATGTATGTATATGTGTATGCTGCTGCTGCTGCTAAGTCGCTTCAGTCGTGTCTGACTCTGTGCGACCCCATCCACAGCAGCCCACCTGGCTCCCCCGTCCCTGGGATTCTCCAGGCAAGAACACTGGAGTGGGTTGCCATTTCCTTCTCCAATGCATGAAAGTCAAAAGTGAAAGTGAAGTTGCTCAGTCATGTCCAATCCTAGCGACCCCATGGACTGCAGCCCACCAGGCTCCTCCGTCCATGGGATTTTCCACGCAAGAGTACTGGAGTGGATTGCCATTGCCGTCTCTGGTTATGTAACTAAGATCTATCTAAACTACCTATCCCACTGTTCTTGATTTGTAGCCTAGAGTAATATAATTTCAAATAGTTTCCTTGTCGTCATTTTATAATTTCTCTTGTAAATCATAAACCCACAGCTTAACTTTTCTAAGAAACATCTGTATTTTTTGAATCATGCCATATGTCCAATTCCAAACCTTTAATCTTTGTTTAGGTTTTCAAGCATCATCCTTTTAGTTCAAACATCTTACACCTTTTCCCTAAATAAACATTCCATTCAAGCCAAGCTAAAATGCTACTGTTCTGAGAAAACACATTCTCTTCTTTTTTCATTCCAAATACATTTGTTCGAAAGATATTCACTGATAGCTTCTTGTTTATCAGGCACAGAGGGAGGACCTGGAAGTAATAAACAAGAAGCCACTGACTGCTTTCACAAAGTGGATAGTTTTTCTGGGAGAAAATCAAGGAAAACAATACAATGTGTAGAATACTACTGTCTCTATTTTGTAAGTCATATTTTCTTTTTGCCCAAGATGTCCTCCTCTTAACCCTGTCAAATTTTATCGATCCAAGATCTTAAGAGTTTTATACTTTCTTTGCAAAATCTTCCCTGTATCAGTATCACATTCCTTTCTTTCTCTTCTGAGTTTTAACTTATATCTGTGCTACTTGAGATTTAATATGGGTCTTTTTAGTTAATTTTGTGCGTACACAGTTGGTCTTCTCAATTAGTTTGCAAGCTTCGTAAAGATTAATACCAATTCTTTTATTCTGTTGCCTGGCCTAGTTCCCTTCACATGAAAAAATAAGCAAATACTTATTGATAAGATTCTGTATTGTTTTTAAGCAAGTTTTGTAATGTGTGAAGTTGTCTTTTTTTTCTTTTTTTTAACATTTTTTAACCCAGTAAGAAAGAAGTATGAGAAAAAAAGATTAGTATCTAAATTGTAAGTGAATTTGGTCTGCATAAAACAGAAGTGGTAATAAATTTTTGTGAATTGGAAACCTATAATTTCTAAGGACACAATAGTCCTTAGAGAATAAGAGATTATTTTTATTAAAAAAAAAAGAAAAACAAACACACATTGAAAAAAAAAACTGGTCAATAAAATGTTAAAATACAATGAACACAAAACCACTGTGGGATATAGATCTGCATAATAGGTCCTGTTAAATCAGTGAAAACTCCTATTATTTGATTAAAAACACATTTGAAATAAAGCAAATCATCTAAATACTTAAGGAATTTATTTTAAATTCATAGAAATCTATAAAAGAACTACCCCAAACCAAACTATATCTAGAGATTAAACAATTAAGGACACTGAAATAATTTAAAATGCATTAAAAATTCCATCTTAACAACATAAAAACCTAATTTTAAGAATAAAAGAAAGGAGTTCAGGACTGTCATTGCTGTTTAGTCACTAAGTCATGTCTGACTCTTTTGTGACCCCATGAACTATAGCCCTCCAGGCTCCTCTGTCCATCGGATTTCCCAGGCAAGAATCCTGGAGTGGGTTGTCATTTCCTTCTCCAGGGGATCCCCCTGACCCAGGGATCGAAACTGTGTCTCCCGCATTGCAGGTGGGTTCTTTACAAATCGGCCACGAGGGAAGCCAGAGTTCAGGATCCAACACCCCAAAATATGGTACTATGACATACTAAGTGTTTTAAGCTGAGGAGTTTGGGAAACTGAAGCAGGAAGGTCACTCTGATGCCCTCCATCCTGACCCTAACCCAATTTTCCTGAACCAGTCTCTCCTCATGTGAGCTGTGTACTCCCTACAACAAGAGAAAAGAAGCATCCTTATGTCCAAAAAATAGGGATGTCAAGAAGCCTAACAAACAGGCTTTACTAAGTTTCCCCCAGTTTACAATTACCTCATACTCCTTAATACATATCATATTAATCCGTAATCGCCTATTCTTCGTCAAACCTAGCATGAAAAGAAAGTACATAGGTCTGTTTCTTTTAGTTTCATCCCTTGTGAAGGCTCCCATTTATGCAAAACTTACATTAAATAAATTTGTAAGCTCTTCTCCTGTTAATCTTTGTCAGTTTGCTTTTCAGATCCAATCAGGAACCTTGAGAGGATTGAAAAAAACTTTCCTCCCCTATAGAATTAAGACTTTAAAAAATATGGATATCTTAGGCTAGATAGTCACTCCATTGGTCTCATTCTTTAGGGATTTTCTATAACTATGCTGTCAGAAATCATCCCATCAAGTAACTGTTCAGTCTCCAAAACTGTCAGTTGTCATCGGCAAAGGAAACTTGTCCTTATATACATATGCAAATGAAATAATGAGTAGGAATTTTTGATCTTATCTCATTGTCTGTTTCAGAAGCCACAGGTATTTTTTTCTCTTAATAAGCCACAGCATTTTTTCTCTTAATAAATAACTTTAGAAATAAATTTTAACATAAATTAGAGCCACTCGAGCTTACTGAGTAGAAAACAACTTATGAAGCACTTCCTAAGTCCCTGAGGAGAATAGATTTCTATTAGTCTCCTCATTTAACACGTATGATTTTGTCTTTTTTGGCCTGTGTGTTTTTTGGGATTCTTGGTGGGGGATGAGTAGGTGGGGAGCTGTATTCCAATCTAATGAAGTCTTAGGACATGAAGAACAAAACTTAAATATTAGAATTAATCACTTATCCTTTTATGCAACAACTACTGATGGATGGCTGGCATGCCTCCAGGTGCCATGGAAAATCAAAGCCACCACGCTGCCCTGGTAGAGCCAAGCTGGGATCATTCACACCACACTCCATGCAAACAGGGGCATGAGCCTTGCTGCTTTGCCTCAGGTGACTTGCAACTGACAGTTAATAACCTTACTGGACCCTAGCTTCTTGTGCTAGGTATTGGGGAGGTGTGCACTTACCTCTTGCAACTGTGTTTGCCATAGGGCAGTATCCTAAGACAGGATCTGGCCAATCAACAATAATGAGCTCCATGATTATAAAATAATGGGCTCGGAGAATGAGAGACTCCAACAATTATCCAAGTGCTAATCATTTGCCTGGCGAGATCGCAACTGGCCTGAGAAGAACTTGCTTTCTGGACGATTCCAGTCAGCCCTGTGGCAGTCATCTACAGGTCTCTGACGACAGCCCACTCCCTGAGGCTCACGACTGCTCAGAGAGAGGAGCTAAAGCCTGTGCCCAAAGGGGAGGATGGGGTCAGACTCAGAGACTTGGCCTCGTCACCGCAGGCGCCACGATGGTGAGAAGGACTGGAGCTGATCGGTAAGGTACTGAAAAGATCGCACCCAAACGATACATGTATATAATTTAATATAATAATATAATACCATCACTATTATTTTGGGAGTGTCTACCCATTTCTGGTCCTTAAGAGACCAGCGCACACACAGCCTGTTTCTCTGCTTTATGAAGACTAAGACACATCTGAACAATCTCCTTAATATGGAGATGCCGCCGGCAGCAGCAGAGCTCGCCATCTGACTAAATCATCTGCCCCTTTGTGCCTCGTGGTGATCTTAGAAAAGACTCATCAGAAGAATAGGGCAGTTTTAGTAGACTACCAGTGACTACACACTGATAATGAAAACCTGGGGAGCAGAAAGATCGCTCAGACACTGAGCTTCCTTTCAAAGCATACCAAGAAAGTTCATTTCAATTTGAATAGAAGTGGGCAAATTACAGATACTTCTTTTAAAATGGATTCTACCTTAAGACTTAACCCACATGTTGGCTTTTCTTTTCTTTTCTTTTTGATAATTTCACCTAAATAGGCTGGTTCACTAGTAAGTAACTATAACTCAGGATTTCTTCCTTTCCAACAAAGAAGTCTATAAAAAGGCAATGTAATATATGCTTAAATCAAGAACATCCAAGGCTATGTGCAAAATAGATTGGAAAGTGCTTAAGACAAGTTACGGCTGTATTGGAGAGGTACAAAAATCTGCAGCATTCAAAAAATAAATTTGTTTGGAGAAAGAAGCGTGTTTCAATTTTTAGTTACATCCCACCTATGTGTCTTCAGTATGAAAAAATGTGCCCATCAAAAACACTGGGTAAGGAAACAGAACATTCTTTTTACCTAGGTTGAAAACTGCTATGAAAAGATAGAGCAGAGCAGGCCCAGCCAAAATGAGACATATCTAGAGCTACTCTGAGGGATCCCATGGAATCAGGAGGTGGGAAGGATGAAGCTGTGATATGACATTAATGTGCAATTCTTAGCAGGCTAAAACGCCACTAAAGTTCTGGATCTCCTATAAAGCACGTTTTGTGAATGTTTTCTTAATTTAATATAAAAATGTTATCAGAACCACGGTACTGTCTGAGAAAGCTGCCGCGTGCTCAGTCACTTCAGTGCTGTCTGACTCTTTGTGGACTATAGCCCTCCAGGCTCCTCTGTCCATGCAGTGGGGTGCCATGCCCTCCTCCAGGGTGGATCTTCCTGATCCAGGGATCGAACCTATGTCTCCTGTGGCTCCTACACTGCAGGCAGATTTTTTACCGCTGAGCCACTGGAGAAGCTGGTATCTTTGCTAAATAACAGCTTCTTCCTTTGCATTCTTCTCAGGAATGCACATGATATTTAGGGAAAAAGCAGTCATGTTTAAGAGAAATAGCAAGCAAACCTCATGAGAGGTCTTAACTCATAAGAAAATCAAATGAATTTTGATTCATCAGCTGACTTGATAGAAATAGTCCTGCATATGGAAGCGGAGATAGGGCAAAGGCAATCATAGTATGTTATGATGCTACTTCATCGCATAACAGCAATAAAGACTGGATGACCCTTAAAGGTGCCAACAGTGAGCAGCATGGAACCCTGCTGCACCCACAGACCAGTTTACATGCTGAGGAACAGGACTGCAAGAAGACTGTAGGTGATTTTCTTAGGCAAAGGAAAGTCATTCTGCCAGTGACTACATTTTAACAGCTTCAGCTCTCAATCCATCTCATGACCTGTTCCTCCACAACATCCGGATCAGATTTTTTAATGACTCAGTGTTTCTACTGATGTTACCCAAGGTCAGTAAAGTCAAAACCCAGGGGAGCAGACTCCATGACAAATCAAAGGATTTCTTTCACATCTTGTTGAATTAACTTAAGGTGGACACCAGAGATGGGTTTATTTTTTCTTTAAAACATATATAAAAAAGACCTATGCTGGCATCTAGCTAGTACTAGTCAGTATAGCTTAGATCACTGACTAACATTTGTATGACATTTGTACCTAGTACTTGAGCCAATACCAACGTTTGATCCTTTGTCACCAAAAATAGTTTATTGCTAGTCCTAAATACAGTATAAAGATTATCTGGAAAAATCTCTGATTTAAGCTGTGTCAAATATAAATTCATTGCCTGAACCTCAAAGTAAAACTAGAAAACTCCTTTATAATTGATAATATCACACTGTGCTTGAAACAAGCTTGACAAAAATGATGTTTCTTTAAGACTGGGAGTCAGCAGTGCTCTGTGACAAGCTAGAGGGGTGGGAGGGCAGCAGAATGGAAGGGAGAATGAAAAGGGAGGGGACATATATGTACCATGGCTGATTCACGTTGTTATATGGCAGAAACCAACACAGCACTGTAAAGCAATTATTCTCCAATTAAAAATAAATTTATTTTAAAAACCAAAGCTATGGTTTTTGTAGTAGTCATGTATGGATATGAGAGTTAGACCATAAAGAAGGCTGAAGGTCAGAGAACTTATGCTTTTGAACTGTGGTGCTGGAGAAGACTCTTGAGAGTCCCTTGGACTGCAAGGAGATCCAACCAGTCCATCCTAAAGGAGATCAGTCCTGAAAATTCATTGGAAGGACTGATGCTGAAGCTGAAGCTCCAATACTTTGACCACCTGATTGGAAGAGCCAACTCACTGCAAAAGACCCTGATGCTGGGAAACATTGAGGGCAGGAGGAAAAGGTGGTGACAGAGGATGAGATGGTTGGGTGGCATCATCGATTCAATAACATGAGATTGAGCAAACTCCAGGAGATAATGAAAGACGTTGAAGCCTGGCATGCTGCAGTCCATGGAGTCACAAAGAGTCGAACACGACTGAGTGGCTAAACAACAACAAATTAAAAAAGGGGGTTGGTAGGCAGTACACTTGTTTTGTAAAATGCTAGATAGTAACTGTTAGAAGCTTTGCAAACCACATATGGTCTCTGTCATACAATACTCCCAAGTCAGTGATTTAGAAAGGTAAAAACTGTGCTTATTGTGGTTTGTTTGAAAACAAGCAGTGGTCAAATCTGACTCATGGACCATAGTTTACAAAACCTTGCTTGAAATATCTCAGCACCCTGAGAATATGTCCATTTCCTCAACTCATCCTAACATATGACCCTACACAAAATGATCAATAAGAAGCACTGATTAAGACAAAGACCAATCCAGATCAGTTCAGTCGCTCAGTCATGTCGGACTCTTTGTGATGCCATGGACTGCAGCATGCTAGGCTTCCCTGTCCATCACCAACTCCTGGAGCTTACTTAAACTCATGTCCATCATGTCAGTGATGCCTTCCAACCATCTCATCCTCTGATGTCCCCTTTTCCTCCTGCCCTCAATCTTTCCCAGCAACAGAGTCTTTTCCAGTGAGTCTTTCTTCTTGCTCTTTGCATCAGGTGGCCAAAGTATTGGAGTTTCAGCATCAGCATCAGTCCTTCCAATGAATATTCAGGACTGATTTCCCTTAGGATGGACTGGCTGGATCTCTTTATAGTCCAAGGGACTCTCTAGAGTCTTCTCCAATACCACAGTTTGAAAGCATCACTTCTTTGCCACTCAGCTTTCTTTATAGTCCAACTCTCACATCCATACATGACTACTGGAAAAACCATACCTTTGACTAGATGGACCTTTGTAGGCAAAGCAATGTCGCTGCTGTATACTGTCTAGGTTGGTCATAACTTTTCTTCCAAGGAGCATGCGCCTTTTAATTTCATGACTGCAGTGATAGCTCAGTTAGTAAAGAACGCAGGAGACCCCAGTTCGATTCCTGGGCTGAGAAAATCCACTGGAGAAGGGAAAACGCTACCCACTCCAGTATTCTGGCCCAGAAAACTAGTCAATGGGGTTGCAAAGAGTCAGATAGGATCCAGTCACAATCCAGATCAGACCTCCAATAAAGACTCAAACTAGATTAAGGGCCATGCCAAAGGGTGATGCTATCTTTCAAAGGGCTTACTTAGACTTCTGTATTGTTCTTACTTCAAATAGGATCGTTACAAGGAACCAAATCCTGGTGTTTCAAAACTCATGGGACTTCTTTCTGGGAAGTTCCACAGACCAGGGGGAGCAGCACTTGCTGTACGCATTCCTCACAGGAGTGGGACTAGAGTGTTTACTAGTGTTCAGGAGGCTTTCCGGAGTACAGGTGACATGGAGTGCGCTGTAGGCCTGCAGTGACATGGCAGGGGAGAACAGCAGTGGTCTTCGTGAAAGGAAAGATGGAATGCTGTGGAAGGGGCATGCATTTCTGTGCCAGGGCTTCTCTGCACCGTGGAGTTCTGTCACTAATGTCACCTCGGGTGGGGTTCCCTCTGCCTTCCCTTGGCAAACCCCAGCCAGTGCTTGGAGCCACATAGATGCTGAGAGCCCCTAAAGCAACACCCAAGATCAAAGACCGAGAAACTCTGTCAGAAGTCTGTGGCTCCAGCAGAGTCTATGAAGATCCTTCTAAGCTGGACACAGAGAGGCGTTGCCAGCAGCGCTGTGCCAGGCCTGCCACGATTCTGTGTGGCCGTCTGGCTGCCTGTCCAGCACACAAGGGAGGTTTTAGATTTCCAAGACCAATGTCCCTGCCCTCTTCAAAAGTTCACCAAGGGCTATTTTTGCCCCTGCTTGAAAGAAATTTTAAATTAACAGAGTTCCTCATTAACCCCTTTTAACTTACTAAAGAGTAAAGCTCTTGCCATTGAACCCATTTTTAGAAGATGATAAAATAAAGACATACAAATTCTTTCCTACATTGAACAGACATTATTCCCATTAGCAGTATTTTTCAAAATGACTCTTCTAGGGTTCAACTTTAATACATGAAGTCACTCATGCAGTGTTACAAAACAGCCTTCTATTGTCCTGACTCACGGGTAAACTTTTGGGTGCAATCATTTATAAGTCTTCAAGGAGCGACGGTAGTGGTATCAATCTTGACCTGACAGAATTAGAGGATTTGTAAGGTCTCCTCTGAGACCTTACCCAGATATTACAGGGCTCTGGACTACGGGCTCAAGGTGGTGCTAGATCTGGTCTTTATTCTTGAGAAGTTGAGCTCAGGTGGGGCGTTTATAACTACCCCATTTGCACAGAATATAGAATACCACAGGTGCTCAAAGAATACCTTTAAACCGGAGAGAAAACTCATCCCCTCACCTAACCAGGACCAGGTAAAAGTTTTGCTCATATAATACCAAAGCCAAATAAGTACAATCCCTTTTTAGTTCTTCCTCAGAGACCACATCAAGCCTGTATAACAAGGCACCTTGAGTCCCTTTGCCATCCAACCACCCACTACCACACCTCTACCCAAATACCTGCTCCATCATGAGAAATGCCAAAGACCTCAGGAGGGTTAAAAGAACAGGGATCCCGATGATAGAGGCATGGATGGTGGATGAGAAGAGGAACAAAAAATATCAGTATTTCAGAAATGAAGACTCCTTAAACAGGAAGGAGATTAAGGAGTGAACTGTACAAAAACTTGACAGAGTGGCCTCTTACTTCATAGGGGCACCTCGGAGCTTCTTAGAACTTATTTTGAAAAAACACCTAACTACTAGAAAGCACAGTAGACACACTACCATAATAACAGCGGTGAAGGAATGCTAAGAAATTCATCCCTTTTCAGACGTAGAACCAGCCAGAAATTCTAAGGGCTGGCCACCACTAAACCAGATTAAAACTACTGATCAAAGCTGATCTTTCTGTACCTGATGCTTCATTTAGTAAGGCTTTCTGGGACAAAAGCATAAAGCTACCTCAAAGTAATGAGTAAAGATGCAGGATAATTCTGCATTGATACAGAGCCTCTCCCCAGTTTTATTCAAAACCAGAGAGCATATGATCTCTAATACGCCCAATCACATGAAACATTGGGTACTATTTCTTTAAATCAAGAAGGTTACTGAATTTAAGTTTCCACTATGAACACTGGCAAAGATATTTTCTGCGAATCCAACTCAGGTTGAATACATTGTGCCTTTCACTGTGGCTTTCGTATTTGCAGGCTATCATTCTTACATGAGCTCGTTACATGAGTTTCGTGAGAGGTTCTAAAGCTACAACAGACACCACAAAGTCTGCTAAACCTTATTTTTAAATTGCATCTTCTGTTAGGGTTTCCCAGGTGGTGCCAGCGGTAAAGAGCTCACTTGCCGACGCAGGAGACACAGGGGATATGGCTTCAATAGAGCACATTCTACGTAACACAGACAAACTTTCAGAACGTGAGATCTATAAGGAGAAACCTCAGTGTAAAGGCACTAGGTACTAGTCACTCAAAAATATTTTGCCCCTGAGCCACTGTGAAGTTCTGAGTGTGGAATGTCAATTGCCATGTCCCTGTGATTTACACTATGAAGAATAATCAAACAAGAGTCATCTGGTCAGGTAGCCCATAGCTAGAGCATCACTGTTTCAAAGTCATGACTATGGACTGGCATAAAATCTAGCAAGGTCATACAAAGAAGAGAGGGAGACTGGTTTTTAACAATCTTTACCTACATCCTTAAAACAGGCTCAGGCATGTTACAAACGCCTGCCTTTGGTCATGAAGAGAGCTGTGGATTAATCAAATGAAATTTTTACCTCAACTTGGGAAGGGGAGTATCAAGCGGGGAACATCTTCACCTTAAGTGCAAAAATGACAGATAGCATTTGGACTTCATTGTTCATAGCTACTACAATTATCAAAGCAATGCAAGAACTAGAAAAGTATATAAGCTGAGCTGAAAAAACAATCTCCTTTGCTTCTATCTCTGTTTTCTGTTACTAGAAAATAGCGGTTACTAGAAAAGCAAGACTTCAGGGTAGGAAAAGGGCAGGAAGGAGAATGACATGAAACAGGAAACTTAACAAGAGATTCAAGTCTCTTCAAAGAGTTCACAGTCCACTGGGTATGTGTAGGTGGCTTTCATCTCATAAGGTTTTGGGAGGCAAGGCTGATTTAGAGAAAGGCAAATGTACAAGGTTTCAGTGCGTTCAAAAAACAGTAAAGAAAATGAAAAGAGAAGCCACAGAAAATATTTGCAAATCATATATCTGATAAAGAACCAGAAGCTAGAATAATAAAGAAGTCTTACAATTTGATAAGATAAATGAGCCAGTTTTAAAAATGTTAAGACTAAACAGATATTTTACCAAAAAAGATACACAAATGGCTGGTGATCACATGAAAAGATGTTCATCATCATTAACCATTAGAGAACTATAAATTAAAACAAGACCACTTGAAACTCACTAGAAAGATTATATGATTAGGTAACAAAGATAAGCTGAAACTCCAATACTTTGGCCACTTGATGCAAAGAACTGACTCATTGGAAAAGACTCTGATGCTGGGAAAGATTGAAGGTAGGAGGAGAAGGGGATGACAGAGGATGAGATGGTTGGCTGTCATCACTGACACGACAGCCATGAGTTTGAATAAACTCCGGGAGTTGGTGATGGACAGGGAGGCCTGGCGTGCTGAAGTCCATGGGGTTGCAAAGAGTTAGACATGACTGAGCTACTAAACTGAACTGAACGAAAACTCTATATACGACTGACGATACGACATATCCATATGTATGTATATGATTGACAATGTTGTCAAGAATGGGATGAAACTGGAACTCTCATATATGGCTGACTGCAGAGGAGAATGTAAACTGGGGCAGCCGCTCCTAAGTGTTTCTTTAAGAATAACAGAAATGTATGTTTATACAGAGACTTGCCTGCCAAAGTTCACAACCATCCCATTCACAGGAGCCCCAGACAGGAACTAAACGTGCATCAGCTGGTGAATGTATGAACAAAATGCGGCTTCTCCTTACCACAGACTACTGTTCATCAATCAAGAAACTATGATACGTACTACAACACGGCTAAACTTCAAAATCTTTAAGTGAAAGAAGCCAGATGCAAAAATAAATTACATATTATCTGACTGCATTTCTATGAAGCTCAGAAGAGTATATGTACGGAGATAGTGTATTAGTGGTTGCCTGGGACTGGAGGGAGCAGGGACTTAATGTAAATAGGAACAAGGGATTTGGTATGGGGGGAGGGGTGATGGAACTGTTTTAAAACTCAATAGTGGTGACGGTTGCACAGTGTTAAGTGGCTTCTGTTCTGTCCGATTCTTTGCAGCCCTATGGACAATAGCCCACCAGCGCCTCTGTCCATGGGATTCTCCAGGCAAGAATACCGGAGTGCACTGCCATGCCCTCCGCCTACGTGGTGCAGGTGGCTGTGCTGTGCTGTGCTTAGGCACTCTGTCATGTCTGACTCTTTGCGACCCCATGGACTGTAGGTGCTAGGCTGCTCGTCCATGGGACTCTCCAGGCAAGAATACTGCTCCATTTCCTGCTCCAGACGGTTGCCATTTCCTGCTCCAGACGGTTGTACAGGTCTACACCATTACAACTATGGAATTATACAATTGAAATATGTATCACAATTATACCTCAATAAAGTTATTAAAAAGAAACCTGCAAGAATGACAAGAACCCTCTTTTCCTTTCACCCCTTAGCAAAAAAAAAATATGGTGGAAGTCTGTGTGAAGTTTTTATATTTATTTATTCACCAAACATTTATTGAATCATGACCATGTACTCAAAATGGCTTTGACTTTGCCACCATGCTATGTTGAAATATCTGCTGGCTGGGCATTTTGCCATATCCTTGAGGATTTGGCAATGACTGGACTATTAATCTGGAGAAGGCAATGGCACCCCACTCCAGTACTCTTGCCTGGAAAATCCCATGGACGGAAGAGCCTGGTGGGCTGCAGTCCATGGGGTCACTAAGAGTCAGACACAAATGAGCGGCTTCAGTTTCTCTTTTCACCTTTATGCATTGGAGAAGGAAATGGCAACCCACTCCAGTGTTCTTGCCTGGAGAATCCCAGGGACGGGAGAGCCTGGTAGGCTGCTGTCTATGGGGTCGCACAGAGTTGGACACGACTGAAGCGACTTAGCAGCAGCAGCAGCAGCAGCAGACTATTAATCCAAAGGATTCTGAAGTGATGGCTCAGTGGTAAAGAATCCATCTGCAGTGTAGGAGCCAGGGGAGACTCGGCTTAGATCCCTGGGTCAGGAAGATCCCGTGGAGGAGGCCATGGCAACCCGTTCCAGTATTCTTGCTTGGAAAATACCATGGATAGAGGATGCTGGTGCGCTACAGCCCACAGGGTTGCCAAGAATCAGACACAGCTGAGTGACTGAGCTCAGGAGTGTGAATTAGAGACAAAACAGGGCTGGAACTAGCAGAGTGAGGGAGTTCAAGGATTGACACTCCCCTTTGTGGGCCCTCAGGAAGCAACAATAGATCAGAGTCTGCTTGGCCAGGCAAGCAGTGGGGACACAATCCATCCAGACTCTCTCAAGTGAGTCAAGCCAGGAGTCTACACCACAACACCAGCTCTGGGATACAATTCTAAAACCTACATTCCCTATCAGAATTATTATAACATGAAGCAAGCCCACTGACATGTTCTAAGGTTATAAAAGTTTAACTTTAAACTAGAAGGCAGATTTGTCTAAACTCTATAAATGTTTAGAATTTGTACATTTTGTCTCATATAAAAGCAATTTTTTTGCTTTGAATTTTTTTGTTATTTTAGCATTATTTTGCCATATGGTGACATTAAAGACAAAGGATATAATGGATAAAGAAGGGCTTCCTTGGTGGCTCAGATGATCAAAAATCTGCCTGCAATGTAGGAGACCTGGGTTCAGTCACTGGGTTGGGAAGATCCTCTGGAGAAAGGAATGGCAACTCACTCCAGTATTCTGTCCTGGAAAACTCTTTGGACAGAGAAACCTGGAGGGCTACAGTCCATGGGGTCACAAAGAATTGGACACGACTGAGCAACCAACACACACACATGGATAAAGATGTGGTGTATGTATACAAAGGGATATTGTTGTTTTTCAGTGGCACAGTCGTGTCTGACTCTGCAACTCCAAGGACTGCCGCATGCCAGGGCCTCCCTGTTTCTGACCATCTCCCTGAGTTTGCCCAAGTTCATGTCCATTGCATCAGTGATGCTGTCCAGCCATCTCATCCTCTGGTGCCCTCTTCTTCTTCTGCCTGCAATCTTTCCTAGTATCAGGGATCTTTCCAATGAGTCAGCTGTTCACATCAGATGACCAGAACACTGGAGCTTCAACTTTAGCGTAAGTCCTTCCGATGAGTATTTAGCGTTGATTTACCTTGAGGTTTACTGGTTGGATCTCCTTGCTGTCCACGGGACTCTCAGGAGTCTTCTCCAACACCGCAGTTCAAAGGCCTCAATCCTTTGGGACTCTGCCTTCTTTACAGTCCAGCTCTCACAAGCATATGTGACCACTGGAAAGCCATAGCCTTGACTATACAGACCTTTGCTGACAGAGTAGTATCTCTGCTTTTCAACACACTGTCTGGGTTTGTCATAGCTTTCCTGCCAAGAGGCAAACATCTTCTGATTTCATGGCTGCAGTCACCATCTGCAGTGACCTTAGAGCCCAAGAAGAGGAAATCTGCCACTACTTCCACCCATTCTCCTTCTATTTGCCATGAAGTAATGCGGCCAGATGCCAAGATCTTAGCTTTCTAAAATATTTTTTTAATGTGTCTGGTCACAAAGAGTTGGGTACAACTGAATGACTAACACATGGATAAAGAAGAAATGGTACATGTATACAACAGAATATTACTCAGTCATAAAAAGGAGGAAATAATGCCATTTGCATCAATGTGGACAGACCTAGAGACTATCATACTAAGTGAAATTAGAGAAAAACAAATATATGAAATCACTTATAAGTGGAATCTAAAAAATTATACAAATGAACTTATTTACAAAACAGAAGCAGACTCAGGCTTTGAAAACAAACTTACCAAAGGAAAAGATGGGGTGAGGGATTAATTCAGAGTTTGGGATCCATATATATACATTATTATATATAAGACAGATAACAAGGACTTCTATAGCACAAAGAACTCTACTCAACAGTCTGTAATAACCTATATGGGAAAAGAATCTGATTAAGAATATATATATATGTGTATATATATATATATAATTTAATCACTTTGCTGTACACCTGAAACAAATATAATATTGTACATCAGCTATACTCTAATATAAAATAAAATGAAGTTTTAAAAAGCTACAATTAAAAAATAAATAAAGGATATGAAGTTTGAAAGGAAATAGAACATAGACAATCCTATAGGCAAGAAGGGAACACTTGTGCTTTTGCCAAACAAGCCCCACTGGATGTCTCAGACATACACTAGTTTTCTTAAAGACAAAACAGCTTGACTGTCAGGACATCTACATTTAGACTTTACGATCTTTCTTTTTATCTGGCATGGTGGTTCTGAAGCTGGAGAAAAGAAGGGCCTCGCCCAGAACTGCATACACACACTCTGCGTAATGTACTATATACAGATGACCAAAGGGTTTTCCAAAATGGGAAGACACTCAGAACACATACTGCATAGAATTTGGACATTGGCAAGAAAGAATGTTGGGATACGAGGACTGTGATGAGCTGACTGGATTGCGAGGTTGGATTGCTGAGCTGCTCGGCTTCTCATTTGTTTCTGCTTGAACATAACCACTGCTGGTATTTTCAAACTGTACTCAACCAGACCAGGATCTCAAAGGACCTTGCAAACAAATATTAATCCTCATTGTTATCTCAGGAGACAGACCAAAAAAACATTTCCTATCTACATAGGAATAAAGATAAAATCGAGTTGGAGAGAGTCCTGACTTTCTTTCTGTAAGACTTTAACAACCAATCTATTTGGCAAACATTATACTGAGCATTGATGCTTTGTGAGGCACAGATGTACGATGAATGCTTTCAAACTGCCGACTTTTATAACTTGAAAGGGCCCATTTTAGAGTTGTGACTCACTTATGAGCCTGAAAATGCTATATCCGTATGTATGAATCAGACCCTGGAAGTATAAGTTTACAAAGTATTACATTACCATCAACCACAGATTACAAACCCATTGATGAAATGCTTAGTTTACTTAGCAACAGCTGAAACTTAAGTGGTGGAAAATAATCTAATTATCCAGGATACTGCAATAAATCAAGGTGCTGGCAGGATGCTTCCTAAGCACTGTGATGCCTAGTTTATGACTACTTCTACAACTATCAAAGAAAATTGATCACAAGTAACATGTTTCAAATTTAAGTAAATCAACAGGAACTGAGGCATCGCTGGGGATCAAGGCTTGAAAAAGGATAGGCCTCTGGGTGATTTCCTAAAGATGTAAAAACTAAATCATACGTGGCAGATCAGGAAAACAAGCTTGTGTTCTATGTAGCTTCTCACTTTGCACTTCCCTACATGTGATCTTATTTAAATAATAAAAATAAATAAATAGAACAAATGAGACTTTCAGATCCCATCTACCTCTCCTCCTTGAGAAACTGGTTTGCTGCTGCTGCTGCTAAGTCGCTTCAGTCGTGTCTGACTCTGTGCGACCCCATAGATGGCAGCCCACCAGGCTCCCCCATCCCTGGGATTCTCCAGGCAAGAACACTGGAGTGGGTTGCCATTTCCTTCTCCAAAGCATGAAAGTGAAAGGTGAAAGTGAAGTCGCTCAGTCGTGTTCGACTCTTCGCAACCCCATGGACTGCAGCCTACCAGGCTCCTCTGCCCATGGGATTTTCCAGGCAAGAGTACTGGAGTGGGTTGACATTGCCTTCTCTGCAAACTGGTTTATATCGTACCGAAAAACTAAAGTAAATGAAAACTTTTTTGAAACAAGAAATTTGAAAATTAGAACACAGATCACTTAACCATTTAAATACCTTATTACTTATCGAAACTTCAAGTTCAGTTTTATATAAAATTGTCCTCTATATAGAGGAAATTGTAAATGTATATGATTTTAGAGTGACAGGTTCACCTCTAGTTATAAAAAAGGTAACCTCCACAATGGTTAATTAATTTCCTAAATATAAACAGGTTCAGTCCCTGGGTTGGGAAGATCCCCTGGAGGAGGAAATGACAACCTGCTAATATTTTTGCCCGGAAAATTCCATAGACAGGGTAGCCTGGTGGGCAATAGTCCAAGGGGTTGCAAAGGGTTGGACATGACTGAGCAACTGAGAACACAAACAACTACCATTGTAAATTTGGTTATTTTGGTTTTCAGGAATAAGGGTATTCATTTTATCTTAGTATGGATAAAATTTAGATGATATTCAGCGTTCATATTCTACAGAAAGTGGAGGCCCAAATCAGATGTGCTTTATGAACTGGTGCTAAAAGGATAAAAGTCTGTTTAGTTACAAAACAAGATATTCTAATTCTACCAGGATTTTCCTTAGCAAGTCCCCCTTCATAATACTGATGCCTGAAGACATAGCCAATCCTTGTGTTAAAAACAGCAGGCTGGGCAGGCTGAAACGTATGTTGTACAAAGTTTCATTATGGGACATGATTTGATGGTGATATTCCACAATATCCCACAGTATAATAAAGTAAGTTTCAATTGCATTTCAGAAATCACCTTCAAGCAATTAACAAAAATGAACTATAAGTGACAGAATTTTTAAAAAGTCCAAATTGATTAATGGAAGAAATGAAACATGCTTTTAAGACACCAGATGGTAGATTCTAAACACAATTGAAACTCCATTCCTCAGGTTGTCTTGGATAATTTAGCAAGTAAGTAACAAATTTATTTTCATCTGTTTTTAGTGATGGAAAGAATTTATTCTTCATCCACCTAAAATGCACTTTAGATGATAAGAAGCTATTCAAAATAAATTGTAGTGTTTGCTTCTCCAATTTTCCCACTTTGAAAAAAAAAAAGCAAACTATTCTTAAGTCATTTTTAGAAAATTTTCTCTCAACTACTGCCTATTAGTTAATGCACACTTAAATGCTCTTAGAGATAAAACAATGAGCTGAATAAAAGCAGTGTTTCTGTCTACAATGTCTTAATTAAAGGAATCTTTTCCAGTGACAGAAACAGTTCCTAGCATCTCTAGTTTATTACAGACTTCCACAATGGTTGCTTTTCAGCTTGGTAACATTGCCACCACAGTGCCCAGCCTGTCTTTCTTTCCCCCTTCTTCAGCTCCATCCCAAAGTTGACCCCTCACCCACATTATAAAACTTGCAGCCAAAAGCAAAAGAATGTATTGAACAAAGAAACATTTTTAAAAATTCTCAAACTGTGTAGAAAGTTACAATCCTTTTCTATCTTCTTTGGAAGCTTCAGTATTGATAGAGCATGGTGTTGATCAAATAAATGTTCTTTCCTCCTTTTGGATATTCTTGATGCACATTCACATATTAAATGCGCTAAGAAGTAAAAAGGGGAAAAAAACACTTTTCTTTATGTAGCACAGAGCTGGCCCACAGAATCCAGCCCCACCGCTTTCAAAACAGCTCCTCACCTTCCTTTGAAACAGTGTTCAGTGAAACACCCTTTGGGATGAACACTAACCTATGCCATCTTCATAGAGCTGGTAAAGTCTGAAAAAGTGTAAGTCAGGATGGGATAATCCCAATTTTCAGGACCATGATCTCTGGAAGACAGACTTCTTTTAATATAAATGCTCCTGAAGTTTCTCTGAAACAGCCTGAGGCCACACTTCCCAGGGTGCTTCCAAAAGGAGTGTTCTTTGCAGGTCTGATGTCTGCAACACAAGGCCAGACCAGAATCAGAGAGAGGGATGCTGTGATCTGGTCTCAGGCAGCCTCCTCCTGACAAATGGAGGCCACAGAAATGATGCCAGATATTTGCCACTCTGCTTCCTCTTATCAAAGAAAGAAAGAAAGAAGAGAGAGAGAACAGCAGGAGGGAGGGAAGGAGGAAGGGAAGGAGGGCAGGAGGGGAGAAAGAAAGGAAAAAAAGAAAAAGTTCTTAAATATAGGCAAATCAGAGGTACATGGAAAGTAATATCAGGAATAGATGCCTCCTATAGGATGCCTCCTCATTAGTGGAGAACATTTTCCAGAAACATCTATATGTGCTCTACTTGGTAGAAGGGGACAGATAGGTTTGCAAAACAAACTGCTTCAGAAAGCCATCTGCCTGTTTCTCTCTCTCTCGAAAGCTCTCTCCTTTAAAAAAATATTTTTAGAGTTATTCTAATTAAGAAGAGTTCTGTCGGGTGTGAATACCCTTGTATATGGAAAGAATGTTTGGAGGGCTCAAAGATGGGCCTGGTAGAGCTCATACAAATCCAAATTCCAAACCAAATAACAGGAGAGTTGTGTATTATATTTCAGTATTGCAAATTTCACAAAAGAATGGAAGGCAGGCCAGAAAGCAAGCAGCTAAGGAAGAGAAATATGCAGGCTACATCACATTCCAAATTAACTTGCGAAAACAAAGCAAATTTTTAAAAATATCTTTGTATCTTACAAGTTATAGTCTAGAGATCTGTGCAACAAAATGGGAAGCTTAGTGAAAAACAGAATAGGGAAAATCTCCCACTATCACAGCACTGGTTAATGATTTTCTTCTCTACACTTGTACAATTATAAAATGTTATCTTTGGAAGAGAAAAGTTTGTAAATCCATGTAGTTTGCAATGAGGAATCCAAGGCAGAAAGAAGCAAATTGGTTGGCCCAAGGTTGTTCAGCCTCTAAATTGCACAACTGACACTAAGCCCCAGTGTCCCAGTCACGAGTCCGGGCGTGCTCCCTTCCCCAACCCATGGATTTGGTCTATTAGGTAACTCTTGGCTACAGACTCATTCCTGGTATGAAACACAATTTTCGCTTTCTTGTGCCTCTTTATATGAAAACAGGGAACGTCCGTCATCTAATAACTTCAGTGTGTTAAAAACACACACATACTTTGGGACGTGAAAAGAGTTGACACAGCTTGCCTTGGGCTTTTTGTATTTGAGGACAGCGGATCAAAAAGTTACGATGAACCATTTTGAAAAGAAAATGAATGGCATGTGCAGGATACTGAAGCTATGGTATGTAATTGGCCCTTGGGAAGCAGATGCAGTAGGGACCAGATGCTCTAGATGTGCAGACTGCTCGATTATGCTTTCATCCCCTGTTACATTGTTGTGCACCACTCTGGGGCTTCCCTGGTGGCTTAGACAGTAAAGAATCTGCCTAACGATGCGGGAGGCCTGGGTTGATCCCCAGGTTGAGAAGGTCCCCTGGGGAAGGGAATGGCTACCCACTCCAGGATTCTTGCCTGGAGAACTCCATGGACAGAGGAGCTTGCAGGCTACAGCATGTGGGTTCGCAGAGTCAGACATGACTGAACAGCTAATGCTTTAACACTACGCACAACTTTAAAGTAAGAGTCATCTTCATAGACCACACAGGTATATCAACTAAAGTCTACCATATTGATTCTCCAAATGTTACAGGTACAGCTGCTCCAGAAACTATCATAAGCCTCTAAGTACCATGATTGCTAGGGAACAAAGCACACCATAAGGGGTCGACCTTTCTTTAAAAGGAAAATTTTAATCCCTCAAATATCGTACTTATGTAGAGAAGTCTTAAAAAAGGTTCAGATACACAGTAATAAAACCTAGTCACCAGGGAATTTCTCATAAAAGCAGGTGGACTCAACAAACACACAGGCCTCCGCTCCCTCCCTAAACCCTCTTAAAATGACTAGAAAGCAAACAGGAAAAGCACAGCTCCTGCATGGGCTATGAGTGACAAGACGGTAATAAAGCAGCTAGAAAGCCAACTGACAAATGGTAAGTGGCTTACCTGACTTGAGAAATGAGAATTCTAGACCAGAACTGGTCAGAAAGCTGCCCTATCTGCACTGAGAACCAGCAACCTTGCCCCTCTCTCCATACACACACCAAAGACTCAGGAATCTCGCACCGGTACCTCAGTGAGAGGAGACGATGATGGAGATTTCAGCGAAAGGATAGGTTCAAATACTGTACAAAAGCAGTTAGACACCTAGATTCCTGCTTCTACTCTGTGTTGCTGGTAATGCCTTTCGCCAACCTGGCAGAAGTCTGCAAGTTTCTTGTCTGGAGAGGTAAAACCCAAGGTCTGTCAGCTGACTACAGGGCATTACGCACTGGAGAGAGCCAGCCTAACTCCATTGCAACTAGGAAGATAAATAAATATTCACATACTAAATGAAACCTCTTCTTTTTGTCCCATCTTTCAATTTCCACAATACCATCACCCAGGCATCTACCTTCATTGCAGGACAGTACTCTGTTGGCTCAGATGGTAAAGAATCCGCCTGCATTGCAGGAGACCTGTGTTTGATCCCTGAGTTTTGAAGAGGCTTTGGAAAAGGGCCCTTGGAAAAGGGCAACCCACTCCAGTATTCTTGCCTGGAGAATTCCATGGACAGAGGAGCCTGGTGGGCTATAATCCATGGGGTTGCAGAGAGTCGGACAGGATTGAGTGATTAACACTTTCACTTTTCACTTTCAAAACAGATATTTCATGAGTCCGTTGGATTAAAACTATGTAAAGGTACTGAAATCGATGTTCTGCGCTCCCACCCTAATCACCATGTAGTGAAGTCCATGGTTGACAACTTCTAGATCTGTACAGAAAGCTTCTAATCAGGTCTTTAGTTCCTCGATCTTAAGTATAAGGGGACTGCTAAAGTTACCTAAATACTGAAGGAAAACTTCTAAAAAAGACTGAAGCCAAAACAAAAACAAACAAAAACCCAGAAAAGTACATCTCTGGGGAAACAGAAAATACACAAAGAGAAAAAATATTAAAGGTTACCATTAACATCTCTAAAAAAAATAAAACAGTACATTTATGAATAAAGAAGTGTGACGCTAGTTTAAAAAAATGGGCATTTGAAGATTAAATATGAGATAATGGAAATTAATATACAGTAAAGAAGAAATAAAATTCCCAAAAGAAAGACCTTGAAAGAAAAATTGAGATTATCTTTTATATATGAAGCAAAAACAGGTGGAAAACAACACAGAGGGAAATAAGAAAATTATAGAACTCATAGAGAAGGACCAATATCTACACAACAAAAAACAGGAATAAAAATCATTAACTAATTCAAGAAAATTTCCAAGAACTGAAGGAGATTAATTCCAAGATTGGATAGGCTCACTGCATTAAAATAGAATAATTACACCATGATATACCCTTGTGCTGGAGAAGGAAATGGCAGTCCACTCCAGTATTCTTGCCTGGAGAATCCCATGGACAGAGGAGCCTGGTGGGCTACCGTACATAGGGTCACAAAGAGTTGGACACGACTGAGTGACTGAGCATGCATACCCTGCTGAAATTTTAGATTACTGATCCTAAAAGTTTCCATCAAAAAAAAAGATTAAAAAATGAGAACAGCATCAGACTGCTGCACCCTGGATGTCAGAAGTAAATGAAGTCCCCAGTGTTCCAAGAGAAACGCTTTTCAAACTAGAGCTCTCCATCCAGCAAGAGAGAAGAATGAAGTTGCCATATCTGCAAGGTCTCAAAAAAATCTCTCTCACCCACCACCCTTCCTCAGAAGCTACTAGAAGATGAATTTTGTTAAAATGAGGGAATAAGTGAAGAAAGAGGGGAAAATGAGGTTCAAGAAGAAAGATATGCAACATAGAAATAAAGCAAAGGAAACCTCCACTTTGACGAGCAGTTGAGAAAGTCCCCAGACATTCAAGTTTGAAGCGAAATTGATAGATTTTCCCTAATACATATATAAATCTAGTAAAATTATATTTATATAATGTAGACGGATTTACATATGACAGTGGTAAGTATAGAGAAAATTAGCAAAAACTAAGAAAACTAGTTAAATAAAAAACTAAGAAAACTAAGCAAATAAAGAGGTGATTATTAATTTCAAAGAAAATAAAAGGATGTGCAGAAAAGGCAAAATGATTATAATATACCACATCGTTCAACTACAAGTGCAGTTCACACAGTAATAAAAATAATAATGTAACTATGGAATATAGATGATTGGCGTTTATGTAACTTACTGGGAAGAAAAATTACTTCTTGTGGGGGTAGAGTCAGGAAAGCAATATGTACACGAAAGTGAAAGAAAACTAAAACCCTAACTTCCCAAAAAATCTAGATGAACAATCTAGAGGCAGCAGTATAAGCAATATCATCTGGAACTTTGAAAAGCAGTTACCAAGGAAATGGCTAAATGAATTTAAAGTGATTGCTTCTGGAAAGAAGAAATGGGGGAGGTGTGTTCTGGGCTTGTTATTTTTGCAACAATTTTCATACAGACATTTTTCTTTGTTAAACTGTTTGTATGTATGTGTGTGTACATTTTAGTTTCTTTCAAAAGCTAAATTTAAAAAGACCTAGTTACTACAAACACCAACATTCCAACATTTAATAGTTCTATAAACTTCTAAGTCCTTGCTATATGTCTATTGCTAATTTCAACTGGAATTTTCTTCACTAAGGTCACAATAGATTCCCTCTCCAGTTCCTCCTATTTACGTAACAAGTCTATTTTTGCTTGGTTGTTAAATGGCAAGGTTAATATTGCAGATGCTCTAACTGATGAACCCAGACTCACTGAGCAGTTCTGAGACGGTATCTAGCTCTGCACTACCAGAGCTCTTCAGACAATATATCAAATACACATGGACCCTTCTCACTAACTGTTGAGAGTTCAATCAAACCAAATATACACCTATCAGCCCCTTATCTGTAATCACACGAACACTATTAAAAGTAGGCACTACAATCAGCAAAGCACTTTGAGGCATCCCCACTTGTCTCAACAATAACCAACACTATAACCAAAGAGGCGCCAAAAGGACTCAGTATTACCATTAGACAAGCATTTCTGATAGAAGTCTGCTACACAATGTGAAGGTCTCCAAGTTTTGATTATAAAGGCAGCAAAAGGCAGCCCTCTACTGAAAACTGGTCAGATTAGAAAGAAAAATGCATAATCATCAAGGCATTGCTGTATGCAAAGTGTCTTAAGAAAAGTTCTTTCTCATTCATTTAAAAGAAGCTCATAATAGAATCCCACATTTTCAAGCATAAGTCTCTACATGTTTCTGGTCTAAAATGTGTTCTTTCTCCCACTTTTAAGGACACTATAAGGCAAATTATGTTCTCAGGAAAAGAAACAAACTTACCTTTCACAAGCTCGGACAGTCCATGCGGCAATTATCCATAATGAGATACTAAAAACCAAGAGTACAGTTCCTGGGCATATAGTCATTAAAGTCTTCATAACAAAACGCGTATTGAAGTTTATCTTATTAAGTGCTCCAATGCTTCTAGAGGAGGCATCAGTGAAAAGTTTGCTATGTAAAAGCATGACTCTGGCAATCAGATAGAGTCTTAAGAACATTGGTATAGATAAAATAATATCCACATCAGCGGTGGTGGTGGATGGGGCATAGGAGAAGGCAAGCCGGGCCGTCCATGTGAACGTATAATTCCCAGGTATGGGATGAATAGCACACACCAGTATTTCCAAGCAGATGAAGAAAATACGCTCATAAGTCATGGCTATTCTCCAGTCATCTGCTCCATTGTCCACCATGAACAACTGAAAAAATAAAGTAGAAAATCAGCTTCAGTATGGCATGAATGGTCCACAAGGGTTAGTGCAGATTTTTAAAATACATCACAGGTGACTTTAAGCAATCATGGCGAGCACTAGGTCTTAACTTCTAAATGCTAGTAGCCAGGTACACTATTTTAAGAAAATGGCATTGGCACAGAAGAACTTTATTTTGTAAAAATTAAGATTACAAACTCACGATACAGGAGCGGAAGCTATTTTGGAGTCTTTGCTCCTGTATAATCACGTCAGTGATATCATTTCAAAATAAGGGACTGGGGCCTATCGGTAATGCACCCCGCCCCTCCCCCTCCCCCTTAGATGAGGTCAGAAAGACTTGTCTTGTAACAAGTTGTTCTTCTCCTTGAGGATCTAGATCTAAGCCTTGCACAATTCTAGCCATATTCTCAGTGAAATCTATTTACAGTGCCTGGGCAATTGGTTATAGCCTCTAATGCAACGATACAGGAGCATTCTTACAGATAATCTTATTTTTGGCTTCTGAAAGAAAATCACAAGGGACCACAGACAAATGTGGCAAAAACGTTTCTCCCAGCTTCCTTGCTACTGCTCTATCTTTTACCTCGTTCCTTCTGCTCTCCCGAAGCCTTCCCTTGGATTATTAATTTGTTTTCAATCTCTCTTTCTATAATAAAGATTCCTTTTCTCTACTTCCGTCATTCCTCACTCCACAATGAACGAAAACAAAGAAAGGAAAGAAAAAAAAATATAGATGGATGATAAAAGGAACAGAAAAGAATGTCTCCTGTCTTCCCTGGCTGTTCAGTAAACAAGTCCCCCAGGCTCTAGATCATAAACAGCCAGGGGCATCTGGAAATGTGTGGCGACATTTCTGACTGCCACAGTGACTGGTGAAGGCTACTGGCATTTACAGCCAGGAAGCCAGCGGTGCCAAGCTCACTGTAGTTCTGAGAGTCCCACGCACAAAACAGACCTGTCTGCCCAGAATGCCAACAGTGCTCTCCCACTGAGAGAGATGACATATTCTTTGCCTTTTGGTAGGAAGCCAATTTCTGTAGAAAGCATGAGAAGAAAGCAACCCAAGTGAGAACACTGCATTCTCAGGTAAGTGAGTTGCAAAGGAAGTTGGCTGAGCAGATCTTGACGATGATTAGATTCTATGATCTCTGCTCCTCTGGAGTCAAAATAGTCATCTCCCCACCACTTGCATGCTAAGATTCTTCAGTCGTGTCTGACTCTTTGCAATCCTGGGGACTGTAGCCCGCCAGGCTCCTCGGTTTATGGAATTCTCCAGGCAAGAATACTGGAATGGGTTGCCAAGTTCTCCTCCTCCCCCCAGCACTTAGATGGTAACAAATTCCGATTCTAAGTTAATTGTCCTGCAGGTCACAGCTACTGCCCATACTGTCATTCAAACACTGCCATCAGTGCTACTTGCAAGGACAGGAATTTGAGGACCAAATGATCACTTCTTTCTGGTACTTCAAAAAAGTTGGAGAATAAGTAGGATCTCTTATCAAATTTTCAACAAATTATGGCAACATACGGTTTCCTGTATGCCTTTATCATTAACTTTCTACCTAGGGAATTCAGAGGGTTTGATAAATAAATGCTAAGAGACAGTAAAAATTAGACTTTCCAATTTCCAAGAAAGAAACAGATAATAAATAAAGCCATTAAGTTGGCCACAGAAATATTCTTGTGCAGTTCACCACTTTCAATACCACACTGGCATAAAAGATTTCAATAATAAAGATATACAAAAGATTGTATAGATATAATGGTAGAAGCCTTCTAAACTGTTTACCAGTGAGTATTTACAGGATACTCTATAACTCTTCAGGAACGTGAATCCAAAATCTCTTAAGATGCTTATGTCCAAATGGATGTCTTCCTCCAACTAGCTACTTTGAGAGGCTCTATACATTCTAGAGGCGCTATCACTACTCTTGGTAAAGTGCTATCAAGGGCCAGTGTAAGTCACATAAGAAAAACAATACTGTTATTTAAGCCTACGTTTCCATTTCTACTGAAAATGATATTACCCAGTTTGTCTCCTTTCTTTACCAAACATGGCTCTGAATGACTTGGAAACAAATCAAATCCACCCCCAAAAGGAGTCATAGGCACCAAGACACCGGATAGACAGAAGCTGTGCTACAGATTCTCAGCACGATTCCAAGACAGGCTTTCCCCACGCCCTTCTGGGCAATAGCAGCATCCGTGCAGGATGAGTGCCTTCTGAGGTGAGCGGTAAAGCGATGTATAATGCAGACATGTTACTTCCAGGCTCCTATTTCTCCTGGTCCTCCCCCATCACTCCCAGAGCACTTGGTCCCCTGACCTCACGCAGGCTACCCTCTCTTTCCAGGCCTTTCCATCGCCCTCCCTGCTCACTTCCCTAATGAGGCCAGTTCACTCCTTCCTCCCCAGAACTGCAACCACTGTGTTGCCAGTATCCTCAGCAGCCTTCTGCCTCGTGTTCCGGTGGAACACGGGAACTTCCATCAGGGACGTGCAAGCGGGCTGGGCCCACCACAGGCACGTGCTCCCAGTGCCAGCTGAACCCTCGGCGTCTCTGCCATTATCCCCGGACCCCTAGAGCTTCTGCTCCAGACAGGAGTCTATTTCTGCAGAGCCAGCTTTGTTCCTTTCCGTACACTTGCCCTCACTATCGGAAATACCTCCATTTTATACTTCAGCCACAAGCTCACCTACATCTCTTCCTTTCCCCTTATTTCCACTCTCTTCTGTTCCACCTATTTACAGCAGTGTTCCACTGAAATCCAGTTCCCCTCCACCGACAGCCCAGTTCCTGTGCTTTCTCCCTCTCAGCAGACGATACAAGCAAGTTCAAATCCCCATCATTCATTAAAATCAGAGCAACACAAACAAGGGCTTCCCTGGTGGCTCAGACGGTAAAGCAATGCAGGAGACCCAAGTTCGATCCCTAGGTCGGGAAGATTCCCCTGAAGAAGGAAATGGCAACCCACTCCAGTTGCCTGGAAAATTCCATGGACAGAGGAGCCTTGTAGGCTACAGTCCACGGGGTTGCAAAGAGTCGGACATGACGGAATGACTTCACTTCACTTCCACACAGAGTCCCCGCCGGCTCTGTTTCTGCCCTAAGTAGGCTTCATTTGCTCACTTTTCTTTCAGCCCCAACACCTCTGTGGGGCTTTCGTCCTCATCACCCATCACCCCACCAATACAACTCTGCCTAAGTGTCACTCAAAACACCTTCATTAAGAACTCTAGTTCTTCCAACTTAACCTTTATCTCACTTGATCTGATATTAATCATTTCTTCCTTTCTGAAAAAAGATCTCTTCTCTTGGCTTGTCTGTGACATTGCTTTTTTAAAAAAATTTGCTACCATTCTGAAGAATCGATCTCATTTTTCCTGGAAAAAAAAAAAAAAAAGCCCTTTCCCCTTACAATCATTCACGAGCCCCTTCTCTACTGAGCTTCATCTCTGACTCTTCTTTCTGTAGAGTTCCAGGAGGACCTCTTCCATGCCTTTTACCTCTACAGCCAGATTTCTCCTACTGGAAGCCATCATCCATCCTCCAGTGACCTTCTGAAAATGGAAATTACATAATCTTATTGCTATCAAGATTAAAACCATTCCAAGCCACCCTCCCCCTGTCAATTCAGCAATCTGGTTTTGCCTCTCTCTTCAAACTCATTGCCTATGTCTCCTCTTACATGTCCCTCTGGTTGCAGGTTTCAGAACATACTACCCTAATCATGTTTCCCTGTCCTTGTCCATTCTGTCTTAAGGAAAGTCTTTCCACCAAGCAAATTCTTATTCCTTTAAGACCAAACTCCACAGTCTCAGCTTCCTTAGGACACCATCCAGGCCGAGACAAATCTGCCCGTTTCGTTCCACCGTGACCTCTGTGTGTGCCCCTTATAGCCGCCACCACAGAGGACAATAAAGATTTCTTTGTCAGACTGTCACTCTACTCGTCTGCGAGCCTCCATATCTATCTGGTAAAGAATTATAAATACTTGGAAAATGAACTGCCTTGCTGTTTCTCAGTTAATATTGATTACCCTAATCACTAGGCAGGTCCTAATGCTAATTGAGCATGCTCAAGGGAGATGAGAATACTAATACTGAACACAAGTGAAATAAATCTATGATATTTTCCAAATTTGTAGAGAATACATCCTATTAAATGCTAAGTCATTGCAGCAGCATAATTCTGCAATTTGACAGCATGTTCAATAACGTCCCCAGAGAAATTTTCTATCGTGTAGTTGCTTTTGACCATCAGGGGTTTAATCAACACCTGAAATTATTTTAATTCTTGGTTTTATCACAGTACATACTTTAGTGCTAAAGAAAGAAATGTTTCCTTCTACTTTTCACTTACCCCCCATCCTTAATAGCTGCTTGTTCCTTTGTCTTTTCATTTGTTCACTAAATATTCAGTGGACGGAATACTCACTATGGGCCAGGCATTCTGCCATGTATTGGCCACAAGGTAGGATTTGTAGCAGACAGAGTCTGCCCCATGGAACTAACTTTCACCAAGAAAGAAAAACAAAGTCAAAGCAGCGGACGTAAAGCAATTTACTAGAGTAATTATGTCTGTGTATACCGCCGTGAAGGAAACAAACAAGAGATCAAGAATGACAAATTGGAGGTGACAGCAGGTATGGTCATCAGGGAAGTCATCTTGAGAAGTAGCACTTAAGGCAACACCTGGAAAAAGAGAAGAGCCAGTCATATGAACTGCCAGAAGAAGGACATTCCGGCGGATGAGATAGCACACACAAAGGCCATAGGCTACAAAAGCTTAGCATGCTTAAGGAAATGTAAGAAACCCAGAGTGGCAGGTCAAGGGGCAGGGAGAAAGGAGATGAATCAAGAGACAAGAGTGGAGAGACATGTGGGACCTTGACGACCATAGTGTCAAGACTGGATTTCAGTCCAAGGGCACTGAGTCTGCTGGAGAATGTTAGGCAAGGAACGCCATGATGTCATTCACAGATTAAACCAGTTTACAAGGGAGGACACTAGTTAGGAAGTTCTATTGCATCTGACTGGTAGGTAGTATCCCCCTGACCTGCACCAGGATCAGTGAGGGTTGCCATGGAAATGAATACAGTGGGTGGACTAGGGAAATATTTTGGAGATCTAGCTAGAACTTGCTGATGGGCTGAATGTAGCAGTCATTCAAAAAAAGAGAATCAGAGACGACCGAGCTTCTACTCTGACAAACACAGTTGATGTCAGTGCCACGTCCTGAGTACAGTGGGCTGGACACGGGGAGCAGGGGAGGTTCCGTTTTGGCCACTGCCATTTGAGTGTAGATGCCAAGTAGGCAGCAGGATATGCAAGTCACTCAGAGGCGAACTCTGGACTATTGAAATAAATTTGGAAGGCATCAGTATTTAGGTAGTTTTATGAGATCAAAAGAAAACTTAGAGGAAACGAAGAGGACAGGACACAGGGCCAAGTCCTGAGGAACTCCAAATGTGGAGGGCAGCCGGAAAGCCAAGCAGGAAGAAAAGAAAGTATTTTTAGAGTCCAGGGTGAGGGCTGTCAATTATAAACTGTCAAATAATATTTACCAGGTTCAGAGCTACGATAAGGCACCCAATATTCTACACAGAATAAGAAAACACTCTAAAGTTTCATTAAGTGACTCCACGTCAAGAATGAAAATCCAACTGTAAAAATATTCCCATTCCATGTAATATGACCCATATAATACACAGATGATCTCTTTTAAGCTAACTTGTGGGGGAGTTAGAGTAGTCAAAATGACAGATATTAAAGCACCTCTATATTCATTTTTCATTTTGATATTGATCAAAGAAGAAAGATTCTAGGGCTAAAGCATGATGGTTTCATCTACTTTAATTCTAGAGCTATGGTTAATGGTCTTTGCCAGAGTAAAGTAATTTGTAGGCATAACAGGACATGCTCTCCAAATATATCCCATCACAAGCTTTCCATTGGAACTGCTTTCCATTTGCTCTGCTTCAAGCTCATTGTCCAAGATGACCTGGTAGCAAGAGTCAGCAGCAAAAAGAGGGTGGCATAGGCCCATCACGTGATCAGGGCACGTGCTGGCACAAGGACCTCAGCTTAGCCAGCTGAGGAGAATGAGGGACTGAGCGGCAACGCCTTAGCCACCTTCTAGTTGGAGACTAAATGCATACAATGTCGTGTTAGTTTCTGCTGTGCAATGAACTCAGTGAGCTATATATATATATCCCCCGCTCCCCTTGAACCTCCCCGCCCCTCCAACCCATCCCTCTAGTTCATCAGGGAGCACTGAGCTGAGCCCCCTGTGCCACACAGCTTCCCACAAGTTATCTATTTACACGTGGCAGTGTATGTATGTCAATCCTGCTCTCTCAATTCTTCAGAAAAACAAATATTATATACTAACACATGTGTATGAAATCTAGAAAGATGGTACAGATGAGCCTGTGTGCAGGGCAGGAACAGAGATGCAGCTGTAGAGAGCAGACTTGTGCACACAGAGGGGGAAGGGGAGCCGCCTTCAACACGTGCTCTTTCTCTTCAGTGAGGTGAAAGCTCTCTGGTCTGATCTCGGGACAGTGTCTTACATATAAAGTTTCCTTTCCAGTAGAGAATTCATAGCAGTGTTCAGCACAGAAGTGGTGCGTGAAAATCATTCTGAATAAAATAAGTTTAGGCATGCATTTGTTAAAAAAGTAAATATAGGCAGAATAACCAACCAACCAAACAAAAAACCTCTGAAAAGGAAGAGTAAGACGGAGAAGTAGTTTTGATAGATTATTAAACAAGTTAATGATTGAAACCACGTGGTACTGGGACATAAACTCACTGCGAGGCCAATGGGACAGTACAGAAGACTAGACCAAGTAGGCCCAACATACCAGGACATTCTCAGTATTGTAAGGCAGACCACCAAGTCAGCGAGGAAAGCACAGTTTATTAAAAAATGATTTGGGGACAGCTAAATAGCCGACTAGAGAAACATACAATTGAATGGATGCTTCACACCAAATATATCAAGAAAAATTCCAGGTGGATGAAAGACTTCGATATAAAAATGAAACTAAACTACTAACATAATAGAAGAAATCATGTAAGAATTATTCTGTAAGCGCACTAAAAGGAAGGCCTTTTAAATTATTTACTCACTTTTTATAGATGTATTGATTGACAATATTGCGTTAGTTTTAGGTGTAAGAAAAGAGATCCAGTTATACATGTATATGGATTTTCTTTTTCATATTGTTCTTTATTATGTGAAGGAAAGCCTTTTAACTGTGACAAAAACACCAGAGTCTTAAAAGAAAATATTGATACCTTTTTTAATTGACTACACTAATCTTTTTGCTTTCTGCACCTGGCCAAAACTAGAATAAAGAGAATAAAAAAGACAAACACCAAAACATGGGGAGACTCTTCATAACTGTTACCACAAAAAGACCTAATTCCCCTAATTGTATAAAACTTCCTATAATTCCTTGTGAAAGAGATGAGCAGATTAACAGAAAAATAAACAAATGATAAAAATAGCAGGTCATGGAAAAGGAAATAGAAATAGTTCTTAAACCTATAAAAAAAAAAAGTCCAACTTCAATCATAAAGGGGAAATATGATACCATGTTTTGACCTGTCATACTGAACAATATGTAAAAGTTTTATAACACACTATGCCAATGAAGGTGTGGAGAAATAGGAACGCTCATACACTGTGGGTGGAAGTGTAAATCAGTACAACCCCAGGGAGGGCAGTTTATGAGGTTATAAACGTACATGTTCTTTGATCATGCAATTTCATTCTCTTAGATGAAATCTGTCTTACTTACATATTTACATATGTAAGAATAAACATGTACGGATATTTTTATAGCATAGATTGTATATTAGCAAAAGACTAGAAATAATCTCAGTATCCACTAAAAGGGAAAAGGTTGAAACAAATTAGAGATGTCCACAAAATGGATCAGTAGGCTGTTTAGAAAAGATGATAAAATTGTCATATATTATTCAAGGAAATGGTCTATTAAGTCACTCAGTTGAACAACAACAATAAAAGCATTCTATATGCTATTTGTGTGTAGCTTTGTTAATAGGAGAACATATATTCATATTTGTATGTGCAAAAAACATCTGAAAGAATATTCTAGAACTTACTGATAACTGTTGCTTAGTGGAGGTAAACTGAGTGGCTAGGGATAAGAAATGGAAGGGAGACTTTCAATTACACATTTTAAAAAATACTCTTATTCTGGAATCATGTGAATGAATAAATGCAAGTTAATTAATAACAAAAATAAGGGAAATGACTAAAGGAGAGAGGAAGGGAAAATGAGAATGACTGAGTTCATTAGACTGTAGCAACTCTAACAAATAGTTTATATGCACAAACCTGATAAACTAGAAAGCAGTAACTGACGTTCAAAATGATAATCTACAGACACGAAACGCACTGAATACAATTTATATCAAAACTGTTTGACTTACCAAGGCAAAACCTTGAACCATTACATTACATAACTGTTTTCAACAACATGAACAAAAAATAAATAAGACCTCTTGGTTAACCTTTAACCAAATAGTCAATAAGACCAAGTTCTGCTGTTCATTCAGTTACTGAATGCTTCTGCTTGTAAGGTTCTATGGATACAAAGATTCAAAAGCCTCTTGGCGTTTGATAAGGAAGTGAAATATAAATGAGTAATTACTGTGCTGGAGGAAACTGCCAAAAGACAGACATGAAGAAGACACTGAGAAAAGTACAGAGGAGGCTCCAACATAAACTAGTACCTGGTACCTCCCCCTTCTTCCCCATCCATTGCCTGGACTCTTCATATAACTCAGGACTAAGAACTTCCAAGCTGAGTTCTTGGATATCCAGGGGATAGTGGCCCAAAGGAAAATGCACAAAACGTGAAAATGTACAAAACGCAAAAAAAGAGAGAGAGTCCTTACTCAGAAACCAACTTTTGGATGAAATAAAGTGAAAAGTCACTAAAGAGGTAAGACAAATAATGAGGATCTCCTCATTAAGGCATCAGGCTTCCCTGGTAGCTCAGCTGGTGAAGAATCCACCTGCAATGCAGGAGACCCTGGTTTGCTTGCTGGGTCGGGAAGATCCCCTGGAGAAGGGATAGGCTACCCACTCCAGTATTCATGGACTTCCCTGGTGGCTCAGAAAATATAGAATCCGTCTGCGGATTTGGGTTCAATCCCTAGGCTGGGAAGATCCCCTGGAGGAGGGCATGGCAACCCACTCCAGTATTCTTGCCTGGAGAATCCCCATGGACAGACGAGCCTGGCAGGCTGCAGTCCATGGGGTTGCAAAGAGTCAGACGCAACTGAGCAACTAAGCACAGTACAGTACAAGAAAAAAATCAACGAAGAATTCAGACCACAACTTTCTGCCACAGACTAGGTCAAGAACAAACAGGTGAAGAGAGAAGATATCAATGGTACTGAGATTCCTGCCAAGACCCTCAGCCCAGGACTGCAGGAGGAAAACCAGAAAAGCTATGTTTAGAATTCATATTCTGGGTTCACTGCTGAGCAAAACTGGGAAGATTTCCTTATCACCCCCCCCTGGAGCCTTTCTTGCTTTTGGAGCCTCTTGCCCACCCCGGCAGTCCTGTGTACTCATGCTGTCCTGAGAGCTTTCTGCATCCAAGAAAGAGGATTTCCAAACTGCTGCACTAAAATATTAATCAATGAATTGCTAACTCTTCCCTGGGGGAAGAGTGTAAAGAACTGGACTGGAATGTCAGAAAGCCAGGCTCAGCTTCCAGATGGTCTAACTTGTTACAGGACCTTAGGAAGTCATGTGAACTTCATGGACCTATTTCTTCTGTCATCTGTAAAATGGAGATACTGCTATTTGCTGTCTCTGAAAGTTGTAATGATGAAATAAACAGTCAGCATACATTAGGGCCAACGCTGTGCCGCTTCCTTCCCTCTCTTCTCTCTTTTCCATCTCCATTATAGAAACGTCCGCTTTCCAAGACTCTTTTGCAGGTACGTGTAGCCATGTGATATAGTCATGATCAGATATCATAAGGAGGGGCACTCACTAAAATGTCTTTGCTTTTTTGGATAAAAATGATATCTTACTGACACAGGATGCTTCATTCCCTTCCTCTGACCCTAAAAAGAGGTGATGTCAAGGTCTGCAGAAGTTATCTTGTGATCATAAGAAAAAGGTGAAAAGAATCACTGTCGTGCCATCCCTGACATCTGGAGCCACTGAGTCAGCAACCACAGACTCCATTTGCTTAAGCCACTATTAGCTGAGTTTTTTGCTAAGCAGCTAAAAGTATGTCTACATTTAATTTAAACTACCTTCAACTGCTATGTAGGCTTCCTAGGTTGCTCAATGGTAAAGAATCTGCCTGTCAATGCAGGAGACACAGGTTCGGTTTATGGGTTGGATGCCCTGAAGTAGGAAATGGCAACCATTCCAGTATTTATTCTTGCCTGGAAAATCCCATGGACAGAGGAGCCTGGCTGGCTACAGTCCAAAGACTCTTTGGGGTCACAAAGAGTCAAACAAAACTGAGCAACTGAGCATATACACGCTATGTACAGGTCTACAAAAATAGGTCTTCCCTCATAGCTCATTTGGTAAAGAATCTGCCTGCAATGCAGGAGACCCGGGTTTGATCCCTGGGTTGGGAAGATTCCCTGGAGAAGGAAATGGCAACCCACTCCAGTATTCTTGTCTGGAGAATCCCATGAACAGAGGAGCCTGGCAGGTTATAGTCCATGGGGTTGCAAGAGTTGGACATAACTTAGCGACTAAACCACCATCATAGAAATAAGGAATCATGATCAACTTAAATACCCTCAAGAGTCCCTTGGACTGCAGAGAGATAAACCCAATCAATCCTAAAGGAAATCAACCTTAAATACTCATTGGAAGGACTGATGCTGATGCTGAAGCTCCAATACTTTGGCCACCTGATGTGAAGAGCTAACTCATTGGAAAAGACCCTGATGCTGGGTAAGACTGAGGGCAGGAAGAGAAGGGGATGATAGAGGATGAGATGGTTAGACAGTATCACTGACTTGATGGGGCTGAATTTGAGCAAACTCCAGGAGATAGTGAAGGACGGGAGAGCTGGGCATGCTGCAGTCCATGAGGTCGCAGAGATTTGGACTCAACTGAGTGATTGAACAACAAAACACTTAATGGAGAGAGCAGCCAGTATTTCAAAAGGGATGCATATCAATATTAGAATTTAAAGTGTATACGGTAACTGCTGAGTGGCAGAGTTACTTCTTGGGAGGCTTTTGTTCATGCCTTTTAAATATCAACCAGCTGCTCAGAATATCAAATTGTATTGGTTCAGTTCAGTCACTCAGTCATGTCCAACTCTTTGCGACCCCGTGGACTTCAGCATGCCAGGCCTCCCTGTGCATCGCCAACTCCCAGAGTTTACTCAAATTCATGTCCATTGAGTCAGTGATGCCATCCAACCATCTCATCCTCTATTGTCCCCTTCTCCTCCTGCCTTCAATCTTTCCCAGAAATCTGTATTCAGGTCAGGAAGCAACAGTTAGAACTGGACATGGAACAACAGACTGGTTCCAAATCGCGAAAGGAGTACGTCAAGGCTGCATATTGTCATCCTGCTTATTTAACTTATATGCAGGATGCATCATGAGAAACGCTGGGCTGGAGGAAGCACAAGCTGGAATCAAGATTGCTGGGAGAAATATCAACAAGCTCAGATATGCAGATGACACCACCCTTATGGCAGAAAGTGAAGAACTAAAGAGCCTCTTGATGAAAGTGAAAGAGGAGAGTGAAAAAGTTGGCTTCAAGCTCAACATTCAGAAAATCAAGATCATGGTCCCATCACTGCATCTGGTCCCATCACTTCGTGGCAAATAGATGGGGAAACAGTAGAAACAGTGAGAGACTTTATTATCTTGGGCTCCAAAATCAATTAAAAGATGCTTGCTCCTTGGAAGAAAAGTTCTGACCAACCTAGACAACATATTAAAAAGCAGAGACATTACTTTGCCAACAAAGGTCCATCTCATCAAAGCTATGGTTTTTCCAGTAGTCATGTATGGATATGAGAGTCGGACTAATAAAGAAAGCTAAGCACCAAAGAATTGATACTTTTGAACTGTGGTGTTGGATAAGACTCTTGAGAGTCCCTTGGTCTTCAAGGAGATCCAACCAGTCCATCCTAAAGGAAATCAGTCCTGAATGTTCATTGGAAGGACTGATGTTGAAGCTGAAACTCCAATACTTTGGCCACCTGATGTGAAGAGCTGACTCATTTGAAAAGACTCTGATGTCATTGTATGACTCATAGGAAATATACACAGATGTTTTGCAGCCAGTGAAGCTTGGATTTAATTTTTGACTTGACCACTTACTAGTGGTTTTGAGCAAGATAAATCTCTCTAAATCTCAAGTTGCTCATCTACAAAAATTTAAGATAAAGTCAATCTTGCATGATTATCATCAGGCAATAACATACTCTGCAGACCCCGGTAAAAATGACCCCATGGATAAGTAATATTCCACAGAATCTTCAAGTGGGGCAAGAATATAAATTAAGTACTAACTTATAAAAATGAGAAAGTCAGTCATGGAAAAGGAGGAAGGGAAATGCAAAAGGAAAAATAGATCAAAGCAAAGCCATTATTGAGAGGAGGTACAGACCTTCAGATGTTTCTGAATTTTCCTTTTCTGACTTAGACAAGAGCTATGTCTCCAGACCAAAATCTTACACTAGCTCAATTCGATCCAGTAATTTAAGGTTATCAAAAATCCATGCCCTGCTGCTCTTAAAACTTATTTAAAATCTTAACCCCCTTTTATATGGTTTCTCTCAATAGGTCCACGCCTTCTGTGGATCCACTCAGGCATTTTACATGTGCTGATGTATTATTGAGTAATTATGGTCACAATGTCTTGAAATTCATGCAAACTGTATCTAAACATTTCATTTAACTTCCATAAAGACAGAATAATTATTTTTCCCCTTTCGGTTCTCTCAACAGAAGTGATATGACGGAAGGCAGGACGGTGTACGGCCTGGGAGACTGTGCTCGAGAATCTCCTGCACTTAAACTTTCCAGGCGTCAATTTCATCGTCTGTTCAGAAGGTCTAGTCTCTCACAGGACTGACGGACAACTAGATGAGACAGTGGTAAACAAATAATTGTTTCTTTCACAATAATTCATTTCTGTAGTGGGTCAACAGGTAGCCCCCGATGAAGGCACTCTTACCTAACTGAAAGGCGAGTAAGAAGAGATGGACATAGACATTGACATTGCTGCTGCTGCTAAGTCACGGCAGTCGTGTCCGACTCTGTGTGACCCCCCAGACAGCAGCCCACCAGGCTCCCGTCCCTGGGATTCTCCAGGCAAGAACACTGGAGTGGGTTGCCATTTCCTTCTCCAGTGCATGAAAGTGAAAGTGAAGTTGCTCAGTCCTGTCCAACTCTTCGCGGCCCCATGGACTGCAGTCTACCAGGCTCCTCCGTCCATGGGATTTCCCAGGCAAGAGTATTGGAGTGGGTTGCCATTGCCTTCTCCGGACATTGACATTAGTGATGATATTAACAGTATTAGAAAGGATGAAAATCAAAATAAGGGCAAACAAAAAACTGTAATAAAATCCCTCCATTGTCAATTTTTCACTAATGTTTCATTGACATGCCAGCCTAAGTGTCTATAAATTTTTGTAAGTGTCCTGACATCATCTTGGGAGTTGCTAGGGAATAAACTGCAAGCCGATCCTAAAGAAAATCCACCCTGAATATTCATTGGAAGGACTGATGCTGAAGCTGAAGCTCCAATACTTTGGCCAACTGATGTGAAGAACTGACTCATTGGAAAAAACCCTGATGCTGGGAAAGATTGAAGGTGGGAGGATAAGGGGACGACAGAGGATGAGATGGTTGGATGGCATCTCCAACTCAAATGACATGAGTTTGAGCAAACACCAGGAGATAATGAAGGACAGGGAAGCCTGGTGTGCTGCAGTCCATGGGGTTGCAAAGAACTGTACATGACTTAGTAACTGAACAACAAGAACAAGTAAAATAAAATAAACATGGTAAGTCTTCAGTTCAGTTCAGTCGCTCAGTCAGGTCTGACTCTGCAACCCCATGAATCGCAGCACGCCAGGCCTCCCTGTCCATCACCAACTCCCAGAGTTCACTCAGAGTCATGTCCATCGAGTCCGTGATGCCATCCAGCCATCTCATCCTCTGTTGCCCCGTTCTCCTCCTGCCCCCAATCCCTCCCAGCATCAGAGTCTTTTCCAATGAGTCAACTCTTCGCATGAGGTGGCCAAAGTACTGGAGTTTCAGCTTTAGCATCATTCCTTCCAAAGAAATCCCAGGGCTGATCTCCTTCAGAATGGACTGGTTGGATCTCCTTGCAGTCCAAGGGACTCTCAAGAGTCTTCTCCAACACCACAGTTCAAAAGCATCAATTCTTTGGTGCTCAGCCTTCTTCACAGTCCAACTCTCACATCCATACATGACTACTGGAAAAACCATAGCCTTGACTAGATGGACCTTTGTTGGCAAAGTAATATCTCTGCTTTTCAATATGCTATCTAGATGGTCATAACTTTTCTTCCAAGGAGTAAGCATCTTTTAATTTTCATGGCTGCAGTCACCATCTGCAGTGATTCTGGAGCCAAAAAAATAAAGTCTGATAATGTTTCCTCATCTACTTCCCATGAAGTGATGGGACCAGATGCCATGATATTCATTTTCTGAATGTTGAACTTTAAGCCAACTTTTTCATTCTCCTCTTTCACTTTCATCAAGAGTCTCTTTAGTTCCTCTTCACTTTCTGCCATAAGGGTGGTGTCATCTACATATCTGAGGTTATTGATATTTCTCCCGGCAATCATGATTCCAGCTTGTGCTTCCTCCAGCCCAGCGTTTCTCATGATGTCCTCTGCATATAAGTTAAATAAGCAGGGTGACAATATACAGCCTTGACGTACTCCTTTTCCTATTTGGAACCAGTCTGTTGTTCCATGTCCAGTTCTAACTGTTGCTTCAAAGCCAGGAAATAGCTGAATATGAATGAATCTGTTGATTCTAAACATTTAATCTGAAGTGAAAACTTTACATTTTTTATTAGAAGCATTACAGCAATTATTGCTGCATAGCTAAAATGTAGTGGCATCACCTTAGTTATTTGAAGCACTTAAAAACACTAGCTAAAAGCCTGTGCACATGTATTAGCTCATTTGCCCTTATAACAGTCCAATTAAAGTGTGGGCAATTGAAAGAATGTGGTCATGGTCAAATGGTGAGTTACTGAAAAGCCTGGAGTAAAAGTTCAGGTCACCCAGAATTCACATTAATTGATGGGGGCAGCAGGCTGAACAGAAAAGTTAGATGCAAATCAAACATTTAAAAAGCAAATAAATGCTTAAATGCTTAAATTTACATTAGGAATTCTAAAATGTCACCTCTATTCCCTGATGATTTAGATGACAGTAGCTCCTCCGACCTCCTGCTTCACTGGCAGAAGCAAATACTTAAATAAAATTACACGTTACATTCAATGCCCTGGGGTAATAGAAATAAGCCTCTTCCTGGTTTACCTTTTCTCCAAGTTAGATATTCTTCATCCTGAATATTTGGTAAAAACTTCAGCTGAATAGAACCTCAAAGAACCTCTTCAGCTGAGTAGAACCTCAAACCTCAGTACTTGAGATGAAACTTAGCCGTTTGGAAGTGTGCGTAAGTCACATGTTATTAGCGCCTGGCACTGCTCTAACCTGTATGTGTTTGTTCTTGCTCAGTCTCCAAGTCATGTCCAGCTCTTTGAGACCCCATGGACTGCAGCACACCAGGCCTCCCTGTCCCTCATGTGTATGTGTACATGTATGAATTCATATTAAATACTTATCTTAAACGAGTAGATACAATTTCCATCTTTCTCTTAGGAATGAGGGAACTGAGGGGTTAGGGGGTGAATCAAGGTTATATGGTGCTGAGGTATGGGTCTGGGATATGAACCTAGGCACACCAGCTTCAGATTTGCATCCAAAACAAATCTATGGCTGCTCATCGCATACTCAGCCAGTTATAAAACACTTTTAGGAAGAAAATACAGACAACACTAACAACAATATCAAACAAACTCACGTATTATTGACAAGTCTGGTTATGTAGGGCACTAGCATTCAGCTAAGGAGAAACAAAAGATAGACAATAAGGAAGGAAACCGCAGATTAAAGGAAGAGAATTACTACATTTAGTCCGTGAGTTGTAGCAGGAAGTCCTGGCAGAGAGGAAAGATATACACAACACACAATAAACACACACATGCACACAAAAAGCAGACACAGGGTCTCAGAAGAGCCTACAGTGGTCTTGACTCATTTAACGGAAGACCGACAGTCTGGTGCAGCTCAGTCACCCAAAGGCCATGACTGCATTAGGACACACACACTCTCACGCTCCAGGAACACTTCTGCCTTGAACGATGACTATGAGTTGTGACTGATCCTCTCTTGGAAGGCAGGAGTATGCAGAGTTATGATACCTTTCCCTAAATTTTAGACATGTTTCTATCTAGACTGATAAAAACTGATACAGAATAATTGACTAAAATCTTCAAAGTTCTAAAGAAAATAAGGGTCAGCATGAGAGTCTGAGTGAACTCTGGGAGATGGTGGTGGACAGGGAGGCCTGGCGTGCTGCGATTCATGGGGTCGCAAAGAGTCGGACACGACTGAGCGACTGAACTGAACTGAACTGAACTGTATACCTCTATACGTAGGTAAAATCTCTCAGAGGGAAAAAAGGTGAAAAAGATGGTGAAGATGAAGAGCAGACTGGCTGCTAAAGAGCATACTACGAGCTTGGACTGAAGGGACGAGGACCCAGAATAAAGGAGCTGGAAGAGGAAAGGAGCCGGTAAGCACGCTGGTGAGCCTGAATTTAAAACTGCAAATAATTACAGTTATCAGCATCATCATAAAGATTAATTTGGATGAGGTTAGAAAAGCAAGGTATAAATACTGGATATCAATAACACAGATGGAGGCATGGGATTAAATGAAGGCCTCCAGGGGTTGTTATTCAGTATGAACAAAGGAGAATAATTCTGATTAACTTTAGATACCGTGAAATATACATATTGGATACAAATTAAAGAAAAAATAAATTTAAAAAATCCTCACATCACCCAACATGCGGAAAGAAAGGAGAAAGAAGTCATGAAAAAGTATTGTTAACTCAAAGTAAATGTCAGAAATTGTTACAAAAAGCATAGTTGTTATAATTAATGTAACTGAACTAGATGAAACATTCAAAATACAGTGTGGAGTGAAAAAAAATCAAGTTGTAAAATGACAGACACATCATAGCATCTTTGTGAAATGTAAACAATTCCAAATACTATAGATCATTCATAAATACAGGTATATTTAGTGCACGTATCAAAACATGGCCTGGAAAAGTGCACACATATTTCTGAATGGCCCTCATCACTACAGAAGGAAGGGATAAAATGAGACTTGGAAAAAAATGAAGACTATTTCAATTCTGGCTGTAATGTTCTGTTTCACCTATGATAAATAAAATCTCCACTGCTGACAGACAAAACTTAGAGTGCCTCTGGGAAGAAACCCCTCTGCAATACAGGCTCAGAGCCTCCCTCCCAGCACTGGGCCGGGCCGTCTTTCTTCTTTCCTTTCTCATGTACAACAAAAAGGCTCTGCTGGAGCTGAAACCAGTGGAGAAGCTGTGAAAGAAGAAAGTCACCAGCATGGTTCTTTAAGCTCAGCTGCTCAGAGTCTCGGCAACTGGGAACATTCCAGCAGCGTATGAAACAAGAGCCCCAGGTCTGCGTACAAACCACAAGGAAGAATCTTTTTTAGTTGTTTATTTTTATTTTTCTAAGTTCAGCCTTCTACGTTAGCTAGCATGGAGCTTTACGAAACACAGTCAACCCAGTCTGATGACAGTCAAGGTTAAGCGAAAAATGAGCTGAATTGTAGCTTAGTGTTGAATGCCCAAAACCTCCTCTTTAAAACATTCTTCTTTACTTGTTCACAACGGTTGTGTGTCGTTATGTTAACTGTTACTTTGCTGATTTGAAAACACAATGAGGTAGACAGTAATTGGCACATGTTATAATTAGCCATGCCCATAATTAAGTCTGATCATGGGGACTAGCTCTGAACCTCCACGTGGCTAAATCAGACAGGCACGGCTGGAGCAGTTGTTGTTTAATAAAGATCACAAATTCGTATTCTTTGGATTCAAACCAGCAAATACACTTGCTCGGTGCTCCAATAAAGAGGGGCCACAATGAAGTTTGTATTCTCTAGAATCTCTTTTTGGTCCATTTTGTTCTAATGCTCTTGGGAATGACATGGAGTCCTTCTAAAACACTGCATCCTAAAGGCAGGCTGTAGAAAATAAGGTCAAAGTAAAAATCTACCTACTTCCTAAGGAACGTTCTCTACCAAAAAGCAGAACTACCAAGCTTGTGGATAAATCAGAGATGGTAAATAGAGAGGGGAACCAATTCCTGTCAAAATCAATCTGAGAGGTTAATTAAGCCGACTGGTTTTTTGCCTTATAAACAGTATCAGCCATACCTTCTTATACTCTTTAGTAGGTGTTTACAGTAGAGACAAAGAAATTAAGAATGAGAGAAAAAACAATATCACTCAATCCTTCAAATGGCAGGAATTTTAAAGTTCCATAACTCTTCTGAACGTATTAAATTCAAAACTAGGGCTACTGCCAATAAATGAAATCGAGGACACATGATTTTTAAATGTGCAGGGAATATACAAAAGTCTGAGGAACCACCGAAACAAAACCAGTTTATTATATGTTTCTACACTCCAAAATTCACAGACTTGAAAGACTGGAAAGTCCATTACGAATGAGACTTCAATCACATTTAATGGAGCAATCATTCTGAGCCTGTACAACATGCCAACCACTACTGGAGATACTACAGTCCATGGTCTATACAGCCCATGGATTTCCCAGGCCAGAATACTAGATTGGGTAGCCTTTCCCTTCTCCAGGGGATCTTCCCAACCCAGGGATCCAACCCAGGTCTCCTGCATTGCAATTGGATTCTTTACCAGCTGAGCCACAATGGAGATAAAGAAATCTGCAACAGCCCCTGATGTCAAGGAAACGTCCTCACAATGCAGGGGAGAACAATCAGTGTAAACCAACAACTACACTTCTGTTGAAAAAGCTCCACCACACTCAAGCATTGTGATTGATCTTTACTCCCTGTGCTTCACGTTTCTCAATAAAATAATAACACCTAGCTCACTAAGTTATCACACGACTGTAAGATAATCCAAATATGGCTGTTAGCATGCTCCCTGACACGCAGAAAAGGCTGAACACGTATTACCCACAGGCCTCATCAGTGTGGCTTATGATCGTAGCATACCACACTAGATCCTGACACATGCTAACACGGAAACGCAACTAGATCAGGGGATGGGGTCAGGAAGAGAGGGAAACCTGGGCCAGGTCCAGAGGCAGGTGGACAAAAGTAGTATATTCCAGGCCAAAGGCACAGCACATAACACACAGAGGCCCAAGAAGCCGAAAGCAGAGCACAGCTTTGGCTCTCCAAACAGTTTGGGATAGTTCCAGTGATGTGTGTGTAGCGGTGGAGGCACTGCTAATGAATGCGGCTGAAGCGGTGGGAAAGATCAGGTCACAAAGACACTTACAGGCCACGAGGAGGATTCTGGCTTTCCTTGCACAGTATCCACTATTTGCATTGAAGGTGATTCCCATGGTTGATACCAGTTATACACAACAAGATGAATATGCACTTGTACATTTCAAATTGGAAACAATACAAGAAAAAAATTAACATTTTAATTTTTAACTTCGGTTTAACTTCCGTTCAATGTTGCAGAGAAAGGGAGAGAGGATTTTTTTTTAAAGGTGGGAAGGAAAGAGGCAAAGAAAAAGGAAGAGGAAGGACAGAAATGAAAGAAGCCAACACAGGCACACAGGCTGCAGAAAACCAAAGGCCTGACTGGCGATTACGTCTCAGACCCTGACTTCCACTGCAGCAAACGGTGCCACATATCTGCACACCTTGGATGTTATGAGGTAGAGCATTCCACCACACTAAATGCACTCCACATTTTTGAAGATCAGCTTCCTAAGACAGTGAAAGTGGCCTCCAGAATCCATCTCAAAGCTGCGCTACAGGGACAAGAAATCAATAGGAGTTGATGGTGAGAGGAAACCTATTGGCCACATGCAGCTAGAATGCAAATCTCCTTCCCAAGAAAACCTTCCCAAGACATCACTTGTTTTGGTTGAACGTGAGGCTACGCTCGGGAAATATGTCAAAGACCTGAATTAGGGGCTTAAGACGGGAATCCCAGAGAGGAGCACGGATATAGCACAGACTCACATACAGCATCTAGATTTTATTACAGTCATCAGTGTTCCTTCCCATCCTCTCCTTCACTTTCACGGCTAGTTGAACACTGGCTTCTATCCAACACTGTGGTTCTTTCTGAACAATCCCTAGAGACAGATGAAAAAGACAAAATATGACATATTTTATAGAACGATTAGTTATGGATAAAGATTGCTCTTCCACAGTCTCCTCGTATCAACGGTGGTGAAGTGAAAAGCACACTGCAAAATTCAGAGGAAAAATCTCCCTCATCTACATTAAAGTGAGCCAAAGGCTTGAACATTGTTCATTTTCAAGAAATGGTTATGCTATTTTATCATTATAGCTGATGTGGAAAGTAGCATTTTACTTATATATTTCAGATAAAATCACAGCTAAAAGTAGGGGTCATTTTGCAGGAGGAAAGAACTTTTGAAGTCCTGGACCTTAATTTCATCCTCAACTTTGCTACTCACAGCTGAATAAGAATTACAATCTAGACAAAACGAGGCAACATTTATAAACACACTCAGCACAGTGCCTGCTCACAGTAGGTACATAACTGGCACACTGATTATTCTGATGTCTATTAGTTATTTCACCTCTCCAAGGAATAGCCATTAAGCATGTAGCTAACAAATCCTGACTTCTATTTCATATGGCTCAACAATTTTTACATCAGTGCAGGGGATCTTCTGTTCCTACCCCATATCCACTCAAAGCATTCAGTGCTTATTAAGTCTTCCAGTATCTCCCCTTTGTCTCTCTCATCTTTCCATCTAAGACCATATTTATCTTCAAGTAGTCAATCTTTTTGCATATTCCTTAAGAAATATCACTTTCATCTCATCATTACCTTAGTCATCACATTTAATTTTTGATATAATCATCAAATACCATATGAGTGCAAGAGCAATAAGAAAATACAGGGTCAAAACGTACACAGACCTCATTGTAGCCTGAGGCTCAGATTCAGAAACAGGAGACCTGGCCTAAAAAAAAAACAACAAACACCCTTCCAGTGACTGCACCAACCCAACTGAATGGTTCTTCCACTAAAGGTCATATTGGTTATTATAGCTTGCCACCTGGGCAATTTGGAAAATTCTTTTCTGAGATACTCATTTGTTCCCACGAACCCCAATGGCTACACTCAAGAAGGTTCACACATTTATGCAATGTTTATTCCAACCATTTTAAAGCCAGGGAACATATTAAACACAAACAGCTCAGAGAGAAGTTCTACACATGAACAGGTTCACTCGCAGGGGTTTCACACAGGAGCTGCTAATCCCGGGAGTGGCTGATCCCCAGGGACAGACACTTGACCGGCACTGTGAGAGCAGACACCACCTATCCCTTAGGGCCAGGGGAGCGTCGCCGCTCCGAGACAAGGGCGCTACTGACTCTTGAGTCAGGGAGAGAAACTCTCCCCGAGGTGGCTTTTCTCTGCCAACTTTCTCTTTTCCTCTAACATACAGAGGAAGAGGTATCAAGGCAAACACCTCAAAGCAGTTTCCTAATTGCAACCATATGGAAAGAGAGAACACAAATGCTGGCGCGTGAATAAACAGAAGATGATAGATTTCCTGTTTTTCCCAGAGGCAGCAATAATTGTATGTAGATACCTATACATGGGACAATTATAACTTGAGTTCAAGCTGGCAAATATCCACTACAGACAATTTACTTAATCTGCGAAAGCTCCCAAATGATTGTATATCACAGAAGTAAACATGGAGATATTACAGATCCCAGAGACGGTCACCTATTAGGACTAACTGAAAAGTTGGAAAATGCGTCACGGAAGGCAAGTTTTGAGCTGCAGATTATTGCTAAAGGATAACAAAAAGGAAACGTATGTCATGACCTTCTAAGTTGCTTCCCACTGGGCAACCATTTTCGAAGCCTGTTTGTGAACTATGATTCAAATGTGGGCAAAGTTACATGCATGAGAGAATACTGACCTCATGGCTCATCTGTCAACAGGATGGTAATCTGCCATTCTCTTGCAAGTACAAGTCTCCCGATCCAAGATGAGGATCATACTCAATGCGATTCCAGAGAAATCTGCATAACCAAAGGATAGCTACCGTGCCCTGCCCCCAGCACTGCCAGCACTGTCTTGTACGGCCAGAAACCATGGGCAGCAGGGGTGAACCAGCTCCTGCCTCGCCCCTCCTCTGGCTCAGCTCCATCAGCGTTCTGATGGCAGCACACAATGACGCAGCTTGGGGGCAAACAGTTGTGTTGTTGTTTTAGCTTTTAAGTCGTGTCCCACTCTCGTGTAACCCCATGGACTGTGGCCCACCAGGCTCCTCTGTCCTTTGGCTTTCCCAGGGAAGAATCCTGGAGTGGGTTGTGGGGTTCCCATTTTCTATCCAGGGGATCTTCTCAGCTCAGGAATCCAACCCCCGTCTCCTGTATTGGCAGGTGCATTCTTTACCACTGAGACACCAGGGAAGCCAAAACAGCTGTGTAACTTCCCAGGGAAAGGTAAAGCATATCCACAGAAAACAACTCGAGGAGGCGTAAATACTCGATTATACAGAATGATAATCAATACAAACAGTGCTCAGAAAAAGAAAAAAACTGTCTGAAATACTTAGGCCAGGCTTCGAAGAGAAGGTGATGTTTGTGATGAACTGAAGAAGTCTGCGAGTATCTTTTAAGGATCGAGATGAAAAAAGGACAAGCACAGTGGGAGCCACCACAAACATCTTGCAGGATGTGGAGGGGAGACCCGAAGAGGAGGGCTGTGCCATCAGACAGAAGTGCTGGGAGCTGGCCTGCCACCTCTTAGAGCCCCGGGGCTCACAAGCCCCTCCAAAAGGACCAGGGCTTCCTGATCACAGCACGGCTGTAACTGGACATGTTCATTTCCACATGGCTTTCAGCCAAATGTACAAAATCCATCTCTTTTGATAGAATTACAAGGAATAGAAACAAATGCACTGTTAAAACCTCAACCAATGATATCTAACTACACTTCTGCACATTTTAATACCTCGTTTTAATGATTTAAAGTCAAACTGAATTACAAATAACTAAATTTCTTTTGGGATATAGAAATAATGGTAGGAAAATACAACAGAGTAAAAAGAACTGATGCTAAGTTAAGGCACGTGAATGAAGCTTTTGTTAGTATTACACTGCCACACCACCCCTTCGAGGACAGGTCATCTTACACACACGGTCAAGTGATGGCTGTCCCGCTTTCCCAGATGGTGATACAGGGACAGAGGAGATGACTGGCTCACTCACCATCATAGAGATCACAGCAAGATGTATGATCGCTAGATACACCCTCTGCAGTTCACTGGGCTGCTCAGCCCTGGAAAGCAGAATCAGACATGCCCCATGCCTTGGGGAGCCAACAAAGTCAGGGTCAGACCCTGATGGATGCCGTTGTAATAGAGACCCGTGAATGGATCCCCAAGGCCACATGCTGCGCCTGGTACTTCATGTTCTCTCCCAGCCTCACTGCCTCCCCAGACTCTGTGATGCCTTATCCCCAAAGACACAGGAGAAAGTGAGGATCACAGAGGTCAAGGTTAAAGATGGGAAGCACAACAAAAACAATAAGAATGTCACAGTTTGTGTGGTTACTGTGTGCCCAGCACTGGGCAAAGCACAAAATCTCAGTAAAATCCTCAGAGTTATCTCATGAGATAGGCTCTGCTGCTGCTGCTAAGTTGCTTCAGTTGTGTCCGACTCTGTGAGAGCCCATAGATGGCAGCCCACCAGGCTCTGCTATCCTTGGGATTCTCCAGGCAAGAACACTGGAGTGGGTTGCCATTTCCTTCTCCAATGCATGAAAGTGAAAAGCGAAAGTGAAGTCGCTCAGTCGTGTCTGACTCTGCGACTCCACGGACTGCAGCCTACCAGGCTTCTCCGTCCATGGGATTTTCCAGGCAAGAGTACTGGAGTGGGGTGCCATTGCCTTCTCTGAAGACAGGCTCTATTATCCCCATTTTACAGATGAGAAACTGAAGCTCAGTTAACAGGTTGTCGGAAATCATCGGTAAGAAGTTGGAAAAACTTGGTTTGAATCAAGTTTCATTTCTCATCAGGGCTCTTCAGTTCAGTTCAGTTCAGTTCAGTTCAGTCACTTAGTCGTGTCCGACTCTTTGCGACCCCATAAACCGCAGCATGTTAGGCCTCCCTGTCTATCACCAACTCCTGGAGTCCACCGAGAGTGGACTCACCAAACCCATGTCCATCAAGTCGGTGATGCCATCCAACCACCTCATCCTCTGTCGTCCCCTTCTCCTGCCCTCAATCTTTCCCAGCATCAGGGTCTTTTCCAAGGAGTCAGTTCTTTGCATCAGGAGGCCAAAGTATTGGAGTTTTAGTTTCAGCATCAGTCCTTCCAATGAACACCCAGGACTGATCTCCTTTAGGATGGATTGTTTGGATCTCCTTGCAGTCCAAGAGATTCTCAAGAGTCTTCTCCAACACTGCAGTTCAAAAGCATCGATTCTTTGTCACTGTATAAAACTGGAGGGGAAGTCCGAGGGAGTGGGGGGCTGGGCAGGGAAGGCTTCCTTGGCAGAGATGATCCCTCAGCTGAATTTTCATGCACCAGCAGGATTCAGGTGAATAAAGGGGCAAGGCACTGCAGGCACAGAGGCATGGGACAGTGTGACATCTTTCAGGAACAAGCGATTCAGTCTTGCTGGAGGAGAGGCAGGATATACAGGGGGTAAGAACAGGGCTGAGTGGGGCTGACAGGCAGATGGGGGCCAGGTCATGAGAACCCTGTTGTGGGTTTCTGCATTAAAGAAAGTCATCCTGACAGCAACAGAGAGCCATGGGAACATTTTAGAATTGTTGCGACAGGATCAGGTCTATGTTTGGGACAGACACGCATGCAGCACTGGAGAGATGGACCATCTGAAAGGGGTGAGAGAGGGGAGGAGAAAGGTCACGCTGGGAGCAGGGAGACCACATTCACACATGCTAAAAACAAGAGTGACGCCCAAAGCAGAAATTTCCACAAGGAGCTTGATGTGTTCCTCTGAGATGACTCTAGGCTGTGTTGTTTATTTATAGTTTTAATTCACTGCATGTTAGAGAACACATACAATTATGATGCGTGTGTGTGTGTGTGTGTGTGTGTGTGCTCAATTGCTTCAGTTGTGTCTGTAGCCACATGGACTGTAGCCCACCAGGCTCCTCTGTCCATGAACTTCTCCAGGCAAGAATACTGGAGTGGGTTGCCGTTTCCTTCTCCCGGGGATCTTCCCGACCCAGGGACCGAATCCACATCTCCTGTGTTTCCTGCATGGCAGGGAGACCAGGAAAGCCTCATATGCAATTACACTACAATTGTAACTTTATAGATATTATTAAGATTAGGCTAAGAGAAGAGAGCTGATTTAAAGAAAAATATAAACACAATAAAAATAAAAGTATGTAAATATTAAAATATGAAAAATAAAATAATATATAACTGCTATATCGTATATAAACATATTTTATGAAAAGTTTGGGAAACAGAACTAAGGTCCTTGAGAATGTGACCAGGAAGGAGAAGTAATGAAAAAGACCCTGAGGTGGAAATACCTGTAGGACCGGTTGACTCTACTGGGGACAAGGGTTAGGGAGGGGAGTGGAGTGGAGGAAAGAGCGAGGGTCCTCAGTGGGGCAGACCGCCATTCTGAGGACAGCAGGCAGGAGAGGGCAAGGCAGAGGCCTGGGAATGGTAAGGGCTGCAGAGGCTTCCAAGGGGAGCTGTCGAGCAGGCAACTGAAAATGGAGATGATGGACAGGAAATATAACTTGAATCACCAGGGAACAGGAAAACACATACTTAGTACATTATACATGCAGCCAGAATTCCAGACCTAAAGAAAAAAGGCAAGATTCTGTGTTGCTTCCCAAGTTAATACATGACTTTTGTGTGTGCGTGCATGATAGAATGTAGAGTTAAAACCCTTGTTTAAAAACTCTGAAACAAATGAGCCTCCCTTCTTGATGGAGACCAGCCCCACCAACAGGATCATGAAAATGTAAACCACCCCACACCTAGCTTTGCAGAGACTAATTTACAGGGCACTGAGGTCTGCCAGGAATGTGGGAGACCTGGGTTCGATCCCTGGGTTGGGACGATTCCCCTGGAGAAGGAAATGGCAACTCACTCCAGTATTCTTGCCTGGAAAAATCCCATGGACTGAGGAACCTGGCAGGCTACACAGTCCATGGGGGTCACAAAGAGTCGGATACGACTGAGCAACTTCACTTTAAGGGTCAGACACACCCAGTGTCTCATCAGTGGTCACCAGAAAGGACTCTGAGTTGCGAAGCTAATGCTCTAATTCCCCGTGAAATAGTTCTTCCCACAACCATTCTATTCAGCTAAGATGACATAACTCTAATTTCCCCAGGCCATTCCCCTCCATCCCAGAGTGTAGATCCTACAGGTAGGATCCAAGGGCTTGGATCACAGTGGGGACCTCACCTCTGCAGAAATCTGCATTTCCCAGATGCGAGCTGCACTACCTGAACCTCTGCTCATCTAGACACTATCACACTGAGTGAAGTGAGTTAGAAAGACAAAATACTGCATATTAATCCATACATGTGGAATCTAGAAAAAATGGTGCTGATGGGCTTATTGGCAAAGCAGAAACAGAGACACAAACAGAGAAAAACTGTGTGGACATCGAGGGGGGAAGGGGGAGGTGGGATGAATCAGGAGTTTAGAATGGCATATGTACACTATTATATATAAAACAGGCCACTGATTAGAGCCTACTGTGTAGCACAGGAAAATCTACTCAGTGCTCTGTGATGACCTAAAAGCGAAGGAAATCCAGAAAGGAGCAGATGTATAATACGCATAGGCGATTCGCTTTGCTGTACAGTAGAAACGAACACAACTAAAGCAACTATATTCCAACAAAAATTGCAAATAAACAATTCTTTAAAAGAAGGCTAAAACTGGAGCAAGGAGTAAAGCAAGCTATGAGGCAGAGGCAGAAAGAAACACACCTGTGTATGTTTCTCTCTGCCTCTGTTGACCAGCCTGGGCTCTAACTCAACGGTCAGCAAACTTTCTTCTGTAAAGTAAATATTTTTGGCTTTGCAGCCAAATGGTCTGCTCGTACTCAGCTCTGCTGGTAGCACAAGCTGTAGTGCAGAAGCAGCTGTATATGGCATGCAAACAAACGTGTGCCAATACAACTTTCTTTATACAAACAGGCAGGAGGGATTTACCCACAAGGCCAGATTTGGCCCATGGGCTCTAGTTTGCCAACCCCCTGCCCCTGTCCTCTCTGCCCAATCACCCTCTTATCAGAACTTGTTTAACTTCCTTGAAATATTATCCATTATTATCTAATCCCCTTCCTACATTGAGAACCTCCAAGACTCTAGGTTCTGCTCCCCTGCTCAGTCTATGATATTTGCTTAATAATAGCAATGATGGAAGAGTAGTAGTAAAAGGGTTAACATTCACCGAATGTGCCATATTACACTAGGTTTTCCATAAACACTGTCTCACTGAATCATCAAAACAGTCTAGTGAGATAGGAGTAATTCTCATCTCCATTTTACAAATACAGAAATGAGTCTGCCAGGGGTCAGATTTCCTTCTCATGGTCACCCAGGGTGAGGCTGAGTTCTGACTCCAATCTGAGTTCTGACTCCAATCTGTCTGGACCCAAAGCCAGGGGTGACCACCACCCGGGGGCTGCTTCTCAGAGGCCCACGTGGCTGTCCAGATAAACGGGGCCGACACAGCCCCTCCTTACCTCCACTGTCCTCTGGGGGGAAGGGCATGCCTTCTGTTGCCCCCAGCCTCTGCTGGACAGTGCCTGGCCCTGCCAGACAGCTGGGTCATGTCTAGGCACTGGCTTGTCTACACTACACAAAGCTTTAGCACTCAGCATAAACATAAGCACAAGCGTCCGATATGATGTATGCATTTTCCATGACTGGAAAATATTCTATCTATGTCTCCGTCGCCTTCCTCCAACAACAGTGATGCACCCAAGGGTACGGAGAGCGGCACGCATTCTCAACCCAGCCCTCAGGTTCAGAGTCAGCTAGGGAATCCCGATGTGGCTGGAAATCTCAGAACACAGCATGTGTTCCCCCGGAATATTCCCCAGTGCAAACAAGGCTGGAGGAGCTGAGAGGGGTGCTTATGTAAACACACCCAGCAGGGACCTCAGAGACTGCTGGGTACGCAGGGCTGCTCCTCAAAGGAAGGATTCAACGGGCAAATTTAAAGCAAAGTCAATGAGATGATTTGGAAATTCCCCTGTTCTTATCTTCTGGGTAAACAGGACCAGATTTGTAGCATTTTTGTCATTTTCCCCACTGTGTTTAAGAAAAAAGGGTGAAAGTCATCAATTTTTTTGATCCCATTATAACTATACAGGTCATCAGCATACTAACAGAGGAGAAAGGAAAAGAAAGCCAATTAACAGCGGTTCATCTTCAGCCTAGGAGTGCAGGTAGAACACGCAGTACAGGGGCAGCTGAGCTCGTCACCTCCGCCCCACCAGCCACCCGAGCTGATCCCGTTCATCTCTGTTGAATCTGGTTCCCCTATGGCAATATGCCACAGTTCAGATCTCGAAGACGAGCCTTCATCCCACCCTCCACCACGTCAGTCATCTCACCGTGGTGACATGTGCCCACGTACAACAGTGCAGAGAAGGCCTCTTGTTTCTGGGCAAACGCTGCAGAGAAAATGCTGGCCACTGAATGTGCTCCGTGGTCTTTGCCGGAGATGTTCTGATACGGGCGTGAGGGACAAAGTCCTGAACACACATCCCTCTGTGGCCAGTTGTATAAAACTGCAATAAGACACACTTGATGGATTCACCATTTCAGAATAGCTGCCACAGAAGCAATCTATGTACACAGTCTCAGACTAAGCGAGGCAGTGAACGTGAAGCAAGGGGGCTGCATCTGCATCGCCAATGTACGGAGCACCCAAGGGACACACTCTGCGGCGGGAGGCAGAACACGGCCCAAACGTAGTAACTGAAAAGTAGGTACGTTGTCAAAAAGGACAGAAAACAATTCTGTAAAGCAGATACAGTGAAAGAAAAAAAAAAACAAGAATACAGAAGATTAAACTTAAAAAAAAATGATATTTTAAAAAACCTACAAGAGCTAATGAATTCCAAATCATGGATATTTTGAAAAATAGTTTTCAGCCTTAATACAGTACTATTGCCTCCCTCCATCACAAGCAAATTAGAGATTTCTCTTTATATCACTATTGCTTAATTTTTGAGTCTGCCCAATGCATTTTCATTACGTATCCTCTTTGACACAGACAAATGAGAACAAAGAGGGAAGATGCTTGACTAAGATACTAGTGGGAAAGAGGTAAAATTCTTTTCAAAATGATTTTCAACAATAACATCAAAATTTACGTTACCCACAAGTTTAAGCTGTAAGCTGAAGCTTTAAATGAATCACACATTTAACTAAACAAATATATCTTAAGCTATTTTCGCTTCAAAGGACAGATAGCAATTCATGCTCTTTGATATAAAAAACTTTTTCCAAATGTCAGGGGATTTACCAATATGAAAACTGACCTAAAGCAAGTTCCTAGAAGCCAAGACCTTCATCTTAAAATTTCATAGTTAAATCCAAATAAATGAGATTAAGTGTTCAGTCAACGACTTTGCTCGAGCATATGACTAGAAGCACTAGATATACCTTTGAAAACACATGAGGTAACTATTATAAATCTCACAGCCATCACTTTTGTATCACTTTATATGTATCCAATTTCAATAAATATTCAGCCCAATTATTGTTTTTCAATATTTTAAGTAATCTGTGACCTTAAAAATAAATCTAGTACTAGGATATAATTTCCCTTGACCACTCATCAAAACTTAAAGCAGTATAAGGATTAGCACTGTGTATTTTTAACCCTCCTGACAGCAGACACTGTCCTCAGAAAAGTACTCAAGACCATGGCAACCACACTACACTGCTTAATGCCTCCTCCCCAAACCCAGTATGTTAGAGTCAAAACCAATATATAAATATTACATACAATTTCCTTGGAAGACCAACATTTTCTGATAGAAGACTACCTCAGTGGATAAAACCAGTAAGGGCTGTACACCCACATTTCAACAGTCAGATTATTTTGTAAAAACCTCATCTTAATACCTTCTGGATAACCACTATGGATAAATACATAACTAGGTAACAATGATCAGACAGTCAAGCAAGCACGTGGCAAGTTACAGATGTAAAACACGGGCTGTTACAATTCCTCGACACAGTTCAGTTTAAGGTATATAATGTCTAAATTCCCATGTGTTTCATAAACTCAAAAAGCAAAGAAGAAAACTCACCCAACCCTATACTACACACATTACTAACTCATTGTTCACAAAGAGAGACAGGCATAATACAGACACAAATAATGGTCACTGGAAATGAAACAGAAGAGGAGATATAAGCCATCTGGTAAAAGTACACCCAATCACTGGACAAGTATTTTGAGATATTATTTGTCATATTGACACACAAAATTCTTCTCAATTCTTTCCAACCAATGTACTCCAAGCACGATGGTTGAGGGTGGTGGCATGCTAGACAAAATTTAACAGAGATAAACCTAATCCGGAAAAAAGATTTAAATATATCATAAACCTTCAAATGAATATAGACAGAAATGCTGTCAATTACAATCCTGTCTACAAATGCCTTTGGTTGTGTATTACCTCTTATCCTTTCAGCAGGGATCTCCTATCAGAATTTTCCATTACAAATTATTCCCTTTGCTTACTTTTCAGGGTGCTATACTTAACTCTTTAAGTCACCAGGGTCCTAATTAGATGGAGATGCCATCAAGCTGTGACCTGGGTTCCTGAAGGAGTTAACGTAGCTCACAAAGAACCTTGCTTCCAGCGAGAAGCCAAACCTACGGTAGTTTTACTGGCAAAACAGCTATTTTTGTAAAAATGGTGAACCTAACATCATAGTACTCTAACACTAGTTTACTGATCTGAAACCTGATCAGTAATGTACACTTAACTTCCTCAGATGGCCAACCTGCCCACAGGGAGAATCTGAACTAACTCAGTTTAAAAAAATATTGGCTGTCCTTAATGGAGAGCAAAGCTTTTGTTAAAAAAAGAACACACACACAGCTATTCGAGTTTAAGTGTTAATAAACTACTGAACACTGTTTTGGATGCACACCTTTTTTTTCCTGTTCCCTCCTGTAAGGCTTGTAAAAGCAGAAAAAATATCACCACTGTTTCCCAAAGCCCATGGCTGTGCTCCAATGCCTCCCCTTCCGCCCCGACACCCCAGAGCAGCTAACGGCAACCAGCAGCGACACCTAAACAGCCTTCGGCACACAGCAGGCAGCGCTCTAAGTGGCACATATACACGTGTACAGTTACACACACAGGCACACTCAACTCTCAAACAACTCGATGAGAGAAATGCTCTACAGTCCCCATTTCACAGACAAGGACAGCGAAGTGCAGAGAGGCCACGGAGCATGCCCAAGGTCACTGCTAATCAGCGACAGAGCTGGGTGCGAGCCCAGGCAGACTGGCTGTAGAGTCAGTGCACAGAGCCACAGGACGATGCTGCAAAACACAGTAAACAGCTCAAAGGAGAGTCTGATGCTTTGCTCAGCAGGGAAGCTTGCAGAGAACAATTTCAGAAATTATGGTTTTCACAGCTTCCTAGAATAACAAAGATTGGGAACATCTGTGGACAAAGTTATCTTCCAATACTGCTTTTGCATCTTTTCTATGCAAACTCTTACTATCAAGCACAACTACCCTTTGACAAACCTGGTTAGCCAAGATTTAGAAACCAAAACCAAGGAGAAATAAGAAGCTATAAGAGACTCCAGGGAGGCACATTTCTAGATTCACAAAGTAGGACAGTACTCAAAATATGAACCAGTGAAGAGAGCACAGACACTCCAGAAACAATTATATCAGTTATTTAATGAAGTGGTTTGCAAGTACTTTCAGAATCAACAAACTGATATAAACTTTTGGGAGGATAATTTGACAAATTCTCAATTGTCTTAAATAATATCCTTTAAGTAATTACTGCCTTGGAAATTTATCCTTAGGAAACCATTAGACATCCTTATATAAACTCATCTGCAAAGTATTTATTATATAAATATTTTAAATAGGTCCTTTAAAATTTTTCTTTCTAATTTTTCTTAAGTGTCCAAAAATAAGGGAAAGGATTAAACTCAATATACCATATGATGCAAAAAAACTGGAATGGTCAATGGCATATGAATAGAAAATTACATGAAAAGAACATTAAATTTCTTTATACTGATATATAGCAAATATCAGGTCCACGTACTTCATATAAACACATTCTATCATAATACTTGTCTCTGGGTAGTGAGATTAAACTAGCATTCTTTTCACATTATCCATGTTTTATAGATTTTCTAACATAAATATTTATTAATTTTATCATCTGGAGAGAAAATAAAAATTTTTAAGAGAAAAGGCATTTTCTCATAAAGCCTAATCTATTTTCACTCTAAAATGACAAGCCCATGAGTCTTGTTTCCTTCTTGGATATCATGAATAGATTGGCTGATCATGAGCACAGAATACATGGATTTCAGCACAGAATCTGACAGTCCTCATGACATTCTTGTTGAGAAACGTAGGCTGCCCTATAGTCAGGGCCCACAGAGTTGTCATGACATGAAAGGCTGAACCAAATACCATGGATGAGCAGATGGTGAACTGCAGAGAAGGTCCTACTTCTCAGCTCGGACTGTGGCTCACTCATGCCTGCGCATGCGTTCTCAGGTTCAAAGTCTCGGCTAGTGAGAAGCTAGGAACAGAGGTGAGTGTGGGCAAACGGCGTAACAGCCACTGATACTGACCATGTTTCTGGAACAGAATTTAGCACTGATTTGAGTTTTGCCAATACCATAACCAGTCCATACACAGCATTTTCCATACCTAAATAAAGTGTGTATCAAATAAACATCACAATTATAATTCCAAGAATACTGACAGGCTGAAACACTCATCTGAAACCAAGATGCTATTTAAGAGAGTCAATAAATGTAAAGCCATACATTCAATTCAGTTAACAATTTTACAAGTGTACTTGGCAACAGTTTGCGTGAAGCAAAGACCATTTTAGAGGAAATAACAGTCACTACAATGAAGCATTTTTGACAAACAGAGGTAACAAGTTCACTGGCAGATGTCACCTGAAAGTACTGAGTACCTTTCTGACCTTCTTATTCAAAGAGGGAATTCAACAAAACAGAGTCAAAGTCCAGAAGGATAGGATCAGGGGCATCCTAAGTGTGATCAGGAATATTATAAGGAGCTGCTACTGTTTAAATAGGCGTTTAAAAGGACCTAACCAACGTTGAAATGCTTGTTTTGTAATTCTTTGCAGGGGATTGACTTATCCTGTTATACTAGAAACTGCAGTCTGGTGTCTGTTTCTGCTGTTCTGCTAAAATTGTTCATCAAGGTCAGCGATGACTTCAGCTCATCGAATCCAAAAGGCTCCTCTCTACCCGACATTAACAGACTTCACAGCATTCAGTACACAGCACCGTGCCCACCTTCCAACATTCCCATCTCCACCTCAAGGACAAGTCATTCTTATTCCTTTTCTTGAGTTCCTCCTTCACATGACCTCTAGATATCAGAGGGTGATCCACTCTCCACCTTCTTCTCTCATCTATTTTCTCTCAGTGATTTTATCTATCCCTATGGGTTTAAATAGCCTCTATGCTGATTACTTGCTAACTTAAATTTCTAGTCCATACTTTTCCTCTGAATTTAAGATCCTCTTGTATAATCAGAAGCACTTCCATCAGAAGCAACCCTGACTCCACATCCTACCCTTCAGTGTGAGTCCTCCGCCTTCAGCATCACACACCCAGATGCTCCAACCAGAACCCTGGGGATCATCTTTGCATCATCCCTTGCCCTCACCTGTCATAGCCAGTCACTAAGAAGTACTTTCTTCCTCCAACTTGGGTCTCAAACCAGCCACTTCCCCTCATTTCCACTGCTGTTAACCAAGCCAAGTGAGCATCATCTCTACAATGTGAGTCGCCAAGAGTCTAATGGTCTCCAGACCAATCTCCTCAGAGCTTCCCCGCCGCACCCCACCAAACAAAACGTCTGCTTAATCAGTAAGCTGGATTGTGACTCGTCTTTGCTTCAATGATGGTCTCAAGCACTTTGAAGAAGGTATCACAAAGTCTTAGTATGGGCTCAGGACCCTTCAGTATAACAACCCTCACACCACCCAGTACCATTGTCCCCTTGCTGGGACTACACTGATTTGCTCTCAGTTGGGTAAGTGCAAGAAATCCCTTTGAAAAGGTTTTTCCTCCAGGCTCTGCCAGCAACTGATAACTTCCTTTCCTTCATATCTTGGTTTAAAAGTCATTTCCTTGGAGAATACTCCCATAATCACCCTGTCTGATGACAGCCGTCTGCCCCTAATGATTTTCTACCACAGTCCCTTTTATGGGGACTTTATGACACAACTTATCACAACTTCTAAGGATGCTCTTCCTTAAGTTTTGTCTTTCTCCTTAGCCCTCCTGCATGGAATGTCAGTTCCAGGAGAGAAGGAACCTGATTGTCTTATTCCTCACTGTATTAGCAGAGCTCAAAAACTATTAAATGTTGAATATGGGAAGACTTCACCCCAACATAAGGAAAACCTTCCTAAAGGTAAGAGCTGTCTGGCAATAGGCCAGCCTGTACAGACAAGCTGACCACCATGGTGAGGGGCTTTGGGCAGAAATGGGGTGGCTACTTCTATCTGAGATGGCATGCCGGCTGGGATCCTGGGCCAGATAACATTTCAGGTCTTTCCAGTTCTAAAAAGAGAATTCTAAAGGAGTTTAGGGTTAAAAACATACTCCCCAAGTAGCAAACATCATATTATTTTCCAATGAGCAGAAATTCTCTCTAAAATAGCCTCATGAAACCACTTTATACCCTGACCAAAAGTAACTCCCTGAGGTTAAATCAGTGCCAGCTTCCTCCGTCCACCCTGCCAAGACGTGGTTTGGGATGATGACAGCCCACAGTGGCCCTCTTACCGAGCTGAGCAAAAACATGGCCCAGAAACGACTTGGCAGAGCAAGCGAATCCACTTGCGGTAAACCTAAAGTTCCAGTCTTCATTCATTTGTGATGCTGCTCTGTAAACACAGCAGGATTGCTTTATTTAGTGTCACCCCCATTAATAATGCAGAGATCTTTACACAGGCAGGTGGAGGAAATTAGTCCTGAGTGATTTCGTTACTACAGGGTATACGTGAAGTCAAAGGGACCCAAGAGTCTCATTACAACTGAGGCAGAAGCTGATGGCAGTATAGACAGAGGTCATGGAGCTGCCCACCACACCACAAAGCAATATAAGTAAGGTACCCACCCCACGGCCTTTCAGTCTTACAGAGTTAATGTTTCTCTACCTTGTAGATATGGGAGAGATCTAAGGACAACTTGAAGACCATTCCTTCTACCCTTTCACCTTCTTTCATCTCCAAAGTTTAAGTTAAAAAAACCCAAAATTTGGCAAATATTTGCTTCTGATGGTAACTTTACAAGGATTGGCCAGTTTGTCAGCAGATTCAATAATGTACCACTAGACACGGCAAGATGTTGCAAACAACCCTATGAGACCATGAGCTTTTCCCTTAAGGAATTTTTCACAAAAAATATTTTTCAAGAAAACAGTAAACTTTGCAAAGCCATAGTTATTTAAAATTCCTTTTTACAACATTTGATGTAAACAGTGTTGTGGGGAAATAACGTGTGGGGAAGCAGAGAATGACAACTCTGAAGATCTTTCTAAAGGATTGGTGGGCAGTACCTTTCCATTTACAATACAAACTCCCTTCTATTCAACAATCTGTCTGCTGGATATTTATCATATGTGCATTCTCTAATTAGCAGATTAAAATAAGCATGTATGGTTTACTATGGCTTATAATAGCAAAAGCCTAGGAAACGCCAAGGGCCTGTCAGTAAGGCACAGTGCATCCATACAATGGGGTAATAAACAGCAGAAAAAGGATCAGACAGGCCTCCACGTGCTGATGAAGAAAACCAAAATATACCAGCAATGAAAGCAGAGCATGTGTGTCTCTGTTGGTGTTAAGTTGCTAAGTGGTGTCCAACTCTTTGGCAACCCCATGGACTTGTAGCCTGCCAGGCTCCTCTGTCCATGCAAGAATTCTGGAGTGGATTGCCATTTCCTTCTCCAGGGGATCCTTCTGACCCAGGGATCAAACCTGATTCTCCTGTATTGGCAGGTGGGTTCTTTACACTCCAGTGTTCTTGCCTGGAGAATCCCAGGGACAGAGGTGCCTACTGGGCTTCCATCTACAGGGTTGCACAGAGTCAGACACGACTGACGCGACTTAGCAGCAGCAGCACCAAGGGAAGCCCTGTGCATGTCTCTCAACACAATTAAATATTCATTTTTTTAAATTCTGGATAAATGCATGAGAAATTTAAAAGTGGTCATTTATGAAAAACAGGACTGAGAATGTGACTATCATATTTATTTTAAGCTCTTCTGTACCAGTTATTTTTACTATGTATACTTGTTTACTATTATTTTATTCATAAGAATAGCAACTATATGTAGTATTTTCTGTATGGTCTGGAAGCATCTAGTTGCTCTCTGCAGGAATACGAAAGCAAGCATCTTCCCTCGCCCCCTCCACAGGGGAGCCCAGTCTACTCAGTGGGGACTTAACCATCCCTCCCCAACCAGTCCAGGAGCCTTCAGAGGTTGTTAAAGTTCCTGTTCTCAGTCACTCCTTTCTCCTTTGTGTGGCCTACATGCACGAGTATAAAGAAATTTTAATTCTTGCTCTTCCAGTTTTAGATCTATAGCATCCATCTCTGAAAAGCTAACCTGAAGAAGAATGCATACTCTACTGCAAAAGATACCAAAGAAAAATCAGTGTTTCCTCTAGTCTTCTTTATTATATAACTATATGACCAAAACAAAATCAAGGAAACAAAACTGTTTTCAACTTTAAAGTATAGTACACTCCATGCTGCCACATCTCATAAGAACCAGAAAGATCGTCCAAAATGCTTTCTTCCAAATCTTGTATTTGCCTGTCTCAAAAATACTAAATAGTTCTTTCAACTAAAATTCAACTCAACTAGAAACTCAACTACACTAAAGTTGAAAAGATAAAGTGAAATCTACATTCAACTTATTTGACATTAAAGATCTTAAAGAGTATTTGAGCATTGTTTTGTTCTTATTCCATCAAAGAAATAATTCCAAACCCATGGAAGCAGGGCAAGAAAAAAGAAAAGTCACAGGAAATCATGCCTCTGTTTTCCCTATTATTTGATCTTGTACTTGAGATGAGGAAGCTACTTATTTAGTATCAAGTGACCTTTCCAAAGTGTATAAAACAATCCCCATAGTACTTTTTGTCAGAAGATTGCAACAAAAGGCATTTGCTAAAATTTATTTTACATATCAATTCATCATTTTTAAATTTTGCTGCTGAATATAGGAAAGCCAAATATCTATTTGAGAAAATCTAACACGTACTTGGATGAAAATGTGCCCCACTAAACCGGATTTTATATAAGCATTCTGACCCACCCACTCCCAAAGAATGACTTCATTTTTGTTTGCGGGCTGGGGTGTAAAAGTAATTAGTGAAATGAGCAAGCTATAGCCTGGTGCATTGAGCTGTCTGTGGTACTGAAAAATGACAACAAAGCTGAAATGTACTGAGCTAAGTCCTTACAAAGCCTCCCTATCACCCTATTTTAATTCAACCACTTCCATCCATGACTCACCTGAACCATCTAATTTTGACAGACTGTGGATAAACATTTTATAAAAGGTCACACTGACTTGCTTTCCAAGGTTCTTCATGGAAATGTCAGGGCCTACCTAAGCTTTCCAAAAGAAGTTCTAGTGGACAGCCAGACAGAGAATATTGGCTATAACACTAATTTTTTGTGAATGCAGTGAGAAATCCTACCATGTACCAAAAACACATACTAGCTAGCTCTCACTACCCAATCAACAAACTGCTGTGCTAACAAAAAGACAAAGTGTCATGTAAGACTGAATGCTATGTCCAAGAACAAGCTCTGAATGGTGGCATGACCCCCTCCTGTGAGTTCTTTAACTCAAAGCTAATCAATATACTTTGGAATTCTTAATAATAAACTGAGAAGTACCTATTTGCTTAAAACTTATGAAAGAAGTACATCTATACCAATGACATCAGTAAATTAAAAAGGGCACACTTCATCACTTTCCACACATGGATACATTAGCCTGTGCACTTGACTTCACTGTGTTTCAGAGCGAAGTATTTCAGAAGCAATCACTGACTCTACTCTCTGGTTGAAATAGAACACGCTTTTGTGGTTCTTGATTTTTAGCTCAGGGTCTCCATATTTATTTGGTCCTTTTCCATTTCACATTTTTTTAAAAAATTCAGCTCAGATAAAATTTGTAACTTTAGCTGGAGGAAAAAAAAAATCTCTCAAGATTAAACAGTAATAGCTACAACCAAAACAACTAAATGATATCACCCGAGCATCTAATTGGAAATTATCTCAAGTGTGGTTGGTTTGGTAGAAACCATGCACCACCAATTTTAAAAAATCTAACTTTTTGTGATGTTTATGCTGCCGCAACAGTAAAAACGGTCACTGTGCTTATAACTCTTAGGTGCAGCATTCATGTCTTCATTTTTAACACCTGTGCTACATACATACTCTAATCAATATATCTATGCATTTGTATAACAGAAATTATCCTCAAAATTAGCCAGGAGTGGAATTCTTTCAAGTGTAAAATGATCTTTAAAAATATGGGTTTTTTACATTTGTATTACTTTAAGTTTCAACAGTGTTATCAAATATGATCAAAAATGTTTTATAACACCTGATTAACATCCAGCCAGTGTTTGGAGCTCTCAAACTCTTATAAGTTATTTCAAAATAATTTCCCAATGATTCTTAAAAAATGAGTGCTTTCAGGAAGACAGTTTGTTCTTGATATTAATACCATCAGATGTTCTTCACCATGAGTGTCTGTTCAGCTGTGTGTTTTTCAGAAGGAACAGGAATAATCTGAAAGCTGATGTCTAACTAAAAAAATCCAAAAGAACAAAAAAACAGCTAGGTCTCTTTCCAGCGTAGATTAAGTAAAACTGCACTAGTCTTAAAAAAAAAAAAATTAAGTTACTTGACTTTCATAAATACCTATGAAAATTTTAGAAAAATCTTTTAAGTTGAATCCAATTCAAATATCAAACTTTTGGATTTAGAGAGGAACCACAGACAGACATGTCATGTTTCAGGGCTACTGATAAGCAGTAGCAGAGAGCAGCAGAAAGCATGATGGGTGCGTGCTGGGAGGACAGGGCAGTCAGGCTCTGCACTGCCTAGCTGTGGGATCTGGCGAGCAGGTCACCTCTTCTGATTACAGGTTGCTCATCTGGTAAACCAAGTCAAACAGCCATTAGACCCAGTTTGTTCCCCAGCCTTAAGCATTTTCCTTCGAGTCAAAATGAAAAGATACTCTTATGTTTAAGTTACATTTTAGTATTACTTTAAAATATTCAAAGAATCTCAAAAGGCCATGATCACTAGTGTTGAATTAAAGATGGACCTGTGTAAATTATTCAAATTTTAGAGTTCAAATGTGCTTGCCTTCTTTTGCCAGTGCAGTCTTATTACTTACCTCTAGATATTCTTGCTCCTTCTAATTCTCCTTCTCTATTCTCAATCCTTCAATCTCACACTTTTCAAGTCTTTGCAAATTTGAAACCATGCTTATGTAATTTTTCCATCCTCATGTGGGATCAAGTCTACCTTTATTTTGCCTGGGTAGTAGTTAAAATTGGTTTCTTCTACTGTTTTTGTGAATTACTAACTTAAAATTAATTTAACTTATAATTAACTAAATATAATTTAAATTTAATGGCAACTCCTAAAGGAAAGCACTCTAAATTCAAGAGTTTAATAGTTTGGCCAAATAAATAACAGCTAATCAAAAAAACCAGAAAGTACATATTAGTGTAAGTGATAAACTGGAAAATCCCAATCTCGCCAGATCCCACAGCTAGCCAGTGCAGAGCCTGACTGCCCTGTCCTCCTAGCACCCACCCATCATGCTTTCTGCTGCTCTCTGCTACTGCTTATCAGTAGCCCTAAATTTTTGAAAACTCTAGTTCTTTTACTCATTCATTTTAATATGCTATTGACTGAAAGCTACAGCAAAGTAAAAATCCAAAAGGTGACCCACGAATTTCAGATCAAATATTCTGAAATTGCCAGTTATTGGTCATATCTAACAACAGAGTTCCTGGCTGCATTTAGACAAACATTTTCCTAAGAAGTCCACTCACAAGGGCAGTGGCCTTTGCTCTTAAGTGACATTTTAAATGATAACCGTACCTAAAAATCTACCAAACTACCAGATATACAGAATTAGTATTCTAAATTCTCAACAGATTCTTTCTTCTTTCTCTAATGTTAGAGTAAGATATAGAAAAGGTTAGACTTCTCCTCTTGCCTTATTAATACACATGAGCAAGGAGTATCCCAGGACTCTTTTCTTTTTTAAGCTACAGTTAGTACGGAAGGTGATACAGATAGGCACAATCTTTCCTAATGGCCCATCCATCTTGTTAATGTGTATTAAAGGAGAATACTCATCTACCCTACAGATTAAGGCTAGTGCTTAACTGGCCTTAAGGAAAGCAAATGCAATGACAGTCATGGAGAAGTGGACCTACCTAAAGAAGAGAGGTGGGGAATCTGAGGTTTAACAAATACATCCTGGAAACTACTGCATATTTACATGCTGCACTGTTTGTTTTGCTTTCAACTTCTTGCAAGAACAGGTCAGGTGCTAAGGGAAGAACACAGCATGTGTCTTCTGTAACCTCAGGTAAGGACAGGAGAGCTTGGAAAAGCATCTGCTGCCTTGCACTTTCCCAGGTTGGGGTCATTCATAAACAGCAGAGTGTAAGTTACCTGTATTTCCCTGGCGTGGTACACGATGATCAGACCAAGCAGGATGATCGTGGAGAGACTGATAAGGCATTTCAGAGCTAAGGAATACAGCGACGCCTGCAACAAAGACAGAAGCACTTTTTTAAAAAGAAGCACTTTTGAGCCCCGGGGGTGGGGGTGGGGGTCGGCCAATCCCCAGCAATTGGATCTGAGCTCCCAGGGGGAGGATGTAGGTAGGGGCACCTGTTTTGGCTCTGTGATTTGTCAGGAAAGTGAGGAGAGCAGGGAAGGCCAAGCAGCAGCGGGGGCCACAAGTACACGGACCCAAGTGCAGCTTGTGGCTCTCGAAATGAAATCCATGAGGAAGTTATCTTTGAGTTTAAGCCTTTGGGCTTGAAAGAGACCTTCTAAATCGTGGGCCTCAGGAGAGAAATAAAGCATGCTTTCCCCCACGGAGTCCTGAAATCACTTCTTTAAAATACCCAACTGGCAGGGCATTCACTCCCAGAACTTTGGCTGCGCGCGGAAAAGCTTCCTCTCCAGACTAGGGTTAAGGGTGCGAGTCGGAGTGGCACTCGCCCTCGCGGCGGACATCTCCGATCGTCAGGGACTCGCAGGCAGAGAGTCCCGCCAGCGACCACCCCAACCACCAGGCGTCCGGCTCTACGGCCCGGGAACGGTGGGCAAAGGGCTCGAGCACCTACCTTGTCGTAGGCGCCCCACGACAGCTCGGTCTCGATGACCATAACCACGATGCCGAACATGCCAAAGATGAGCGCATAGTCGCTGAGCCGCTTGCGCTTCTCGAACAGGGCGCGCCGGTGGCCCAGCTTGTAGCCGATGTTCTGGTTCTTCTTTTTGCTGGACTTGGTGCCACTGCTGCTGCCATGCCCGCTGCCGCCGCCGCCGCCGCCTCCTCCAGTGCTGCCGCCGCCGCCGGCTCCGTAGAGCGCCAGGTTATTGGAGTTGTTGTGCTCGGGCTTGGATACCACGATCTCCGGGGCTGAGGACGAAGCGGCGGCGGCCGCGGCAGCAGACGGGGAGGACGCGCCGCCACCTCCGCCGACAGACACCGGGGGCTGTAGGGGCTGCGCCTCGGAGTCCATCTCGTGCAGGTTCCGGCGGGACGCGCTCAAGTTGCTGAGCGGCCGCATGACGCCCCCGTTGTACCTACAGCTGCTCATGGCTATTTCGGTGAAGGGGTTGCTCTCGCGGCGCGCCTGGGGCTGGTGGTGCTGGTGGTGCGCCGGGTGCGGGTGGTGGTGGTAGTGCGAGAGCGGGGGCCCAGAGCCCAGGCTGCCGAGGCTGCCCGTGGGGCTGGCGGCGGGCTGCAGGCTGTGGCACTGGTGGTACTGGGAGGCGGACGCTGGCGGTTGCGCGTACTGCTGCCGGAGCGCACTGGCATGGCTGGACGGCGTCAGCTCGCTCACATTGAGCTGGCTGCCCCGGCGCGACGAGCAGCAGCAGCAGCACGACGAGCCCGACAGCGGCGAGGAAGCGCGGGTCCGGAAGGCGCCGCCGCCGGGCGAGGAGGTACGGAGCAGCAGGGACAGGTTATCCCCCGCCCCCGCCCCCGGGGCGCCGGAGGAGGCGCAGCTGTTGCACCGGAGGCATGGGCTGCTGCCGCCGCTGCCCGGCTGCTGGTGCGCGAGGTGCGGGTGGTGGTGAGGGTGCGGGAGGGGCGCGAAGGGCGCGCACGGCTTGTCCTGGCTCTGCTGCTGCTGCTGGCAATGCAGGTGCGAGGAGCGCGACGGCGGCGGTGGCTGCTCCGAGAAGAAGCCGCGCTGGAACTGCAATGGGGTTTCCATGTCAGGGCTGTTAAAGCTGCAGGGAGACCAGGCGGTGGTGCACCCTGCGCAATGCGTTATGGTCGGGAGCGGAGACTCCTGCTGCTGGTGCGAGGAAGGGCCCATGCCGGCTCCGGTAGAATCCAGGCGGCGAGTCCGATTGGTCGGGCGCACCAAAACAATGGGCATGACATCACCTGCGGGGACCAAGACTGAGTTTGCGGCGCGAGGTTTAGGGGAGCATGTGTGTGTGAGAGAGAGATGGGGAGGGGGGAATCTGCAGGATGAAAACCCTAGGGTGCTCAGGCTAGGACAGGGGCAGGGCGAGGGTTCCACTTGCTGGTGATAGGGGACCACCCTTGAGCCCCAAGAGGGCTGGGGAGTGCAGCGGGTTTGCAGTGAGGGGGGAAAAGGTAGGGACGTCCCTCCTTCCCGCTGCACTGCCCCCCTAACTATTGCCGGACGTGCAGTCTCGATCACTTGCCCGGGCACTGCAGCACGTTGGGCCACCCCAGCCAGGGCATCAGGCGAGGGAACGGTGCGGAACCCAGGGCCACTCTTTCACCGGCATGCACGCCTCTTAAGAGCTGCGGAACAACAGCCCCCTCGCCCCACGCTTACGTCTCCCTGATTGTCCTGCTGAGAGTGGGCTGCCAGCTACCCGCCAAATAACTGAGGGGACACCCACTTTGGAGAGAAAAGGTTTGATGGCTAGCTGAGCCAGTGCAGCAGGGCTTGGTGAGAACTCCGGCGCCTGAGCCCCAGGTTGGCCGCGGCGAGATCCAAGCGGCCCTTGAGCCCTTATCTTCCCCGGCCGCTGGGCTTCGGCGCCTGGTAGTCGGGATAGGCTGCGCTGTGCTCTCGCCCTAGTGCGCTGCGGCGCAGCAAGGGTTAACCGCCTTGGCGCCTGGGCCGGGGAGGATGGGGGCGGGGCCGGAGGAGGGGATCCCCTCCGTCCTCGCGAGGAGCTGGATTGGGCTTCCCGGGTCCCCCTGGCGGGGGTGGAGGGCTTTCCCAGCTACCGCCGCTCACATTTGCGCCTTCTGCGGAACATGAGGGGCTGGCGCCCCCGGCCGCCGGGTCCTGGGTTACGCGCTCAGGCCCTCTGGCCACCCCAGTGGGTAGGTCCGTGGGCTTTTCCTGCCTTGGAGAGGACGCTTGCTTGAGGGTCTTGGGGGATGCTCAGCCACCGCCAGCCACCGCCAGCTCCTCTTCTGTTCCTCTTCCTCCTCCCCACCTGCGGCACAGACACAAAGCAAAGGCGGATCACTGATGCGCAAACACCGAGCGTCTTCTGTGCCTGACTGCAGCGGCGGATGGAGAGGGGCCTGGCGCGGGCTGATTCACACCGTCAGTCAATTTCGCTGGCTGGGAAATTATTAATAATGAGAACTCGGGCTGCATAATAGTTGCTTGAGGACAGTACTGGAGTTTTGCTCGAGTTAGATATAATATTTATTTGCTAATAAACCAATAAAAATTACGTTTTGTGTCTCACAAATTTCCTGTGATGTGTCTTCCTTTTAGGCGATATACTGCACTATCACAAAGCGGCAAGGGAACCTTTCAAGGGTTCTTTGTTACTGCTCCATCTTACGTGTTTGTCGTTTGTATTTCTTTGTAAATTGAGAGCCCCATTTCCAGAAAATGGAATGAAATACACTGGCCAGTTGAATATTTACTTTTTAAATTGTAATTTTAAAGCATTATTTTTATGATGGACGTTATAAAGAGTTAGACTGACCAAGAAATTAAAGTGAAAGCGGATCACCTTCATTAGGTAATTGAAATTCTCAGCTGGATCCAGTTTCTTGATATTCTACTCGGCAGCTGCCCTAAAGTTGCTTACAAGGTACCTGCTCCTAAGAGAGTGTATGTGTTTCAATGCTATGGAGTGAATAATTCATTTTAGGATTTGGACATGAGTTAAACAATTTTAAATTTTTTGTGCATAGCAAGCAAACAAATCCAGGAGGAAAAAAAAAAAAAAAAAAAAGGAGAGGGTTGCTTTTAGTCCCAGAGAACGTGCATTTCTCAGTAGTCTTGGTCAAGAATAGAATTTGAAGGGCTAAAAGCTGGAGACAGCATTTTATTTTTATATTCTATTATGATTTTTGGCAATTCAATAACACATTTACAATTATTACGTTCATATAATCTTTGAGGTAGCTGAGTACATCTGCATGAATTGTGTGGTGAGCATGACTTTTAAAAACAATTCTAACGAGTAATTTGAAATTACAACAAAAGCTTCCAAATTAAAATTTTTTCACCTTCTGGTGTGAAGTAAAATTCAACTCAAGCACAAAATTCATAATACATTTATTTTCACTTCGTAATGAATTATATGACCTCCTTCTAGTTGTACACAGCGCTGATTAAGTGAAAAAGTTTGATTCATCCTTCCAAATTTAAATACATCAAATATATTTATCATGGCAAATTAATACTCTCATTAGCCTTTTGTAAATTTAAATGAAAGACTACATCAATACCCTCTCCAAATATAATAACTGTTACCACACTAAACTGTTATAGATTTAGATATAAGGCTCAAGAGTTATTACAATGTTTTTAAAATGACTGCCCCCCCAAAAAGCAATATCTGCATCTTTTGTTGTCAAACTGACTTTCTCATATAACAAATTCAAAGCTTCAAATAAGTTCTACAAACAAAACAACAGGGAAATAAATGTTGCATACTTTGTCTAGTACAAGATTAGGTGCAGTCCCTTTAATCATGTGGAAACAAAGACTGTTGACATTCAAGGAGGGTTGGGAGGAAAGGATGCACAAGGTAAGAAAGAAATGGAGATTTGGCATATAACATGAGGAACCGGAAGAATAACAAAACTCAAATGACCAGTGCTTCCTCTTAGCCAGCACCTGAGAAGCTCATGAAATAATATGAAACCCACTGTGATTGGAGAGAGACGAAGGTAAGAGTTGGTCAGATACTCATCATCTTTCTGTTTCAAGGAATCATCTATCACACACACTCCAAAAATGTTCTTGACAATAAACGCCTGCATTTGGAGAGTATGATCATCTGCTATTAGTTTGATGATGAAAAATGACAAGATCTCACAGTAAGTTTCTATTTTAGTCTGAATCCTCATAACATTATTGTTTAGGACATTTTACACTATTGGGTTATGACAGAGGCACATTTAAGGAGCTCTTTTCATCAGCCTCTTTTCTTTGTAAAATTAGCAAACCGATTTCAAGCTTGTATGTAAACTTTTCATATAGTGTACCATCATTTTGCTATTTTTCTCCCTAATTGGGATTATAGATGTACCATGTTAAGTAGTTAGAACAACAAAGATAATATTCTTTCCATGGACAGTACTTCACACATAGTAAATACTCATTTTATTTGTGAGAGTGAGGAGGGAAAGAGAGAGGGAGGAAATAAAAAGAGGTTGGAAGCAAGGTCACAATACAAGGGCTTGCAACCTCCAATAATAAGCTCTTAAAAAGTTGCATTTGCTTCTCTTTCTGTCATTAAGATACATAAGTGCTGGAAATTTCTCTAGTTTAACACCAGAGGTCATACTCATCCACAAAATACATTTCAAATCCTATCATTTAAATGCCCTTTATCTTCTAGCGTCATGTTCTTATAAAAATTACTTTTTGTTTACCCTTATGGGTTAGAAAGATTGCTTTTTCTTATTTGTCGTATTTCAAGCTGGTGAGCAGACACATACATATAACACTCCCAAAGCACTCCACAAACACCTAATATCGGTCTTGGATGATTTTCCCAGACCACGGGGGCTTGGGAAAAAGCTTCGGGTCGTTTGCACTTAATCCTTTACTTTATGCAGATTTATATTATGCCAACAGTTTTCTTTTTCTTTTTAATTCTCTTTTTCACAGGAATTACTAGTCTATGCTATCTCTGTTTCTTATAAAAAGCAGGACTCTTGAATGTCGATGTTTCTGGTCTATTTGAAAAGGCTGTCAGAACAGCTGATGCAGGCACCAGGGCATCTGTTTGCCACATTGAGTGCTCTGAGAGATTCTTCGACCTACAAAATAAGTGTTTTTCTGAGATTTTTCTTTGTCTTTGCCCAGGTAAGTAAATTATTTGATGGTGCCAACCGCAGAAGTTGTAACAAGCCACAGCCTCTTTGAACTATAGTTTGCTTAGCATTTGATGCAAATGGGGACTTGGGAAAATATCAGAGTTGTTCTCTCAGCACAACAACAATCCTTTGTTTACTGACACATTTCATTAAAAAACACTTATTTTTAAACCACATATTGTTCTCAATTCATAAGAAATGTACATTTGAAGAGAACAGTAAAATATCTTTGTGTATCATATTCTTTATGCTCCCACATTATTAATAGAAAGTATCAAGACTTGAGTGAGCTTATTGATGACAGTCTTGTTAATTTTTAGTAATACCACTATTATTCAGAGATTAATTATACTGTTAGGACTTATTCATTAACATCTTAACATTTCCAAATTTGTTTTACCCTCATCCTTGCTTCCTACCATGTCTCAGCTAATTACCATATCTATAAAAGTCTCAGTTGTGCAGAGAAAAAAAAAAAGAAGCTATACTAGTTTTGCCAGTATAATTGAATGATGTTACATAAATAAATAGGTGAACAGGTTGAAATTATTTCCTGTGATAAGTCTCTTAAAAATCATCTATGGATTATATAAACAGATGTACCTGGGCAGCTAGAAACACATATTCGAGCTACGAAGTCATAAAGAAAGACTTATTGAATAGCACATTCTAGTTTATAAAGCAGTTTCTCATGTGTTATTTTATTTTCATCTCTCAAGCACCCTTACCCCAAGGCAGGGCAGTTTTTATGATCACTTCTGCTTTACAGGTAAGGATAATCCTGAAATGGGGTACCTGGGTTACCCCAGGTCACGCAGTTACTGAGTAGCAGGAAAAAGGTAACCCTCAAGTATAGTCTTCTGTCTGGTGAGTCTGTTTAACACCCTTGCAGCCTCTCCTGCAGAGGAGAAGGATAAGGTTATTGACTCTATCTGCTCATACTGGCTGGCACCCCACTAAAAGTCAAGGAGCAGTAGCTGGCTATTACCATTCACTGTCTTTGAATGACCTCATGGACATGTCCTCCCCGGCTTGATTGGGATTCTGAGATTCTCAACTACTGTCATTTTGTTAACTTCATTTGATCAACAGAATAATTCATGAGGCTCTGATACAAGACTGGATAAAACCGCAGTGCTGTACGTACACAGGTCCAAGGTGCCCAATTAAAAAATATTAAAAAATACAGATCCTAGTCTCTTCAGATACAGTCTTCTGCTGACTTTGCTGGCACCCTTGGCATTTCTCATTTTTGGCAACATTCACAGTAAAAACTGAAGGCCCGTGAAGACTACTTATTCTCACTAACAGAGTCCATTTTGTCTTTTTTACATAATAAGGGAGAAGAAAGAGGCTCAAGCTCCTTGCCCTGTGACTTGGAGGAACTTGTCTGCAGTCCTGCAGGGACCTAGCAGGCCTGGCTCCCAGCTCTTCTGGGTATTTCTTGGTTCGTATAACTGAAAATATCACAATTACGGAATACGCCGGTTCTGTTTGTTTCAGAGCTTAAAACTTCCTCAGGGTTCCCGCAACTTTCCTCAGGTGTTTGCATGCCATTGTCCTCTTCCATATATATTGGCCAAACTAATTTACCTTATGGTAGGTAAAACAGCTGTATCATATATATATATGATATTTCATATATACAACCATGTTATTTAGAGGGAAGTGATCATCCCTGTCTCACTATTTCAAAACACTCTGTTGACAAATGTACTGAACAAGCATGGTTCACAAGCCCAGTGCTGTATCATAATTAAAGAATGGCTAAAGGGAGGTATGATGGGAATGACTCATCAAACAGCAAATGCCAATAAAGAGATATAACTTATTTAAAAGAATAAAATGGAAATTCTGGAGCTGAAGAGTACAATAACCAAAATGAAGACTTCACTAGAGGGGCTCAACAGATTTGAGCTGACAAGAAAAAAAAAAAAAAGATTCTTGAACTTAGGGACATCACAAGAAAAATCTAAAGACTGATATTATTTATGAACACAGATGCAAAATTCTCAACAAAATCCAATCAAATTGAATATCAGTTCAGTTCAGTCACTCACTCATGTCCGACTCCTTGCAACCCAAGGATGGCAGCACACCAGGCCTCCCTGTCCCTCACAATCTCCCAAAGTTTGCCCAAGTTCACGTCCATTGCATCGGTGATACCATCCAGCCATATCATCCTCTGATGCCTTCTTCTCCTTCTGCCCTCAGTCTTTCCCAGCATTAGAGACTTTTTCCAGTGAGTCAGTTCTTTGCATCAGATGACCAAAATACTGGAGCTTCAGCTTCAGTATCAGTCCTTCCAATGAGTATACAGGGTTGATTTCCCTGAAGGTTGACTAGTTTGATCTCCTTGCTGTCCAATGGACTTTCAGGAGTCTTCTCCAGACCACAGTTCAAAGGCATTGATTCTTCATCATTCTGCCTTCTTTATGGTCCAGTTCTCACAACCATACATGAGGGAAAACCATAGCCTTGAATATATGGACCTTTGTCAGCAGAGTAATGTCTCTGCTTTTCAATACACTGCCTAGGTTTGGCATAGCTTTCCTGCCAAGAAGCAATCATCTTATTTCAAGGCTGCAGTCACAATCCAGTGATTTTAGAGCCCAATAAGGGGAAAACTGCCACTTCTTCCCCCCTCTCTTTGCCATGAAGTATTGGGGCCGGATGCCCATGATCTTCTTCTTTTTTTTTTTAATATTTAGTTTTAAGCTGGCTCTTTCACTTTTCTCCTTCACTCTCATCAAGAGACTCTTTAGTTCCTCTACACTTTCTGCCACTGGGAGAAAATATTTGCAAGTCATAGATGTGAAAAGGGACTTGTACCCAAAATATAAAGAACTCTTTAAACTTGATCATGAAAAGAATAAACAACCCAAAGCCTTTGAATAGACATTTCTAAAAGAAGGTATAATAGTGACAAATAACACATGAAAATAAGTGCTCAACATCATTAGCCACTAGGAAAATGTCAATCAGAACTATAATGCCACTTCATAACCCCTAAGATGTCTTTAATCAGAAAGACAAGCAATAACACATGTTGGAGAGGACATGGTGAAATTTGAACACTCATACATTGCTGGTAGGAATGTACAAGCAGCTTTGTAAAACATTTAGAAGTGCCTTAAAATATTAATTCTAAAACTAGCATATTATCCAGCAATTCTACTCCTAGGCACATAGTCTAGAGAAATGAAAATATACATCTACACAAAAACTTGCACATAAATGTTTACAGCAGCATTATTTAAATAGCTAAACACTGGAAAGAATTCAAATGTCTATCAACTGGTACGTGTATAAATAAAACATGGTATATTTTTAAAGTGGAATATTACTCATCAGTGAAAAGCAATGAAATCGTGATAAATGCTACAACAAGGAGGAACTTTGAAGAATGTAAAAGGAAGTCAGTCACAAAAGACAACATGTAGGATTCTATCCATAGGAAATATCCAGTATAAGCAAATCTATAAACAAAATGTTACATTAGTGGTTGTCTTATGCTGGGGGTAAGGAGGCAGCAGAAATGGGGATTCATTAATAAGCAAAGTGTTTCTTACTGATGTGATAAAAATAAAGCAAAGTGTTTCTTACTGATGTGATAAAAATATTTTAAGGTGGCGCTAGTGATAAAGAATGTGCCCGCCAATCAATGCAGGAGATGTAAGAGACTCGGGATTGATCCTGAGTCGAGGAGTCCCCCTGGAGAAGGGCCCTGGAGAAGGGAATGGCAACCCACTCTAGTATTCCTGCCTAGAGAATCCCGTGGAGGGATTCTCCTCCTCCCATGGAGGAGCCTGGTGGGCTACAGTCCATAGGGTTACAAAGAGTCGGACACGACTGAAAAGACTTGGCATGGCATAGCATGGTAATAGTCACATAACTCTGTGAATACGCTAACAATCATTAATTTGTACACTTGGAATGGGTGACTTACATATTATGTGAATGATATATCAAGAAAGTTAACAACTGATAAGAGACATTCCCAAACGTAACTGAACGCTTAAATGAAAGTATCAGTTTAGAATGAACAGTGCTGAGGCAGTATTAGATAAAATTAGAGTGGAGCAGGAATAAGTTTTCCTAAGTAGCACGAGTTACTATTGTGGTGTTTTAGTCCCTAAGTTGTCTCCGACTCTTGTGACCCCAGGCTCTGTCCATGGGATTTCCCAGGCAAGGATATTATCCATGCATTTTAAGGAATTTGAGGATTCCAGACTTTCTTCTTTGAGACTCTATCTAAATGGCTTTTAAATCCTAACAGAATCATGATTCAATAAATATCCAAGAAGAATTTCAATAAAAATGAGCTGAGGAATTTTTATTTTAATTGTGGAATGTAAATTTCTCTTACATATAAGTAAAACTCAGTTATATTTTGTCCTGAATTCTACAGTTAAAAATCACCTTTATCATATGATTCTAGCAGACAGTAACTAAGACTAAAGTATCCTTTGAAGATAAGTCATCATGGTCACTTGTGACCACTGATTAAGTTCTCTGTGATGAGTCAGCTCCATCCCCCTTAAGCAGTGCAAACACAGGATGGTGAGACTAAAGTCTTTTTAAAGAGGTTAGCTGTGGCAGTTCGGGGAGTTATACACTCTCAGGCTAGAGGGCTGGCAACAAAAGTGCACTCTGCACCCAACCAACAGCACGTGGTCTGGCTGTTTGAAGCAAACATCTTAAAGGCCTCAGCAGTCAAGAAAGCATAGCACCAGGCAGGCACTGTGTAGGTGGCAGAGGTCTCATTTGATACTGACAAGTGACTGTACCACCAGGATCAGACTTACTTCAATGCTCACTTCAAAAGAGATCAGGGGAGTCAGAGGCCCTCTTAATGAAAGCCAAACCAACGTTCAAAGCTCTCACATGAATGGTTGTCTAGGGGAGCTCGGAATTGGGTATTAACTCAGGGGAATGCAAAATTCCCATTTCCCATTCTTACATGAAGAACTAATTTGTTCATGGAGTTTTTTGTTTTTATCTCTAGCCAAGAAAAGGTCATGTTTTTGTTTAAGTTTATTAAATACTTCAGTAAAACAGTTTTTTAATACGTTTCTTTTAGTGGTCTCATAGATAATGAAAAAAAAAAAGATGTAGAGAACAGAACACTTTGTTCTTGAGGATAAGTATAATATGAAGTGTACTAAGCCACTGAAATAAGATTACTCAAAAAGATTTTTCTAGGTTATTAAGCAGAGTTCTAAGATAAAGTACTTTTATATTTCCTGTTATAGATGTTAGCATTTTGCTTATCCCAAGATCAGGACTGTAGAGAACAGCAAAGAAAAGAACAACAATTTAAAAACTGAATCTTACCGACAAGTAGGAAATTCTGACATAATTGAAGGGGTACCACTTGCTACCTTAGCAGGCCAGAGTGTTGATTTTTTTATTAGATCTCCACCCAGGGGAAAGGGTAGAGAAGTCAGTTTTGGTTAGATTTACCAAGATATGGCAAGGAAGGGCTTTTTGCTTCACTTTTGTCCCTTTCTTTAACAAGTGGCAAAGAAAATATCTTATGTCTGTCTTAGATTTATAGTCCTTAGGAGGCCCTTATGATCTGTTTTCTGTTTTTCTCATTTTTTTCCTTAAGGGACTGTCTGAGTTTTCCTAGGAAGCAGCCTTCATTATAGCAGGTTTAAGGAGGGTCATGGTTTCACAGTCTTCAGCGCTGGTCAGAAAACGTGAGAAGGATGAAGTTTTCAGGTGACTAACTAGAGAAGCCTCGATTCCCAGCAGACCGGAAGAGGAAATAAACAAGAGGGAACACGAGTCCACATTTGAATGTAGTAAGGGATATGACACAGAGTATGTCTTTAGGAAGTTAAAAGGACAGGGGACTGTTTCTTATTTGATTTTTAAAAACAAAGACACTTGCCTCAAATGTTTAGAGAAGCTTTCTAAGACTTCTTTATGTAGTTGACGGAACTAATCTTTAAAAACACAGCGCACTCGATTTAAGAAGCGAAACTACAGAAGTATAGAAGAAAATAAAGAAAATATAGTTCATGATCATAACATGAGAAAGGTTTTCCTAAAACTGACTAAACTAAACAGCCATAAAGGAAAAGACAACTGATTTGATCTTATAGCGTTACAAGACATCCATAGGGACCAAAACCAAAAAAAAGATGAGTGTCATATTTAACAGACAGAAGATTTTAATATCAAGAAATATGTTTTTTAAAAGGCTTAAGAATTTGATATGAGAAAAACTAAAGAACTGAGTAGAAGACTAATACAAAGGACATGAGCAAGCAATTCAAAGAAGATGAAATTTTAATGGCCCAAGAAAGCAGAAAAAGACTTTTGAATAATCAAGGAAATACAAATTGAAATGATGTTTATTTCCATTAGACTGACTAATACTGTATAATGCATTGGTGAGGACACAAGACACCAGTTTTTTCATATACCATAGATATGAGTATAAATTGGTAAAGCCTATTTGAAGCCAATTTGACAAGAATCTGTCAAATGTTAAATGAATATTTTTCACTTAAGAAGTCCACTAATAAAAAACTATTCCTTAGAAATATTTGCAAATGTGCACAAAGATATATTTACAATGATGTCCTTTATTGGAAAACAAAACAGAATAAAATAAATACCCATGAAGGCATCCTATAATAGTTCTTCTTAAAATGGTGAATAAGTCCTATATGTAGAGGATGAATAAAACCTATAGAATTATCGCCCATACTCTTATCATTAAACAAAACCAAATGACAGACCAATTCATACAGTATGATCCCATATATAATACTTACATGCTTCTACCTGGGGTTTCTCGGGTGACGCAGCAGTAAAGGAATCCTCCTGCTAATGCAGGAGACACAAGAGACTCAAGTTCAACCCTTGGGTCAGGAAGATCCCCAAGGAGGAGGAAATGGCAACCCGCTCCAGTATTATTTCCTGAAAAATGCCATGGACAGAAGAGCCTGGTGGGCCACAGTCCATGGGGTCACAAAGAGTTGGACACAACTGAGCATGCACGCACACACGCACACACCAGACGTATATAAATTCACAGGACAGACACCATCAGGACTAGTGAACTGAGCGTGCACGCACACACGCACACACCAGACGTATATAAATTCACAGGACAGACACCATCAGGACTAGTGAACTGAGCATACACGCACACACGCACACACCAGACGTATATAAATTCACAGGACAGACACCATCAGGACTAGTGAACTGAGCGTGCATGCACACACGCACACACGAGACGTATCTAAGTTCATAGGACAGACACCATCAGGACTAGTGGTAAGTGCTGAGGTGCAGATGTGGATGAGGCGATGAAGGGCGGCTTTTAGGTGTTGCTTCCCAGGTGAATCTCATACAATAAATATATGCTTTAAAATATAATAAAAAGAAAGGAAATAAGTCCAGAAAGCTCAAGCACGTGAACCTATCCTTTCCTAGTCTCTTACATGCCCACCTCTGTATTTCCCCGTATGGCAACAAACGATTCCCTTTGTTTAAGTTAGCGTCCGATTCATGCGAGGTGTCCAGGGTTTGTTGAACTAATATTTAGTTAAAGTTAAACTCATAAAGTTGCTGCCTAGTGGAAAAAAGTAAAACCTAGAGGCTACGCAAACATCTGAGAATCAAAGTCTTATTTATTTACTGATGTATTAGTGAATTACTGAATTTTTAGATGTAAACTTAATTTTTGCTTTGCTTTGTTTTGCTTCATGGAAAGGAAACTCCACTGTGGTCTTTAATCAAGGTTGCTAAATGTTTGGTGTTGGTTGTCCATGAACTCAAGATGGTAAGTTACCATCCCAGAGTTAATTAGACCTCTGTTGACGTTTCTATTTCCAAAATGGAAACGGTTGTTGTAACCATCAGGGCAAGAACTGCATCAGAATCAGATTCTAACCAGCAGATTTTTATACGGATAAGAACAAAACTAGAGACGACCTACAGATTGGGCTCAGTTTTACCACTGAAGTAGCTGAGTATTTACCTAATGGGAGTAACTGGTCTTTGAGGACTTTAGACAAACTAAAATAAAAATTTCCTAAACTTTGCTATAAAAAGTTAATTCCACTGAACTCTCTGGAATTATTTCATCTAGCACTGATTGAGGGAGAGATGGAGGTGGTCACAGTGATGTGACAACAGAGGTTTTCTATAGAGTTACACATCTTCAGCCTTTGTTTTATCCAAATAGCAAGTATAAAGAATCATTTTTTTTTCTATAATCCATGCTAAATGAGAACTATGGGCAAAACAACAACAACAACAAAAACAAAAAACAAAAAACAAAAAACAACCACAATCAGTTAGCTTTTCAAGAAATTAAAGATATCAAATTTGAATCAAGAAAGTCTTTGAGAAAATAAAATATAAAGGGTAAAACTGATAATTCAGGGAGCTGAAAATAGTAAGGCCACAAGCAAATAATATTAATAAATAACCTCTTAAAACATTGCAATCATTGCAAATATAATATTTCCAAGTAATATCTGATTTTTTTATGGATTACTGAATTCGCTTTGCAAATATTTTGTTGAACATTTTTACATTTATATTCAAAGATGTGCTGTGTAGTTAGTCACTCAGTCATGCCCAGTTCTTTGAAACTCTATGGGCTACAGCCCGCCAGGCTCCTCTGTCCATGGGGATTCTCCAGGCAAGAATACTGGAGTGGGGTGCCATGCCCTCCTCCAAGGGATCTTCCCAACCCAGAGAATGAACCCAGGTCTCCCTCATTGCAGGTGGATTCCTCACCAACTGAGCCACCAGGGAAGCCCAAGAATACTGGAGTGGGGGTAGCCTATCCCTTCTCCTGGGGATCCTCCCAACCCAGAAATCAAACTGGGATCTCCTGCATTGCAGGTGGATTCTTTACAGCTGAGTTATCAGGGAGCCCGTATATTCAAAGATATTGGCTTATAATATTCTTTTTTGTAGTCTTTGTTTGGATTTGGCCCCAGGGTGATGGTAGCTTCACAAAATGACTGTGGGAATGTTCCCTGCTCCTCAGTCTTTTGAAGTAGCTTGAAAAGGATTGGTATATGTTTTTTATGTGTTTGATGGACTTCTCCAGTAAAGCCATCTGGTCCTGGACTTTTGTTTGCAAGGATTTTTTTTTTTTTTTAACAGATTCCTTTTCACTTTTAGTGATCAGTTTGTTCCAAATTCTCTGTTTCTTCTTGACTCAGTTTTGGCAGGCTGTATGTTTCTAGAAACTTGTCCATTTCTTCTAGGTTGCCCAATTTGTTAGCATATGTTCATAGTATTTTCTTATGACTTTTTATATTTCTATGGTATCACTTATTTCTTCTCTTTGATTTCCTATTTTGCTTATTTGGGTTTTCTCTCTTTTCTTAGTAAAACTGGTTAGAGGTTTTTGTTTATCTTTTCAAAACACCAACTCTTGGTTTTATTGATATTTTCTATGTTTTAAATCTCTATGATAGAGATTCATCTCTTCTCTTTATTATACCTTCTGCTGACTGTGGGTTTTGTTTGTTCTTCATTTCTAGTTCTTTGAGGTGGTAGGTTATGTTTTATTTGAGATTTTTCCTGTTTCTCCAGGAAAGCCTGTACTGCTTTGAACTTCCCTCTTAGAAATGCTTTTGCTTCATCTCATAAATTTTGTATAGTTGTATTTTCATTGTCATTCATCTTGAAGTACTTTCTTATTTCTTTTTCTATTTCATCAGTGACAAATTTGCTTTTCAGTCGCATGTGGTTTACCCTCCTTGTGTTTATTTTTGTTCACATTTTTCTTTCTGTTGTTGATTTCTAGTTTCATACAGTTGTGGTCAGAAAGATGTTTCAAATGATTTCTGTTTTCATAAATTCATTTGAACGTTTTTTGTCACTAAGTTGTGGTCTATCCAAGGGAATATCTCATGCATTATGAAAGAGAATGTGTATTCAGAGGGCTTTTTTTTTTTTTTAAGATTTAAGATCCTGTAAATATCAATTCAGTTCAGTTCAGTCGCTCAGTCGTGTCTGACTCTTTGCAACCCCATGAATCACAACAAGCCAGGCCTCCCTGTCCATCACCAACTCCCGGAGTTCACTCAGACTCACGTCCATCGAGTCCGTGATGCCATCCAGCCATCTCATCCTCTGTCATCCCCTTCTCCTCCTGCCCTCAATCCCTCCCAACATCTAAGTCTTTTCCAGTGAGTCAACTCTTCGAATGAGGTGGCCAAAGTACTCGAGTTTCAGCTTTTAGCATCATTCCTTCCAAAGAAATCCCAGGGCCGCTCCCCTTCAGAATGGACTGGTTGGATCTCCTTGCAGTCCAAGGGACTCTCAAGAGTCTTCTCCAACACCACAGTTCAAAAGCATCAATTCTTCAGCGCTCAGCCTTCTTCACAGTCCAACTCTCACATCCATACATGACCACAGGAAAAACCATAGCCTTGACTAGACGGACCTTAGTCAGCAAAGTAATGTCTCTGCTTTTGAATGCACAATCTAGGTTGGTCATAACTTTCCTTCCAAGGAGTAAGTGTCTTTTAATTTCATGGCTGCAATCACCATCTGCAGTGATTTTGGAGCCCCCAAAATAAAGTCTGACACTGTTTCCACTGTTTCCCCATCTATTTCCCATGAAGTGATGGGACCAGATGCCATGATCTTCGTTTTCAGAATGTTGAGCTTTAAGCCAACTTTTTCACTCTCCTCTTTCACTTTCATCAAGAGGCTTTTAGTTCCTCTTCACTTTCTGCCATAAGGGTGGTGTCATCTGCATATCTGAGGTTATTGATATTTCTCCCAACAATCTTGATTCCAGCTTGTGCTTCTTCCAGTCCAGCATTTCTCATGATGTACTCTGTATATAAGTTAAACAAGCAGGGTGACAAGATACAGCCTTGATGTACTCCTTTTCCTATTTGGAACCAGTCTGCTGTTCCATGTCCAGTTCTAAGTCTTGCTTCCTGACCTGCATACAGATTTGTCAAGAGGCAGGTCAGGTGGTCTGGTATTCCCATCTCTTTCAGAATTTTCCACAGTTAATTGTGATCCACACAGTCAAAGGCTTTGGCATAGTCAATAAAGCAGAAAGAGATGTTTCTCTGGAACTCTCTTGCTTTTTCCATGATCCAGGGGATGTTGGCAATTTGATCTCTGGTTCCTCTGCCTTTTCTAAAACCAGCTTGAACATCTGGAAGTTCTTGGTTCACGTATTGCTGAAGCCTGGCTTGGAGAATTTTGAGCATGACTTTACTAGCATGTGAGATGAGTGCAATTGTGCGGTAGTTTGAGCATTCCTTGGCATTGCCTTTCTTTGGGATTGGAATGAAAACTGACCTTTTCCAGTCCTGTGGCCACTGCTGAGTTTTCCAAATTTGCTGGCATATTGAGTGCAGCACTTTCACAGCATCATCTTTCAGGATTTGAAATAGCTCAACTGGAATTCCATCACCTCCACTAGCTTTGTTCATAGTGATGCTTTCTAAGGCCCACTTGACTTCACATTCCAGGATGTCTGGCTCTAGATGAGTGATCACACCACTGTGATCATCTTGGTCGTGAACATCTTTTTTGTACAGTTCTTCTGTGTATTCTTGCCATCTCTTCTCAATATCTTCTGCGTCTGTTAGGTCCATACCATTTCTGTCCTTTATCAAGCCTCCCTGGTATCTCTAATTTTCTTGAACAAATCTCTAGTCTTTCCCATTCTGTTCTTTTCCTCTATTTCTTTGCACTGATCGCTGAAGAAGGCTTTCTTATCTCTTCTTGCTGTTCTTCGGAACTCTGCATTCAGATGCTTATATCTTTCCTTTTCTCCTTGGCTTTTTGCTTCTCTTCTTTTCACAGGTATTTGTAAGGCTTCCCCAGATAGCCATTTTGCTTTTTTGCATTTCTTTTCCATGGGGATAGTCTTGATCCCTGTCTCCTGTACAATGTCACGAACCTCATTCCATAGTTCATCAGGCACTCTATCTATCAGATCTAGGCCCTTAAATCTATTTCTCACTTCCACTGTATAATCATAAGGGATTTGATTTAGGTCATACCTGAATGGTCTAGCGGTTTTCCCTACTTTCTTCAATTTGAGTCTGAATTTGGTAATAAGGAGTTCATGATCTGAGCCACAGTCAGCTCCTGGTCTTGTTTTTGTTGACTGTATAAAGCTTCTCCATCTTTTGCTGCAGAGACTAAAAGTCAAACTAATCCATTGTGTCAATTAGGGCATTTGTGCCTTACCGACTTCTTGTTTGGACAATCTGTCAGTTGATGTCAGTGATACGTTAAAGTCTCCCACAACATTGTTCCTGTCAATTTCTCCCTTATGTCTGTTATTATTTGTTCTGTTGGGCTTCCCAGGTGGTGCTAGTGGTAAAGAACCCACCTGTCAATGCAGGAGATATAAGAGACTCGGATTTGATCCCTGGGTTGGGAAGATCCCCTGGAGGAGGGCATGGCAACCCACTCCAGTATTCTTGCCTGGAGAATCCCATGGACAGAGGAGCCTGGTGGGCTACAGTCCATGGGGTCGCAAAGAGTTGGATATGACTGAAGTGACAGCACTCATGCAAGCACATGTTGGGTAAATGTATGTTAATGGATATGACATCCTCTCCTTGTACTGATCTCTTTATCATTATGTAATGCCCTACTTTGTCTTTCTGTATGGCCTTTGTTTTAAAATCTACTTTTTTTCTGATATGAGTATTGCTACTCCAACTTTCTTGTCGTTTCCATTTACATGAACTGTATTTTTCTATCTCTTCATTTTCAACCTGTATGTCTTTTGCCCTGAAGTGAGTCTCTTATAGGCAGCATATTGTAGGTTAAATTTTTTTTAATTCAATCTGCCATCCTATGCCTTTTAATCAGAGCATTTAGGCCATTGGCATTTAAGTAATTGTTTTTTGCACAGCAAAGGAAACCACAAACAAACAAAAAGAGAACCCTCAGGATGGGAGAAAATATTTGCAAATGAAGCAGCTGACAATAGATTAAACTCCAAAATATACAAACAGCTCATATAGCTTAATATCAAGAATATTAAATAACCCAATAAAAAACTGGGCAGAAGACCTAAACAGACATTTCTCTGAAGAAGATACATAGATGCCCCCAAAGCACATGAAAAGATGCCCAACATCACTAATTACTAGAGAAATGCAAATCAAAATTACGAGGTATTGCCTCACACTGGTCAGAGTGGCTCTCAGCAAGAAATCTACAAAAATAAACACTGGAGAGGGTATAGAGAAAGGGAACCCTCCAACACTGTTGGTGGGAGTGTAAATTGGTGGTGGTACAGTGACTACGGAGAACAGTGCAGAGGTTCCTTAAAAAAATAGAAACAGAACTACTATATGACCCAGCAATCCTACTCCTGGCGATATACCTGGAGAAAACCATAATTCAAAAAGATATATGTACCCCAGTGTTCAATGCAGCACTATTTACAATAGCCAGGACACTGAAGCAACATAAATGTCCTCAACACAGGAACAAATAAAGAAAATGTGGTGTGTGTGTGTGTGTGTGTGTGTGTGTGTGTGTGTGTATGGAATATTACTCAGCCATAAAAAAGAAAAAGTGGCCATTCGCAGCAACATGGATGGACCTAGAGACTGTCACACTGATTGAAGTGAGCTAGACACAGAAAGATGAGTATCATATGATACTGCTCATATGTGGAATATAAATTAAAGTTACAAATGAACGTATTTACAAAACAGAAGTAGAGTCACAGGTGTATAAAACAAACCATGGCTACCAGGGGATAAGAGAAGGTGGGGATAAACTGACAGACTGAGATTAGGACTGACATTTATGCACTATGATAAGTGCGACAGGAAACTGGTAAGGGCCTGCTATATAGTACAGGGAACTCTACTCACTACTCTGTAATGGCCCAAATGAGAAAAGAATCTTAAAAAAAGAGTGGAGATAGGTATATATCTGATTTACTTTGCTGTATACTGGAAACAAACACAAAATTGTAAATCAACTGTATTCCAATAAATATCTTTTTTAAGATAATCATCGATAAGTTTCTACTCACTGCCAATTTAAACCTTATTTTCTAGTTGATTTTGTATTTCCTTTTTAATTTCTTCTTTTTCTTTTTCCTTTTGTGGTTTGATTTTTTTATTTTGTAGCATGCTTGAGTTCCTTTCTTTTTGGTGTTTGTGACTCTATTGCGTGCTTGAGATTTGTGGTTACCTGGTTTCAAGTATGTTGACCCATAACTGTATCTACCTGCTTTAAACTGATAGTCTCGTAAGTTCAAACAAAATCTAAAAGAACTGCATTTTTATACTTCCTTCCCCCATATTTTTTTTAATTTTGATGTCCTATTTTACATCTTCAAGTTTACTCTTTTGTTGTTAATTGTAGGTATAATCATGTTTACAAAGTTTTTTGGTTGTTTTTTAGTCTATGTACTGGCCTATTCAAGTGACGTTCAGTTGTTTATATTTTTGTCTTTCCTATTGTGATTTCCCCCTTTTCTTGCTTCTTTTCTATTTAGAGAAGAACTTTCAATATTTATTTTAGGGTAGGTTTAGTATTTCTGAGTTCTTTTAGTTTTTGCTTTCCTGAGAAATACTTTCTTTCTCCTTCTACTCTGAATAATAATATTGCTCAGTAGAATATCCTAGGTTGCCGGCTTTTTCCTTGAAGGACTTTGAAAACATCATATACTACATTCTGGGCTGCAAAGTTTCTGCAGAAAAATCAACCAATAGCCTTATGGGGATTCCCATGGACTCTTTGTCTCTCAGAGCATCCTTTCTAAAGGCATTAGTAAGTTGACGAAGATGCACAGAATAGCAAGAATTGCAGCTGTCTTGTCTCATACAAGCCATGTGGTATATGTGAGGAGGGGGTTTGGGAGTGTGGCACGATCATTATTTGTGGAATGCAGATAAAAGTTCCCTCCAGAAATATTTCTTCATTGTTAACACTCAAAACCAACATATGTGACCTGAAAGTAAGTGTCCCAGTAAAGTCTTAACAACTTCATCTACAGTGAATTCTTGGAAAGCTAGAATTATTTGTAGAAAATAAAATTCTAAGACAAAGTTAATGATTTTGGAGCTAATTGTTTCTAAAATTACTCGTATACTTCCCTATTTTATTAAAAGACTATGATATACATAATTTAAAGTCTTATTGATTACTCAGGATTGCCACCTGCGATGATTCATTTTGTACGCCAATTCGCAAGATATTTGGTGAAACACTGACTGTTAACAATTAGGAGATCTTTCTGGGGGGAATGTTTTAAAATATTATGAAAACATTTTCATTTTGGTTTGCTTTTATTTTAGTCAATAGAAGGTTTGTTTCATTATCAAGCAACATGGAAAAGATTAAAAATTCTTAAAATGTCTATGTTTCATAGAGACACAGATGTAGAGAACAAATGTATGGACACCAAGGGGGAAAGGAGTGGAATGAACTGGGATATTGGGATTGACACACACATGTACACACATACACACACACATATATAAAATATAATTGATATGTACAAGACAGATAGCAAATGAGGACCTACTGTCTAGCACAGGGGCCTACTCAGAACTCTGTGGTGACTTAAATTGGAAGGAAATCCAAAACAGAGGGGATATATGTAAATATATAGCTGATTCACTTATGGCACAAACACAGTACTGTAAAGCAACTATACTGTTTACATGTATATTCTTTATATATTTGCATTTATATTCTTCATATATAAAGAAAGCTGAGCACTGAAGAATGGATGCTTTTGAACTGTGGTGTTGGACAAGATTCTTGAAAGTCCCTTGGACTACAAGGAGATCAAACCAGTCAATCCTAAAAGAAATCAGTCCTGAATATTCACTGGAAGGACTGATGCTGAAACTGAAACTTCAATACTTTGGCCACCTCATACGAAGAACTGACTCACTGGAAAAGACCCTGATGCTGGGAAAGATTGAAAGCAGGAGCAGAAGGGGACGACAGAGGATGAGATGGTTGGATGGCATCACTGACTTGATGGACATGAGTCTGAGCAAACTCTGGGAATTGGTGATGAACAGGGAAGCCTGGCATGCTGCAGTCGATGGGGGTCTCAAAGAATTTGACATGACTGAGTGACTTAACTGAACTGAAATATACTCTAATTAAAAAAAAAAAAAAGAGCATTAAAGAAACTTCTGTATTTCAGCCATAAAGCTAAAATTATGAAAAGTCTGTAAACTTGCATCATTATTATTGTATGAGTAAAATCTCTCTAACAATGTATTTTTATAGAAATTTATACTATACCCTAACTATAGTTTATTTTAATGGAAGATACCTGTTTGGAAAAGTAACACCAACCATGGGAAAGACATTTATATATGTCTTTGTGTGCTTGACATCACACAGACACACAGCAATCTTCAGATCATAGTCATTTGGAATATAAGCAGTTGCATATAAATAATGAAAATATATGTATTGTACTCCATTGTAATTTGGTTGTCAAGTGGGAGACTGGAACAAAAAAAGAACACAAGGATTGACAGTCTGCTCGGTCTTTTGGCAAACGATCATTTCAGTTTCTCTTTTCATAGGTGAAGTTAAATATTTGCAGATGGAATCACTAAAAAATCTCCTTTTAGGGTAGAAAATGTTAGCTTTTACTTTACAGTGCATTCTTTTCATGGTGTAATGGAAAACATTTGGACTCTGGAGGCCGAAAGTCCTGAATTTAAACCCTGACTTAAGTTCTGTTGGGCTTCCCTGCTGACTCAAATGGTAAAGAATCTGCCCCCACCCCCAACACCCCAGGTTCAATCCCTGGGTCGGGAAGATTGCCTGGAGAAGGGAATGGCTTCCCACTCCAGTATTTTTGCCTAGAGAATTTCATGGACAGAGGAGCTTGGTGGTCCTCTGTGACCCCCAGTCCATGGGGTCACAAAGAGTCAGACGTGACTGAGAGACCAACACTTTAAAGTTATGTATCCATAACAGAAGTATTTCATCTCTTCTAAGCAAGTTTCTTCCATTGTATGTGGTTAGGATGAGTAAAATGTAACGGGTGTGTTTTATTTCCCTCCTCTCACACTTCTCAAGAGGAAGATAGGAATTTGTATCTCAAAAAGGGACTCAATATGTAGGCAATATCCAGGCAAGTAAACTGGACTTTGTGATTCGAATGTCTAGAAAGACACTGCAAGCTCAAATACCTCCAGGATCCTGGCCTGAAACAAGTGAGTAGAGCGATCAGGGTAAAACACAGGGGAGAGGTAGGAACTGCAATAACTGAGAAATATATGCCCCACCTATAGGAAGCCGTCCAACTAAGCTGGATCAAGCTGTTTGCCTCGAGGTCTGAGGACTCGATAATGCCAGTTCTTGCATTTTTAAAAGAAGTATGAAATCCAACATTTTACATTAGCTCTCCTAATCTTTAAATATTTGTGGCTTTAAACTATTTTTAAACACAAGGCAGTAGATGGGGGAATGTTTTCTGCTCAGAGCTAGTCTAGTACCACCAGTTTGCAGCTTGGGGCCAGGACCATGAAGGACTGAAAAGCAAGATCTGACAAGGTACAGAGGTGGGGATGGAGCAAAGGGGACCTGAGTTCCAGGGGTTCTTAGTGGCCAAGACTCCAGCCTTCTCAAATACACTAGCTGGGGCAGCAAGATCCCAGTAAGAGCTGGCTATCTAGGTCACCACAAGAAATCACAGCACGTGCTGTTGCTTGGGGAACCTTAGTGATGATCCCCCTTACCAGGAGTGGGTAGGGAAGGGGAGAAGAGAACCACCAGTGGAGTTGCCCTACTCTGAACAGGCCAAGAGCAAAGCAGCAGCAGACAGTGGCACCAATGACAGAACCGAAAGTCCCAGAGTTCTTGTGGCCCAAGGCCACGGAAACCCTTTTTATTTCCTGGAACTCATATGCTCCTCTTCTGGGTTTTCTCCCTTAATTTGCATCTTCTTCATGAAGTTCTAAGACAGGATGCACTGGAAAGCATCAGGTATCTGCCTGTTCCATGAATCAGCCCTTCATTTGCTTTACCTTCAGCCCCAGTGGAGATGGGCTGCTGGGGTCACAACAGAAATTCTCTGGGGACAGAGAAATTCCAGTTCCCACTCCCACAAGGAAATTCCCAGCCCAGAAATAATGCTAGGTTTTCAAAAGCTGTAACTCGCATTATTGTTCATTCCCTGATGGGTTATATCCAGTTATACAGGCTGAGGCTGGTGTCTAGCCTCACTTCATGGGATACACATGTGTGTGCATTCAGTCACTAAGCTGTGTCCGACTCTTTGCAACCCTATGGACTGTAGCCCACCAGACTCCTCTGTCCATGGGATTTCCCTGGCAAGAATACTGGAGTGTGCTGCCATTTCCTTCTCCAGGGGGTCTTCCCATCCCAGGGATCGAACCCACATCTCCTGCATTGGTAGGTAGGTTCTTTGCCACTGAGCCACATGGGAAGCCCATAGTCATGTAGAATCACCAAAAAGCTATCAAAGAAGGAAAATTAGATTTCAATGCTGTTCCGTTCATTTTCTAGTCAGATTAAATTTCAACATTTTAATCTGTAAAGTGAGGATAGCACTTACCTTTCTAGAATATCATGAGAGTAACTCAGATTGATAATTACTAAATGTACTGAAGGGCTTCCCTCGTGGTTCAGATGGTAAAGAATCTGCCTACAATGCGGGAGACCAGGTTCAAAGCCTGAGTTGGGAAGACCCTCTGAGAAGGAAATGGCAACCCACTCCGGTATTCTTGCCTGGAGAATTCCATGGACAGATGAGCATGGTGGGCTACAGTCCATGGGGTCACAAAGAGTTAGACACAATTGAGTGACTAACACACACACACAAATGTACCAAAAGGACCTTTAGAATATGTTAGACATGACCTGAAATATTCAAACTCTTACATGTACAACAAGAATATTATGTTCCCTTTTCCCTAGATACGCACACATATTTAGAAATGATCAGTGGCATCTTAGATCTATTTTATCATCACCTCCCTGGTGATAACTAATTCATGGAAGTCCTTTTAGCTCCAACCAGTTTTCTTTAGTAGGATTTCAGATGGAAATAGCACTTGAATAATTTGTGTTCACCTACCAAACTATGTATGAAAAATAAGAAGGAAAGCAAAACTTAAAATACAGATGTAAAAGTACAATGCTGGCTTAATGGACCTTAAAAAACTGCTCATAAAAAGTATTGCAAAAGGTACTCAAAGTGCATAACTGGTTGGTTTTGTTCAAGGAAATGACTTGAAAGCCTTGAGAAAAATGAGAACATAGCCAGCCTCTCCAGCTGGTATAAATCAAGACATCTCATCTTTTATTCCTAGTCACTACGTTTATAGAAGGTAGAATTCAGACTTGGGCCTTAGTTAATTTTTCTATATAAAGGCAAGCCAAATGTAAATTAAACTTTTAATATGTGAGGTTATTTGTACCAGAAAAAAAAAATCTAGTAGATCGGAGTTACAAATTCATGCTGGGTTCTGAGTGTTAAAATTCAACACAAGCCAAGAGTAGATCTTTTTTTTTTTTTTTCCTAGATGAAAACACTACTGACTACAGTCATTCACTAAGAGCAACTTGAAATTCTCACAAATCAACTAGCCTTGTCCTGGCAAAAGGAAAATAAGGAGAGATCTGGCTACAAACTTATTTGTTCTCTATGGCAGTTTAATAAGAGTATGTGCTCTGCTCACTTATCAGATCATATCACTCAAAGATGTTTCTGAAGGAGCCATCTTCACTGTCCTTTCAAGGGTTCTGCACTTTTGTCCCTTATTTGGTTTCTTCATAACTACTAACAAACTGCAATTATTTCAGTCATATATTTGTTTACTCTTTCAATCTGTCTCCCTCACTAGAATAATAAGGAGTGTTGGTAAGATTCATCCCTAGTACCTGGGACAGTGGATGTACATAAATTTTGAAATGAATGAAGCTATGTCTAGAGCTGGTGACAGAATGATTAATATTACTTGAATACTCTTTATGTCTGGGAATCCTGGTTGGCATTTCAGACACATTATTCAATTCCTTTCCAAGTAAAAATCAATAATAAGGCTTTTTAAAGAGTTTTGATATCATTTCACTTTCCTGCTTTTCTGAAATGATCATATTAATACATATCGGGTTGGCCAGAAAGTTTTTGTTCTGGTTTTTCCATAACTATGGTTTTATGGGAAAACCCGAATGAATTTAATTATGGAAAAACCTGAGTGAACTTCTTGGCCAACCCAATACATATACGTAGTGAAAGTTGTTCAGTCGTGTCCGACTCTTTGCGACCTCATGGACTATACAGTCTGTGGAATTCTCCAGGCCAGAATATTGGAGCAGGTAGCCTTTCCCTTCTTCAGAATATCTTCCCAACCCTGGAGATCAAACCCATGTCTCTAGCATTGCAGGTGGATTCTTTACCAGCTGAGCCACAAGGGAAGCCCATATACACATATACTTGCAATGATTTTCTAAGCACTTTTCAAGACATCTAAGGCCATATACTGGAGAAGGCAATGGCAACCGACTCCAGTACTCTTGCCTGGAAAATCCCATGGATGGAGGAGCCTGGTAGGCTGCAGTCCATGGGGTCGCTAAGAGTCAGACATGACTAAGTGACTTCACTTTCACTTTTCACTTTCATGCATTGGAGAAGGAAATGGCAACCCACTCCAGTGTTCTTGCCTGGAGAATCCCAGGGGTGATGGAGCCTGGTGGGCTGCCGTCTATGGGGTTGTACAGAGTCGGACACAACTGAAGTGACTTAGCAGCAGCAGCAGCAGCAAGGCCATATACTGCACAACTTCTAAGATATTCTTCTCCATGTTTAATGGCTGTTTCTTTTATGTGAGTGCTTTAAACATATTTGCTTTCATGAAACACTTTGCAGTGTAAGAACAACCGTTCATTTTTATTCATAGGCTTAAAGGCAATTGTGACTATGCTTCAGCCTTACACAATAGTAATCAATTACTCTGCAATGCCTTCAAGAAGTCAGCTTTCAATCATCTCTATTGTTTAGTTTTTGAGACTAACTTGGAAATTATATCAGGATCATAACTTAAATCAAGGCCCATTCTCAACTAGGTTCTTTCTATTCTAAAGACTTATTCTCATTCCTAATCTCACATGACTTGGTTCTTTGAAACTATTCACCCGCCTCCATTTCTGGAAGCTCTTTCCATTTTGGGTTGTTGTGTGAATCCCGGATCTTCTCCCATATCTCTAACCATTCTGTTTCTTGTGACCTTTTCTTCCCTTGACTCTTAAACTTTGGCAACACGTAAGGCTCCATCATTTTCTCTGTTCATTTCCACCTGCTCTCATCTCTTTCATTTTTCCCATATGTGTTATCATACATGGAAATATAAATAACACATAACTTACAAATTTGTACAATTTGACATAAGTTTGCGCGTGTCTATTACAAAATGTTTACCACAATAAGTTTGGCTAACATTCATCACCTCAAATAATAAAAAGCTTTTTTTCCTTGCGGTGAGAACTTTTGAGATCTATTCTCATAGCAACTTACAGATACACAGGTAGTATTATTAAGTATAGTCACCATGCTGTATATTTCATCCCCAGAACTTGTTTATCTTATAATTGGAAAGTTATACCTTTTGACCACCTTTATCTAATTGTCCCACCCCACTATCCCCACCTCTAACAATTACAAATTTGAACTATATTTCTATGGGTTCAGTTTCTGCTTTATTGACTATGCAAATCCTTTGACTGTGTGGATCACAATAATCTGCGGAAAATTCTGAAAGAGATGGGAATACCAGACCACCTAACCTGCCTCTTGAGTAACCTGTATGCAGGTCAGGAAGCAACAGTTAGAACTGGACATGGAACAACAGACTGGTTCCAAATAGGAAAAGGAGTACGTCAAGGCTGTATATTGTCACCCTGCTTATTTAACTTCTATGCAGAGTACATCATGAGAAATGCTGGACGGAAGAAACACAAGCTGGAATCAAGATTGCTGGGAGAAATATCAATAACCTCAGATATGCAGATGACACCACCCTCATGGCAGAAAGTGAAGAGGAACTAAAAAGACTCTTGATGAAAGTGAAAGAGGAGAGTGAAAAAGTTGGCTTAAAGCTCAACATTCAGAAAACGAAGATCATGGCATCTGGTCCCATCACTTCATGGGAAATAGATGGGAAACAGTGGAAACAGTGTCAGACTTTATCTTTTTGGGCTCCACAATGACTGCAGATGGTGACTGCAGCCATGAAATTAAAAGACACTTATTCCTTGGAAGGAAAGTTATGACCAACCTAGACAGCATATTCAAAAGCAGAGACATTACTTTGCCAACAAATGTCCGTTTAGTCAAGGCTATGGTTTTTCCTGTGGTCATGTATGGATGTGAGAGTGGGACTGTGAAGAAAGCTGAGGGCTGAAGAATTGATGCTTTTGAACTGTGGTGTTGGAGAAGACTCTTGAGAGTCCCTTGGACTGCAAGGAGATCCAACCAATCCATTCTGAAGGAGATCAGCCCTGGGATTTCTTTGGAAGGAATGATGCTGAAGCTGAAACTCCAGTACTCTGGCCACCTCATGCGAAGTGTTGACTCATTGGAAAAGAGTCTGATGCTGGGAGGGATTGAGGGCAGGAGGAGAAGGGGACAACAGAGGATGAGATGGCTGGATGGCATCACTGACTCAATGGACATGAGTTTGAGTGAACTCTGGGAGCTGGTGATGGACAGGGAGGCCTAGCGTGCTGTGATTCATGGGGTCACAAACAGTCAGACACGACTGAGCGACTGAACTGAACTGAACTGATATGTCTAAATAAGACAGTAGTTGTCTTTCTCTGTCTGACTTATTTCACTTAGCATTATGCCCTCAAAGTTCATCCACATTATTGCAAATGGCAGGATTCCCTCATTTTTCATGTCAAAATAGCATTCCACTCTATACATATGCCACATTTTCTTATCCATTCACCTACCAGTGGACACTTAGTTCCTTTCTATGTCTTGGCTGTGGTAACTAGTGCTCTTAAGAAACATAGAGGTGCAGCTGTCTCTTCAGAATAGTGATTTTGTTCCTTCAGAAATACACATAGCAGTGGAATTCCTGGATCATATGGTAGCTCTATTTTTATTTCTTTGAGGAACCTTCATAAGCTGACTGCACCAATTTACATTCCTACCAGCAATATCTCCACAAACACATTTCTATGAAAATAGACTTCACCCATGATTTTACAAAGACCATTCCAAAGCTCTCTAAGTTTTTCAGTGGAGTGACTGAAAATGACTGCTGAGTTAAGATGATGGTTCGGTTTAGTTCAGTTCATTTCAGTAGCTCAGTCATGTCCGACTCTTTGCGACCCCATGAATCGCAGCACGCCAAGCCTCCCTGTCCATCACTAACTCCCGGACTTCACTCAAACTCATGTCCATCAAGTCGGTGATGCCATCCAGCCATCTCATCCTCTGTCATCCCCCTCTCCTCCTGCCCCCAATCCCTCCCAGCATCACAGTCTTTTCCAATGAGTCAACTCTTCGCATGAGGTGGCCGAAGTACTGGAGTTTCAGCTTCAGCATCATTCCTTCCAAAGAAATCCCAGGGCTGATCTCCTTTAGGATGGACTGGTTGGATCTCCTTGCAGTCCAAGGGACTCTCAAGAGTCTTCTCCAACACCACAGTTCAAAAGCATCAATTCTTCGGCCCTCAGCCTTCTTCACAGTCCAACTCTCACGTCCATACATGACTACTAGAAAAACCATAGCCTTGACTAGACAGACCTTAGTCGGCAAAGTAATGTCTCTGCTTTTGAATATGCTATCTAGGTTGGTCATAACTTTTCTTCCAAGGAGTAAGCGTCTTTTAATTTCATGGCTGCAGTTACTACCTGCAGTGATTTTGGAGCCCACAAAATTAAGTCTGATGCTGTTTCCACTGTTTCAAAATCTATTTGCCATGAAGTGATGGGACCAGATGCAATGATCTTTGTTTTCTGAATGTTGAGCTTTAAGCCAAATTTTTCACTCTCCTCCTTCACTTTCATCAAGAGGATTTTTAGTTCCTCTTCACTTTCTGCCATAAGGGTGGTATCATCTGCATATCTGAGGTTATTGACATTTCTCCCGGCAATCTTGATTCCAGCTTGTGTTTCTTCCAGTCCAGCATTTCTCATGATGTATTCTGCATATAAGTTAAACAAGCAGTGTGACAAGATACAGCCTTGACCTACTCCTTTTCCTATGTGGAACCAGTCTGCTCTTCCATGTCCAGTTCTAACTGTTGCTTCCTGGCCTGCATACAGATTTCTCAAGAGGCAGGTTAGGTGGTCTGCTATCCCCATCTCTTTCAGAATTTTCCACAGTTTATTGTGATCCACACAGTCAAAGGGTTTTGCATAATCAATAAAGCAGAAATTGATGTTTTTCTGGAACTTTCTTGCTTTTTCCATGATCCCGTGCATGTTGGCAATCTGATCTCTGGTTCCTCTGCCTTTTCTAAAACCAGCTTGAACATCAGGAATTTCACAGTTCACGTATTGCTGAAGCCTGGCTTGGAGAATTTTGAGCATTACTTTACTAGCATGTGAGATGGGTGCAATTGTGTGGTAGTTTGAGTATTCTTTGGCATTGCCTTTATTTGGGATTGGAATGAGAACTGAGGTATATACAACTCAATGGATGATATTAAAATATTTAGAGGTAGGGCCTAACCCAATCGAAAAGATGGTAGAAAACAAGAAAATAATAGAGAATTCAGAAGGCATTGAAGAGGTTTTTGAGACAGTTAACTCTCACTGCATAGGGAGTGAAGGATTCCTTCTACAGAAAAGAAATATTAAGTGGCTTTAAAGTGTCCTGAAAATTAAGACAGGCAGAATCCAATCATAGTAAAGGATGCTTCTGCAACCTTTGTGGAAATACAGATGTATGCAGGGGGAATTTGAATCAAAGAGAAACCTGACTTCACTGTATCGGAAGGAGTCTGATTTCTCCAGTGGTTATATTGGCCACAGAAGTGCACAATGTGCCCATCTGTGACACAAGCAGAATCATGCTGAAAACACACGACTTTTGAGACCTCTGTTCTGTTTAAACATCACGGGTTAATAATAAACCATACACCACTCACATGGGTCAAATTATTTTCTTTATGAGTAGATAGTTCTTATCTTTGTGAAAGCTTAGAATTAAACACTGAAATGAAATAAATTAAATGCATAGTACAAATACTTTAGCATAAAGGTCAAGATAATATCCATGTTTGATTTTTCTTAATGCTTGTAATGTGTGAGAAAAATTAGCAATATTAGAAAATCCAACAGATTAACTTTGAAATCCAGTTTCAAATGTAAAAAGAATTTTAGACTGTGATTTTTTAAATTGAAAGTTAAATTTTATTAATTATATTAAAACTATTGATATGCATCAGTTTGAAATTATAAATATACATACAAATATATAAAACTTACTAGATTTATAAGAAATCGAATATTCATATTTGGAATGGTTTTCCTGTTAGGGTTCTAAATCCACCAAATCAGACAAGTGAAGTGTTTAAACATTAAATTAATTGTAGCAAATTTATACATGCATTGTAAAAATAGGGCACATTGTTTAATGGGGTTCACACATAGATCTGGTAAATCTGAATTAACCAAAAATTATCAAAGGATCCCTTGAAAATAACTTTTCTTATTTTATATGATTGAGAATTATCAATAAAAATATTTGTAAGTTTAATTTATGGGGTTAAGGAAAATTATATTGCAAATTATAGATTTTAATAAATTCAGTATTAATTTCAAATTCACTCAGTCATGTCTCTTTGTGACCCCATGAACTGTAGCCCAGCAGGCTATTTTGTCCATGGAGACAAGAATACTGGAGTGGGTTGCCATTCCCTTCTCTAAGCGATCTTCCCAATTCAGGGATTGAAACTGGGGGGCAGATTCTCATAGGTCTCCTGCAATGCAGGCAGATTTCCCAAGCGACCAGGAAGCCCCTAATTGCAAATTCAAGTAACTTTAAATACTTTTTTTTCTGTGCACAAAACTTCCCCTTGCACATAAAACTGTCATTGTAACCAGCTCAACTTCAGTCTCCCACTTACAGCTGCACCAGCTCTACACAGTCAGCACTGAGCCTTTCATTTTTCTCTGCAGGCTGGCTTCCCTTCCCAGTTTCTGTCAGTGATTCCAAATTTTATCCCAGTCATTTTGGGTGGTTAATCACCCAAAATTACCTGTCAATGAGTACAGGTAATTTTTGATGAAATGTTGAATACACTGAATCCTTTCTTTCCATTTGCAAAGCTTTTGTCATGCTTAAAGCTCTTAGTATCTCACACCTTAATTAGGAAATAATCTGCTTATTTAACTTATATGCAGAGTACATCATGAGAAACAAACAGAAGCTGGAATCAAGATTGCCGGGAGAAATGTCAATCACCTCAGATACGCAGATGACACCACCCTTACGGCAGAAAGTGAGGAACTAAAGAGCCTCTTGATGAAAGTGAAAGAGGAGCGTGAAAACGTTGCCTTAAAGCTCAACACTCAGAAAGCAAAGATCATGGCATCTGGTCCCATCACTTCATGGGAAATAGATGGGGAAACAGTGGAAACAGCGTCAGACTTTATCTTTTTGGGCTCCAAAATCACTGCAGATGGTGACTGCAGCCGTGAAATTAAAAGACGCTTACTCCTTGGAAGAAAAGTTATGACCAACCTAGATAATATATTCAAAAGCAGAGACATTATTTTGCCGACTAAGGTCCGTCTAGTCAAGGCTATGGTTTTTCCTGTGGTCATGTATGGATGTGAGAGTTGGACTGCGAAGAAGGCTGAGCACCGAAGAATTGATGCTTTTTTTTTTTTTCATTTATTTTTTATTTTATTTTTTTATTTTTTTAATTTTAATTTTTACTTTATTTTACTTTACAGTACTGTATTGGTTTTGGCATACATTGACATGAATCTGCCACAGATGTACATGAGCTCCCAAACATGAACCCCCTCCCACCTCCCACCCCACATCATCCCTCTGGATCATCCCTGTGCACCAGCCTCAAGCATCCTGCATCCTGCATCGAACATAGACTGGCGATTCGTTTCTTACATGATAGTATACATGTTTCAATGCCATTCTCCCAAATCATCCCACCCTCTCCCTCTCCCTCAGAGTCCAAAAGTCCGCTCTACATATCTGTGTCTCTTTTGCTATCTCGCATACAGGGTCGTCATTGCCATCTTTCTAAATTCCATATATATGTGTCAGTATACTGTATTGGTGTTTTTCTTTCTGGCTTACTTCACTCTGTATAATTGGCTCCAGTTTCATCCATCTCATTAGAAGTGATTCAAATGTATTCTTTTTAATAGCTGAGTAATGCTCCATTGTGTCTATGTACCACAGCTTTCTTATCCATTGATCTGCTGATGGACATCTAGGTCGTTTCCATGTCCTGGCTATTATAAACAGTGCTGCGATGAACATTGGGGTACATGTGTCTCTTTCAATTCTGGTATCCTCAGTGTGTATGCCCAGCAGTGGGATTGCTGGGTCATAAGGCAGTTCTATTTGCAATTTTTTAAGGAATCTCCACACTGTTCTCCATAGTGGCTGTACTAGTTTGCATGCCCACCAACAGTGTAAGAGGGTTCCCTTTCTCCACACCCTCTCCAGCATTTATTTCTTGCAGACTTTGGATCACAGCCATTCTGGCTGGTGTGAAGTGGTACCTCATTGTGGTCTTGATTTGCATTTCTCTAATAATGAGTGATGTTGAGCATCTTTTCATGTGTTTGTTAGCCATCCACATGTCTTCTTTGGAGAAATGTCTATTTAGTTCTTTGGCCCATTTTTTGATTGGTTCATTTATTTTTTGGAATTGAGCTGCATAAGTTGCTTGTATAGTTTTGAGATTAGTTGTTTGTCAGTTGCTTCATTTGCTATTATTTTCTTCCATTCAAAAGGCTGTCTTTTCACCTTGCTTATATTTTCCTTTGTTGTGCAGAAGCTTTTAATTTTAATTAGATCCCATTTGTTTATTTTTGCTTTTATTTCCAGAATTCTGGGAGGTGGATCATAGAGGATCCTGCTGTGATTTATGTCTGAGAGTGTTTTGCCTATGTTCTCCTCTAGGAGTTTTATAGTTTCTGGTCTTACGTTTAGATCTTTAATCCATTTGAGTTTATTTTTGTGTATGGTGTTAGAAAGTGATCTAGTTTCATTCTTTTTACAAGTGGTTGACCAGTTTTCCCAGCACCACTTGTTAAAGATATTATCTTTACTCCATTGTATATTTTTGCCTCCTTTGTCAAAGATAAGGTGTCCATATGTGTGTGGACTTATCTCTGGGCTTTCTATTTTGTTCCATTGATCTATATTTCTGTATTTGTGCCAGTACCATACTGTCTTGATGCTTTTGAACTGTGGTGTTGGAGAAGACTCTTGAGAGTCCCTTGGACTGCAAAGAGATCCAACCAGTCCATTCTAAAGGAGATCAGCCCCGGGTGTTCTTTGGAAGGAATGATGCTGAAGCTGAAACTCCAGTACTTCGGCCACCTCATGCAAAGAGTTGACTCATTGGAAAAGACTCTGATGCTGGGAGGGGTTGGGGGCAGGAGGAGAAGGGTCGACAGAGGATGAGATGGCTGGATGGCATCACTGACTCGATGGACGTAATTCTGAGTGAACTCCGGGAGTTGGTGATGGACAGGGAGGCCTGGCGTGCTGCGATTCATGGGGTCGCAAAGAGTTGGACACGACTGAACTACTGAACGACTGAACTGAACTGAACTGCTAATGCTGGTCCAGTCTTCTCACCAACACATGACAGGTTAATTACCATTTCCATTTGTGAATGAATGGAAGAGGCTCACCTCCTGGAGAGTTTCCCACAAAACTCTGACACATGGTATTGAATGTACTCCATGCTCCAGATATGGTATTACATATTGCCTGCGAATATTGTATTTGTCAGCCTTGTTTCCACAAAGAGTACAGACAGAGTTCACCTTCAGGGTTCTTCAGTTCAGTTCAGTTCAGTTGCTCAGTCGTGCCCAACTCTTTGCGACCCCATGAAATGCTGCACACCAGGCATCCCTGTCCATCACCAACTCCCGGAGGGGTTCTTACAGGTATTATTAAAAATATTTCATGGTACCTAGTATGATGCTGGGCCATTTCAATCAATGCATGTTTTATACACTTTAACAAAATATTTACTATAGTCATAAGATTCCTCAGTGTAATTGCATGGAGATGTAGTTTATTAATATTCATTGTTCAGTGTTTATGTAGTTGCAGAGTTTACATAAAATCTTTCTTTTCCTTTTGTATTATCTTCCCCCTATTTTTTAGCTTTTAAAACAATTGAGATGTAGTTGTACAATATTATATAAATTTCATGTGTACAACATAGCAATTCATAATTTTTAAAGATACACTCCATCTACAGCTATTACCCCTATGCTGTACCTTTCCCTCCCTTTTTGCATCAGGATCCTGTACTGAGATGGGGCTCCCCTAGTGGCTCAGCGGTAAAGAATTCTCCTGCCAAGACAGGAAATGTGGGTTTGAGCTGAGAGTTGAGAAGATCCCCTGGAGAAGGAATCAGCAACCCACTCCAATATTCTTGTCTGGGAAATCCCATGGACAGAGGAGTCTGGAGGGCTACAGTCCATGGGCTTGCAAAAGAGTCGGACACAACTTAGCAAATAAAAAACAACTGTACTGAGATATTCATATTTTGTCATTTCTACTACAGAATGAAGAAGAGATGTTTCATCTTTCGTGATGCTAAGAAGCTTCATGTTCTGAATCTAGGTTCCAAAGTCTAAGGTAGTAGTCGTTTCAGTTACAGGGCCAAAAATAGAAGCTGCAAAGCATCCAGTGGGTTACCCCTCTTACAGACTGTCTGGAGAATACAGGAAAATTAAAGAAGGCTTCTGCTAGAGGGGGCCAGCAGGTAAAAGTGTTCCCATACTTGTAGGAGTAATTCTGCTTCCCCAACCCTTGAGAAGCAGCAGTACTGGGTGGGTTCATTAAACAAATACAGTCAGCCCTTGGTATCTGTGGATGGCGAAACCACAAATACATAGGGCTGACTATATTCACTGTATTATGCCATCTTATACAAGAGATATGGGCATCTGCGGAGGGCGTGGAACCAGTCCCCTTCAGATAGCAATGGACCACTGTAGAAACCACCATCTCACTGCATATTTGCAACTGAGGCTAAGTGATGCAATATCATGTTGGTGACAGTCCAGTAGGATAGATGGATTTACAGTCACATGATTGTCTGGAGACCAGGCATGGGAATGAGAAATGTAAGCTTCTTGGGATGGTAAAGAGAAAAGTAACTCACCATTATTATAGCAGAAAGAACAAAACACAGTTGAGTAGCTTAGTGTTAATAAATGGTCCTGCCAGTTTGTGCCTCTAACTTAACTAGCTCCATATCTTATTCTTTCTAGGCTTAGTAAATAACAAACAATCTCATAAATTAGAATGTCACAAGAAATGCCCTAGACTCCAAGCTTCCAAGTTTCAGGACAGTGTATAAAGGAAGGCCTGTGCCTTTGTATTTATCTACATTACCCAACACCTGGTGGGCACTGAAGGATTACAGCAATAAAGTAGCTGAAACACTGTAATAAAATATCTCAAACTATGCAAGTAATTCTGCAATCCGGGAACCTGTAATACATCTGTAAAATGCAAGTGTTCAGAAAGCAGCCAAGAATCTCTCCAAATATTTCCCTTTACTAACATATTCCAACAACCAAAATAAATGTAATCTACAGAAATACAGATCTACATCAGTTGGTGATTGTTTATAAAATCACCTGCATGGAAAATATCAGAAGTCAGCACCTATGACACTCAGCAATTATGACACGAGCACCTGGGACCCCCAGCACAAATCAAATATACTTTATTCCTTCAGAATAAACCACTCCTAAAAGGGAAAGGATCCTGTGTTGTAAACTTTTGTAAGAAACATTATTTTGGAGAGGAAATAATGGTTGATGACAACCTTCAGTATAAACATATCAAGACAGAATATATAGGAATGAAATCCAGACTATAATTAAGGCAAAAATAAGCAAAAAGATGAAGAAACCTCATTTACATTCCCCAGGTAAATCTACATTTCTCTTTTAACTTTCTCACTTGTTCCATCCCTAATTCCAACTAGTCAAAGCTATGGTTGTTCCAGCAGTCACATACGGATGTGAGAACTGGACCATAAAGAAGGCTGAACACCAAAGAACTGATGCTTTCTAATTGTGGTGCTGGAGAAGACTTGAGAGTCCCTTGGACAGCAAGGAGAACCAACCAGTCAATCCTAAAGGAGAGCAACCATGAATCTTCATTAGAAGGACTGATGCTGAAGCTGAAGCCCTAATACTTTGGCCCCCTGATGCAAAAAGGCAACTCATTGGAAAAGACCCCGATGCTGAGAAAGACTGACGGCAGAAGGAAAAGGAGGGGACAGAGGATGAGACAGTTGGATGACATCACTGACTCAATGGACATGAGTTTGCACAAGCTCCAGCGAAGTCTGGCATGTTGCAAAGATTCAGAGATGACTTAACAAATGAACAGCAACAACAATCCCTATTCCAATTTCCACTTGTGGCGAGTTTGCCTCCTGTCCCCTCCCTGCTTAAGCCCATATGGCCTTCCCCTTCACCCTACTCTGTTTAAAGTTAAAAAACACCATGCCGCTTCTTCCTTTGATGCTCTTTATTCTCACTTATATCAGCATTTCTTCTTTCAGATTGTAAACTTTTAAAGGGTATGAATCACCATATGTTGTCCAATAAATATGACTTCTATGGGTAGAAAAAGTATTCATTAAGGTGAGCAAGGCCTGCATTATTGTGGGGTGAGGCCAGATGATGTATCAGCACAGGTGGGGAGAAGTGAGTCTCCCCAAGGGGGAGTTAGGTGGCAGTGAGAGCGCTGTCCCAAATCCACATTTGGGGTTATGGCCAGTGAAAAAAAGAGTAACATCTGGTGGAGTCAAGAGAAATGTAGGAAAGAATGGTGCTTTGGGTTCTGTGAAAGTATGATTCAATTTACGAAAGCAGTTAAAACTACCATGAGGTGCTCCTCCATGCTTTCAACCGCTAAGCCAACAGCAGGTGGAGGAGTGTTTACTTCTACACCTGACTTTTTTCAGCAAGAGTGGTGCTGGATGAACGGAGATCAGGGCTTGCTGGGTACAGACAGTTCTGTCACTCTGGGGGACTAAGACCACTTCCGATCTTATTTTCCCTGCACCTAGTTAAATAACCCCAAAGAAATGACATATTCCTATTATGACAATTGAGCCACTTCATAATCCTTTTCCAGCTTTGCTTATCAAACCACTACTCATGTCCCCATCATTTAGCCTCTTCCAACTACTAAATATTTCTGGAATCTTCTATGCTACTTCTTTTCACTGGGTTATTGCTCTTTTCAGTGAGTAGGGCAAGTGAAGGAGACATTCTCCACCGTCTAATAAACTCTTATCTATCCCTCAAGACAGAGCTGCTGCTAAGAAGTCTGGCACACCTCAGCTCAGGCAGTAGGAGAGCATCCACTTTTCCACTAATTAATTACCAGCCTATCTCTGTCATTTGCTCTGTCTCTTCTACTCAACCCTGCTCGAGACTTTAAACTCCGTGAAGGTAGAGAATATCTTCTTTTAATCTGCATGACCCCTGAAATGCAAAATCCTAGCCAAGACAAACATGAAATGAATGAACTGATCAAATCTTTGCCTCCTCTGAACTGCCAAAGAGCTCACGCATAACTCTCCCCACCATGGAACTTTTAAGTTTTTAGCTTTCGTATGGTAGACATTTTTGCATACAGAAGACTCCCAACTAAACTCTTAGCAACCTGCAAATAGATTTGATCTTGGTTCTGCTGCAGCCCCAGCTGGAAAGCACAAGTCCTGGAATTGAGTGAAGGTTCAACATACAGTAGATTACAACAGTGAAGGGGCTAACCCTCCGAAAGAGTGCTCTCTGAGAAGAGGGTGAGTTTGCATGGGAAAAAAACTGGAATACCCTTCAAGAAATGCAGTCCTGTTACTTACAGACACATTTATCATTTAAAATATGTTATAGTTGGACACGACTCAGTGACTTCACTTTCACTTTTCACTTTCATGCATTGGAGAAGGAAATAGCAACCCACTCCAGTGTTCTTGCCTGGAGAATCCCATGGACGGTGGAGCCTGGTGGGTTGCTGTCTATGGAGTCGCACAGAGTCAGACACGACTTAAGCGATTTAGCAGCAGCATACCAACTGTAGTCTGATAGATGTTTATAGAGAACATCCTTGGTCATTTGTTGAAGAAGAAAATTAATCACTGTTTTTATGTAATCAGTGCTTCTAAAGTACTTGAAAGTACTTGAAAGCAGTGGATTTTCTTAAGTAGATTAATTATTTATAATTTGCATAGTAAATTCCGCATAGAGCATAAAGCTACATTTTATCAGATTCCCTTCAAATGCTACAAATTTTGTTTTTACAGAGTTCAAATCAATGAGACTTCTTTGTTTCCTAACATTTTGTTAATACTATAAAGTACCAACATGTCTTCTTGACCTTTGCGTGGTTGAAGCATTGATGAATGAGCCTTACCCCATATCACGCTGCCTTCTGCAGACTGGGAGGGGAGAACAGAACTTTTGCAGAGAAGCTCAGCCTCCATCACTCAGCACCCCTGTCCTGTGGTCCCCAACTCTCTCACTTCTACATCACTGACTACTCTCTTTGTGTATATCCGAACTGTGAGGTCTTCTAGAATTGTTTTCTTCCAAACTTTCCTTCACTCATTTCCACCTTTTTCCTTCTAAGCTATCATTTCGCTTTTTGTCCATGCCTCAGAATTTTGTCATCTCTATTATCTGCGTGCACCCAGAACTGTACTACCTCTTCAACTGCCATAGCAAAGCCATCAGGCAATCTATCAGCTCTGCAGCACTTCAACCAGTGACAGAAACAGAACAGACACTCCACCGGGGAAGTGGAAAATCTGGTGGGCAGTTCATCCATGATGATACAGTATCTGTGTTTTGTGTGTATAAATCAAGATGTGTGTATAGTCATTAGTATTGTTCTCTTCGTACTTTGCCATCATTTAATTAACACTGAGCACCTGTTAATTTACTGTGCACTCAGTTGAGATGTAAAATTGAGTAAGTCAAGGTCATCCTGTTTAGCAGGGAAGAATGGTTTAATGTGAAAGATTCTGCTCATGGGTAATTGCCACACAGGAAGCAAGTTCTCCTGCATGAACAAGTGCCCATGGGGCCAAGAGGAAGGAGCAGCTACAGCCATCAGGGAAAGCTTCACAAAGAACTGACTTTTGAACTTGTCTGAGTGACTGAGTGGGCATTTATCAAATAGACAGATTGAGGGCAGGTTGCTCCAAGAAAGGACACATCCTTTAGAGCCTTGGAAGTGTAAGAATCATATATGCTGAGAAAAGCAAACATCAGACTGTTACAGGAGGTCGGGGTGCCTACAGGCAGCAGCAGGAAATGAGGTAAAAAGAACTTTGTGTGGCATGACAGGGGCTGTTCTAAGAGCACCGTCATGTCGCACATTCAGAATGTAATGAACACCTAAGATGAACATGGATCTTGGTGAGAATTCACAAGGCCAGGGGGCATAAGTGGGAAATGTGAAGAGTACGTCATTGGGGAGGGGTGGGGGTGGTGGGAGAGAGAATGACTGGGGCACACGGTGGGTGAAGAGTGTTGGTAAGGAGTGGCTTGTTCCACTTGGGGCCCCATGAAGTGCCTGATTGAGACACAATAAGTAAGGCCACCCCTTAGTTGAGAGGATGGAAGAATCTGAGGAGAGCATCAGCTTTGAAGCCCACACTACAATTCACTTTGATTGCAGGCAACTAGATAAAGGTCAAGTTTCTAACAGGAGAATGAGCTGTACCTAGTACCCACACAGCCTATTTCAACATGTTCCCCTAACACAGTGGAGCCTTGGGCTCCATCCAGGAGAGCAGGGGCCACAGAGCCCAGAGTCTGTCTTCCCTTCACTGCTGCAAACCTCTGCAGAAGGTGGTTCTCACAGCAGCTCCAGGGCTGCTCTCTGCAGAGACAGTGAGCAGGACAGAGCAGCAGCAGCACCCACCATGCTTGGCAGAGAAGTTTCTGGGAATTCCAGATTCTTGAGTGAGCTAGACTTGACAGGGGACTGGGCATCTTGCATCAGTTCATTCAGTTCAGTCACTCAGTCATGTTCAACTTTGTGACCCTATAGACTGCAGCATGCCAGGCTTCCCTGTCCATTACCAACTCCAGGAGCTTACTCAGACTCATGTCCATTGAGTCGGTGAGGCCATCCAACCATCTCATCCTCTATCGTCCCCTTATCCTCCCGCCTTCGATCTTTCTCAGCATCAGGGTCTTTTCCAAGGAGTCAGTTCTTTGCATCAGGTGGCCAAAGTATTGGAGCTTCAGCTTCAGCATCAGTCCTTCCAATGAATATTCAGGACTGATTTCCTTAAGAACAGACTGGTTGGATCCCTTGACTCTCAAGAGTCTTCTCCAACATCACAGTTCAAAAGTATCAATTCTTCAGTGCTCAGCTTTCTTTATAGTCCAACTCTCACATTTCACACATGACCACTGGAAAAACCATAGCTTTGACTAGACGGACCTTTGTTGGCAAAGTAATGTCTCCACTTTACTGTATGCTGTCATTTCTTCTAAGGAGTAAATGTCTTTTATTTCATGGCTGCAATCACCACCTGCAGTGATTTTGGAGCCCAAAGAAAATAAAGTCTGTCACTATTTCCATTGTTCCCCATCTATTTGCCATGAAGTGATGGGACCAGATACCATGATCTTATTTTTCTGAATGTTGAATTTTAAGCTAGCATTTTCACTCTCTTTTTTCACTTCCATCAAGAGGCTCTTTAGTTCTTCTTCACTTTCTGCCATATGGGTGATGTCATCTGCATATCTGAAGTTATTGGTATTTCTCCCAGCAATCTTGATTCCAGCTTGTGCTTCATCCAGATGATGTACTCTGCATATAAGTTAAATAAGCAAGGTGACAATATACAGCCTTGATGTACTCCTTTCCCAGTTTGGAACCAGTCTGTTGTTCCGTGTCCAGTTCTAACTCTTGCTTCTTGACTTGTATACAGACTTTTCAGGAGGCAGGTCAGGTGGTCTGGTATTCCCATCTCTTGAAGAATTTTCCAGTTTGTTGTGGTCCACACAGTCAAAGGCTTTGGCATAATCAATAAAGGACATTCAGGGATGGATGGACCCTACTACTATACACGGAGAGGAAAGTCAGAAGGTGTATTTAGGCTATAGAAAGAACCGTTAGCTGGGAATACAGGAAAGAAAATACAAAGTTTGGCTATGAGGCTATTGGAACATTCTAATGGAATGATGAGGGCAGGCATGCACTGAGGATAGGGTTGTAGGAATATAACTAAGGAATTTATGAGATAGATGTATACCTCTTTTTCCCAGCTGAAAGGACAATTTCTTGTGGCAACTGCTTTCCTAGGGCTGGCAGCAAGAGATACAACAATCTGAAGCACCCGAAAATGATCCCTGGTGTCTACTTGGCACTGTTTACAATGACCTAGCTAAATGAGCTGGGAGCGGGGGGTGGTTAGGGTTCTTCCTATAGGAGGGGTGGCTCCAAAGCTCAATTTCCCACAGTAACAGTGACTCTTTCTTGAAGAAGGGGGCTACAAGGTGTGCCCCATGGTGACCAGGCACTGAATAGCCAGTTCCCTAGACCACCTTTGTAAATAGCTGTCCCTCAAACATGGCATTGAGACCTCTGTGTATCCCCTAGTAACAAAGCTGCACTCATACTTGAACTGTAGCAAAAGAGAATGGAAGATGGGAAAGAACAGGGACATAAAGTGTCCCCAAAAGGCATCCTGAGATGGTGGGAAGGTGGCAGGGTGGTGGAGCTGGGTTACCTTCCCTTTTCATGCTGCTTCATAGGTTCATGAGTTTCTCCTGCTCTCAGTAAGGCTGAGAGCCTTAACCCATGATACTGTGTTGCTGGAGAATTTATCTCAGATCCTGGAGTATGACAACTAATGACTGACCCATTAAAGTATCAACATTAGCTAGGGTAGAATGATTCAACCACAGTTGGCACATCCTGGAGTTATGCATTTTAGTAAGAGCGTATAACATGACTAAAATTGTGGTCAGACTGAAGACTCACCAACAAATAAATAAAAGGCAACCACAAATTGACTAATACATTGACAGTGATATAGAATAAAAGGTTCCAAGAGCTCCCACAGTAATCAGGATGAATCTCGATAAAACACACAATAGTCATTAAATTCTCAAAGGCTTCAGGATCCGCATCTTTATAGAAGGCCATGTGCCTCTTCAGTAAGTAAAATGCTTAGATTTCCTGCTGAAAGTAGAGTCAGATGGCAAGCAAACAGATTGGCTGATTCGGGATACAGTATTTCTAGAAGGTAATTAAAATTACAAGAGAACTAACTGCTTGTCATGCCCTTATTATATTTTCATATACCACTTAGATTTATAAAATTAAACCAGTTGAACTCTCCTTTGGGAAGTGAATAATGAAGACACCTTTGCCCAAGTTCAGCCTCACCTTTGGTCCAAGAGAAGTCACAGAACAGAAAAAAAAAGCATGGATGGAGACACTTTAAACGACAATGATGACCAACTCACTGCCAATACAAGAAAATCACTCCTTTGATTCTACAAATTTAGCTTGATGTAAATTTTAGTAATTTTTCTAATTCCATGCATCTGCGCCCTACACAATTTCATTTATTTGCATTGGCCATATAATCCTCAGCTCTTACATCACAATTAAAATCAATTTAAGATAATTATTCTTTTCAAGATAGATTTGTGACTTTTGCCTGTGCTTTGAAGTGATGTAATTATGGTAGCTGTGTTAGATCAAAAAGCACTGCACCAGAGATGCTTACTTGAATCCTACTGTAAAGTGAAGGACATTCAGAGGGACAACTTGGATCTTGGAGCTGCGGGGCTCTGCTCCTGTGTACGACAAGCTAAAATAAGGCCAACTTTCAAACATCTATTTTAAGAGGCAGATGAGAGAATTAAAACCAATGACACTTTAATACCCACCAAGACTGTGTTTCAATGATTGTAGGGTGAAGGCTGGGCTCATTATTATCTTTCAGAGCATCTTCTCATAGTATCAAAATCAAGAATTGTTGTCATTTGATCTCAGGGCAAACATGACATTTCATTGCCAGCAGAACACAATGTTTTTATTTCTTTCCTGCTTACATCCCACCTCGCCTCTCACTTGTATTTGTGTGTGTGTGTAACTTGCTCTTGCCCTCTCTAATTCCTCAGTATTTTGAACAGTATTGGGTGGGAGGAGGGAGAATATTCCACTTCTGCAGTCTGTTCCCTCAGCTTGTATACAGCACCTTCCCTCTGTTGCAAGTCAGAGTCCACTGTTGCTAACGGAACAGAATCTGGTGTGTCCTGGGAAGAAATGACCACAACAGTCAGGAGGAAACTTGCCAAATAGGAAGGCAAGAACTGGCTCAACGACTCAGAGGACACCATGAGTTAAAAAATGTAATTTATTTAAAAAATGAAATCTCATCCTCAAAATTTCTTTGTTGGGATGCCTAGTGTGGCCAGACAGCTGTGAAGGCAATCAGATGTAGGAAGAGAGCTGAACTGAGGCCAGAGGGCATCAGGGAATTCCAGGTAAGGTGTGGCAAGGTTTGATCTCTCCTTGGCTTTTAGAGAAATTGTGGAGAAGCAGTTTTCTAGAGGCATCCACCATTTAACATAGGGCTGAAGGAAGAACTGGCCATGGTACTCCCTTTCTGGAAGCTTCTGGAGGATTATGCTGGTACAGAACAAAGCCCACACTCTTGCCTTCCCAGTCTGATAGGAGCTCCGTCTCTGCCACTCTCTGCCAAGTGCACGAGGTCCAGTCAAAGCGTCCTTCTCACTGCCCCGGGATGTATCTCTCAGTTCCAGTCTTTGCCTACTTTGCCCACGTTGCCTTTTTTACCAAGAATGGTTCTTTACCTCCCATGGCCCCTCTGTAAAACTCTAGCCACTATTTTGGGTCCAGTTCAGACTCTCCTAGTAAAGTAAATGTCGCTCAGTCGTGTCCGACTCTTTGCAACCCCATGGACTGTAGCCTACCAGGTTCCTCCACCCATGGGATTTTCCAGGCAAGAATACTGGAGTGGGTTGCCATTTCCTTCTCCAGGAGATCTTCCCAACCCAGGGATCGAACCTAGGTCTCCTGTGTTGTAGGCAGATGCTTTACCATCCGAGCCACCAGGGAAATCTAAAACTCTCCTAGACAGAATTAATACTTCATCCCAAAACACTCCCTTTTTTTTCTCAGTATGGCTGAATATCTATTTCTGCATTTTTCTATCTCTCTGTATTCTTCTCCCACTCTAGCACTCTTTCTTTACACACACACACACACACACACACACACACACATATACACACACACACAGTTGCTCTCTCTTGGTCTGCAATGCCAAAATCTCACCAATTTTGAAAGCTGAAAGTTTTTTTTTTTTTTTTCATAATTCACTTGGCAGCAACACTGGAATTGAATTTACTTATAACCTTGATTGATTTCACTGTTATGAGAATCCATGCATTTTCTGTACCCTCCCTCATAAACAAAGACAAAATAATCTCTGCTTGACCTCAGGCTGCCGCGACAGACCTCACTGAAAGTATCAGATCATGTTTAGTGTATGTAGTACTGCCCGAAGACTCGTGTGCATTCCAAGAACCAGAAGTGCTCCTGGAAGACTCCCCCTTTTTTTTGGATACAAAGAACCAGCTGGGCTGGCAAGTCCAGGAGGAGAAACACCCAGACTCAGACCTACGCCCACAGGGGCCCTTCTCATTCCCCTCCTTCGGGGCACTGTGGCGTCCAGCCCAAGGACCCCTGTGTACGGCAGTGTTTCACTCTGCAGGAGGCTTGTCTGCAGGCCTTGCCTAGGTAATCCATGTATGTTCTTGCCTCTTGCTGAGATGGCTGGGGGTCAGTGCCCTTAAGCTTTCTAGAGGCTCCTGGAGGGTATCTCTTAATCTCAGTATTTTCTCAGGCATTAGCAAAGGTTGTATAGCACTACCCTTCACTATTCCTTCAGAGCATGCTTTCCTGACATTGAATCTCTTATTTTTAGTACCTTTTGAAAACTTTATAGGTAGATCATCACACCTTGGTTCTATTAATCCCCTCAATTTATCTCTTTTCTTGCATTTTACTGTAAGTAGCAAGAAAAAAAAAAAAAGGCTACACCTTCCAAATTTCATTTGAAAACCTCCTCAGGTAAATAGCCAAGTTCATCATTTACAAAAACTGCTTTCTACGTACCTACAGGACCCAATTCTACTAAGGTCTCTGCCACCATATATCAAGGATGTCCTATTCTTCAGTTTCTATGAAAACTTCATTTCGTTCTGAGCTCCCACCAATAGTTACTTTCCCTTCCAGAGACTGTATTTTTTTTACAACAATTAAGTGTTCTTTAAGGAAGTTTATGTATCCTTTTGGGGCTTCCCTGGTGGCTCAGAGGTTAAAGCGTCTGCCTCCAATGCTGGAGACCCAGGTTCGATCCCTGGGTCAGGAAGATCCCCTGGAGAAGGTGATGGCACCCCACTCCAGTATTCTTGCCTGGAAAATCCCATGGACGGAGAAGCCTGGTAGGCTACAGTCCATGGGGTCGCAAAGAGTCGGACACGACTGAGCGACTTCACTTTCACTTTACCATTATCTCACTTCTGATTCCTCACTGAGTCATCAACATCCAAATTCCCACCAACAGCCTATTCAAGACAGTCCAGGCTCTTCCAATCATGCTTGTTTAAACCCTTCCACCCTCTTCCCAAAGCCCAATTCCAAGCCACCTCCACATTTCAGGTATCTGATACAGCACCTCCTGCTTCCAGGTATCAACATCTGTATCAGTTTCTATTGCTGCTGTAACAAATTGTCACGTGCTTAGTGGCTTTAAAAAGTCTACTATCTTACTGTACAGTTGGATAGGTGAGCAGTCTGACATAAAATCGTGGGCTGTGTTCCTTTGTGACAGCTTTAGGGGCAGATCTGTTCTTTCCCTTTTCCAGCTCCCAGAGGCCATGGAGGCCACCGTCTCCCTTGGCGGTGGCCCTCTTTCTCCATCTTCAAAGCCAGCAGTATTGCATCTTCCTGACCCTTCTTCCACACTGACATCTGCATCTGACTAACCACAGGCAAAGAAGATTTCTCCTTGTAAGTACTCATGTGCTTAGGTTAGGCCTACCTGATAATCCAGATCAACCACTATATTGTAAGGTGCTTAACTTTCATCACATATGAAAAGACCCTTTTTTACTTTCATAGGAATTAGGACAGGAACATCTTTAGGGAGCTGTTATATTTTGCGAACTACTCAAGCTTACTTCAGATTTCAGAGGCCTCAGTACAGCATGCGAAAAACATATCATAATGAAACTATTCTGTAATGAAGTTGACGAAAGATGATCAGATAGCAGTCATCTTCGGGCCCTGCCTTTTAGTCCCTACTCATTGCATACCTGTTAATTAATGGTTTACAATCATAAACCGTTGTTTATATGTTATACAGCTTTATAGAATGAAACATGCTTTTGGTCTCACGGATTAACTGATGAAACCCTCACTATGTTAATATCATGCATTTACTCCCCGTGTTCAACATGTTTTCTCTCATGTTATCCAGACAGAAAACAAATCAAAAATATACAGTGAGTGTGACATTAACTTAATTAAGTTAATGCAATTTATACTGTCAATGACAAAATAAATATTTTGCTTACCAAGTTAACTTTCTGTTTTACTGTCTTTAATGACAAGCTTAAGTAGTTGGACTTTAAATGTCAACTCAAGGGATATGCAGCATTTGGTGCTTATAACAGTACCAAAATGAGAAGAGTACTCCTATCAACTCCAGGTGGTACATAAGAAAACAGTGGCACACAGACGTCAACAACTCTGCAAAAATTTTATAGCTGGTTAGTAGCAAATCCAGATTTAAACCCAGAAAATGTGAATTTAGAGTCTATGCTCTTAACCACTACACTTTGTAGCATCCTAATGAGATTAGATTTATTGTTGATAGTGGCTTAAGGCTTAATAATTAGGTAATCTTAATGTAAGCTGGGCTCTTCATTGTCCAGTCCAGTCTGAGCAGGGACTCACTTAACAGAAGAATACTAATTTTATTTTTTAAAATTGGGTTTAAACACATTACCATCAAAATGTCAAGGATACTCAGTCTCTCAAGGAAGTAACAGAGTCAAGATTGCACACAATCATCAAAATGCTCCTCAAATCTGTTTCCCTCACTCTCATATGTTTAATTGTGGCCTCAGGCATCCACAAAACATTCTGCCACTCTGCTGTCCTAGAAACAATTTGAGCGTGTGTGTGTGTAAGCAAGCATGCACACAGACAGAGGCACACACTAAATCCCAAGTTTAATGACAAGACGACTGTCCCTAGACGTATCTGATTTATAAATCTTGAACTGTAACTATTTAGCATCCTGACCCGCAAAATAAACAGATATGACTACATGAGATGTAAGTCTCCAGCAAGTTCTGAAAATTCATCCTCCAAGTGGAACTTGGAGATTACATTAAGCAAAGTCTTAGTGTTCAGCTGAATGTTGATTTTTAAAATTTCTAAGACTTGTAAAAGTCTTTTTAATGTATTAAACATACTCCTTGGTCTTTAATTAACCTAGTTAGCATCTCTTTTTCAGTTATGTGAACTGCTAAGTGGAGTGAATGAACTAAGAAAATTTCAAAGTTCCTTCAAGCACCAACATTCTATCATTCTCTGGTTAAGTAACTCATACTACAGTGGGTTCTGCGCACAAAAAATTTGAAATACAGCCAAGAGATTGGAAATTCAAACTGTTAAGTCTTCATGTATTTGCAGCTTAATTGTGGGTTTTATTGTAACAGAATATCAAATGGGACCTCAGTTGTCTAGAATTTCATTTAAAGCGTCTAACTGTAAATGGAAACAGGGACAATAAATTCTACCATATTCTGAAGAGAGAAGTTAGATACATCTCTACAAATCTCTAGAAAATTTCCAGTAACAGCCACACATAAGAGCTTATATAACAGAAGGCAAGAGATCTATTGTAGAAAGGAAACCTCACAAAGAATCTTTCACAGGTGAGAGCGTTGTGGTGTTTACCCTTCCTGTCCTGTGCTTTTAATTCACTGCCACCAAATCAAGTGAGGGGTTGCCAAGAGAGCTACTCAGAGTGGCTGTTTTCCAGAAGAAGACACTTTTATTTCATTCATCCCCCGACTTGTACCAAAGTTCCTGTAGAAACAGATAGGCCTGCCCACGCTGCCACAAGAGAAGAGGAGCATAATAGAGATCTTGGCAGAGCTCAGGGGTTTTGCAGTTAGGGAACACATATGAACGCAAGACTCCTCGTCTGGAGAAGATGAAGGTGAGAAAAAGTTTGAAACACCCCTCAATATAAAATAAGGAAACAGGGCACCAATGAGGGCAAACTGCACTTTCATGGTTTGGACAAGCAAGAGTTTCCCAGCAAGCATCTCAATACAAAGATGGCTGCTAGGCTCAAATCCCACTGCTGGGCATACACACCGAGGAAACCAGAATTGAAAGACACACGTGTACCCCAATGTTCATCGCAGCACTGTTGATAATAGCCAGGACATGGAAACAGCCTAGATGTCCATCATCAGATGAATGGATAAGAAAGCTGTGGTACATATACACAATGGAGTATTACTCAGCCATTAAAAAGAATTCATTTGAATCAGTTCTAATGTGATGGATGAAACTGAAGCCGATTATACAGAGTGAAGTAAGCCAGAAAGAAAAACACCAATACAGTATACTGACACATATATATGGAATTTAGAAAGATGGTAATGATAACCCTGTATGAGAGACAGCAAAAGAGACACAGATGTATAGAACAGACTTTTGGACTCTGAGGGAGAGGGAGAGGGTGGGATGATTTTGGAGAATGGCATTGAAACATGTATACTATCATGTAAGAAACGAACCGCCAGTCTATGTTCAATACAGGATACAGGATACTTGGGGCTGGTACACGGGGATGATCCAGAGAGATGATATGGGGTGGGAGGTGGGAGCGGGGTTCAGGATTGGGAACTCATGTACACTCGTGGTGGATTCATGTCAATGTATGGCAAAACCAATACAGTACTGTAAAGTAAAATAAAGTAAAATATAAATTTTAAAAAAAGTGCATTGAAAGGAATGCTCTGTGCAAAGATATGGAGAAATAGAGATGCACCAACTGGGACAGGGGCTGGGAGAGGATTCTTAAGGGTTCAGCTGGAGACTCTGTCACCCCACTAGGGACTTGTGCAATAAGTGTGACCCTGTGAAGTGGGTCACCTCCAGTGAACCTATGAAAACACTGCATTTCAATGCTTGCCACAGCAGTAGTGTTAGTTGCTCAGTCGTGTCTGACTCTTTGTGACCCCATGGACTGCAGCCCACCAGGCTTCTCTGTCCATGGGATTCTCCAGGCAAGAATACTGGAGTGGATTGCCATTCCCTTCTCCAGGGGATTCACCCAACCTGGGGATCAAATCCAGGTCTCCTGCATTGCAGGCAGACTCTTTACTGTCTGAGCTACAGGGATCTCATGCGATGCTTGCCACAATAGAGTATATTTGACACCTAAGAGAAGTGTGAGAAGCCGCCATCAGCTAAGGAAACAAAGACAGAAAGACATTCTTCTCCATTACTTCCACAAAAATGGGGAAACTAAAGTACATGAAGGGTGACCTTCACCAGCAAGATTACATTCTGGGTGGGAAGGCAGAAAAATCCACTGGCCTTGTCCACAGTCAGGCTCCTCCCATGCGCTCCTCAGTGGGATGGGGCCCTGGCCCTTCTCCACTGCTGTCTACACCCTGAACTCCCCTGCAGGGAGCTTTCCTAAGAAGGACAAGGTATTTCCCTGAGAGCCCTGAGGGTGAGTAAGAAGATCCTATGCAGGTGGATTTCCATGCAGTTCAGATCCAGTCTTTGTTGTTGCCCCTCTACCACCATTTGGCTATTTGCCTCAACACGGTGGAAATTCACAGTTGAAATGAACTCCCTCATATACAGACATTTAGAATACAGCCTGAATTTCAGAGGGATAAAGAGGTATCTTTGGGGGCCTATAAATATATTTAAGGCTGAGATAAGCTGCTGAGTAGAAAGTCATTGTTTCATAGGAAAATATCTACTCTGCTGTGGTTATTATATTTCTTGTTCATGGTAAATAAATTATTTATACAGTCTGGAAAAATTTGATTTAAGTTGCACTGAGGTTAAACAAAATGTAGTATAACCAAGTAATTTCTTGCTCCTAAATCAAATCCTATATGTTTCATAATGCCTTACTCAATGTTCCATTATCATACCAAAATGCCATCATTTTTCCACTTTTTCAAAAATCAATTCAAACCAAAGACCCTTTGCACCACCCCATCTTCTATCTCACTCTCTAATGTTTCTGTGTGATAACTGTGATACATATAATAAGCTTAGAGAAACCTTCCATCTTTTTCCCGGTCATTAGTCAAAGGAAAGAATCCAACGTTTCCCTTGACACAGAGTTCAGATAAAGACCTCCCATTTTCATATCAGCCTGTTTAGCTCCTTGAAGGTCATTGGGATTATGGAGAAAATGGCCAACAGTGATACTCCACTGTCCTCTTGAATGAAAGTTTTAACACAAATATAGAAACAGATACCCATTTCTCCCAGGTCCCCAAACATGAATAAGTAATCCTCAAAGGAGAAACGATTTAAGGGTAATCATGTAACTGATGTATTTAATGGGTTAACTTCATAGGGTGAAATCACGTAAGAGCTTTATTTTCTTACCACTCCTTAAAATCCCTGTCCTTCCTTAAATCTGGAGGCTCTCTGAGTTAGGTCCCATATATTTTCTGAGTACTACTGAATATTAGGGTTAAAAAAAAATTGAGTCAAATTTAAATAGTGAGAAAGCATTCCTCCAATTCCAAGTTTCTTTATCACCAGTAGATCTGGCCCAGTTAGTGACTGACAGTCAGGCCTGGAAGTGGGGGGCCTGGTCTGTTCCTCTCCACCCTTGATGTGTCTCCTTCCCCACTCTCCTAAGACAAGGCATAAAGTAGGAGTCTTGTATTCGCTATTTTTGGCAAGTCAGCTGTGAGAGGAGTTGGGATTTATGCAGACATCCTCAAGGTTTGCACATGGTAGGGTACAGAGGAATGAAGACTAGAATGATGGAAATGTAGGATAGCGTGACCGACACAGTATCTTTGCACCTCAGCTTACCCACAGTCAAATCCTGCTTCTCCATGTCTCTTTCAGTTCTGATACTTAACTTGTTCGACAAGAATGGATAAACATAACACAACTAAAATACTGAAACATCACAGGCTTATATAGGCAACACAGAAGGACCGCAGCGCAGGGGATATGGGAAAGGATTTACGAAAGAAGAGTATTTAAAAGTGTAACTATGATTTTATCCACAGTGTCTAAATTTAACCAGAGAACCTTGAATAAAATTATATTACATAAATAATGTAACTCTCAGCTCAGTTCAGTCACTCAGTCATGTCGGACTGCTTATGACCTCACAGACTGCAGCATGCCAGGCTTCTCTGTCCATTACCAGCTCCCAGAACCTACTCAAACTCATGTCCATTGCATCGGTGATGCCATCCAACCATCTCATCCTCTGTCGTCCCCTACTCCTCCTGCCCTCAAATTTTCCCAGCATCAGGGTCTTTTCCAATGAGTCAGCTCTTCACATCAGGTGGCCAAAGTATTGGAATTTCAGTTTCAGCATCAGTCCTTCCAGTGAATATTCAGGACTGATTTCCTTTAAGATTGACTGGTTGGATCTCCTTGCAGTTCAAGGGACTCTCAAGAGTCTTCTCCAACACCACAGTTCAGAAGCATCAATTCTTTGGCGTTCAGCTTTTTTTACAGTCCAACTCTCACATTTCATACATGACTACTGGAAAAACCATAGCTTTGACTAGGTGGACCTCTGCTTTTTAATATGCTGTCTAGGTTGGTCATAACTCTCCTTTCAAGGAGAAAGAATCTTTTAATTTCATGGCTGCAGTCACCATCTGCAGTGATTTTGGAGCCCCAAATAATAGTCTCTCAACTGTTTCCACTGTTTCCCCATCTATTTGACACGAAATGATGGGACCGGATACCATGATCTTAGTTTTCTGAATGTTGAGTTTTAAGCCAACTTTTTCACTCTCCTCTTTCACTTTCATCAAGAGGCTCTTTAGTTCCTCTTCACTTTCTGCCATAAGGAGGGTGTCATCTGCATATCTGAGGTTATTGATATTTCTCCCGGCAATCTTGATTCCAGCTTGTACTTCATCCAGTCCAGCGTTTCTCATGATGTACTCTGCATTTAAGTTAAATAAGCAGTGTGACAATATACAGCCTTGATGTACTCCCTTCCCAATTTGGAACCAGTTTGTTGTTTGATGTCCAGTTCTAACTGTTGCTTCCTGACCTGCATACAGATTTCTCAGGAGGCAAGTCAGGTGGTCTTGTATACCCATCTCTTGAAGAATTTTTGCACAGTTTGTTGTGATCCACACAGTCAAAGGCTGTGGCATAGTCAATGAAGCAGAAGTAGGTGGTTTTCTAGAACTCTCTTGCTTTTTTTGATGATCCAGGGATGTTGGCAATTTGATCTCTGGTTCCTCTTCCTTTTTAAAATCCAGCTTGAATGTCTGGAAATTCAAGGTTCATGTACTGTTGAAGCCTGGCTTGGAGAATTTTGAGCATTACTTTACTAGCATGTGAGATGCGTGCAATTGTGCGGTGGTTTGAACATTCTTAAGCATTGCCTTTCTTTGGGATTGGAATGAAAACTGACCTTTTCCAGTCCTGTGGCCACTGCTGAGATTTCCAAATTTGCTGGCATATTGAGTGCAGCACTTTCATAGCATCATCTTTCAGGATTTGAAATAGCTCTACTGGAATTCCATCACTTCCACCAGCTTTGTTCATAGTGATGCTTCCTAAGGCCCACTTGACTTCACATTTCAGAATGTCTGGCTCTAGGTGAGTGATCACACCATCGTGGTTATCTGGGTCATAAAGGTCTTTTTCTCAATAGTTCTGGGTATTCTTGCCATCTCTCCTTAATATCTTCTGGTTCTGTTAGGTCCATACCATTTCTGTCCTTTACTGTGCTTGTCTTTGCTATCAACCAGTGACTAGCAATATAGTATAACCAATGTACACTTAATTATAGGAATTATCATCTGACACCATAAACTTCCTGGAAGAGATCACAGGCAAAACATTCTCTGACGTAAATTGCACCAACGTTTTCTTAAGTTGGTCCCCTAAGGCAATAGAAATGAAAACAAAAATAAACAAATGGGACCTAATCAAACTTATAAGCTTTTGCACAAGATAGGAAACAATAGACAGAATGAAAAGATGGCCTATGGACTGGGCGAAAATATTTGCAAATGATGTGACCAATAAAGGCTTAATTTCCAAAATATACAAACAGCTTATACTACTCAATAACAGAAAAATAAACAACCCAACACAAAAACATGCAAAAGACCAAAGTAGACATTTCTCCAAAGGAGACATATAGACGGCCTATTACTAAGCACATGAAAAAAATGCTCAATATTGCTAATTATTAGACAAATGCAAATGAAAACTACAATAAGGAACCACCTAACACTGGTCAGGTTGACCATCATTAAACAGTCTACAAATAGCAAATAATGGAGAGAGTGTGAAAAAAAGGGAGCCCTCCTATTCTGTTGGTAGAAATTTAAGTTGGTGTAGCCACTATGGAAAACAGTATGGAGGTTCTTCAGAAAACTAAAAATAGAATTAGCATATGACCCCGTAATCCTATTCCTGGGTGTATATCCAGGCAAAACTATAATTTAAAAAGATGCATGCACCCCAGTGTTCATAGCAGCACTATTCACAATAGGTAAAGCATGGGAGCAACCTAGCCGTGCACTGACAGAGGAATGGGGAAAGAAACTGTGGTGCATAGACAGAGGAACATTACTCAGCCATTAAAAATAACCAGATAATGCCATCTGCAGCAACATGGGGGCAACCGGAGATTATCACACTAAATGAGCCAGAAAGACAAGTGCCATATGCTATCGCTGATACACTGTGGACTCTAACAAATGATGCAAATAAACGTATCTACAAAAGAGAAACGGTCTCATAAACATAGAGAATGGACCTGTGGTTGCCAAGGGGAAGGGGTCTGAGGGAGGGGTGGAGTGGGAGGCTGGGGTTAGTAGGGGTAATCTACAGGATACGGAAGGAATGAACAACAAGGTTCCACTGTACGGCACAGGGAACTATATTCCATGCTTAATGACAAACCATAATGAAAAAGAATATAAAAGGTGTATTACGTATATATATATATAAAACTGAATCATTTTACTGTACAGAAGTTAACATTTCAAACCAATTATACTTCAATAAAATAATTATCACATACAATCATATATTCTTATATAATACAGTAATAAAATTAAAATTATTATTATAAGTATATAATTATACACTTTGTGTGATAATATAATAAATTCCTGCTGCCGTTTATGTATTGTTTGAAGGCCCGACTCTTTCAGATCTAGGACTATACTCATGAAACAAAATACATCCTTTACAGATAGCTACATAAGGGGCCATCCTTTAGATTTTATTTAATACTAGGAAAGCAAAGATGTTACCTGAGGACATCAAACAAAAAATGGGTGATGACAAGAACCTGGCAATGGACTTCAAATATTCTGTACCATCTGAGTCACCAGGGAAGCCTCTGACTTCAGATATTCTAAAATGAATTCTAGGCAACCTCTGCAGATAGGACATTTAGAGAACCTGTCTTAAAACCGTATTGCCTTTTCCTCAAAACACAGCCATATCTTGCCCAAGCAAAAAGGAATCTAAACGAAGAAGCATTTGCAAAGAGTAGAAGGGCAGTCAGTGCAGCTGAAGAGCAAGCAGATGAGGAGCAGGATACTGCCGGGTGTGGGGCAGCAACCTCTGCGGTGCTCATGCATCAGTGCAGAAATGGGAATAAAAGCTTAGGGGGTATACATCGATTTCTTGTTCCAATTCGTTGTTGTCCAGTCACTAAGTCAACCCCTTGGATGTAGCATTCTGGGCTCCACTGCCCTCCACTATCTCTCGGAATTTGCTCAAATTCAAGCCCATTGAGTCAGTGATGCTCCCTAACCTTTGCATCCTCTGCTGCCCCTTCTTCCTTTTGCCTTCAAGCTTTTCCAATTTTTCCTAGTTCTGATACAGGGAACAGATAACCAGGTTTCCTGTGGTCTGCGGCTTTGGCCTGCCCATTAGATCTGGCCCTATTTGGTCCCTTTCCTGTTTTCCTCAGTGTCTTACAACCCATTTCATGGTCACAGTCTTGCTGCTCTGAAGATCGGCAGCAGGCTGCCTAAGGTGGGCAGTTCCCTGGCAACACGTCTTGTCCATTTTGCTCAACGTATGATTATTGTGAAACTGAGTATAATGGCTAAAGTGTAAGTCACTTGCATTTCTACAGGGATTTATCCTTTGTTTTGAATTGCCACCTCATTTCAGTTCAGTTGCTCAGTTGTGTCCAACTCTTTGTGACCCCATGGACTGCAGCTCGCCAGGCTTCCCTGTCCATCACCAACTCCTGGAGCTTGCTCAAACTCGTGTGCATCGAGTTGGTGATACCATGCAACCGTCTCATCCTCTGTCATCCCCCTTCTCCTCCAGCCTTCAATCTTTCCCAGCATCAGGGTCTTTTCCAGTGAGTCAGTTCTTTGCATCAGGAGGCCAAAGTATTGGAGCTTCAACATCAGTGCTTGCAATGAATATTCAGCACTGATTTCCTTTAGGATGGACTGGTTGGATCTACTTGCAGTCCAAGGGACTCTCAGTTCAAAAGCATCAATTCTTCAGCACTCAGCTGTCTTTATGATCCGACTCTCACATCTTCACCTCAGCTCTCTGCCATTAGATCTGCTTCTTGCTGCCTCTCTCGTTATTTCAATTCTACTCTACTGATACCACCAACAACCTCCTGACTGTATAAGGCACTTTATTTCCCCAAGCACCTAACTTACACTTGAAAAATTGCATTAGCAATTAGATAATCTTTCAAATTCTTCCTCCCTCGAAAACTTGCACACACCTCACAAAAGGACAGGACTTCTCAGGATGATGGTCAACACCACCATAGAAGAGCTAAACCCAAAACCAGGAGAGGAGGGTGGGTATCAGATATGAAAGTAAAACCCAACAGGAATCCATGTCAGAAAAAGGTTAATTTCAAGGCACAGGATTGAGCCTAACAATTCCAGTCTAAGAGAGAAAGATGATTTTTGCTAATACTGCAAACTTTCAACAATGATGAATAAAACTGGTATGAACCTACTGGGATTTTTTGATTAAGGGGTTGGGGTTTTTAAAGTTCAAATTACCTTCAGAGGGGACTGTTTAGTTGAGAGTGAATTGAGAAATGATCCTCTCATAAGAGCCTGAAGGTCAGGTGATAGCAGCTTTGTGAAAAGTGTATTTCTTTAAGCTGGAGTTGAGACAATACAAAGCTGACTGTTGGAAAAAAAAAAAAAAGTGAGATCAATAATTCTAAATTTCTGCAGTCCAGACAAGCTTCTATTTTCTTTTTTATTTCTTCAAAATCTCAAGGGGCTCTGTCTCAAAAGCAGAAAGTTATGGCAGCAGCAAAGGGTCGATAGAGGTTCACAAGGAAGAGAGATGACAGAGCACAGCAAGTAGGGGAGGGGAAAAACCGGATCTCGGAAGAAGCTGCAAGGAGGCCACTCTTCTGAAAAGCGCCTTCCGAAAGGCATGCACTGGTCTCCACGTGCTTTTGCATGAGTGCTGAATCTGGAATTTATTGCGTAAATATTTACTAAGTGAATACAGTGATTCAGAGGGCACACTGTACTACTCTCTTCTCTGCCTTCTTTTTGCGCCTGTGTGTATATGAACTTAGGTGGGATTACTACAGATCTATGTGAATATAAGCATATTTATAAATTCCATTTAGCCCTCTTAATGTTATAATGACTTCACTGGAGCATGTCTTAAATGGTTGAGCTACATAGTAATATGTATTAAATATTTCTACACAAGTGTTTTAATATGACTGGTTGTGTATGCCTCCTACAAGGATTCATCTCTGGGGCCAGGTTAATAGCTTACCATGCACCATCATTCCTAAGAATCCTGGCCTTCTGAACTCAGAATAACATAGGATCAAAAGGAAACTACTGTTCAGCAATTCCTACTGAGGAAAACGTGTTTCATTGTGTATCTGGAGATCTATTCCCTCCAGATGGGCAATTTCCAACAGGATACCTCATCTCTCTGAGCCTAGATTTTGACATCTGTATGTCAGGGTGGTTAGGCCAATCTAGCAGTTTCTGAGTCTTGTTTTCTGAAGTTTTATATTTCCTCGAGAGTATCTTCAGTGCCACCTTAAGGGCCAGGAGGAGGCTCAGGTGACTTCTGGTTTTCAAGACAGCAGTCGTGCTTCTGTCTTACATGATTGGGACTCTGCACATGGGATAAGAGTTTAATGCTAAGGAGGAATTTATCATAATCCAGACCTATAAATTCTGGAAGGCACCATATAACTGTGCGGTGCTTAGTTGCTTGGTCGTGTCTGACTCTTTGTGACCCCATGGACTGCAGCCTACCAGGCCTCTGTCCATGGGATTCTCCAGGAAGGACTACTGGAGTGGGGGGCCATGCCCTCCTCCAGGGGATCTTTCTGACCCAGGGATCGAACCCAGGTCTTCTGCATTGCAGGTGGATTCTTTACTGTCTGAACCACCAGGGAAGCCCACCGTATCACACTTCCTCTAAGTTAGAAGATCTAAGCCACTTCCATTCTGGGGGCTCCTGATAAAGAAAAGCTAAAAACGGTTCCAAAGAGGATGAGCTGTAAGGGACGTGATGAACACTTTTCAGTGATGTCACTGTTCCTTGCTCCCATCTGCATCAACTTACTTGCTGACAGCCTCTCAATCTGAGGTCCTCAGTAAACATAAGGCCAAGGCTGAATGCTTCTCTTATCTTCCTCCAAATCCCCCTCCCAGAATATTACCTAGTTCCTGTCAACTTCCCTTCTCTATGTATCTGTGAGTCTTAAGTCTTACTTCTAGGATTGGAATGTTCCCATAAAATTACTCCAGAAGAAAGCTCCTCTATCAAGAATTCAAAGAACTTGTACGGGTTCTTCATATATTTCTATTATATCTTTCTAGATATCATCTTATTAAATGTCTTAACACAGTTAGTTTATTTCAAGAATCACATTATTCTAACAATTAAAATATTTGATTAGCACAAACCCAACAAGATAAATAAATGTGAATGGATCTGTGAATTCGCAGTAATGGGAGCTGACAAATATTGGAGTCTGTGTTAAATCAGTGTTTCTTATTTCATAAAAGGTGAAAATCTAGCAAAAAACTTCATTTTTAAGGCCAAAAGGAGCAATAAAATATGAGGATGAATGACAATGAAAACAGTTCCATTTTTTTAGACATAGAAGTGAGAAATATGTAAAAAAATAAGTTTCTGCTTTTTATGGGTGACTTTGTATAAAGCTGTTTATTTTAGCTCTGTATCATGAAATGCGTTAATCTTGTCTTTTGATACCTCTGTAAAATAAATGCTGGCACTGCGTTCAATCAGATATCTAAAGAACTTGAATTATTAGGGTCCTGTAACTGGTGAGAGTGTGGCTTGAATGAACTGGATTCACCAGGTACAGTGGTTTATGAGAAATGTAAACCACCACACAACATGCAAGGAGGCAGAAAAGCAGGTATTTGTATCTTCTCGAGGCAAAGAGATCTGAGTCGAGAGCAATGAAACATTATTGAGAGGATTCTAATTTCTACCTGTTCCTGTTGTAAGAGATCTAGTTGGGGTCACTGACACTTTTAATTAAACTGATTTAGGAATCAAGCTTAGCCTTGGGAGTGCAGAACAGCGTTGAAACTTGTGTGATCTTGCTAGGGAAAGCAGCCGCCGGGACTCGCTCTAGCCTGGGGCTGCAGTTTACCTTTGGTGCATACGGATTTACCCTCAGGATCGTAAGGCCTCCCAAGAGCGCATGTGCGCAGCAGTTTATCATGTTGTTAAGGGATAAATTCGACTCTTCGGCTTCCAGTGCTAATATGCAAGAGAGGCTCTGAGCAAGCTTACTAGGCCTCGATGATACCAGGCAGCTCCCTAGGCACAAAATCTTTTTGCGTTACCCACTTCTTTGACCACAGGAAACAGCCTTCATTCAGCCTCCAGGATCTTCCCTGAGTTCCAATGGGCAGATTCAAACAGTTCTTAATCAGGGAAGGGAGGAGATATGAGACCAAGGAGAGACAGTCAAGAGCAGCCTTGGGGCAGGCTCCTGGTTTCCCATCAACAGATATACTCAACAATATCTTTGAGCCATTCTGCAGATACTGAAACTCCCTCACGGTGGGAGAAGTTAATGATTAACAATGGCATGCTGTCCACAGGCATGCAGACCCCAGACCAGCTGGACCTGAAGTTTGGTGATGCAGACTCCTTACCTCACCACCAGCCCATCAGAAGAAAGTCCATGAGCTGATCATGTCCTCATTGAACCATTACTGTAAAAACCTCTGTCTTCTCCAAGTTAGGATACAGTTTTGAGGGCACTAGCCTACTGTGCCCCCTTTTGCCTGGCAAAGTAATAAAACAGTCCTTTTTTCACCTCACCTGAAACTCTGTCTCTGAGATTCGATTTGGCAAGGGTATACAGAGAAGAAGCTGAGCTTTTGACATCATAGTTCAGTTCAGTTCAGTTCAGTTCAGTTGCTCAGTCGTGTCCGACTTTTTGCGACCTCATGAATCGCAGCACGCCAGGCCTGCCTGTCCATCACCAACTCCAGGAGTTCACTCAGACTCGCGTCCATTGAGTCAGTGATGCTATCCAGCCATCTCATCCTCTGTTGTCCCCTCCTCCTCCTGCCCCCAATCCCTCCCAGCATCAGAGTCTTTTCCAATGAGTCAACTCTTCGCATGAGGTGGCCAAAGTATTGGAGTTTCAGCTTTAGCATCATTCCTTCCAAAGAAATCCTAGGGTTGATCTCCTTCAGAATGAACTGGCTGGATCTCCTGGCAGTCCAAGGGACTCTCAAGAGTCTTCTCCAACACCACAGTTCAAAAGCATCAATCCTTCGGTGCTCAGCCTTCTTCACAGTCCAACTCTCACATCCATACACGACTACTGGAAAACCATAGCCTTGACTAGACGGACCTTAGTCAGCAAAGTAATGTCTCTGCTTTTGAATATACTATCTAGGTTGGTCATAACTTTTCCTCCACGAGTAAGCGTCTTTTAATTTCATGGCTGCAGTCACCATCTGCAGTGATTTTGGAGCCCCCCAAAATAAAGTCTGACACTGTTTCCACTATTTCTCCATCTATTTCCCATGGAGTGATGGGACCGGATGCCATGATCTTCGTTTTCTGAATGTTGAGCTTTAAGCCCTTTTTCACTCTCCTCTTTCACTTTCATCAAGAGGCTTTTTAGCTCCTCTTCACTTTCTGCCATAATGGTGGTGTCTTCTGCATATCTGAGGTTATTGATATTTCTCCCGGCGATCTTGATTCCAGTTTGTGTTTCTTCCAGTCCAGTGTTTGACATCATAGGTGGTCTCCAAAAGGTGGTCTCTAAAATTGATAACTCAGGCTGGTTGTTTTTATTCTACATGTTTGCTATCTTGGCAATAACTTTTGGTATAAATTTATATCTTTCTTGAAAAGAAAATCTTCCATTAGTTCAGTGATGAACATGAAAAGAGTAATATAAGTCCAAGGCATGGTTCTTAGCCAGAAAACATAACAGTTTTCAACAGTGCACAAACAGTATTAGCAAAGGCAACACAATAAAGATGGCAAATGATGATTGGTTGCCAGGAATCACTGCAGGGGAGGGAGAGAAAGGGACAAATAGGTGTACAGGGCATTTTGAAAAGAGAGAAGATAATCTGTATAGTACTGTTGCAGATATCATGATGTTGAAAGTATGATACTGACACTTGTCAAAAGCCATAGGACTGAGCTACACAAAACATAAACCCTAGTGTAAACTATGGACTTCAGTTGATACTTTATTAATAACAGATCATCAGTTATAATAAACATACCACACAAATGCAAGATGTTCAAAGGAAAATCGTGAGCAGGCAAGGGGAGGCCCGTAAGAACTCTTTACTTTCTGCTCAATTTTTCTACCAATATAACATTCCCCTAAAAGAAAAAAAAGGTGTCAGAAGGTAGCTCAGATCTACACAACAGGAACAACTATATAAATACTGTAGAAACAAAAAAAGTGATCCATGGAACCATTGCAGCTAGAGCTACACTTGGTGTAAATGAGATATAAAGTGTTTATTTAAATGGTATGTCATTATCTGGTTACGTTTAAAAAGAAAAACAAAATTTTAACTGAACTGTGACATTGGAATAAGCCAAAAGCCTTTGCACAACTATTTCTATGAAGCAACCAGGAAGATTACTGGGCTGACCTTTTTCACAAGTAAAATTTAGTAAGAGTTTTCAGAAGTGTTCTATGCTGTGAATTTAGTAGGAGAGGTCTGCTTAGCTGCAAAAGCATGTCTTCAGAGTAGAAGAATGGAAATGGACATATAATAAAGGAAGATGCCTTTACCACTGTGCACGTTCAGGGTAGAAGTGATCTTGGAATTTAAGGAGTCCGAGGGCAGACTATCTTCTCTGATGCCTAGCAAATACACCCCAGGACTCAGGGCTCCTGGCCACCTTCCACTCTGCATAACACATTTCACCTTCCTCTTCAGCCATGGCCACGTGTCTGCAAATTTTATCATCACTGAGGCAGTTTTGCTGATTTAGTTTACTAGCAAATGATTATAACATAATAAAGGTTTGGACTTATTTTATGTCTTTAAAGCTATATACCTACAAATGACTTAAGCTCACACATCTAGAAATGTTAAGGGTCTGAAGAGTTCAGTTACAGTTTTCAGTTCTAGATGACTGTTTGGTGGAGAGAAGTAATGAAATGTTCCTTGAAATGAATCCACTGAGGATTCTCGAAGGCCTTGGGAAGGTCCCTTTTGAATGAGGAAGTCTGCTTTAATTTGAAGGAATTGAGAACATTCAGTGCTCCAGCAGAAGGAAAGTGAAAATCCTACAGTATTTCAGAATAAATGTTTGAATAATGAAGCTAGCTATATAGGAGCAATGTAGATGGAAGCCATATGGACAAAAACAAAAGGAACATATAAAAAAAACTCAGGCTAATCTCTTCTTTTCTATAGAGATCAAAACAAGGTTTCAGAGAGGTAGAGTGGCTCATAAATATAATAGCAGTAGAACAAATCAGAAAAAGTAAACATTTCTAGCTCAAAATATAATTAACCTCGCACTTTGCAATTTCTGACAACTTGTGTTTTTCAGTCTTATAGATCTTCTTTGAGCTACATATGTTACTGAGAAAATTAGCCTGTTACATAGCAATAACATTAAAAGCATTACTTTGAAATGTACTACATATAAAATAAACATTGCCTTGAAAACTGGGAGGTTGCTAGGGAATTATGTCAAGTGCAATCCTCTCCAGTTATGTCTAATTTTTCCATTTTATATCTTCCTCAATCATTACGGCTTAACCCCTACAGGAATTTACATGAGGATAGCTTACATACCTCAGCAAATATAAATTTTCCAGGGGCTCCATTCAATCCTTAGAAGGTCTTAGGCATTAGTGCTAAGAATTTGGGGCAGATCAGCTGTTCTAGAAAAGGGCAACACTTGGGTTCCTGACTATATGGGGGTTTGTACAGAACAGAAGATGGAAGTGGGCCTGGTCTATGTGGACATTTACATTTTCCCCCTTCTGTTTCTACAGAATGAATCCAGAGGAAAAAGGCTTAGTGGCAAGCCAAATCAAGTGATTTGAGTTATTTTAAGAAGAAGCAATTTATTGCACTGGTTGCCAACCTTAAAATGCCTGGACAGCCTGTTCAAAAGCCAGCAGCAGGAAGAGGGATGGTGCCAGAAATTTGGGCCAAGAAGCAGGAGAGGACTGGGGAGCCCCCCTCCTGAGAATCAGCATGTCAGTGGTGCTCCTCTCCAGGGGTCTGAGAAAGACAGAGACGCCATTTGCACAGTGGGTTGGCTCCTAAGATCTTTCTTTTCATTCATGCTATAAACTCTCTAGGAGGGGGGCCATCATTTACTGATAAAATGGGAGTAGATAACAAAAGGAAACAATTCACTGGGAGATCTGAATTTCTCTTCTTTTTGATGCTAATAGGTATAACGTGTATTGTACTTCACAGAATCCAAAGCATTATCTTTATTGCATTTAGCTTCTTGTTAAACCTCGAAGCTTCCCAGATGGCTCAGCAGTAAAGTATCTGACTGTCAATGAAGGAGACCCTGGTTTGATCCCTGGGTCTGGAAGATCCCCTAGAGGAGGAAATGGCAACCTACTCCATTAGGTATTCTTGCCTGGGAAATCCTATGGACAGAGGAGCCTGCATGCTGCACTCCATGGGGTCACAAAGAGTCAAGACAAGACTTGGCCATTGAGCACATTTGCAAACCTAACAGCACCCTGTGAAATGATGTGCGTTTGCCCACTTAGAGCTGAGGAACTGAGGCTGAAGGAAACTGTAACTGACTGGTTCAATGTATCAACATAATAAGTGGCGCAGCAAGAATTTGGAAGCTAAAGTCAAGTGTATCTAATTGAAAATAGAACCAAAGGTCCATTCCTAATCCACACAGAAAGACTTCCTTAGTTACAGCAGTAAGAAACTGACTGCCTAGTAAATATCTGGTCCTCTGCTAGGGATTCGGCATGCCTGACTCTTTAAACCATTATAAAACCAAGCAAAGTAAGAGAAAAACATACTCATCAATGCGAGGCACAGTGTGGACAGAGATGACCTGAGAATGATTTTCCAGGAGAGAGGGAGCCTGCCAAAATTGGTGAAAATTTTTGAAAGGAAAATTTTAATTTTCATTCAACTCTAAATGAAGAAGACTCTGCCAAGGGTGCTGGCCAAAAGCAGCCTCTAACTGGAGAGATTCCACATTCATGGTCACGGCTATTAAACTGTCAAGATTTTGATTTTATAAATCAGTTGCTGCAAACGGAGTCACTTTAATTTCCGGAATCTAAAGAGTATCTTCATCAACCACAAATGAGATGGTAAACCAAAGGACATTTTATTTATATTTTTACCTCTTATTTCAATAACCACAAATATGTCTGGGCTAAGTCATTTCTAGTCAGTGCTGTTATCTTTTGAGGAGGAAATTTACCAATGCCTAACTAAAAAAAAAAAAAAAAAAATGCATGCCATGCAGAGACACAGTGTCACTTTACATATAAAGGCTACTTAGGCTTAATGTGAATATGAGGGTTGTGCAGCTGGTCATTGCTCAGATGTGCAGAAAAGCGGATTCTCCATCCAGAAAGCTTCCCTGTTTCCAGGCTGGTATGAGACAGGAAACTGTCAAGTGCTTTCAAAGGAAAACACTGTGACTGATGAGCAGCTAAAATATTACAGTGTATTGGACCTCAGATAGCGCTGCACCTCATTTCCTGGCACATATTTGCCTTCAGGGAAAGGAAAAAATGAGTTTTGCTCTAAAAACAGAGCATTAATTAGACATGGGTCATAGCTGATGAAACAGAACCTGGCTTCACATATGCCCTTAAGCTCTCCACTTCCAATGGCGCTTATTCAACAGGTAGCTGCAGTTTTATCTGCCTACTTTCAGATGTAGTGCCAACCCTTTAGATACTTACACTTTATGAAATATCCATGTCTAATATAGTCACAGTTGCTCGGTTCTAACTCTCTGTTCATAATTTTGCAGTTTTCTCTGAATATATTTAGTAAACATTCATTTGAAAAATTTAACCTTTAAAATATTTTAGTGCAGATTCTGTATAGTGCCCCTGGAAATGAAATATCTAAGGAAATGACATATCCTAAAAATATTGAGCTGAACTAGGTTTAGTGTTTTTTTTTTTTTTTAATTATTGAAATATATTTGACTTACAATGTTGTTAGTTTCAAGTGGAGAGTAGTGATATATAAACTCCTTTTTAGATTCTTTTCAGATTCTTTACCATTGTAGGTTATTACGAGGTACAGGATATAGTTCCCTGTGCTACACAGTAGGTCCTTATTGCTTATTTTATATATGTGTGTGCAAGTCACTTCTGTTGTGCCTGACTCTTTGCAATGCCACAGACCGTAGCCCGGCAGCTTCCTCTGTCCATGGGATTCTCCTGGTAAGAATGCTGGAGTGGGTAGCCATGCCCTCCTCCAGGGGATCTTCCTGACCCAGGGATCAAACCCAGGTCTCTTACGTCTCCTGCACTGGCAGGCGGGTTCTTTACCACTAGCCCCACCTACAGTAGTGAGTTTATTTTAATCCCAAACTCCTAACTTTTTATGTTTATTAGAAGTAACATTTCATGTTTTTTCTGGCCCTAACTTTAATGGGTTTTAAAACATCTTTATAATAGAAAAAAGAAACTTGACCTTATCACTTCTGCGCTGCTGAACTGCTCTTCTGCAAAGACCTTGTGAAGGGCGGCCTTGGGCTGTGCGGGTCCTTTTGTTTATCATGAGGAGTGCTGTCGCTGCAGCGCTGTGCTCTGTGTGTGACGGTCCTCCTGCTTCTCTTCCAGGCTTGTGTTAGCACACAAACACAGGAGAGCACGTGGCCAAAGGACAGAAAAGAGGACTTGCCTGGTGAGGGGACTCTTACCCGGTAGTCAGAAGAAAAATTCAAAGTAAGACCAGAACAAAATCTCCGAGCAGTGCTCCTCACTGCCTCTCTCATTCATGCCCCGATTTTCTTGCAAACTGACTCTTTCTGGAGTCCTGGATACTGGGATTCCGTGAAAGAGTCCGACATGACTCCAGCTGTGAGATGTCCCCTCTCTGGTGAGGGAACTGTGGCATGCATCCAGCAAAATGACCTCGATAATCTAAAATGGTGTGCTATAAAGGCTGCTGGCTAGAGCAGAGATATAAAAAGCCTGGTGATGAGGTGGTTCTGCACCGTAAGAGAAGAAAAGCTTCATGAAAGAAGCTGTATTGGGGTGGATCCCTGAAGAAGAGCAGAGTGGTTCTCTCCAAACACCATGACATTCCACCTCCACTGTCACCTTTCCAAACCCAAGTTATCCCTCCTTTGGACTCGAGCCTATTTGTAAAGCCACTCCTGAGGCCACACCAGCATCTGGTCGTGCTTCTCTGCATTCCCTGGACTGGGAGTCCCTCCGCACTCCTCTTGTAGTTCTTCCTTGTACTACACTCAGCTGTGTAGTTAGTGCTTGGCTGTACTTGACAGCTAGTTCTTCCCAGCCTCCCTTTATCCCTTTCGGCATGTAGCCTGGTTTGTATCACAGATCCCCAGGGAGTCTCTGTGACAAAAACTTGAATGAACTAATTTACCTTCCTCTTCATTACATCCGCTGGCCTGTGGAGTTACATGCCACCTCCTTCAACAAAGGGGCGGTCCAAGAAATTGCTTCTCCCCCTTTCCTGATATTGGGGGGAAGTACGTGAAGAAGCTTCAACTTATACACGATGGAGACTGGACTTCCAGTCTTCTCTTCCAGTGTCTGTCTCTTACAAGATTGCATGTAACTCAGGAGGAAAGCCAATCTAAAAGCCTGATGCTGTGTTATTATACAGCTTCCCATGAATTCCGGGGCTGAAAGTGGGACTTGGTTATGCCGACTTATGTTATATTATGGACCCTAATTTTAACTGTGAATTGATATTTTCCTCTGAAACATACTGCCCTAATTTTGTCTGCCTCAGGAAAAACTGCTGGCCCATGTAAAACATTTTAAAGGTAAAATGCAGCTTCTTAAATGGACACACGTGAATAAGTAGAATTACTGACATGGCCTAAGTTAAACATATTTGTGACTGTTTACTAACGATAAAAAAATAAATCAAACAAAAAGATTAATTTTCAGTTGCTTCAGGGCTAACTCTGCTGCTGTTGCTGCTGCTAAGTTGCTTCAGTCGTATCTGACTCTGTGTGACCCCATGGACTGCAGCCTACTAGGCTCCTCTGTCCATGGGATTTTCCAGGCAAGAGTACTGGAGTAGGTTGCCATTGCCTTCTCCTAGGACTAACTCTAGTGTTGGCTAAACATTCTAGTTTCTTTAACCTGGAGTTCTGGAGTAAAGATACAATAACCAACTTTTTAGTCAAAGAGTTATTAGAAAATGAAAACAAATTTTCTATAAAGTTACAATTATTAGCAAAATTTCACTTTCCCCTTCAGAAAAGGAATAGTTAAGTTTAGTCACTCAGTCATGTCTGACTCATTGTGACCCCATGAACCACAGCACGCCAGGCCTCCCTGTCCATCACCAACTCCCTGAGTCCACCCACACCCATGTCCATTGAGTCAGTGATGCCATCCAACCATCTCATCCTCTGTCGTCTCCTTCTCCTCCTGCCCTCAATCTTTCCCAGCATCAGGGTCTTTTCCAATGAGTTAGCTGTTCACATCAGGTGGCCAGAGTACTGGAGTTTCAGCTTCAGCATCAAGCCTTCCAATGTACACCCAGGACTGGTCTCCTCTAGGATGGACTGGTTGGATCTCCTTGCAGTCCAAGAGACTCTCAAAAGTCTTCTCCAACATCACAGTTCAAAAGCATCAATTCCTCAGTGCTCAGCTTTCTTTATAGTCCAACTCTCACATCCATATGACCACTGGAAAACCATAGCCTTGACTAGACGGACTTTTGTTGGCAAAGTAATGTCTCTGCTTTTTAAATATGCTGTCTAGGTTGGTCACAACTTTCCTTCCAAGGAGTAAGTTTCTTTTAATTTCATGGCTGCAATCACCATCTGCAGTGATTTTGGAGCCCAGAAAAATAAAGTCAGCCACTGTTTCCACTGTTTCCCCATCTATTTCCCATGAAGGGATGGGACTGGATGCCATGATCTTTGTTTTTTGAACGTTGAGCTTTAAGCCAACTTTTTCACTCTCCTCTTTCACTTTCATCAAGAGGCTCTTTAGTTCCTCTTCACTTTCTGCCATAAGGATGGTGTCATCTGTATATCCGAGTTTATCTATATTTCTCCCAGCAGTCTTGATTCCAGCTTACACTTCCTCCAGCCCAGTGTTTCTCATGATGTACTCTGCATATAAGTTAAATAAGCAGGGTGACAATACACAGCCTTGACGTAGTCCTTTTCCTATTTGAAACCAGTCCATTGTTCCATGTCCAGTTCTAACTGTTGCTTCCTGACGTGCATACAGATTTCTCAAGAGGCAGGGCAGGTGGTCTGGTATTCCCATCTCTTTCAGAATTTTCCATAGTTTATTGTGATAATCACGATGGTATGATCACTCACCTAGAGCCAGCCATCCTGGAATGTGAAGTCAAGCGGACCTTAGGAAGCATCACTACGAACAAAGCTGGTGGAGGTATGGAATTCCAGTTGTGCTATTTCAAATCCTGAAAGTTGATATTGTGAAAGTGCTGCACTCAATATGCCAGCAAATTGGAAAACTCAGCAGTGGCCACAGGACTGGAAAAGGTCAGTTTTGATTCCAATCCCAAAGAAACACAATGCCAAAGAATGCTCAAAGTACTGCACAGTTGCACTCATCTCACACGCTAGTGAAGTAATGCGCAAAATTCTCCAAGCCAGGCTTCAGCAATACATGAACCGTGAACTTCCAGATGTTCAAGCTGGTTTTAGAAAAGGCAGAGGAACCAGAGATCAAATTGACAACATCTGCTGGATCATCGAAAAAACAAGAGAGTTCCAGAAAAACATCTGTTTCTGCTTTATTGACTATGCCAAGGCCTTTGACTGTGTGGATCACAATAAACTGTGGAAAATTCTTAAAAAGATAATGTAGCATTAATTTTTGGTTCTGAATGTCAAGACATTAAGCAGAGAAATAGAGATTTGTTTATATTTTACTTAGTCCCTCCATCCATAAAAATAATTCACTCATCCATCCTGGCGTGAGTCATTACAGAGTGTTCTCCCTTGATGATTTGAGTAACTCATGCATTATTTCACACCCTTTCAGCCCCAGCTCTTACCAGAGCCATCCTCACTGCCCCCTGATCCATGCTGGCTTTGACCACCTTCATGCATGCCATGACAATGCCTCAGCTCAAACAGAGTGGTCTCACTTCCTGTTTTGGGAGGTCTCCGGTATTGGTTTATAGGATGTTTGTTGGAATACACCTGTTACATATATGTAACCTATCATTTGGGGCAGAGTTCATGGACATGAGGTTGCTACTGCTGCTGCTAAGTCGCTTCAGTCGTGTCTGACTCTGTGAGACCCCAGAGACGGCAGCCCACCAGGCTCCCCCGTCCCTGGGATTCTCCAGGCAAGAACACTGGAGTGGGTTGCCATTTCCTTCTCCAATGCATGAAAGTGAAAAGTGAAAGTGAAGTCGCTCAGTCGTGTCCGACTCCTAGCAACACCATGGACTGCAGCCTACCAGGCTCCTCCATCCATGGGATTTGCCAGGCAAGAGTACTGGAGTGGGTTGCCATTGCCTTCTCTGGACATGAGGTTATTCCTGTCCAATTCAGATTTAAGGATTGGTCATCTGCATTGTGGCCAACTCAATAATGTGATATTGTATGTTCTTTCTCTCCCTCTCTGCCTCCCTTCCCAAATCCCTAATTCTAGGACCACTTCACTAATAACCTACCTGTATTCAGTCCTTCATCTTAAGCTGAGCTCTCAGGGGGACAAAGATAAAATGGTTGGTACCAGAACTGGCTGGAGAAAAATGTTGTGAGATTTTGGAATTGGATCCCTTAATAGCCAAACAGCAGTAAGGACCTGTAAGCAGGGTCACAGTGATACCTAGTATACAGTGGCATCAGAATTATTCTCAGATGTTACAGACTAGGATGGGGTAGGAGAAAGGCCTGGAGAAGGAAATAGCAACCCACTCCAGTATCCTTGCTTGGGATATTCCATGGACAGAGCCTGGCAGACTACAGTTCATGGGATCACAAGAAGTCGGACATGACTGAGCAACTAACACACACACACACACACACACACCCACACACACACACACACACACACAGGAGAAACACTTAACTGAGTCTGACATAGGAAACACAATTCCTTCCCCAGGAGGAAATAAAGGAATTGGCCAATATGTCCCAGGCGGGATGAGCAAGGTATATGCAGGGACGGGACATGAGGACTTTGGACTATGGTATGGAGGAGGAAGAGACCTGAATAGGGGGTGTGAGGAGGAGTAATGCTGACAGCTGATGTCCTTGCAGACCTCAGGGGTCCGCTCCTAATATGCTACTGGGATCAGTTCTCGAAGATGGGCCTCAATGATGCCTCCAGGGAACAATGTGGAGATGTTGAAACTGTCTTGGTAGAGTACGAAGGTTAGATGCTTGAGGAGGTAGGAATGTTAGAATGGATTATATAGAATTAGAGAACTCATCCCTTGACTATTTCTCTGGAAGAGCCCAGAAAACAGTACTTTCATTAAGGTAATCAAACAAATGCACTAGTGAGGAAACACTGAGATCTTCGAAGCCCACAGTGATGGCCATTTCTAATGAGAGATTCTACCACTGGATTGGGTTCCGTAATGTCAGTGAGGATGACAGGGGTCTAGAAAGGCAGAAACAAGATAGGTCGCATTACACATCAGAGGCAAGGTTGATGTAATTGTCACAGTGGGAAATAAGGCCAGAGTGCTTATCAGACTCATAGACCTAGAGCAGCTGGGAGCAATGTGTATATAATAGTGATTAATGCTACTTCTTTTTTTAAAATCAGACATCAGCGAGCAGAACGCTGATGTCAGTAGCTGCAGTGGAACAAACTGTGATTCCTTCTTTAGTCTCCAGACCTAAGTCAGTTAGCAGACCCACAACCCAATGACTGATGAGATAATCCTGGAAGGCCACCAGGAACACGTACAACAAATATTCCCATTATCCTTCCCCTAATGGTCTACAGCCATTTACTGGTAATTGCGTTAAAGAAAAGATAGTATCTAGACTTTTCCAGGATCACTGAGCACAGTCTACCACTGATACTAGGGTAACCAAAACATCATCACAGTTCCTTTATTAAAGTGGGGAACTTCAGCTTAAATAAAGCGGGAACCTTCAGCTTAATTAAAGCGGAAGGCAGGTGATAAATGTATTTTTGCCCCCAAGTAAGCTTCACTGGGCTCTCAGACCAACCCTGTGGTTATTTTCCTGGGCCCTAAATATATAAATTGAGCTACCAATGATTAGTAGTTTCCCTGGTGGTGCAGAAGTTAAAGCGTTTGCCTGCAATGTGGGAGACCTGGGTTCGATCCCTGGGTCAGGAAGATCCCCTGGAGAAGGAAATGGCAACCTACTCCAGTATTCTTGCCTGGAGAATCCCATGGATGGAGGAGCTTGGTGGGCTAGAGTCCAGGGGTCGCAAAGAGTCGGACACGACTGAGCGACTTCACTTTCACTTTCACCAATGATTAGTAGCTAGGAGAATTCCCATAATAGTTCTCTAACCAGTGAAATATGAACCATTTTTGTAGAAACAGTTAAATATAAGCCTCAAAAGCTATGCTTCATAATAACAGTAAATTAGAAACAATACTATATTCCAGGAGGAATTGCAAAGATGAGTATAAGTGTGGAAAAATTAAAGGGTAAAAATGATCTCCATACATTCCTATTAAATTTATGTGCTTGTCTTCTGCGAAACCAGTTAAGAATATGAGGCATGAGACTGGGCACTCATACAGTCAACTGAATTGTAGCCCTCATCACAGCTGCTGTACTGAATGAGGTATCTTACAGGGAGGATCAATGCATACTCTGGCACTGGGCATGCAGCCACATAATCTTCTTAGGTAAAGAATACATAGTGAACACATCCTTTCTTAATCTCATCAGGAAGGACACCAGAAACAGTTTTCTTTTATGTAGCAAAGACACCAGTTCACATTCAGGGTCTACCTCCAAGACTATGACAATTCTTTGATACAATACAAGCTGTGTATCACAGAAGATCATGCTGTTTCACTATATTGATGACCTGACCAGGAACCAACAGTTATCCTATAGAAACATGCACTCCACATCCTGGGGTTGGGGGTGGGGGAATGAATCCCTCTGACAGTTACAAATTGATTACCTCAGATCCAAATGCACCCTTCATGAACAGCTTCTGTGGAAATACTTGGGAATTTAGGAATGTTAATGCATCTCTCCCTTTTCAGAGAGTTTAATATTAATCTGTGTCAATAGAGAGCACTAGAGAGACTACAGGGAAGGGGTTTCGCATTTTGGTTCAGTTCAGTTCAGCGCTCAGTAGTGTCTGACTCTTTGCATGATCTGCAGCATGCTGGGCCTCCCTGTCCATCACCAACTCCCGGAGTTTACCCAAACCCATGTCCATTGAGTCGGTGATGCCATCCAACCGTCTCACCCTTGTCGTCCCCTTCTCCTCCTGCCCTCAATCTTTCCCAGCATCAGGGTCTTTGCCAATGAGTCAGCTCTTCGCATCAGGTGGCCAAAGTATTGGAGTTTCAGCTTCAACATCAGTCATTCCAATGAATATACAGGACTGATTTCCCTCACAATAGACTGGTTGGATCTCCTTGCAGTCCAAGAGACTCTCAAGAGTCTTCTCCAACACTACAATTCAAAAGCTTTCTTCACAGTCCAACTCTCACATCCATACATGACCACTGGAAAAATATAGCTTTGACTAGACGGACCTTTGTTGGCAAAGTAATGTCTCTGCTTTTTAATATGCTGTCTAGGTTGGTCACAACTTTCCTTCCAGGGAGTAAGCGTCTTTTAATTTCATGGTTGCAGTTGCCATCTGCAGTGATTTTGGAGCTCAAGAAAATAAAGTATCTCACTGTTTCCACTGTTTCCCCATCTATTTGCCATGAAGTGATGGGACCAGATGCCATGATCTTAGTTTTCTGAATGTTGAGCTTTAAGCTTATTTAACTTATATGCAGAGTGAATCATGAGAAATGCTGGGCTGGAAGAAGCACAAGCTGGAATCAAGATTGCCAGGAAAAATACCAATAATCTCAGATAAGCAGATAACACCCTTATGGCAGAAAGTGAAGAGGAACTAAAAGCCTCTTGATGAACGTGAAAGAGGAGAGCGAAAAGTTGGCTTAAAGCTCAACATTTAGAAAACTAGGATCATGGCATCTGGTCCCATCACTTCATGGCAAATAGATGGGGAAACAGTGTCAGACTCTTTTTTTGGCTCCAAAATCACTGCAGGTAGTAACTGCAGCCATGAAATTAAAAGACGCTTACTCCTTGGAAGCAAAGTTACAACCAACCTAGATAGCATATTGAAAAGCAGAGATATTACTTTGCCAACAAAGGTCTGTCTAGTCAAGGCTATGGTTTTCCAGTGGTCATGTATGGATGTGAGAGTTGGACTGTGAAGAAAGCTTTTTAACTGTAGTGTTGGAGAAGACTCTTGAGAGTCCCTTGGCAAGGAGATCCAACCAGTCCATCCTAAAGGAGACCAGTCCTGAGTGTTCATTGGAAGGACTGATGCTGAGGCTGAAACTCTAATATTTTGGCCACCTCATGCGAAGAGTTGACTTATTGGAAAAGACCCTGATGCCAGGAGGGACTGGGGGCAGGAGGAGAAAGGGACGACAGAGAATGAGATGGCTGGATGGCATCACTGACTCGATGGACATGGGTTTGAGTGAACTCTGGGAGTTGGTGATGGACAGGGAGGCCTCGTGTGCTATGGTTCATGGGGTTGCAATGAGTCGGACATGACTGAGCAACTGAACTGACTGAAGCCAACTTTTCCACTCTCCTCTTTCACTTTCATCAAAAGGCTCTTTAGTTCTTCTCCACTTTCTGCCATAAGGGTGGTGTCGTCTGCATATCTGAGGTTATTGACATTTCTCCCGGCAGGCTTGATCCCAGCTTGTGCTTCTTGCAGCCATTTTGGTTCAGGCGTGCTGTTTTGCTGCTTCTTACTCCTGTTCAGCAGTTAGCAGATATGCATGTATGGCAGTGTCCAGACATGCTCTGTCACAGCTGCAAGCTTGGAGCACACAGTCCTTCAGGGACCTCGGAGTATGAGCCTGAACCCAAGGACCACCTGGCTGATGCCCTCTAGATGCAGACACAGGTACACTGGGATTTATGCCCCTTTCCTAGTGAACAAGCTCCTAATCCCCTGACTCCATCAGTCCAGCCACTGCTCTTAATCTGCCAGCATGCTGGGGAGGTATTTCTTATCTGCCCAGGAAAACCAGAGAATTCTCTGCTATCTGGTGGTTTGCAAACACATGTGTTCTACAATCTGAACCCCAGCCATGGGGAGGGGACCTTCTCCGTTGGTACTATGGTAAATTAGTTTCTTGATATTAAACTTTGTGTTTCTAGCTTATGATTACACCCTGACGGATACAATCTCATAAAAACTCAGAACTGCTACTTTGATGCTTCAAGAGTCAAATGGTCTTTGGCATGCTAAGACATCCTCTCTAAGGTAAAAGACAAAACCCTCATACTAAAAAACAGGCCTATGACTTGGTTGGTCTCGTTGGATGTTGAAGGTACCATAGATCTTCATCCCTGGTTGAGATGAAACATTTGATTATGAGCCACTGACTGACCATGTTGACCAAAGTTCCCATCAGAAGGTGGTTTCATAAAATTCACCAAAATCCTAAGTGTGGGCGTGCTCAGTAACAGTCTATTGTATGGTCAGTCCAGTCGCTCAGTCATGTCTGACTCTTTGTGATGCCATGGACTTCAGCATCCCAGACTTCCCTGTTTATCACCAACTCCCAGAGGTTACTCAAACTCAGGTCCATTGCATCTGTAATGCCATCCAACCATCTCATTCTCTGTTGTCCCCTTCTCCTCCTGCCTTCAGTCTTTCCCAGCATCAGGGTCTTTTCAAATAAGTCAGTTCTTCACATCAGGTGGCCAAAGTATTGGAGTTTCAGCTTTAGCATTAGTCCTTCCAAAGAATATTCAGAACTGATTTCCTTTAGGATGGACTGGTTGGATCTCCTTGCAGTCCAAGGGACCCTCAAGAGTCTTCTCCAACACTACAGTTCAAAAACATCAATTCTTCTGTGCTCAGCTTTCTTTATAGTCCAACTCTCACATCAATACATGACTCCTGGAAAAACTGGTAGAAATGGTATATTCAAGGTTAGAGCCAATGGGTCCAGAGGCCTTCAAAATTGTGTGTTACATGATGAGATGGCCCAGACTCCTATGGCACCTGCTGTGTCACAGCAACTTCTCTCCAGCAACTCACAGCTATGGCCCCATGGGAAGTTCCTTCCAACTAACTGATGGAAGAGGAAAGTCCCAAGCCCGCTTCACAGATGGGCTGGCTCAATATACTAGCAGTAGCTGAAAAGAGACTGCTGTTGTCTAGATCCTCTTTGGCGGTAATGCTAAAGGATAGTCATGAAGGGAAATTCATTTCAGCAGGCAGAGCTTTGATCAGTTCCTGTGGTTTTCATTATGTCTGTGAAAAATGTAGCTTAAGTGTGGATATGCATGGCCTTCTGGGCAATGGTGAATGGCTTGGCTGGTTGCTCAGGGCCCTGGAATAGATACTATTGGAGAATTGGAAATAAAACATTCTGGAGAACGAGTGCATGGATAGATCTATGGGAGAAGAATGGATTTTTGCCTTCTGTTTTAATGTCTTCCAAAGACCACTCCTTGAATATGCCAGCCAGCATGTTTTCCAGCAATGTTTCAATGGACTTGTGAATGAAACAGCCACAAGAGAAAGCATGGTGGCTACCCCTGGGCCATTCCATCTCACCAAGCTACTGCTCACCAACCTACTCTCACATTAGCTACTGCTCCTGCTCACGTATACTGATTGGGCTTCAATCATCAGAGAAGCCAAGATTAGGCTCTACGATTAAATATGTATATTCACCAAGGGGCATATTTCTTTGATCACTGCACAAATCTCCTCTGAAGGTCCCACAGGACTGAGCAATGGTGGCCAACTTAATTATCTTTGTATCTGCTTCCTTTCCTTCCTATCTTATCTCCTCTCAATCTTTATTCCTGGCATCACATTTCAAATAATCTACCTGAACACAGCCTTTGTCCTTGGCTCTGTTTATGGTCAAACTGCCCAAGACACTAGGTGCCCTTATTTCCCATCTCAAAAGCTTTCTTAATACTGCAATCCATCGTACAATTATTATTTTCTCAAGAAGCAGAGTTTTTTCTTTTGTCCAAGATCACGTTTCCCATTTGTACCATCAACCCTATCACCTTCCACACCCTTCAGGAACTTGCACCATTAAGCATCCTTTCTCTGCCTTGTATCTTCAATTTTTCCTTTCCATATGATTCTGCTCTATAGATACACTCTGAGTCTAGAGTCTTACTCTCTCTTTTATTTTCACCTTCTTGTCTCCTCTGGTTGACCCTCCTTCCCCTCAGCCAGTCATCTATGCACTCCCTAACATCTGATTGTATAGTGTTCCTGCCCATCATTCTATATCATATTTTTTAAATGCCACCAGTGACTTTTCCTGGTGTTAGTTCCCTTGCGCTCTCTGAACTACTGACTCTCCTGATAGACTCCTTCCTTCTCTGTTGCCACTGTCCTCTGAACACCAGTGTTCTCCTTTGCTTCTTCTTCATAACTCCCTCTGGGTTTCTTCTTCATTGACTGAATGTACTTAGAAGCTTCATCATCAGCCTGACTCTTCTAACTATACCTTGCTTCCTAAGTAATTTGATTCAAATAAAATTTATATTTGGTACTATTTCTCATTGCTTTCTTTTTAACATAAATGGCTTCTAAATCATATCTCAGCCAAAACTTTTTCTAAGGGCAAGTCACAGATTTCCAGATTTTACAAATTTCCATCTACCAGAAGGAACTCTCTACTTTTGTACACAACTGATACCTCAAATTTTCAATATCAAAATTACAATACATCACCCTTCCTCCTGAGTTTCCTCTTTAAAATGTCTTCCAAACTTCACTCAATAACAATATTTTTGTCACAATATTTTCTTTTTCTAGTGTCCTACTCTAAATCCCTAATTTCTTTTGACTTGCTGTTCCACCTCTCTTAAATCTGTTTTATTTTACCAATTTTCATTGTTACCCCAGTCAGGTTCTTATAGGATCTACTGCCACAGGCTTTTAAGTATTTCTCTGACACTGCATACATTGATTATAAGATCAATTTTCTTCAAGCACAAATAAGGTACAGTCACTCTCTTTCTTCCAGTGAATCCATGGTTCCCAGTCCTCAGATTTAATGGTTGAGCTCTGGCCTCTGACTGTAGAGCTATTTCCACCAATTTCCCTTCATAAACACTTTAACACTAACTTGGGTTATGTGTTGAAGCAGAAACTACATGATGTTAAAACAAAACAAAACAAAAAAATCTGTGTTCAAAAGGCACTCTTCAACTAGTCCCTGGAGTAGGAAATGGCAACTTCATCCAGTATTCTTGCCTGGAAAATTACATGGATAGAGGATCCTGGCAGGGGATCACAAAGATTTGGACATGACTAAGTGAATAAGCACTTAAACTAACTGACTGGGAGATCCTGAGGGGAAATTTTACCCTCTACTTTCTATGATGTTCAGTTTTTCTATTCTGAAAAATTAGCATAATTAATATACACCTTGCTCTAAGGGTGCAGTATGCAAAGCACTGAGCACAGTGTCTAATATCTAGCATGAGAACAATAAAAACTGTTTTATTCATCTCTTTTCCTTTTTATATATGTTCCAGGATTTCCAGAAGCAAGTCAATTTGCCAAAAATCAACTTGCCCAATGACCACTATGCCAAAGTGAATTGACTTTTTGGCAAGCACATTGGCACATATCCAATTTTACTGCCTCTGTGCTTTGCTAAGGTTGCTCTTTCTGCCTGATGTCACAGTCTATGGGGCCTCTTCTGGTCCCTTCCATTCACAAGTCTTCTCCGTTCCATTTGAAAGTCCATAGCGGCTTGTCTGTGTCATCACTCACCTTCTGAGTTTAAGTAATGTAGCCCCTGAAAAGCAGAGTGACATGAGCTTCAGTAGCTCATTTAACTATCTTATGGCAGTTGTATTTTTTGAGCTGCCTTAGACACACTGTGTTTCAAACCCAGGCTTGGTTGTAAAATGTCTGTAATGTTCTTATACCAGAAGGTACCAAACCCTCCAAACTGCTCTGCTTCAATCTACTGGTCTCAGAACTCTCAGATGCAAGGTAAAATCACAGACCTAGAAAACTCTTCTTACTGCCTTTTCTCTCAGAACAATGTCATATTAAACAAATGAAATAAAATGAAATTCTAATTGAATCCTGCCATGTGTTTGTCTTCCTTCCCTTTGCCAACTACCTGTTCTCATTTTTCTAATTACGTCCAGAAGTGAAGACCTGTTATCGTCTTCTGTTTCTTCCATTACAGCTATTATTCCAATTGTGTCAGTTCCTCTATTATTAGATGAAAAATCTCCTTGCGATTAGGGACTTCATGTTTTTATACTGTGTCTCCAGTAGCATCTCCTAACATGGTATTTTGAATGTAGTAGATGCTAAGTAAGTATTTTTGAAATAAGCAAATGTTCACTGTCCGTATATATAGACATGACCTATATATCTTTACATAGCTAATATGGTGATTTGAATGTAGTAGGTTTGAAATAATCATTCTTGAAATTAAATATTCACTGACTATGGGAAGGGAAAGGAAAGTCGCTCAGTCGTGTCTGACTCTTTACGACCCCATGGACTGTGGCCTACCGGGCTTCTCAGTCCATGGGATTCTCCAGGCAAGAGTACTGGAGTGGGTTGCCATTTCCTTCTCCAGGGGATCTTCCTGACCCAGGGATCGAACCCAGGTCTCCCGCATTGTAGGCAGACGCTTTACCCACTGAGCCACCAGGGAAGCTCACTGTCTATATATGTAAAGAAACATAGACAAAATCTCAATCCATAAGGAATTTACCTTTAAGTGGGAGATGTGTTACTTACAAATGAACTGCTAGTGACTATGCAAGTTCAGGCATGATAACAAGTTCAGTAGCACATAAAGGAGTGACCGTGAGAGACATCATCTCTCAGCTAAGAGCACTGTCAATCAAGGCTCTCCAATTCTTAGGGAGGGGGAAGCTATGAAACTTTACAGATGTGGACTTTAATTTTTTGAGGGGGAAGGAGTTGCCACCTAACACTGAGTATCAGTATTTTCAGATCTCAAATAGTAATACATGCCTCATGAGAATCTTCTGAAGGGAATATTCTAGATAATACGTGCAAACTGTTTTACACTTACTAATTACATAACAAGCTTTCTCTGTGAAACTGCTTTGGTCAAATAAATTTGGTTTCACCTCAGCATAAGAACTGCCTTCCTCTTACCCTGTGGGCTAGAATCTGTCCTCCATGAAGTAGATCAGTTTTACCCTCTTCTATAGGATTCTACAGAATACCTTCTCAGCCAAGAAGCTAAAGAAGACTCGAGTCCCGTCAGGCTGGGCAGTGCTGATGCAGCTAAGGTCAAGTTGCGTCAGCTCGGCTCCTGCACTGGCCTTCCCCTCGGAGCTCCATGCAGAGGCCTTAGGAGGAGGCTATGAGGAAAGCATGAGTCAGGAGCCAGAAAGAGCTCTCAGAAAGGGAGACCATGAAGAAGATCAGGAGAACGGCAAGCCCATGAATGCCAGAGGGTCTTTCATGGCACTAGCGGTAGAACAGAAATAGGTTACAAGAGAGCACTTTTTAAATGGAGAAAAGGCCCCCCAAACACGCCCTCAGCAGACAGAGGATGAGGGAAGTGACAATAAGGACTTCTTGCTGATGCTATCTAATAATTCTAATCATAGTGCAAGTAGCTACCAGGCTTTACATAATTTCCTCATTTAATCCTCCCAGAAAACAGTAAGATAAGGTTTATCATTCCCATTTTACAGAAGAGGAAACAGAGAGAGGTTAAATGTCCAAGCTCATAGGGCTAATAACTGCAGAAAAACTACTGTCTCAACTCTACGAATTAGTAAGTACAGAGCCAGGTAGAAGGTCCTCAGGAAAAAAACTGATTTCCTAGTAATGCAGGAATTCTCCAAAGCAGTCCATACATTCCAGTTTGGAAACAGAGTAAATCAATAAAAACAGACCCAAACACTAGTCTGAGAAACTATAATTTTACTTTTTTAAAGGTTTTTCCATTGTGACTCATCACTAAAGATAGAAAAAGTAACTTTCAGTTATGTTAACATTATCATCTAAAGGAAAAATGAAAAAAAAAAAAAAAGGAAATGGAGTGAGTATAGGTAAAAGCAGTCTCTAAAATGAGGTCAGAGGCCATGGAGGAAGGGAGATGTATGCCAGGTAGAATCTAACTCTTGACGGCTTATTGTATTAACATAGGCATCCAGAACATATGCCCCACGACCCAGAAACTCAAAATACTCATCAGACCTTTACTCTATAACAACTCATGACAGCCATCCCTTAAGGTCAAATATTTCCTTTCTTGTGTCAGAGTACATCTGCATGTCTTCTGCCTTTATAAACCCCTCTTTCTCAGCCCTGGAACACTCTTTTGGTTTTACCTGAAATCTGTATTTCCAGAATCATAATTCATAAGGCCCAAATTAAGCCCTTCTCTTATTCAGTTCAGTTGCTCAGTCATTTCCTACTCTTTGTGACTCCATGGACTGCAGCACTCCAGGCCTCCCTGTCCATCACCAACTCCCGGAGCTTACGCAAACTCATGTCCATCGTTGGTGATGCCATTCAATCACCTCATCCTCTGTTGTCCCCTTCTCCTCTAGCCTTCAATCTTTCCCAGCATCAGGGTCTTTTCCAATGAGTCAGTTCTTCTCATCAGATGGCCAAAGTATTGGAGTTTCAGCTTCAGCATCAGTGCTTCCAATGAATATTCAGGACTGATTTCCCTTAGGATGGTCTAGTTGGATTTCCTTGCAGTCCAAGGGACTCTCAAGAGTCTTCTCCAACACCACAGTTCAAAAGCATCAATTCTTATTAGCAGCCTTCTATGCCTGGCATACCGCAGTCCATGGGGTTGCAAAGAGTCAGACATGACTTAGCGACTGAACAACGTGTTTTTAGTTGACACTTGTGACCTCACTTTGAGAGGCACTGGTACAACCCAGTTTGGTCACGCAAACAGTCCTGGATAACAAAAGGAGGCACACAATTTAAGAGAGTTAGAAAGGCAAATATGTGCTTTATGCTTTCTGAAGGTGATCATAATGATGTGAAGTGCTGCTATAGATTGAAAGTTTGTGTCCTTTCAAAATTGGTATGTTGAACTCTAACCCTCCGTGTGACACCATTTGGATGTGGGGGTCTTTGGGAGGTGACTGGTTTATGACAATCTAAAAGTCAAGCCCTCAAGATTGGGATTAGTGCCCCTGTAAAAGAGACCCCAGAGAGCTCTCTCACCCTGTCTGCCGTGTGAGGACACAATAAGAAGACAATCTTCTACAAACTGGAATCAGCCCCTCACCAGACAGCAAATCTGCTGGCACCTTGATCCTGCACTTCCTAACCAGAACTGTGAGAACTTTCTGCCATTTATAAGTTACCAGATGTATTTTTTTTATGGCAGCCTAAATAGACCAAAAACAAGTACCCTCTTGAAGGAAATGATAAATGTAATTGATAATTATTGCTACAAATACATAGATCAATTCCTACCTGATCTTTGCTAAAGGAGAAGCTCCTTATAGAGACTCTTGTTCATATAATCCTGTAGAGCAAAGGCAAGCCACCAAAAAGAACTTCATTTCTCATTTCTTATCAAACTTCTACTCATTCTTCAAGAATTATCTCAAGTCCCCCTACTTTCATGATATCTGATTTTCCCTTGCTAGAACTTAATTTTCTCTTTTCTTTGAATCCCTATAGTGTTTAATGTCTGCATGAGTCTTGGCATTTATTATGTCAGCAAGACAATGTTTAGAAATATTCCTTCATGTAACTGCTTAAAACCTGTATTTTACCTTAAAGCCCTTCTGCAATTAAAGATAGACTTGGAGACTGAAAGCTATGGCTCCAGGGAAGAAAAAACAGAAAAGAACTCATTGAGAACAAAGAGTTGATTTCCAGTCTTTTGAAATCCAGATTAGACTTTCAAAAACCTGTAGTAGAGACAACAGGCCTAAAAGTCACTTTTAAATTCAAGAGAGTGAAAAAGTTGGGGCATTTTCCAAACTTTACTTGGAAACCAAGGGCCGAAACCTAAGAAAGTGGTCATAAAATTTATCCCATAGAAACTTTTAGAGAGAGCTAGTGGCGCTGTAAAAGGGATGAAATTTTCAGTATGAAGAGGGTAAGAGGGCCGGATAAACGGTATGGTGTGGACAACAAAATCCCACGTTTGGGTCAATGACCTCCAGGCTTTCTAGAGTGTAACCCAAGACGGGGAAAGCCTCACAGTAGAGGTGACTTTCCAACATGTCCCTGTGTATAGATGAATGACTAAGGGGCAGTAGATGACTGAGTAGGTCTGGAGATAAAAAGTCTGTGGCTAAGTTTTTCACCTTTTCTAAAAAAAATTTTTAAACATTTGAAAATGGGGACTTATTCAATAAATTTTGATTGCATTCTGAAACAGTCAGGATAAATCTGTCTCCTTTGGCTTCGTAGTGATCCAGGAATAAGCATGCAACTCAATACTGTGCTAATGAGTATATTACAGGCTTCCAGCCCAAGAGACTGGTTCAGGAATGACCACATGACCTAAGTGGGTCCAATCAAAACATTTATGCCAACGAGGAGAGCAACAGCCTTTGCTGCTGCTGGCAAACACAGAGGAGGCAGTCTGAGGATAAAACCATCCTCATACAAGTAGAGACAGAAAGAGTAAGAAAACAAGAAAAAATAGGAGGGAGGAACTTCTTGGAGACATTGTTAAGCCATTAAATTAACCTTCACCCTTTGGATTAATTCCTATAAATTTCCTCTGGTTGTTCAGGTTTGATTGGATGTTTATGATAGTTTCAACTGAAAGCATTGTAATTTATACTGATAGTGATCAAATGTGGATTTGCTAAATTTCACCAGCCAACACAGAAATTCCCCATGAAGAAACGCTGTACACCTGAAGTGGGTCTGCAAAATAGAGGTATCACACATGTCATAAGAAAGCTGTATTACTGGCATTCCTTTTAGCTTACATATTAATTTTAGCTTAGAATTAATTTTTTAGCTTATATATTAATTTACCTTCTAATTATAAAATTTTAGAAAACAGAAAATTTGAAAGAGAACAAAACAATTTACCCAAGATTTTATATAATCCCTTATATAACCCACCATCTAATATGTCATATTTTGACTGTCTTAATTTTTAGTTTCATAAATAGTGCTGTGGTAAATATATTTGCACAGAAAGATTTTTCTGTATTTTTCAAGATCAATGTCTGGATACATTTTGGTTTCTTTAATCTGATCCTTGGTTTCTATTCAGGATGATTTCTTATAGCATATTTATGATGATATTCTATATCATGATTTTTCTTCTTGCTTTTTTTAAATTTAATATATAATTGTAGGAATAAGCTGCACAATTATAAAGCCTTGGCCTACCAGGGGGAACAGATACCTGAGAAAGTAACCTAAATTCAGCTTTTGATCATCTGGTAATCACTTAGAAGTGTTCTGGGACTGCTACCATAGTGTAGGGTTGGGAGCTAGCAGGAGCAGGGCTTGTGGAGGTAGAAGGCAAGAGAAGCTTAGTCCTCTGAGGGTACTTCTGTGTCTCTCACCCAGCAGAATCATCTCTGTGTAATAAGTGGGATGTTTTGCCACATTAAAGAACTTGTATCTTTACTGGTGTCTGCTGGCTACTTTCTCTGAATCTGCTGTGATAAGTCAGCAGTAATAATGATGATAACATAGCAGCTAGCATCCGTGGAGCACTCATGCTGTGCCAGGTGCTATTTAAGCAAAGGGCATAAAAAATTAACATACTAGCTCTTAATCTTCACAGTCTGCGTACAAAGGAATTATCATTTCACAGTTCTATCATTCCCATTTTATATATAAGAAAAGTGAGACACAGGGAGTTTAGGCAACTGACCCAAATATATAGCTAAGGGCTTATGCTTTTATCACTGCACTAACACACCTAATGGCACCCCACTCCAGCACTCTTGCCTGGAAAATCCCATGGATGAAGGAGCCTGGAAGGCTGCAGTCCATGGGGTCGCTGAGGGTCAGACAAGACTGAGTGACTTCCCTTTCGCTTTTCACTTTCATGCATTGGAGAAGGAAACGGCACCCCACTCCAGCGTTCTTGCCTTGAGAATCCCAGGGACGGGGGAGCCTGGTGGGCTGCCATCTATGGGGTCGCACAGAGTCAGACACGACTGAAGCGACTTAGTAGTAGTAGTAACACACCTCACTTGGTATGTACTGCACAAATGCTTGAATGTTTTCCATGCTGTTACAAGCACTTAAATGTATACTATTTTTAATGGCCAAATATTATATCCTTTATATAACCCAACCTCTATTATGTCATATTTAGACTGTCTTAATTTTTAATTTCATAAATAATGCTGTGATGAATATATCCACACAGAAAGATTTTTCTGTATTTATGATTTTTCCCCAGGATAAATTCTAAGATGTGGAATTATGAAGTCTAATCATATTACTATTTTAATTTTCTTGAGATAAATCGCACCTTACTTCCCAAGAGTGTTGCAGCAATTTAACTCCCCAGCAGCAAAAGAGGAGAGAGTCCTCTTTCTCAAAATCTCACTATCATTAGGTCTTACAGTATTCTTTTGTCAATCTGTTAAGAATAGCAAAGAATAAAATCTAATCATTATTTCTCTGACTTTTTTTTATACTTTAAATTTTTATTTTTACTTTATTTTACTTTACAATACTGTATTGGTTTTGCCATACATTGACATGAATCCATCACGGGTGTACATGTGATCCCAAAGATGAAACCCCCTCCCACCTCCCTCCCCATAACATCCCTCTGGGTCATCCCTGTGCACCAGCCCCAAGCATGCTGTATCCTGCATCAGACATAGACTGGTGATTCAATTCTTACATGATAGTATATATGTTTCAATGCCATTCTCCCAAATCATCCCACCCTCTCCCTCTCCCTCTGAGTCCAAAAGTCTGCTATACACATCTGTGTCTTTTTTGCTGTCTTGCATACAGGGTCATCATTGCCATCTTTCTAAATTCCATATATATGTGTTAGTATACTGTATTGGTGTTTTTCTTTCTGGCTTACTTCACTCTGTATAATCGGCTCCAGTTTTATCCATCTCAACAGAACTGACTTGTGTTTTATAAGCAAATAATATTTTTATAGTAATTAAGAAAGACAGATTGGAGTAGGAAATGGCAATCCACTCCAGCATTCCTGCCTGGAGAATCCCATAGACAGAGAAGCCTGGTGGGCTCCAGTCCATAGGGTTGCAGAGAGTCAGACATAACTGAAGTGACTTAGCACAGCACAAGAAAGGGAGATAAAAGAAATGACCTAAAGTTAACACCACAGTTCAAAAGCATCAATTCTTCGGCGCTCAGCTTTCTTCACAGTCCAACTCTCACATCCATACACGACTACTGGAAAAACCATAGCCTTGACTAGACGGATCTTTGCTGGCAAAGTAATGTCTCTGCTTTTGAATATGCTATCTAGGTTGGTCATAACTTTTCTTCCAAGGAGTAAGCGTCTTTTAATTTCATGGCTGCAGTCACCATCTGCAGTGATTTTGGAGCCCCCCAAAATTAAAGTCAGCCACTGTTTCCACTGTTTCCCCATCTATTTCCTATGAAGTGATGGGATCAGATGCCATGATCTTCGTTTTCTGAACGCTGAGCTTTAAGCCAACTTTTTCACTCTCCACTTTCACTTTCATCAAGAGGCTTTTTAGTTCCTCTTCACTTTCTGCCATAAGGGTGGTATCATCTGCATCTCTGAGGTTATTGATATTTCTCCCGGCAATCTTGATTCCAGCTTGTGCTTCTTCCAGCCCAGCGTTTCTCATGATATACTCTGCATAGAAGTTAAATAAGCAGGGTGACAATATACAGCTTTGATATACTCCTTTTCCTATTTGGAACCAGTCTGTTGTTCCATATCCAGTTCTAACTATTGCTTCCTGACCTGCATATAGGTTTCTCAAGACTCTTGAGAGTCCCTTGGACTGCAAGGAGATCCAACCAATCCATCCTAAAGGAGATCAGCCCTGGGTGTTCTTTGGAAGGAATGATGCTAAAGCTGAAACTCCAATACTTTGGCCACCTCATGCAAAGAGTTGACTCATTGGAAAAGACTCTGATGCTGGGAGGGATTGGGGGCAGGAGAAGAAGGGGAAGACAGAGGATGAGATGGCTAGATGGCATCACCGACTTGATGGACATGAGTTTGAGTGAACTCTGGGAGTTGGTGATGGACAAGGAGGCCTGGTGTGCTGTGATTCATGGGGTTGCAAAGAACTGGACACAGCTGAGTGACTGAACTGAAATGAACTGAACTGAAAGTTAACACCTTACAACTCAATCCTATATTTCAAGATATGATTTTATATTATTGAAATAATTCATTATTTATGCTTAAAAGACTCCAAATATTGCACCAGTACATCAGTACCAACTCTTTCATCCACATAACACCAAGGAAATAACTAAGGATAGAATATTATTCAGAGAGCCACTGAAATAAAATGACCTGCAAAGGCCACATGTAAATAAAGTCCAAAGGGCTTACTTTACATCTCTCAATTAAAAGAAATAATAAAGATTAAATACATGGGAGTGAATATATATATATATATATATATATATATATATATATGTATATATAGCGCCACATTTTAATATGAAGGTATGGACATGTTTCTTTAAAAATACTCACATTCTTCATATTGAGTCTCTGATGCTTGCTTTAACTTTTAAATGCCCTTTCTATTTGGTGACTTCCACTGAAGCCTTGAGAAGCTATAAATAGTTCCATCCCCTCTGTACCATGCTCCCCCTTTCACCCCTTTAGCGATTCATGGCCTCCCTTAGGAATGTGCTTGGGCCAGATGGCCTTCAGCCCAATTTCCTGTAAATATTCATTTTTAATGATAATAATTAAAAACACTAATTTGCTCTTACCCAAGGCCATTTCTACAGAGACACTTTGGTGTTGCTAATACTAATTAAGCCTCAGAAATGAGACTTTTTTTTCTAGTCATACTAAATGCCTAAGAATTTGTCCCCAAAGCTATTTTATGAGGGTAAGCAATGACGTCGGTAGCCAAAGCAAGAGCTTCAGCCTCTTCCTTCCATCAGGACACTGAGATTTGATTCTACTTTGGGACTGAGATGTCGCCAGAAGGGAAAAGTAAGTCTCTTCTCTAGGATGGAGATGACTTGTGGTAGGGCTGGGTAGAGTTGCCCATTCTCCTTCCTTTAACTCCCCCCCACCCCCCCGGCCCCACCAAACACTTACCAATGGCTTAGAGCGGTGTTTTGAAATTAAAGAAAACCCACTAAATGAAGTTCTTCACTTACGGTTCTTTGGCCTACAGAGGGTGTGGGGATAGAATTCAGTATGTTTATGAGCTTCAGAAAAATGTGGCATCTTTATTTTCGTTAACCTTTAACTGAAATGTGTTATTTCCTTTAATTACTAATGCCATTAATACTAAGTACCTATGACTTTGTCACCAAAAGAAATGATACATTTTTAATATCATATTAGATTATGTAGGTATCTTAAAATACTGTTCATATGTATTACAATTTTGAGATTCAGTTCAGTTCAGTCACTCAGTCATGTCCAACTCTTTGCGACCCCATGAATCACAGCATGCCAGGCCTTCCTGTCCATCACCAACTCCCCAAATTCACTCAAACTCATGTCCATCGAGTATGGTACCTTATTCAAGGTTTTAATTAAAGTCTCATTTATTATTTTATCATAACATATGAAGATATTTTAAAAACTGTGCAGGGTTTTTCATACTGGAGTGGGTAGCCTTTCCCTTCTCCAGGGGATCTTCCCAACCCAGAGATCAAACCCAGGTCCCATGCATTGCAAGCAGATTCTTTACCAACTGAGCTACGAGGGAAGCCCATATATTTTAATAATTGTACAGTGTTTTTCATTATAATCAAATATATCTTACTTGATGCACAAAATCATAGTCATAGCATAATGCACATTCTTCTCAAGTATACATAAAACATTCGCAAGGATAGAGCATATGTTAGGCCATAAAACAGATCTCAATAAATTTAAAAGGTTGCAATCATCAAAGTTATCTTTTCCAATAGAAATGGAATGACATCAATAACAGGAAGAAAATTGGAAAATTCATACGTATGTAGAAACTAAAAATCACACTCAAATAACAAACAGCTCAAAGAACTAATCACAAGAGAAATCAGAAACAAAGGAAAACAAAAACAACATTACCAAAATTTATGGAACACTGCAAAAGCAATGCTCACAAGGAAGTTTATAGCTGTAAATGCTTACATCAACAAAAATAAACATTCCCACATCAATAATCAAATTTTATATCTTAAAGAACCAGAAAAAGAAGGGCAAGCTAAAGCCAAAGCTGGCAGAAGTAAGTAAATGATAACAGTAAAGATAAATGAAATAAAGAATAGCAAAATAATAGAATCAATGCAACCCAAAATTGATTCTTCAAAAACATAAACAATTGATAAACTTTTAGCTAGGCTTACTAAGAGAAGAGAGATGCACAAAAAGAAAATCAGAAATGAAAGTGGGGATTTTATTACTGATCTGATGTTTGGCAGAAACCAACACAATTCTGTAAAAATAAATTTAATTTTGATTAAAATAAATTTAAAATTTGATTAAAAATAAATTTAAAATTAAAAAAGAAATAAATAGGATTATAAAAGAATATAATAAACAACTATACACAAAAATTAGATTACTTAGAGAAATAAAAACTAGAAATGCATAAATTACCAAAACTGAATTCAGTTCAGTTCAGTTCAGTTGCTCAGTCATGTCTGACTCTTTGCGACTGCATGAATTGAAGCACGCCAGGTCTCCCTGTCCATCACCAACTCCCAGAGTTCACTCAGACTCACGTCTATCGAGTCGGTGATGCCATCCAGCCATCTCATTCTCAGTCGTCCCCTTCTCCTCCTGCCCCCAATCCCTCCCAGCATCAAAGTCTTTTCCAATGAGTCAACTCTTCGCATGAGGTGGCCAAAGTACTGGAGTTTCAGCTTTAGCATCATTCCTTCCAAGGAAATCCCAGGGTTGATCTCCTTCAGAATGGACTGGTTGGATCTCCTTGCAGTCTAAGAGACTCTCAAGGGTCTTCTCCAACACCACAGTTCAAAAGCATCAATTCTTTGGCACTCGGCCTTCTTCACAGTCCAACTCGCACTTCCATACATAACCACAGGAAAAACCATAGCCTTGACTAGCCAGACCTTAGTTGGCAAAGTAATGTCTCTGCTTTTGAATATACAATCTAGGTTGGTCATAACTTTTCTTCCAAGGAGTAAGCGTCTTTTAATTTCATGGCTGCATTCACCATCTGCAGTGATTTTGGAGCCCCCCAAAATAAAGTCTGATACTGTTTCCAGTGTTTCCCCATCTATTTCCCATGAAGTGATGGGACCTCATGCCCTGATCTTCATTTTATGAATGTTGAGTTTAAACCAACTTTTTCGCTCTCCTCTCTCACTTTCATCAAGAGGCTTTTTAGCTCCTCTTCACTTTCTGCCATAAGGAGGGTGTCATCTGCATATCTGAGGTGATTGATATTTCTCCCGGCAATCCTGATTCCAGCTTGTCCTTCTTCCAGCCCAGCGTTTCTCATGATGTACTCTGCATATAAGTTAAATAAGCAGGGTGACAATATACAGCCTTGACGTACTCCTTTTCCTATTTGGAACCAGTCTGTTGTTCCATGTCCAGTTCTAACTGTTGCTTCCTGACCTGCATACAGATTTCTCAAGAGGCAGGTCAGGTGGTCTGTATTCCCATCTCTAAGAATTTTCCATAGTTTATTGTGATCCACACAGTCACAGGCTTTGGCATAGTCAATAAAGCAGAAATAGATGTTTTTCTGGAACTCTCTTGCTTTTCCATGATCCAGCGGATGTTGGCAATTTGATCTCTGGTTCCTCTGCCTTTTCTAAAACCAGCTTGAACATCATGGAATTCATGGTTCACGTATTGCTGAAGCCTGGCTTGGGAAGAATAATAAATCTGCATATACCTAGAACAAGAGATTTTTTTTTTTTTATCAGTAATTAACCTTCCAACAGAGAAAATTCCAGGGTTGAGCTTCACTGGTGATTTCTATCAAACATATAGAGAAGAATTAACATCAATCTTCCTCAAACTATTCCAAAATAATAGAGCAGGAAGGAAAACATCCTAATTCATTCTATGAGGCCTATGTTACTGTGAAACCAAAGCCAGAAAAATGTATCACAAGGGAGGAAAATGATAAGCCAATATCCTTTAAGAAAAATAAATTTAAAAAGTTTTAGGATACAAGATCATTGCACAATATTAGTTGTCTTTTATACACCAGCAATGAATGAAAAAGAAAATTAAGAGAATAATTCCATTTACAGTAGTATCCAAAAGAATAAAATACCTAGGAATAAACTTGGCCAAAGACATGAAAGACTTTTATGCTGAAAACTATAATAGTTGAGAAAAATATATATATTTTTAAATCTAAGGAAATGGAAAGATATCCTATGTTCATGAATTTGAAGACTTAATATTGTTAAGATGGTGAAATGATCTACAAATTCAAAGCAATCCTATCAAAACTCTATTAGCCTTTTTCACAGAAATAGAAAAGTAAATTCTTAAATCCATATGAAATTTCAAGTTAAACAATCTTGAAACTGGTTAAACAGTCAAAATAATCTTGAAAAAGAACAAATGTGGAGGATTCACTCCAGATTTCAAAACTAATTACAAAACTAAAGTAATACAAACAGTGTGGTGCTGGAAAAAGGATAAATATATATACAGCCATGAAACAGAATTGGGCCTAGAAAAGAATTTTTAACTCCATGACCAAGTGATTTTCAACAAGGGTACCGAGATCACTTAATGGGGACAGGGACAGTCTTTTGAACAAATGGTAATAGGGTAACAACTGTATACCCACATATAAAAGAAAGAAGTTGGACCCTTACCCCATATTATATATAAAAATTAGCTAAAAATGGATCTGTGATCTAAATTAAGAACTAAAGTTATAGAAAAAATAATTTTGGGCTGTGCTATGGATTCTTAGTTCCCTGACAGGGACTGAACTCACACCCCTTGCATTGAAAGCATGGAACCTTAACCACTGAACTTCCAGGGAAGTCCCTAGGAGTAAGTCTTTATGACCTTGGTTTAGCAGAGGATTCTTAAATTGGCACTGAATGCTCCAACAACAAAAGAAAAATAAATAAATAAGTTGGACTACATCAATCTAATTTTTCATGCAAAGAACATTACCAAGAGAGTGAAAAAACAACCTACAGATTGGGTGAAAATACTTGCAAATCACGTATCTGACAAGGATTTATTATTTAAAACACACACACAAAAATGTACAATTCAATAACAAAATAAAAACAAGCCAATAGCCAATTTAAAAATGACCAGAAACTTGAACTGAATGGAATTTCTCCAAAGAAGATACACAAATGTCTGACAAGCACACGGAAAGATATCCAACATTATTGGCCATAACAGAAATGCAAATAGAATCATGAGATACTGCCTTATACCCACAAATGAAAGTGTTAATTGTTCAGTTATGTCTGACTCTGCGACCCCACGGACTGCAGCCCGCCAGATTCCTCTATCAGTGGAATTCTCCAGGTAAGAATACTGGAGTGGGTTGTCATGCCCTCCTCCAGGGGATCTTCCCAAACCCAGGTATCCTTCATTGCAGGCTGATTCTTCACCATCTGAGCCACGAGGGAAGCCCATACTCACAAGAGCGGTTATCAAATAAACAAGCAAATAGATACGTGTTGGCAAGGATATGAAGAAATTAGAAAATTTACACATGCTGGTAGAAATATAAAATAGTTAACTCCCTGTGGAAAATAGTTCAGGAATCTTCAAAAAGTTAAAGAATTTTACTTGCACCAACAATTCTAGATATATACCCAAAATAATAAAAAATAGGTATTCAAATACATAATTCATGTTCACAGTTGTCCTATTTTAATAGCTAAAAGGTGGAAACAACCCATATGTTCATCAATGGGTGAATACATAAATAAATTGTGGCACAGACACAGAACAGAATATTATTCAGCCATAAAAATGAAGTACTGATACAAGGTACAGACTTGGCTAAACTTCAAAAACCTTATGCTAAGTAAAAGAAGCCAAATGCAAAAGGCCACATATTATATAATTTGTATAAAATATCCAGAATATATAAGTCCACAGAGGAAGAAAGCAACTTGGTGCTTGCCAGGGAGTGAGGGAAGAGAGAAATAGAGAGCAAAAGCTTTTTGGCTGGCTTTTATCCTCTATTCTCTTGGCTCTTGGTATTCTCTAGGGTTCTGTCTGTGGGTATCCTTTGAATATTCTTGCAGTAACTTTCTCCACTCTTAGAGCTTAGAATACCACTGACTGACTGATAATTCTGAACTCACCTTCTATAGGAGTACCAGTTACTCTATGATGCTAGACAAGTGATATTACATTTTGGAACTTTTTCCCCTTACATTGGAAAATAAAGACAAAGATAATATCAAGCACAAAGTCAGCAATTGCTGGGTGCATTTCCAACTGCTAATAGACATTTCTATTATGATATTCTGAAGTCACTTCAAATTAGCCATTTTTTTCAAAAACTGTTCTGACTTCCCTCATTAGTATGCCAATTTCATCTACTCAACTGGCCCAAGCACTATAAACTCATTATCATCCTTGCTCATGCTTTTCATTAATCCCTCTGTTGTCAAAATGTTCTAGTCTTCTTGGTCAACTAAAATTTCTGAAATAACATGCTTCAGCTTCCTTCAGCACTGCTGTTATTTAATACCTAGACCGCTGAACTAAAATGTTACTGTTCTCTCATTGAGTCTTTGCATCCATTAAAGTGTTCCTCAAAATTTCATACTTGAATGTCTTCTCTGGATGATCTAATTATTTTACTTAGTTTTAACTTCTGCTTAATCTCTGATGACTCCTAAATTAATATACTTATTCTGGAAATTCAGATTTCAAAAAATTCAGACTATTATGTCAAGCATCCTTTCAAATATTTCTAACTGCTTCTCTGATGCCTACATGGGGATGACCAAAACCAAACCCATTCGCTGTCCCCCTCCCTGTCTGTGCCCGTTCCATATGAATGTGAGCAGAATTGATGGCATAAGATCTATCCAGACATTTAAGCATAAAAGCTACCAGTGGAGGTGAATTTATCATGGAGCCAAACTGGGGTGGGGGGTAGGTATTTTATAATTACGCATTATTTTTCATTAAAAGAATCTCCCAAATTGTGTATGCATCATGTATTTAAAAATTGGGATCTATTTCTGCATGCAAAGAATCCCTTACATCTCTTGTTCTCTTAATTTTTACCTCAAAGACAACAATGAGATGTTATTTTTACCTACAGGGGTATTTAGATCCATGTCAGCTCTTTCCATCTTTACCTCCAGTATAGTGGTTTAAGCCTTTGTTGTCTGTTATCTTGAAGACTAGAATAGCTTCCTAATGATCTCCTCTCCCTCAGTTTATGTCCACAAAAATTCATCATTCACATGGCTTACAATTGTTGATTAAAAGTGATAATTAAAAAAAAAACACAAATGGCATCTTGTGAATTCACTACCTAATTCTCATCTGCTTTTTTAGAACAAAATCTAAGTTCCTCAGTATGGAATTTAAGGGCTTCCATGAAATGACTCAATTTATTTATCCTTATTTACTCATTATTGTCATTCTTCTTCATTCATCACAGTCTCGTTTTAATATTCCAGCACTACTAATTCACTTGCACACACCCTGATGGACCAACCTATTCTTTCTTCCATGTGTTTGTTCAGATTTTCTTTAATTGGAATCCTCTATAAATTCTACCCAACTATGTGAGTCTGCTCAGGCTTCCATAACAACAACAACAACAACAATATATCTTGGATACCTTAAACAATAGAAATTTGTTTTCCCACAATTCTGGAGGCTAAAAGTCCTAGGTGAAGATGCTAGCCACCTCAGGTCCCCGTGAGGGCTCTTTGCCTAGCCTGTGGACTGCTGCCTCCTCACCATGGCCTCCTCTGGGCCTTCACTGTGCATGTGTGTGGAGAGAAGACACCTCTTTCTGGTGTCTTATAAAGATACTCGTCCTATTGGATCAGACTCCCTACCATTAGGATCTCATTTAACCTTAATTATGGCCACACGTAATTTCTAGCATTACCATCAGATTATGTCTTATAATTCCTATCTCTGGTAAATTACTCATCTGATTATAGATGTTGCCAACCTTTTCAACTAGAGTTTTTAACACATTACTTTGCTTCTAACTGAATAAGTCATTTAAAGTTTAGCAGACTCCACCACCAGAAGACAAGGATAGCCCTGCTTACTACAAATTATATCCTTTGTTTTAGATGCCAAAAGGAGATCATTTCTTTTGAACAGCAAGACTTCCAAGTGCCAATTATCTAACTGACTAAATGTAACCTGATTAACAAAAGCCAACAATAAAGAAATTTGAAGAAAATATTTTAGAGTATAATAATTTGACATAAAATTATAAATTAAAAACAGAAAACTTTCTGTTATCTAGAAAGATGTAGAATTGTGGTGCTCAGCTTAGTGTAATAGCCTGAGGAAGTTCAGTACTTTGTTCTTTTATCAAACATTGATAAAATAAAAGGATTTTAAATAACTATCAGCAAAATAGTTGTATGGGAAAATTTTGTATTAAATATTCAGAACAATCTCACGTAAATCATGATATGTAGCAATGGAAGAAAAAGAAAAGGAATTTTAAACTTATGTGTTAAAAGCTCACATGGGACATGATGACAGTCAACATTTATTGAGCATTTACTACTTAAATGCCGCACATCACTCTAATTGTACTTCCTTTAGCAATCTAAGTAGGTACTATTATTATCTTGAGATTAGAAACATGAAATATAGAGGGACTATATTACTTGACCCAAATTACACAACTAATAAGTGAGAACTCAGGTTATGTAGCTTCAGTGCCCATGCTGTTAACTGTCTGCAAAGGGCTGTGGAAACTGTAAGTTTGAAGTGATTTAGAGGGGAATACCAGACTATCTCTTTTTACAACGCCTAGTTTGTACTGAACATGGAAAATGTCCACTTCTTTGCCTTTTGCTGGCATTAATGGCCCAAAGTGTGGTGGTGAAGTTCATCTATAAATCCATGTAGTGAATGCACTCTCTTATGACGGGGCATGCCTAACTGTCTATTTTCATCCAATATACTCGGCCATATTTCAAACCAGAGTAATGAAGGCAACCGGGCTGCAAACAGAGACTTCATCAGCCACTAATACTCAACTGTCTAGACCTGCTTTCAACATGAGCGGTCAACAAAAATTCATTAAACATGACAGAAACTCATAATTTATAAGGAGAATAACAAGTGGCCACCAGGAGAAAGAGCTTGAACTGAAATAGACTGGTACTAGAAATGAGTTTTTAAAAGAAAGCTAATTATTACAGTCACACAAACTCATACACATAAACATACACACAGGTTTCCACTTGTGCTTATGACAGACTAGGCCATTGGCATCATCCCATGAAGACCACCAAAATACTTGGTGAAAAAGCCAGAAAAGATCTTAATTTCTGTTTGAGTTTTTCCTGTAACATCGTACAAGAAACCCAAACAGAGCTTTGGGCCAACTCAATAACATCAAACACCCAATAAGACATTATGGAATTTCTTGCTGAAAGGATAAAATAAAAAGAGATCCATTAGGAACCTTCTTTTCAGGCACACTGGCTATGTAGGAGAAGCACCTGAGAGGGGGAGTTCCTGGAATTGAGAAGCGGCAGGGTTTAGGTGCTGAAGACATCAGGATTCAATACCCTGCAGAGTATGCCCTCTAGCCTGGCTGTTGCTTTCATACTAATTTGCCTACTTGAGGGGTAAGCACTGAAAGGCAAGTAGACATTTTATGTAAGTTTCAGGAGCTAAAAGAATGAATCGGAATTTATTGCCCACCAAGGGTAGAAAAGCTATATGCTTCCCTCATGGACCAGTTGGTAAGGATTCTGCCTGCAATGCAGGAGACATTGGTTCGATTCCTGGGTCAGAAAGATCCACAGAAGAAGGAATAGGCTACCGACTCCAGCAGTCTTGGGTTTCCCTTGTGGCTCAGCTGATAAACAATCTGCCTGCAATGTGGAAGACCTAGGTTTGGTCCCTGGGTTGGGAAGATCCCCTGGAGAAGGGAACAGCTACCCACTCCAGTATTCTGACCTGGAGAATTCCATGGACTTTACAGTCCATGAGGTTGCAAAGAGTCGGACACGACTGAGCGACTTTCACTCACTAAAGGTAGAAACGTAACGCAGCATATATTCTATTGGTGGTGGGGAAACTTGGGGGCTGCACTCTTACGTTAGGACATTCTGACAGGTCAATTAGGTAGCTTAGAAAATCCCTAAGCCTTGATGTAAGACCACTTTCACTCTTAAGTACCGGTCACTAAAAAAGCATATTCTTCTCTGTTAGAAGATACATAAGTCTCAAATTATTCCTCAAAAATAAATTTTAAATAAAATTTTTAGCGAATAATAAAAGACTATATAACACAGAAAAAAGGCAACACTGGTCAACCACTTGTAAAAGAATGAAACTAGATCACTTTCTAACACCCCACACAAAAATAAACTCAAAATGGATTAAAGATCTAAATGTAAGACCAGAAACTATAAAACTCCTAGAGGAGAATATAGGCAAAACACTCTCCGACATAAATCACAGCAGGATCCTCTATGATCCACCTCCCAGAATACTGGAAATAAAAGCAAAAATAAACAAATGGGATCTTATTAAAATTAAAAGCTTCTGCACAACAAAGGAAAATATAAGCAAGGTGAAAAGACAGCCTTCTGAATGGGAGAAAATAATAGCAAATGAAGCAACTGACAAACAACTAATCTCAAAAATACTTATGCAGCTCAATTCCAGAAAAATAAACGACCCAATCAAAAAATGGGCCAAAGAACTAAATAGACATTTCTCCAAAGAAGACATACGGATGGCTAACAAACACATGAAAAGATGCTCAACATCACTCATTATCAGAGAAATGCAAATCAAAACCACAATGAGGTACCACTTCACACCAGTCAGAATGGCTGCGATCCAAAAATCTGCAAGCAATAAATGCTGGAGAGGGTGTGGAGAAAAGGGAACCCTCTTACACTGTTGGTGGGAATGCAAACTAGTACAGCCACTTTGGAGAACAGTGTGGAGATTCCTTAAAAATTGCAAATAGAGCTGCCTTATGACCCAGCAATCCCACCGCTGGGCATACACACCGAGGAAACCAGAATGGAAAGAGACACATGTACCCCAATGTTCATCGCAGCACTGTTTATAATAGCCAGGACATGGAAACAACCTTGATGTCCATCAGCAGACAAATGGATAAGAAAGCGGTGGTACATATACACAATGGAGTATTACTCAGCTGTTAAAAAGAATACATTTGAATCAGTTCTGATGAGATGGATGAAACTGGAGTGATTATACAGAGTGAAGTAAGCCAGAAAGAAAAACACCAATACAGTATACTAACACATATATATGGAATTTAGAAAGATGGCAATGACGACCCTGTATGCAAGACAGCAAAAAAGACACAGATGTATATAACGGACTTTTGGACTCAGAGGGAGAGGGAGAGGGTGGGATGATTTGGGAGAATGGCATTCTAACATGTATACTATCATGTAAGAATTGAATCGCCTGTCTATGTCCGATGCAGGATACAGCATGCTTGGGGCTGGTGCACGGTCATGACCCAGAGAGATGTTATGGGGAGGGAGGTGGGAGGGGGGTTCATGTTTGGGAACGCATGTACACCCGTGGTGGATTCATGTCAATGTATGGCAAAACCAATACAGTATTGTAAAGTAAAATAAAGTAAAAAAAAAAAAAATCATAATCACAAACCATAGACAACCGAAATAAAACCTGTATTTATGAATTATGTCATATACTTTACATTACATATAAAGTAATATAGTTATAGTTACTATGATCAATGCGATAGAAGCTTAATTTAAGTATTATAATAAGCAATTGGAAAAAAGTAAAATGTGACACTAAAGACTTGAAAATTAACTGGAACTTGTAGAAATGAACAATACAATAATAAAATTAGGACATGATAGATGAGTTTAACACTACTAAAGAGAAAATTAAAAAACTAGAAGATAGATCAAAAGAAAACAGCTGGAATGAAATGTGGGGAGGCAAAAACATGAAACATACATTGGACAAGATAAGAGACGTTGAAAGACATAGTGTAACGTACATTAATTAGATTTCCAGAAGAATAGGAGAGAAGCAGTGTTTAAAATGAACTGATATTTGAATTCAGGTTGATGAAAGAAAATAGTGCTTATTCAATAGGCTTTAAGAAAAATTCATAGGATGAGTAAAAGCAAATCCAGACCTATATACATCAAAGTGAAGCTGCAGAAAACAAAGACATCAAGAAAATCTTAAACGCAAAGACTGAATAGGTAGGAACAACACAGACTGACTTTGACCTCTCAGTAACAATGTTGGGGGTATGAAGCAAGCATAAATATTTCTTTAACAAAACATAATTAGAAGTTGAACTGAATGCATTTATAAAGTCCATTAAACTTTCCCACAAAGAAACTATGGGTTCAGATGGCTTTTCCAGCAAGTTCTATCAAAGATACTGAAAAGATCTAATCTTACACATGGAGAAGGCAATGGCACCCCACTCCAGTACTCTTGCCTGGAAAATCCCATGGATGGAGGAGCCTGGTAGGCTTCAGTCCATGGGGTCGCTGAGGGTCGGACACGACTAAGTGACTTCCCTTTCACTTTTCATTTTCATGCATTGGAGAAGGAAATGGCAACCCACTCCAGTGTTCTTGCCTAGAGAATCCCACGGATGGGGGAGCCTAGTGGGCTGCCATCTATGGGGTCGCACAGAGTTGGACACAACTGAAGCGACTTAGCAGCAGCAGTAGCAATCTTACACAAAGTGTTTTAGAGAATAGGATAAAGTAGATACATCTCTTCTGGGCTCCTTCTTTTATAAGACTAACATAACTTTGTTATTAAAACTCAACAAAAGTAGTAGAAAAGGGACACAAGTCCAGGCCAGCTTTAGTCATGACCATAGAAGCAAATATCTCACAAAGTTGATACAATGGCCATAAAGTTTTATACTTCAGTTTAATACTGCACAAGAATATATAAATCAAAAATTAGCAGAAATAAAGCACAATCAATATGATTGTTTTAATAATGTAAGATACCATCAAAAACTAAAGAGAACATTGATAATGCAGTTATCTGGCTTGATTATAAATATAAATAAAGCCTGTATTCTATACATGCTCCAAAACACTTATAAAATGAAAATTTATCAAAAATGAGCTTGCTCTATGATGTGGGAATCTCAATATATTCTGAAGTGTAGACTCCTATGCCGGGAGCCAGTGTGAGGAATCCCGCCCGTGACAAGGTCATGAGGAAGGAAGCTGACATACGCAAGGCGTGCTCAGACTTCAGGGACCCTCTGGAAATTCCTAAGCATGTACCCCAACAAAAATCTGCCGGCTTTTGTGCTCTGCTTTTCCACTCTTCTGATATTTTCTGGAAAAAGTCAATTCAGGGCTTTAGTCTTCTGCATTTAAAAGAGTGTTTCAATCCAAAAAACCCTCTGATGGCTTTCTAGCCTGCCTGCAGGACTCGTACAGCTGTGCGTGTGATTGTTTGAGGCCTCCTGACCGCAGGAGGCACAGGAAGCTTAAAACATCCTAGGAATGTAGGAGCTTCTGAGGAGTCAAAATCTTTAGAATAGGACTGATTAAAGGTTTCATTTGTGGAATCAATATTTGCTGCCAAATTTTCACATCCTTTAGTTGTAGATATAGTTAAAATAACAAGTAGTAGACCTTGTGTTAGCAACATTAGATCTTTGAGTTAAGTACCCTCTTTGTTGTGTCCCACTGCACCTTTGTTCTATAGAGATGTAACTTTAATGCTAATGCTTTAAGGAGATGTAGATTAAAGAAAAACACTTCAGGGGAAACAAGATTAACATTCATTAAGGAAGAGAGCCAAAAAGTGTTAACAAGCCTCTTGGCCAGAAGATAATGTAAATCACCTGAGACCTTTTGTATGCCAAATGATGTATAGAAAGAGCTTGAGCTGCGAACGCTACATAATCTTGTGTTACCCATTGATCTCTGTGTTTTATCAAAAAGTATAAAAGGCCTTCTGAACAATAAAGGATGGGGCCAGCTTCTTGGACCAGCTTCTCTAACTAGTCTCCCGGCCTGGTTTCTTGACACTCTGGCTCCCCCCGTGTCTCTCTCTCTTTTTTCTTTTCTCTCTTTCCCTCTCTCTGCTCTTTACTTTAATTTCGGGCTGAATTTCCACCTGGAGCGCGGAGGCTCTCCACGTCTACTTACTTGCCCCGGCTGTTAAGACCCGCGAGAAAGGGAGCTTAAGGCGAAGCACCCTTAGATATTCAAGCGGGCGCCGGTGGCCCAACGTAGATGGTGCAAATTCCTCGTCTGGAATTTTATTGGCCTTCCGCGTAAACCAAGCTATTCAGCCCTCTTCTTCCACTTAATCTTCTTACTACACTATAGTTTCTTAATCTAATCTTTCATAAATAAATAAACAAGTCTTTCCACGCCGATGCCGTCCACCCTTCGAATTCCCTGGATCCACCGGGGCTGGACCCCGGCACTCCTAGATACTTTTTTTTGCTATTATCCAATTAAAGTGAAAACAAATTTCCCTCATGGAGGAATTTATTAAACCACATGAAAGGAGTTAAAAAAGTATTAGAACCAAGTCTCCCTACCATCATATAGCTGTATTAATAAATAAAATCAAGTAATAGAGACAGATATAAAATATAAACTCTGGCATATTTACCAAGAGACCAAAATGTAACCAAATAATGAAAAAGAGACACATAAATATTAGGAATAATAAAAGTACCATAAAAGCATATACACAAAGACTTTAAAATATGAGAATATTATATAAATATTATACCATACATAAATCATATTAGGTTTAGTTCAGTCACTCAGTCATGTCCGACTCTTTGCGACCCCATGAATCGCAGCAGGCCAGGCCTCCCTGTCCATCACCAACTCCTGGAGTTCACTCACCTCCATCGAGTTGGTGATGCCATCCAGCCATCTCACCCTCTGTCGTCCCCTTCACCTCCTGCCCCCAATCCCTCCCAGCATCAGAGTCGTTTCCAATGAGTCAACTCTTCGCATGAGGTGGCCAAAGTACAGGAGTTTCAGCTTCAGCATCATTCCTTCCAAAGAAATCCCAGGGCTGATCTCCTTTAGGATGGATTGGTTGGATCTCCTTGCAGTCCAAGGGACTCTCAAGAGTCTTCTCCAACACCACAGTTCAAAAGCATCAATTCTTCAGCGCTCAACTTTCTTCACAGTCCAACTCTCACATCCATACATGACCACAGGAAAAACCATAGCCTTGACTAGACAGACATTAGTTGGCAAAATAATGTCTCTGCTTTTGAATATACTATCTAGGTTGGTCATAACTTTGCTTCCAAGGAGTAAGCGTCTTTTAATTTCATGGCTGGAGTCACCATCTGCAGTGATTTTGGAGCCCAAAGAGATAAAGTCTGACACTGTTTCCACTGTTTCCCATCTATTTCCCATGAAGTGTTGGGACCAGATGCCATGATCTTTTTTTTCTGAATGTTGAGCTTTAAGCCAACTTTTTCACTCTCCACTTTCATTTTCATCAAGAGGCTTTTTAGTTCCTCTTCACTTTCTGCCATAAGGGTGGTGTCATCTGCGTATCTGGGGTTATTGATATTTCTCCCGGCAATCTTGATTCCAGCTTGTGCTTCTTCCAGTCCATTCAGCGTTTCTCATGATGTACTCTGCATAGAAGCAAATAAGCAAGGTGACAATACACAGCCTTGAAGCACTCCTTCTCCTATTTGGAACCAGTCTGTTGTTCCATGTCCAGTTCTAACTGTTGCTTCCTGACCTGCATACAGATTTCTCAAGAGGCAGGTCCGGTGGTCTGGTATTCCCATATCTCTCAGAATTTTCCACAGTTTATTGTAATCCACACAGTCAAAGGCTTTGGCATAGTCAATAAAGCAGAAATAGATGTTTTTCTGGAACTCTCTTGCTTTTTCCATGATCCAGTGGATGTTGGCAATTTGATCTCTGGTTCCTCTGCCTTTTCTAAAACCAGCTTGAACATCTGGAAGTTCTTGGTTCATGTATTGATGAAGTCTGTTTTGGAGAATTTTGAGCATTACTTTACTAGCATGTGAGATGAGTGCAATTGTGCGGTAGTTTGAGCATTCTTTGGCATTGTCTTTCTTTGGGATTGGAATGAAAACTGACTTTTCCAGTCCTGTGGCCACTGCTGAGTTTTCCAAATTTGCTGGCATCTTGAGTGCAGCACTTTCACAGCATTTTCTTTCAGGATTTGAAATAGCTCAGTAGGAATTCCATCACTTCAATTAGCTTTGTTCATAGTGATGCCTTCTAAGGCCCACTTGACTTCACATTCCAGGATGTCTGGCTCTAGATGAGTGAATACACCATCGTGATTATCTGGGTCATGAAGATCTTTTTTGTACAGTTCTTCTGTGTATTCTTGCCATCTATTCTTAATATCTTCTACTTCTGTTAGGTCCATACCATTTCTGTCCTTTATCGAGCCCATCTGTGCATGAAATGTTTCCATGGTATCTCTAATTTTCTTGAAGAGATCTCTAGTCTTTCCCATTCTGTTCTTTTCCTCTGTTTCTTTGCATTGATCACTGAAGGCTTTCTTATCTCTTCTTTCTATTCTTTGGAACTCTGCATTCAGATGCTTATATCTTTCCTTTTCTCCTTTGCTTTTCACCTCTCTTCTTTTCACAGCTATTTGTAAGGCCTCCCCAGCCAGCCATTTTGCTTTTTTGCATTTCTTTTCCATGGGGATGGTCTTGATCCCTGTCTCCTGTACAATGTCATGAACCTCATTCCATAGTTCATCAGGCACTCTATCTATCAGATCTAGGCCCTTAAATCTATTTCTCACTTCCACTGTATAATCATAAGGGATTTGATTTAGGTCATACCTGAATGGTCTAGCAGTTTTCCCTACTTTCTTCAATATGAGTCTGAATTTGGTAATAAGGAGTTCATGATCTGAGCCACAGTCAGCTCCTGGTCTTGATTTTGTTGACTGTATAGAGCTTCTCCATCTTTGGCTGCAAAGAATATAATCAATCTGATTTTGGTGTTGACCATCTGGTGATGTCCATGTGTAGAGTATTCTCTTGTGTTGTTGGAAGAGGGTGTTTGCTATGACCAGTGCATTCTCTTGGAAAAACTCTATTAGTCTTTGCCCTGCTTCATTCTGCATTCCAAGGCCAAATTTGCCTGTTATTCCAGGTGTTTCTTGACTTCCTTCTTGTGCATTCCAGTCCCCTAGAATGAAAAGGACATCTTTTTTGGGTGTTAGTTCTTAAAGGTCTTGTACGTCTTCATAGAACCATTCAACACCAGCTTCTTCAGTGTTACTGGTTGGGGCATAGACTTGGATTACTGTGATATTGAATGGTTTGCCTTGGAGACGAACAGAGATCATTCTGTCATTTGTGAGACTGCATCCAAGTACTGCATTTCAGACTCTTTGGTTGACCATGATGGCTATTCCATTTCTTCTGAGGGATTCCTGCCCACAGTAGTAGATATAATGGTCATCTGAGTTAAATTCACCCATTCCAGTCCATTTTAGTTCACTGATTGCTAGAATGTCGACGTTCACCCTTGCCATCTCTTGTTTGACGACTTCCAATTTGCCTTGATTCATGGACCTGACATTCCAGGTTCCTATGCAATATTGCTCTTTACAGCATCAGACCTTGCTTCTATCACCAGTCACATACACAGCTGGGTGTTGTTTTGCTTTGGCTCCATCCCTTCATTCTTTCTGGAGTTATTTCTCCACTGATCTCCAGTAGAGTGTTGAGCACCTACTGACCTGGGCAGTTCCTCTTTCAGTATCCTATCATTTTGCCTTTTCATACTGTTCATGGGATTCTCAAGGCAAGAATACTGAAGTGGTTTGCCATTCCTTCTCCAGTGGACCACATTGTGTCAGACCTCTCCACCATGACCTGCCCATCTTGGGTTGCCCCATGGGCATGGCTTAGTTTCATTGAGTTAGACAATGATGTGGTCCTAGTGTGATTAGACTGACTAGTTTTCTGCGAGTATGGTTTCAGTGTGTCTGCCCTCTTATGCCCTCATAAAACATCTACCATCTTACTTGGGTTTCTCTTACTTTGGGTGAGTTATTACCAGAAAAAAATTACATTTAATAATTTATAAAAAGGTATAAAATCTTCATGGATCTTAGAAAAACACAGAAGACTGTCAAAATTATAACCTTGACCATTGACACTAATCTAGATATTTTAAATTTGTCTCAAGTTTTCAAAGAAATAATTAATGACCTTATTTTAACTTTAAAACTGTTTCAGATCATACAGATAAGCTTAAAATTTCCACTTAATTTTAAAGCTGGAAGAACTCTTACCTCAAAATCTGATAAGAATATCATATAAAAACAGAGAAAGAGTGAGAACAACAAAGCGGGGTTCCCAAGCCCAGGTTTAACACAGCAATAATGTATAAGCTTTTACTAGTGATATATTGGGAAAAAAGTTTATCACGTTTAAACAATTATGTGAAACAGGAAGGCCTTAAACGAGGTTAAACAGAATTGCCAGACTTCTAAGAGTCTTTAAAATGCCAAGGTAAAGGTGACTTTACTTGCATGACTGCACTTCGAAAGTACTGTACTGATTAATTGATTCATCCTAAAAATAGCATGCATTGAGTACCTACTATGCCGTCAGTTCAGTTCAGTCCAGTCGATCAGTCACGTCCAACTCTTTGTGACCCCATGAATCGCAGCATGCTAGGCCTCCCTGTCCATCACCAACTCCGGAGTTCACTCAAACTCACATCCACCGAGTCCGTGATGCCATCCAGCCATCTCATCCTCTGTCGTCCCCTTTTCCTCCTGGCCCCAATCCCTCCCAGCATCAGAGTCTTTTCCAATCAGTCAACTCTTTGCATGAGGTGGCCAAAGTATTCGAGTTTCTGCTTCAGCATCATTCCCTCCAAAGAAATCCCAGGGCTGATCTCCTTCAGAATGGACTAGTTGGATCTCCTTGCAGTCCAAGGGACTCTCAAGAGTCTCCTCCAACACCACAGTTCAAAAGCATCAATTCTTTGGTGCTCAGCAACCTTCACAGTCCAACTCTCACCTCTATACATGACCACTAGAAAAACCATAGCCTTGACTAGACGGACCTTTGTTGGCAAAGTAATGTCTCTGCTTTTGAATACACTATTTAAGTTGGTCATAACTTTCCTTCAAAGGAGTAAGCGTCTTTTAATTTCATGGCTGCAGTCACCATCTGCAGTGATTTTAGAGCCCCCAAAATAAAGTCAGCCACTGTTTCCACTGTTTCCCATCTATTTCCCATGAAGTGATGGGACCAGATGCCATGATCTTCGTTTTCTGAATGTTGAGCTTGAAGCCAACCTTTTCACTCTCCACTTTCACTTTCATCAAGAGGCTTTATAGTTCCTCTTCACTTTCTGCCATAAGGGTGGTGTCATCTGCGTATCTGGGGTTATTGATATTTCTCCCGGCAATCTTGATTCCAGCTTGTGCTTCTTCCAGTCCATTCAGCGTTTCTCATGATGTACTCTGCATAGAAGCAAATAAGCAAGGTGACAATACACAGCCTTGAAGCACTCCTTCTCCTATTTGGAACCAGTCTGTTGTTCCATGTCCAGTTCTAACTGTTGCTTCCTGACCTGCATACAGATTTCTCAAGAGGCAGGTCCGGTGGTCTGGTATTCCCATATCTCTCAGAATTTTCCACAGTTTATTGTAATCCACACAGTCAAAGGCTTTGGCATAGTCAATAAAGCAGAAATAGATGTTTTTCTGGAACTCTCTTGCTTTTTCCATGATCCAGTGGATGTTGGCAATTTGATCTCTGGTTCCTCTGCCTTTTCTAAAACCAGCTTGAACATCTGGAAGTTCTTGGTTCATGTATTGATGAAGTCTGTTTGGAGAATTTTGAGCATTACTTTACTAGCATGTGAGATGAGTGCAATTGTGCGGTAGTTTGAGCATTCTTTGGCATTGTCTTTCTTTGGGATTGGAATGAAAACTGACTTTTTCCAGTCCTGTGGCCACTGCTGAGTTTTCCAAATTTGCTGGCATCTTGAGTGCAGCACTTTCACAGCATTTTCTTTCAGGATTTGAAATAGCTCAGTAGGAATTCCATCACTTCCACTAGCTTTGTTCATAGTGATGCCTTCTAAGGCCCACTTGACTTCACATTCCAGGATGTCTGGCTCTAGATGAGTGAATACACCATCGTGATTATCTGGGTCATGAAGATCTTTTTGTACAGTTCTTCTGTGTATTCTTGCCATCTATTCTTAATATCTTCTACTTCTGTTAGGTCCATACCATTTCTGTCCTTTATCGAGCCCATCTGTGCATGAAATGTTTCCATGGTATCTCTAATTTTCTTGAAGAGATCTCTAGTCTTTCCCATTCTGTTCTTTTCCTCTGTTTCTTTGCATTGATCACTGAAGGCTTTCTTATCTCTTCTTTCTATTCTTTGGAACTCTGCATTCAGATGCTTATATCTTTCCTTTTCTCCTTTGCTTTTCACCTCTTCTTTTCACAGCTATTTGTAAGGCCTCCCCAGCCAGCCATTTTGCTTTTTTGCATTTCTTTTCCATGGGGATGGTCTTGATCCCTGTCTCCTGTACAATGTCATGAACCTCATTCCATAGTTCATCAGGCACTCTATCTATCAGATCTAGGCCCTTAAATCTATTTCTCACTTCCACTGTATAATCATAAGGGATTTGATTTAGGTCATACCTGAATGGTCTAGCAGTTTTCCCTACTTTCTTCAATATGAGTCTGAATTTGGTAATAAGGAGTTCATGATCTGAGCCACAGTCAGCTCCTGGTCTTGATTTTGTTGACTGTATAGAGCTTCTCCATCTTTGGCTGCAAAGAATATAATCAATCTGATTTTGGTGTTGACCATCTGGTGATGTCCATGTGTAGAGTATTCTCTTGTGTTGTTGGAAGAGGGTGTTTGCTATGACCAGTGCATTCTCTTGGAAAAACTCTATTAGTCTTTGCCCTGCTTCATTCTGCATTCCAAGGCCAAATTTGCCTGTTATTCCAGGTGTTTCTTGACTTCCTTCTTGTGCATTCCAGTCCCCTAGAATGAAAAGGACATCTTTTTTTGGGTGTTAGTTCTTAAAGGTCTTGTACGTCTTCATAGAACCATTCAACACCAGCTTCTTCAGTGTTACTGGTTGGGGCATAGACTTGGATTACTGTGATATTGAATGGTTTGCCTTGGAGACGAACAGAGATCATTCTGTCATTTGTGAGACTGCATCCAAGTACTGCATTTCAGACTCTTTGGTTGACCATGATGGCTATTCCATTTCTTCTGAGGGATTCCTGCCCACAGTAGTAGATATAATGGTCATCTGAGTTAAATTCACCCATTCCAGTCCATTTTAGTTCACTGATTGCTAGAATGTCGACGTTCACCCTTGCCATCTCTTGTTTGACGACTTCCAATTTGCCTTGATTCATGGACCTGACATTCCAGGTTCCTATGCAATATTGCTCTTTACAGCATCAGACCTTGCTTCTATCACCAGTCACATACACAGCTGGGTGTTGTTTTTGCTTTGGCTCCATCCCTTCATTCTTTCTGGAGTTATTTCTCCACTGATCTCCAGTAGAGTGTTGAGCACCTACTGACCTGGGCAGTTCCTCTTTCAGTATCCTATCATTTTGCCTTTTCATACTGTTCATGGGATTCTCAAGGCAAGAATACTGAAGTGGTTTGCCATTCCCTTCTCCAGTGGACCACATTGTGTCAGACCTCTCCACCATGACCTGCCCATCTTGGGTTGCCCCATGGGCATGGCTTAGTTTCATTGAGTTAGACAATGATGTGGTCCTAGTGTGATTAGACTGACTAGTTTTCTGCGAGTATGGTTTCAGTGTGTCTGCCCTCTTATGCCCTCATAAAACATCTACCATCTTACTTGGGTTTCTCTTACTTTGGGTGAGTTATTACCAGAAAAAAATTACATTTAATAATTTATAAAAAGGTATAAAATCTTCATGGATCTTAGAAAAACACAGAAGACTGTCAAAATTATAACCTTGACCATTGACACTAATCTAGATATTTTAAATTTGTCTCAAGTTTTCAAAGAAATAATTAATGACCTTATTTTAACTTTAAAACTGTTTCAGATCATACAGATAAGCTTAAAATTTCCACTTAATTTTAAAGCTGGAAGAACTCTTACCTCAAAATCTGATAAGAATATCATATAAAAACAGAGAAAGAGTGAGAACAACAAAGCGGGGTTCCCAAGCCCAGGTTTAACACAGCAATAATGTATAAGCTTTTACTAGTGATATATTGGGAAAAAGTTTATCACGTTTAAACAATTATGTGAAACAGGAAGGCCTTAAACGAGGTTAAACAGAATTGCCAGACTTCTAAGAGTCTTTAAAATGCCAAGGTAAAGGTGACTTTACTTGCATGACTGCACTTCGAAAGTACTGTACTGATTAATTGATTCATCCTAAAAATAGCATGCATTGAGTACCTACTATGCCGTCAGTTCAGTTCAGTCCAGTCGATCAGTCACGTCCAACTCTTTGTGACCCCATGAATCGCAGCATGCTAGGCCTCCCTGTCCATCACCAACTCCGGAGTTCACTCAAACTCACATCCACCGAGTCCGTGATGCCATCCAGCCATCTCATCCTCTGTCGTCCCCTTTTCCTCCTGGCCCCAATCCCTCCCAGCATCAGAGTCTTTTCCAATCAGTCAACTCTTTGCATGAGGTGGCCAAAGTATTCGAGTTTCTGCTTCAGCATCATTCCCTCCAAAGAAATCCCAGGGCTGATCTCCTTCAGAATGGACTAGTTGGATCTCCTTGCAGTCCAAGGGACTCTCAAGAGTCTCCTCCAACACCACAGTTCAAAAGCATCAATTCTTTGGTGCTCAGCAACCTTCACAGTCCAACTCTCACCTCTATACATGACCACTAGAAAAACCATAGCCTTGACTAGACGGACCTTTGTTGGCAAAGTAATGTCTCTGCTTTTGAATACACTATTTAAGTTGGTCATAACTTTCCTTCAAAGGAGTAAGCGTCTTTTAATTTCATGGCTGCAGTCACCATCTGCAGTGATTTTAGAGCCCCCCAAAATAAAGTCAGCCACTGTTTCCACTGTTTCCCCATCTATTTCCCATGAAGTGATGGGACCAGATGCCATGATCTTCGTTTTCTGAATGTTGAGCTTGAAGCCAACCTTTTCACTCTCCACTTTCACTTTCATCAAGAGGCTTTATAGTTCCTCTTCACTTTCTGCCATAAGGGTGGTGTCATCTGCGTATCTGGGGTTATTGATATTTCTCCCGGCAATCTTGATTCCAGCTTGTGCTTCTTCCAGTCCATTCAGCGTTTCTCATGATGTACTCTGCATAGAAGCAAATAAGCAAGGTGACAATACACAGCCTTGAAGCACTCCTTCTCCTATTTGGAACCAGTCTGTTGTTCCATGTCCAGTTCTAACTGTTGCTTCCTGACCTGCATACAGATTTCTCAAGAGGCAGGTCCGGTGGTCTGGTATTCCCATATCTCTCAGAATTTTCCACAGTTTATTGTAATCCACACAGTCAAAGGCTTTGGCATAGTCAATAAAGCAGAAATAGATGTTTTTCTGGAACTCTCTTGCTTTTTCCATGATCCAGTGGATGTTGGCAATTTGATCTCTGGTTCCTCTGCCTTTTCTAAAACCAGCTTGAACATCTGGAAGTTCTTGGTTCATGTATTGATGAAGTCTGTTTTGGAGAATTTTGAGCATTACTTTACTAGCATGTGAGATGAGTGCAATTGTGCGGTAGTTTGAGCATTCTTTGGCATTGTCTTTCTTTGGGATTGGAATGAAAACTGACTTTTTCCAGTCCTGTGGCCACTGCTGAGTTTTCCAAATTTGCTGGCATCTTGAGTGCAGCACTTTCACAGCATTTTCTTTCAGGATTTGAAATAGCTCAGTAGGAATTCCATCACTTCAATTAGCTTTGTTCATAGTGATGCCTTCTAAGGCCCACTTGACTTCACATTCCAGGATGTCTGGCTCTAGATGAGTGAATACACCATCGTGATTATCTGGGTCATGAAGATCTTTTTTGTACAGTTCTTCTGTGTATTCTTGCCATCTATTCTTAATATCTTCTACTTCTGTTAGGTCCATACCATTTCTGTCCTTTATCGAGCCCATCTGTGCATGAAATGTTTCCATGGTATCTCTAATTTTCTTGAAGAGATCTCTAGTCTTTCCCATTCTGTTCTTTTCCTCTGTTTCTTTGCATTGATCACTGAAGGCTTTCTTATCTCTTCTTTCTATTCTTTGGAACTCTGCATTCAGATGCTTATATCTTTCCTTTTCTCCTTTGCTTTTCACCTCTCTTCTTTCACAGCTATTTGTAAGGCCTCCCCAGCCAGCCATTTTGCTTTTTTGCATTTCTTTTCCATGGGGATGGTCTTGATCCCTGTCTCCTGTACAATGTCATGAACCTCATTCCATAGTTCATCAGGCACTCTATCTATCAGATCTAGGCCCTTAAATCTATTTCTCACTTCCACTGTATAATCATAAGGGATTTGATTTAGGTCATACCTGAATGGTCTAGCAGTTTTCCTACTTTCTTCAATATGAGTCTGAATTTGGTAATAAGGAGTTCATGATCTGAGCCACAGTCAGCTCCTGGTCTTGATTTTGTTGACTGTATAGAGCTTCTCCATCTTTGGCTGCAAAGAATATAATCAATCTGATTTTGGTGTTGACCATCTGGTGATGTCCATGTGTAGAGTATTCTCTTGTGTTGTTGGAAGAGGGTGTTTGCTATGACCAGTGCATTCTCTTGGAAAACTCTATTAGTCTTTGCCCTGCTTCATTCTGCATTCCAAGGCCAAATTTGCCTGTTATTCCAGGTGTTTCTTGACTTCCTTCTTGTGCATTCCAGTCCCCTAGAATGAAAAGGACATCTTTTTGGGTGTTAGTTCTTAAAGGTCTTGTACGTCTTCATAGAACCATTCAACACCAGCTTCTTCAGTGTTACTGGTTGGGGCATAGACTTGGATTACTGTGATATTGAATGGTTTGCCTTGGAGACGAACAGAGATCATTCTGTCATTTGTGAGACTGCATCCAAGTACTGCATTTCAGACTCTTTGGTTGACCATGATGGCTATTCCATTTCTTCTGAGGGATTCCTGCCCACAGTAGTAGATATAATGGTCATCTGAGTTAAATTCACCCATTCCAGTCCATTTTAGTTCACTGATTGCTAGAATGTCGACGTTCACCCTTGCCATCTCTTGTTTGACGACTTCCAATTTGCCTTGATTCATGGACCTGACATTCCAGGTTCCTATGCAATATTGCTCTTTACAGCATCAGACCTTGCTTCTATCACCAGTCACATACACAGCTGGGTGTTGTTTTTGCTTTGGCTCCATCCCTTCATTCTTTCTGGAGTTATTTCTCCACTGATCTCCAGTAGAGTGTTGAGCACCTACTGACCTGGGCAGTTCCTCTTTCAGTATCCTATCATTTTGCCTTTTCATACTGTTCATGGGATTCTCAAGGCAAGAATACTGAAGTGGTTTGCCATTCCCTTCTCCAGTGGACCACATTGTGTCAGACCTCTCCACCATGACCTGCCCATCTTGGGTTGCCCCATGGGCATGGCTTAGTTTCATTGAGTTAGACAATGATGTGGTCCTAGTGTGATTAGACTGACTAGTTTTCTGCGAGTATGGTTTCAGTGTGTCTGCCCTCTTATGCCCTCATAAAACATCTACCATCTTACTTGGGTTTCTCTTACTTTGGGTGAGTTATTACCAGAAAAAAATTACATTTAATAATTTATAAAAGGTATAAAATCTTCATGGATCTTAGAAAACACAGAAGACTGTCAAAATTATAACCTTGACCATTGACACTAATCTAGATATTTTAAATTTGTCTCAAGTTTTCAAAGAAATAATTAATGACCTTATTTTAACTTTAAAACTGTTTCAGATCATACAGATAAGCTTAAAATTTCCACTTAATTTTAAAGCTGGAAGAACTCTTACCTCAAAATCTGATAAGAATATCATATAAAAACAGAGAAAGAGTGAGAACAACAAAGCGGGGTTCCCAAGCCCAGGTTTAACACAGCAATAATGTATAAGCTTTTACTAGTGATATATTGGGAAAAAGTTTATCACGTTTAAACAATTATGTGAAACAGGAAGGCCTTAAACGAGGTTAAACAGAATTGCCAGACTTCTAAGAGTCTTTAAAATGCCAAGGTAAAGGTGACTTTACTTGCATGACTGCACTTCGAAAGTACTGTACTGATTAATTGATTCATCCTAAAAATAGCATGCATTGAGTACCTACTATGCCGTCAGTTCAGTTCAGTCCAGTCGATCAGTCACGTCCAACTCTTTGTGACCCCATGAATCGCAGCATGCTAGGCCTCCTGTCCATCACCAACTCCGGAGTTCACTCAAACTCACATCCACCGAGTCCGTGATGCCATCCAGCCATCTCATCCTCTGTCGTCCCTTTTCCTCCTGGCCCCAATCCCTCCCAGCATCAGAGTCTTTTCCAATCAGTCAACTCTTTGCATGAGGTGGCCAAAGTATTCGAGTTTCTGCTTCAGCATCATTCCCTCCAAAGAAATCCCAGGGCTGATCTCCTTCAGAATGGACTAGTTGGATCTCCTTGCAGTCCAAGGGACTCTCAAGAGTCTCCTCCAACACCACAGTTCAAAAGCATCAATTCTTTGGTGCTCAGCAACCTTCACAGTCCAACTCTCACCTCTATACATGACCACTAGAAAACCATAGCCTTGACTAGACGGACCTTTGTTGGCAAAGTAATGTCTCTGCTTTTGAATACACTATTTAAGTTGGTCATAACTTTCCTTCAAAGGAGTAAGCGTCTTTTAATTTCATGGCTGCAGTCACCATCTGCAGTGATTTTAGAGCCCCCCAAAATAAAGTCAGCCACTGTTTCCACTATTTCCCATCTATTTCCCATGAAGTGATGGGACCAGATGCCATGATCTTCGTTTTCTGAATGTTGAGCTTGAAGCCAACCTTTTCACTCTCCACTTTCACTTTCATCAAGAGGCTTTATAGTTCCTCTTCACTTTCTGCCATAAGGGTGGTGTTATCTGCATATCTGAGGGTATTGATATTTCTCCTGGCAATCTTGATTCCAGTTTGTGCTTCTTCCAGCCCAGCGTTTCTCATGATGTACTCTGCATATAAGTTAAATAAGCAGGACCCTAGGCACTGTTATAACCAGGGAAGACAAAGCAATATACAAAATAAAGACAGACTTACAAATAGTTTATATCCTTACAAAGAAACAACAATAAACAAAGAAGTTACTGTATAATATAATGTCAAGTGTTTTTAATTGTTAGGAAGACAAAACCTGAGCAAAAGGACAAAGACTATAGTGAAAGAGATGCACCTGCAGGTAAGGTGGCTAGAAAATATTGCTCTAAGGAGCATGGACTGTGGGGATCACCACAATCTGTGGAGAATTCTTAAAGAGATGGGAATACCTTACCACCTGACCTGCCTCTTGAGAAATCTGTATGTAGGTCAAGAAGCAGCAATTAGAACTAGACATGGAACAATAGACTAGGTCCAAATCAGGAAAGGAGTATGTCAATGCTGTATATTGTTACCCTGCTCATTTAACTTATATGCAGAGTACATCATGAGAAATGCTGGGCTGGAAGAAGCACAAGCTGGAATCAAGATTGTTGGGAGAAATATCAATAACCTCAGATATGCAGATGACACTACCCTTATAGCAGAAAGAACTAAACAGCCTCTTGATGAAAGTGAAAGAGGAGAGTGAAAAAGTTGGCTTAAAGCTCAACATTCAGAAAATGAAGATTATGGCATCTGGTCCCATCACTTCATGGCAAATAGATGGAGAAACAAAGGAAACAGTGAGAGACTTTATTTTTTGGGGCTCCAAAATCACTGCAGATGATGACTGAAGCCATGAAATTGAAAGATGCTTACTCTTTGGAAGGAAAGTTATGTCCAACCTAGATAGTGTATTCAAAAGCAGAGATATGACTTTGCCCACAAAGGTCTGTTTAGTCAAGGGTATGGTTTTTCCAATGGTCATGTATGGATGTGAGAGTTGGACTATAAGGAAAGCTGAGCACTGAAGAACCGATGCTTTTGAACTGTGGTGTTGGAGAACTCTTGAGAGTCCCTTGGACTGCAAGAAGATCCAACCAGTCCATCCTAAAGGAGATCAGTCCTGAATATTCGTTGGAAGGACTGATGTTGAAGCTGAAATTCCAATACTTTGGCCACCTGATGCAAAGGACTGACTCCTTGGAAAGACCCTCATCCTGGGAAAGTTGAAGGCAGAAAGAGGAGGGGATGACAGAGAATCAGATGGTTGGATGGCATCACTGATGTGATGGACATGATTTTGAGTAAACTCTGGGAGTTGGTGATGGACAGGGAGGCCTAGCATGCTCCAGTCCAGGGGGTTGCAAAGAGTAGAACATGACTGAGTGACTGAACTGAAATGAAGGAGTATGGGTCTGTATATACAAAGTCAGGAATGAGGTACAGGAATATCAGGCTATAGAATATTCCATAAAGAGGGAAATTCAAGGGATTGGAGGCAGAAGCCTGATTGGTGTGTTTGAGGAACAACAGGAAGATCAGTTTAGCAAGATTGAGAACAGAATGGGAACAAATAAGAGTTTTAGGAAATAAACCTGGAGAGGTTGTCAAGGATAAATCATGTAGAAACTTTGCAGAAATTTGGAATTTATTCTAAATATGATTACAATGCTTGGAAACTTAGCCATGGCATTGACAAGACTAGCTTTACATTTGAAAAAGATCATTCTGTTTAAGAACAACAGATTATAAAGAAAAAAAAGGTGGATACATACAGAACTCTTACCAAGTTACTGCAGTGCCAGGCAAAACATCATGGCAACTTGACCTACAACGTAGTAGTGGAGATATTTAAAAGTAACTGGAGCATATATTTTGAGGGTATTTCCAGCTGAATTTGTTAACGGATTGAATGCAAATTATGAAAGATAGAAACCAAGAATGATTCTAAGGTTTCAGCAAACAAATTTTTCATTTAAATGAAAAGAGCATTCCTAGCAAAGGCAAAAGTTAAATAAGGAAGATAGCATTTATAGTTATTCAACATATAATGGCAATTTTATGTTGCCAATGCAGTAAAGAAAAAGGGATGAAAAGTATAGAATAAAACATAGTTAAATTTTTTGCTCTTGATATGATGTCTACCTAGAAAATCTAAAAAATAAACTGAATAAAACTAAGAAAACAAACAGGGAAATTCTGTAAGGGAATCTGTTATAAGATAAAAATACCAAAATTAATAGCTTTCCTTCATAGCAGTAATTAAACTTTAGGATACAAATGAATTTTTAAATTATAGGAAAAAATGTATAAAACCTTTATGAAGAGAATGTTTACTCACATTTGACATGGAAAGGTTTCTGGCATTTATCAAGTGAAAAATTCATGATTCTATAAAATATAACATTTAGTATAATTTCTTTAAAATTATCTATACAAATTTTGTGGATTTGCGTATATACAAATTCCCTGATAGCTCAGTTGGTAAGGAATCTGCCTGCAATGCAGGAAATCCCAGTTTGATTCCTGGGGTGTGAAGACCCACTAAAGAAGGGATAGGCTACCCACTCTAGTATTCTTGGGCTTCCCTGACAGTTCAGCTGGTAAAAATTTCTGCCTGCAATGCAAGAGATCTGGGTTCGATCCCTGGGTCAGGAAGATCCCCTGCAGAAGGGAAAGGCTATCCACTCTAGTATTCTGGCCTGGAGAATTTCATGGACGGTATAGTCCATGGGGTCACAAAGAGTCAGACACAACTGAGAGAATTTCACTTTCATTGTTACATGTCTCTCTCTATATATATTTATAACTATAGAAAAGTTTAACACTGTAAACTATTGATGGTAGATAAAGAATGGGAATGGGGTTTGTCAAGGCTGTGCATTGTCATTCTGCTTATTTAACTTATATGCAGAGTATATCACGTGAAATGCCAGGCTAGATGAAGCACAAGCTGGAATCAAGATTGCTGGGGGAAATATCAATAACCTCAGATATGCAGATGATACCACCCTTACGACAGAAAGTGAAGAACTAAAGAGCCTCTTGCTGAAAGTGAAAGAGGAGAGTGAAAAAGTTGGTTTAATACTCAACACTGAATAAACCAAGATCATGGCATCCGGTCCCATCACTTTATGGCAAATAGATGGGGAAACAATGAGAGACTTTTATTTTCTTGGGCTCCAAGAGCAGAGCTCCAATTTTCTCTGCTCCATTGCAGATGGTGACTGCAGCCATGAAATTAAAAGACGCTTGCTCCTTTGAAGAAAGCTATGACCAACCTAAACAGTATAGTAAAAAGCAGAGATGTGACTTTGCTGACATGGTTTTTCCAGTCATCATGTATGCATGTGAGAGTTGGACTATAAAGAAAGCTGAGCACTGAAGAATTGATGCTTTTTAACTATGGTGTTGGAGAAGACTCTTGAGAGTCTCTTGGACTGCAAGGAGATCAAACCAGTCAATCCTAAAGGAAATCAGTTCTGAATATTCTTTGGAAGGACTGATACTGAAGCTGAAGCTCTAATATTTTGGCCACCTATGGAAAGAACTGACTCATTGGAAAAAACAGTGATCCTGGGAAAGATTGAAGGCAGGAGGAGAAGGGGACGACAGAGAATGAGATGGTGGCATGGCATCACCGACTCAATGGACATGAGTTTGAGCAAGCTCCAGGAGTCGGTGATGGACAGGGAGGCCTGGCGTGCTGCAGTCCATGGGGGTCTCAAAGAGTTGGACATGACTGAGCAACTGAACTTACTGAAAGAATGGGAGGAAACTACTATTTAAGAGAAGGTATTTTCTCTTCCTAATTAGCACATGTAAATACTGTTTATGAATAATCATTATAAAAAAACTTACAATCAGAAAAAAAAAGGCTTTTATTCAAAAGCACCACCAACATTCCCAGTAACAGCTGGCATAATAGTTATTTATTAAATACCAGATATTGCACTAAGAACTTCACATATATTTATTCATACATTCCCCATTTAGATAACTGTTCTTTATGACAGTGGTATGAAAATTTTCCCCATTTTATAGGAGATAAAGTTGATTTTTTAAAAAGGGAGATGCAACTTCACACAGAATGAAAGTGACATGGCCAATTCTGGAAAAAGTGGTGACTCAAAGTCCAAACTCCTATCCAGTATGCTATATTTGAGTTTAAATAACATGGTTTTACACATCATATATACCTTACAGAAAGTAGTCCATATTTTTTAGAAAACAGGAATTAGAAAGGATGGTCATATTGACATGAAAAGGAGAAAGCGTAAGACATGATAGATGACTGAAATTAAACATTCCTGCTATCACGATAAACGTTAAACTTCCCTATGGAGAGGAATCCCTCTCGTTATACAGAGACCCTCGGCATAGGAATATTGGTACTTTTAACTTCCTACTTTGTGTTTTTCTGCATTTGTAAGTTTTTACACTGTCTATGAAATTTATTTAATAGTAAACCTATTACAAAGTATTCTGAGTATAGGCTTATCAGATCTAGCAAACATAAATTGTCAACCTTAAATAATGGGAGTAAAACATGACGCATATACAGCATTTGTGAATGTAACTTAATGACTCCCATTATGCTTCAGCTTCATACACATAAGCAGTTTCTGTATTAGTGGTTTCAAATGTATTAATAAGACCAGAGAATTATGATAAGATGCCAGATAAATCCATTTTATAATATGTTATCATAATCTTGTCTCCAAGGCCAAAATTTGATGTAAATATAAGGGTTATTATCCGTATTTTCAACATATTATATAGCTAGAGCAAATGGCTCTGCACAGGCTGATTTGTTTGAAGTTATAAGACAATACAAGCAACTTGCAGTTTGAATAAGAACTCATATGATTGCTTATTATGACCCTTCATATAACCAACAATTACTATAAATTATTTTCTGTCTCAACAGAATTGAAAAATAAGTTGCAAGGTAAAACTATCTAGATCAGACACTTTTAATACAGCAAAAGCTCTCAAAATATTAAGAACAAGGAAGAGCCATTTAATTCCTGATTGATTAACATGTTTCTTATGAACAACTTATAGTTACCCAGGGGGGAATGTGTATCAAAATTAACCAAAAAAATAGTAATAACTTCTGTATGTGCTATTATGGAAAGCTCTAAGACTAACCCTCAATTCTACTATTTTTTTTTTAGGTAATTAATATTTGGATATTCCTCTGAATTCTGAATCCAGACTGATTAAATAATAGGAATTATTACTTTCACTGTTATTAAAATAAGACCTGAAGCAATCAAATTATTTTCCACTATGAAAATTCTCTCTTCATATTTTGCCATCTGATGGGCAGATTTTCACTTTCACTAGGAGGTGAGATTTTCTCACAGTCACTGGATCCTAGCCCTGGGGTTCATGCAGAAATCAGAGAGTCATAAAATAACCTGCAGGTATGAATTGGTTTGCATATGCAGTTACATGAGGAGTGGGTCTACAGTATTCAGCAGATCTAGAGTGCTTCTGTGACCCCCATAAAGAAGTTGAGAAACACTGGGAGAAAGCTGACTTCATCAATCAAGTAGGAAGTGAAAGTCTCAGCAAAGAACTTGAGAGAAACCAGTATATGTGTGTTCCCCTCAGGAAAGTCCATGTGTGAAGCTTACAGAGTTGGTTTGGAGGTTAGGAAAGAAGCCTATAAAAATTAATTGAAACTTACATTATGCCAAATGTCTTTAGCAAAGCTAATGTGGTTAAGTGTGGGCCATAGCTTCAAGTTGTATAGTCAGTCACAGACAATACAAAATAATTAACACAGATGAACAGAAAGCTGAGCATTTGAGATTCAGTCTGGGTATCTATAGAATATCACTGCCCACTTTCTTGGAGAAACCTGAATGATAAGAACAGACCTAAAGGAGAAGAGAGTATTCTGTATGCGCTGGTGTGTCTTATAAAAAGAACTTGTAGGAGAAGCCTGTAAAGTTTTCAAGGCTTTACAGATGGGTTTATGACTTGAGGGCAGACCTTGTCAATTGTAGGGTCCCTTCGGTCTCTGGGGGTCCACAGAGAACCCCACAGATGGCCGAGAGACAGGGAGGACAACTTGCCTCCCCTTCCTACTTTGCCTTTGCTGCCCAGACAGTGGGAACTGCCCTTGCGCGCAGCATTCACATTCTTGAGTGGAACTCCCCACCAGGAGCTCTAAAACTAAAAATAAAATAAGCCAGTGTTGTCTAGCTTGGCAGCGCCACCACCAGGAGCTGCGTCTCAGGGACTAGATCACTGATTTCGTCTGGTAGAGAAATGACCCCTGAGACCTGGAATCTCAGAATTCAGGCTCGGTTCTACAGGGTGGTTCTGGTCTGCTAAGTCCCTAGCTCTCCAGGTGGCACCTCTGATCATGACCCACTGCCTCTGCTCTTTTGGCTTAAGTATCACCTACACAAACTCTGACCTCTCCTGCAGAAAAGTAAAAGGAGTCAGGCTGGTCTTTGCACAAAGATGGTTTCATACCAACCCATGCGAGTCTAAAGTATAGACCAGAATACTGGGGTGGGTAGCCTTTCCCTTCTCCAGGGGATCTTTCCAAACCAGGGATTGAACCCAGGTCTCCTGCACTGCAGGCAGATTCTTCACCAGCTGAGCCTCAAGGGAAGCCCAGTGAAGGTAGAAAGGCAAGCAAATACATGATAAATGAATTGGTTCATTGGACTGGACATTGCTTTTTATTCATCAGTTTCCCGCATGTTCTTCTAATTTGGCTTAGATGGTTTGCCAAGGTTCATGGGTTTGATTACCGTGAATGTACACTGTGTGCCACTTAGGGAGCACCTGAGACAATCTGGGAAACACGGAGTAGGAAGTGTTAAGGGTGGGATCATAGGAAATGGCATTTATGGTGTTCAGCACAGGGTGGCGGTGAGACCCTGCAAAAGACTCGACTGCTGATCCTCCCACAAAGAAACACTGGTCATACAAGCTTCTGAAGAGAGAAAAAAAAACACTAGTTTCCCACATCAAGAAAAAATCACTGCAACTTGACTCAAAACTCTGCATCTAGACCCAAGTGCCTGAATTAGCTACAATTTATATAACAAAGTCTGACTTTAATATAAATATTAACAGAATATGAAATCATTTTTTCCTCCTCAAGGATAAAACAGTTTAATCACTACTTGGGGGAAAACTGTTTTCTCAGAGAAAATGAAATAATTTTTATCTAAGAGGATAAAAGGGGATTAAAAAAACCAAAGTTATTCTCTGCTATATTAACCAATATCATATTCTAGGAAAATCACCACTATAGAATAATGAGCACTGGGCTCTAAGTCTATTCTGTCTCAAAATTCAAGATCAGGCATTGCTTTTAGAGGGTTCTTCTTCCTTGAAAGTTGAGATGAATTTTTTCCGCTTGATATATCAGTGACATCGTCCGCCCTCAATCTGACACATGATAATGCCATCACCAAGGGCAACTCTGTGAGCTGGAGAGAAGACTCAGACTGTGAAGAATGGAGGACTGGTCTGGAAAAGAGACTCAAAGATGCCTCCATGTGAAGGTCTGCCTGGGAAAGCCACATTAAGAAAGAAAGAGGGAAGAGGACTCATGCAGCATCTAAATATCAGTTACCCAAATGGGACAAGGAGAGGGACCAGAAATGGAATTCTCAGCTTACCTTAGGGGTATGGTGTGGGGATGGATGACGTGTCCTCAGGGGAGATGACAAAACTTTTATTTAAAAGGGGGATGCTGGTGGGAAGTGTGAGTGAGTGGGATGCATATGATATACATTTGATGAGAATCAGCAAAATCTTACGATAGAATATTCTTACCCAAGGAGTTCCTCATGTGGCATGGGACAGTATATGTGACTTGGGAGAGAAGTGACACGAATAATGCAAAACAGAAAGTAATATCTAGGAGCAGGGATGCCCAACAACCAGCCTACGCTGGCTCAGGAAGAGTAGATAACCTTGTAGCGGTGCGGACAGTCTGTAGATGTAGAGTAACGGCGGACAATCCAAGTCTGATTCTCCCAGTCAGCTTGACCTGAGAAACTCCACTTGTGTTGCACCAAATCCTCCAAACAGGTTTTTCCCCCAAGCTCTCAGTTACTTGGATCTCAGACCATCACACAATGTGGTTAAGACAGACATGATAGAGCATTCCTAGCGAACTCTGTGGATTCACTGCCTATTCAGCAGCTCCTCATCATGTGTGGCTCCAGAGCACTTAGATTCTGGCCTGCTGGAACTGAGACATGCTGTAGTGGCAAAGTACACACTGTTCAGAGACCAGATTCAAAAAATAGAGTCTCAAATATTTCATTAATGATTTTAATGTGAATGCACATTATATTTTAGAATCCTGGGTAAAAGAAAACATATGTGAAAGTTTATATTTTAAATGTATGGCTGCTAGAAAATCTAAAATTATACTCATGGTTCATGCTTGTGGCTCACCTGCTAATTCTAAGGGACAGTACAGCTCTAGAGGCCTGAAGGGCACTGATGTTGAGATTAGCCCTGTCTGGTCCAGTCCCTCCAGGGCAGACATGGTCTGATTTTCTCTGCCTCCATCTTTTCCATTGCCTGGCTGAGCACAGGGTAGCTAGTCAACGAACACCAATGCTGGCTGCCAAAGAACCATATACAATGGGTATGATGGTTAATGTTACACGTCAGCTTGACTGGCCATGGAGTGTCCAGACATTTGGTTGTATATTATTCTGGGCATTCTGAGGATGAGATGAACATTGAATCTGTAGGCTGAGTAAAGTAGATTGTTCTCCCTAATGTGAGTGAGATCATCCAGTCTATTTAAAGCATGCATAGAATAAAAATACTGAGCAAGACAGAACTCCTCCTGCTTGATTGCTTGGAGCTGGGGCTCTGGTTTTCAGATTTACACTGAAACACGGGCTCTTCTTGTGTCTCAAGCCGGCTGGCTTTTGGAACAGGATGTCTACAATCAGCTCTCCTGATTCTCAGGCTTTCAGACACAAACTGGAATGACATGGCTGCTTTGCACTCTACCATTGTCAACTGCACGTCTTAGAATTTCTCAGCCTCCATAATGGTGAAAGCCAATTCCTTATAATAAATCATCTCTCTTCACACACACACACACGTACATGTATTTGTATTGCATACACAAGCACCTCCTATTGGTTCTGTTTCTCTGGAAAACCCTAATGCTATATGTGTAACACTGATTAATTTTATAATCTTCCACAGTATGGCAATTTTAAAATTTAATGAATAAGAGGTTTATTTTCTGATATATTTTACAGACGGCTTGATGACTGACTAGTTTGGGAACATGGAGAAGTTATTTACTCTGAATCTCAGTTTTCTCATTATAAAAACAGAACCTCCTTCACAGGGATAATGTGAAAGCTAAAGGAAAAGATGGCTAAGAGATTTCTGGGCCCCTGGTAAGCTCTCTATAAGCTCTAGTTAAAAGGGAACCCTCTTACGCTGTTGGTGGGAATGCAAACTAGTACAGCCACTATGGAGAACAGTATGGAGATTCCTTAAAAACTGGAAATAGAACTGCCTTATGACCCAGAAATCCCACTGCTGGGCATACATACCAAGGAAACCAGAATGGAAAGAGACACGTGTACCCCAATGTTCATCGCAGCACTGTTTATAATAGCCAGGACATGGAAGCAACCTAGATGTCCATCAGCAGATGAATGGATAAGAAAGCCGTGGTACATATACACAATGGAGTATTACTCAGCCATTAAAAACAATACATTTGAATCAGTTCTAATGAGGTGGATGAAACTGGAGCCGATTATACAGAGTAAAGTAAGCCAGAAAGAAAAACACCAATACAGTATACTAATGCATATATATGGAATTTAGAAAGATGGTAACGATAACCCTGTATGCAAGACAGCAAAAGAGACACAGATGTATAGAACAGTCTTTTGGACTCTGTGGGAGAGGCAGAGGGTGGGATGATTTGGGAGAATGGCATTGAAACATGTATAATATCATATAAGAAACAAATCACCAGTCTAGGTTCGATGCAGGATACAGGATGCTTAGGGCTGGTGCACTGGGATGACCCAGAGGGATGGTATGGGAGGAAGGTGGGAGGGGGGTTCAGGATTGGGAACACGTGTACACCCGTGGCAGATTCATGTTGATGTATGGCAAAACTAATATAATATTGTAAAGTAAAAAATACATAAATTAAAAAAAAATTTTAAAGTTGCTTAGTCTCACCTTCTCTCCATACAGTGAAAAATCAAATGGTGAATACAATGAGCAGCTACATTCTCATTAAAGTACTGAAGTGTTGAGTTAGGTTTCCAAGCAATAGCTGGAATCCACCGGACACACTTACATCCCTTAGGGTAAACTTGCCCCTTTCATCCTCTGCAGGCCAGTTCCTGGGTCTACAGGGCAAAGTCATACAACCTAAGGAGCAGAGAGGCATATGGGGTCCTCTGGGTGGAATGCTGCTGTTAAGGGGTGCTATTTGTGTGGCAGGACTCATGTACAAGTAATGCTACCAGCAACACGTAGCTTAGCTCTCAATTCCAGACCTACAGGGCTCTTTACTCTTTGCTTATGGGGCTAACTCACTCTTAAAATTGTAAATATTCCAAAATAATCATCTGGGACATTTTTTCCCATATTTTCCAAGAGGTCTGGGACCATGATGGACACAGACAAATTGACAACAAGAGGGGGGCTTCCCTTGTGCTGTTGATAAGGAAGAAGCTTATGCTCTGCTTTCTTTCAACATTATCATCTTTTCTTGGGGTAAAAGATGAATTCTTTCTAAGTATCAAGGTAGAGTTGATCATTAAGGCATATTTAGGAGGGAGCTTAAAATAATCACCTAATTGGAGGGGTGTTTTCTTGTCCAAAAGTTCACATAAACTTCCTCATTAAAACAGCAACAAAAAGGTGTTGCTGGTATTCAATAGTTCACAGTTTCTGACAAACGCACCACAATGTTTAAATTTATACTTTATGAAATTTAGCTTTATATAAATAAATCAGTTGATTTATCCATTTATCACATTTTTAAATATGTGTACAAGCTAAGTGCTATGAAAATGAAGGAATAGGGATTATGGATCATGAAAGATGCTAATAAAATCACGTATTCCAATTTATATAGAGAAAAGGTCACAGAATAAGAAATTAAGTATGTCTCGAGTAAGAAGAAAACACACAGAGAAATAGAAATGATGAAAAGATGGGAAACTTCAAACTCTTGGGGGAAAGATGGACTGCTTCCAACTCTAAAGGCAGAGTCAGTCATTAAGGCCTGTTTAGCTGGGAGCATGAAATACCTAATTGGAAGGACTTTTTTTTTTGTCTATAACTCGTCTTCAGACCTGGTCTCACTTTTCTTGTTAAACTGCACGACACCACTGTGGGCTGGGGAATATTCTCACCACATCCCTGAGAGAGTAGACGCTCGGAGAGTCCTGCTTGCCTTTGGGTCCAGCTCAGAATGAATGTGAGGAGGTGGCTGAGACTCCTGCCTGGAGGTCAGACACCTCATGCACAGTGTGGACAAACCCTTTCCTGAGAAGAATCTCCCCAGAGTTTTCAACTCCTCTGCGAGACAAAGGGGTGAATGCACAGTCTGTAAGGTGCTGATCAAAACTGACCATTTTATTATTTGATCATTTAGTATTTTAGCAAATAGAAACAATTTGCAGAAAAGGGAGGATTTCAAAAATGGAATATTCTGTATTTTATAAGCAAAAATTGTAAAAATTAAATTATTTAAGCTAAAAATAATTTTAAAAAGTTCACCCATTTCCCCTACCCATCCCCATCTCCTATAACCATCAATATGTCCTCTGCATCTATGAGGTTGTTTTGTTGTTGTTGTTTAGATTCTACTCATGAGAGAGATCACAGAGTGTCTATCTTTGTCTATTTCACTTAGGATAATGCCTTCGAGGTCCAGCCATGTTGTCATAAATGGAAATATTTCATTATTATTTATAGTTGAATAATATTCCATTGCATATATGTGTGTGAAGTCACTCAGTCGTGTCCAACTCTTTACGGCCCTGTGAACTGTAGCCCACTAGGCTCCTCTGTCCATGGGATTCTCCAGGAGAGAATACTGGAGTGGGTTGCCATCCTTCTCCAGGCATTGCACATATATATATATATATATATGCACACAATTTATTTATCCATTCATCCATCAGTAGACACTTGGATTCTTTCCATGTGTTGGCTATTGTAAATAACACTACAATGAACATCCGGGTGCCGATATCTCTATAAATTAGTGTTTTCATTTTCTTTGGATAAATACCCAGAAGTGGAATTGCTGGATCTATAGTAGTTGTATTTTAATTTTTTTGAGGAATCTCTGTACTGTTTTCTATAGAGGTTGCACCAGTTTACATTGCCATCAGCAGTACACAAGTGTTCCCTGTGTACACATCCTCTCCAACATTCTCTATTTCTTGTCTTTTTGAGTGATCAGTCACTCAAACATCTGAGGTAATATCCTGTGGTTCTGATGTGCATTTCCCTGATGAATAATGATGTTGAACATCTTTTTTGCACCCGTTGGCCATGTCTTTTTGTAAAAACGTCTGTTCAGATCTGTTGTCTATGTTTTAACTGGATTACAAGAATGAGAAATAATTAGAGTTGTGTTGTTGGGACAGGAAGAAGCCTGGCTTTAGAAAGAACTGGCCACTGAGGAAGAACTGAGCAGGAAAGGGTTCAAGACAAGAACTCAGCTGAAGTTGGCAACTCAATCCATGTCTTCATCATAGCGTGAAAGAGTTCTTTCTTATATAGAAATAGCTTTGTCTGCCATGTGTTGTGTGTGCGTACGTGTGAGCTCAGTTGTGCCTGGCTCTTTGCAACCCAGAGGAAAGCAGCCAACCAGGCTTCTGTGTCCATGAAATTTTCCAGGCAAAGAATACTGGAGTGGGTTTCCATGTCCTACTCAAGGGAATCTTCCAGACCCAGGGATCAAACCTGTGTCTCCTGCATTGCCAGGTGGATTCTCTATCACTGTGCCACCTATTTTTAAATCAGCAAGAAAATAAATAACAGCTTCCTCATTCCCAATCCATGGGGTGCAGGAGTTGGTCTCTTTTTAGTAAGACCACTGGCCTGGCTTCATGTACTTTCTCTGGGCATTGATTCTCTGGTTTCTTGAGACAACATACCTGCCTACACACACCCCATCCCCTACACACAGCAAACCTACCTCCAAGCTGGTGATCCTCAGTCAGAGCTTTTTTTTTTTTTCCCCATCTTTCTACCAACATGCTTATCAAGTGCCAGACAAGATCAAAAAGAACAACAAAAAGCTAGAGGTGAGGTAGATTAGAAAGACAACTAAGTGGCCAGGCCTGGACCCAATTTTTCTGACTCCTGGTAAAAAGAAATTTAAACACAATCCCTCCTTTCCACTTATACTTTTATTACTTTTACGGCTTCTTTTTGAGACTCTCTTTCAAAGCATTTTCTTTAAACTCCAGGATGGAGGATGTTATCACAGAATCATAAAATTTAGTGTTATAGGAAAACTTGGAAATTATCTGGGCCAACCCCTATCTTTATAAATAAGAGGACTGAACCTAGAAAGGTAAAATTATTTTTCAAGGTCACAGAGCTGCGGGGTAGATATGCTACAAATAGTATCCTTTCAACCTTCCCATTATAATAAGCTTCCTGTCTATCAAAGTTATCATGAAGGATGGTCCTGATAATACAGACAATAGTTGATTTTTAAAAACACACGTTTAGGCCAGTATTTGAAGCACTTCTCAGGCCTTACCAAATTTAATTAAATCAACCCCATTAAGAAATTACAACTGTTTTTGAAATTATACAGGTAAGGAAACTGTAGGACAGCAAAATAAATTTCCCAAGATCATTCAGCTAGCTGGTTTCAGAGTCAGGATTCACTCCTAGACAGTCTGGTTCAGCAACACATGTTCTTACGCATTCTGCTAAACTGATTCTTAAAAAATGTTGGTAAGGCTTATATAAACTTGAGAAATCATGTGACATTTTTATATTTTAACTGCAATTTGCTTTAATGAACCAAAACATGAATTCGCTAAGTGTCTGGTCTTTAGATTTAATTCTCCCTTTCTACAGTCTGGGGATATTAAAAGTTTGCACTTCTTCAGGATCAACTATGAAGAAGACTAGCTGAGCCATTAATAGGAGGAGGTGGCTTTACTATCCAGATTTAACAACAACAACAAAAACAGATGCAATGAGAAAAGGAAGGTTCAGGAAAACTGGAAGGGCATAGTAATGAAGTCAAACTGGAAAGCAGAGATCAGCATTAGCAAGTTGCAGACACTAGGAAATTACAGATTGAGACATGAAGCTCCTTAAGTTTGGTGTGTGTATTGCTACAGCCTCATACTGTGATTTCTTGTAGTAAAAACTATGTCGCTATGAGGATTTAAAATGTCTAACAGAGCAGTACACAGTGCTGTGCTGGTTTTGAACCAGCCTCCCCGGGTGTTCCCAGGCTAGGTTTACAGATGTGCACTTCACTAGGGACCACGCAAGGCAGTAGGTACCATGTGCCTGGTCCTCCCAAGCCCTCTCCTGAATGGCAGCCACCTGCTCAGACAGGCCTGTGGACCACTGGCCTCTGGCTGATGTGAGAGACCTGGGCACATCTACAAAGTAACCTAAGTCAATCCGCCATTCACAAGGAATGGATTCTTTAGTAAATGTAGACAGTTTCCAACAAGTGGAGTTATCTGCCTGCTCCCCCGACAACATCATGAGTAGCAGCAAAGGGCATTAGAAATGATTTCCAGAGAGTACAAACATTTCTTGGGAAACAGGTCCAAACACATTACGCACCCTGCTCCCGTAAGTTCAGAGATGTTTGGGCTCTGCCTTTTGGGTGGTCTCATTACTCCTGAACACTTTATGTGAGGAAGCTTCCCTCTGAGGACAGCACATAATATTCTGACTGTGAAGTCAGCCCTTCTCCCTGAATCACATGCCCAGGACGGGCACTAAGGGATGGCGGGCGGCAGGACTGGACGCACTGAGGTCTGCACCAGGCATGCTGTGTTGAGCTGCTGGGGTCGCTGGGGGCAACACTCACAGGGGCAGGTGTCTCAGGCCTTTGCTCTCATCATGAAAGGGCAGGGACACCTGGGTCATCCTAGCCAACTGGAAATTTTGAACAGTACTCATTTTACCAGGTGATTTCTACTATCACTGTTGTGAATCCGTGGTGACTGCAGCCATGAAATTAAAAGATGGCTTTTCTTGGAAGAAAAGCTATGACAAATCCAGACAGTGTATTAAAGAGCAGAGACATTACTTTGCCAACAAATGTCCATATAGTCAAAGCTATGGTATTTCCAGTAGTCATGTATAGATATGTGAGTTGGACCATAAAGAAGGCTGAGTGCTGAAGTGACACTTTTGAACTGTGGTGTGAAGACTTGAGAATCCCTTGGAATGCAAGGAGATCAAACCAGTCAATCCTAAAGGAAATCAGTTCTGAATATTCACTGGAAGGACTGATCCTGAAGTTCCAATACTTTGGCCACCTGATGCAAAGAATGAACTCATTAGAAAAGACCCTGATGCTGGGAAAGATTGAAAGCAGGAGGAGAAAGGGATGACAGAGGATGAGATGGTTGGATGGCATCATTGACGCAGTGGACATGAGTTTGAGGAAGCTCTGGGAGATGATGAAGGACAGGGAAGCCTGATGTGCTGCAGTCCATGGGGTTGCAAAGAGTCAGACATGACTGAGTGACTGAACAACAACAAATCCATGAATCATCAGATATATATGTTTAAAACATGATGTTAGAATCATTTTTCTAGAGGTCTTTGGAGAGTTGGCTCATTGAATGGGGCACTTCCATTGTTAACATAACACTGAGACTGTGCTATTAATTTATACATACTACATTGACCACATGTTTATACTGAATTATTTACAAATAAATCACAGTTAGCAAGACCAAGCTGAGAAAATCAACACTGCAGGGTGCTTCCATGGTTGTAGACTTAAACCACATGGTCTTGAGGGAAAACAGTCCCCCTCTTTCCCCCCTCCTTCTCCCCAGTCTCACCTGGTGAGGCTTAGAGCATATTTGTGGCTTGCCTTTCTCCATGAAAACACTCTAAACACAGAAAGGTGGGAGGATTGCCAGTTTTCTATTTGTAAACAAAAGCCACCTGCATCTCCTGGAACATTTGGCTTTAATAAGAGGAAGACAAATCAGACAGAGAAGAGAAAGTGATTCCCTTAAGAGCGATTTACCTCTCAGGAAAAAGGGAGCTAAAGGCATCGGGAGAGAATTCTTTTCTTTCGTTTATTCACTCATTCTCAGAAATATTTATCCACATTCTACTGTGTTGCAGGCCCTGTGTTGAGTACTGGATAAGATACTCAAGATTCTCGCTTTTAAAGTTCTTACACGTCAATGAGAGATGACAGTATCTTCACACATAAATTTATACACACCAGAATTATAGATACTCAGGAGTAGCAAGATTTGAGCTGACCTGATTGACAAGAGGAGGCAAAACCATGGAAAGATCTGGAGAAAGAAGAATGCAGACAAAGGAAATGGGAAAAGCGTAGGAGGCTGACTTGTAGGGTAATTTCAAGATTAGGGTAGAGTGGGAAGCAATGACTCTGCAAAGCAGGGAAGGGCTTTAAAATTTAACATTAAATGTGAGTTGGGGTTGTTAGTAGGGGAGTGATACGGTCTGATGTACTTTACAGAAGGGTCCCTCTGCTGCTGTGGAGACAGTGGATTATTGGGGGACTAGAATGGAAAGGTAATGACAACTGAGAGCTACTGGAGGTTAAACAGAAGGCATGTTGGAGGAAGGTGATGGGCATGGAGAGAGCATAAAGGGAGAGATTTAGGGTGACTTCTGAAGTAGAACTGAAAAGACTTGCTGAAGAATTGGATGAGGGCTTGGAGGGGAAAAGAGGAAACAAGGATGATATCTAGATTTCATTTTCTTCAAAAAGATTTAACAACTTCTGAATCAGAGTTGGAGGTCAACCTAAGCCCGGATTTACTGCCTGCTAAATGTTTGCTATGTATACCCATGGCCTCCAAATGCTTCCATTTAAGCCTCTGCCATCTCTGATCTGACTGTTAAAAGAACTCCAAACTGCTGCTGATCACAGGCTTCTGCAACTATTCCCTTACTGCTGCAGTCACCTTTCCAGAATGAAAATCTGATCATTGTACAACAACTCCTCCCTGCCCACAAGACAAAATCCATTTCTTTCCAGAAGCCTTACAAGGCCTTTCTCGATCTGGTTCCTACTTGCCTCTTACTCTCTTGTCTCTCACAGTGTGTTTCCTCCACCTCTGCATATCCTTCATTAAAGCCCACAGTAGGCTCTTTATGGTGACTGCATCATGAAATTAAAAGTTGCTTGTTCCTTGGAAAGAAACTATGACCGACTTAGTCAGCATACTAAAAAGCAGAGACATCATTTTGCCAACAGAAGTCCATATGGTCAAAGCTATGGTTTTTCCACTAGTCATGTACAGATATGAGAGTTGGACCAGAAAGAAGGCTGAGCACCAAAGAATTGATGCCTTCAAATTCTGGTGCTGCAGAAGACTCATGAGCATCCCCTGAAGAGCAGGGAGATCAAACCAGTCAACCCTAAAAGAAATCAACCCAGACTATTCATTGGAAGGACTGATGCAAAAGGTCTAATACTTTGGACACTCAATGTGAAGACCAACTCAATGGTAAAGACCCTGATACTGGGAAAGACTGAAACCAAAAGGCAAAGGGGGTGGAAGAGGATTAGATGGCATCACTGACTGAATACATGTGAATTTGAACAAACTCCAGGAGAGAGTGAAGGACAGAGGAGGGATATGACTTAGCGACTGAACACCAATAACAAGGCTCTTTACACTTTCAGAAAACACCATGCTCTCTGTACATTGCTATCTTACAAAGAACACTTTCTCAACAACTAATATACTGGGAAAATGGCTCTTTCTCTTTCTAGAGTTTCCCTCTATCCTCTCTCTTTTGGTCCAGTTGTAGTTGGCATGGCCTCCTGCGTATGGCTCTAACATTATGGCTGCTTTGCACCCATAACGTCTCCATCCTGTATCTTCCTCCTCTCTGAGAGTGTAAACACCTGAAGGGCAGGGACAGGGAGTCACTGATATTCTCCTCTTTGTACAGCCGTGTGCCTTTCATAGTGACTCATATACACCAGATGGTCAATAAAAATTAACTGAACAATTAAATGGAAACCCTGTACATCATGTCCATCAAGCAGTCATCTAGCCTTTGCATGATCTTGACTATGAACAAAGTAGACTTGTTCCATTTCTAGGACCGCCTTGTATTTTAAATTTTTTCACATATTTTTAGATGCCAGGGTTCAAGGAGTCAACCAACTAGATGGGATCTCTATTTTCATGATATTATATTCTAATCTAGAGGAGAGGGAGTGTGACAAAGTATAAGTAAGGAAACTAAGTGCGGTCAGTCGCAAAAAATCTTACATGCGGAACTGATAAAGATAACAGGGGTGCTTAAACTTGGTGATTCAGGAGTAGCTCTTTGAGAAAGTGACATTTAAACTGACATTTGATTTTTTTTTTTAAGGTGCCAATCTTGAGAACATTGGGACCAGCTGGCTCCACACAGAAGGGGTAGCTACTTCAAGGGCTCTAAGGAATGTGCTCCGGGGAGTTCAGGAATGGAGGTGTGATGTGGTTCAGTTCAGTTCAGTTGCTCAGTCATGTGCAACTCTTTGCGACCCCATGAATCGCAGCACGCCAGGCCTCCCTGTCCATCATCAACTCCTGGAGTTCACTCAGACTCACATCCATCGAGTCAGTGATGCCATCCAACCATCTCATCCTCTGTCATCCCTTTCTCCTCCTGCCCCCAATCCCTCCCAACATCAAAGTCTTTTCCAATGAGTCAACTCTTCGCATGAGGTGGCCAAAGTAGTGGAGTTTCAGCTTTAGCATCATTCCTTCCAAAGAAATCCCAGGGCTGATCTCCTTCAGAATGGACTGGTTGGATCTCCTTGCAGTCCAAGAGACTCTCAAGAGTCTTCTCCAACACCACAGGTCAAAAGCATCAATTCTTCAGCGCTCAGCCTTCTTCACAGTCCAACTCTCACATCCATAGATGACCACAGGAAAAACCATAGCTTTGACTAGACGGACCTTTGGTGGCAAAGTAATGTCTCTGCTCTTGAATATGCTATCTAGGTTGGTCATAACTTTTCTTCCAAGAAGTAAGCGTCTTTTAATTTCATGGCGGCAGTCATCATCTGCAGTGACTTTGGAGTGATGTGGTTAGATCATAAGCCACAGAAAGAGTGGCATAGGTGGGTATAAAAGAATGGGCAGAAGCTGGGTCACAGAGCATGCTGGAGGCATGGGATGGTGCTTCGATTCTAACCTAAGCGCCGTGGAACACACCTGGAGGACTGGAATCAGAACAGTGGCATGACTGCACCACCTGTTTCAAAGGATACTTTAAAAAGCTAGAAGTTTGGGATTAACATATACACACCACTACATATCAAACAGGTAAACAACAGGGGCCTACTCAAGTCTTGTAATAGCCTATAATGGAAAAGAATCTAGGAAAGATCTACCTATCTTTCTAAACTTAATCACTTTACTGTACCCTTGAACCTAACACAACATTGTAAACTGACCAGACCTCAATTTTAAAAATGTAATTATTTATCTCTGGGCTTTCTATTTTGTTCCATTGATCTATATGTCTGTCTTTGTGCCAGTACCATACTGTCTTGATGACTGTGGCTTTGTAGTAGAGCCTGAAGTCAGGCAAGTTGATTCCTCCAGTTCCATTCTTCTTTCTCAAGATTGCTTTGGCAATTCGAGGTTTTTGTATTTCCATACAAATCTTGAAATTATTTGTTCTAGTTCTGTGAAAAATATGGCTGGTAGCTTGATAGGGATTGCATTGAATTGGTAAATTGCTTTGGGTAGTATACTCATCTTCACTATACTGATTCTTCCGATCCATGAACATGGTATATTTCTCCATCTATTAGTGTCCTCTTTGATTTCTTTCATCAGTGTTTTATAGTTTTCTATATATAGGTCTTTAGTTTCTTTAGGTAGATATATTCCTAAGTATTTTATTCTTTTCATTGCAATGGTGAATGGAATTGTTTCCTTAATTTCTTTTTCTACTTTCTCATTATTAGTGTATACGAATGCAAGGGATTTCTGTGTGTTGATTTTATATCCTGCAACTTTACTATATTCATTGATTAGCTCTAGTAATTTTCTGGTGGAGTGTTTAGGGTTTTCCATGTAGAGGATCATGTCATCTGCAAACAGTGAGAGCTTTACTTCTTCTTTTCCAATTTGGATTCCTTTTATTTCTTTTTCTGCTCTGATTGCTGTGGCGAAAACTTCCGGACACCTTATCTTTGACAAAGGAGGCAAGAATATACAATGGAGTAAAGACAATCTCTTTAACAAGTGGTGCTGGGAAAACTGGTCAACCACTTGTAAAACAATGAAACTAGATCACTTTCTAACACCACACACAAAAATAAACTCAAAATGGATTAAAGATCTAAATATAAGACCAGAAACTATAAAACTTCTAGAGGAGAACATAGGCAAAACACTCTCAGACATAAATCACAGCAGGATCCTCTATGACCCACCTCCCAGAATTCTGGAAATAAAAGCAAAAATAAACAAATGGGATCTAATTAAAATTAAAAGCTTCTGCACAACAAAGGAAAATATAAGCAAGGTGAAAAAGCCTTCTGAATGGGAGAAAATAATAGCAAATGAAGCAACTGACAAACAACTAATCTCAAAAATATACAAGCAACTTATGCAGCTCAATTCCAGAAAAATAAATGACCCAATCAAAAAATGGGCCAAAGAACTAAATAGACATTTCTCCAAAGAAGACATATGGATGGCTAACAAACACATGAAAAGATGCTCAACATCACTCATTATTAGAGAAATGCAAATCAAAACCACAATGAGGTACCACTTCACACCAGTCAGAATGGCTGCAATCCAAAAATCTGCAAGCAATAAATGCTGGAGAGGGTGTGGAGAAAAGGGAACCCTCCTACACTGTTGGTGGGAATGCAAACTAGTACAGCCACTATGGAGAACAGTGTGGAGATTCCTTAAAAAATTGCAAATAGAACTACCTTATGACCCAGCAATCCCACCGCTGGGCATACACACCAAGGAAACCAGAATTGAAAGAGACACATGTACCCCAATGTTCATCGCAGCACTGTTTATAATAGCCAGGACATGGAAACAACCTAGATGTCCATCAGCAGATGAATGGATAAGAAAGCGGTGGTACATATACACAATGGAGTATTACTCAGCCATTAAAAAGAATTCATTTGAATCAGTTCTGATGAGATGGATGAAACTGGAGCCAATTATACAGAGTGAAGGAAGCCAGAAAGAAAAACACCAATACAGTATACTAACACATATATATGGAATTTAGGAAGATGGCAATGACAACCCTGTATGCAAGACAGGAAAAAAGACACAGATGTGTATAACGGACTTTTGGACTCAGAGGGAGAGGGAGAGGGTGGGATGATTTGGGAGAATGGCATTCTAACATGTATACTATCATGTAAGAATCGAATCGCCAGTCTATGTCTGACGCAGGATACAGCATGCTTGGGGCTGGTGCATGGGGATGACCCACAGAGATGTTATGGGGAGGGAGGTGGGAGGGGGGTTCATGTTTGGGACCGCATGTAAGAATTAAAGATTTTAAAATTAAAAAAATAAAAAACTAAAAAAAAAAGTAATTATTTTAAAAAGGCATTTGGGCTACTGTAAAGAGACTGCATTTTGCAAAAGTAAAGAGTAATAGTAAAGCAGAGAGAAGTGAAGAAATGTGGAGACCTTCTGGAACTGAAGTGAAGTGAAGTTGCTCAGTTGTATCCAACTCTTGTGACCCCATGGACTGTAGCCTACCAGGCTCCTCTGTCCATGGAATATTCCAGACAAGCATACTGGAGTGGGGTGCCATTTCCTTCTCCAGCGGATCTTCCCAACCCAGGGAATCGAACCTGGGTGTCCCGCATTGCAGGCAGATGCTTTACCATCTGAGCGACCAGGGAAGCCCTAAGACCTTCTGGAAGTAGAGCCAATATTAAGAGATGGGGAGGGGGAGGGAAAGATGCCGGAGGAATAGGACAGGAAGACCACTCTCTCCCTCACAAATTCCTCAAAAGAACATTTCAACGCCGAGCAAACTCCGCAAAACAACTTTTGTAGGCTGGCAGAGGACATCAGGCAACCAGAAAAGCAGACCATTGTCTTCAAAAACAGGTAGGAAAAAATATAAAAGACGAAAAAGGAGACAAAGGAGGTGGGGAGGGAGCTCCGTCCCGGGAAGGGAAGCCCGTCCCGGGAAGGGAATTTTAAGAAGAGAGGTTTCCAAACACCAGGAAACACTCTCCCTGCCGAGTCTGTGGCGAGCCTTGGAAACACAGAGGGCAACATAACAGGAAGGAAAAATAGATAAATAATTAAAACCAAGAGATTACAAGCCCACCAGTAACTCCCCCAGCGGAAAAGCAGCACAGACGCCTGCATCCGCCATTGGGAAGTGGGGGCAGGGCAGGGACGCGCGGGAGGCGCGGGCTGCAGAGCTTTGCAAGAATCGGGTAGGAACGCCCCACGCGCAACCAGAACAATCTAACTCGGGCTAGCAAACCAGACTGTGGGATAGCTACCACGCGAAAAGCTCGAACATAAGACACCTCCAGGACCGAGCACAGAACAAAGGACGGAGTGGAAAAAGCCGGCTGCAGACCATCGCCCACCGGGGACAGGCAGTCAGAGCCGTAAGGACTGGAAAGGGGCAATTGCAGACCTGGAGAGACTTTACTTACCTAACTGCAAGTAGGCTCCTTTGCTAAGACTTCTGGGGGTGCTGGACAGTCACAGTCTGCCTCACGGGGGGCGCCAGCGGTCCACCCAGAAAGCTGAGCAGCAGCGGCAGAAAAGGTGACAAGCCGCGGCGATCGCGCTCGCCAAACTCCTGAGCTACTCGGACCTGGGAAGGGCACAAAGCGCAGTCCCAGCTGAATTTGTGCCTCTGAGGGCTGCCTGAGCGCCGAACCTGAGCGGCTTGGACCGGGGAAGTGCACGCAGCCTAGGGCCGGCCCCAGACGGTTCCTGGCTGAGCATCCTAGAACCGGAGCGGTTTGTGCGCCGCGAGAAAGGACAGGTCAAGCGGGGCAGAGATACTGTGTGCACGCGACAATGCTATTTGTTTGCAGCATCCCCCCTCCCCACAGCGCGACTGAACTAGTGAGCCTAAAAAACCAGCAAACAGAAGAAGTTAAACAGAGGGAACCACCTTGGAAGTGATCCCACAAGGCCCATAACACCAGAGAAGGGCCAGATATATTTTTATTATTTTTAAAATCATTCCTTTTTTTTTGTTTTTTGCTTTTTTGTTTTTTTTTCTTTTTTTCTAACTTTTTTTAAATTGTTAAGTCTTCTATTTCTCCTCCAATTTTTATTTCTATAACCTATTATTACTATTAAAAAAAAAAGCCTTTTTTTTTTTTTTAAGGCAAACACCATATATAGTCCTTGGATGGTTGTTGATGGTTTTTTTTTTGTTTGTTTGTTTTTAATAATTCTTTTTTTCTTTCTTCCTTTTTCCTTCTGCTTTTCTTCAATATTGAATCTTTGAAAATCCAACCTCTACTCTAGATTTTTAATCTTTGCTCTTAAGTTTTTGTTGTCAATTTTGTACATTTAAAAACCCAAAAATCACTACCCAAGTTTACCTGAGAGCGAGATTACTGGCTTGACCACTCTCTCCTCCTCTGGACTCTCCTTTTTCTCCACCAGGTGGCCTCTGTCTCTTTTCTCACTTATCTCTTCTCTATCCAACTCTGTGAATCTCTGGGTGTTCCAGACGGTGGAGAACACCTAAGGAACTGGTTGCTGGCAGGATCTGTCTCTCTCCTACTCATTCCTCTTTCTTATCCTCCTGGTCACCTCTGTCTACTTCCTCCCTCTCCTCTTCCCCGTATAACTCTGTAAATACCTCTGAGCAGTCCAGACTATAGAGTGCACATAAGGAAGTGACTACTGGCTAGCTTGCTCTCTCCTCTTTTGATCTCACTGCATCTCATTCCAATTACCTCTAACTACCCCCTCCATCTTCTCTTCTCCTTGTAACTCAGTGAACCTCTCTGAGTGTCCCTCAATATGGAGAAACTTTTCATCTTTAACCTAGATGTTTTATCATCGGTGCTGTGTAGATGGAGAAGTCTAGAGGCTACTGTAAAAATAAAACTGAAAACCAGAAGCAGGAGGCTTAAATCCAAAGCCTGAAAACATTAGAGAACTCTTGAATTCAGGGAACATTAAGCAATAGGAGCTCATCAATTGCCTTCATACCTACACCGAAACCAAGCTCCACCCAAGGGCCAACAAGTTCCAAAACAAGACATACCACGCAAATTCTCCAGCAACACAGGAACACTCCCCTGAGCTTCAATATACAGGCAGCTCAAAATTATCCCAAAACCTTTAATGTCTCATAACCCATTATGGGTCACTCCACTGCACTCCAGAGAGAAGAAACCCAGCTCCACCCACCAAAACTCCAACACAAGCCTCCCTAACCAGGAAACCTAGACAAGCCACTGATAGAACCCCACCCAAAGTGAGGAAGCTCCATAATAAAGAGAAATCCACAAATTACCAGAATATAAAAAGGCCACCCCAAACGCAGCAATATAACCAAGATGAAGAGACAGAGGAATACTCAGCAGGTAAAGGAACAGGAGAGTTGCCCACCAAACCAAACAAAAGAGGAAGAAGTAGGGAATCTACCTGAGAAGGAATTCTGAATATTGATAGTGAAAATAATCCAAAATCTTGAAATCAAAATGGAATCACAGATAAATAGCCTAGAGACAAGGATTGAGAAGATGCAAGAAAGGTTTAACAAGGACCTAGAAGAAATAAAAAAAGAGTCAAAATATATTGAATAATGCAATAAATGAGATCAGAAACACTCTGGAGGCAACAAATAGCAGAATAACGGAGGCAGAAGATAGGATTAGTGAAATAGAAGATAGAATGGTGGAAATAAATGAATCAGAGAGGAAACAAGAAAAACAAATTAAAAGAAATGAGGACAATCTCAGAGACCTCCAGGACAATATGAAACGCTCCAACATTCAAATTATAGGAGTCCCAGAAGAAGAAGACAGAAAGAAAGATCATGAGAAAATCCTTGAGGAGATAATAGTTGAAAACTTCCCTAAAATGGGGAAGGAAATAATCACCCAAGTCCAAGAAACACAGAGAGTTCCAAATAGGATAAACCCAAGGCGAAACACCCCAAGACACATATTAATCAAATTAGCAAAGATCAAACACAAAGAACAAATATTAAAAGCAGCAAGGGAAAACAACAAATAACACACAAGGGGATTCCCATAAGGATAACAGCTGATCTTTCAATAGAAACTCTTCAGGCCAGGAGGGAATGGCAAGGCATACTTAAAGTGATGAAAGACAATAACCTACAGCCCAGATTACTGTACCCAGCAAGGATCTCATTCAGATACGAAGGAGAAATCAAAAGCTTTACAGACAAGCAAAAGCTGAGAGAATTCAGCACCACCAAACCAGCTCTCCAACAAATTCTAAAGGATATTCTCCAGACAGGAAACACGAAAGGGTGTATAAACCCGAACCCAAAACAATAAAGTAAATGGTAACGGGATCATACTTATCAATAATTACCTTAAACATAAATGGGTTGAACGCCCCAACCAAAAGACAAAGACTGGCCGAATGGATACAAAACAAGACCCCTCTATATGCTGCTTACAAGAGACCCACCTCAAAACAAGGGACACATACAGACTGAAAGTGAAGGGCTGGAAAAGATATACCACGCAAATAGAGACCAAAAGAAAGCAGGAGTGGCAATACTCATATCCGATAAAATAGACTTTAAAACAAAGGCTGTGAAAAGAGACAAAGAAGGCCACTACATAATGATCAAAGGAACAATCCAAGAAGAAGATATAACAATTATAAATATATATGCACCCAATATAGGTGCACCGCAATATGTAAGACAAATGCTAACAAGTATGAAAGGGGAAATCAACAATAACGCAATAATAGTGGGAGACTTTAATACCCCACTCACACCTATGGACAGATCAACTAAACAGAAAATTAACAAAGAAACGCAAACTTTAAATGATACATTAGATCAGTTAGACCTAATTGATATCTATAGGACATTTCACACCAAAACAATGAATTTCACCTTTTTTCAAGTGCTCATGGAACCTTCTCCAGGATAGATCACGTCCTGGGCCATAAATCTAAACTTAATAAATTCAAAAAAATCGAAATCACTCCAAGCATCTTTTCTGACCATAATGCATTAAGATTAGATCTCAATTACAGGAGAAAAACTATTAAAAATTCCAACATATGGAGGTTGAACAACACACTTCTGAATAACCAACAAATCACAGAAGAAATCAAAAAAGAAATCAAAATATGCATATAAACTAATGAAAATGAAAACACAACAACCCAAAACCTGTGGGACACTATAAAAGCAGTGCTAAGAGGAAAGTTCATAGCAATACAGGCATACCTCAAGAATCAAGAAAAAAGTCAAATAAATAACCTAACTCTACAACTAAAGCAACTAGAAAAGGAAGAATTGGAGAACCCCAGAGTTAGTAGAAGGAAAGAAATCTTAAAAATTAGGGCAGAAATAAATGCAAAAGAAACAAAAGAGACCATAGCAAAAATCAACAAAGCCAAAAGCTGGTTCTTTGAAAGGATAAATAAAATTGACAAACCATTAGCCAGACTCATCAAGAAGCAAAGAGAGAAAAATCAAATCAATAAAATTAGAAATGAAAATGGAGAGATCACAACAGACAACACAGAAATACAAAGGATCATAAGAGACTACTATCAGCAGTTGTATGCCAATAAAATGGACAACGTGGAATAAATGGACAAATTCTTAGAAAAGTACAATTTTCCAAAACTGAACCAGGAAGACATAGAAAATCTTAACAGACCCATCACAAGCATGGAAATTGAAACTGTAATCAGAAATCTTCCAGCAAACAAAAGCCCAGGTCCAGACGGCTTCACAGCTGAATTCTACCAAAAATTTCGAGAAGAGCTAACACCTATCCTCCTCAAACTCTTCCAGAAAATTGCAGAGGAAGGTAAACTTCCAAATTCATTCTATGAGGCCACCATCACCCTAATACCAAAACCTGATAAAGATGTCACAAAAAAAGAAAATTACAGGCCAATATCACTGATGAACATAGATGCAAAAATCCTCAACAAAATTATAGTAATCAGAATCCAAAAACACATTAAAAAGATCATACACCATGACCAAGTGGGCTTTATCCCAGGGATGCAAGGATTCTTCAATATCCGCAAATCAATCAATGTAATTCACCACATTAACAAATTCAAAAATAAAAACCATATGATTATCTCAATAGATGCAGAGAAGGCCTTTGACAAAATTCAACATCCATTTATGATAAAAACTCTCCAGAAAGCAGGAATAGAAGGAACATACTTCAACATAATAAAAGCTATATATGACAAACCCACAGCAAACATTATCCTCAATGGTGAAAAACTGAAAGCATTTCCCTAAAGTCAGGAACAAGACAAGGGTGTCCACTTTCACCACTACTATTCAACATAGTTCTGGAAGTTTTGGCCACAGCAATCAGAGCAGAAAAAGAAATAAAAGGAATCCAAATTGGAAAAGAAGAAGTAAAACTCTCACTGTTTGCAGATGACATGATCCTCTACATGGAAAACCCTAAACACTCCACCAGAAAATTACTAGAGCTAATCAATGAATATAGTAAAGTTGCAGGATATAAAATCAACACACAGAAATCCCTTGCATTCCTATACACTAATAATGAGAAAGTAGAAAAAGAAATTAAGGAAACAATTCCATTCACCATTGCAACGAAAAGAATAAAATACTTAGGAATATATCTACCTAAAGAAACTAAAGACCTATATATATAGAAAACTATAAAACACTGATGAAAGAAATCAAAGAGGACACTAATAGATGGAGAAATATACCATGTTCATGGATCGGAAGAATCAATATAGTGAAAATAAGTATACTACCCAAAGCAATTTACAAATTCAATGCAATCCCTATCAAGCTACCAGCCACATTTTTCACAGAACTAGAACAAATAATTTCAAGATTTGTGTGGAAATACAAAAAACCTCGAATAGCCAAAGCAATCTTGAGAAAGAAGAATGGAACTGGAGGAATCAACTTGCCTGACTTCAGGCTCTACTACAAAGCCACAGTCATCAAGACAGTATGGTACTGGCACAAAGACAGACATATAGATCAATGGAACAAAATAGAAAGCCCAGAGATAAATCCACACACATATGGACACCTTATGTTTGACAAAGAGGGCAAGAATATACAATGGAGTAAAGACAATCTCTTTAACAAGTGGTGCTGGGAAAACTGGTCAACCACTTGTAAAAGAATGAAACTAGATCACTTTCTAACACCGTACACAAAAATAAACTCAAAATGGATTAAAGATCTAAATGTAAGATCAGAAACTATAAAACTCCTAGAGGAGAACATAGGCAAAACACTCTCCGACATAAATCACAGCAGTATCCTCTATGATCCACCTCCCAGAATTCTGGAAATAAAAGCAAAAATAAAACAAATGGGATCTAATTAAAATTAAAAGCTTCTGCACAACAAAGGAAAATATAAGCAAGGTGAAAAAGCCTTCTGAATGGGAGAAAATAATAGCAAATGAAGCAACTGACAAACAACTAATCTCAAAAATATACAAACAACTTATGCAGCTCAATTCCAGAAAAATAAACGACCCAATCAAAAAATGGGCCAAAGAACTAAATAGACATTTCTCCAAAGAAGACATACGGATGGCTAACAAACACATGAAAAGATGCTCAACATTACTCATTATCAGAGAAATGCAAATCAAAACCACAATGAGGTACCACTTCACACCAGTCAGAAACGCTGCGATCCAAAAATCTGCAAGCAATAAATGCTGGAGAGGGTGTGGAGAAAAGGGAACCCTCCTACACTGTTGGTGGGAATGCAAACTAGTACAGCCACTATGGAGAACAGTGTGGAAATTCCTTAAAAAATTGCAAATAGAACTACCTTATGACCCAGCAATCCCACTGCTGGGCATACACACCGAGGAAACCAGAATTGAAAGAGACACATGTACGCAATGTTCATCGCAGCACTGTTTATAATAGCCAGGACATGGAAACAACCTAGATGTCCATCAGCAGATGAATGGATAAGAAAGCGGTGGTACATATACACAATGGAGTATTACTCAGCCGTTAAAAAGAATTCATTTGAATCAGTTCTGATGAGATGGATGAAACTGGAGCCAATTATACAGAGTGAAGGAAGCCAGAAAGAAAAACACCAATACAGTATACTAACACATATATATGGAATTTAGGAAGATGGCAATGACGACCCTGTATGCAAGACAGGAAAAAAGACACAGATGTGTATAACTTTTGGACTCAGAGGGAGAGGGAGAGGGTGGGATGATTTGGGAGAATGGCATTCTAACATGTATACTATCATGTAAGAATCGAATCGCCAGTCTATGTCTGACGCAGGATACAGCATGCTTGGGGCTGGTGCATGGGGATGACCCAGAGAGATGTTGTGGGAGGGAGGTGGGAGGGGGGTTCATGTTTGGGAACGCATGTAAGAATTAAAGATTTTAAAAATTAAAAAAAAATCTCATAAAAAAATAATAATAAGAGATGGGGAAACCTTCCATATACCTGAATCAGCTTATTGCCAAGACAAACATCCAGTTCTTGTTTAATGATACAATGGGATCCTATACCAGCCCTGGTCAGCCTTTCTTGGTGAGGGTTCCTAACCCAGGCACGATTCAGGAGTGTCTGAGTTAGGCAGACTGGTTCCTCCCTCAGCCTAGACAAAGCTCTCCTCTTAGGTGCCACAATCACATTGGCCTTTCCGGAAGCCACAGGACCCTGTGAATACCTAGTGAACTCTTCATTAACACAGAGACGATCCTGTACTTCTGTCACAGATTTATTGAAGCTAAGAGCAAGACTTCACTTTCACTGTAATAAATTTTTCTCATTAAAGTCACCCCATCATTCAGGAGCTCTCTCTGCTGCATCCAATTTCTTATCTTTACCTTCTCCTTTCCATCTACTCCCAGAGCTTCTACGTTTGAATTAACCAATGAATTCATTAAACAGCAGTAAGCCCACAAGAGTCAGCCATGGTTCAATCTAGGACTAGGTATTCTTTAGAGAGAAAAAGGAACTATTTAGATTTTTAAATTTTAAAACAGAATTTACTTTGATCTTGCTATTGGTGATTAGTGAATTAAAGTACTTTTGTATTTTATAAGCCATTTGAATATCAAAGTCTCCTCTTTCAACTGGGGAATTAAACTAAGGAAACAATGGATGTGCTAATGTGAGACCTAATTAGAGTGGGGAAAAAAAAGCAGGGTTTGGAATTTGCTAAAGATATTTCTCAATTTGGGCCATTTAGTTTTGGTTTTTAATGAATGCAGATACCCATGGAAATGATCTTGAAAATAGCATAAGAGAAATGTGAAGTGTTAGTCGCTCAGTCATGTCCAGCTCTTTGGGACATCATGGACCATAGCCTACAACGTTCTTCTGCCCATAGGAGTCCCCAGGCCAGAATACTGGAGTGGGTAGCCATTCCCTTCTCCAGGGGATCTCCAGGGGATCTTCCCAACCCAGGAATCAAACTGGGTTCTTCAGGACTAAAAGCAGATTCTTCACCATCTGAGCCACTTCCACTAGAATAGTGCAGGTTTAAGACGTGTGCTAGAGAGCCACATATCAGACCTTCCAGTCACTGTCGGGAAACTTTAGGAGTCCCCCTGTTCATCTGGGTTCCTACCTCCGTTTTAGAACCTGTCTGTAGAGGACAGAGGTCTTTAAACATCACACTGCGTGTGGCATCTCTCCAGCCAGCCCTTCCCATCTCCTCCCCTTCAAATCTACCACCACCTTCAGTTCAGTTGAGTTCAGCTCAGTTGCTCAGTCATGTCTGACTCTCTGTGACGCCATGAATTTCAGCATGCCAGGCCTCCCTGTCCATCACCATCTCCTGGAGTTCACTCAGACTCACATCCATCGAGTCCGTGATGCCATCCAGCCATCTCATCCTCTGTCGTCCCCTTCTTCTCCTGCCCCCAATCCCTCCCAGCATCAGAGTCTTTTCCAATGACTCAACTCTTCACATGAGGTGGCCAAAGTAGTGGAGTTTCAGCTTCAGCATCATTCCTTCCAAAGAAATCCCAGGGTTGATCTCCTTCAGAATGGACTGGTTGGATCTCCTTGCAGTCCAAGGGACTCTCAAGAGTCTTCTCCAACACCACAGTTCAAAAGCATCAATTCTTCGGCGCTCAGCTTTCTTCACAGTCCAACTCTCACATCCATACATGACTACAGGAAAAACCTTAGCCGTGACTAGACAGACCTTAGTTGGCAAAGTAATGTCTCTGTTTTTGAATATGCTATCTAGGTTGGTCATAACTTTTCTTCCAAGGAGTAATCATCTTTTAATTTCATGGCTGCAATCACCATCTGCAGTGATTTTGGAGCCCCCCAAAATAAATTCTGACTCTGTTTCCACTGTTTCCCCATCTATTTCCCATGAGGTGACCACCACCTTCACTCCCAACCAAGTAAAAAGGACAAGGCAAACATGAAGCAAATGGTTTTCCTACTTTAGAGCTCTCTAACTTACCAAGCAATGCTATGGAAACGAACCATTTACATGAGGGACACATCAATAAATTCTTATTGATTTACCAGAATGAGTAAATCCAACTTCATACATTCATCAGATTACTGAATATTTATTTTTGGTAAAGTCAAGCCTATAGATAGTGTCTGGGTAGCAAAATCAGAACATTCACCAAAATTATCTTTGGATTTTCGAGTAGTAGTAGTGTTAGTAGCTAGTTGTGTCCAACTCTTTGTGACTCCACGGATTGTAGCCTGCCAGGGTTCTCTGTCCATAGGAAGACCTAGGCAGCATCTTGTCCTAAGCAAGATACTGGAATGGGTTGCCATTTTCTTCTCCAGAGAATCTTCCCAACCTAAGGATCAAACCAGGGTCAATTGTGTTGCAGGCAGATTCTTTACCATCTGAGCTACATCACATGTTGGGGATTCTCTAGAGTTAACTAAAAACACTACCAATCACTTTCTTCCTCCAAGTAAATGAATATATTTCATGAAAATAGGCATTTTTTTTAAGGACACAGTTTTACGAGATTAAGGGATATAAAGATGGACACTGGAAAATAAAGCCAGAAAATAATTGTTTTGAAGCACAGATATGAAAAAGAAAAGGCTTAATCCAAGCACTATATTAAAATACAGGAAAACACACACACACACACACACACACTATAAGCTCATAGGACCTAATACTTATTATGATTGCTTGTTTTTTTCTGAAACATTTACTGTGATAACTTCTTTGTGAGCCCCGTCCTACAGAGTGGGGGCTGCTTTAGCTCAACAACCCTGCTCTCTCAAAGCGATGTTGAGAAAGCCCCTTCTGTAGAAATTAGATGACCTCTACTAGGGTATATTTAACATATATCTGGATAAATATCAATTTTAAAGAAATGAAGACTGTTTGTCATTTCAGAGATGCTGATATCTGCTCACCACAATCTCAAGATTAGTAAAATAAATGTTTCTAATCTGCGCATATACAGGATTCAGACATTGCACTTTGGAAGATCTTTTTTTCCTTCATGTAGAAGCATTTAAAGGTCTTTTATAATACATTTGTTTATTTCGCAAAAAAATGGAAAGAAATACTGGGTACATTTTTATATTTGCCATCTTTTAGTATTGCTTTTCAGTAAAATGGAGTTTCTTCTGAAGAGTCTAAAAAAAAAATACTGCAATATATTCTCAGGGTTTCATTTTTTTTCACAAATATTTTCATTGGATTTTTTTTTTTTTAGTCAGTGAATCTCTGAATAAAAAGGTCTGTAAACTTTATAATTAAGCAAAAACTCTGTGTGCTGTCAAGTTTCTCCTGCTAAGCTTTCCTCAATGACAAAGCTAATGAAGTGCAGATCTATGCCTTCGTTTATGAAATAAAGGTCCTTATAGTGGAGTGCCAAGACTCATGGATTAATTGCATAATAAGGACTCAATAAAGATTTAATAAGCATCCAACAATCTAATAAAATCATGAAACTTTTTCTGAAAAATAATAATAAAAGATTCATAACCTGTAAAAGCCCATCAGGGTGCAAACAGGATAGAGAGGAAATAGCTGTAATGAAAGAGACTAGAGTGAAAATAGAGATCTCTTCTTCCTTCTTAAAGTATCATTTCTAACAACCTTTCCCACAACTGAAAAAAAAACTGCATTGTCAGTATTTATTTCTGTTAGATTCACATGGGCAATCCGGATAAAATCTCAGTGCATCTGTGGCCCTGCTTTTCCCTGCTTCAGCTCTGCCCAGGTAGGAAGCTAGTTCCAGTCTCACTGTGAGCTTCACCATGTGCCCTGCTCCTCCCAGTGGCTACACATTCTGTAAGGCAGCCTTGTCTCCCTTCTAATTATTAATTCCAGACACTCCCCATTTAGGGCATTAGGAAAAACATCTAGTAGAGGGAAACTATACTGTTGAGCAAAAATTGCAAGGATCTTACACTGACCACTGGTGGTGGACAGAAAGACTATTCATGAAGTGCTGCCTACCAAAGAGGAGCAGGGATTTGGGGGGTGAATACAGTTTTTAACAAAGCCAAGACTTTGCTTATACAAGAGATGCATGTGACAGCAAAAAAGTGTATAAAACCACAAATAACCTATACTATTATTTTAATATATATTATATATTATATCTCTCCTGTTAAATGTATGAAAATAAATTCCAAGTAAAGAAAAAGTCAAAGTATCTTTATTTTGTGAGGAAAAAACCTAAAATAAGCACTATGTAGTTTCTGCAAGATGCAAAATACAACAGCAACAGGCATAAGGCACATATTACCATATACACTGCAAAGCTATTTTATTTTTAATTGAGTTCTTTGAATCCTATTAAAGACATACTGAAGAATTAATTTTATTAAATGGCAGTGTATAAAGAAATAAAAATAATAATTGGTTTTACTTACTCTTGCTTTCTGTCAGGTATTACACTATATCTATTCAATTATCTTAAAATTGTCTTTTCTTGAATCCCCAAACAACTTTGCAACATAGGCCTTGATATTTCCATTTTCAAATATATATATTTGCAAAGTTTCTTTTTCAGAGAAGTAATCTGCTTAAAATTATCCATCTAATAAATGTCGTGTGTGAAGTGAAAGTGTTAGGCACTCAGTTGTGTGCAACTCTTTGTGACCCTGGGAACCGTGGCCCACCAGGCTCCTCTGTCTATGGAATTCTCCAGACAAGAATACTGGAGTGGGTTGTGATTCCCTTCTCTAGGGGATCTTCCTGACCCAGGGATCAAACTCAGGTCTGCTGCATTGCAGGCAGATTCTTTACCAGCTGAGCCATCACGGAAGCCGAATAAATATCACAGAAAGATTCTTAAGCCTTTGAGCCTTCCATTAAGCCATGGTGACGTCCCACCAGTCTCAATCAGGGTTACAATGCTAAAAACAATATCTCAAGAGGCTCAACAGCAATAAAAATGGGAAAAGCAGGCTAGTTGTAAAGGCACCTGGCAGTAGAGTTCAGCGTTGAACCAAGGCCTGCAGAGATCGCTTGTCATACTTCTACAGGAAGTCTAGTTAACCATTACCAGGATGCGATGTGGAACTGGTATTACAGGAGCTTTCAATTATTCAGATAATTTAAAAGTCTATATATTTTTGTTTGAAATCACTCTATTTTTAAATATTGGTGCTAATGAGGCCTGCTGATCAAGTCACAGTAGCATTTCGGCACCATCTGGTGCCAGGATATGTCTTTAAACCCTTAAAGCCAGAGTTAACCTGCTTTTGTGTGTGTGTGAGTGGTCGAAGAATTATAATACGCTCAGTCCTGTGGGTGAGCAAGGAATGGTCTCTGGACAGCTGGAGAGAAGTATTCAGCACCTTTCAATTAGTACCAGGCTAGGCGCAGGCAGTAGGAGCAACTCAGTCACACCCACATGGCTCTAAGTGTGACCCAAAATAGACCATGGCCTAGCTTCCTCTAAATCCTGCTTGCTCATTTCAGACTTCTGCCTGCATTCCTTCAGGAGCCATAGACTCCATTGTATCATTTACAGGATCCAATCACCAGCCTCTCCTGGATGCCATTTTTGTCAGACGTGCTGAGGTATGCCCTGTGAACTTTACGTTTTCATATGATCAGCTGATATTTCCATCCAAGTACCGGAAATGTTTCTAATTTTGTTCTGGACACATCAAAGCAGACACAACAGGCTTTCATTTCTAAACCTCTGGCTTCAGAGAACCTTTGAAAATGAGCACAATACTAAGTGAGCTCTCTCTTTGCTCCTCAAGAAAGGAGACACTTCGTCCTCCAGAGACCCTATATGTGTGGGCATAGAAACCCAGCAAGACTGGGTTCATGATGAAGTTGTGATGAAGTGGCTCTGGCCAGTTTCCCAATCTTAAATCCAAACACGCTAAGATGACAAAGAACCATGCTGCCTTTGGGGAGGGGCATTTATTAAAACAATAGTGGGCCTTGTTCGTAATATAAATACACTATCCCTTTGACTAAATGTCATCTGAAATGCTCACACTAGTCTTGGTATTTCCAGCCTCTTTACAAGACAAATGAAAATGAAGGTATAGATTCACACTGTCATTAAAAGATTGCTTCCAATTCTCCTAGACTCTTATCAGGATCTTACTAGAAATGTACATCTTTAATTTTGTGTATATAGCATGATGAAAAGTACAAGGAACCAGGGAATCCAGGCAGGTCTATACACATTATCAGAAGAGCTCAAATAAAGAAAACCTTCATGTGTCCTAAGTCGCGAAGATACTAAGCCACTCTTGGGTCACATCAAGTGGGGTACGAAATTCAGCATTTTCTTACTTGCAATTCCCCTCTCTGAAGTCCGATCCACTACATTTTTGCAGAGAAACAGCTTTGCATACCTCTTGCTGAGAAAAAAAAAATGCCTCCCATTCACTTTTTTGGAAGCTAGAAAATGTTTTAAAAGTCCTTACCTGTTTAGCTTCTTATTCATTCAGTCTAACTCCAATTTATGTTTATTTTAATAGCTCAAATGATTGCTATAAATCTGAATCTATTACAATATTGTTGGTGAAAAACTCCTTTAAGGAATCTACTAAGAATTTGAAGGATACCCTGTCTGTGTCCTCCACAAATGTGGTCCATAGCACTTAAAACTTCAGACTTGAAAAAACAAACAAACAAACAAACAAAAAAAAAACAACTAGGTTTCATAAACTAGCAATTATCAGCAGGACTCACAAAATGCCCAGCTAATTTGATTGTCTATACTTTCTTCTAGAATATGCCAAAATGATGTCCTTTTCATCATAGGGGACTGGAATGCAAAAGTAGGAAGTCAAAAGATACCCAAAATAACAGGCAAGTTTGGCATTGGAGTACAAAAAGAAGCAGGGAGAAGGTTAACAGTTTTGTCAAGAGAATATGCTGGTCACAGCAAACACCCTTTGCCAGCAACACAAGAGATGAATCTACACATGGATGGACATCACCAGATAGTCAATACCAAAATCTGATCAATTATGTTCTTTGCAGCCAAAGAGAGAGAAGCTCTATTCAGTCAGCAAAAACAAGACCTGGGTCTGACTATGGTTCAGATCATGACCTCCTTACTGCAAAATTCAGGCTCAAATTGAAGAAAGTAGGGAAAGACTATGAGGCCATTCAGGTATGACCTAAATCAAATCCCTCACGATTATACAGTGCAGGTGACAGATACATTAAATGGATTGGATCTGGTAGACTGCGTGAAGGACTATGGATGGAGGTCTGCAACATTTATAGGAGGTGATGACCAAAACCATCCCAAAGAAAAAGAAATGCAAGAAGGCAAAGTGGTTGTGTGAGGAGGCTTTACAAATAGCTGTGGAAAGAAAAGAAGTGAAAGGCAAGGGAGAAAGGGAAAGATATACCCAATTGAATGCAGAGTTCCAGAGAATAGCAAGGAGAGATACGAAAGACTTCTTAAGTGAACAATGCAAAGAAATAGAGGAAAACAATAGAATGGCAAATACTAGAGATCTCTTCAAGAAAATTAGAGATACCAAGGGTACATTTCATGTAAGGATGAGCATGAAGGACAGAAATGGTATGGACCTAACTGAGAAGAGATTAAGAAGAGGTGGCAAGAAGACACGAAAGAACTCTTCAAGAAAGGTCTTAATGACTCAGATAACCATGAGAGTGTGGCCACTCACCTAGAGCCAAAAATCTGGCAGTGTGAAGTCAAGTGGGCCTTAGGAAGCATCACTACAAACAAAGCTGGTGGAGATGACACAATTCCAGCTGAGCTATTTCAAATCCTGAAAGATGATGCTGTGGAAGTGCTGCACTCAATATGCCAGCAAATTTGGAAAAGTCAGCAGTGGCCACAGGACTGGAAAAGGTCAGTTTTCATTCCAATATCAAAGAAGGGAAATTCAAAAAAATGTTCAAACTACCATGCGGTTGTGTTTATTTCACATGCTAGTAAGGTTATGCTCAAAATCCTTCAAGGTAGCCTTCAGCAATATGTAAATCAAGAACTTTCCGATGTACAAGCTGGGTTTAGAAAAGGCAGAGGAACCACAGATCAAATTATGAACAGTTATTGGATCATGGAGAAAGCAAGGGAGTTCCCCAAAACATCTACTTCTGCTTCATTGACTACACTAAAGCCTTTGACTATGTGGATCACAACAAACAGGAAAATTTTTAGAGATGGGAATACTAGACCACCTTTCCTGTCTCCTGAGAAACTTGTATGTGGGTCAAGAAGCAACAGTTAGAACTGGACATGTAACAACTGGCTGGTTCAAAATTAGGAAAGGAGTACAACAGGGCTGTATTTTATCAATCTGCTTATTTAACTTCTATGCAGATGTATCATGCAAAATTCCAGGCTGGATGAATCACAAGCTGGAATCAAGATTGTTGGGAGAAATATGAACAATCTCACATATGCAGATGATACCACTCTAATGTCAGAAAGCAAAGAGGAACTAAAATTCTGTTGATGAATGTGAAAGAGGAGAGTGAAAAATTTGGCTTGAAACTCAACATTAACAAAGTGAGCTCATGATACCCCCCATTCCCCATGGCAAATAGATGGGTAAAAGTAGAAACAGTGACAGATTTTATTTTCTTGGGCTAAAAAATCACGGGCTTCCCTGATAGCTCAGCTGGTAAAGAATTTGCCTGCAATGCAGGAGACCCTGGTTTGTTTCCTGGGTCAGCAAGTTCCCTTGGAGAAGGGATAGGCTACCCACTCCAGTATTCTTGGGCTTCCCTGGTGGCTTAGATAGTAAAGAATCTGCCTGCAATGGAGGAGGCCTGGGTTCAATCCCTGGGTTGGGAAGATCCTCTGAAGAAGGGAACAGCTACCCACCACAGTATTCTTGGCTGGAGAATTCCATGGACAGAGGAGCCTGGAGAGCTACAATCCATGGGGCTGCAAAGAGTTGGACACGACTGAGCGGCTGCAACTTTTACTTTCAAAATCACTGTAGATAGTAACGGCAGCCATTAAATTAAAAGATGCTTGCTCCTTGGAAGAAAAGCTATGACAAACCTAGACAACATATCAAAACACAGAGATAGCACTTTGATGACAAAAATCCATATAGTCAAAGCTATGGTTTTTCCAGTAGTCATGTATGGATGTGAGAGTTGGACCATGGAGAAGGCAGAACACTGAAGAACTGATGCTTTTGAACTATGGTGTGAGAGAAGAGGCTTGAGACTCCCTTGGGCAACAAGGAGATCAAATCAGTCAACCCTAGAGGAAATCAACCTTCAATATTCATTGGAAGTACTGTTGCTGAAGCTAAAGCTCCAATACTCTGGCCACCTGATATGAAGAGCTGACTCACTGCAAAAGACCCTGGTGCTAGGAAAGACTGAAGGCATAAGGAGAATGGGGACACAAAGGATGAGATGGTTAGGTAGCATCACCGACTCAATGGACATGAATTTGGGTAAACTCCGGGAGACAGTGGAGGACTAAGGAGCCTGGCATTCTACAGCACATGGGGTCACAATTAGTTGGATACAACTCAGCATAGAAGATGTGCTTTTTTTTTTCATGGTTTATTTTACAAAGCAACAAAACAACAACAACCCACTTTTATTCATGCTTCATTTTACATAAATTTGTGTCTATTGTCTTTTACTCTTAAAAATTTCCTTCCAATTGAAATCTGAAAGGGATCGTATAGAAACCCTCTAATGAGGTGACCAAATGTTTCAGCTTTTGCCAGGACAGCCCTGGTTTTCATCTGTTTTCATGGTGTAATCATTGAAGACATTCTTTTTAATCCCAAATGTATTCCAGTTTGAATTATTCATTTAAATGGGCAGAACATGCTGTGAGTCTTTTCAAAGTACCCTCTGTAACTTATAGGTTAATAGGAACAACTTAAGTGTATTTGTTAATAATATATTGATTATCATGGGGCCAGCAAAATTATTGGAAATGTTTTCTTTCGGTAGTGTAGAGTATATCTCTCCATGATCAGAAATCAACCTGATAAACACTTGCTTGACTTTAATTTCAAGGATGATGCTTTTGTTCTGTAAATAAATTCCATACCATTCTCCATTTGGTAAAAGAGGCTACAAAATTGTGTACACTTATTTTTTGTTTTAGCTGCCAGGAAATAAAGCCTAACGGATTGCATAAGCTGTATAGTTTTTCACAAAAGTGCCAAGAAAAATCGATTCCCTATGCTTCCTTTGGGGTAGACTCTGAGCTCTTTGATCCATAAGTGTCTTACCTTTTATCATCATCCACCTTATGTATTCTTTCGGAAGTTGGTCAAGTAGCCATTTATATTAAGTGTAATAGTCCAAAAATAACTAACCCTTGTATTAGCCTTGCCAGTTCTAAGTGAGATAAATTAGAAGAAATACATTGGAGTACCATTTCATGGTGAACTACCCTTGGTCAGCATTCTGCTGAGGATGTGAATTTTTTAATATCATTATGAGGATAACGTCACACCCATGCTGGCATGCGTATCTGAATTATTTTGAGCCTGTGATATTCCTTTCTCTCTTCCATCCATGTGACAATCTGGGCAAAACAAAGAATGTTATTATACAATAAGGTCTAAGACTAACAGCGTCAAATAAAACAACTACAACCCAATCCAAATAATGAAGAAAGCATGGCAAAACTTCTACAGCAGTAATCCAACTGATGAAGCACCTGGAGTCTTGCTCTAAATCAAGATGGAAAGCAAATGGAAAGAGGAAGTCCAGAGTTTTAAGTGGAAAAACATAAAGACAATTAATATTGAATTCTGACAGTAATTATGCTGAGAGAAGTAAGCCAGGGCTACCAATTAAATTTGAAAGAAGTAAATACTACCAAATCCAGGAACCTACTGAAAACAACTCCTCTCTTGAGAAATCCCACTTAAATCATTAATAGATACCCTTTTGAGTACCGGTTATGTGCCAGACAAGCTTGCTAGCAGTTTTCATGGATTAAGAAATTTACTGTAATTGATTACATCCAAGCTACTGTTAATTGTCTATTGAGTTCTCCAGGCAAGAACTAATGGCAGAACGTGTAGAGGAACTAAAAAGCTTCTTGATGAGGTTGAAAGAGGAGAGTGAAAGTTGGCTTGAAACTCAACATTTAAAAAAAAAAAAAAAAAGCTAAGATCATGGCATCTAGTCCCATCACTCCATGGCAAATAGATGGGGGAAAAGTAGAAGCAGTGACTGATTTTATTTTCCTGGGCTCCAAAATCACTGTGGGCTTTAATTGCAGCCATGAAATAAAAAGATGCCTGCTCCTTGGAAGGAAAGCTGTGACAAACCTAGACAATGCATTGTAAAACTAAGACATCATTTTGCTGACAGAGGTCTGTATAGTCAAAGCTATATTTTCTCCAGGAATCATGTATGGATGAGAGTAGGACCATAAAGAAAGCTGAGTGCTGAAGAACTGATGGTTTTGATTTGTGGTGCTGGAGAAGACTCTTGAGAGTCCCTTGGACCCCAAAGAGATCAAAACTGTAAATCCTAAAGGAAATCAACCTTTAATATTCATTGAAAGACTGATGTAGAAACTAAAGCTCCAGTACTTTGGCCACTTGATTTGAAGAGCCAACCCACTGGAAAAGACCCTGATGCTGCAAAAGACTGAAGTAAAAAGAAGAAGGGGGGGACAGAGGATGAAATGGTTAGATAGTATCGCTGTCTCAATGGACACGAATTTGAGCAAAATCTAGGATACAGTGGAGGAGAGAGGAGCCCAGTGTGCTACATTCCACGGGGTTACAAAGAATTGGACATGACTTATTGACTGAGAAACAAAAAAAAATATTTATTTTACAAAGAATCATTATGTTGTGTGCCACTAAGAAAGAATAGTGCCATGGATATTATGACATGCCATTGGTTACATCAGTTCAGTTCAGCCACTCACTTGTGTCTGACTCTTTGCGACCCTGGGGACTGCAGCATGCCAGGATTCCCTGTTCATCACCAACTCCCAGAGCTTGCTCAAACTCATGTACCATCCAACCATTTCATTCTCTGTCATCCCCTTCTCTTCCTGCCTACAATCTTTCCCAGCATCAGGGTCTTTTCCAAGGAGTCAGTCTTCACATCAGGTGGCCAAAGTATTGGAGTTTCAGCTTTAGCATCAGGCCTTCCAATGAATGTTCAGGATTGATTTCCTTTAGGATGGACTGGTTGGACCTCCTTGCAGTCCAAGGGACTCTCAAGAATCTCCTCCAACACCACAGTTCAAAAGCACCATTTCTTTGGTGCTCAGCTTTCTTTATAGGCCAACTCTCATAGTCATCCATACATGACTACTGGAAAACCATAGCTTTGACTACAGGGACCTTTGACAGCAAAGTAATGTCTCTGCTTTTTAATATGCTGTCTAGGTTGGTCATAGCTTTTCTTCCAAGGAGCAAGCATCTTTTAATTTCATGGCCACAGTCCCCATCTGCAGAGATTTTGGAGCCCCCCCCCCCGCAAATAAAGTGTCTCACTGTTTCCATTGCTTCCCCATCTATTTGTCATGAAGTGATCGGACCAGATGCCATGATCTTAGTTTTCTGAATGTTGAGTTTCAAGCCAACTTTTTCCACTCTCCTCTTTCACTTTCATCAAGAGGCTCTTTAGTTCTTCTTCACTTTCTGCCATAACTGTGGTGTCATCTGCATATCTGAGGTTATTGATATTTCTCCTGGCAATCTTGATTCCAGCCTGTGCTACATTCAGCCTGGTATTTCGCATGATGTACTCTGCATATAAGTTAAATAAGAAGTGTGACAATATACAGCCTTGTTCAGTTCAGTTCAGTGGCTCACTTGTGTCTGACTCTTTTTGACCCCATGAATTGCAGCACACCAAGCCTCCCTGTCCATCACCATCTCCCAGAGTTTACTCAAACTCATGTCTGTCGAATTGATGATGCCATCCAGCCATCTCATCCTCTGTTGTCCCCTTCTCCTCCTGCCCCCAATCCCTCCCAGCATCAGAGTCTTTTCCAATGAGTCAAAACTTCGCATGAGGTGGCCAAAGTATTGGAGTTTCAGCTTTAGCATCATTCCTTCCAAAGAAATCCCAGGGCTGATCTCCTTTAGAATGGACTGGTTGGATCTCCTTGCAGTCCAAGGGACTCTCAAGAGTCTTCTCCAACACCACAGTTCAAAAGCATCAATTCTTCAGTGCACAGCTTTCTTCACAGTCCAACTCTCACATCCATACATGACCACTAGAAAAACCATAGCCTTGACTAGATTACTCTAATTTCAATGACAGTAAAATATTGCTTAAATACATTTTTAAAAATTTTAAATGTGATAGATGGTCATTGTTCCAAGTATATTATGCATATAGGTACTACCTATTATTGCTGACTGAAGTAATGAGGACACTCTATCACTGTCGCTTGCCCAAGGTTAAGGAAATAGTGAGTAGAAAAAGTAGCATTCAAACCTATGCACTTTGGCTCCAGAGACTGTGCTCTCAACCAGCAAGCTATAGAACCATTCATATCTCAGTTTCCATGACAGTGACAGCAATACTTTCAAAGAGCCCATTATTTTTTGAATAATTCTTAGGGTTAGAATATTACTTTTCTTTACTTAACTGAATAATGATAAGAACAACAATGGTAGCATCGGTAGGGCACCAGATTGGGTACCAAAGTCTCACCTATCTTCTGTTAAAAATAGAGTCTGTGGGGCCTTTGTCATGAGCTTCTGATTTTGCAGGTCTACAGTGGGGCTAGAAGCCAGATATTTTGAAAAAAAGATTCATAAAAGATATCATTTTACCATTTTAACGACCTATGGAGTGGGTATCATTGCAATGTCTTGGTGGGCACATCTCCCCAGTGGATCGCAGTCTCTTGACTCACCTGAACTTCATACACTTGTCATGCTTTCTGTAGTATGCGGATTAGCACTACGTATCCAGCTGTAAGCTGTTCTAGCATCAAATCTGACTGAGAAAAAGGTCACTGTTTGAGGTTCTGGACCCGATCTGTTTACGGGGTTGGAGTGACCCTTTGGCAGCACCTCTGCTCTGTTCAGACTGAAGAGATGAACCATGACTGCCCCACAATGGCATTTGGAACTGAAGAAATTCAGAACATGCTACCTCAGAATATATCCCCTTGGCAAACTGATTGTTCTGAACTGAAAGCGCACGAGAAAGAGCAGATGCAGGAAGAACTCTCTGACTTCCTTCTTCCCACCTGAAAGCAGGTCACCAAATTTTCCATGAGAAAGGTGCCCTCCTTGTTTGAGGAAGAAAAGCACATTCTTATCACCAGAGCCTAGAAGTCAGTGGCAAAATGGACCTTTACAAACCTTCTAAAATAAGCCTTATCTGCTGCTGTTGTTTAGTTGCCAAGTCGTATCTGACTGTTTTGCAACTCCATGGACTGTAACCTGTCTGGCTCCTCTGTCCAGGGATTTTCCAGGCAAGGATACTAGAGTGGGTTGCTATTTCCTTCTCCAGGGGATCTTCTAGACCCAGGGATTGAGCCTACATCTGCTTGGCAGCAGATTCTTTACCACTGGGCCACCAGGGAAACTTATCTTCTGTTGGTTTCTGTTGTATATTTCCTAATCACTGTCCCACAGTTTACTGACCCTAGCCCATGTTCTTCTGTCTTGTTGTATCCCCACAATTTATCATTCTTTGTATAAAAAAGGTATAAATTTATGGTCCTAACAGTTTCTTTGGGTCGTCATTTGCCTCTAAAACCTCCATGTACAAGTAAAAACATGAAATAAAATTGTATTTTCTTTTTTCTGTTAATTTGTCTTATATCTGTTTAATTCTTAGGCTTAATTACAGAACCTAACAGGGTAGATGGAAGTTTTTCCTCCTCTTCAGAAACAAAGCTTGACCTGGGAGTTAGATGGAGAGGAAGGTGAGGTGGTAATATTAAAATATGTTGCCATATTTTAATGTTGCACTCACTGCTTGAGTGTGTGTTTGTGTTGGAATTTTCCACTCTTGAGCTGACTTACTGTCTCTAGGTAATGAGCCAGTGAAACTCTCCATCCCAAACATTCCTGGGAATGGCTTGCACAGAGGCACTGAACGAAGTCACATTAGCTCTTGGTACCAGCATCCTGTTCTCTTTTGAATCCTGACATCTTGAACGGTTACACAGGATTTCAGGAAATGCAGCTGGCTTCATCTCCTCCTTTCTCCCTGACTTTCCCAGCCCCTGCTACCTCAGAAGGAAGTGACGGAGCCCAGCACATTACCTGTTGGCCCACTGGAGCCTCACAGCAGCAGTCCAACCTAGCCAGCGTCTGTTCTTGGTTGAGAGGAAGAAACCCATCTCAGATGAAGATTTATAAAGGGATACACTACCGCAGAAGGCTTAGAGGATGCAGTTTGGAGCCACTTAAACTCACCAGAGTTGTAAAGCTCTCTTTTAGGAGGTGAAGTGGTAAAGGATGTATCATGAACAAAGAAAATTGCCAGCTTCCTTCCCTCACCCTGTAGATAGTGAAGTGAAGTGAAGTGAAGTCGCTCAGTCGTGTCCGACTCTTTGCGACCCCATGGACTGTAGCCTATCAGGTTGCAATGTCTTGGTGGGCACATCTCCCCAATGGATCACAGTCCTTCCAGGCAAGAGGGATTTTCCAGGCAAGAGGGCTGCAGTGGATTGCCATTTCCTTCTCCAGGGGACCTTCCCGACCCAGGAATTGAACCTGGGTCTCCCACATTGCAGGCAGATGCTTTACCATGGGAGCCACTCCCTTTAGATAGTAAGGAACCTCTATTCACTCTCTGTGGGCTTCCTAGGTAGCCCAGTGGTTAAAAATCTGCCTGCCAATACAGGGAGACCCTGGCTTGATTCCCGGGTTGGGAAGATCCCCTGGGGAAGGAAATGGTAACCCAATCCAGTATTCTTGCCTGGAAAAATCCCATGGACAGAGGAGCCTGGTGGGCTACAGTCCATGGGTCACAAAAGAGTAGGACATGACTAAAGTAACTGAATAACAACAACATTCACCCTTTTGGTCCAGTTCATAAGGCAGAACTGGTATAACAGGAGTGTTCAGACGCTGCAGTAACTGCTGCATATAGGGCCTATAAGAGTTTACATAAACCTGGCAATGCTTGTGAATATCACAGATGATCAATACATGAACTACTTGGTGAAGTTCAAAGGTACTTGTTACTGCTTAATCTGTATCCCTCTGGGAAGGTAATAGAAATATGGCTCTCCAGAAGCAGCTGAGAGGCAGTCTCTCATGATACTGTTCAGAAAGTTCCCTACACCTTCTTGCTACTTTTTCTAAAATTGTTTCTTTCTTTATGGCCTGAGACAGCCTCTTGACACCTCAACAAGAAACTAAACATTTCTCCAGTTGAAAAACATCCCATTTAGGAGTCAGAAGACCCTTAAAGGCTCTCCAAAGATACTCTCCAAGATATCTTAAGTGTATTTTTTTAAGACTAGACTTTCTCTCTGGCTCTTACACAAGAAATCCACACTAACAGATGTGAACAATTGGGTCACAATGCCAGAAACTAGTTTTCCCCTGCCCTGCCCCCAGTTGCCATTTCAGGATTTTTCTTTTATATCCCCCTTCACAAGAGACCTCTACATACTTAATTTAAGATGTTCCCAAGGATCATCTCACCTGTGCTTATAAACACTACCCTCTCAAGCAATGCTTAAGGTCTGTAACTTTCTTCATGTCCTCTCTTTCTCTTCCTTGATTGTCCTGGGACAATCTCGAGTTGATTTATCCCAATTTCTTCTGTAACATGGATATGGACTGGTCTGTCAGCTGCTCAAGCAGGTGTGCCCGAAAGTGTTCCCTGACTTAAGGGTTATTCTTTTCTATAACAGGTACTCCTCAATCCCAATATATTTTATGAACATTACGGTGGAACGCAAGCAGTCTTTGCATGGTTCAGACATGCATGCATTTCAGTTACCATGATTTAGTCAAATAACTCCAGCCTCCATAAAAAGGCAGTGTTGAAATTTCAGTTAGCACTATATACAAACCAGGAGAAAGTACATGAGACACAAACTTTGATGCTAGCTCTTTACTCTACAAACAGATTTCTTGTTCCAAAGCTTATCCTTGTTTGGTTACTGTCTACCTGTCATTCAGTTCACACACAGACAGCAAAGCATATAGATAGTTGTACTGCCTACTTATCCCCCAGTGGTAAACCCACATGAAATATTACAAAAATCATATTTAATGGAGGGAAAAAATCAACAAAAATGACATTGCAACAAAGAAACAAAAGGTTTCTGGAAGCAAATTTGGAATAGAAAATAAATGGAGTTATAGAAGACAGCTAATCATGAGAATGATGGGGTGCCAACATTCAAGAGACTGTGATATGCAGCCAGAGAAATTTAGTGAAGATGAATTTATGACTGAAAAATGGAGATGTTTTAAAAGAACTGTTGCAAGCAAAAAAAATATCACAGTAAAGGAAGTTTTGGAACTATCTCATGACACATGCAAAAAATAAAATTTTGGAAGGTAATCCATGGTTAGAAACGAGTGTGACAATTCATCAGGCATAGAAAAAATTTCTTCCCTGTATGGTAAGGTATTCAATGAGAACAAGGTACAAAGCACTGTTCAAATTATTCCTAGTTTTTTTTTTTATAAGAAAGTAAAAGACTTTAATTCTCAATGTTTCTAATATTTTAAATTATAGGGTACTAAAACAGACTATGCCAAAGCCTTTGACTGTGTGGATCACAATAAACTGGAAAATTCTGAAAGAGATGGGAATACCAGACCACCTGACCTGCCTCTTGAGAAAACTATATGCAGGTCAGGAAGCAATAGTTAGAACTGGACATGGAACAACAGACTGGTTCCAAATAGGAAAAGGAGTACATCAAGGCTGTATATTGTCACCCTGCTTATTTAACTTCTATGCAGAGTACATCATGAGAAACGCTGGGCTGGAAGAAGCACAAGCTGGAATCAAGATTGCCAGGAGAAATATCAATAACCTCAGATATGCAGAAGACACCACCCTTATGGCAGAAAGTGAAGAAGAACAAAAGAGGCTCTTGATGAAAGTGAAAGAGGAGAGTGAAAAAGTTGGCCTAAAGCTCAACATTCAGAAAACGAAGATCATAGCATCTGGTCCCATCACTTCATGGGAAATAGATGGGGAAACAGTGGAAACAGTGGCTGACTTTATTTTGGGGGGTACCAAAATCACTGCAGATGGTGATTGCAGCCATGAAATTAAAAGACACTTACTCCTTGGAAGGAAAGTTATGACCAAACTAGACAGCATATTCAAAAGCAGAGACATTACTTTTCCAACAAAGGTCTGTCTAGTCAAGGGTATGGTTTTTCCAGTGCTCATGTATGGATGTGAGAGTTGGACTGTGTAGAAAGCTGAGGGCTGAAGAATGATGCTTTTGAACTGTGATGTTGGAGAAGACTCTTGAGAGTCCCTTGGACTGCAAGGAGATCAGTCCTGGGTGTTCATTGGAAGGACTGATGCTAAAGCTGAAACTCCAATACCCTGGCCACCTCATGCGAAGAGTTGACTCATTGGAAAAGACCCTGATGCTGGGAGGGATTGGGGGCAGGAGAAGAAGGGACAACAGAGGATGAGATGGCTGGATGGCATCACCAACTCGATGGACATGAGTTTGTGTAAACTCCAGGAGTTGGTGATGGACAGGGAGACCTGGTGTGCTGCGATTCATGGGGTTGCAGAGTCGGACACGACTGAGCAACTGAACTGAACTGAACTGAAAACAGATATTAGTTTTGCTATTTTAATATTTTTTCTCTATCTTTATATCCAACCATAAAATATTTTTTAATGTTTTGACAAAAATTTTTTAAAGTTCACAGGACAATCCGAAGTTTTCTCATTGACCATTAAAATCATTTTGTACATCTTCTGTTTGCACAGTCATAACCATGGTTCTGCACTTCTGGGCATAGTGAATACTCTTTGAGTAGTTTGCTGCATTATTATGGCACTTCGTCCTTAGATTAGAGGATCTCTATGACAAAAACTACACTGGAACTCTTTTTGTTTTTGTCCTTTATTTCCAAACCAACACACTGTTTTGATCAATCTTAAGTGACCAGTCCCTTACAAAATCTGGGGTGGGCACAGATCCCAAATGACCTAGTCCCACGCCCATCAAGTCACTATCCTTTCTATATATCTGCACCACACCTGGAGGCATTGTTCCAGACGTTCCTCCTTGAGGACAGTGGAGAAGAATTACCTCTACACTCCTCAAAGAACTCAAGATAGTCTGCCAGATCCCACTGTGGTAAGGCCTGTGTGAGCACGATCTTAGCAAGTTCAGTATACTGAAAAAGATCAGATGAGTTAATGACTTTCTGCTGTTGATCAAATCACTCAATCCATCACTTGAAAGAGAATCTGAAATCTGCTTTCAGTTCTGGCCCTTTTATTTAAAAGTGTTCAGAAGTTACTCAAGAAGAAAATTTGGGCCCTATTTTCAGCATTTTGCTAGCTTCTTGATACTTGTCAATAAAAGCCAGGCTTCCCCAGTGGCCTGGCAGGTAGAGAATCCACCTGCAATGCAGGAGATACAGGAGATGTGGCTTTGATCCCTAGGTTAGGAGGATCCCCTGGAGTGGAAAATGGCAACCCACTCCAGTATTCTTGGTGGGCTACAGTCCATGCAGTCAAAAAGACTCTGAGCAACTAAGCACGCAATAAGAGCCAGCTCAAATCTAAATAATTAAACTTTATAGTGGCTTGTTGGGATCTTTTAATCTAACTGGAATTTTTATGGGTCGACTGTGATGGAGATTCATCACTCAAGTGAAGCACGAGAGGATCAGGCAGGTGGAGGGCATGGTCCCTGGCAGGCAGGGCAGGGGCACCAGCTCTTCCTCACTCCTTTGGTATCACTGATCCTATTCTCTAGACAATGATGTCATCTTAACATTTCCAGGCAACCTAAGTTTTGTTTGATCTTCATTCTTGGAATGATGAGGCAGATTAGAGCAAGTATATTCTAACAAAAGCATTATTTTCTTCCGTATCAATTAAAAGCATTCCAGTAATTCATCAATTTATATTTTAGAAATTCCTATTAAATTATATTAGATAATAAAAGCATTATTCATTGAGGCTTATAAATGAAGTAAGAGTAACATTGGGTTCTTCATTTGAAAGTTTGAAACCAACTGGCTTTGGAAATATCTTTGGGCGCATGACAATCACTAATGCTTTCCTGTTTGATCAGGCTTAAAATAATATGAGTCAGTCATATGACATAAAGTGTTAGAGTTTTTAGTTTTATATGATGATAATGTTGACTTAACTTGGCACAATTATTGATCACTGTATAGCCTTTCTGGATTTTCAGTGATTGATTCTCCTCTATAAACAATTCAGTTCAGAGGCCAAAATATATCATTACAATAGGTAGAAGTTCATAGACATGAAAAATGACCCTGACATTGTTTCTCTTCTAAAAATCTCAAGAACACAATTTATCTGTACATTAAAGTTTAGACCACTCTTGCTGCCTGAAGCAATCACAATAATTTTTATCAAACAGGGTATATAATCACCCCAAATTACATTTAGTAGGTGCTTTTTATGAGTACAAAATTTTAAAAGACAGTGTTTCTTGGCCTTTTTAGTATTAGACACACTTTTTTACCTCAAACTATTTGAGAATTTACTGGAACAACTTTATAGAGATGCTATCCGCACTTATAAAGGCAGGAATTCAAATTAGGGACAATTCAACCAACAGATTAGAGGAAACCAGAAATCGAAATCATGACGCTACCCTGAAACCTGAAGACTATCCTGATGCAGCAGGAAGTTATTTCTATTTTAGGAAATCTATTTGTATATCTTATTATCCCCAAGGGCTATGAGGCTACAGTAACTACTTTCCTTCAAAGTGAATTCTCCATAAGTTTTAGTGGAGGTGGCATGAGCAAGGGAGGGAAAGAACAAGGTGTGGGCAGCTCAAGAAAGCACTTCTTGGCTTTGTGTGTAAGGCTTGCTGGCTCATTCCCAGCTTTTCAACTTGTCTCCAACTCACTCAGTGGCCTTGGCAGAGTTGTTTAACCATCACGGACCCTGCTTTCCCCATCTGTAAAATGAATGGCTTGGACTAGATCACCTCATGCAGCTCTGTGTGTTTTTCTCTTTCATTTTCTTCATAAATAATATTGAAATTTCTCAATAAAATTGCTTATATTGTTATTTTACAGTCATATAAATTGCACTAGAGCAAACAGGCAAGCAGCTCATCAGAGCTGCCTTAACCAAAAAGACAGCTACACTGTGGATGAAAGCATGCTGTGAAAGAAATTAGAAAATCAACTTTTGGTATGGTTTCCATGTAAACTTAGGCAATTCATCTTTCCTCTCTGAACTTCATGTTAGTAACAACAGCCTTGAGAAGATTAAGTGAAATAATATAGGTGAAAGCACTTGGTGAAGTATGAAATGCTAAACAAATACAAGGTGTTTTATTATAAGTCTAGAGAGATATCACATCCATCAATAATCCTGCTAACATTCAGGCCACTTTAAGTCTGACCAGACATCCAAATTCCTCTCCACCTCCCTCACCTGCATACCAAGTGCACCCTCTGACTGCAGGTTCAGAGTTTTTGATTAAAGAAGAAAATGATCCAGATTTTTCATTGGGATAATTATTTTCATTAACTTTGACACCTTAATCAGCCTTTATTATTTCAAGGATTTAAATATTTTATCAGTACCTGCTTTGCTTGATGAATTTGTTTGCAACTGGCTGAGCACTTTAAGACAATTCTTTTGAAACAGCTAATGCATTGTAAACCCATCAATTCTTGGGTTTTATGCTGAGTAATTTGACAGCCATTAACATTTTTTGGCTTTATTTTATTTAAGGCTTTCACCTGCATGCTTATCATTGAGTTATAGAACAGTTGAGCAGTTTTAGGAGTTCCAAAATGAAAGCACCATTTTAAGTGATAAGCAATCTCACTAAGAAAATGAATTTGAATTTACGACTTTAGGGGCCCATAACCTGTGCTACTAGACTCATTGAGCAAAGCTGTAGATAGCACAGTTAATCAAAGACATAAATATAAAACCAAGAAACTGTTGCTATTGTCCCGAACTTCAGCAAAGAAATATGTCTGGGCTAGTGTCTGGAAAAATCCACACACTTACTTCTCTATCTGTGTGTGTGTGTGTGTGTGTGTTGTGTGTGTGTGTGTGTTGTGTGTGTGTGTTGTGTGTGTGTGTGTTTAAAGAAACAAGCAAACAATCTTTCTAGCTATCAGGTCCAATTTTTCTACTGATGGTTCTGTCTGGATTCTGTTCACTACTTGCTGCAAAAGAAAAATAGTGCAGTCTCTTTAACGTCCCATTCAGATTTGGGGGCAGTTCTGGAATTTAGGAACAGGGCTAAGTCAATATGAATGAAATGTCTTTTGAGGCTGCCTTTTCATTCTTGACTTGCATAACCACACTATTCAGGAGCATCCTCATATATGCTTGTATATTAGTGGACCAACAACTGAGGCTAGGTTTGCCAGCTGTCACTGAAATTCAACATTAAATATTTTCATCCTATATGTATTTTTGGTGAGTATTTCCCTTTGCGATCCTGTACTTACTCTCTGCAGTGGTTGAAGACAGACATTTTAAAGGACTCTGGGTAGAAGACTGCTCATCTCCTGCCCAATGGAGAGGGCAGTGGCACCCCACTCCAGTACTCTTGCCTGGAAAATCCATGGATGGAGGAGCCTGGTAGGCTGCAGTCCATGGGGTTGCTAAGAGTTGGACACGACTGAGCGACTTCACTTTCACTTTTCACTTTCATGCATTGGAGAAGGAAATGCAACCCACTCCAGTGTTCTTGCCTGGAGAATCCCAGGGACAGCGGAGCCTCGTGGGCTGCCGTCTATGGGGTTGCACAGAGTTGGACACAGCTGAAGTGACTTAGCAGCAGTAACTGCATCTCCTGTCCAAAGTGAAACTTCCTTTGGTCCTTGGTGTATCAGAAGGTAAAGAGTCTGCCTATAATGCAGGAGACCTTGATCCTATATCAGGAAAATTCCCTGGAGAAGGGCACAGCAACCTACTCTACCATACTTGCTTAGAGAATTATACGGACAGAGGAACCTGGCATGCTATAGTCCATGAGGTCACAAACAGTCGGACATAACTGAGTGACCAACACACACACATAACCTAAGTAGACATTGGTATGTGGCTGACACTATATGTCACTGTAGGTTTTTGTTTCCTTTCCACTTAACTGTAAGAATTTACAATACCTTTTTCCAAACTACAATTAAAACAAAAAAATTAGATTTAGGTGTCTGTTTGTTAATTTGTTTTTTCAGTATGAAATATACTGCTGCTGCTAAGTTGCTTTAGTCGTGTCCAACTCTGTGTGGCCCCACCCACCAGACGGCAGCCACCAGGCTCCTCCATCCATGGGATTTTCCAGGCAAGAGTACTGGAGTGGGGTAAGGGAATAGCAAACCACTTCAGTATTCTTGCCTTGAGAACCCCATGAGCAGTATGAAAAGACAAAAAGATATAACACCAGAAGATGAGCCCCCCAGGTCAGTAGGTGTCCAGTATGCTACGGGGGAAGAGCAGAGAAATAGCTCCAAAGAGAATGAAGAGGCTAGGCCAAAGCACAAACAATGCTTCATTCCAGATGTGTGTGGTGGTGAAAATAAAGTCCAAGGCTGTAAAGAACAATATCACAATGGAACCTGGAATATTAGGTCCATGAATCAAGGTAAATTGGATGTGGTGAAGCAGGAGATGGCAAGAATGCAAGGATGTATTTTAGGAATCAACAGGAATGGGTGAATTTAATTCAGAAAACCATTGTATCTATGACTGTGGGCGAGAATCCACAGTAATCCAAGTCTATGCCCCAACCACTAATCCCAAAGAAGCTGGAGCCGAATGGTTCTATGAAGATCTACAAGATCTTCTAGAACTAACAACAACAACAACAACAAAATGTCCTCTTCATCAAAGGGGATTAGAATGCAAAAGTAGGCAATCAAGAGATATCAGACAGGGAAGTTTGGCCTTAGAGTACAAAATGAAGCAGGGCAAAGGCTAGCAGAGTTTTGTCAAGAGAACACACTGGTCATAGCAAAAACCCTCTTCCAACAGGCTCTACACATAGCCATCACCAGATGGTCAGTACTGAAATCAGACTGATAATATTATTTGCAGCCAAAGATGCAGAAGGCTCTATACAGTCAGCAGAAACCAAACCTGGAGCTGACTGTGGCTCAGATCATCAACTCCTTATTGCAAACTTCAGACTCAAATTGAAGAAAGTAGGGAAAGCTACTAGGCCGTTCAGGTATGATCTAAATCAAATCCCTTATGATTACACAGTGGAGGTGACAAATAGATTCAAGGGATTAGATCTGGTAGGCAAAGTATCTGAAGAACTATGAATGGAGGTTTGTAACATTTACAGGAGGTGGTGACCAAAATCATCCCAAAGAAATGCAAGAATGCAAAGTGGTTGCCAGAAGATTCTTTACATGTAACTGAGGAAAGAAAAGAAGTGAAAGGCAAAGGAGAAAGGAAAGATATACCCAGCTGGATGCAGAGTTCCAGAGAATAGCAAGGGGAGATAAGAAAGCCTTCTTAAGTGAACAATGCAAAGAAATAGAGGAAAACAACAGAATGGGAATGACTTGAGATCTCTTCAAGAAAATGGGAGACACCAAGGGAACATTTTATGTGAAGATAGGCACAAAAGAACAGAAAAGGAAAGGACCTAACAGAAGCAGAAGAGATTAAGAAGAGGTGGCAAGAATACACAGAAAAATTCTACAAGAAAGGTCTTAATGACCTAGATAACCACCATGGTGTGGTCATTCACCTAGAGCCAGACATCCTGGAGTGTGAAGTCAAGTGGCCCTTAGGAAGCATCACTATAAACAAAGGTAGTGGAGGTAATAGAATTCCACCTGGGCCATTTCAAATCCTAAAAGATGATCCTGTTGAAATGCTGCACTCAATATGTCAGCAAATTTGGAAAACAGCAGTGAACACATGACTAGAAAAGGTCAAAGAAGGGCTATGCCATAGAATGCTCAAGCTAGTTTACAATTGTGCTAATTTCACATCATAGCAGGGTTATGCTCAAAATCCTTCAAGCTAGGCTAAGTAGTACATGAACTGAGAATTTTCAGATGTACAAGCAGGGTATAGAAAAGGCAGAAGAACCATAGGTCGAATTGCCAAAATCCACTGGATCATAGAAAAAGCAAGGAAATTCCAGAAAAACATCTATTTCTGCTTCATTGACTACACTAAACCCTTTGACCTTGTGGATCACAACAAACTGTAGAAAATTCTTCAGGAGATGAGAACACCAAACCACCTTATCTGTCTCCTGAGAAACCTGCATGTATGTCAAGAACCAACAGTTAGAACCAGTTATGGAACAATGAACTGGTCAAAAATTGGAGAAGGAACACGTCAATGCTGTATATTGTCACCCTGATTATTTAACTTACATAAAGAGCACATCATATGAAATGCCAGGCTGGATGAATTACAAGCTGGAATCAAGAATGCTGGGAGAAACATCAACGACTTCAGATATGCAGATGATACCACTGCAATGGCAGAAAGTGAAGAGGAGCTAAAGAGCCTCTTGATGAGGTTGAAAGAAGAGAGTGAAAAAGCTGGCTTCAAACTCAACATTAAAAACCAAGATCATGGTATCCGGTCACATTACTTCATGGCAAACAGATGGGCAAAAAGTAGAAACAGTGACAGGTTCTATTTTCTTGGGCTCCAAAATCACTATGGACAGTGACTGCAGCAATGAAATTAAAAGACATTTGCTCTTTGGAAGAAAAACTATGACAAACCTAGACAGAGTATTAAAAAACAGAAACACCACTTTGCCTATAAAGTCCATATAGTCAAAACTATGGTTTCTCTAGTAGTCATGAAGAAATGTGAGAGTTGGACCATTAAGAAGGTTGAATGGGGAAGAATTGATGCTTTTGTATTTTGATGTTGGAGAAGACTATTGAGAGTCCCTTGCACTGCAAGATCAAACCAGTCAATCCCAAAGGAAACCAAACCTGAATATCCATTAGAAGGACTGATACTGAAGCTGAAACTCTAATGCATGGGCCAACTGATACAAAGACCAACCCTTTAGAAATGACCCAGATGCTGGGAAAGATTGAGGGCAGGAGGAGAAGAGGGCAACATAGGATGAGATGGTTGGATGGCATCATAAACTCAATGGACACAAGTTTGAGCAAACTCCAGGAGACAGAAGGACAGGGAAGTCTGATATGCTACAGTCGATAGGGTTGCAAAGAGTTAGACATGACTGAGCGACTAACACACAATATATATATATAATATATATATAATATTTATTGTGGTATATTACAATATAATTAATTTTAAAAGTATTGATATAACACATTTTGTATTTAATTTACCTGTGTTGAACTATCTTGCATACCTAAAAGTTATTTTACTTACTCACAGATTATTATTCTTTTAATATATGCCTGGATTAGATAAATTGACATATCATCACATAACAACATGAATGTTATCTTCACAACATTTTTCATAAATGAAATCTTAATTCTTAGAGATCTCTGTAAGGTTTGGTTTAGAGTTTTTCTGCTTTCTTAAAATGAATTAGGAAGCTTCCATTTTTTACTTTAATTATTTAAGTAATTACGGGAATTACATTTGAAAAATGTTCAGTCAGAATTTAGCTATAAAATTATCTCAGTCTAAGGCTCCAAAAAGTTTAGATTTCTAATTATCTTTTGAAATCTCCTATGGCCATTGCTGGTTTGGAGTTTACAGCTGATGATTCAAAGGCTTTAACACCTGGGACATTAAGTGACGATTTCAGAAAGCTTCCTCAAGAAAACTGGTAAAATGCCTGGTTGGGAAGAGCAAAGTCCTACCAGAAAACCACTGGGGAGTTGCATTATTAGCTTACTCTGCAAAGAACCACCTCTCCTACTTGGACCTAAGTAACCTCTGGAAGCAGCAGAACAAGCAAAGATCCAAATAGTTGAACCCAAACACGAAGATTTATTTGCTCCTTTGTTGATTGTTCCTTCAACCAATACGGAAAAAAAAACAAAAATCAAGGTTCTAGCCCATTTTCTTTGTCCCCAAACCTGCTTTGCCCCAGTTAGATTTTAAAACATTTTAAAACAAAGTCAGGAAATAAAATGGTCATTTTCATTGCAGAACTAATTGTTTAAGCTTCTAAAGATATTTCTCTGCATATTTCAACAAGCCTTTCCTCTCTGGCTTCTCTTCCTCATACTAGTTAACTTTCCCCTCTTCCTTCTCATAGTTTTCAGTGTCTTTTTATCAGACAGCTTAAGCATGTCCCCTAATGCCAGGCGTTTCCTACATCACTCTGTCTATAATTTTATATTTGCTTCCCTGAGTGAACTATCTTCCCAACCTTCCTGCCAGCTACACCCCCACATCAGGCATGGGCTTCTTTCCACCATGCTTTTATTGTTGCTTTGAGTCACCAGAATCAACTTCCAAAGAACACACTAACTCAGCAGTGGTCCCTTCCCAAAATGATTTAATTGCTTCTGACTCAATATCTGGACTTCTCCTGATCATTAGCAATGTCCAAGTTAAATCTATTGTTTTAGAAAGTGAATCATATTGAGCATGCTGTACCACTGGGAGATGAGATGCAGAATGAGCTGTTAAAGGAGATATCGACAAGCTCAAAAATAAAATTAAATCACATGAAGATAGCCAGAAAGACCGTTTGCACTCTGTGTTCTCCTTCATCTCAGAGCAACATAAGAAAAAAAAAAAAGGCACACATTTTATGAGGAAAGGGCCATGCAGTTTGATCTGTATAGAAGGAAATAGATTGCTCAGTCTGACCTACTATTGTGCATACTGCATGTGATAGAACAACAGACATTTTTTTTAAAATTAAATTTTAGTACAATAAAGACCAGTAACCCAATTTTCATATTTTATATTTCAACCCTAAAAGCAAGAAAATTATGGATCCAAACAGGAACACTGGATATTTTCCAAAACACAAAATATTACACTGGAAATCTTTTGAAAAGATTAACTTAAGGATCACAAGGTACCTTTCTGAGAAAATCTCTACTATTTAATTGTATGTCACCTTGATTCTGACAACCTGCCATCTTACATCTGAATTATGCTTCTTGTACTTGGTACGTGAGCTAGAGTCAACTGTGGACCAAATGTTCCATGTGTTCCCGGACGTGTTCCAGCCATCCTTGTGGTGACTTGGGTTAGCCAATGGGCTATGAACTCAAATGTCACTTCTGAGCTGAGTCAGTTAAAGCTGGATGTGCACACCCCGTTCTATTCCTTATGCTGCTATCACCTAAGAGGCCACAGGTGAGAACACAGCATCGCAAGACTGAGACAGCCATGTCTCTGAGTTACCTGTTGGAGGAGAGCCTCTGCCAAATTGTAGCAAGCTTTGTGTGAGTTAAAAATAAATCTGCTAGCTAAGCCACTGAGATTTTGGGCTTTATCAGTTGTATTAGCTAGCATGAATTGCCCTAAATGATACAGTGCATAATCATAGGACATTAGGGCAGAAAGGGACTTAAGAGATCACCTGTTCCAGCAAATTTCTAACTTTTGATTTGACTTAGCAACAGGAAAACTTTTTCACATGGAATACAAAAAAGGTAGAGATGAAAGTGAAACTTCTTTGTCCATAGCATTGGTAGATCTCCTAGATTTCTAGCCTTGTCTCATCTTCCTTTCCTCTACTCCTCCTTCATCTACCAAAATATCTCCAACATCCACACATTCATAGACATACAAAGCAAAGTTTTCATAGGACATAGTTTGAAAGGTGCTAATCTAGCCCAACTTCCTGAGTTTACAGATATTCTAGGAGCTTCAGAGAGCAACACCAGGGCTATTTCTTTGTGTGTGTGCACACAAGAGAGACAGAAAGAAATTTTTGAGAAGAGGGTTTGTGATAATGGTCTATTGGTGTGCCTCTAGGGTGAAGTCCCACTCACTAGCTACCTGGTATTGCTGAATGAATATTCACTGGTTCAATATTTATCAAAAGATGCATCAATGTTTGTATATATCCAAGGTACCAATAAAAATTTAAAATGTAAATGGGAAATGCTGCAAGCACACTGAAAATGAGTCTGATATTATATCCTAGAGATGAACCACAAAACTTCTGTGATTCAGACATTTCATGAATATATGCGGAAGAGAAACACACGGACATGCACCAACAGAATTTCTGTTCACGGCTAGTTTAGCGGCTCTGTTCACTACTGGAAGAACCTATTGTGAATAGTGATCTTTCATGGGAGAGCTCACGACTGTGATGTATATTTCACAAAAGTTAAAAAGAACAAGCTGTAATGGCATATAAAATATAGATGAATCTTGGCAATTTACTATTAAAAAAATAATTTCAAAAGGCTACATATTGTATGATATTCTTTTCTATAGGTTTAAACAATAAGTGTATGCATATATGTGTGTAAATGCATATGTGTAGTATATATGGAAGCAACAGACACAGATTTCACACATAAAAAGGATGGATAATATTTAGCCTAGATTAAGAAAGACAATGGAACCAAGGTTATATGGTTAGATGAAGGGAAAATCACTCAGTCGTGTCTGATTCTTTGTGACCCCATGGACTATACAGTCCATGAGATTCTCCAGGCCAGAATACTAGAGTGGGTAGCCTTTCCCTTCTCCAGGGGATCTTCCCAACCCAGGGATCAAACCCAGGTCTTCTGCATTGCAGGCAGATTCTTTACCAGCTGAGCCACAAGGGAAGCCCAAGAATACTGGAGTGGGCAGCCTATCCCTTCTCCAGCAGATCTCCCCAACCCAGGAATTGAACTGGGGTCTACCAACTGAACTATGAGGGAAGCATGTGGTTAGATGCCAGTCATTATTTCCAAGGTGTTAGCTTTGACTTTAGGTTTGTGTTCACATTTGCTTATCATCATTATTATTTTTGAATAATCAGCACTGTGATTTTTTTTAATTTTTTAAATTTATTTACTTTAATCAGAGGCTAATTACTTTATAATACTGTAGTGGATTTTGCCATACATTGACAAGAATCAGCCATAGGTGTACATGTGTTCCCCATCCTTAACCCCAGTCCCACCTCCCTCCCCATCCCATCCCTCAGGGTCATCCCAGTGTACCAGCCCTGAGCATCCTGCCCCATGCTTCAAACCTGGACTGGCTATTCATTTCATATATGGTAATATACATGTTTCAATGCTATTCTCTCAAAGCATCCCACCCTTGCCATAGATTTATGTGGACCAACACTGAGTACGTGATTTGAACCAAGAATGATTAATATAGCTCTGGGCCTTCGATCTAAAGGAAAAAATAATAATAATGTTAAAAATACTCCAGTGGATTTTAGGATAAAAAAAAAAAAAGAAGCAAAACTTGTTTCCTCACCTCTCCATAAGCACACCCAGCACAGCCTTGGCTTGTTGTTGTTCAGTTGCTAAGTCGTGTCTGACTCTGACCCCATGGACTGCAGAACTCCAGGCTTCCCTGTCCCTCACTATCTCCCAGAGTTTATTCAAACTCACGTCCATTGAGTTGGTGATGGCATCTAACCATCTCATCCTCTTTCTTCTCCTTCTCCTCCTGCCCTCAATCTTCCCCAGCATCAGGGTCTTTTCCAATGAGTAGGCTCTTTGTATCAGGTGGTCAAAGTATTAGAGCTTCAGCTTCAGTATCAGTCCTTCCAATGAATACTCAGGCTTGGTTTTCTTTAGGATAGACTGGTTTGATCTCCTTCCAGTCCAAGGGACTCTCAAGAGTCTTCTCCATCACTGTAGTTTGAAAGAATCAATTTTTCAGCACTCAGATTTCTTTATGATCCAACTTTCACACCCATACATGACTACTAGAAACACAGATTTGGCTACTCTTGGTTTAAACATTGAAGTGAAAATTAGCAATTATCTGAAAAATCAGTAGCTTTTGGAAAGACAGAAAAATAACTATTCTAGCTGACTAACAGAGTACAAATGGTAAATTAAAGCCAATTTAAGAGTAATAATGGACTTTCATGCCTCAAGGGGGGAAAATACACACACACACACACACACACACACACACACACATATATGAAATCCATTAAATTATGAATGTTGACCTATATACAAATGCTCACCAAAGAAGGATAAAGTGACACCAAAATACTTCAAACAGACTTTGAATGCATTCTACTTCTCATTTTATTTTTTAAAATTTTAATTGGAGGCTAATAACTTTACAGTATTGTGGTGGTTTTTGCCATATATTCACATGAATCAGCCATGGGTGTATATGTGTTCCTCATCCTGAACTCCCCTCCCACCTCCCTCTCCATACCATCCCTAAAGGACATCCCAGTGCACCACCCCTGAGCACCTTGTTTCATGCATTGAACCTTGACTGGAAATCTATTTCGCATACGGTAATATACATGTTTCAATGTTATTCTCTCAAATCATCCCACTCTTGCCTTCTCCCACAGAGTTCAAAATTCTGTTCTTTACATCTGTGTCTCTTTTGCTGTCTCACATATAGGGTCATCATTACCATTTTTCTAAATTCCATATATATGCGTTAATATACCATATTGGTGTTTTTCTTTTTGACTTACTTCGCTCTGTATAATAGGCTCCAATTTCATCCACCTCATTAGAACTGATTCAAATGCATTCTTTTCAATAGCTGAGTAATATTCCCTTGTTTATATGTAACACAGCTTTCTTATCCATTCGTCTGCTGATGGACATCTAGGTTGCTTCCATGTCCTGGCTATTATAAACAGTGCTGTGATGAACATTGGGGTACATGTGTCTCTTTCAATTCTGGTTTCCTTGGTGTGTATGCCCAGCAGTGGAATTGCTGGGTCATAAGGCAGTTCAATTTCCAGTTTTTTAAGGAATCTCCACACTGTTCTCCATAGTGGCTGTACTAGTTTGCATTTCCACCAACAGTGTAAGAGGGTTCCTTTTTCTCCACACCCTTTCCAGCATTTATTGTTTGTAGATGTTTTGATAGCAGCCATTTTGACCCACGTGAGATAGTACCTCATTGTGGTTTTGATTTGCATTTCTCTGATAATGAGTGATGTTGAGCATCTTTTCATGTGTTTGTTCACCATCTGTGTCTTCTTTGGAGAAATGTCTCATTGGTTCTTTGATCCATTTTTTGATCAGTTTGCTTATTTTTCTGGAATTGAGCTGCACGGGTTGCTTGTATATTTTTGAGATTAATTGTTTGTCGGTTGCTTCATTTGCTATTATTTTCTGTCTTTTCACCTTGCTTATAGTTTCCTTCATTGTGCAAAAACTTTTAGGTTTATAGGTCTCATTTGTTTATTTTTGCTTTTATTTCCAATATTCTCGGAGGTGGGTCATAGAGGATCCTGTTGGGATATATGTCAGAGAGAGTTTTGTCTATGTTCTTTTCTAGGAGTTTTATAGTTTCTGGTCTTTGTTTAGATCTCTAATCCATTTTGAGTTTATTTTTGTGTATGGTGTTAGACAGTGTTCTAGTTTCATTCTTTTACAAGTGGTTGACCAGTTTTCCCAGCACCACTTGTTAAAGAGATTGTCTTTTCTCCACTGTATATTCTTGCCTCCCTTTTCAAAGATAAGGTATCCATAGGTGCGTGGATTTATCTCTGGGCTTTCTATTTGGTTCCACTGATCTATGTTTCTGTCTTTGTGCCAGTACCATACTGTCTTGATGACTGTTGCTTTGTAGTATAGCCTGAAGTCACGCAGGTTGATTTCTCCAGTTCCATTCTTCTTTCTCATGATTGCTTTGGCTATTTAAGGTTTTTGGTATTCCATACAAATTGTGAAATTATTTGTTCTAATTCTCTGAAAAATACCATTGGTAGCTTGATAGGGATTGTATTGAATCTATAGATTGCTTTGGGTAGTATACTCATTTTCACTATATTGACTCTTCTGATCCATGAACATGGTATATTTCTCCATCTATTTGTGTCATCTTTGATTTCTTTCATCAGTGTTTTATAGTTTTCTATATATGTCTTTTATTTCTTTAGGTAGATTTATTCCTAAATACTTTATTCTTTTCATTGCAATAGTGAATGGAATCATTTCCTTAATTTCTCTGTTTTCTCATTGTTAGTGTATAAGAATGTAAAGGATTTCTGTGTGTTGATTTTATATCCTGCAACTTTACTATATTCATTGATTAGCTCTAGTAATTTTCTGGTGGAGTCTTTAGGGTTTTATATGTAGAGGATCATGTCATCTGCAAACAGTGAGAATTTTACTTCTTCTTTTCCAATCTGGATTCCTTTTATTTCTTTTTCTTCTTTGATTGCTGTGGCTAAAACTTCCAAAACTATGTTGAATAGTAGTGGTGAGAGTGGGCATCCTTGTCTTGTTCCTGACTTTAGGAGAAATACTTTCAATTTTTTTTCACCATTGAGGATAATGTTTGCTGTGGGTTTATCATATATGGCTTTTATTATGTTGAGGTATGTTCCTTCTATGCCTTCTTTCTGGAGGGCTTTCATCATAAATGGATGTTGAATTTTGTCAAAGGCTTTCTCTGCATCTATTGAGATAATAATATGGTTTTTATGTTTCAATTTGTTAATGTGGTGTATCACATTGATTGATTTGTAAATACTGAAGAATCCTTGTTTCCCTGGTATAAAGCCCACTTGGCCATGATGTATGATCTTCTTAATATGTTGTTGAATTCTGTTTGCTAGAATTTTGTTAAGGATTTTTGCATCTATGTTCATCAGTTATATTGGCTTGCAGTTTTCTTTTTTTCTGGCATGTTTGTCTGCTTTTGGTATTAGTGACAGTGGCCTCATAGAATGAGTTTGGAAGTTTATCTTCCCCTGCAATTTTCTGGAAGAGTTTGAGTAGGATAGGTGTTAGCTCTTCTCTAGATTTTTGGTAGAATTCAGCTGTGAAGCCATCTGGTTCTGGGCTTTTGTTTGCTGGAAGGTTTCTGATTACAGTTTCAATTTCCATGCTTGACATGGGTCTGTTAAGATTTTCTATGTCTTCCTGGTTCAGTTTTGGCATGTTGTACTTTTCTAAGAGTTTGTCCATTTCTTCCAAGTTGTCCATTTTATTGGCATATAGTTGCTGATAGTAGTCTCTTATGATCCCTGTATTTCTGTGATGTCTGTTGTGATTTCTCCATTTTCATTTCTAATTTGTTGATTTGATTCTTCTCCCTTTTTTTCTTGATGAGTCTGGCTAATGGTCTATCTATTTTATTTACCTTCTCAAAGAACCAGCTTTTAGCTTTGTTGATTTTGGCTATGGTCTCCTTTGTTTCTTTTGCGCTTTTTTTTCTGCCCTAATTTTTATGATTTATTTCCTTCTACTAACCCTGGGGTGGTTCATTTCTTCTTTGTCTAGTTGCTTTAGGTGTAGAGTTAGGTATTTATTTTATTTCTCTCCTGTTTCTTGAGGTAAGCTTATATTGCTATGAACCTTCCCCTTAGCACCGCTTTTACTGAATCCCATAGGCTTTGGGTTGTTGGTTTTCATTTTCATTCATTTCTATGTATATTTTTATTTTTTAAAAAATTTCTTCTATGATTTGTTGGTTATTCAGAAGTGTGTTGTTTAGCCTCCATATGTTTGTATTTTTAATAGCTTTTTTTTCATGTAGTTGACATCTAATCTTACCACATTGTGATCAGAAAAAATGCTTGGGATGATTTCAATTTTTTTGAATTTACCAAAGCTAGATTTATGGCCCAGGATGTGATCAATCCTAGAGAAGGTTCCATGTGCACTTGAGAAAAAGGGAGAAATGTCCTATAGATATCAATTAGGTCTAACTGGTCCATTGTATCATTTTAAGTTTGTGTTTCCTTGCTAATTTTCTGTTTAGTTGATTAGTTCTCTTTTTATATCCCAAACACTAGCATGCTGTACTTCCACTCTGCCTAGTTTTACTCTCTGACCAGGTGGGTTACCTAGAGCATTCTGATCAACTAGTTTTTATACCCGTTTCACCATTGGTTCTTGTGAGTGCAAGGGAGCAAAATTTTCCACCCCAAATTATGTCTCTTTGACATGAGGATTAATTCAAGCTGATAATTTTTAAGAAGCAGAAGACTTAGAAAGTTTTCATTTTACCTCTCCCTTAGCTCCCCAAAAAAATTAGATTCTAGGCCTGTTTCTGGAATAGAGCTATTACCAGAGGTATCTGCCAAGAATATCCGCTAAAGTAGTAGAGGAAACTCTACAGGGCCTAGAGATCAGAGTCCTCTTTGTGTCCTGTAGTCTCTATATGGCTCAGTAAACATTTACTTACTTTTCTATCTTTATTTGAATTGCCTTCTTCCCCTCTGAAGTCTCAAACCACTATCTGCAACATTTTCTTTTGCCTTTAGCCAAAGATGATATTTAAGGTAAGGTCTTTGGCCGTTTTGGCAACTTATTTAGTTTCCCTGAATCTCTCCCATGTATACATGTTATTAAATTTTTGTTTGATTTTTCTCCTGTTAATCCATCTCATGTCAATTTAATTTTTAGACCAGCCAGAAAAACGTAGAGGAAAATTTCTTCCTTTGTGACATGAGCATTTGAAATGCAAAAATCATTAACACAGGGTCTAATATTTAACATGTTTCCAAAAAATGTTGATTAAATATTTTAATCTCAAAGTAGACCAAAAGGAAAGTTGTTGAGATGCATATTTAGTGATGTTTTAAGCATGCTATAATCTGATAAAACAGGTGTAAGTCCTTTAAAAATAAATAGCTAAGTCTCATTTCTCCTGCTTTCCTTAAACTATTAATCTAGCAACATAGAAAAAGAAAAATATTCATATATTGGTAATCTACAGGTATAGTTTAGTGGCTTTCTATTAAATAATAAATATTCATTTATAGCATATTTTGAGTTTCAGAGTGATTATTTTGTTCTATTTGGTGCTGTTGTAATGAAGGTAATGAATTTCATTTTCATTTTTGCGCTAGAATTCCATTAAAACATTTACTAAAATTAGGTAATTTTTAAACCATGGGAACTTAATTGCATTAATTATCCTTTCTTAACCTCAAATGTTTTATAATGAAACTAAATAATGGATGCAATAATGAAGCAAAGGACAAGTTGGATTTGCATATTTTATAAACATGCTCAGGAAGTAACTGTGCTATTTTGTTTGGAATGGTAGTTAGGTTAATCATGTGTTGATGAAAGACAGAGCCCAATTTCCTTGGGGGAGGAAAGGGCAAAGAAAGGTGATTTTGAAATGATGTCCTGGGGTCCTCCTCTGCTCTCATATGGGAGAGGAGAAAATAAAGTGTTCAGAAATATTTATATTTATATGGAAATTAATTATGTAACTTGAAGCAGTATTTTCATTGCCCCCATGTGGGACATAAATATGACTCATTTATTGAGTGAAAATCTAGACTTAGAAAATCCTTTCAAGCCTTTAGCTCCTGAAATGTTCTGAGCTTGCTTCATGATATAAAGGTTATTATTTTTTAAAAAAGTGGAAGAGCCTGATGCACCTTTGCTCATTAGTTCCAGAAAGGCCCACTGCTCACTAGGCTGGTAGCCATCCTGCTCCAGCTGCTAGCTCCCACCTTTCCAGGTAAGTAGAATGTTTCCTTGGCTACTCTTCCTCATTTTCCTCTTACACACACACAACCGAGACTGCACATCCCTGACAACTGTGATGTAAGTAGCATGGTGTGCTTTTGGATCAGTATTTCTCCAAATGATATTTTATTGGATGAAGAATCTATGAATAAAGAAACACTCTAATTTTTCTAGAAATTATATTATTTGATATGCTACAGTAGTTCAACATCATAGAGATAACAAGGCCTGGGGGGAGGCGGTGGAGAAAAGAGGCACCTGAGCAGAACAGAGTATACTTTATGAAAATCTGAAAGAAACTTGGAATTTAAGTGGACACTACTTTGCCTGCCTCAGAGTACATCATGCAAAATGCTGGGCTGGATGAATCACAAGCAGGAATCAAGATTGCTGGAAGAACAATAATATCAGACATGCAGATAGTACCACCCTAATGGCAGAAAGCAAAGAGGAACTAAAGAGCCTCTTCACAAGGGTGAAAGAGGAGTGAAAAAGCTGGCTTAAAACTCTAAATTCAAAAAACTAAGATCATGGAATCTGGTCCTATCACTCTATGGCAAATAGAAGGGAAAAAGTGAAAATAGTGACCAATTTTATTTTCTTAGGCTCCAAATTCCCAACAGACATTAACTGCAGCCATGAAATTAAAAGACACTTGCTCCTTGGAAGAAAAGTTATGACAAACCTAGACAGCACATTAAAAAAGCAGAGACATCACTTTGCCTACAAAGGAACATATAGTCAAAACTATGGCTTTTCCAGTAGTCACATAGGGATATAAGAGGTGGACTATAAAGAAGGCTGAGCATCAAAGAAATTATCCTTTTCAATTGTGGTGCTGGTGGAGACTCTTCAGAGTCCTTTGGAAAACAAGGAGATCAATCAATCCAAAAGGAAATCAATCCTGAATATTCATTGGAAGGACTGATGCTGAAGCTGAAGCTCCAATACTTTGGCCACCTGATGCAAAGACTGACTCATTGGAAAAGACCCTGATGCTGGGAAAGATTGAGGGCAGGAGGAAAAGGGGCCAACCCAGGATGAGATAGTTGAATAGCATCATCAACTCAATGAATGTGAGTTTGACCAACCTCCAGGAGATAGTGAAAGACAGAAGCCTGGTGTGCTGCAGTTCATGGAGTTACAAAGAGTCAGATATGACTTAGCAACTAAACAACAACAACAGCCCAATTTGTTTATCTGAGAAGAGAAACTCTACATCATACCTGTGGATGAAATGAAAAACCAAAGTCAATCTTCTATTTCTGTTTACTGAAAGTTATGATCTTATATTTGAGGAGAGAGCAAGAAAAAAATTATTTTTTCCAAATTTCACATGGCCTATGAAAAATATTGTCAAGTAAGATAAATAACACTTCTGAAAAATGACACTGCTGACACTCAGTTTTCTTCTGAGTAGAAATCAGAAGAAAACTTCCAGGAACTGTTTGACATAGTCCATAAAGTTTAAGAGGCATGACTACTATTAAAAAGGAGGTTGTTATAAATAAACAGTTGAGGCAAAACATCAAACGAATGAGATAAGGAAGAATTGCTAATAAATAATGCTATACACAAGTTAAAATTTGTGTTGTAGCAGGAAACATCAATTCTAAAAAGATGTATATCAGGTAAGTGTATTAAAAACTCAAGGGCTAACTCAGAAGAATGGGACAAAATTAAATGCAAAAGGAGATGACTGATGTAGAGGATGGAAAACATCACAAAGTCAGCAAACAAGTAGTTCTCTTGAGGATAAGAACAAAAGAATCGGAACACAAGCGATCAGAGAAAAGCACAATCAATATTTTCTGAAAATTGAAGTCTCTTTGTGTTCTAAGTATGACTGATTAAAATACGCCTATTGATAAATTTCTGAACTATAAGAAAAAAGGGAATTTTTTTATTCATTAAGCTATCAGAATGAAGAAATAAATTCTGCATTGATTAATTCAGAAAAAAGGAAGTGGTTTCCCCAAAAGTGTTCAAACTAGGCTGATTCCAAACCTTTTCACCATCATATAGAATATGAGCTGAGGAAAAAACATGCAAATAATGATGAGAAGATTGTGACCCGATTTTTAAAAATCTATGAAACCTATTTTTCATGAGCTAAGGCAGAAACTCGTCCTCAGACATGACATCTGGTGTATGTATGTTGAGGTCCATGAAGAGGTACCCTAACCCAGAAACAGAGAATTTAAAATTGCCTATCCCCTTAAAAAAGGACTAATTTAAACAGTAAAAATCTGTTTTAAAAGGCAAGAAACTAAATCATTTCTGTATTTGGTAAAAAATACTAAATAGAATATAATAAATATTTCTGAAAATCAGTAATAAATATTCTTTTCTTCAAAAGCACCCTACTGCCTCCATGAACATCACTGCTAATCAGTCACCTGCTGAGACCTTATAAAAACTCAAGATTCCTACTCAACACAGTGTTTTGAGTCTTCATTATCGATTTATTAGAATTGGACTTTAAAACTATGTGACATCACAGGATTAAAGACTTGAACTTTTCAAGCTAGAGAATATAATACAAAGGGAATTCTTTCTTAAAAGTTTCAACAAACAAGATCATCTAAAGATAACAAAGAAACTGTGAAAAAAAACTTAGTTAAGACTGATTTATTGTGATGTATTCTTTATTGAGACTATAGCAAAGCATCCTCATGAATATGTAACAAGACCTGCTATAAACAGGAAATTACAAGGCTGGAGTACATGGGGACAGATTGGAAGGCAATATGCAAATCTGCAAAGATTATTGATGTCTACCAGTGACTGTATAGTTTGTCTTTTAATGAAATTTTTAATAATATATAAAGGAAGAGAAGGAAATACTGAATGATTTAGGATGGACCTTTAATTTTTATAACACTAATTTAGTATTAAATTTAATGTAATACCTGGCAGACTAAATAGGATTGATGACATGTGTTCTGATTCTACTTTCAATTCAGACAACACCATCAATTCTCTATTCCACGGAGGTTCTTCCCTTAAAAATTTATTCCAATGTGCCATGATCTATTTTAATTCAAAACAATAAGATGTGTGGCCACATCACAGATTCTCAGTGGAATATAAAGTTACTGGAACTCTCACAATTTTTGCAGCATTACTTATCTTTGGGCTATCAGTACATGTTTTAAAAGAAAAAAAAAGAATGAAATTAGTGGACTAGAATTATGTTTAATTGAATTCCGTTCATTTAAACATATTTTTTACCAATTCAGATGCTAGTAATCTCAGATCCAATTATTTTACAGATATGTGTACCCATAACAGTCTAGTGCCAAGTAAAAGGTTTAAACAAATGAACAAAAAACCCAAGGAATTTTGTGGAAAGGTAAAAATTAGAAAAGAGGATAAGTGATTAAGTCGTCCAGTGATGACCAGGAAACTGGAAGATTCACTTTTCCTTCACTGTGAAGTTGCTCAGTCGTGTCTGACTCTTTGCAACCCCATGGACTGCAGCCCACCAGGCTCCTCTGTCCATGGGATTTTCCAGGCAAGAGTACTGGAGTGGGGTGCCATTTCCTTCTCCAGGGTATCTTCCCGACCCAGGGATCGAACCCAGGTCTCCTACATTGTAGCCAGATGCTTTTACCGTCTGAGCCACCTATTTACACACAATTTAACCAACCAAATCAACCTAAAATTTCTCTTTATTTGACTGTCACAGTTTTTAAACCATAACTGGCAAACTTAGTTTACACTTGGATTAGAAAAACACTAGAAGCAGATGACTAATAGATGTGACTTTGGGTGTCATTATTTTAGCAGAATTGGTCAAAATGCCATCCACTATCACGCATGTAATAAGAGACTGAAAATCAAAGAATAAACCAGTTCCCCCAGGCAACTTTAAAATAAAGACACCACTACTCCTTGGGTCTACTTTTGTCAAGAATTCTGGGAAATGAATTCTACTTTAGTGTTTAAATTTCAGTTCAGTTCACTCGCTCAGTCCTGTCCAACTCTTCGCGACCCCATGGAGTATTTAAATTTACCTTTCACAATTCTGCTTGTAAATACATTTAAAGGACAAAATTAATTTCCAACTCATCTCAAAACAAATGCAATCTCTTGCTGTTGTATTTCAGTTACTTGGTCCTATCTTTTTTGCGACTCCAAGGACTGCAGCATGCCAGGCTACCCGGTCCTTCACCATCTCCCAGAGCTTGCTCAAAATCATGTGCATTGAGTCGGTGATGCCATCCAACCATCTCATCCTCTGTTGTCCCCTTCTGCTCCCGCCTTCAATCTTTCCCAGCATCAGGGTTTTCTTCCAATGAGTCAGTCTTCGCATCAGGTGGTCAAAATACTGGAGTTTTAGTTTCAGCATCAGTCCTTCCAATGAATATTCAAGGTTGATTTCCTTTAGGATTGGCTGGCTTGATCATGTTACTGTCCAAGGGATTCTCAAGAGTCTTCTCCAGCATCACAATTCGAAAGCATCAATTTTTTGGTGCTCAGCCTTCTTTATGGTTCAACTCTCACATCACAATCTCTTAGTTTTAGTCAAACTGTTTTAACTTCTATTCTGTTTGAGACATTTTTCACTTTTAAGTCTGTTGCAGCAATTTGATATATCTATCTAAAATACCTGGCATTCAATGCAAACAAAAAGAAAAAATTTTGTGAGGTGTTCTCCATCTGTGAGGATGTACTCTGTGCAGGTTCAAGTTCATTCTCTGGACTCAATCCTCTGTCAGCCTCTAAGCTTTGCCTTTGTCTCTGGCTTTAAAATGGGGACTTATTTCTCTGTCTTATCTTCCCCAGACTTCCAAATGTTTTCAAAGATCCAGTTGCTTTCATTTTTCTCAGTGGCACCACAATAATAATTTTTGTTCCAGTTCAGTTCAGTTCAGTCCCTCAATCATGTCCAGCTCTTTGCGACCCCGTGAACCACAGCATGCCAGGCCTCCCTGTCCATCACAAACTCCCGGAGCCCACCCAAACCCATGTCCATTGAGTCGGTGATGCCATGCAACCATCTCATCCTGTCATCCCTTCTCCTCCTGCCCTCAATCTTTCCCAGCATCAGGATCTTTTCAAATGAGTCAGCTCTTCACATCAGGTGACCAAAGTATTGGAGTTTCAGCTTCAACATCAGCCCATTAAGTAAACTTAGGTTACCTTTGCTTTGTTTAAAAAAAAAACAAACAAACTTGTGTGTGTGTTGTGTGTGTATGTGCACACAGATTTAATTGTTGCTTCCATTTCTTCAACTGCTATATCAAAGAATCACAAACAGAATAGAATTTTTAAGGAAAAGCCTTTTATAAATTTATAACATTTGAAAGAGTTTCATGGATTTGCATGTGAAAAACATGAGTACACAAGGAAATTAACATAAAGATAACAAGAAACCCTTTCAGGAAAAAAGGAGGTGGCAACTATACCAGTGAGAGTATATTTGCTATGTTTGAATACAACTCAAGTTCAGCAGAAAGTTCCTAACCAATAAAGGCAAAAAAGGAAATCCAAAAAGTAATGGGAGAAATCTTAGTAGATGGGAGAAGAAAACAAGCTAACAATTCATATTTCCCAGGAATCAAAATTCTAAGAAGAATTCATTATTGCTTGAATCGTTGTGAAAATGAACACTGAGTGATAGGAAATAGCTTTATCTGAAGTACTGAAAAGGAATCAGTGAATCTTTTTTTTTTTTTTAACTTCTAGGCAATCATGTATTTTTGAAGATTTACCTTTTCTATTATTTAGTGAAACTAGTTAAATTATCATTGTGATAATTGAAATAATTAAGGAAATCAAATTAATTTCTCCTTGAGCTATTTTAATTGCTATCTTCAGGAATTTATTCTAATGTTTTTTAAATATTAGGGGCCTTAGGCAGTGTATCATGAAATATTTATTATGATTAAGCTATAATGACTTTGCTGCTGTTGTCTTTTACTTTTGAAAGTAAAAAAGTCATAATATGCGTAAAGAGAAAATTAAAATGACAGATTTTATATATCAAAAAAGAAAGCCATAATATAAAGCTTAAATTACATAAGACCCAAAGTTACTTTTTTCTTGTATATAATTTGCAACATTTTAAAATTTCTGAGCCCCAAATTAAATAATGAAGAAGAGACAATATGAAACTCATGAAAATACACTTTTCAAGTAAGTAGCTGAGAAGAAAGCTCATTTTACATATCAGAAATGGAGTGACAAAGTAAATTACCAAAATTTAAATTTCAGACATTATACTGCTATTTGGTCTACGTTTTGTAAAAAGAAATTATTCCACCTAAAGAGCAGAATACACCAGCATGATTTTATTTTATAGACTCAGATAGATAGTTAAAGGCTACACATTTTAAGCTGCTTTTTAAATGAATTTGGTTGACATTTTAAAAATTTGAAATACAGTCACTAAATTTAGTTTTACTGTTCTGTTTTGGTAAATACAATATTCAAAGTTATGTCTTGTACTCCATATGCTAATAAAGTTTATATAGATAGATTTTGCTTATTTCACCTAAGAGATTCAAAAATAATTCATGAGTTCTTCAATTTATTTTGACTTACATTGAGAGGAGTCTCTATGTTTAATAATTTTTTAATGAAGTAGAATTTGATCTCAGATTCATTAAACAGACATCTCAAGACTGGGATTCTCTTGTTCCAGCATAGTGTATACCTGAGCTTTAAACTTCTTAATCACTTAAATAAAAATGTATTTCCTTGCTTTTCATCCTTCTCCAAATTACAAACATCTATCAACGAAAATTCTAGGGTTTGGGGCTTTTTAAAATCATAATCACTGTCATAAGTGTCTGTCACAGAGCAAGCACTCAGTGTTTACTGAGCAAATGAATGAATCACCAAATACCCATCTGCTATGTTCCAAGAACTATGCTTCATATATGGCCACTTGCAAACCTCACATATACATGTTTTGCTGTACATGTAAAAGGTTTCATTGTAACCTTGCAAGTTAGGAATTATAATCCTCATTCATAAAAAGGAAAGAGGTATATAGAGGTTAATTCAAAATGAATATCTTACAAATGGCCAACCAACACATGAAATGATGCTCAATATTGCTCATTATTAGAGAAATACAAATCAAAACTACAATGAGGTACATCTTACAACAGTCAGAATGGCCATCATCAAAAATCTACAAATAATAAATGCTGCAGAGGATATAGAGAAAAGGGAACTCTGTTGCACTATTTGTGGGAATGTAAATTGATACAGCTATTATGGAGGACAGTATGATGATTCCTTAAGAAATTAGGACTAAAACTACCATATGAGCCAGCATTCCCACTACTGAGCATATCCCCTGAGAAAATCATAATTCAAAAAGACACATGACACGGGATGCAGCATGCTTGGGGCTGGTGCATGGGGATGGCCCAGAGGGATGTTGTGGGGAGGGAGGTGGGAGGGGTTCATGTTTGGGAACGCATGTAAGAATTAAAGATTTTAAAATTAAAAAACTAAAAAATAAAAAAAATAAAAAAAAGACATGTAGCCCAACGTTCATTGTAGCACTATTTACAATTGCCAGGGTATGGAAATAACCTAGATGTCCACTGATAGATGAATGGATAAACAGCAGTGGTACATATTATAATGGAATATTACTCAGCCATAAAAAAGGAACAAAATTGGGTCATTTGTAGCGATGTAGATGAACCTAGAGCCTATCATATAGAGTAAAATAAGTCAGAAAATGAAAATAAATATTTTATATTAACCATGTATAGGGGATCTAGAAAAATGGTACTGATGAATGTATTTGCAGGGCAGGAATAGAGATGCAGACATAGAGAAGAGACACAGTGGGGTAAGGACAAGATGGGAAGAACTGAGAGCACAGCACTGACAAATACACACTACCATGCATAAAATAGATAGCTAGTGGGAACCTGCTGTACAAGACAGGGAGTTCAGCTTGGGGCTCTGTGATGATGTAGAGGGCTAGGATGAGGGTGGGGAGTGGGCAGGAGGCTCAAGAGGAAGGGGATATATGTATACCAATTGCTGATACACATTGTTGTACAGTAGAAAAACTAACATAACATTGTAAATCAGTTTTCCTCCAATTAAAAAAGAATACAAAGAGTATCATACAACTCAGAATGAAAGAACTCTATTTTTTGGTTTCAAATTTGAACATACTTCTACTAAGCCTATCAGAGTATTAAGGTACCTATGGTAATACTGTCATTAAAATAAGAATTCTGTCAAGTTCAAGGTACAGTAATCAGAGTGCTGGAGAACAGAAAGAAAAGTGGACATGGCCTCTGTTCTCAGGAGTCTCTGATCCACTGAGAAGACAGCTATGTAAACAACAAAGGATGCTGTTATCATCGAGGCAAGATGGAGTGAGTGCGGACTGTAGTACAGGCTACTGCAGAGGCAGGAGCAAAGACAAAGTAACTTCCGAGGGAAGGAACACAAAGGATCCTTCATGAATCAAGAAGCAGTGGAACTAGGTCTTGAAGAGTAAGTATAATTTGGCAGGTAACAATATTTTCAGTAGAGGGAATAGCAGGAACAAAAGTGAGGAAGTAGCAAGACACTGTGGGTTTACCCCTGGCACTTGCATTCATTCATTAGTAACTTCTTGACTGCTATAAACACTGGGCATACAGCAAGTTAGACAATGTCCCTGTCTAAAAGGGCTTATATCCTCAAGGTAAACAGAATAAAATATCAGATAAACAATTAAGTGAATGAAACTTTTCAGAGTAATAAGAATTTTGAGTGAATTTAAAGTGTTTTGGACTGAGTGGTCAGGAAAAGTGGAAAGTCAAAGAAATTTAATAGCCTCTGCTAAAATCAGATTCTCATATTTGACCTTGCAATCTTTCCCTACACAAGAATAGTTGGTGAAAAATATTTATTATTAACAACAGCAACAAGAGCAAAACAGGCATGATTTAAGAAGTACCAACCACTATGAAACATTATACAGCTATTTTAAAGAACAAATTAGAGCTTTCTTTTATGGGTCTCAGGGGATAAACATGATACACTGCTCGAATAAAGACTAAGTTTAAAAATATGATCAGATTGAGGGAAAAGTCATTTGATTATATCAAGTGTTGTGAAGGTACAGGAAAAAGTACTTTTAAGTACTGTTGACACAGTATAAATTGGCAAATTTTACTACAGAGAATTTGACAGTATGGCTGTAGTTCTTTGAGTCACAAAGATTTAGATACCACTTAACTACTGTACAACAATCAACATTAAGAATGCTCATATATGGTATATTTCTCCATCTATTAGTGTCCTCTTTGATTTCTTTCACCGGTGTTTTATAGTTTTCTATATATGGGTCTTTAGTTTCTTTACGTAAATATATTCCTAAGTATTTTATTCTTTTCGTTGCAATGGTGAATGGAATTGTTTCCTTAATTTCTTGTTCTACTTTCTCATTATTAGTGTATAGGAATGCAAGGGATTTCTGTGTGTTGATTTTATATCCTGCAACTTTACTATATTCATTGATGAGCTCTAGTAATTTTCTGGTGGAGTCTTTAGGGTTTTCTATATAGAGGATCATGTCATCTGCAAACAGTGAGAGTTTTACTTCTTCTTTTCCAATTTGGATTCCTTTTATTTCTTTTTCTGCTCTGATTGCTGTGGCCAAAACTTCCAGAACTATGTTGAATAGTAGCGGTGAATATACCATGTTTATACATTGGAAGAATCAATATAGTGAAAAGAAGTACAGTACCCAAAGCAATCTACAGATTCAATGCAATCCCTATCAAGCTACCAGAGGTATTTTTCACAGAGCTAGAACAAATAATTTCATAATTTGTATGGAAATACAAAAAACCTCAAATAGCCAAAAGCAATCTTGAGAAAGAGGAATGGAACTGGAGGAATCAACCTGCCTGACTTCAGGCTCTGCTACAAAGCCACAGTCATCAAGACAGTATGGTACTGGCACAAAGACAGAAATATAGATTAATGGAACAAAATAGAGGGCGCAGATAAATCCACATACCTATGGACACCTTATCTTCGACAAAGGAGGCAAGAATATACAATGGAGAAAAGACAATCTCTTTAACAAGTGGTGCTGGGAAAAGTGGTCAACCACTTGTAAAACAATGAAACTAGAACACTTTCTAACACCACACACAAAAATAAACTCAAAATGGATTAAAGATCTAAACATAAGACCAGAAACTATAAAACTCCTAGAGGAGAACATAGGCCAAACACTCTCTGACATACATCACAGCAGGATCCTCTATGATCCACCTCCCAGAATACTGGAAATAAAAGCAAAAATGAACAAATGGGATCTAATTAAAATTAAAAGCCTCTGCACAACAAAGGAAATTATAAGCAAGGTGAAAAGACAGCCTTGTGAATGGGAGAAAATAATAGCAAATGGAGCAACTGACAAACAACTAATCTCAAAAATATACAAGCAACTTATGCAGCTCAATTCCAGAAAAATAAATGACCCAATCAAAAAATGGGCCAAAAAACTAAATAGACATTTCTCCAAAGAAGACATACGGATGGCTAACAAACACATGAAAAGATGCTCAACATCACTCATTATCAGAGAAATGCAAATCAAGACCAGAATGAGGTACCATTTCATGCCAGTCAGAATGGCTGCGATCCAAAAGTCTACAAGCAATAAATGCTGGAGAGGGTATGGAGAAAAGGGAACCCTCTTCCACTGTTGGTGGGAATGCAAAGTAGTACAACCACTATGGAGAACAGTGTGGCGATTCCTTAAAAAACTGGAAATTGAACTGCCTTATGACCCAGCAATCCCACTGCTGGACATACACACCAAGGAAACCAGAATTGAAAGAGACACATGTACCCCAATGTTCATCACAGCACTGTTTATAATAGCCAGGACATGGAAGCAACCTAGATGTCCATTAGCAGATGAATGGATAAGAAAGCTGTGGTACATATACACAATGGAGTATTACTCAGCCATTAAAAACAATACATTTGAATCAGTTCTAATGAGGTGGATGAAACTGGAGCCAATTATACAGAGTGAAGTAAACCAGAAAGAAAAACACCAATACAGTATACTAGCACATATATATGGAATTTAGAAAGATGGTAATGATAACCCTGTATGTGAGACAGCAAAAGAGACACAGATGTATAGAGCAGACTTTTGGTCTCTGTGGGAGAGGAAGAGGGTGGGATGATTTGGGAGAATGGCACTGAAACATGTATACTATCATGAAAGAAACGAATTGCCAGTCTAGATTCGATACAGGATACAGGATGCTTGGGTCTGGTGCACTGGGATGACCCAGAGAGATGATATGGGGAAAGAGGTGGGAGAGGGGTTCAGGATTGGGAACTCATGTACACCCATGGCAGATTCATGTCAATGTATGGCAAAACCAATACAGTATTGTAAAGTAAAATTTTAAAATTAATTAATTAATTAATTTTAAAAAATGCTTATATAATTTGACCAAACATTTTTTTTTAATGAAACACTCTAAAAGATTCTTCTATATTCTGAGTTTTAAGAACATTTAATCTATGGTTTCCATTATGTTTAAACATACTTTTCAAAAAATTTAATGTATTACTATATATACCTACTGAACAGAGCAGGAAAGATTTTTTTCTTCCTCCTGTCTATTAATCCCCATTCAACTCTACTCCAGCTCCTGACCAACTAACTCCTCTGTTGAGATCTTTGGGAATTTTAGGCCCAGGCTGTTATTTTTCAATGAAGCATAATTACATAAGCTTTTCTATGAGCTTTCCTGGTTCATTTGTTCCCTGATCTATGTCCTCTTTCAATTCATTTTTGTTTTGCCAGAGCACAAGCTTAAATACTTACTTTACAGAGGATCTGCAGATTAGTATGTTTCTGAGTCTTTGCATACTTGTAAATATCTTATTTTATACTCACACTTAAATGTTAATGTGGCTGGCTATAAGATTTTATTTTCAAAATCAATTTCCCTCAGAATTTGAAACTTTTCCCCACTTGGTATTTCTCATCACATATAATGCAAATGTAATTAACATTTTTTTCTTTGTAGACACTTGGAATCTTTTTTTTTCCTTTAATCTTGGTGTTCTCAAAATTTACCATTTTACATTTAGATTCCTTCATTCATTTGATAAATCTTGTCTGAGCACCTACTATGTGCCAAGCACTTGTTTAGTCTTCTAGGCATGTGACTGTGAACACAATAGGCAAATTATGTGTCTTTTATTTAATCCACTGTAGCTTGGTGGGCTCTTTTAAATTAGCATAGTAGTACACACTGAAAATGCTTAATAAATAATTTACTTGGTTGTTTCTTCCATTCCACCTCTCTTATTTTTAAAATTTTTATTTTCTTTGGCCACATGGCATGTGGCATCTTAGTTCCCTGACCAGGGAACAAACCCATGCCTCTTGCACTGGAAGCACTTGATCTCAACCACTGGACCACTAAGGAAGTCCCTACATTCTCTTTTTTGTATGCTTGAAATGTTTGGAAGACAAAAATGTTATGCATTTTGGACCCATTTTCCATATAACAACTTTTTGTCATTTTTAATCTGTTTTTCCTCCATGGAGGAAAACCTTGACTTGTTAACTCGTTCTTTAGCTATATCTATTCTGCCTTTAAACCAACTAATATTTAAATTTCTACCAAGGAATTTATATTGGCATAGATATTATTGTTGATTCATGTTGCTGTGTTATGTCTTTTTTTATTGAAGTATAATTGATTTACAATGTTATATTAGTTTTAGGTGTATAATAAAGTGATTCTTTATATATGTCATATATATGATATACATGTTCTTTTTCAGATTATATTCTGTTATAGATTACTGTAAGATATTGAATATAGCTCCCTGTGCTGCACAGCAGGTCCTAATTGTTTATCTATTTTCTATATAATAGGGTGCATATGTTAATCCCAAACTCCTAATTTATTCCTCCTACCCTTTTCCCCTTTCACGGCCATAAATTTGTTTTCTAAGTCTGTAAATCTATTCGTTTTGTAAATGAGTTCATTTATATCACATTTTTTGGATTCCCCATAAAAGTGATATCATATATTTGTTTTTCTTAGTCCGACTTAAAACAATTAGTATCACAATCTCTAGATCATCCGTGTTGCTATATATGCATTATTTCATTCTTTTTGTGGCTGAATAATATCCAGTGTGTATATACTACATCTTCTTTATTCATTCAGCTGCTGATGGGCACTTAGGTTGCTTTCATGTCTTGCCTACTGTAAATGGCCAAAGCCTTTGACTGTGTGGATCACAATAAACTGTGGAAAATTCTGAAAGAGATGGGAATACCAGACCACCTGAGTGCCTCTTGAGAAATCTGAATGCAGGTCAGGAAGCAATGGTTAGAACTGAACATGGAACAACAGGCTGGCTCCAAACAGGAAAAGGAGTACGTCAAGGCTGTATATTGTCACCCTGCTTATTTAACTTCTATGCAGAGTACATCATGAGAAACGCTGGGCTGGAAGAAGCACAAGCTGGAATCAAGATTGGCGGGAGAAATATCAATAACCTCAGATATGCAGATGACACCACCCTTATGGCAGAAAGTGAAGAGGAGCTAAAAGCCTCTTGATGAAAGTGAAAGTGGAGAGTGAAAAAGTTGGCTTAAAGCTCAGCATTCAGAAAAAGAAGATCATGGCATCGGGTCCCATCACTTCATGGGAAATAGATGGGGAAACAGTAGAAACAGTGTCAGACTTTATTTTTTTGGGCTCCAAAATCACTGCAGATGGTGACTGCAGCCATGAAATTAAAAGACGCTTACTCCTTGGAAGAAAAATTATGACCAATCTAGATAGTATACTCAAAAGCAGAGACATTACTTTGCTGACTAAGGTCTGTCTAGTCAAGGCTATGGTTTTTCCTGTGGTCATGTATGGATGTGAGAGTTGGGCTGTGAAGAAGGCTGAGCGCCGAAGAATTGATGCTTTTGAACTGTGGTGTTAGAGAAGACTCTTGAGAGTCCCTTGGACTGCAAGGAGATCCAACCAGTCCATTCTGAAGGAGATCAACCCTGGGATTACGTTGGAAGGAATAATGGTAAAGCTGAATGTCCGGTACTTTGGCCACCTCATGCAAAGAGTTGACTTGTTGGAAAAGACTCTGATGCTGGGAGGGATTGGGGGCAGGAGGAGAAGGGGACGACCGAGGATGAGATGGCTGGATGGCATCTTGGACTCGATGGACATGAGTCGTAGTAACTCTGGGAGATGGTGATGGACAGGAAGGCCTGGCATGCTGAGATTCATGGGGTCGCAAAGAGTCAGACACGACTGAGTGGCTGAACTGAACTGAACTGATGAACATTGGGCAAAACTACTAGAACTACTAGATGAATGAATTCAGTAAGGTAGCAGGATATAAACTTACCGTACAGAAATCTGCTGCATTTCTTTACTGTAATAAAATGCGACAGATTTCAATGAAATATCAGAAAGAGAATGTAAAAAAAAAAAGTATAAAATCACATCAAAAAATAAAATACCTAGAAAAAACCCTGACCAAAGAGGTAAAATACTTACATACTGGGAACTATTAAACATTGATAAATAATTTTGAAGATGATTCAAAGAAATGGAATGATAGCTCATGCTCTTGGACTAGAAGAATTAGTATGGTTAAAATGGCCGTACTACCAAAGCAATCCACAGATTTAATGCAATCATTATCAAAATACCCATGACATTTATCATAGAACTAGAACAAATTATCCTAAAATTTATATGGAACCACAAAAGACCCAGAATTGGTAAAGTGCCCCTGAGGGAAAAGAACAAAGCTGGAAGTATAACCATTCCAGACTTCAGACAACACTACAAAGCTACAGTAATTAAAACAGTACAGTATTGGCACAAAAGCAGACATATAAATCAATGGAACAGAACAGATAGCCCAGAAATAAACCCACGTATCTACATTCAGTTAACCTATGATAAAGGAGGCAAACCTATACACTGGAGAAAAGACATTCTCTTCAACAAGTGGTGTTTGGAAAGGTGGACAACTACATGTAAATCAATGAAACTGGAAAACTCCCTCACACCATACATGAAAATAAACTCTTAAGTGATTTAAATATCTAAATATAAGACATGACATCATAAAATTCCAAGAAGAGAACATAGGCAAAACATTTTTGGACATATCACAGCAAAATCTTCTTAGATCTGTCTCCAAGATAAAAAATAAACAAATGGGACCTAATCAAGCTTAAAAGCTTTCAGACATCAAAAGAAACCATCAACAAAATGAAAAGATGACATATGGAATGGGAGAAAATATTTGCAAAAGATACAACTGACAAGGGGTCAATATCCAAAATAAACAAACAGCTCATACAACTCAATATCAAAAAAACAAACATCTCAGTCAAAAATGGGAACATCTGAATAGACATGTCTACAAAGAAGATATACAGATGGTGAACAGGCACATGAGAAGATACACAACACTGCTCATTATCAGAGAAGTGTAAATCAAAACCACCATTAGGTATCACCTAACACTGCTCAGAATGGTTATCATCCAAAAGTCTGCAAATGATAAATGCTGGAGAGGGGTGTGAATGTGGTGACTCTCTTTCATAGTGACAGAACTTCTGATGCAATTCTTTACTGTGTATTCATCTTTGTATTTCAGAGTCACTGTTTGACCTGTTCCTTTCTTGGATAGTTACTTCGGGTATTTGTAGGAAAAGAACAGGGCTTGTTTTGTAGGTGACTTTGTAACTATTCTTCTACTCTCTGACCCAATGCCCCTTCCAGGGGTCATTAACCATATGAGGGACTTCCTCTGTGGCCCACCACCTACACCGATCCCTTTATGTTGACAGCAAACTGCTACTGTCCCCGCTAGCCCCTTTGCAGATAAAAGGGGGAGCTTATTGGTTTTCCTCCTCAAAAAGAAATTACCCTATTATTCATCCCAATATTCAGAAGCCTGATTTGCTTCTCATATTCATTGACTTTAGGTTCCAGCTCCCTGGGAACAACTCCCATATCTGCAGTGACATTCTCCAGCTTTCTTTTGGGATGTGCCTTTTCATCAGAATTCTTTTTCCCCCTCTTTCTTTCTGTCATGAATTATTATTATTTTATAACATAATTAAGATTTTTAAAAATACCTCTTCAGCTATTTTAAGAAATTTGGGAAAGCACAAGCATATGTTGAGCCAACCGTCTTTATCCACCTAATTTCTTTTCAGACTCCATTTAGTTAATTGAGCAAGAAAAATATTTTCTGGGGGAAAAAAAATGATTACTTTTACCTAAAATACAAAGGTCAAAAGTATTATTTTTCATGGAATAATCATATAGATGGTAAGTAAGACAGGTCAGTTTTATTTTATTTCATTTTCTCCTATGCTCATTATTAAACTGTCACCTCTTAGCTTCAGGTCCACTCTTGTATTCTTCACTTTTTGTGATTCTGGGAGGAGCGGGGAGGTGGTGCAAACCATTTCTCCTTCGCTAGTGGGATCAGTGTTAGGTTATGACAATAGGGGGCACTAGAGAGAGAGCAGACAGGATAAAGGAAGGACACTGTCCTTCTGGGTTATTTCCTGTTCCTGTTTTGATTCCTTTTACTCTCATTGCTATCCAACAAAGAGGCACCTTTGGCTGGTTATTCTAGTAGTAGAGCTGATTTCAGTAGCACTTTCCCAGCACTGGCAGGACCCACGTCACTGTGGTTTCTTGCTGGCCCGAGGTGCAGCCAGCTGGTACCCCCTCCATAAAGGTTGGGCTCCAACACTTGTGCAGCACATTTGTGCCTTTCCCAAGGCTCTAACACAGCTCGGCCCCACCCTCTCAGAAGTTTGAGCCCAAGCTCTGTGTGTCCCTCAGCCAAAATTTTAATTTTTGATAATTCTTAGCTGTTCCCTTAACTTTCTCAGCTCTAGGGACAGTCTGTGAAATCTCAGTGTTTGTTTTGCCAGATGTCCAATTCCTGGGTAACCATGTTTTACATTAAATTCTCCTGTTAAAATTACTTTCATCACCTAAGTAGACTCTGAATAATATACTTCCCTACCTACCACTGCTGTTTTCAGATGCTCAGTGAGCCTTCTTACTGTTAAAATAACCACTGATTTCATTACATGTGAAAAATATTGTATACTATGTGATTAATTTTGAAACACTGAAAAATACATTTAAAGGAAAATGGACATGGTCCCCTCTCTCTCAAAATTTCAAAGAAATGAGTTTGAAAAGGTAAACAAAAGCATTTCCATAAAATATTTCTCTTAAGTTTTTCTGAAGCTCCAAAGCATTAAACTCTTTACTATATGTCTTTGGAAATCTTTTCATCACAGTAAATAAGAGTTATTTTTCTATCCTAAACTAGGAAAATGTTAATGTCAAATGGATGGTATCAATTGAAGTATAATTGTTTTTATTATATTTCTTTAACTCTTGATCTATATTATAAATTTTCTTTTAAATAGGTAGCAAAAAGAGAGCAAAAACTGATTAGATATTTAACAGGTGTATGGTCAATGGATATGAACTTGGGCAAACTCTAGGAGATGGCGAGGGACAGGGAGGCCTGGTGGGTTGCAGTCTATGGGGTCGCAAAGAGTCCAACACAACATAGCGACTGAACAACAACAACGAGTTTCTGTTTTATTTTTGTTAAAAATCAATGGATACTAACTAGCTATTAGTAGTCTGAAAGATGGTAGGTGTGAAAACAGAAAAGACTTCAATGTGGATGAGGCTTGGCTTTTATCCTGATGCCAGATCAGCAGCTCAATCTTAGCCGGTAGCCACATCACGAGTTTTAAGAATAAAAAACCCCAGATGATGAAACAACACAACATATACAAGACCTGGACTTTTCCATAGCTGACTCACCAAGAAGTACCAAATAATACAGATTAGGGGACTAGGCCCACCTGCTTCATGAAAAGTCTGGCTTTTAACAATGTGTCACACATCCTTGGCGAACATGAGTATATGGACAAAAACCCTTTCCAAGGTAATCATAAAACTAAGTAAGGGACCTTGACTGTTAGTGCTGGTACCTTAAATATACCCAACTACTGATTGGCAAGCTGGGTATGGAGAAAAAGTGTAAGGAAATGACCATAACTCTGCCAAGATGATGATCTCACCACCAGCTTGGAGCTGCCAGGCCATTTCAGAGATTTCCCTAAAGAAGGACAGCACACGGCCTGGACAGAAAGTGCTCTGGAATGGTGGTGAGGACCTTGTCTTCCTTTTTTATGGAAAAATAACTGGGTGACATTTCCTGAAAGAATACTTTAAGAATTTATCTTTAAAGTACCTATCTCCTTTCCAATCAAGAACCAGATTTTCATTGTTGCTCAGATAAAAGTCAAGATTTTTTTTAACCTAAGATTTATTTAAGACCTAAAAGAGAACTCTCAGAAAACTGTCTCCCCCAAAATTATTCTTTGCCAAAAGTTCTTGAAAATGTAGACTTTGTAACATGTTTTAATTATAACTTCATTTTTATCACTGTCTTCTGAGAAAAACAAACCAAGGATATGAACCTCTGATCACTAATCTTACCATGGGCTGGAAAAGAGAATATATTATTCACTCAAGAAATATATTGATCACCTTTTACATAAGAGGCACTTATCTAAGCACTAGGTGAGCCTACCCAAGGCTTATAAAGACAAATACCACTTTCTGGTTTTCATTCTCTTATATTATTTAAATAGCAACCATTTTCCTTTTCTTAGTGTCATGGTAGTTAGCTAGCAGGAGAAACAGACACATAATGGTCAATAAAGAGCAAGTCACTATACTGAAAATAGTTGAAACACAGGCAGAGAGGAGGGTATAACTGAAGTAAACTCAGCTAAGTTTAACATTTTTTTTTCTCAATAAAATCACTGTGTTACATTAGAACTAAATGTACATGTTTTACTCACTCTTATTGTTTATATCCCACTCCATTCCTTAGATTCACTTATTCTTTTGCTGGAGTCCATCCTTTTGTAGTTCTCTCAGCAAGAATCTGTAAGAGATAAAATCTGTTAGATGTTGTCCAAAACTATTTATGGGCTTCCATGGTGGCTCAGATGGTAAAGAGTCAGCCTTTATATGCAGGATACCTGGGTTCAATTGCTGGGTCAGGAAGATCCCCTGGAGAAAGAAATGGTAACCCACTCCAGTATTCTTGCCAGAGAAATCTTATGGGCAGAGAAGCCTGGCAGGCTAAAGGTCATGGGGTCACAAAGAGTCAGACACAACTGAGTAACTAACACTAAAACTATTTCATCCTTACTTCTGAATGACAATTTTTGTGCTATACCATGCCTCAGGATGTGAATCATTTTTCCCTTAGCATTTAAAGTGTTTTATTCCACTGACTTCAAGCACACATTATCATACACATATGGAAAAAAAAAAAAACTACTGCACAATTGCACTCATCTCACATGCTAGCAAAGTAATGCTCAAAATCCTCCAAGTCAAGCTTCAACAGTAAGTGAACTGTAAAATTCCAGATGTTCAAGCTGGGTTTAGAAAAGGCAGAGGAACCAGAGATCAAATTGGCAATATCTGTCGGATCATAGAAAAAGCAAGAGAGTTCCAGAAAAATATCTACTTCTGCTTTATTGACTATGCCAAAGCCTTTGACTGTGTGGATCACAACAAACTGTGGAAAACTCTTCAAGAGATGGGAATACCAGACCACCTGACCTGCTCCTGAGAAATCTGTATGCAGGTCAAGAAGCAACAGTTAGATCTGGACATGGAACAACAGACTGGTTCCAAATCAGGAAAGGAGTACGTCAAGACTGCATATTGTCACCCTGCTTATTTAACTTGTATGCAGAATAAATCATGCAAAATGCGGGGCTGGATGAAGCACAAGCTGGAATCAAGATTGCTGGGCGAAATATCAGTAACCTCAGATATGCAGATGACACCACGCTTATGGTAGAAAGCGAAGAACTAAAAAGCCTCTCAATGAAAGTGAAAGAGGAGAGTGAAAAGGTTGGCTTAAAGCTCAACATTCAGAAAACTAATATCATGGCATCTGGTCCCATCATTTCATGGCAAATAGATGAGGAAACAATGGAAACAGTGACAGAATTTATTTTGGGGGGCTCCAGAATCACTGCAGTTGGTGACTGCAGCCATGAAGTTAAAAGACGCTTATTCTTTGGAAGAAAAGCTATGACCAATCTAGACAGCATATTAAAAAGCAGAGACACTACTTTGCCAACAAAGGTCTGTCTGACAGTCTAGGCTATGGTTTTTCCAGTAGTCATGTATAGATGTGAGAGCTGAACTATAAAGAAAGCTGAGCACTGAAGAATTGATGCTTTTAAACCATGGTGTTGGAGAACAGGATGTTTGGACAGGGTGTTCTTGCCCTGTTCAAAGGAATACGGCTAGCGGGGCAACTAGAGGCAAAACCTCGGCCATGGTCTCCTCAACCAATCATGAAATTAATGGACAGTATGGACAGAAGGACGTGTTTTCTATTTCACCCAAAAGTGTCATACAGGGTGGTGATGTTGCTACACTGTATTTAGGACTGACTGAATTTTTATATCTAATATTTATAACTTAGGTCACTATCTGAGGATATAAGTATTTCTTTGACTGAGAAGACACTGTCTCATTTCTTAAAATCTAGCCTCTTTCCCATTGCCACATTTCTTATTTTTGGAACATATATTAGGTGTATATTAGAATTTCTCAATCTATTTTATGATTTAGGTCTTTAATTTCATTTTCACTTTTTTCTCAAACTTTCAGAGTTTTGCTCTGGTCTTCAACTGATTATCACTTTGATCATGTTCATCTATTAATTAAAACATGACAGTAATTTTCAATTCCAGAATCTCTAATTTGTTCTGTTTTGTTTTCCCTATCCTTGAGTCACATCTGTCTATAATTCATAATTACCTGTCCTTATTTTATAAATATTACTTATTCCTCTATCAGGCCTCCCAGGTGGCACAAGTGGTAAAGAACCTGTCTGCCAAGACATGAGATGTAAGAGATACAGGGTCAATCCCCGAGTCTGGAAGATCTCCTGGAGAAGGTCATGGCCACCCACTCCAGTATTCTTGCCTGGAGAATCCCATGGGCAGGGATTGCACAGAGTCAAACATTACTGAAGCGACTTAGCATGCAAGCACACACGAATTCCTGTATCCCTTTTAAGATTTCAAAGATACTTGTTTTTAAAATCTGTTTTGGAAGATTACCTTAATATATGTATTTCACTGAATGACAGTTCACCTGCTTACTGAGTTTATCAGCCATCTTTCGTGAAGTTTTGTTTTCCTCTTCTTGGCTAAGACTCCTCTCTCCTTTTGCTCATTGTCATAGTGATGGAGCATCTAAATACTACATCTGAATACCAAAGCCAGTAGCCTTTCCCTTCTCAAGGGGATCCTCCCATCCCAAGGGTCGAAGCCAGGTCTCCCACATTGCAGGTGGAATCTTTACCAACTGAGCCACCAATGAAGCTCCATATACTTCAAGCATATGTTTAAAATATTTTTTCAATATTGTTAGATTGAGGAAGGTGGATAATACGTCACTCCACAACACCATTTTAATCAGAATATAGATTTCTAATCTATTATTTGTTAGGCCAGGAGGTACTCAAAAATATTTTATCTATTTCCAAAGCTAGCATTTGGAACTTCTTCTTAGAGACCAATGTTTCCAATTACACAGTTCAGAGATCGGCAAACTGCGGCCTAATCCAAATTGCTACTTCATTTTTAAGGATCATCAGCTGGCAATTGTTTTCACATTTTTCAGGAATTATCAGACAAAAAAACACGTCCACTAAAGACCATACTTTACCCTTTACAGAAAATGTCTGCTGACCCCGATACAGTCTATCTTTGATGCCAACCCAATGATTTTGTTCCCCAGTTGGTTTTTTAAAGACACAATTTAGAATTTTATGTTCACAGGAAAATTGAATGGAAGGTACAGAGGGTCACAGAGCATCAGACATGACTCACTGACTGAGCAGAGATATTTCAGATAATATTTGTTTATCAGATATGTCTTTTGCAGATATTTTCTCCTGGTTTTTGGCTTATCTTTTCATTCTCTTCATAGTCTCTTTCACAGAGCAGGAAAAAAAATTAATTTCAATGACATCCAATTTATCAATTCTTTATGAATTGTCCTTTGATATTATATCTAAAACTTAAGGTCATCTATATTTTCATATGTTATCTCTAGGATATTTATAGTTTTGCATTTACATTTAGGTCTATGATTCATTTTGAATTAATTTTGTGAGGGATGTAAGGACATATCTAGATTTATCTTTTGCCTGTGGATGTCCAACTGTTCTAGCACCTTTTGTTGAAAGACTGTCTTTTCTCCATTATATTACCTTTGCTCTTTTGTAAAAGATCAGTTGACTGAACTTACAGTGGGGGCTATTTCTGGGCTCTCTATTATGTTCAATTGATCTATTTGTCAATTCTTTCACAAATATCACACTTTCTCAATCACTGTAGCTTATAGGAAATTCTTGAAGCCAGGTAATGTCAGTTCTCCAACTTTGATCTTTTCCTTCAATATTGTGTTGACTATTCTGGGTCTTTTACCTTTCTGTATAAGCTTTAGAGTCAGTTGGTCAATATCCATGAAATAACTTGTTGGTATTTTTATTGGAATTGCATTGAATCCAAAAATCAAGTTAGGAAGAACTGACATCTTCACAATACTGACTTTTCCCACCAATAAGCATTGATTCTTTCTTAATTTATTCTTTGATTTCTTTCATCAGAGTTTTTTAGTTTTCTTCATACAGATATTACATATATTTTATTGTATTATTTCTAATTATATACATATAATGTATATTATAATAATATAATAAAATGTAAAATATAATGATTTCTAAATACTTATTTCTAAGTATTTAATATTTGGGGAGCTATATGGTATTTAGTTTTTAATTTCAAATTCTACTTGTTCACTGCAGGTATACAGAAGAGCAATTTACTTTTGTATATCAACCTTGTATTCTATAACCTTGCTCATTAATTTAGGTGTTGAAAGTGGTTCTGGATAGTCCTTATTAAATTAAGGAAGTTTTCCTCTTTTCCGAGTTTAATCAGAAATTTATTATGAGTTGATGTTGGATATTGTCTAAGTTTGCTCTGCATCTATTGATACCATCTTAATGATTTTATTTAAAAAATCTGGAGTGATGCTCAGGAATTTATCTTTTTCATTAGAACCTCAAATCATTCTGATTCCTCTGAGATACCCTGTCCTAAGGAGTTAATACATCATACTGGCTTTAGCACAGGTGGCTGAAACTGGTGCACTAAGCACAGCCAAGAGGAGCTACCCCATGTCCAAGGTCAGGGGCTGAAGCTGAGAGGACCCCATGCCCGAAGGGCAGTGGCCAAGAGGAGTTACCCCACGTCCAAGGTCAGGGGCAGCGGCCAAGAGTGCCGGGCTGCAAGGGCGCAGAAACAGCTGGGAGAGGCCAGGGGCAGCAGCTGGGAGGAGCAACCCGACGTCCAAGGAATGATGGAGCAGTGGCTATGTGGGCACAGGAGGGTCTAGAGGAGCTATCCCACATGGAAGGTCAGGAAGGGTGGCGGTGAGGAGATACCCTTCCTCCAAGGTAAGGAGCAGTGGCTGTGCTTAGCTGGAGAAGCCATGAAGAGATACCCCACGCCCAAGGTAAGAGAAACCCAAGTAAGCTGGTAGGTGTTGTAAGAGGGCATCAGAGCACAGACACACTGAAACCATACTCACAGAAAACTAGTCAATCTAATCACACTAAGACCACAGCCTTGTCTAACTCAATGAAACTAAGCCATGCCTGCAGGGAAACCAAAGATGGGTGGGTCATGGTGGAAAGGTCTGACAGAATGTGGTCCACTGGAGAAGGGAATGGCAAACCACTTCAGTATTCTTGCCTTGAGAACCCCACAAAGAGTATGAAAAGGCAAAATGATAGGATACTGAAAGAGGAACTCCCCAGATCACTAGGTGCCCAACATGCTACTGAAGATCAGTGGAGAAATAACTCCAGAAAAAATGAAGGGATGGAGCCAAAGCAAAAACAATACCCAGCTGTGGATGTGACTGGTGATAGAAGCAAGGTCTGATGCTGTAAAGAGCAGTATTGCATAGGAACCTGGAATGTCAGGTCCATGAATCAAGGCATATTGGAAGTGGTCAAACAAGAGATGGCAAGAGTGAACGTCGACATTCTAGGAATCAGCAAATTAAAATGGACTGGAATGGGTGAATTTAACTCAGATGACCATTATATCTACTACTGCAGGCAGGAATCCCTCAGAAGAAATGGAGTAGCCATCATGGTCAACAAAAGAGTCTGAAATGCAGTACTTGGATGCAGTCTCACAAATGACAGAATGATCTCTGTTCATTTCCAAGGCAAACCATTCAATATCACAGTTATCCAAGTCTATGCCCCAACCAGTAATGCTGAAGAAGCTGAAGTTGAATGGTTCTATGAAGACCCACAAGACCTTTAAGAACTAACACCCAAAAAAGATGTCCTTTTCATTATATGGGACTGGAATGCAAAAGTAGGAAATCAAGAAACACCTGGAGTAACAGGCAAATTTGGCCTTGGAATGCAGAATGAAGCAGGGAAAAGACTAATAGAGTTTTTCCAAGAAAATGCACTGGTCATAGCAAACACCCTCTTCCAACAACACAAGAGAAGACTCTACACATGGACATCACCAGATGGTCAACACCAAAATCAGAATGATTATATTATTTGCAGCCAAAGATGGAGAAGCTCTATACAGTCAACAAAAACAAGACCAGGAGCTGACTGTGGCTCAGATCATGAACTCCTTGTTACCAAACTCAGACTCAAATTTAAGAAAGTAGGGAAAACTGCTAGACCATTCAGATATGACCTAAATCAAATCCCTTATGATTATACAGTGGAAGTGCAAAATAGATTTAAGGGCCTAGATCTGATAGATAGAGTGCCTGATGAACTATGGAATGAGGGTCGTGACATTGTATAGGAGACAGGGATCAAGACCATCCCCATGGAAAAGAAATGCAAAAAAGCAAAATGGCTGTCTGGGGAGACCTTACAAAGAGCTGTGAAAAGAAGAGAGGTGAAAAGCCAAGGAGAAAAGGAAAGATATAAGCATCTGAATGCAGAGTTCCAAAGAATAGCAAGAAGAGATAAGAAAGCCTTCTTCAGTGATCAATGCAAAGAAATCGATGAAAAGAACAGAATGGGAAAGACTAGAAATCTCTTCAAGAAAATTAGAGATACCAAGAACAATTCATGCAAAGATGGGCTCAATAAAGGACAGAAATGGTATGGACCTAACAGAAGCAGAAGATATTAAGAAGAAGTGGCAGGATACATGGAAGAACTGTACAGAAAAGATCTTCACAACCCGGATAATCACGATGGTGTGATCACCAATCGGGAATCAGGCATCCTGGAATGTGAAGTCAGTGGGCCTTAGAAAGCATCACTAGGAACAAAGCTAGCGGAAGTGATGGAATTCCAGTTGAGCTATTTCAAATCCTGAAAGATGATGCTGTGAAAGTGCTGCACCCAATATGCCAGCAAATTTGCAAAACTCAGCAGTGGCCACAGGACTGGAAAAGGTCACTTTTCATTCCAATCCCAAAGAAAGGCAATGTCAAAGAATGCTCAAACTACTGCACAATTGCACTCATCTCACATGCTAGTAAAGTAATGCTCAAAGTTCTCCAAGTCAGGCTTTAGCAATACGTGAAGCGTGAACTTCCTGATGTTCAAGCTGGATTTAGAAAAGGAAGAGGAACCAGAGATCAAATTGCCAACATCCTTTGGATCATGGAAAAAGCAAGAGAGTTCCAGAAAAACATCTATTTCTGCTTTGTTGACTATGCCAAAGCCTTTGACTGTGTGGATCACAATAAACTGAAAAATTCTGAAAGAGATGGGAATACCATACCACCTGACCTACCTCTTGAGAAATCTGTATGCAGGTCAGGAGGCAACAGTTAGAACTGGACATGGAACAACAGACTGGTTCCAAATAGGAAAAGGAGTACGTCAAGACTGCATATTGTCACCCTGCTTATTTAACTTCTATGCAAAGTATATCATGAGTAACGCTGGACTGGAAGAGACACAAGCTGGAATCAAGATTGGCAGGAGAAATATCAGTAACCTCAGATATGCAGATGACACCACCCTTATGGCAGAAAGTGAAGAGGAACTAAAAAGCCTCTTGATGAAAGTGAAAGTGGAGAGTGAGAAAGTTGGCTTAAAGCTCAACACTCAGAAAATGAAGATCATGGCATCTGGTCCCATCACTTCATGGGAAATAGATGGGAAATAGTGGAAACAGTGTCAGACTTTTTTTGGGGGGCTCCAAAATCACTGCAGATGGTGACTGCAGCCATGAAATTAAAAGACGCTTACTCCTTGGAAGAAAAGTTATGACCAACCTAGATAGCCTATTCAAAAGCAGAGATATTACTTTGCCAACTAATGTCCATCTAGTCAAGGCTATGGTTTTTCCTGTGGTCTTGTATGGATGTGAGAGTTGGGCTGTGAAGAAGGCTGAGCATCGAAGAATTGATGCTTTTGAACTGTGGTGTTGGAGAAGACTCTTGAGAGTCCCTTGGTCTGCAAGGAGATCCAACCAGTCCATTCGGAAGGAGATCAGCCCTGGGATTTCTTTGGAAGGAATGATGCTAAAGCTGAAACTCCAATACTTTGGCCACCTCATCAGAAGAGTTGACTCATTGGAAAAGACTCTGATGCTGGGAGGGATTGGGAGCAGGAGGAGAAGGGGACGACAGAGGATGAGATGGCTGGATGGCATCACTGATTCAATGGACATGAGTCTGAGTGAACTCCGGGAGATGGTGATGGACAGGGAGGCCTGGTGTGCTGTGATTCATGGGTTCGCAAACAGTTGGACATGAATGAGTGACTGAACTGGCTTTAGGGACACTCTGAGATCTGCCAAATTAAATCTTCCCAAAGTGATTACAGCTGAGTCTAATCAGTTGAGCATTGTCATGGATTACAGAGTCATGTGGTAATAGTCAAGAATTCCTTATATATAGGTGCAGTCTCTTTTCTTTGACCAAAACTAAGGAACTAAGTTACTGTTTTTCATTTTTTCTCATACTTTTGAAATTTTAAACTATATTCTTTTCTTGGTGTAGTAATAGTAGACTGAAAAGAGAAAGGGGAAGTTACTAGCCGAAACAAACGAGTCACCAAATGAAGAATGTTTGAAAACCACAGACAGGTGAATCCCAGTTGAAGTGAATCCATTAGACCTAACTTAACATTCCTTTCAATTCAATAACTAAGTTCTATATTAAAATTAAAAAGAACCAAAAGCTACATTTGCCCAATTATAGTTTGGATAGCAGCCTAGTTAATAAACATGCTTCCAATTCTAGATGATGGAGCCCTGAAGCTTACTTATTTCTTAGTCTAATTCTAGGCATTAAAAACTCCTGAAAAATTTCAGCCCAAACAGAATTATTTCAAGGCAAATTTACATCCCTTTTCTAATATAAAGGGGCAAGAAAGCTTTAAACATTGCATACAGAGCTAGTTTTCAAATATGTGAAGGCCATGGGTGACTTCTAGTTGGTGATGAGAAAACATCCTTAATGCCTTTCTCTCCTTGGAGGCAGAGTGGGGCATGAGGGTGGGTGGACAGGGTGTGTGTATCCCCCAGCTCCCAGGAACTAACTGCGCACAAACACAGGCGGAAGTTTTCATACGCAGAGAGTAGCTCAAGGAAGGAATGTATAACAGTTTCCTGTCTGGGGTTCTAATCTGATTTGTTGATACAGATGTAGTGACAGCATCTGACTATTTTTCAAAGCCTGGAGACAGCATGATCCCTTCCTGTGTTAGTCTCAGTCTGCAATCATGCTGAAATTGTTTCATGTTACAGAATGTAAGGATTGTGTTTCACAGTGAAGAAAGAAAAGTAACTCTCCTTTGCTATTCTTTATCTAGCTACCGATTTCTCTCTCACAGCTAAATATAAAGTATATTTTCCGCTTTAAAAAAAAATCACCCATTAGAAATTTTATTTGTATTCATTGTGGCAGAGAAGATAAAAAGTACAAGTCTGTACTCCAGTAGAAATGAACTCTTATATGATAGTTGCCTTGCTGGTTTCCTATACAACACAAATCATGAACCTATTTATTTAGAAAAACTGAAATATGTCATTAACTCTATCCAAGTTACGCTCTTGGCAAAGCAAAACTGTCCTGTCACCAAACAAGGACATTTCTCCTCCTTCTCAGGCTCTAGGTTATATGGAGGCAATAAGTAAGACTTCCCTCTGATCTTGGTTTCAAATGAAAAACAGGAGCCATGATGTCTGGTATTAGTCATTCAGAAATGATGATGCCACCTGTTTCTTGTTACCAAAATCACAAGGTTATAATTTTTCCAGATAAACTCTGTGTGCGTGTTTCTGTTTGTTTTTGAGGTGTTAGTGGACTGCAAAGCTCTCAGGTGGAGCTTCACCTCATGCAAATGACAATTGGTGATTTTGGTGCCATTAGTCCATTTTTATGATTCATCCTTGAAAGTAAGCATCTGAGGCGACAGAGCAACGAGCACCGAAAGAGCCTGCCTAGGTTGTGGTTGGTGTTGTCGCTTAGTCACTCAATCGTGTCCAACTCTTTGAGACACCAAAGACTGTAGCCCACTAGGCTCCTCTGTCCATGGAATTCTCCAGGCAAGAATACTGGAGTGGGTTGCCATTTCCTTCTCCAGGGCATCTTCCCAACTCAGGGATTGAACTCGTGTCTCCACGGTTACTGCACTGCCGGTGGATTCTTTACCACTGCACCACCTGTGGGGAATCCCTCATCTCTTCTTCAAGCACCATTGCTACTAGTATTGGCCTTTACTTCTGTCACTCTCTATTTCCTTTTAACCAAGTTCTAGTATCTGACCAACTCATTTGAGGCTTTGAAATGACCATGCATTGCCCTAGGCTTCCCTGGTGGCTCAGACGGTAAAGTGTCTGCCTGCAGACAGGGAGACCTGGATTCAATCCCTGGGTTGGGAAGATCCCCTGGAGAAGGAAATGGCAACCCACTCCAGTACTCTTGCCTGGAAAATTCCGTGGACTGAGGAGCCTGATAGACTACAGTCCATGGGGTCGCAAAGAGTCGGACACGACTGAGCGACTTCACTTCTAATAGCAAGAGTGTAATAATCTCTCTGGCTGCAGCAGAACTTAGTTTCATTACAATGTGTTCATTATTTCTACTTTTTAAAAATTATCTAAGGCAGGGATCCCCAACCTCCACGATCTAATGCCTGGTGATCTGAAGTGGAGTTGATGTAATAGTAATAGAAATAAAGTGCACAATAAATGTAATGTGTTTGAATCATCCCAAAACCATCCCCCACCACCAGATCCATGGAAAAATTGTCTTCCATGAAACTGGTCCCTGCTGCCAAAAAGGATGGGGACCGCTGATATAAGGCAAGGATGAACAAACTACTGCCCACAGGCCAAATTCAGGCCACCGCCTATTTATGTAAACAGCTTTACTGGAACACAACCACACTCATTCTTTACACATTTTCCTAGAGCTGTTTTCTTGTGACAACAGCAGAGTTAAGTAATTGCAATAGAGACCATATGGTAAACAAAATTTAAAATATTTACTATGTCTTTATAAAAAATGTTCATAGACTCCTGATTGAGGGTACTGACACTATTTATGGTTTTCTTTTACTTTCCGTGTGACCTTTTGACAACTCAGTTTTCTCATCTGTAAATTGGGGATAGAAATAGACCTCACACACAGGAGTGTGAGGAAACTAGGTGCTGCATGGAAATATTCAGTAACTGTTAGCATTGTTGGGATTTGCTGTCTTACTTAGAGTTACCAATGTGAACTAGTTTTTGTGAATCAGTTCATGCAGAGAATAAAAGCTTTCAAATCTAAGTTCAATCCATATAGCACAGGTTATTATTTATACTATATTAAGCAAGTTACTATACCTTTTTTATTCTATGTATATCATAGAAATAATAAAAACTATCACAGAGGGTTGTCGTACACATGGCAAATATCCCCTTCCAATGTCTCCCAATGTCCAACTAAAAAGACAGCAAAGTAAAAAGCCCAAATTCTACAAAGTCAGAGTGTCAGTGAAAACACAAAGCAAGTGAGAAATGCCAAGAACTATTAGCAAGCCAGAAAGCAGAACCTTAAGAGTGAACTGGTTAGAAAAAGCTGCAAGCTGAATGTGGACAGTGTGAAGAAGTGAAAGTCACTCAGTCCTATCTCACTTTTTACGACCCCATGGACTGTAGTCCCCAGGCTCCTCTGTCCATGGGATTCTCCAGGCAAGGATACTGGAGTGGGTTGCCATGCCCTTATCCAGGGGGTCTTCCTGACCCAGGAATCGAACAGGGGTCTACTGCATTGCAGGAGGATTCTTTACCAACTGGGCTACCGGGGAAGCCCCAAAAGTGTGCACAGTGGTGGAAGATAAAAAGAAGCCAAGCCACATACTGCAAGAACATTAAAGGACTGAGGAAAGGGAGGAACAAAGGATCTCAAAGATAGACGGTGTTTGTTCAAGAAGCAGTTAGGACACTATTTCACCTCTCCTGTTCTGTCCTAAGACTGAAGTCTGGAACGACTGACCCAGAGGGACTCTGACCGCAGTATACAGCAGTGGTGTTCACAAGGAGAGGCTGTCGTGCTGAAAACAGGGGGATTTAAGTAAAAGTGTCCATGTACCTAGGAAGAGTCTCACTCTCCTTTCCTCCTTGGCTCTGAGAAACGTGGATGGCAGTCTTAGTTCCCTAGAAGGTTAGCAAAGAACTCTGTAGAGATACGTCCTGACTCATGAAACATAGGGGGTATAATTGCACATCGTTACGCTGCTGCATGGCTCAGCAACCAACCAGACCTCCAGTGGGATTCCTAGTACCTTGTGCTCAAATAAGAACAAACAGCAAATGCCCAAAGATGTTGAAATAAAATGTCTCACACCAACAACCCCAAGACAGACAAAAGTTAAAGAACATGGTAGAAACATTTCAAAGAAACAAAAAACCCAAAGCTACCAGAGAAGACTCAAAAACTACTCTTAATTAGTATCCTTGGCAAGAAAAGAAATACAATTATACCTATCAAAGACCCAGAATTAGCAAAATGCAAGCCTCCAAAACAATGAATAGCATACAAAGTTCATTGTGCATGTAAGAACAGCTCATGAGCTCAGAACTTTCAAAGTAAAAACTGATATAAAGCTCAGGGGGATGATGCCACAGAACTACTTATAATGTGAAAATGAGGAAGTTGGGTATTACAATGGGTATCTCCAGGCAGCAGGGAATTTGGTGAAAAGTCATTATCCTATGTCAACTTTAGGAAGGTGACTTAAGTTTCTTTTATGACTATCAGAGGCATTTACAAGAAATAGCCTAAGTTTCACATAGGTTCATGAAACAAGCTAGATTTAGTTTTGCTTACATGACTTAAATAGTATCATCTGGTCAGGGAATACTCAAGTCCCATCTCTGTTTTGTATTGATATTTAATTTTAGCACAACCATTAAGATAAAACAGTATGCTATTAAGAAAAAAAGATATAGGTATGAAAATAATAGTACCTAGAAACTAAATATATGATGGAAAAACATTTAAAAATTAAAAGAATACCAGCTATACTTTAATAAAAATTTCAAAATCAAAAGAAATATTGGAAAATAAGATAACTTTTATAGGACAGAAAAAAAATTATGAAAAATTAAAGGGAAGAATCAGAATTAGAAGATGAATTTAGAAAGATTCACTATCTGACTAGGTATCTGAGGAAAAAATAACAGATAATTGAAAGGAGGAAAATTCAAAGGAAATAATACTTGGAAATTTCCCAGAATGAAATGGAAGACCTATTAAATCCCTAGCAAGATGATTGAAGAAAGTCTTATGCTGAGACACAACAAGATGAAATTTCAGAACACCAAAGACAAGGGAAATCCTTGACATCCCTGGTGAACATCAAGACCATCAGTGATAAGGAGACAGATGACCAAGGTTGATGTAAGATCATAACAACAGACTTCTCAACAACAGTTTATTGTTGCTGTTTAGTCACTAAATCCTGCCAAGTCTTTTGCAACCCCATGGACTACAGTCCGCCAGGCCTCTGTGTCCACGGGATTTCCTAGGCAAGAATACTCGAGTGGGTTGCAGTTTTCTCCTCCAGGGGAGCTTCCCAACAGAGGAATGGAGCGTGCATCTCCTGCTTGGCAGGGGGAGCCTTTACCACTGAGCAACCAACAATGCTGGGAGCTAAAAGGAAATGAAGACATGCTTCCATCATCTTGGGGGAAATGGATTTTTCACCAGAATTCTCTCCTTAGACAAACTGTCATCTAAATGCAAGGATAAAGACATTTCAGGAATTCAAATTTAAAAACGCAAAACCAAAACAAACTTCCCCTAAGTTATTTCTTGGCAATTTACTGGAGGACATGACACATAGAAAAAAATAAAATAAAAAGAAGAAACAATAAAAGAGGGCGATGTACTTTCAGGAACACTCTGGGAAGAAGATAGGGGTTGCATAACAGATTTTAAATTTTCCTGAATTACCCCTAAAGAAAAATCCAATAGAATAAATGAAACAAAAGCTAACAGAATGGACAAAACCTACAACCAACCCCACAATGCATCTTCCACCATCAAGAAATATGAATGGGTGGGGAAGGATCACTGAAGTAGTAAAACCTGAGTTTTATCAACAGCGATGTGGGATGAAACATACTGGAAAGCGAGGTGAGGTGGGAGAGACACGGAAATTTCTAATTGCCTTGAGAACCAGAAGAACGAAACACTCAAAATTTCTATTTGTTTCCTAGTCTAAAATTTGTTAATAACTTCCTCTCCCTCTTCCTCTTCCTTAGCATCTAATTCAAAGGAATATCTCTTTACTCTCAGGAATGCTTCAAAGGCAATTATTAGGCTTGTGCTACTTTTCATACTTACCCACTTCTCTCCCATCATTAGTAAATCAGATTATCTACACTGTTGGAGCACCAGACTTTAAAAAAGCTACTATAATCCCATAACTTGAGAGCATTCATGTAATTTACAAAGTCAAAAAGTTTTGAGGGACTTCTCTGGTAGTCCAGTGGCTAAGACTCTGAGCTCCCAACGCAGAGGACCTGGGTTCAATCCCTGGTCAGGCAACTAGATCTTACATGCCTCAATTAGGAGTTCACAGGACGCAACTAAAAGATCCTACATGCCACAACGAAGACTTAGCATGGCCAAATAAATATGTAATAAAATAAGTAAGTAATAAAACAAACATTTTTTCAAAGTTATAAAAAAAGTTTTAAGAGTGAAGGGGATCAAGTTAATTGGGCCAAAACAGACCTATAAACTGGTCTATACTGGTAAACTGGACATGTGATCATTCTATTTGTAACAAAACCATTTAGTCTTACTACTACAGGTGAATACATACTTAATACTTATAACCTGTCCTTACACTGATATTTTTCTACTTTGGCCTCGTGAAGGTCATTGTCTAGCACATTCTGCACAAAGAGTTCATGAGGGCAATATGCCTTGATTCTGAATGTTCATAGGAGTCTATTTAGCCTTGACACTTAAAATTCACATAGTCTGAAGGTAAAAAGTGATTCATATTTCCTGTTGGAAATTTTTATAACTGCTTTATTGAGATATCACTCACATTTAATGCAATTTACCTGTTTAAAGTCATAATTCAATGGTTGTTAGTATACTCCCAAGGTTGTTCACAATAAACTGTGGAAAATTCTTAAAGAGATGGAAATACCAGACCACCTGACATGCCTCCTGAGAAATCTGTATGCAGGTCAGGAAGCAACAGTTAGATCTGGACATGGAACAACAGACTGGTTCCAAATCAGGAAAGGAGTACAGCAAGGCTGTATATTGTCACCCTGCTTACTTAACTTATATGCAGAGTACATCACGCTGGGCTGGAAGAAGCACAAGCTGGAATCAAGATTGCCGGGAGAAATATCAATAACCTCAGATATGCAGATGACACCACCCTTATGGCAGAAAGCAGAAAGTGCAAGAGGAGAGTGAAAGTTGGCTTAAAACACAACATTCAGAAAACTAAGACCACAGCATCTGGTCCCATCATTTCATGGCAAATAGATGGGGAAGCAATGGAAACAGTGACAGACTTTAATTTGGGGGGCTCCAAAATCACTGCAGATGGTGACTGCAGCCATGAAATTAAAAGACGCTTACTCCTTGGAAGTAAAGTTATGACCAACCTAGACAGCATGTTAAAAAGCAGAGACATTACCTTGCCAAAAAAGGTCTGTTTAGTCAAAGGTTTGATTTTTCCAGTAGTCATGTATGGATATGAGAGCTGAACTATAAAGAAAGCTGAGTGGTGAAGAATTGGTGCTTTTGAACTGTGGTGTTGGAGAAGACTCTTGAGAGTCCCTTGGACTGCAAGGAGATCCAAACTGTCCATCCTAAAGGAAATCAGCCATGAATATTCTTTGGAAGGACTGATGCTGAAGCTGAAACTCCAATACTTTAACCACTTGATGCAAAAAACTGACTCCTTGGAAAAGACCCTGATGCTCTAAAAGATTGAAGGTGGGAGGATCAAGGTACGACAGAGGATGAGATGGCTGGATGGCATCACCAACTCAATGGACATGAGTTTGAGTAAACTCCGAGAGTTGGTGATGGACAGGGAGGCCTGGCATGCTGCAGTCCATAGGGTCGAAAAGAGTTAGACATGACTGAGTGACTGAACTGAACTGAATGCATTATACAGTCTTTTGTAGCTGGTTTCATTTATTTAATACAATGTTACCAAGATTTAGCAATTTTATAGCAGGTATCAGTACTTCATTTCCTTTCATGGCTGAATAATATTCTACTGTATATGCAGACTCATGGAGAAGGAAATGGCAGCCTACTCCAGTATTCTTGCCTGGTAAATCCCATGGACAGCGGAGCCTGGTAGGCTACCATCCATGGGGTCACAAAGAATCGGACACGACTGAGCGACCTCACTTCACTTATGCAGACTCAAGCAAAGTTAACATTTCAATGGAAAAAGAGTTGACAAAGTTTTAAAGAAATGGTTTGACTGAATTTTTTTCTCTATCAGCATTATAGTTGATATAGTTATATTAAGTATGATATGTGTTTATTATATACTTAACAAGTAGAGAATATATTTAATAGGAAAATAAATTTAATACAAGTAGAAAGTATTTTATAATTTAATAATTTTAATAAAAATTCAATACTTACTTAAATTAAAATCCTGAGTAGTTCATGAAACTAAGTACAAACATGGTTATCAATATAGAGGAGAAATCAACCCTGTTCAATATCCAGACTTATATACAAGTGGGAAGGAAAAAAGTAAATTTCATGGATTTTTTTCCTATCTATACGGGAAATTGCATTCTCAATAAAGTCATCCTTTAGTGGGCCAATCACTATAACACCTTAAAATAACAGTTTTTTCAAAGCAAACGGCCCTATCATTCAGTGAACAAAGCACTGAGTGGTTAGTTTTCTTAGTGAGAAATGGTTAAAATTCCTGAGGTCAAGTATGTGCTGGAGAAATAGTGCACATATCAATTCTAGTCATCAAGGTATAAACTATCTACTCCCTGTGGTTCTCACTACCACTAATATCTACATTTTTGTTTGATGGATATTTAGAACCTTGTAAATCCACATACCTATGGACACCTTATCTTCGACAAAGGAGGCAAGAATATACAATGGAGTAAAGAGAATCTCTTTAACAAGTGGTGCTGGGAAAACTGGTCAACCATTTGTAAAAGAATGAAACTAGATCACTTTCTAAAACCACACACAAAAATAAACTCAAATGGATTAAAGATCTAAACATAAGACCAGAAACTATAAAACTCCTAGAGGAGAACATAGGCAAAACACTATCCGGCATAAATCACAGCAGGATCCCCTATGATCCACCTCCTGGAATTCTGGAAATAAAAGCAAAAATAAACAAATGGGATCTAATTAAAATTAAAAGCTTCTGCACAACAAAGGAAATTATAAGCAAAGTGAAAAGACAGCCTTCTGAATGGGAGAAAATAATAGCAAATGAAGCAACTGACAAACAACTAATCTCAAAACTATACAAGCAACATATGCAGCTCAATTCCAGAAAAATAAACGACCCAGTCAAAAAATGGGCCAAAGAACTAAATAGACATTTCTCCAAAGAGACATACGGATGGCTAACAAACACATGAAAAGATGCTCAACATCACTCATTATCAGAGAAATGCAAATCAAGACCACAATGAGGTACCACTTCACACCAGTCAGAATGTCTGCGATGCAAAAATCTACAAGCAATAAATGCTGGAGAGGGTGTGGAGAAAAGGGAACCCTCTTACACTGTTGGTGGGAATGCAAACTAGTACAGCCACTATGGAGAACAGTGTGGAGATTCCTTAAAAATTGCAAATAGAACTGCCTTATGACCCAGCAATCCCACCGCTGGGCATACACACCGTGGAAACCAGAATGGAAAGAGACACATGTACCCCAGTGTTCATCACAGCACTGTTTATAATAGCCAGGACATGGAAACAACCTAGATGTCCATAGCAGATGAATGGATAAGAAAGCTGTGGTACATATACACAATGGAGTATTACTCAGCCATTAAAAAGAATACATTTGAATCAGTTCTGATGAGATGGATGAAACTGGAGCCCATTGTACAGAGTGAAGTAAGCCAGAAAGAAAAACACCAATACAGTATACTAACACATATATACGGAATTTAGAAAGATGGTAATGATAACCCTTTATGTGAGACAGCAAAAGAGACACAGATGTATAGAACGGACTTTTGGACTCTGAAGGAGAGGGAGAGGGTGGGATGATTTGGGAGAATGGCATTGAAACATGTATACTATCATGTAAGAAACGAGTCGCCAGTCTATGTTCGATACAGGATACAGGATGCTTGGGGCTGGTGCACGGGGATGATCCAGAGAGATGATATGGGGTGGGCGGTGGGAGGGGGGTTCAGGATTGGGAACTCATGTACACCCATGGCAGATTCATGTCAATGTATGGCAAAACCAATACAGTATTGTAAAGTAAAATAAAGTAAAAATAAAAATGAAAAATGAAAAAAAATAAAATTACTGTAACATTATACAGGTTTTTTTCCTGCTTTGGTTATACGAATAGTAAAATTCACTCAAGTCAGTTATAGTAATACAGTATGCATGTGAAGAAAAACATTACACCACGCTTATTACTAGATGGAGACGTGCTTCGTATAGAGTTCAATGGATCTGTTTCAACACAAAAGATGCTTGCCCTTGAGGAGGTTTTAAGCTAAGTACTTCTTTGTAAGCCTGCCTACTCATGGACTCACTCAGGGAACTTTTAGAAACTATTGATATGTGAATTTCACTCTCAAAGAGACTCAGATTTCATTGGCCACCATCAGGACCTGAGCATCAGTTTTGTAAAAGATGTCAGGTCATTCCTATGGGTAGCCAGGGTTGAGATCTACTGTTCTAGAAAGATGGAGAGGCTGATCAATACACATTGGAACCATATAGTAGATCTGACCTTTGACATCGTCCTTGTATATTGAAAGAAGTTAGCACTGAATGGATGAAAAGTTGGAATTTTAAGGAATTATATTTCATCTCCTATACTTTCTATGAAGTTAAAGGTAAAATCTTCTATTGAGAGTGAAGACAGAAAGATTTAAGAAAGAGATTGTTTATCCCAACAACTGGGAGACAGTTGACCCATCTATATTTTCTGTAAGATTTGAGGACCCAGATGAAGTAAGAAACCTTAAATCTGTAGCAGCAATGATTTGTATCTGCATCTGACTTTCTGTTGTAGATGGAGAGGAGTGTGTGTTTCATCCTGTCAACCTGTGAATTCCTCCCACCTTTGTTTCTACCTCTGAGTCCATGATGTGGTCACAGTAATGTTGATCTGTGCAGACTCGATAAGTGGTATAACAGATCTGGAATGCAGTGCTAGTTCCAGCCCACTACCTAAGTCCCCATTGTGGAATTTAGTTCTGACATGCACTGCCTCTTCTTGGTTTCATACATCTTTAAAATACTTCTGACTGAGATGGGGCTTTTAATTAAACAACTGAATTGATATCACTTTGATTCCTTAAGATAAGACATCTTCATTTTGTTCTAACATGTCTCTCAGCATGTAAACGTTGGGGCTGGGTAACCAGTGTGTTGGGTAACACTGGAGAGATGAATATCACTTAAGAAAAGAGTCTAATGTTTTCTTTCCTAAACTGTCCTCAAGAGATAAATATAAGAAGACTTAATTTTCTGAAAGTCATCCGAAGAGAGAGACAGTGTATTAGGAGTGTTCCTGTTTGCCTTTCTGTCAAGGACAAGGAAAAACTCCTATAATAGTTTTTAAAAGGTTGAGGGTGGGAGGGCAGACAATAACGTTTCCAAACACCATCTAAATTAAAAGGCTTAAGATGTTGAAAATCAAGTAACATACATCAACTGAGAATTCATAGATTGTTCACAAAGATAATGTAATACATTAGGTATGGATATAGAAAGTTGGCTGACAATTCGTGGTTATGGAAAACATATGTGCAATGGCCAGAATCATGGGATTGTATCAAGTGATACATGATTTTCAGTTCTTCCTTTTACACATGAGGAGACCAAGTTCTAGGAAAGAAAGACCTTGTCCAAGGCAGTTTATTCACCAACAAAAAATGCCCTGGATAACAATTTTATCTACTGACACCATGAGGTGGTACGAAAGCAAAGAGCAAGACGTTCTCTGTAAGTTCAGAGGGCAGTTGTTATGAGAGGTCTCCTCATAGTCTGGTGTTTTCTCTGTCACAGTACAAAGCAGGGACCAGTCACAAAACAGCAAGGAACAAAGACAGCTGTACCTTGCCTCAGCTCCCATCAAGAACAGCTAGCTATAGGATCCACTGTAGATGTCCACTAATTATGTGCCCAATAAAGTAAAAGTCTAAAAATAGAGAGGGATGTAATAAATACATATTGGATCTGGATGGGCATCGGTGTGACATTCTAAGTGAGAAATATGGATCAAACAATTCAAAATTGGAAAGAGGAACTAAGATTTTTGCTGGCTAGTCAACAGATTTGGCTTGGCTGGAATGGAGACTCTCAGTTAAGAAATGACAGAAGATGACAGACACAAGACCTATATAAATTCTTTAGTCTGTGACCTCACTCTACTCTATGGGCAAAAGAGATGCACAAGAGTGTTGCACTGGTGGAAACCAGGATGAAGAATGATGGAGAGGGCTGCTCTGCTCATGTGGAGGACAGACTGGGCTCAGGAGGGGAGGCAGGGGACCAGAAAGGAGCTCCTGAGGCAGTGCTGTGAGAGTTGGGAAGGACGAGGATGGTGAGGGTGGTAAGAGAAAGAAAAAGCTACTTGAGAGAAATTCACAGGACGACGTGGTCTTGAAAAAAACATGGGGTGGAAAGGAAGTAGAGGAAAGAGAGGTAGAAAGGTTATTTGAAGGATCCAGGCCTGTGCTAGTGAAGAAATTTGGTGTTGCAGACAGAAATGATGAATTTAAGATCTACTTCTGAAGGAAAAAGGGACTTCCCTGATGGCTCAGATGGTATAGCGTCTGCCTGCAATACAGGAGACCCAGGTTTGATCACTGGGTTGGGAAGATCTCCTGGAGAAGGAAATGGCAACCCACTCCAGTATTCCTGCCTGGAGAATCCCAGGGATGGAGGAGTCTGGTAGGCTACAGTCCATGGGGTCACAAAGAATCAGACATGACTGAGTGACTTCACTTCACTTCACTTCTTCTAGAGGAAAAAATCTAAAATTGGTTTTAGATACATTGAAATAAGGTATATCTTAAAAATTCAAATGGAAATACTCAATGAAGGGATGGAGATTAGAACTAATACTAGAGGACAGGACAAAGTCTTAAGAGCTGTAGATACGGAAGTTCATGGATTTGAAGCCCATACATGAAGTCACAGAAACATGTATCTTGGTTTGCATGCACATTTACAATTGTATTTTTGAAAAATGAAAGGTTATATCTGTCTTTTTTCATACCCCCTCTATCTAATTTTAGTAGGAAGCAGATGTCTTTGGAAAGGACTGACTTAGGTAAATTTTTTTTAAGGTTGTGATTTCTAATGCTATATACTTTTAGAGCAGTTTGGATCTGGACATTTTAAATTAGAAGTAAAATATTGAGAAACAAATACTATTTTTAAAATAGAGACTATTCTTAACTGAATTATACTTATTCTTCATTTCATTAAGATTTAAATAAGTCACCGTAAGTGTGTTTCGGGGGGATTTCTTTCCCAAAAAATCTTCCGAAAGATCTTTGGTCGAGTGATACATTCTGCTTAATGTTCCGTTTACATTTGTGATGATAATACCATTTTGTTCTCCTATACCTTCTACAGTGACCAAGGCTCATTCCTTTTAATTCATATTTCTACTCATTTTTATAGATTGTTTAATACTGCATAATAATTAGGCAATTAGGCCACAACCCAGTGCACTCTAAGCTGCATGGGAATGATCCAAAAAACACAAAATGGGGGGTGGTTCTAAGATGGCGGAGGATTGGATGGGGAGACCACTTTCTCCCTCACAAATTCATCAAAAGAACATTTCAACGCTGAGCAAACTCCACAAAATAACTTCTGAATGCTGGCAGAGGACATCAGGCAACCAGAAAAGCAGATCATTGTCTTCAAAAACAGGTAGGAAAAAATATAAAAGATGAAAAAAGGACAAAGGAGGTGGGGGGGGAAGCTCCATCCCTGGAAGGGAATCTTAAGAAGAGAGGTTTCCAAACACCAGGAAACACTCTCCCTATCGAGTCTGTGGCGAGCCTTGGAAGCACAGAGGGCAACATAACAGGAAGGAAAAATAAATAAATAATTAAAACCAACAGATTACAAGCCCAACAGTAACTCCCCCAGCGGAAAAGCAGCACAGAGGCCTGCATCCGCCACTAGCATGTGGGGGCAGGGCAGGGAGGCGCGGGAGGCGCGGGCTGCAGTGCTTCTTAAGAATCGGGCAGGAACGCCCCGTGGGTAACCAGAACAAACTAACTTGGGCTAGCAAATCAGACTGTGGGATAGCTACCACACGAAAAGCTCGAACAGAAGACACCACCTTGACCACACACAGAACAAAGGACTCAACAGAAATAGCTGGCTGTAGACCATCCCCCACCAGGGAAAGGCAGCCAGAGCCGTAAGGGCTGGAAGTGGGCAATTGCAGCCCCAGAGAGACTTTACCTGCCAAACTGCAAGCAGGCTTCTTTGCTAAGACTTCTGGGGGTTCTGGACAGTCACCATCCACCTCACAAGGGGCGCCAGGGGTACACCCAGAAAACTGAGCAGCAGAGACAGGAAAGGCGATAAGTCACAGCGACCATGCTCGCCAAACACCTGAGCTACTCGGACCTGGGAAGGGCACAAAATGCAGTCCCAACTGAATCTGCACCTCTGAGGGCTGCCTGAGTGCCAAACCTGAGAGGCTTAGACTGGGGAGGTGCATGCAGTCTAGGGCCGGCCTCAGATGGTTCCCAGCAGAGCAACGTAGAGCCTGAGTGGTTTGCGCGCCATGAGCAGGGGCAGGCCCAGCGGGGCTGAGATACTGCAAGCACACGACAGTGTTATTTGTTTGCAGCATCCCTCCCTCCCCACAGAGCGACTGAACAAGTGAGCAAAAAAAAAAAAAAAAAGTGTCCACCACCGCCCCTCCACCCCATGTCAGGACAGAAATCAGACACTGAGGAGACCAGCAAACAGAAGAAGTTAAACAGAGGGAACTGCCTTGGAAGTGAACCCACACTGCCCACAACACCAGAGAAAGGGCCAGATATATCATTACTATTTTTACGATCATTTTTGTTGTTGTTGTTGTTGTTGTTGTTGTTGTTGATGATGATGTGTAGTTGTTTTCTCTTCTTTTTTCTTCTTTTTTTTTCTAACTTTTAAAAATTGTTAAGTCCTCTATTTCTCCTTTAATTTTTATTTATATAACCTACTATTACTTTTCTAAAGAAAAGAACCCTATTTTTTAAAGCAAATGCCATATATAGTCTTTGTGTGGTTGTTGTTGTTGTTTAATAATTCTTGTGGCTTTTTTTTTTTTTTTTTTCTTTTTCTCTTCTTCTTTTCTTTAATATTGTATTTTTGAAAAACCAACCTCTACTCTAGATATTTAATCTTTGCTTTTTGGTTTTTGTTGTCAATTTTGTACATTTAAAAACCCAAACCTCACTACCCAAGTCCAAGAAACCCAGAGAGTTCCAAATAGGGTAAACCCAAGGTGAAACACCCCAAGACACATATTAATCAAATTAACAAAGATCAAACACAAAGAACAAATATTAAAAGCAGCAAGGGAAAAACAACAAATAACACACAAGGGGATTCCCATAAGGATAACAGCTGATCTTTCAATAGAAACGCTTCAGGCCAGGAGGGAATGGCAAGACATACTTAAAGTGATGAAAGAAAATAACCTACAGCCCAGATTACTGTACCCAGCAAGGATCTCATTCAAATACGAAGGAGAAATCAAAAGCTTTACAGACAAGCAAAAGCTGAGAGAATTCAGCACCATCAAACCAGCTGTCCAACAAATGCTAAAGGATATTCTCTAGACAGGAAACACAAAAAGGGTGTATAAACCTGAACCCAAAACAATAAAGTAAATGGCAGTGGGATCATACTTATCAATAATTACCTTAAACGTAAATGGGTTGAATGCCCCGACCAAAAGACAAAGACTGGCTGAATGGATACAAAAACAAGAACCCTATATATGCTGCTTACAAGAGACCCACCTCAAAACAAGGGAAACATACAGACTGAAAGTGAAGGGCTGGAAAAAGATATTCCACGCAAATAGAGACCAAAAGAAAGCAGGAGTGGCAATACTCATATCCAATAAAATAGACTTTTAATCAAAGGCTGTGAAAAGAGACAAAGAAGGCCACTACATAATGTTCAAAGGATCAATCCAAGAAGAAGGTATAACTATTATAAATATATATGCACCCAACATAGGAGCACCGCAATATGTAAGACAAATGCTAACAAGTATGAAATGGAAAATTAACAATAACACAATAATAGTGGGGGATTTTAATACCCCACTCACACCTATGGACAGATCAACTAAACAGAAAATTAACAAAGAAATGCAAACTTTAAATGATACAATAGACCAGTTAGACCTAATTGATATCTATAGGACATTTCACCCCCAAACAATGAATTTCACCTTTTTCTCAAGTGCTCACGGAACCTTCTCCAGGATAGATCACATCCTGGGCCATAAATCTAACCTTGATAAATTCAAAAAAGATCGAAATCATTCCAAGCATCTTTTCTGACCATAATGCATTAAGATTAGATCTCAATTACAGGAGGAATACTATTAAAAATTCCAACATATGGAGGCTGAACAACATGCTCCTGAATAACCAACAAATCACAAAAGAAATCAAAAAAGAAATTAAAATATGCATAGAAATGAATGAAAATGAAAACACAACAACCCAAAACCTGTTGGACACTATAAAAGCAGTGCTAAGAGGAAAGTTCATAGCAATACAGGCATACCTCAAGAAACAAGAAAAAAGTCAGATAACTAACCTAACTCTATACCTAAAGCAACTAGAAAAGGAAGAAATGGAGAACCCCAGAGTTAGTAGAAGGAAAGAAATCTTAAAAATTAGGGCAGAAATAAATGCAAAAGAAACAAAAGAGACCATAGCAAAATTCAACAAAGCCAAAAGCTGGTTTTTTGAAAGGATAAATAAAATTGACAAACCAATAGCCAGACTCATCAAGAAACAATGGGAGAAAAATCAAATCAATAAAATTAGAAATGAAAATGGAGAGATCACAACAGACAACACAGAAATACAAAGGATCATAAGAGACTACTATCAGCAGTTGTATGCCAATAAAATGGACCACATGGAAGAAATGGACAAATTCTTAGAAAAGTACAAATTTCCAAAACTGAACCAGGAAGACATAGAAAATCTTAACAGACCCATCACAAGCATGGAAATTGAAACTGTAATCAAAATCTTCCAGCAAACAAAAGCCCAGGTCCAGAAGGCTTCACAGCTGAATTCTACCAAATATTTCGAGAAGAGCTAACACCTATCCTCCTCAAACTCTTCCAGAAAATTGCAGAGGAAGGTAAGCTTCCAAATTCATTCTATGAGGCCACCATCACTCTAATACCAAAACCTGACAAAGATGCCACAAAAAAAGAAAACTACAGGCCAATATCACTGATGAACATAGATGCAAAAATCCTTAACAAAATTCTAGCAATCAGAATCCAACAACACATTAAAAAGATCATACACCATGACCAAGTGGGCTTTATCCCAGGGATGCAAGGATTCTTCAATATCCGCAAATCAATCAATATAATTCACCACATTAACAAATTGAAAAATAAAAGCCATATGATTATCTCAATAGATGCAGAGAAGGCTTTTGACAAAATTCAACATCCATTTATGATAAAAACTCTCGAGAAAGCAGGAATAGAAGGAACATACCTCAACATAATAAAAGCTATATATGACAAACCCACAGCAAACATTATTCTCAATGGTGAAAAATTGAAAGCATTTCCCCTAAAGTCAGGAACAAGACAAGGGTGCCCACTTTCACCACTACTATTCAACATAGTTCTGGAAGTTTTGGCCACAGCAATCAGAGCAGAAAAAGAAATAAAAGGAATCCAAATTGGAAAACAAGAAGTAAAACTCTCACTGTTTGCAGACGACATGATCCTCTTCTACATAGAAAACCCTAAAGACTCCACCAGAAAATTACTAGAGCTAATCAATGAATATAGTAAAGTTGCAGGATATAAAATCAACACACAGAAATCCCTTGCATTCCTATACACTAATAATGAGAAAGTAGAAAAAGAAATTAAGGAAACAATTCCATTCACCATTGCAACAAAAAGAAAAAAATACTTAGGAATATATCTACCTAAAGAAACTAAAGACCTATATATAGAAAATTATAAAACACTGATGAAAGAAATCAAAGAGGACACTAATAGATGGAGAAATATACCATGTTCATGGATTGGAAGAATCAATATAGTGAAAATGAGTATACTACACAAAGCAATCTACAGATTCAATGTAATCCCTATCAAGCTACCAGCAGTATTTTTCACAGAACTAGAACAAATAATTTCACAATTTGTATGGAAATACAAAAAACCTCGAATAGCCAAAGCAATCTTGAGAAAGAAGAATGGAACTGGAAGAATCAACTTGCCTAACTTCAGGCTCTACTACAAAGCCACAGTCATCAAGACAGTACGGTACTGGCACAAAGACAGAAATATAGATCAGTGGAACAAAATAGAAAGCCCAGAGATAAATCCACACACATATGGACACCTTATCTTCAACAAAGGAGGCAAGAATATACAATGGAGTAAAGACAATCTCTTTAACAAGTGGTGCTGGGAAAACTGTAAAAGAATGAAACTAGATCACTTTCTAACACCACACACAAAAATAAACTCAAAATGGATTAAAGATCTAAATGTAAGACCAGAAACGATAAAACTCCTAGAGGAGAACATAGGCAAAACAATCCCCCACATAAATCACAGCAGGATCCTCTATGACCCACCTCCCAGAATACTGGAAATAAAAGCAAAAATAAACAAATGGGATCTTATTAAAATTAAAAGCTTCTGCACAACAAAGGAAACTATAATCAAGGTGAAAAGACAGATTTCTGAATGGGAGAAAATAATAGCAAATGAAGCAACTGACAAACAACTAATCTCAAAAATATACAAGCAACTTATGCAGCTCAATTCCAGGAAAATAAACGACCCAGTCAAAATATGGGCCAAAGAACTAAATAGACATTTCTCCAAAGAAGACATACAGATGGCTAACAAACACATGAAAAGATGCTCAACATCACTCATTATCAGAGAAATGCAAATCAAGACCACAATGAGGTACCACTTCACACCAGTCAGAATGGCTGCGATCCAAAAGTCTACAAGCAATAAATGCTGGAGAGGGTGTGGAGAAAAGGGAACCCTCTTACCCTGTTGGTGGGAATGCAAACTAGTACAGCCACTATGGAGAACAGTGTGGAGATTCCTTAAAATATTGCAAATAGAACTGCCTTATGACCCAGCAATCCCACTCTTGGGCATACACACTGAGGAAACCAGAATTGAAAGAGACACATGTATCCCAATGTTCATCACAGCACTGTTTATAATAGCCAGGACATGGAAACAACCTAGATGTCCATCAGCAGACAAATGGATAAGAAAGCTGTGGTACATATACACAATGGAGTATTACTCAGCCATTAAAAAGAATACATTTGAATCAGTTCTAATGAGATGGATGAAACTGGAGCCGATTATACAGAGTGAAGTAAGCCAGAAAGAAAAACACCAATACAGTATACTAACACATATATATGGAATTTAGAAAGATGGCAATGATGGCCCTGTATGTGAGACAGCAAAAGAGACACAGATGTGTAGAGCAGACTTTTGGACTCGGCAGGAGAGGGAGAGGGTGGGATGATTTGGGAGAATGGCATTGAAACATGTATACTATCATGTAAGAAACGAGTCGGCAGTCTATGTTCGATACAGGATACAGGATGATTGGGGCTGGTGCACGGGGATGATCCAGAGAGATGATATGGGGAGGGAGGTGGGAGGGGGGTTCATGTTTGGGAACTCATGTACACCCGTGGTGGATTCATGTCAATGTATGGCAAAACCAATACAGTATTGCAAAATAAAACAAAAAAATAAATAATAAAAAAACACACACAAAATGAAGTTAATGTAACATAAAAATGACTGTGCAGTGTAGAAAGAAATCAGATTACTGGTAAATAGTTCAGTGTCATGAGGAGCCTCTGCAAAGTCATTTAGCCAGTGTTTCCCACATTGTGTGATTTTAACCAGACTATTCTCAAATATGTTTAAAAATACATATATATATATTTTAAAGAAAAGAACCTTACGTTTAAGTGCATGCCCTATGGGCTCTTTGTGTTACACACACAACCAAAACTCAGTCAGTTTTACCTATACACAGTGTTTCACCAAAAGACAGGCGTGGCCTACTGAATTCTTTGACAGAAACTGTAGAATCCTTCCCTTCTTTTGCCTTCATCTTGGTTTACTTCATCCTATTATATCTCAGCCGGCTGGCCAGAGGCTATATCTTTCTCAGTTCTCCTCATTCTCAAAGAACTCAATACAACTCTTTCAAACTGAGTCTTTTATGCAACACTGGCTTGAGGCGATGCCTACAAAGTTTTGGAGTTTACACTAATAAGGAAATAGCAGATTATGCTACGGTAACACATTGACCTCAAAATCTCAGGGGATTAACACAACAAAGTATACATCTTTCTCATTCTTCCTGTCTAAAACTGGTAAGCCCACAATGTGTTCCATGAAGCCACTCAGGGTTTGGGAGGCTCTGATAGCAGATGACACTGCCGTTTCAAAAAACGTACACTGTGAAAAGGAAGACAGAACGTGAAGAACTGTCGATCTTATTCTCACTTCTACTCACTTGGTAAAGTTGTCTAGGAAACCCAGGGGGAGGGAAAAAAACTGATGGACACTAAGAACTGTCCTTTCACCCTGAGAAAGTACCTCTTTTAGAGGCAGCATCATGAGCACAGAAAATTACTAGGCTTGGTGACAAGAAACCGGTCTAATTTGGACAAGATAATTCCATTTTTCTGGGCTTTAACTTGTAAAATGAGAAATTTAGGGGAAGAGGAACATTAGGGTGTTAGAAACTCATGTCCTAACACAGAAAGCTCAAGGCTTTAGGTGGTAAGTTTCATCACATTGTAAGAATTTTCTCCCAATATTAAACAGAAGAGGTCTTAATACTAAAATAGATCTGTTGCTGTTGTTCAGTCGTCAAGTCATGTCCAATTTGTTGTGACCCCACGGACTATAGCATGCCAGGCTCCTCCACTGTCCCCTAGAGTTTACTCAAATTCACGGTAGACATTAAATCCAAAGGGGCCGAAAACTTGAAAGTCTCCTCCCTCCTTCCTTCACTGTCCAGAGCATCTTACACCCAGCAAAACAGCCTTTCATGGTGGGGCAAAAATAGAATGGCTTTCCTTTACTATTAAATTGGAATTCCTCTGTTAAACAAGGATGCTTCCAGACTTTAACCCAGTTGGAGCAATAAATATCTCTTCCTCATTGGATACATAATATCTGATATGATTTTAATATCAAACAAGATATATAAAATAAGGATTCTGCAAATTTGGGGGATGGAAACTGAGTATCATAAAACACTGGGAATGCACAATGACAAGATTGGCTACAACTCTCAGAATAAGAAGGAAAGGGAGTTCCACTCATGCTATTTCACTTGGTAAGTTTTCTAAGCTTCCTACCATATCTGCTACCATTATACAAATATGGGTAAGGTACTATATTACAAAATGATTGGACTTGATGGGAAAGATCTAGAAAATTGTTTTAATTTAGGGGTTTATAAAATATTTAAGAATACTTTTTCTCTGAAGCACAGTTATCTAGGTTGTTTCTTGACTCTCACAATATGGAGAAAGCCTATGTCCAGTGAAGCCAATTTTATCATGCAATTTCTACCTTAAATTGAATTATACCAGGACTACAGGGGTCATGGCTACTGGGAGGGAATATAATCAGTAAGCTATTACAATTATAAAACTGTATACTGTGCTTACAGTAGGGGTAATACCTTAGCTCCAGTCTTAAATCCAGGTAAGAAGCAGAGACCAATGTCAGGTTTGGCCTGAAATTTAATGCCAGGTAACAAGTCACTGACAGAGGAGCCTGGCGGGCTACAGACCATGTGGTCGCAAAGAGTCGAACACGACCAAGAGACTGGAAAACAACAACAAGAAGTCACTGCCCAGGCAAACCTAAGGACATGACAATCTGCCTGGATAAACGTCTAAGATTCTGTCCCCACAGTGCCATGTGAGGAAGCGCACTGACTACAGTACACCTAAGTTTTACTGGAACCAGAACAGATACAGTGATTTTTACTGGATTCAAATTCAGTGAAGCCATCTGTGTTCATGAATTAGCTAACAAATGGCAGATATACAGATTCCACAGATAGGAAACAGTTTATTGAATAAACGTTCTACAATTTCATACTATTAATAGTGAAATGATCCTTATAAAATAATTAGTTAAATGAACCAAAACTGGGGGAGGAAATATAAGGAAACAATATATATATATCTCATTATATTTCAGAATGTTCAAAAAGAGGGGAGTGGACTTTGGGAAGGAAGGAGTGAGGACTGGCAGACTCTCTCCCAAGAGAAACAATTTAACAGGTGCAAACTTTTCAAAAAAAATCATTAATCATTCATATTCTCTGGAAATTGCACTAATGCATGTAACAAATGGATTCATTCAAGAAAATCATTAAGTCTCAGGAGGAAGAGTGAGAGTCTGTGGCATCTGACCCATCAGTTCAGTTCAATTGCTCAGTCGTGTCCAACTCTTTGCAACCCCATGAATCGCAGCACGCCAGGCCTCCCTGTCCATCACCAACTCCTGGAGTTCACTCAGACTCACATCCATCAAGTCCGTGATGCCATCCAGCCATCTCATCCTCTGTCATCCCCTTCTCCTCCTGCTCCCAATCCCTCCCAGCATCAGAGTCTTTTCCAATGAGTCAACTCTTCGCATGAGGTGGCCATAGTATTGGAGTTTCAGCTTAAGCATCATTCCCTCCAAAGAAATCCCAGGGCTGATCTCCTTTAGAATGGACTTGTTGGATCTCCTTGCAGTCCAAGGGACTCTCAAGAGTCTTCTTCAACACCACAATTCAAAAGCACCAATTCTCCGGTGCTCAGCTTTCTTTACAGTCCATCTCTCACATTCATACATGACTACTGGAAAAACCATAGCCTTGACTAGACGGACCTTAGTCAGCAAACTAATGTCTCTGCTTTTGAATATGCTATCTAGGTTGGTCATAAATTTTCTTCCAAGGAGTAAGCATCTTTTAATTTCATGGCTGCAGTCACCATCTGCAGTGATTTTGGACCCCAAGAAGATAAAGTTTTCAGACCACAAAAGAATTAAATTAGAGATCAATTACTGAAGGAAACTTGGGAAACTGACAAATATCTGGAAGTTAAACACACTAATATCCTGCTGGTTAAAGAAGAGCAATAGAAAGGATTAGAAGATGGTGCCATGACAACTGTATGCCAACAAGTTAGATAACTTAGATGAAACTGACAAATTCCTAGAAAGACACAAAACTACCAAAATTGACTCAAGAATAAACAGAAAATCTTAGTAGGCAAATCATGAATACAAAGATTGAATCAATCATTTACAAACTTCCCACAAAGTCCAGGCCCCAGCTGGCCCAATGGTGAATTGCACTCAGTTTTCAAAAAAGAATAAATACCAATCCTTTACAAACTCATGTAAAAAGTAGAAGAGGAAGGGACATTTCCCAGCTCATTTTATGATACAAGTACTGCCTTGCTGGATAACGCCACTGACTCAGTGGACATGGATTTGGGCAAACTCTGAAAGAGAGTGAAGGACAGAGGAGCCTGGTGTGCTGCAGTCCATGGGGTCACAAAAAATTGGACAGCACTTAGTGTCTGAACAACTGCCCTGCTGCAAAAGACAGGATAAGAAATGAAAACTAAAATAATGCCACTCATAAGCACAGAAAAAAGATCCTAAACAAAATTGAATTCCACAACGTATCAAAAACGTTAGATACTAAGAGGGAATTACACCAGGAAGACTGGTTTAACATCTGAAAATCAATTAATACAATCACCATATTGATAGAATATTGGGGAAAATTGTATAATCATCACAACAGAGACATGAAAAGTACTTTGAAAAATCCAATAGTGCTTATAATAGAAGTGCCCAGCCAACTAGGAGTAGCTAAGTATCTACTTAACCTGATATAAGGTATCTACGAAAAACCTTCAGGTAATATTATATTTGGTGCTGGAGAAGACTCTTGAGAGTCCCCTGGATTGCAAGAAGATCAAACCAGTATATTCTAAAGGAAATCCGTCCTGAATATTCATTGGAAGGACTGATGCTGAAGCTAAAGCTTCAATACTTTGACCACCTGATGTGAAGAACTGACTCATCAGAAAAGACCCTGATGCTGGACAAGACTAAAGGCAGGAACAAGAATGAAGGCAGGAGGAGAAGGGGATGACAGAGGATGAGATGGCTGGATGGCATCACTGACTCGATCGATGGACATGAGTTTGAGCAAGCTCCAGGAGTTGGTGATGGACAGGGAAGCCTGGCGTGCTGCAGTCCATGGGGTTGCAAAGAGCCGGACACATCTCAGCGACTGAATCACAACAATATCATATTTAATGGTGAAAAAAATGAATGCTTTCTTTCCCTTAAGATCAAGAACAAGATAAGAATGTTTGCTCTCATCACTCCTATTCTACATTGTACTAGAGGTTTTAATTACACTAAATAACCAGCAAAAAGATATAAACGATATAGACTGAAAGGGATAGATGAATTATGTCTATTCATAGATGAAATGATCTTATACATAGAAAATCCCCAGGAATTAACAGAAATATTATTAAAACTAAGAAATTCAGCAAACACTAGGGTAAATAAATTACAAAAACCATTGAATTTTTATACACCAGCAGTAACACAAAAATAAAGAAAATTTCTTTGATAATGGCAAAGAGAAAAAAAATACTTAGATGTGCATTCTACAAAAGAATTGCAAACATACATTAAAACTATAAAGTATTATTAAAAGAAATTGAACAATTTCTAAATAAATGGAAAGACAGCTCACATGTTGGCATCCTCATCTGTAAAATGATGCAGTCACATTGGTAAATGATTTAGCAGTTCTTCAAGTGGTTAACAGAATGCCCATTCCACTCCCAGGTATCAACTCAAGAGAAATGAAAACATATGTTTATATAAAACTTGTACATTAATATTCATAGCAGTATCATTCACACAAACCAAAAAGTGATCATCAATAGATGAACGGATAAATAAAATGAGCTATATTTATATCATGAAACATTATTCAGCCATAAAAAGGAATACAATACTGACACCAGCTATGACACAGATGAAACTTGAAAACACGCTAAATGAAACAAGCCAGTTGTGAAAGGTCTCAAATTATCTGATTCCATTTAGATGGAATACCCAGAACAGACAAATCCATGGAGACTGAAACTACACTGGTGGTTGCCTCGAGCAGGAGGAGTGGGAAAAGGGTAGGAATGTGGAGTGATTGCTAATGGATATAAGTTTCTTTTAGAGGGGGTTGAAATACTGTGTGAAGGACGCACAATGCTGTGGATACACTAAAAACAATAAATTGTACACTTTAAATGGGTGAATGGTATAGCATGTGAATTATATCTCAATAAAGTTATTTAAGAAATATTTAAGAATAAAATCACACACATTTGTAGAGTAAATTCCTCCTTATTCTTCAAAATTTTCCTCACTTCCTTAGACCTTTACTTTTTCATATAACTTGAAATCAGCTTTTCTGATTCCTCAAAAACTCTTGAGGATTTGAGTTAGAAATGAAGTGAGCTCATGGATTTGGGAGAACAGAGATTTCACAATGCTGAGTCTGACTTTCATGAGCAGGTTATATCCATATCCCCTGGATATGGGGATATCCATATCCATATCCATATCCAGAGAGACACCTCTCCAGTATATAAAAAGATTAAACTCGCTATTCTCCAACCCTCACCTAGTGTCAGACACTTTTGTAGATTTGTCCATTTGGCTTTTATTGCATTAAACCAAAGTAAGGCTTGAAATGAAGTGGTTAGGAGAGGCGATGTGGTTATTGTTTACTAAAGACAACTAATAATAACACACACACTCTCACTGAGAATGCCTCATAAGTCATACAGTACCAAATTAATAAACATGAATATTAACAACTCACCATGTTAGATTTTTCTAATGTTAAACACTTCTGCCTTCCTGATACAAACCCCAACCAATGATAATGTATCTAATTTTAAACACTTTTTAATGATGGGTGTATCACTTGAACTTCTGTATCAACATTCATATGGAGACTGTTGTGATTTTATTACCCTTTTCTACCAAGTTTGTTATTACTGTTTTAAGAGCTTAAAAACTGGGTAGGTGGTTAACTTCTTTCTCTGTGACAGCTTGTATGAAATAAAAATAATTTGCCCTTAAATAAAAATTATAAGCCTTGAAGGATTATTTAATATATCCTGTAACACCATCTGATCCTGGTGTCTTAATGGGGTAAGGGGGAGGGCAACTGGTTCCAAATCTTTAATGCTTGATAGTTTATTTCTTCTCAAGCAAATATTTATAATTTCTAAATAAATTGTACGTTTAACTTATGCTTTCAAAATTAAGTTTTATAGTAGGTCTTAAGGCTGATATTGATTATCTTTTGTTGACTTTGAACTTTAGCGCACAAGCATCTCCTTGGCTATACGTTAACTTTTGTATCTTCTTTGCTTTTAAACTTAGATTATTGATTGATTAATTACACTTTATCCAGTATGAATAAAATTTCTTTTATCAGCTCAGTCTTTCATATTGACCACAAAACTGCACTTCATTTTCTTCTCTCAGTGGCTGTTTTTACCCTTTTCTCAGCTCTTTATTCTAATTTCTGATGGGTTAATTTGAGAATACACTTTTTTAAATACTATCAAATACAATCCAGCACTTTTTCATCTGGGATTATTGGGGGTTGCCATATTGTAGCCAAGTTTCCAGGACTAACTGATGACACCAAGTTGTGAGGCAAAAAACCACTTATAAACATGTACGTATTTAGTGTATTTGGTCATAGGACTAAATTATAATTTTCCACTAACAGATGGCATCTAAGATTGCAGATATTCCACAATTCCTTAGTCAAAGAAAGAAGGAAACTGACATTTAAATTTTCTAGAAATTAAATAATCAGTAACATGAAAAATATAGAGAAATGAACAATATAAATCAGGCTGCTCTCATTCTGCTCTAAAGGCTTTGGCCTCAGCTACAGAGTTCACCTCAATTATTAGTACAAAGAAATATTCAACTGTCTCCTTAATGTAGTCACCATTATATTTCAGCCTGTTCCCAATACAACTGTCTTCAACCAGGTCACACCAAATGTTTTACCCAAATCAGCTGATGAGCACCACTTAGCATGATTCTTTGGCTTTGGCTCTGGCTCCCTCCTTGTCATTAGCCAAATTTCTTGAATTTTGAGTAATCATCCAACTTTTGCTAATGGATAAAATGCAAGTCCCATTTCCCTGCTGAATCAATCACTGTCTTATTTTATAAGATTGCCAGATGGTCTACAATAATACTCACATATAAGGATGGGTAGAGTCTTATTTCTAAAAAGTATTCTTAACATTTTTGGAAGAGGAGATTTAGACCAAGAAAGGTTAAAAAGCTTACACTAGGAAACATGCATGTAGATAATGTTATAGCAGGCCTTGAACTTCATTCTACTTACTCCTAGTCCTGTGCATCCTCCACTCTTTCATGTTTTCCCCGCTTTCCTTTTTCCCATTTTTAACTCCAGCATCCTGAATCACCTAGAAGATAGTACAAGATGCTCATGAGAACTAAGAGCCATACTTATTTGTCATCCACCACCAACCTTTCTAAAAGGTGAAATAAAGGCTTATACTGCAGCATTTAAGTACTTAAAATGGTCTCACTAGACTAGTAGACTTATTGTTCCTTATAGTTAAAATTTTCTATTATAAACAAGTGAGATAAAATGACTGCTATTAACTAATGCACAGACATATATTACAAAAATAAAAACAAAAAACTCCTCAGATTTATTCGTCAATAAAATTACAAAAATCAGTTCCAAAAAGAATCATTTTAAGGACAATCTGAAACCTCGGAAATTATGGTTAGTAGGGTAAGGAGAAAGGGATCAGATTTCTAATATCTGAGGGGTAATGGAGATAGGAAAATGGCAAGCATTTTCCATTGTTCATCTCAATTAATCTTTAAACAAAAGGGAATCACTAGAACTTCGCTAGCTAGTTATTCTGACTAATTTTCAAAACATCAGCACATATTCTTAAATACAAGCATGCATTCTTAACCTTGTGGCCAAGGTAAATTTGATAAAAATATCACAGCACAGGACCATATTATAATATTATTCTAAAGAAGGCTTCCCTGGTGGCTCACTGATAAAGAATTGTCAATGCACGGGACACAGGTTTGATCCTTGATCCAGGAAGATTCCACATGCTGTGGTGCAACTAAGCCCATGTATCGCAACTACTGAGTGCTCTAGAGCCCATGAGCAGCAACTACTGAGCCGACAAATTCCAACTACAGAACCCCACGTGCCTATAGCCTATGCTCTGCAAGAGAAACCACTATAATGAGAAACCCGCATACTGCAGCTAGAGAGCAGCCCTCACTTGCTGCAACTGGAGATGGTTCATGCATAGCAATGAAGATCCAGTACAGCCATAAATAAATCTTAAAAAATAATTTTGTAAAGGGTAACTCATACTCAAAATTATAAACGTTCCTCAATAATTCTGAAATCATGGCATATAGTTTCTTCATGATTGCAGAATATGAAATAAAAAACTCAGTTTCAGAAACTTTTATTTCTATAGATATCTTTATATTTTGATCTGGCTCACTTGCTTTAATTGCCCAGTACTGTGAGAAGTTTACCAAACTGATAACGCTTTGGGGTTTTACCAGTTAAGTCATCCCTTTTGAATTCATCACCAATCAAAGCATTTCCAAATGCTCTTGGGCAGTCCTGATCATTTATAGTGTTTATTTATCAGCTAGGCATTGTACCCTAAGTTTTTTTGCAGTAAACATAAGCTTTTCACATTTCAGCATCCATAGAACAAACTAAGACCTCTAAGTACTCAGAATGCTATAGATATAAGGGCAGAGATAAGGAAGTGAACAATGTGAACTAGTGGAAGAAACACTAGACTAAAAGCTACTAGATCATGTCTAAGATCTAAAGGAGAGATAAGAAAGCTTTCTTCAGTGATCAGTGCAAAGAAATAGAGGAAAGCAACAGAATGGGAAAGACTAGAGATCTCTTCAAGAAAATCAGAGACATCAAGGGAACATTTCATGCGAAGATGGACTCAATAAAGGACAGAAATGGTATGGACCTAACAGAAGCAGAAGATATTAAGAAGAGGTGGCAAGAATACACAGAAGAACAGTACAAAAAATATCTTCATGACCCAGATAATTATGATGGTTTGATCACTGACCTAGAGCCAGACATCCTGGAATGTGAAGTCAAGTGGGCCTTAGGAAGCATCACTACGAACAAGCTAGTGGAGGTGATGGAATTCCAGCTGAGCTATTTCAAATCCTGAAATACAATGCTGTGAAAGTGCTGCACTCAATAGGTCAGCAAATTTGGAAAACTCAGCAGCAGCCACAGTACTGGAAAAAGATCAGTATTCATTCCAATCCCAAAGAAAGGCAATGCCAAAAAATGTTCAACCTACTGCACAACTGCACTCATTGCACATGCTAGTAAAGTAATGCTCAAAATTCTCCAAGACAGGCTTTAGCATTTCGTGAACCATGAACTCCCTGATGTTCAAGCTGGTTTTAGAAAAGACAGGGGAACCAGATATCAAATTGCCAACATCTGTTGGATCATCAAAAACCAAGAGAGTTCCAGAAAAACATCTATTTCTTACTGACTATGTCAAAGCCTTTGACTGTGTGGATCACAATAAACTGTGGAAAATTCTTCAAGAGACGGGAATACCAGACCACCTCACCTGCCTCTTGAGAAATCTGTATGCAGGTCAGGAAGCAACAGTTAGAACTGGAAATGAAACAAAATGCATGCATACTGAGTCGCTTCAGTCGTGTCTGACTCTGTGCGACCCCATAAATGGCAGCTCACCAGGCTCCTCTGTCCCTGAGATTCTCTAGGCAAGAATACCAGAGTGGGTTTCCATTTCCTTCTCCACTGCATCCATGCATGCTAAGTTCTTAGGTCGTGTCCAACTCTGTGCAACCCTATGGACAGCAGCCCACCAGGCTCCTCTGTCCACAGGATTCTCTAGACAAGAATACTGGAGTGAGTTGCCATTTCCTTCTCCAATGGAACAACAGACTGGTTCCAAATAGTAAAAGGAGTACATCAAGGCTGTATCTTGATGTACTCAACTTATATGCAGAGTACATTTGACTTATTTAACTTATATGCAGAGTATATGATGACAAATGCTGGGCTGGATGAAACACAAGCGAGAAATATCAATAACCTCAGATATGCAGATACCACCCTATGGCAGAAAGCGAAGAAGAACTAAAGAGCTTCTTGAAGAAAGTCAAAGAGGAGAGTGAAAATGTTGGCTTAAAGCTCAACATTCAGAAAACTAAGATCACGGCATCCGGTCCCATCACTTCATGGCAAATAGATGGGGGAACAGTGGAAACAGTCGTTGACTTTATTTTGGGGGGCTCCAAAATCATTGCCGATGGTGACTGCAGCCAAGAAATTAAAAGGCACTTGCTCCTTGGAAGAAACATTATGACCAACCTAGACAGCATGTTAAAAAGCAGAGATATTGTTTTGCCAACAAAGATCTGTCTAGTCAAGGCTACGGTCTTTCCAGTAGTCATGTATAGATGTGAGAGTTGGACTATAAAGAAAGCTGAGCACTGAAGAATTGGTGATTTTGAACTGTGGTGTTGGAGAAGAGTCTTGAGAGTCTCTTGGACTGCAAGGAGATCAGTCCATCATAAAGGAGGTCAGTCCTGAGTGTTCATTGGAAGGACTGATGTTGAAATTGAAACTCCAATACTTTGGCCACCTGATTTGAAGAGTTGACTCACTGGAAAATAACCTGATGCTGGGAAACATTGAAGGCGGGAGGAGAATGGGCTGACAGTGGATGAGATTGTTGGATGGCATCACCAACTCAATGGACATGAGTCTAAGTAAACTCTGGGAGTTAGTGATGGACAGGGAAGCGTGGCGTGCTGCAGTCCATGGGGTCACAAAGAGTCGGACTCGACTGAGCAATTGAACTGAACTGAAGACCTAACCATCAGTATCAGGGTACCCGTCCTTTGGCATGCTACTTTATTTTTCTAGGACTTAATCTTTATATTAGAAAAAAAAGAAGGTTTAAAATAAATGGCCTGATCTTCCACCTTCAAAATTTGTTAAAAGAAGAGTAGTAAACTCAAAAAAGTAGAAGATAGTATCAGATATCAGAAGGATATTAGAACAACAACAAAATCAATGAAATGTAAAACAAGCAAACAGAGAAAAAGCTTAAAAACCTAAAAGTTAATGTTGTGAAAAAATCACAAGTTCATGTTTGGGAATGCATGTACACCCGTGGTGGATTCATGTCAATGTATGGCAAAACCAATACAGTATTGTAAAGTAAAATAAAGTAAAAATAAAATTTTTAAAAAAATAAATTAATTTTAAAAAAATCACAAAATTTATAAACACCTAGGTAGTCTGATCAAGGGGGGAAAAGTAGTACACACAGATTATTAACAATAAGAATGAAAATGCAGTTGCAGCTATAGATTCCAGAGAAATAACAGGATAGTAAGAGAATATTATGAACAATTTTATACAATAAATTCAAGTTAGATGAAAAGGAGAAATTCTTACAAAACCAGAACTTAGTAAAAATGACAAAAGATGAAGCAGAAAAGATGAATATTTTTATATCCATCAAAAGAAGTCAAAATTTACAACTATTCTATGAAGAAAACTTCTTGCAAAGTTATTTTATTGAATAATTTTGTCTAATATTTAAGGAAGGAATAATACTAATCTTACACAAACCCTGAAAAAGGGAAAAATAAACATTCCAAACTTATCTATGAAGGTAGCATAATTCTGATATTAAAAATGGCAAAGACATTCTAAAAAAGAAAACTACAATTCAATAATATTCATAATCTTATGATAAGTTTTAGGTATATTTTTCAGTTGTCTAGATGTACATCAAAACAATAATACATCAAATCAAGTAAAGTTTGTTCTAGAAATGAAAGAATGTTGGAAAAACTAAAAAAATAAATCAATGTGATTCATTCTCTTAATATTATAAGGGAGAAAAAAAAAGGCCATTTCAATATATGCAGAAATTTTTTTAACAAATTCAGCATACATTTATGAAAAAAATGCTCTCAACAAACCAAGAGAAAGAAAGTTCTCATTCTTATGAAGAATATCTGTGAAATAATTACAGCTAACATTATATTTAATGGTTAAGTTTTTGTGCTTTCTCCCTAACTTATAAAACAAGGTAATAATGCCTACTTTCCAAATTTCTATTCAACATTGTAGTAAAAGCTATAGACATTCAAATAAGGTAAGAAAAAGAAATAAGCATAACAATCAGAAACAAAGAAGTAATATTATCACTACATTCTGACAGTATAACATTCTATGTTCACATAGAACATCGTATAAAATTTAAAAACTACTAGAAATTAATAAGCTAGTTTAGCAAGGTTGGGAGATATATGGTTAATATAAATATCAACTGTATAATCATATGATAGCAGCTAACAATTGAAAATACGATTAGAAAAACATTTTTTACAATTGTGTCAAAACATATAAAATGTTTAAGTTTAAAAGAGAATATTAAAGTCATCTATACTTAAAACTATAAAATATTCCTGGAAGAAATTAAAGAAAAACTAAATAAAGACACCTAATACTAATGATTGGCAAGGTCAATATTGTTGCAACATAATTCCTCCCTGTAGAGCCAACGCAGTTTCATATAATCTTGCAGTCATTTTTATGAAACTGAAGAGATGATTCTGAATTTTATATAGGGATATAAACAGCTGTGAACTCATAGCATGTTTAAAATAAGAATAAAAAGAAACAAGTTGAAGGAGTCACACCACTTGATTCCTAGGGTTACTATAAAACTCAAGTAGTAAAGGGAGCTCAACAGACATATTAATAACTAGATCAATGTATTAATAATGAAAATAGAGAATCGAGAAGTAGACCCATATTTCTAAGGTCATTTGATTTAAATACGAGGCTAAAGTAACTCAATCAAGGAAAAGAACGTTTTCAACAAACATCCTAGAATAAATGGAGAGTCATATTAAAATAACAACAACAACAACAATAACATTTACTCCTGCCCTACTCACACACAAATTAATTTGTAGTGGACCAGGGACCTAAACATAAAAGGTAAAAATCTAAAGGTTTTGGAAGAAAACACAGAGTGGTATCTTTTAAACTTAGAGGTAAAAAAAATTTCTTAACTAGAAGGGAGAGAGCAATAATAATAAAAGAAAAGACTGATGTATCATATTTTATCACAAGTAAAAATTTGGGCTTAAGAAAGAGTATCATTAGGAAAATGAAGAGAATTTACAAACCAATAATAAAACGATACACAGTCTAACAAAAGGGAAATTAAATGAAAAGATTTCACAAAAGAAGATATATTAAGAGCCATTATACATTTGAAAATACTGCGTATATCTATTCAGTAGGAAAATAGAAATTAAACTATAAGGAGATACCAGTACCTAGAAAGCAAAATGAGTAAAATTAAAGACTCACAAAAATAAAATACTGGGAGGGAAGTGAATCACCTGAAACTTCTATACACATAACTACTTCAGAGAAACATTTGGCAGTTTCAAAAAAATAATAATAATACAGTAAAAATAAAAAGTAAATATATACCTAGTCTCCAAGAAGTTGGAGAACTAGATATTCATCCAAAATAATAGGAAAACATATGTCAGAGATGGGTCTGAGGTTTATTCTCTTGCCTCGATGCTTCAGTGCTTTGTCAATCAGTTCTTTTTCAACTGTAAACCTTGACCGGCGTCTCAGCGTTTGGCTCACTGTGCACTGGGCAAATGGACAAGATTGGGCCAGCTGTGCTCTTCTCAGATAATCTGACCTCAGATAACACATATTGAGAAACCTTACTCTGGTTGTACCGCATCAATTGCAGTACTTGGATGCAGTCTCAAAACGACAGAATGATCTCTGTGCGTTTCTAAGGCAAACCATTCAATACCATGGTAATCCAAGTCTATGCCCCAACCACTAATGCTGAAGAAGCTGAAGTTGAACGGTTCTATGAAGACCTACAAGACCTTCTAGAACTAACACGCAAAAATCATGTCCTTTTCATTATAGGGGACTGGAATGCAAAAGTAGGACGTCAAGAAACACCTGGAGTAACAGGCAAATTTGGCCTTGGGGTACAGAATGAAGCAGGGCAAAGGCTAACAGAGTTCTGCCAAGAACGCTCTGGTCATAGCAAACACCCTCTTCCAAAAACACAAGAGAAGACTCTACACATGGACATCACCAGATATTTGACAACACCAAAATCAGATTGATTGATTATATCATTTGCAGCCAAAGATGGAGAAGCTCTATACAGTCAGCAAAAGCAAGACTGAGAGCTGAGTGTGGCTCAGATCATGAACTCCTTATTGCCTAATTCAGACTTAAATTGAAGAAAGTGGGGAAAACCACTAGACCATTCAGGTATGACCTAAATCAAATCCCTTATGACTATACAGTGGAAGTGAGAAATAGATTTAAGGGACTAAATTGGTAGACAGGTGCCTGATGAACTATGGATGGAGGCTCATGACATTGTACAGGAGACAGGGAGCAAGACCATCCACAAGAAAAAGAAATGCAAAAAAGCAAAATGGTGGTCTGAGGAGGTCTTACAAATAGCCGAGAAAAGAAGAGAAGCAAAAGGCAAAGGAGAAAAGGAAAGATACACCTATTTGAATGCAGAGTTCCAAAGAATAGCAAGGAGAGATACGAAAGCTTTCCTCAACGATCAATGCAAAGAAATAGAGGAAAACAATAGAATTGGAATGATTAGAGATCTCTTCAAGAAAATGAGAGATACCAAGGGAATATTTTATGCAAAGATGGGCTCAATAAAGGACAGAAATGGTATGGACCTAACAGAAGCAGAAGATATTAAGAAGGGGCGGCAAGAATACACACAAGTGTACAAAACAGATCTTCACGACCCAGATAATCATGAACATGTGATCACTCACACTCGCCTAGAGCCAGACATCCTGGGATGTGAAGTCAGGTGGGTCTTAGGAAGCATCACTACGAACAAAGCTAGTGGAGGTGATGGAATTCCAGTTGAGCTCTTTCAAATCCTCAAAGATGAATCTGTGAAAGTGCTGCACCTCAATATGCCAGCAAATTTGGAAAATTTAGCAGTGGCCACAGGACTGGAAAAGGTCAGTTTTCATTCCAATCCCAAAGAAAGGCAATGCCAAAGAATGCTCAAACTACCACACAATTGCACTCATCTCACACGCTAGTAAAGTAATGCTCAAAATTCTCCAAGCCAGGCTTCAGCAATACGTGAACCGTGAACTTGCAGATGTTCAAGCTGGTTTCAGAAAAGGCAGAGGAACCAGAGATCAAACTGTCAACATCCACTGGATCATTGAAAAAGCAAGAGGGATCCAGAAAAAACATCTACTTCTGTTTTATTGACTATGCCAAAGCCTTTGACTGTATGGATCACAATAAACTGTGGAAAATTCTGAAAGAGATGGAAATACAGACCACCTGACCTGCCTCTTGAGGAACCTCTATGCAGGTCAGGAAGCAGCAGTTAGAACTGGACATGGAACAACAGACTGGTTCCAAATAGGAAAAGGAGTACATCAAGGCTGTATATTGTCACCCTGCTTATTTAACTTATATGCAGAATACATCATGAGAAACGCTGGGCTGGAAGAAGCACAAGCTGGAATCAAGATTGCTGGGAGAAATACCAATAACCTCAGAGATGCAGATGGCACCGCCCTTATGGCAGAAAGTGAAGAGGAGCTAAAAGCCTCTTGATGAAAATAAAAGAGGAGAGCAAAAATGTTGGCTTAAAGCTGAACATTCAGAAAATGAAGATCATGGCATCTGGTCCCATCACTTCATGGGAAATAGATGGGGAAACAGTAGAGACAGTGTCCGACCTTATTTTTTTGGGCTCCAAAATCACTGCAGATGGTGACTGCAGCCATGAAATTAAAAGACGCTTACTCCTTGGAAGAAAATTTATGACCAACCTAGGTAGTATATTCAAAAGCAGAGACATTACTTTGCCGACGAAGGTCTGTCTAGTCAAGGCTATGTTTTTCCTGTGGTCATGTATGGATGTGAGAGTTGGACTATAAAGAAAGCTGAGCACCGAAGAACTGATGCTTTTGAACTGTGGTGTTGGAGAAGATTCTTGAGAGTCCCTTGGACTGCAAGGAGATCCAACCAGTCCATCCTAAAGGAAATCAGACCTGCGTATTCATTGGAACGACTGATGCTGAAGCTGAAACTCCAATCCTTAGGCCACCTGATGCAATGAACTGACTCATTGGAAAAGACCCTGATGCTGGGAAGATTGAAGGCAGGAGGAGAAGGGGATGACAGAGGATGAGATGGTTGGATGGCATCACTGACACAATGGACATGGGTTTGGGTGGACTCCGGGAGTTGGTGATGGACAGGGAGGCCAGGTGTGCTGTGGTTCATGGGGTCGCAAAGAGTCGGACACCACTGAGTGACTGAACTTAACTGAACTACATCAAACAACCTGAAGAGGCTGCTTCATAAAATTCTTCTCATTCCTCTGTGTGTGTGTGTGTGTGTGTGTGTGTGTGTGTGTGTTTAAAGAAGGAGCATACCTATCACTATCACAGAGACAAGCCAAGTCTAGATGCTGAGTTTAAGATGGTAGAGTGAAGAACCTTGAGCTTATCTCCTCTCATACACACCAAAATCACAGCCTACTGCTGAACAACCATTGATTAATAAAGACTGGTGTTAGAAAGTGATCTAGTTTCATTCTTTTACAAGTGGTTGACCAGTTTTCCCAGCACCACTTGTTAAAGAGATTGTCTTTACACTCCTAGAGGAGAACATAGGCAAAACACTCTCAGACATAAATCACAGCAGGATCCTCTATGATCCACCTCCCAGAATTCTGGAAATAAAAGCAAAAATAAACAAATGGGATCTAATTAAAATTAAAAGCTTCTGCACAACAAAGGAAACTATAAGCAAGGTGAAAAGACAGCCTTCTGAATGGGAGAAAATAATAGCAAATGAAGCAACTGACAAACAACTAATCTCAAAAATATACAAGCAACTTATGCAGCTCAATTCCAGAAAAATAAACGACCCAATCAAAAAATGGGCCAAAGAACTAAATAGACATTTCTCCAAAGAAGACATACGGATGGCTAACAAACACATGAAAAGATGCTCAACATCACTCATTATTAGAGAAATGCAAATCAAAACCACAATGAGGTACCACTTCACACCAGTCAGAATGGCTGCGATCCAAAAATCTGCAAGCAATAAATGCTGGAGGGTGTGGAGAAAAGGGAACCCTCCTACACTGTTGGTGGAATGCAAACTAGTACAGCCACTATGGAGAACGGTGTGGAGATTCCTTAAAAATTGCAAATAGAACTACCTTATGACCCAGCAATCCCACTTCTGGGCATACACCGAGAAACCAGAATGGAAAGAGACACATGTACCCCAATGTTCATCGCAGCACTGGTTATAATAGCCAGGACATGGAAACAACCTAGATGTCCATCAGCAGATGAATGGATAAGAAAGCAGTGGTACATATACACAATGGAGTATTACTCAGCCGTTAAAAGAATTCATTTGAATCAGTTCTGATGAGATGGATGAAACTGGAGCCGATTATACAGAGTGAAGTAAGCCAGAAAGAAAAACACCAATACAGTATACTAACACATATATATGGAATTTAGGAAGATGGCAATGACGACCCTGTATGCAAGACAGGGAAAGAGACACAGATGTGTATAACGGACTTTTGGACTCAGAGGAGAGGAGAGGTGGGATGATTTGGGAGAATGACATTCTAACATGTATACTATCATGTGAATTGAATCGCCAGTCTATGTCTGACGCAGGATGCAGCATGCTTGGGGCTGGTGCATGGGGATGACCCAGAAAGTTGTTATGGGGAGGGAGGTGGGAGGGGGTTCATGTTTGGGAATGCATGTAAGAATTAAAGATTTTAAAATTTAAAAATAAAAACTAAAATTAAAAAAAAAAAAAAGACTGGGATCGACCAAAAAGATTTTGTATATCTACAGACATAAAGAAGAAACCACGAGACAGTAGGATGGGGGTACACTTGTGATTTAGTCAAATTCTCTACCCTCCAAGTGGGTGACGCACAAACTGGAGAAGAATTCTATTGCAGAGACTCTCCCACCGGAGTGAGAATGTGAGTCCCATACCAGGCTCCCCAGCCTAGGGGTCTGGCATCAGGAGGAGGAGCCCCCAGAGTATTTGGATTTGACTGCCAATGGGGCTTAATTTCAGGATCTCTACGGACTCGGGGAAACTGGGGGGAGCAGGGGAGGCCCCTGTTAATTCTTAAAAGGAGTCAACAGAAGCTCACGTGCACCGAGACCAAAGGCAAAAATGGTTACTTCACAGCAGCCTGAACTTGGGGGATCTCCTGGGCAGGCAGACGGTGCCTGCGTCTCATTCTGCAGTCAGAAATGCTGCTGCTAGACACTTCGGGGAGTCCTGAACTCTCCTTGAAGCAGACATCTTGCTTGGGTCATTACTATTAAAATCTGGTCCCACGCAACAATTTTTGTTGTTTTATTTAACTGCTCAGATAAATAAAGTTGATAAACCTTTAGTCAGACTCATTAAGAAAAACAAAGACAGACGGCCCAAATGAATAAGATCAGAAGTGAAAATGGAGACGTTACAATCAACGCAACATAAATAATACAAATGATTATAAGAGATTACTATTAGCAACTATATGCCAATGAAATGGATAACTAGAGGAAATAGGCAAATTCTTATAAAGACTGCTCTCTGTCTTGGGCCCTGTCTCTTTTCCCTCCTCCCTCTCTCTTGTATCTCTTTGGGAAAACCAAGTTTCAGGCTGGGATCAGCCTTGTGGCAATGCACACGTGAAACCAAAGCCTCAGGCCAACAGGCAGCAAGGACCTGAGGCGTGCTGACAGCCACTGGCATGGCTGTGCACACAGGCTCACCAGCTCCAGCTGAGTGATGAGAACCGCAGCCCTAGCCAACAGCTTCCCTAAAATGTGAGAGAGCTGGAGCCAGAACCATCTGGTTCAGCCCTGGCCAGATTCCTGACCCTCGGAAACTCTGAGATAATAAATGTTTACCGTTTAACCTGCTAAATTTGGGGGATAATTTGTTACATAGCAATGGATAACTAAAACAGTTCCTTACATCTATGTTCTTTCAGATGGATTGTCTTGGAGGAATCTCAACAAACCTACAGATGCTATTGTTTTTGCATTCAGTCTCCAAGGACTAATACACTTTCATAGTCCCTCTTAAACCACCACCAGAATTAGAGATGATGAAAGATCATAGAAAAGAAACAAGCAGGAAAGACAGTTCATTTGCCAAGTACTTCTGGTCTTACCTCTGAAAATACAATACAGAACATCAAAGTACAACCTAAATTTAATACAGCCACATGATGTGACCTCCTTAACAAAATGACAAATGAAACCTTGGCTCCACGACTAGCCTAACTTTTAGACTGAAATAAAATGTAATGGGAAATTAACTGTTGTTTTCTTGGAATTTTTAAAAGGAAGCACTTAAATTTCTCAAAAGAATAGTGTTCTATAAAACCAAGAGGAGCCTCCTAAAACAATAAATTAGTTGAAGTGAAAAGTTTAGGCATTTAATAGTCTCTTTTTGCATGGAAATATACTTTGGATTAGGCTTTGGAGGGAAAAGGTGATTGTGAATTTGTCACCAATACTTTCTGATAATTTTCTAAAGGCTTTGAAAGTTATTTTACTTCCATAGACACTATCTTCAACATGTTTGACCACATACAGTTTCTCCTGAAATGTAACGTGATTATATAGCTTGTCCTATGTGTTAATTCATTTATCTTCAGACAGACACACTCTACTATTAGATGAGGCGAATCAGACCAAAGTGAAAGGCAACTGTCAGACAGAAAATAGTTTATGGAATTATCATTTGACCACTTTCCACCTATTTATTATAATTTTTAACTTATGGAAAAATATGAGCCTCTGTAGAAGTCATAACACACACACACACACACACACACGTATCTAGAAGTCTGTGTATTTCTTATTTAAAGGTCGCCAGACAGAAGTGTAAAGAACACTTTACTGATTGATTTTGGTATGACTATTATCTTCATTTTCTTCCTTTGTGGAGGGGGATGGGTAGTGAATAGAAGGGCTGCGAAAGGATTGACATTTATGGTGAGGTTTATTGTATTTTATGGCTGAATGAGACACAATGTCATGCGTTAAAACTGCAAAGGCATCTAAGTTTAAGACAGGCTTATCTAAAATGGTAGGATCCTGCAGAGGGGTCATAACATATGCTGCTTTACAAAGACCTCAAATCTATTTTTTGAAAGGCCTTTATTTTGAAGGAAGAAGAAAAATGGAGAAGAGATTGCCCACAGGGGAAAGAGATGTTCTGGATCTGGAAGGATTTATCTTTAAAGGTGTAAATATCGTTACTGAATATGAGTTCAGACACTATTAAGAAGTCTGATTAAATGTCCACAAATTAGCAAAGTTCTATGTTAATCTGTAGACTTTTACCTTGTAACGATGCAAGTCATTTCTATTTGATGGAAAATAGATCCCTGAAAGTTATTCTTTACTTCCTCAGACAACATTAATCAGTTCTGGGTCTAAGATTTTTTTGATGAAATTGTCCATGAATATCCATGAATAGTTTAACATCTTACTAATTCCCGCATTAATTCACATGCTAAGTGAAAGAAATGTTTAACATACGTTAACTTTATATTTAAATGAAAGTCGTGACTAATGACTAATAGCTTCTAGTAATAATAACAGCACTGCCTTATTATATGTATCACCATAAGCAATTCCATTCTTCTCAGTCATTCACATGATGCCTTCTTTAGCTGTGAGTAAAATTTTGTATAAACTAGCTTACCTCTTTAACCTTATCAAAGATTTGTAAGCCCTGGGAACAGCAGGCTCATGTTCACAATTTTCCTTGACATGAATAAATGACAATTATTTCCAAGTGAAAAAGTAGTTAAGGGACTGAAAAGAATAGACATGGTATATTGCTTTGTCTCCAGTTCTAAGAGGCACTTTGACAATCCAGGGGACACCTGACGACATGTTTGGTTACAACAACCAGGGGGAAGGTGCTACTGACGTCTTGTGATCAGAGGCCAGGGATGATGCTAAAGAGTCTACATTGCACCAGATGCGTCCAACAAAGAATCACCCAGCTCAAAATGTTAGTAACCTTAAGAGACATGGGTCTACAGTAGAAAAATGAGCTGAGGAATTATCAGGTAAAAACAAAGGGGAAGACAATGACAGACGAAATGTAATTCTCCCCAAAAATTATGCACGAGAATTTATTAACCTAAGAAATAAAAGTATAGCAATTACCTTTGAAACTCACTCTGTTTTCAGATAATACAACTTGTGATTCATTTCAGAATGGAAGTAGAACATTAAGAATAGCAAATTCTTTTCATGTCTCATAATAACTTTGGCCAAATGATAAATCATACAGCAATTCAAGTAAAGTAAAATGGCTATTAGGTTTATGGGCTATGTTAATTCTCAAAAAATATTTCATAGATTTATTTTCATCTTTGGTCATTTACCACATGTATTTTGGGACAAAAATTATCTATTTTTCCCCTAGAAAATATATGTCCATGAATATACCTGCACATTATATCTCCTTTCAATATTTATTATTGGAATTGAGTAATTATTTCATTTACAGAACTATATATATATTTTTTTAACTAGGATTTTCACAGCAAAAGGAATCCTACCAGGCTCTTCCCTTTGGACACATCAACAAAATAAAAAGCTTTGCAGACCCTTTCAAAAGCTATGCAGATTCCATCATATCCAATTATGGATCTTATTCACCTCTGATGCATACAACTGACTTTATATGCATATATTCAGAGATTCATAAGCACATTATTTTCGAGAAAGGAAACAAAAATCTCTATGTCGAGCAAAATAACATGGCAGAGACTCAAAATCTGTATAAGTACAATTACTGGCAGAAACTGATCTCCAGTCCTTAGGGATATTAAACATCATGATACATATAAAGGACAGGATATAACATTTTCTTTATTTGCCAGGAGAATATTAAAGTAACAATTTTCCATAATCCTAACCTAAAGAGAGAACAGTTGTGAAAATGGCATCATTAATCACCTTAGCTGTTTTAGAAAAATACTTTTAAAACCACAGCTTATAAACTACCTCTCTCCAAACATGCCCAAGGTGATACTACATGCTGAGAAAAAAATGCAAAGTCCCCAACAATAAATAGTACTAATGTCAAAAGAAAAATGATGTTAGAGGAAGTTGAGAGTTTTAATTATTTCCTGAAGTGAAGAAACAGCAAAACTTATACAGCCCATTGAGAAGACTTTGATTTCATACACTGATATAGCTTCCTACTTCCTGCATTGCCCTGGACACAAAATCCGGTTCATTTGGTTGATGTTTGGCAGTTTTCAGGGCAACCAAAATTATCCCAAGAATGGAATATTGAAAATTAATCCAAGACTGGAGGAAGTAGGCCTCTTGGAACTAATCAGGAATTTGATTTCATGAAATGCTGTTTCATTGTGAAGGAAAATAGACGAATTCATCTGCAAGAGCAGGCCACACTGAGGCTTTCCACTGCATCTGAGTGAGCACAGCACAATGAGTCGTCTGATGGTAGCTGAAATCTTTGAAATATACATCACATGCAATACAGAATAAATTCCTCCAGACTTGCGGCACAGAGCTTCCACTTTAGGCAAAGGTCAGTTCAAAAATACTACAAAATGTACGCTTTACAAGGTTAAAATGAGACAACAGACAGGTCAATTCCTATCATCTACTCTAAGTGATCCCACCTAAACTCTACAGGCAGCCGTTACACATCCGTGGCAGGTCTTTTTTGGTCACTGCTTGGCTAGAAAGCAAACATCGCAGGAGGCAATCCTTGGAAACATCTCTGGTGTTGTGTTCTAAGACAGGACTAAGTTCCCAGTAGAATTCCTATAACTGTGAAGCCCAGACAGTCACCAACAAGCTATACAAGGGGCATAAAATTTTCCAGTTGCCCTTGGGTTTTCTACATTAATTTTCTCTTTAGCACTTTTATTTCAGTTGTCCTTAATTTAAGCCCCATAATGAGATTAAGAAATCACATTGGCACTGTAAGAAATATTTGACTAAAAAGGCAATTTTGGGGAAATGTACCCATTTAGAACTTGTTTGTGAAATAAACTGATCGAAATAAATGCTCCTTTCTTATGATACTCTGTCATGGAGACATTTCAGAAGACTTACCAAAAAAAATGACCTTATTTCATAACTACATTCTTACTGAATTCACCATCTTATTGCCAGTAACATGACATTTTTTGATTTGGTATTTTTAGGCATGGTCACTGATGGAAAATGAATAATTTAATAAAATATTTTATACAAAAAATATTCTACACATTATGAACATACATCAATCATATGAGGTAAAGTGTAATGCAAAGAAAATAAATTAAAAATCTATCTTTTGCAGAGACAGTGTTTCTATCGGAATTCTTTGAAGTCCCTCTTTCAAATTTGTAGCATGTTAAATATCAATCCCTACAAATCAGTATGGTACAATTTCAGAGAAAAGTCAGCACAATATTTGAACTTCATACAAAATACACTAGTATTTATAGGTAGGACTTGAATCTTCTGAATCTACCTATAGATGCTAGTTGTCCTTGTACATGTTCAGCAAGAGAATGCATAATTTGTTAACTGCAGTAGGGATTACAATATGAAAAACTAGCAATGACTTCAGTTCAGTCCCTCAGTCATGTCCGACTCTGCAACCCCATGAATCGCAGCACGCCAGGCCTACCTGCCCATCACCATCTCCCGGAGTTCACTCAGACTCACATCCATTGAGGCCGTGATGCCATCCAGCCATCTCATCCTCGGTCGTCCCCTTCTCCTGCTGCCCCCAATCCCTCCCAGCATCAGAGTCTTTTCCAATGAGTCAACTCTTCGCATGACGTGGCCAAAGTACTGGAGCTTCAGCTTTAGCATCATTCCTTCCAAAGAAATCCCAGGGCTGATCTCCTTCAGAATGGACTGGTTGGATCTCCTTACAGTCCAAGGGACTCTCAAGAGTCTTCTCCAACACCACAGCTCAAAAGCATCAATTCTTTGGTGCTCAGCCTTCTTCACAGTCCAACTCTCACATCCATACATGACCACAGGAAAACCATAGCCTTGACTAGACAGACCTTAGTCGGCAAAGTAATGTCTCTGCTTTTGAATATACTATCTAGGTTGGTAATAAATTTTCTTCCAAGGAGTAAGCGTCTTTTAATTTCATGGCTGCAGTCACCATCTGCAGTGATTTTGGACCCCCCAAAAATAAGGTCGGACACTATCTCTACTGTTTCCCCATCTATTTCCCATGAAGTGATGGGACCAGATGCCATGATCTTCGTTTTCTGAATGTTCAGCTTTAAGCCAACATTTTCGCTCTCCTCTTTTATTTTCATCAAGAGGCTTTTAGTTCCTCTTCACTTTCTGCCATAAGGGCGGTGCCATCTGCATCTCTGAGGTTATTGATATTTCTCCCAGCAATCTTGATTCCAGCTTGTGCTTCTTCCAGCCCAGCGTTTCTCATGATGTACTCTGCATATAAGTTAAATAAGCAGGGTGACAATATACAGCCTTGATGTACTCCTTTTCTTATTTGGAACCAGTCTGTTGTTCCCTGTCCAGTTCTAATTGTTGCTTCCTGACCTGCATACAGGTTTCTCAAGAGGCAGGTTAGGTGGTCTGGTATTCCCATCTCGTTCAGAATTTTCCACAGTTTATTGTGATCCACACAGTCAAAGGCTTTGGCAGAGTCAATAAAGCAGAAATAGATGTTTTTTTCTGGAACTCTCTTGCTTTTTCCATGATCCAGTGGATGTTGGCAATTTGATCTCTGGTTCCTCTGCCTTTTCTAAAACCAGCTTGAACATCAGGAAGTTCACGGTTCACGTATTGCTGAAGCCTGGCATGGAGAATTTTGAGCATTACTTTACTAGCATGTGAGATGAGTGCAATTGCGCAGTAGTTTGAGCATTCTTTGACATTGCCTTTTTTTGGGATTGGAATGAAAACTGACCTTTTCCCGTCCTGTGGCCACTGCTGAGTTTTCCAAATTTGCTGGCCTACTGAGTGCAGCACTTTCACAGCATCATCTTTTAAGATATGAAATAGCTCAACTGGAATTCCATTATTTCCACTAGCTCTGTTTGTAGTGATGCTTCCTAAGGGCCAGTTTATTTTGCATTCCATGTTGTCTGGCTCTAGGTGAGTGATCACACCATCATGATTATCTGGGTCATGAAGATCTTTTTGTACAGTTCTGTGTATTCCTTTCACCTCTTCTTCATCTCTTCTGCTGTTAGGTCCACACCATTTCTGTCCTTTATTATGCCTATCTTTGCCTGAAAAGTTCCTCTGGTATCTCTGATTTTCTTAAAGAGATCTCTAGTCTTTCCCATCCTATTGTTTTCCTCTACTTCTTTGCACTGATCACTGAGGAAGGTTTTCTTATCTCTCCTGGCTATTCTTTAGAACTCTGCATTCAAATGGGTATGTCTTTCCTTTTCTCCTTTGCCTTTTTCTTCTCTTTTCATAGCCATTCTTAAGGCCTCCTCAGACAACCATTTTGCCTTTTTGCATTTTTCTTGAGGATGGTCTCGATCACTGTCTCTTGTACAATGTCACGAACCTCCCTCCATAGTTTTTCAGGCACTTTGTCTATCAGATCTAATCCCTTGAATCTGTTTGTCACTTCCACTGCATAATAATAAGGGATTTGATTTAGGTCATACCCGAATGGTCTAGTGGTTTTCCCTACTTTCTTCAATTTAAGTCTGAATTTGGCACTAATGAGTTCATGATCTGAGCCACAGTCAGCTCCTGGTCTTGTTTTTGATGACTGTATAGAGCTTCTCCATCTTTGGCAGCAAACAATATAATGAATCTGATTTCAGTAATGACCACCTGCTAATGTCCATGTGTAATCTTCTCTTGTATTGTTGGAAGAGAGTGTTTGCTATGATCAGTGCGGCAAAACTCTATTAGCCTTTGCCCTGCTTCAGTCTGTACTCCAAGGCCAAATTTGCCTGTTACTCCAGGTAATGTGTCCAGACATGGACATAAAAATGTAGCCACTCTCATTTCATAAGGAGGTGTGTCAGACAGACATCTATAGGTAGGCTGAGTTTGGACTTTGGGAAAGTTCTATTCTTTCCTATACACATATGAAGAGGGCTCACTGCTCTACCCCAAAGAACGCAGCCAAAATTATCTGACCATGGGAAAATTTCAATACGGTTTTTAACATTATCCTACTACTGACTTAATAAATTTTCAATAAAGCCCCTATAAGATCTCATTTAATGCAAAGTACTTTCTTTGGGAATCCTTCAAGATCGATTAGTTATAAAATATATTGCCAGGTAATTGAATGACTTGAACTGCTCTGTCAGAGTGTTGCACGGAAGTTAATTAAGTGATAAAGAATAACTGCCAAAAATATAATGCTTTGGGATTAGGATAGCTGATTTCAAGCCAAAGCTTTGACAATTATTAAATGATATAATCAATTTTCTATTTAGGTTGCTTCTGGTACCTGACAACACAACATACTAAGTGGGAAAGAAGAAGAATCACCTTTTTATTCAAAATACCAGGAACATGTGCCTATAACTAGTCTAGAAAATAATTCAAGTTAATAAGGTGAAGGTTAATATGAAAGAGGTTTGAATTATACTGCTATTTAACATGAATCAAAAGTTACTTGTAAAAATGTCATCAGTCCTTATCGTCCTTGACATATTAAGTAGTGGATTCTATTAAAACATCAGTAACCTGGGATCCATACTAAGCTCTTATAACTTAGCCCAAGTGTCCCCAGAATAGAGGAAAGGAAAACACCTATATCCCTGTTCAATATCTCTTTTCCATCTCACTTCTCACTAGGAGGGGTAAACATGAAACTGATTGGTCAGATTCCAAGACCCTTACTGGGCCATATGCCAAGCAGGAGAGGTTGAAACGCACTAGGAGATGAAGCATGTGATAATAGCTCTTTGGCATTCTTCCCATCTTGTTCTCAAGTTGCAGTTCAGTTCAGTCACTCAGTCCTGTCCAACTCTTTGCAACCCCATGGACTGTAGCATGTCAGGCCTCCCTGTCCATCACCAACACCTGGAGCTTGCTCAAACTCATGCCCATTGAGTCAGTGATGCTATCCAACCATCTCATTCTCTGTCATCCCCTTCTCCTCCTGCCTCCAATCTTTCCCAGCATTAGGGTCTTTTCCAATCAGTCAGCTCTTCACATCAGGAGGTCAAAGTGTTGGAGCCTCAGCTTCAGCATCAGTCCTTCCAATGAATATTCAGGACTGATCTCCTTTAGGGTGGACTGGTTGGATCTCCTTGCAGTCCAAGGGACTCTCAAGAGTCTTCTCCAACACCACAGTTCAAAAGCATCAATTCTATGGCGCCCAGCTTTCTTAACAGTCCAACTCTCACATCCATACATGACCACTGGAAAACCATAGCCTTGACTAGACGGACCTTTGTTGACAAAGTAATGTCTCTGCTTCTTAATATGCTGTCTAGGTTGGTCATAACTTTTCTTCCAAGGGGCAAGCATCTTTTAATTTCATGGCTGCAATCACCATCTGCAGTGATTTTGGAGCCCCCAAAAATGAAATCAGCTACTGTTTCCCCATCTATTTGCCATGAAGTGATGGGATCAGATGGCATGATCTTAGTTTTCTGAATGTTGAGCTTTAAGCCAACTTTTTCAACTCTCTTCTTTCACTTTCATCAAGAGGCTCTTTAGTTCTTCTTCACTTTCTGCCATAAGGGTGGTGTCATCTGCATATCCGAGGTTATTGATATTTCTCCCAGTAATCTTGATTCCAGCTTGTGCTTCATCCAGCCCAGTGTTTTTCATGATGTACTCTGTATATAAGTTAAATAAGCAGAGTGACAATATACAGCCTTGGTGTACTTTGGACTTTTATCGCTAACTTGTTAATTCTAAGCATGGTGAACTTTCTATGTCTCAGTTTTCTCATCTGTATGATGGAATAAAAGGCCATTCCTCATGCAATCATTAGGAACATTAAGCTGATTATTCTATATAAAGCACTTAACATAGTTTATGGCATACAGTGAGCAATAAGTAAGTGCTATTGTTAATACTAAAAAAGGCCAAAATAATTCTTGGTATATAATGGTTTCATCAGATGTCTTACTTGCAGTTTTAAAACTAGCTATATATGTTTGTGCCTAATAAAATCTCGGAGTCTACATTATTCTGCAGTTTATAGAATCTTTGTATCACTAAATTTAAACATGTATAACTCAAATATGCACCTACAATTTCAGGAACTTAATTCCAGAATCTAAGTTTTAATGTAGACATTCTGACCTTTCTTGAAGATCTGTTGTGCTTGATTTCTCTTAGAAGCAATAATATTGTCTTTGAACAAATTGAATTCAAGAAATTTCCAAGGCTGCTGCTTCTTAATATCATTCCATTCATATGCCATCTCAACAGACTACCCAAAATATGTTTAGTTTCCAATGGCCCTGACTGTCCATATCAGCACCCATGTGAAAGGATGCAGTCAGTCTACTTTATCAGTAATTTCTTGAAGAGAATGACTGTAGCACATATTTTTAACGTTAAAATGGAAGATAAATCTAAACTGTGACTAAGGTATGAATAAATTCTTAATGCAGTTAAAGGATGCATTAGTTTTTAATGCCTCATCGTACAAGGACTCCTTACACTAATTTTTGGTTCATCCCAGTCCTAATGACACTCATTAAACACAAATTTTCTGACTACTGCTGATTCTTGGGCCACTAATTTGTCCTAAATATGCTGTATTTGCAAATTGGACTGATTATGCTATATCTCTCAGAAGAGTAAAGCCCAGGTATTTTTCTAAATACTTTCATAATCTATCCTATAAGACATAGTACAATTCACTGTAAATTAGCAATTCACTTATTCTGAGAAAGGGGAAACTACCAAAGTATTATTTTCAAGAACAGTGTGAAACGTAGCTAAAATAAATAACATTTAAATATTTACTTTTTGGGCTTCCCTGGTGGCTCAGATGTTAAAGAATCTGCCTGCAATGCAGGAGACCTGGGTTTGATCTGTGGGTTGGGAAGATCCCCTGGAAGAGGGCATGGCAACCACTCCAGCTCCCCATGGACAGAGGAGAGCTTGGTGGGCTACAGTCCATGGGGTCCCAAAGAGTCGACATGATTGACTAAGCACAATATTTATTTTATTGAACTGAAAATTTCTTATCCAAATATTTTGCATAGCCTTATTAATACTTTTTACATCCAAAAGTATTTTTAAAAATAGGTGTCATTTCTCCCATAGCAATTTGTATCCCAATTGATAGAGCAGAAACAAAATTGTAGTCAGAACTACAATTGAGATACATTCACTACTGTTCCAAAACATTTATTCTCATCCATAACTTCTGAGCTTTGATTTTTCTGGTTTTAATGCCTTTTTTATATTTAAAAAGGAAATGCATACACTGAAAGGTAGGGATTAGCTCCACAGGAGTATAAACATTTTATCTACCACTATCTTATCATTCTTATCACGATGGGCTGGAAGAAGCACAAGCTGGAATCAAGATTGCCAGGAGAAATATCAATAACCTCAGATATGTAGATGACACCACCCTATGGCAGAAAGTAAAGAGGAACTAAAAAGCCTCTTAATGAAAGTGAAAGAGGAGAGTGAAAAAGTTGACTTAAAGCTCAACATTCAGAAAATGAAGATCATGGCATCCGGTCCCATCACTTCATGGGAAATAGATGGGAAACAGTGGAAACAGTGTCAGACTTTATTTTGGGGGGATCCAAAATCACTGCAGATGGCGATTGCAGCCATGAAATTAAAGGACGGTTACTCCTTGGAAGGAGAGTTATGACCAACCTAGATAGCATATTGAAAATCAGAGACATTACTTTGCCAACAAAGGTCCATCTAGTCAAAGCAATGGTTTTTCCAGTGGTCATGTATGGATGTGAGAGTTGGACTGTGAAGAAAGCTGAGCACTGAAGAATTGATGCTTTTGAACTGTGGTGTTGGAGAAGACTCTTGAGAGTACCTTGGACTGCAAGGAGATCCAACCAGTCCATCCTAAAGATCAGTCCTGAGTGTTCATTGGAAGAACTGATGCTGAAGCTGAAACTCTAATATTTTGGCCACCTGATGCAAAGAGCTGACTCATTGGAAAAGACCCTGATGCTAGGAAAGATTGAAGGTGGGAGGGGAAGGGTACAACAATGGATGAGGTGGTTAGATGGTGTCACCGACTCAATGGACATGGGTTTGGGTGGACTTCGGTTGTTGGTGATGGACAGGGAGGCCTGGTGTGCTATGGTCTGTGGAGTCACAAAGAGTCAGACACGACTGAGCAACTGAACAAACTGATAGTTGAAAACAAATCTCATCCTATATGCCAACAAACCTACAAATTTTAGTCTCAGAATCTCTTTGCAATTAAAAAAAATTTGAAGGTCTCCAGATTTGAAATCTGAAAATCTCTTCCAGATGGGTTATATCTACCATTAATGCTGTGTAGGAAATTAAAACAGAGAAATTATTTAAATATGCATTAATTTTATTTTTTTAACTTTATTTTACTTTACAATACTGTATTGGTTTTGCCATACATTGACATGAATCCACCAAGGGTGTACATGCGTTCCCAAACATGAACCCCCCTCCCACCTCCCTCCCCATAACATCTCCCTGGGTCATCCCTTGCACCAGCCCCAAGGATCCTGTATCCTGCACAGGACATACTGGCAATTTGTTTCTTACATGATAGTATACATGTTTCAATGTCATTCTCCCAAATCGTCCCACCCTCTCCCTCTGAGTCCAAAAGTCCACTCTACACATCTGTGTCTCTTTTGCTGTCTTCCATACAGGGTCATCATTGCCATCTTTCTAAATTCCATATATATGTGTTAGTATACTGTATTGGTGTTTTTCTTTGTGGCTTACTTCACTCTGTATAATTGGCTCCAGTTTCATCTATCTCATCAGAACTGATTCAAATGTATTCTTTTTAATGGCTGAGCAATACTCCATTGTGTATATGTACCACAGCTTTCTTATCCATTCATCTGCTGATGGACATCTAGGTTGTTTCCATGTCCTGGCTATTATAAACAGTGCTGCGATGAACATTGGGGTATACATGTCTCTTTCAATTCTGGTTTCCTCGGTGTGTTTTCCCAGCAGTGGGATTGCTGGGTCATATGGCAGGTCTATTTTCAATTTTTTAAGGACTCTCCACACTGTTCTCCATAGTGGCTGTACTAGTTTGCATTCCCACCAACAGTGTAGGAGGGTTCCCTTTTCTCCACACCCTCTCCAGCATTTATTGCTTGCAGACTTTTGGATCGCAGCCATTCTGACTGCTATGAAGTGGTACCTCATTGTGGTTTTGATTTGCATTTCTCTGATAATGAGTGATGTTGAGCATCTTTTCATGTGTTTGTTAGCCATCTGTATGTCTTCTTTGGAGAAATGTCTGTTTTGTTCTTTGGCCCATTTTTTGATTGGGTCATTTATTTTTCTGGAATTGAGCTGCAGGAGTTGCTTGTATATTTTTGAGATTAGTTGTTTGTCAGTTGCTTCATTTGCTATTATTTTCTCTCATTCAGAAGGCTATCTTTTCACTTTGCTTATAATTTCCTTTGTTGTGCAGAAGCTTTTAATTTTAATTAGATCCCATTTGTTTAATTCTGCTTTTATTTCCAGAATTCTGGGGGGTGGATCATAGAGGATCCTGCTGTGATTTATGTAGGAGAGTGTTTTGCCTATGTTCTCCTCTAGGAGTTTTATAGTTTCTGGTCTTATGTTTAGATCTTTAATCCATTTTGAGTTTATTTTTGTGTGTGGTGTTAGAAAGTGATCTAGTTTCATTCTTTTACAAGTGGTTGACTAGTTTTCCCAGCACCACTTGTTAAAGAGATTGTCTTTACTCCATTGTATAGTCTGGCCTCCTTTGTCAAAGATAAAGTGTCCATATGTGTGTGGATTTATCTCTGGGCTTTCTGTTTTGTTCCATTGATCTATATTTCTGTCTTTGTGCCAGTACCGTACTGTCTTAATGACTGTGGCTTTGTAGTAGAGCCTGAAGTCAGGCATGTTGATTCCTCCAGTTCCATTCCTCTTTCTCAAGATTGCTTTGGCTATTCGAGGTGTTTTGTATTTCCACACAAATCTTGAAATTATTTGTTCTAATTCTGTGAAAAATATCGCTGGTAGCTTGAACAATAAGAAAACTATTTTATGAGAAGACAGCATTTATATGTAAAATAATTGCTTCATAAAACAAAAATTATTTAGCAAGGAGAGTGGAATTGTTTTATATGTTTTGGAAATCTCAATGTCTGACTTAATAGAAAACAAATATTTTCCTTTATGTTTACCTATTTATTCTGTTGAAATAGTGTTGCTTTGATCGTAGCTTGTGAAAGAAAATCTGGCCTCATCTAGATATCTAGTTGGAAGACAGGAGTGTTTTCATTTAATTTTGGATATTTTACATGAACAGCTAAATGAACTGATCTAAAATGAAGTAAATGACATATTACTAAATTTAAAATGCAACTAGTTGATCAATATGTAGAATGACTTCTGATTCAAAAAATAAATGTAAAAATATATGTATATATGTAATGTATAGACATGACTGTATAAGCATAGGGAAAGTTCATGAAATATAAATACTGTGCTATTTAACCTCTGTAATATTTATTACATATTAATTTAAGGTATCTATAAAAAAAGATTTATTATGTTATTGCTATAATATCTACTTAACCTCTACCAACAAGCTCTCGAGGTGTGTGGCCCCCCCAAAATGACAAATGAATTGTGGGTAGGTTTTACTTTCCTGTGGGGTTTGCATGTGTGTGATTTTCATTGTTTTGCAAATTTTAAGAGTGGGATTTGGAGAGGAAGCCAGGCAAGTCTCAGACTTCTTTGCAACAAGTAGTGCCAGAAGACACTGGAAAATTTATAGAATCCTTAGTGAAAATAGTTTTACTCAAAATTTCCTATCTACAAAATCATTTGTTAATATGTGAAAACAACACAAAATTCTCAGATAAGCAAAGGATGCAGAAGAAACACCATATACTTGTCCTCTTAAAAATTACTTTAAGATGTACTACAGCCAGATAAAAGAGAAAATTCCAAGTTAAGAAGTGGTGAATAAGGAGACTACCATGTAAAAGGATCAGTTATTAAATATGATGTGTCTACCATAGGATATTGTAGGTTTCAAAAACAGCCCGATTACTTGAACTAAGCACACAGAATAGATTCAGGGGCAAGCAGAACTGATGTAGAACCTATAGTATTTATTCCCTTTGCTTTCAGAACTCTCCCTCCTGGTAGTAAAACTCTCACAAAGTGTGTCCAGAAATCAAGTAAAAACTTTTCCAATAAATCAAAATTCAGAAAGGAAAATGCAGAAATAAAACTGAAAACTGGTAGCTTCTGACCTGTGTTTCTCTTCCTGCTTTAGCCTCATCTGTCTAATTTCTCTACTCTCTTTCTTCACTATATTTCTTAAGTCTCTTGAGAACCACTGCTCTACATGGATGAAGAATGGATAAATAGATCAAGATAATAATAGCATTATTGGCTATTCATCTAAAAATATATGTCCCAACTTCTAACTCCAAGGGGCAACAAAAATTTGGATTTCACATTTGGCTACTAAACCTATGACCTCCACCCAACTAGAAGAGAAGCATATATAACCTCGTGCAGTGCTAAGTCATTTCAGTCATGTCCAACTCTTTGCAACCCCATGGACCTAGCCCACCAAGCTTCTCTGTCCATGGGATTCTCCAGGCAAGAATACTGGAGTGGGTTGCCATTTCCTCCTCCAGGGGATCTTCCCAACCCAGGGATCAAACCTACAACTCTTATGTCTCCTGCATTGGCAGGTGGGTTCTTTACCACTGGTGTTACCTGGGAAACCCATATGCACAACCTTAAGGAAACTTTATTTTCTGATTTAATAGAAATGTACAGATAGAATGTCCATTATAGACATACACATATTCATTTACTCTAAAATATTTATTGAATATCTAGAGGTACCAAGAACTGTGCTAGATACTGAAGATATAATGAAAAATATATTTCATTTATATTGGCAGGTCCTGCCCTCCACTACTATAAATGAAAAATATGTTTCATTTATAGTATTTCATTTATAGTAGGAAGGTCTTGCCCTCCACTACTCACATTATTTGTCATAATTCACATAGACAAGAAAAGTCACTAAAGACAGCAAATATAAAATATTCTCTTGAGAAACAGAGTATGTTAACAATCTTTCTTTTCTTTTAAAGGAAAAAAAAAACTTAACAGAATGTATGTTGGATTCAATGTCAATCTGTTTCCTAACAATAAGCTGCAAAGTTTAAATAATTGATTTGAAATTTTTTCCACATGTCTAAAAAATAAATATTTTGAAATAAATTTAGCTAAATATTAACAAGGTGAAAAAATTAACAAAAGTAAACCAGGAGGATTATTGCAAATCTTGGCCATCTATAGCAAACAACGAAGACAGAAGTAATAAATTGATTTATTTTCCTGGAATTCTGTTCTTCGGAAGATTATATTTAACATAGTTCCATTTAAACTAACACTGCCACAAACACATTATACCAATTGATTTAAAATACCAACCAAACTTGAACGAGTTGTCATTATAACTGTTCATCCTGTTTCTCAATTTTTTTCTAATATGCTCATTTTCCAGATATGCAACACTGTTACATTTCTTCATTACTATTCATCCAATTTTTTCTTGTTTAATTATCTTAATCTTTTCTCACAAATGATTCACCAGCTACTTATCATCCTTGTCTTTTATGATACCTTCTAGATTTGTACACTTGATGAAGTGATGAGAATTTAACAGTACTTAGCAAGCTGTTTTTCTCTGAGAATTAGATAAGGATTACTACCATCTTGTCCCATGTTATATTATTTATATATACAAACCAAACCATCATATTTTATTTAGACTTCACAATATTATGCAAGGGATTAACTATTTAATCTACTCTTAGGTCCTTTTTGACAACTTTCTCATCCAGGAAAATATTTCACAGTGGCTTCATTTCAGGTCAGTACAAAATTGTGTATCCAGTGTCTGCTCTCCACTCCTCTCTGTGGTGTGTGTATGAAGGACCCCTTGTATCCAGAGAAGAAATAGGGCGATAAGGCCATGGACATTATGGAACTCAACCTGAAGAAGAATTGCCACAGAATTTTAAAAATAGATATTTCTGACATATATTAACAAAAACTCTGCTTCACTGACTATAGTAAAGTGCTGGGGGCCAGCGTGAGGAACTCCGCCCATGGCACATGGCAAAGGTCATGAGGAAGGAGGCTTGGCATACGCAAAGGCGGGATCAAGCCTCAGGAAACCCCCTGTTCCCGAGCATCTACCCCAAAACCAGAGTCTGTTTTATGCTCTCACCTACACCTCTGACTTTACGGGGGCTCTCCCCCATAACTGTTTTTCTTGGAGAAGGAGTAAACGTGCAGCTCCAAGGCAATAAAACTTCTTGGGCGTGACAAGAGTGTTTCAGCTTACAGACTCCTCTGAAGGTTATCTAGCCCACCTGTATAGGTTCATCCGGCCACATGTGATTGTTTACAGCCTCCCATCCTGAGAGGCACGAGATGTTTTAGACTTACTAAAGGCAAATTCTTTTGGGGAGTTGGAAATTATTAGTATAGTGGGTTGGTTAGAAATTATATTGGTGAAGGGTTTTTCATTTGTTGTGCCAATAATTGCTGCTAATTCCCTGTCCTGGGTGGGACAAGAATGTCTCAGGTCAAACCTCTCTGCTGACAGACTAGCTTGTGTGACAGGATTATCCATACTCCACATGATTGTTTACTACCTCTCAACCATAAACAGCACAGAGAGTTTTGGAGTATTTTTAAAGTCTTAATTAGCATAGGACTTTTCTCATTGTTGAGTCAATGATTGCCGCCAGGCCTCCATATCCTTAGGCACCTGGGAATATATTAATCAATGTATTTGGAATATAGAAAAGGAAATAGAGTAGTTTTAAGGTTAGCAATACTAGACTTTTTGAGTTAATGAATTTTCTCTTTTGCAATAGATCACTGTACTTTGTTATAAATCACTGTGTCCTTGCTATGTAAAAATGTAACTTTATCACTATCTTAAGACTAAATAGATCTTAAGGGGAACATTGGTGAAAGGATTTTCATTTGTTGGGCTGATGTTTGCTGCTAAATCATGTTCCCTGTCCTTATAATGAATATAACTAGCATATAGGAGAAATAAGTATTAACCTTTAAGCATACAGGAGAAATAAGTATTAAGCTTTAAGATTAATCATGTTAACCTTGGGTTAAATAAATTCCTTTCTTGATTGTAACTCACTACACCCTCACCCTATAGGAATGCAGCTTTATTTGGAGGGTGGTGCCTGGTTTAAGAAAAAACACCCTTGGAAAAAATAAGTTTTTTGGTTATCAGAAAGAAAGGATCATAAAATGTCAGCAGGTCTCATGGCCAGAAGATGATGTAAAATCCCTAAGACCTTTTTATGTGAAGCACCCGATTTTGATAAAGGTCAGGACTGCTGACCCCCTGGCGTGACTCTGTATTCATACCTATGTGTAACAAAAGATATATAAGCAAACCCAAAAATAAAGAAATCGGATCAGTTTCTGGAAAGACTGATTCCCCCATGTCGTTTCTTTCTTGCCTCCCCGTTTTTCTGGCTGAATTCCCATCTGGAGCATGGATGCTATTCCATGTAAACCAAGTTATTCAGCCTCTTTTTCTCCACTAATTTTCCTCCTACACTATCTGTTTCTAATCTCTCTATATATCTGTAATTAAATATGTATTTTGCCAAGGACGCCGACTCCATCCCCACCTTCAAATCACCCTGGATCCACCGGGGCTGGACCTGGCAGTAAAGCCTTTGACTGTGTAAATCACAACAAACTGTGGAAAATTCTGAAAGAGATGGGAATACCAGACCACCTGACCTGCCTCTTGAGAAATCTGTATGCAGGTCAGGACGCAACAGTTAGAACTGGACATGGAATGACAGACTGGTTACAAATAGGAAAAGGAGTACGTCAAGGCTGTATACTGTCACCCTGCTTATTTAACTTCTATGCATAGTATGTCATGTGAAATGCTGGAATGGATGAAGCACAAGCTAGAATCAAGACTGCCAGGAAAATATCAATAACCTCAGACATGCAGATGACACTACCCTTATGGTAGAGAGTGAAGGAGAACCAAAGATCCACTTGATGAAGGTGAAAGAGGAGAGTGAAAAAGCTGGCTTAAAACTCAACATTCAAAAAACTAAGATTATGGCATCCAGTCCCATCACTTCATGGCAAATAAATGGGGAAACAATGGAAACAGTGTCAGAGTTTGTTTTCTTGGGCTCCAAAAATCACTTCAGATGGTGACCACATCCATGAAATTAAAAGATGCTTGCTCCTTAGAAGAAAAGCTATAACCAACCTAGACAGCATATTAAAAAGCAGAGACATTACTTTGCCAACAAAGGTCTGTATAGTCAAAGCTATAGTTTTTCCAGTAGTCATGTATGAATGTGAGAGTTGGACCATAAAGAAGGCTGAGCCTGGAAGAACTGACGCTTTTGAATTGTGGTGTTGCAGAAGCTTTTTGAGAGTCCCTTGGTCTGCAAGGAGATCTAACCAGTCAATCCTAAAGGAAATCAGTCCTGAATATTCATTGGAAGGATGATGCTGACGTTGAAGCTCCAATACTTTGGCCACTTGAGGTGAAGAACTGACTCATTGGAAAAGAAAGACCTTGATGCTGGGGAAGATTGAAGGCAGGAGAAGAAGGGGACAAGAGAGGATGAGATGGTTGGAAGGCATCACCGACTTGATGGACATGAGTTCGAGCAACCTCTGGGAGATAGAGAAGAACAGGGAAGTCTGGTGTGCTGTAGTCCACGGGGTTGCAAAGAGTCAGACACAACTGAGCAACTGAACAAAACCAATGATTAACAAGCTTGGATCAGGTTGACTGTTACTTCATTTTAAAAATAAACTGCATTGTAGCATACTTTGAAAATATTTTTATTTCTTTTATATAAATGTAGACATGTCAATGTAACAGTCTAAAAACATTAATTCAAATGGTAAGTGTCTATTATGAATCTGGCACTGTTTGGAATAAAGATAAAAAAGCAGTTTCCATCTACAAGGAAAGATAGTTGGTACAGTAGGTAGGTAACAGACAAAGCCGTGGTAAAATGTGGGCTCGGAGCTGAGACTCTCAGGCAAATGTGACTTATTGTTTTAGCTGTGTGAAACAGATTTTGAATCTTGGTAACCCTAACCCTTCTCTACAGAGGCTTGGAAACACACATAAAGAGGACTTAAAGCCTGCCTAAGGCCTGAAGCTTACCTAAGGCTAGCACTTACTATAATTAAGTGCTTTATGTGAATTATTTCATTCAGCCATGACTTTCCTTGTGAAGAAAGAGAGGTTCTGTGGGGTTAAGTCAAACAGTTTAAAAAAAGAGAGAGAGAACAAGATAGAGACAGAGAGAGATTTGTGACTGGAAAATAGTTTTACTTCCAATTTCACACCATTTCTTTCTGTCTCTATTCAAGTTTGTCTTAATCAATGATAGACATAGAGTTTATCTGGGCTTCTCTCATGGCTCAGATGTAAAGAATCGGCCTACAATGCAGGAGACCTGGGTTTGATCCCTGGGTCGGGAAGATTCCCCTGGAGAAGGAAATGGCAACCCTTCCAGTAGTCTTGCCTGGAGAATTCCATGGGCAGAGAGGAGCCCTGCAGGCTGCAGCCCATGGGGTGGCAGACAGTCAGACATGGCTGAGCAACTAACACGAACAAGAAAGGGCTTATTATGAAAGCCATTAGTCTTCACAGGTCTACTTTTTACCATTTCCAGCTCCTCACAGTTAACTTCTTGTAAGTCTTTCGAGCTGTTTCTTTGGGTATCTACCTCCACATTACCAAATATTCCCATTTACAGTGTACCACTAGATTAGGGCGGGGGCAAGGGGTAGGCAAGAGGGACAGATGAACTATTGGCTTTCCACAATGAAAGACGAGACTGAAGCACCCTTTCATCATTTCTGCATGTCCATCCATTCCATTCTGCCCTCCCCTTCCATCCCCTCTTAATAACAATAGACTGCATTCAGGAGTGACATTATCATGTCTATTTCATATTTGTAGCTAAGTAGTAATTTGATTTCTTTTCTTGCACAACTTGTTTTCTTCAGATTTAGTAACTGTTCTAGTTCCCAGTGTGCTTAATGTTAATGTGTTTCCAATCTCTTCTCCAATTTGCTACATCTTTCAGTATATTTAAACATACTAGGCATTTTTAAACATGTTTTCTTTATTGGCGACATTTCTCCCAGACCTCTCCAACTTGTTTCACCCTAAGATGTTTGCCCTTTGTGCTGGCGCACAGTCCTCCTGTGCATTCTGTTCACAATCTCTTCCTTGATGTGGAGTCCTATTTCCTGCTTCTGCTGTTGCTAAGTTGATTCAGTCATGTCCGACTCTGTGTGACCCCATAGATGGCAGCCCACCAGGCTCCCCGTCCTGAATCCCATTGATTCCTCTTTCTTCATGCATTCCCTTATTTTAATGAAGCTATCCCTCTTGTAGCTTCCCAAGAAAGAGTTTTTAGGAGTTATGTTTTTGAGATTTTTGTATATATGAAGATATTTTAGGCTTCCTTCATACATAATTGATGATTCTGCTAAGCATACAATTTTAGATTGGATATTGTTTATCCTCAAAATTTGGAAGACTTTACTCTGCCACTTTGCTACTTTTGGTGCTGCTGTGAGGAACTCTGAGGATATTCTGATTTCTGATCCTTTGCACGGTACAGTCACCACTCCACTGTTCTTGATGCTTCTAGGATCTCTTATTTGTCTAGAGTTCTGTTTCTAACATTTCATGCCTTAGTTTGAGTTTATTATCATCCATTGTTCTGGGAACTCTATTGGCCCTTTCAATCTAGAAAATCATTTCTTCAATTTGGGGGATTTTTCTCAAATTCTCAACTGTTTTCCTTCCCAGCTTCACCCTCACTTTCTCAGCTATTTGGGACTACCAATTTGTGAGTTTTGCTGTGCAAACTGAGGTATTTTAAATGTTTCTCCATGACTAACTCAAGACTCAGCTCTCTCAGATCTATTGAGTCTTTCTATTATTTCTAAAACATTCCTGATGTTGTTGTCTGTCTTCTCCATCTATCTTATACCTTTAAAAATTCATATATATATGTGTGTGTGTGTGTGTGTGTGTGTGTGTGCATGTGTGTAAATTGTTGCTAGGGTTTTAGGAAATAATTTGGGAAGTGTATTCATGTGTGGCAAATAAATGTGTTCATCACATGCTTACCACTAACCCATGTTCAACTCTGCAACCCCATGGACTGTAGCCCGCCAGGCTCCTGTCTATGGAATTTTCCAGGCAAGAATACTGGAGTGGGTTGTCATGACCTTCTTCAGAGGATCTTTCCAACCTGAGGATCGAACCCATGTCTCCTGAGTCTCCTGCACTCACAGGTGGATTCTTTACTGTGGATCCACTTGGGAAGTTCAACTGTGTTCATCGCCTATCTTTAACCAGAAGTCCTCAAATTTCATGCTTTCCCCACTATTCCAGGGTAGGGAAATATTGAAGTGTATTAATACTTTAATTTTTCACATTTCCTTGTTTTTGGCTTTCCCTCTATTCAGCAAGAGACATGCATTGCTTTGAGGAAGATTAGGATTACCATATGCTCAGATGCTCAGTAGTGTCCATCTCTTTGTGATCCCATGGACTGTAACCCCCCAGGCTCCTCTGCCCATGGGGTTCTCCCAGCAAGAAAACTGGAGTGGGTTATCATTTCCTCCTCCAGGGTATCTTCCCAACCCAGGTATCCACCGCTGGAGTGCAAAGAAGTGTTGCAAAATAGGCCCATTTCAAAAAGAAAAAAAACCCGAAAAGAGACACTTTCCCTTTAAAGAGCCATATTTTGTACTTAAGAGAAAAAAAAAAAATATGGCCTCTTTGGAAGCTACGGGACTTGTATCTCTAGATACAAAAATTTCCCAATAAATGTTAAGGACCAAAGTTAAAGCACTGAGCATTGCTTTTTATGTAAATTTAATATCCTATGTAAACTCATTGGATATGAAATTCCTGCTGTATAAGATGATAGAAAACTTTCATCCCAGGGTAGAGTAACTGGCTTGGAGAAAAGAGAAAAGAGGAAGCCTCTCCCAGTACTGTGCAGGAAGAGACACTGGTAACAGAGTATCTCAAGAGGAATTTAGCAATCCGTGAGCAACATACAGGTGGCTCCCCTGCCATATGGAATATGAGCAAAGACCTCCTTATGGATTATGTCCATCCAATACAGGGCAGGGGCAAGAATAGGCAGATATAGTCCTTAAATGGAGTCAAAGTGAGAAAATTAGATAAACTGCTTCTGTGTAATAACAAACTGGAAATATACTGGTTACCTCCTTAAGAAATGATCTGGCATGACCCAGAGAGATGGCATAGGGAGGGTGGTGGGAGGTGAGTTCAGGATTGGGAACTCATGTACACCCGTGGCAGATTCATGTCAATGTATGGCAAAACCAATACAGTATTGTAAAGTAAAGAAAATAACTAAAGAAATAAAGAGCAAAATAAATAAATAGATAAATAAACACTATGTGAAAGGTGAAAAAAATTTAAAAAAAAATAGAATCAGTATGCATTTTTAACCATCAGCAAGATGCCAACAGACACCTCACAGAGTAAAGCCACATGATGAGAACAGGCTTTGGTAACCTGAAGAAACATGGTAATAGTGTTAAATGCTTGTTTTCTCTATAACTGGTAAGATCTTCACTCACTCATTTATAATCTAATTCTCCATATAAAGATCCAACTTTCTTTTAGCTAACCTGTACAGTCCATGGGGTTGCAAAGAGTCAGACACGACTGAGTGACTAAGCACAGCACAGTGGCAGGTTTCAGAAATCGTAAAGCGACACCAGTGAGTTACCAAAAGGATGAGGCCTCCCACGGCCCCTTTGGAAGCTACGGGACTTGTATCTCAATAACGAAGGCTCACAGAGAAGTGAGCAAACACTGCACTTGATTCCTGCACTTCTCTGGGGTTAGAGGAATTCTTAATAGGCCAGACAACATACGGCATTGGGTTCCCCCAACGTTTTATTCCACAAACAAGTAATTACAAGGAACACTAACAATTACAAAGCAGTTTATCTAATTTTCTCATTTTGACCAAGATAATAAATCAAACCTAGTCAATGCCTGTGCAAAGTAAAATTCCTATTCCTATTGTGATCATAATATTCAAGAAGATAGGTCAAAAGTAAAATGGCAGATAAATCACATGGTACAAAAGGAATCATAAAAATAAAATACCTTGGGCTATATTAGTCTATTCTCAAGGTTCTGTTATACCTCTAGTGGCTCTAAAATAATGATAGAGGAATCTATTCCAGAAATAAAAATGTATAATTAGAATCAGTTAAATTATAAATAAGAGGCTGAGATAATAATCAGACTCCAAATAATGCCCAAATGAGATAGAAGTTCATCAGTTATGCTTCTTAAAATTAGGCAGACAGTAAAACCACCAAGAATTTCTTTTTTTTTTTTTTTAGTTTTGAAATATCCTAATCAGTACTGGACATCAAGGGATTATGAATAAAAAAAAGGATCTTGCTTTCTCACTTGGATCAGGGTTTATAAAAGGTCCCTTTCAATAGATCATCAGTGCTCATGCATCTTTTAGAATAGTCTGATCACAAGTGAACCGAGTGTGACCTTCTACAGTTATGGTCAATTCTTAGACCAGTTTGTGATGCAAAATATGCTGACTCATGCCAATTTCTCTAGCAAGCCATTTATCTTGCTTAATAAATTATAAATTAAGATATTAAATAAGACCTTATCTAAGACTAATTTTTATGGCACGGCATGGGATGCTTTGCTGTTAATCATTATGCTTTATTTCTGGTCCTTTAGCTATTTCCCTGCTAGTTCAGTTGGTAAAGAATCTGTCTGTAATGCAGGAGACCCTGGTTCAATTCCTGGGTCAGGAAGATCCACTGGAGAAGGGATAGGCTACCTTCTCAAATATTCTTGGGCTTCCCTTGTGATTCAGCTGGTAAAGAATCTGCCTGCAATGCGGGAGACCTGGGTTTGATCCCTAGATTGGGAAGATCCCCTGGAATAGGGAAAGGCTACCCACTCCAGTATTCTAGCCTGGAAAATTCCATGGACTGTATAGTCCATGGAGTCGAAGAGAGTCAGACCGAATGAGTGACTTTCACTTTCACTACTTCAATCTAGGCTGCCAGGCTCCATAAAGACAATTTAAAATAATAATGAAATGGAGAATATGCTTCTCTAAAAATCAAGATGCTAGACATCAAGTATTACAGAGGTATATTATCCATACCTAGTTCCTTATTTTTTAAGGTGAAAAATTAAGTACATTAGGCAGAATATAAATATGTTATTGTAAGAATACTGCTTGGGAAACCATATAGGTTTTCCCATTTATTTCTGGATGTTAACAGTATAATTTTTGACCCAGAAAATTAGTCACTCACTTGCCATAGTCTGAAGCTTCTTCCAAACTGAGGTCAAACTCTCTGATCTATTCAAGGTGACTAGAGTAGTTGTATCAAAGCACTGAGCTTTTCTGAATGACCGCTGTACATAAACTTATTCGAAAACCTGTGCCTCTACGAATACACAGTGTCTGTCTTTTGCATGCAGGGAATCGAGGTTCTCTGCATTTATACTTGGCTATAACTATATAACCAAGTAGACATTGGCTAATATGCCTGCAGTGACTGTGTTAGTTCTGGATTGTGAAAGACAAATTCTGCAAAGTATATATTGCTTTCTTACCTAGTGGGTAGAAATGAAGGGAAGCAAAGCTGGATGAGAGGATCCAGGTGGACCACAGGCCCAGAAACAAACTAAATCTACATCCAACTCTGCAAGTCAGAAGCGGCAGCAAATCTACAAAGCTGAGATGGCAAAACAGTGTGGCAAACAGCCAAAGAATCAAAATTATAGGATGACGATCTACCAGATGTGAGCAGTAGCGTTAAATTTTGGTAGACAAGGAAGAGAAACCTGGATCCTGTCTGAAGAGCTCCGACAGGCAGAACCACAGCCTTCACTTCCTCCCATGGGCCTCAGTTTCCTGAATGAATTTAACAATTGCATGAGCTCACATTTCTCATCCTGCTTAAGTTCTATTAGCACCTAAGTAACCAGGAAAGAAATTTAAGGAGTATATACCACTCTATTCTTAAAGAGACTATAGATTTGAGGACATTTACATCAATTAAGCATGAACAACAAAAATAAATTAGAGTGACTCATATAACCGTAAAGCAAAAGAAAAAACATAGCACGTAAAACAAATATTTAGTAAACTTTATATCAGAAAAATAGCAATTGTAAGCAGCAACAACCTTGCATTCTTAAATGATGGCAGAAGCTGGCATACTAGACAAGAAGGCCAGAGGGATGCCCCATGTAATTTATCAATATGATGTATATGGCATAAATCAACAGCTAATACTTAGTGCTGTCTCCCCACCACCCGCTGCCAGAATGAATGGGCTGAGAACAAGGGTGGAGGTGGTAATGACTCCTCTCGCCATTACATCTATTTACCTAATTGAACAAGTTTGTACTTGATGCATTTGGAAGTCCTAGAGTCCACAGAAGCAGTGATTCTGCCAGGAACCAACCTATATAAAACAAAATGGAAACAGAATGTCCCCTTCATCTTGGGTCCCTCATGCTACCAGGACAGCAGTCTGAGAAGCAGCTGTCCACACTGGCCATGACTAGGGGTTTACTATCACACATGGAGGACTACCACACAATGGGATTCACTGGGTCATATCTGAGTTTCTCCTTGTCAAGTATGTAGTGGTCAGTGAGAAACCAGAACCATCTAATATAAATAAGACCGTGGAAAACTCAGACACTACAAGAATAAAGAACTGGGCCACCGATTCGGTAAAGAATAGCATCCAGCTGTGTTTGTAGCAGAATAGGAGAAACGTGAAATGGATGGGAGGAAAAGACAGCTATGATTAGGAAGGAAGAACTTTGTGTAACCAGCTACCAGGCTCAGGGACTTTAGCAGCTATTTTTTGTGTTATTAAATTGTATCTCTAGTCCTCTTTCCCTTTCTCTTCTTGCTATTTTACATGAAGAGCATCAGTGGCACCTAATGTTTCAGGTGGGAGGATGACCACCAGCATCATCCCTGAGTAAGAGAATGGAGGGAGTTTCTTGCATCACCTTTGTTAGGTTTTGGCCAGAGGAAGGCACAAGAGCGGATGCTGAGAGGCGGAAGGGTCTAGCTGTGCTGGATACCTTCTAAGACATCCTTATCTGCTCTCCATCTTTCTCCAATCTCTGTGCTGAGCTGACATGTATGGCCTAGTTCAAAGGGCTCTCTTTTACTCTGGATTCCAACGGAGCTTGGCTAATGGAGAGCCACAGCAGAAGTTAGGAAAGAACAAGGACACTAAGGTCAAGGTACCCATTTTCCTTGTTCCCTTCCATGTCCCACAGTCAAGGAGTATTGCTACTCTTTCCATTAATGGCTCCTTCATCTCCTTCCTTCACATCTAGTAGTAGCACCGATCTGCTACTGTTAAGCCAGGACACCAAACTCACACCTTTGCAGGTTTTCCTGCCTTTAAATCCCCCTTGAATTACTTGACTTTGAATGTGCCAGCTATTTTCAGATGTTTTAGACCCTGTCTAATACCAGCAAGACTGCACAATCAAAGACACTCTTTATTTAACTAGAAAATTGCAGTATTACTTTACAAAGGAGGGAAATTAAGTATTACTCTGTATCTGGAGTAGACTTGGGGGAATTAATTAATGTAAGAAAGTTCAAATAAAACTTAGATTTACTAGAATTGTCTTTGAGGTTTTCTTCATTTGATTTTCTATTTTTAAGTATTAGACAGAAAATAACCTTAGTAAGGAATCCAGGCAGATTTAATGTTAAGTATCCCTTTGAGGGAAAGCAGGCAGATTTTAGACAAAGCACAGAGGCTTAAACTTGACATGAGTCCCAAAGAGAACATGAATCAATAGAATCACTGTTATGGGTTAAATTGTGTCTCTCCAAATGAAATGTTGAAACTGTAACCCCCAGTGCTTCAGGATGTGAAGTTAAATTAAGTAATTAGAGTAGGCTCTAATCAAATATGACTGGTGTCTTTATAAATTTCGCAGAAACCTGTACATGGAGACCAACACACACAGGGGAGGCTGGTGTGACGAGATCCATGGGAAAAGGTCACGTGAAGACAGAGGGCAGGAGTGATGTGGGTATGAGCCAAGGAACGCCTGGGGCCACCAGAAGCCAGCAGAGACAAGAACGGATTTCATCACAAGGTGTCAGAGGGAGAATGGCCCTGCCAGTACCTTGATTTTAGACTTCTATTGGCAAGGTGAAGAGACAATAAGCTGTTGCTCTAAGCCACTCGATTTGTGGTACTTTGTTACAGCAGCTCTAGGAAACTGATACAATCATTTTTCATTTTCTGTGTTGAGAGCTCTAGCAGAACAAGTTCTGAATTTTAATTAGAAAAATAACAAAACTGTATCTGAATTACTCAGTCTACATATCCAACAGACAATTTTAACTGGGTTTAAATACACTTGAATTGTTGCTTGAACTTCCAAATCTTCAAGCTGGTTTTAGAAAAGGCAGAGGAACCAGAGATCAAATTGCCAGCATCCACTGGATCATCGAAAAAGCAAGAGAGTTCCAGAAAACATCTATTCCTGCTTTATTGACTGCCAAAGCCTTTGACTGTGTGGATCACAATAAACTGTGGAAAATTCTGAAAGAGATGGGAACACCAGACCACCTGACCTGCCTCTTGAAAAATCTTTATGCAGGTCAGGAAGCCACAGTTAGAACTGGACATGGAACAACAGACTGGTTCCAAATAGGAAATGGAGTACGTCAAGTCTGTATTTCATCACCCTGCTTATTTAACTTCTATGCAGAGTACATCATGAGAAACGCTGGGCTGGACGAAGCATAAGATGGAATCAAGATTGCCAGGAGAAATATCAGTAATCACAGATATGCAGATGACACCACCCTTATGGCAGACAGTGAAGAAGAACTAAAGAGCCTCTTAATGAAAGTGAAACAAAAGAGTGAAAAAAGCTGGCTTAAACCTCAACATTCAAAAAACTAAGATCATGGCATCTGGTCCCATCACTTCATGGCAAATAGATGAGGAAACAGTGGAAACAGTGGCTGACTTCATTTTGGGGGGCTCCAAAATCACTGCAGATGGTGATTGCAGCCATGAAATTAAAAGACTCCTTGAAAGAAAAGTCATGACCAATCTAGATAACATATTAAAAAGCAGAGACATTACTTTGCCAACAAAGGTCTGTCTAGTCAAGGCTATGGTTTTTCCAGTGGTCATGTATGGATGTGAGAGTTGGGCTATAAAGAAAGCTGAGCACTGAAAAACTGATGCTTTTGAACTGTGGTGTTGGAGAAGACTCTTGAGAGTCCCTTGGACTGCAAGGAGATCCAACCAGTCCATTCTGAAGGAGATCAGCCCTGGGATTTGTTTGGAGGGACTGATGCTAAAGCTGAAACTCCAGTACTTTGGCCACCTGATGCAAAGAACTGACTCATTTGAAGAAACCTTGATGCTGGGAAAGATTGAAGGCAGGAGGAGAAGGGGATGACAGAGGGTGAGAGGGTTGGTTGGCATCATGAACTCAATGGACATGAGTTTGAGTGAGCTCTGGGAGTTGTTGATGGACAGGGAGGCCTGGCGTGCTGTGGTCCATGGGGTCACAAAGAGTCAGACATGACCTAGTGACTGAACTGAACTGAGCTCACCTCTCAAGTCCGGGGAAGTTATAAATATCTCTTCATGTTCTCAGATGCAGAAGTACAATTTGAACCAGACATGCTGGCTCATAATATTGTACCTTTTTCACTGCTGTTTGGAGTCTGCCCTGGCTCTTCTGGATGAATCTATGACTTCAACAAGTGATTTAAGTTCTCTGAACCTCAGACTCCTTTTTGAAGAGTGAAGTGATAACATTTCCAAACTCACAGGATTCATATATGATTTTTTTTTCATTATACACAAAGGATTTAAAACCAGAGTGAGCACATGGTAATTGTTCTGCAAAACGCTATTAAGATGAGCCCATGCAGACTCTGGGTTGACTTCAAGACTCTGCAGCTGATGATACTGCAAATGCGGAGAAACAGAGAAACCATCAAAGGAGTGAGTCCTTCCCTTTACGGGAAGCTGTAAAGAAGACATAGGGAAGAGAAATGAACATCTTTGCTATTTATTTAAAAATATATTTGGAAAGCAACACACCTACAATTCCATTTTCACTGTTTCATTCAGTTTTACACTAGCAATGTTCAATAGAACAAATTTTAAAACACATTAATCCTAATGTAACAGGATATAGAAATGGAAGTATCGATCTCAACTGCAGCTAAGATCCAGCGACAACACAGAGGAAAGAGCTCCTATCCTCCCAAGGAAGATGCCAGATCACTTATCAGGACTTTTAAAGAGTAGCTAACAGCTGTTTGCTGTCTGCCTAGTATCTATGATGAAAGTATAAAAAGCTTGATTTGGGCTTTTCTTAAAAATAACAAATCCCAGGACTTCCCTGCCAGTGAAGTGGTTAAGACTCCATGCTTCCAATTCAGGGAGCAGGGCTTCGATCCTTGGTTGGGGAAGTAAGTTCCCAAATGCCATGTGGCATGGCCAAAAATAATATTTTTTTTTAAATTCCTGAGGTTAACATATTCTTCTTCAGTATAAATAAATTAGAGCAAGATTCTAGGTACCCAAGCGCCCTTTTAGTTGCAGTCTCATTTATTCACTCAACAAATATCTACTGAGGGCTCACTATGTCCCAGGTACTATTCCAGTACTGGGGATACAGCAGTAATCAGAACAGAAAAAAACTTCCTCCTCCAAAGCTTAATGCTCGTGAAGGGGAAAGATAAAAAACAAGATATATAAATAAAATACGAGAATAGATGTGGTAATGCCAAAGAGAAAAATGAAGCAGAGGAAAACAAATAGAAATTGTGTGTGTGTATGTTGGAGGTGTGTTGGGGCACACACACACAATTTCTATTTGTTTTTCTCTGCTTCATTTTTGGCAACCAGAGAAGAAAAGCCACATTGCACTGGAGAGATTGAAAGGAAGCAAGCAGTCAGACTCTGAGAAAGACATCCAGAACGTGGGAGACGGTGATTACAGAGTCCCCAGGTGTTTGCTGAGGATCAGAGAGGTGGCCACCATGACTGGCACAGAGAGAGGAAGGTGGAGAACAGTAGGATATGAGTCCCGAAGGTAACTGTGGGTGAGACAAGGGATTTTTTTGAAGATACAAATTTTTATATACATTTTTTATAAAAGAAAAAAATAAATTTTTTGGCCATGCCGCATGGTATTTGGATCTTATAGTTTCTATGTGCAATAATCTATATACTCTAAGGGCTTCCCTGGTAGCTCAGAGATGAAAGAATCTTCCTGCAATGCTGGAGATGCAGGTTCAATGCCTGGGTCAGGAAGATCCCCTGGAGAAAGGAATGGCACCTATCAAGTCCCTTACTTCATTATTCATAGTAAATTCCAGGGGGAAGATGATTATGTGTGTTTTTTAAATTGGCATATAGTTGATCTACAGTTTCCCAGCGGCACGGTGGTCACAGAACATGCCTGCCAAAACAGGGGTCTTCCAGGACACGCTGGTTCAGTCTCTGAATTGAGAAGATCCTCTAGAGAAGGAAATGCCAACCCACTTCAGTGTTCTTGCCTGGGAAATTCCATAGACAGAGGAATCTGGCAGGCTATAGTCCATGGCGTCGCAAAGAGTCAGACGCAACTAAGCACACACATGTGCTTTGATTTATAAAGCTGTATTAGTTTCAGGTGTACAATAGTGATTTTATATTTTTAATAGGTTATAATCCATTTAAAATTATTACAAAATGCTGGCAGTATTCTATGTTCTGCCCATTACACCCTTGTGCCTATTTTATATGAGTAGTTTGTACCTCTCAATCCTCTTCTAAGTTTCGCTTCTCCCAACCCCTCTCCAGTGGTGGCCACTGGTTTGGTTTTTATATGAGTTTGTTTCTATTATGCTATACTCACTCATGTTATTTTTAAGATTCCACGTGCAAGTGAAAACATACAGTATTTGTCATTCTCTTATTTCACTAAAGATAATACCCTCCAGGCCTATCCATGTTGTCACAAATGGCAAAATGTCATCCTTTTTTAAGGCTGAGTAGTATTCCATTCTCTCTCTCTCTCTCTCTCTCTCTCTCTCTCTGTGTGTGTGTGTGTGTGTGTGTGTGTGTGTGTATGTGTGTGTGTGTTAAGCTTCTCCTTTATCCATTCATTTGTTGATGGACACTTCCATTGCTACCAGATTTTGGCTATCATGTACAATCCTACAGTGTACACTGGGGTGTGTGAATCTTTTTGAATGAATATTTTCATTTTCATCAGGCAGAAACCCAGGTTCCGAACTGCTGGATCATATGATAGTTCTGTTTTTAACTTTTTAAGGAACCTCCAACACTGTTTTCCACAGTAATTTTACCAACTTACATTCACACCACCAGTGTACTGTGGTTCCCATTTCTCCACATCCTTGAAAACATGTATTTTATTCTGACAGGTGTGGATGATATATCACCGTGGCTCTGCTTTGCATTTCCCTGATGATTAGTCATGTTCAGCATCTTTCCATGTGGCTGTTTTCTTATCTGTATATCTTCCTTGGAAAAATATCAGATTTTCTGCCCATTTTGCAGTTGAACTGACCTTTTTGATATTGAGATGCAAGAACTCTTTATATATTTTGTTTTTTTTTTTCTTTTTTTTAAAATATATTTTGAATATTAACTCCTTGTCAGACATATAATTTGCAAATCTGTTCTCCCATTTAGGAGTTTGTTTTTACATTTTGTTGATGGTTTCCTTTGCTGTGCTATGTTTATCTTCCTTTCTCTCTGGCTTTTGTGAACCTATTGCAGGTTTTTTAACTGTGACTATGATAGAGATTATATTTGTTGAGCTAAAACTATAAACCTGGTTTAAACTGACAGAAATTTAAACTTGTTGTGTGGTTTTTCTGTCCGGGGTTTCTGAAAAAAAAGTTGTCACTGTTCAATAATTACTTATGATCTTGGGGCAAAACTTCTTTTATGAAGAGTCATTTGAAGGTCATTATCTTTTTCTTTTATTTGAACATCAAACAACTATATGAAGTTATCCCTTTGGTAATTTCAATTTACTTACCATCTTGCCTTCATTGAATTCAGTCACTCATTCTTGTCCAAATCTTTGGATTCGGACTACAGCACCCCAGGCTTCCTGGTCCATCACCAACTCTCGGAGATTATGCAAAACTCATGTCCATCAAGTCGGTGATGCCATCCAACCATCTCATCACCGTTTGTCATCCCCTTCTCCTTCCACCTTCGATCCTTCACAGCATCAGGGTTTTTTCCAATGAGTCAGTTCTTGGCGTCAGGTGGCCAAAGTACTGGAGCTTCAGCCTCAGCATCATTCTGTCCAATGAATATTCAGGACTGATTTCCTTTAGCATTGACTGGTTTGATCCCCTTGCAGTCTAAGAGACTCTCAAAGGTCTTCTCCAACATCACAGTTCATAAGCATCAATTCTTTGGCATTCAGCTTTCTTTATAGTCCAACTCTCATATCCATACATGACTACTGGAAAAACCATAGCTTTGACTAGATGGACCTTTGTTGGCAAAGCAATGTCTCTGCTTTTTAATATGCTGTCTAGGTTGGTCAGAACTTTTCTTCCAAGGAGCAAGCATCTTTTAATTTCATGGCTGCAGTCACCATCTGCAGTGATTTGGGAACCCACAATAATAAATCCTGTCACTGTTTCTACTGTTTCTCCATCTATTTGCCATGAAGTGATGGGACCAGATGCCATGATCTTAGTTTTCTGATGCTGAGTTTTAAGTGTACTTTTTCACTATCCTCTTTCACTTTCAACAAGAGGCTTATTAGTTCTTCTTCACTTTCTGCCATAAGGGTGGTATCATCTGCATATCTGAAGTTATTGATATTTCTCCCGGCAATCTTGATTCCAGCTTGTGCTTCATCCAGCCCGACATTCCTCATGATGTACTCTGCATATCAGTTAAATAGCAGGGTGACAAGATACAGCGTTGACATATTCCTGATCTGAGACCAGTCTGTTGTTCCATGTCCAGTTATAACTGTTGCTTCTTGACCTGCATATTGATTTCTCAGGAGGCAGGTGAGGTGGTCTGGTATTTCCATCTCTTTCAGAATTTTCCACAGTTTGTTGTGATCCACACAGTCAAAGGCTTGGCATAGTCAATAAAGCAGACATAGATGTTTTTCTGGAACTCTCGCGTTTTTGATAATCCAGCGGATGTTGGCAGTTTGATCTCTGGTTCCTCTTCCTTTTCTAAATCCAGCTTGAGCATCTGGAAGTTCATGGTTCATGTACTGCTGAAGCCCTGGCTTGGTGAATTTTGAGCGTTACTTTACTAGTGTGTGAGATGAGTGCAATGTGTGGTAGTCTGAACATTTTTGGCATTGCCTTTCTTTGGGATTGGAATGAAAACTGACCTTTTCCAGTCCTCGGCCACTGCTGAGTTTTCCAAATTCGCCTGCAAATTGAGTGCAGTGCTTTCACAGCATCTTTTAGGATTTGAAGTAGCTCAACTGGAATTCCATCACCTCCACTAGCTTTGTTCATAATAATGCTTCCTAAGGCCCACTTGACTTCACACTCCAGGGTGTCTGGCTCTAGTCCAGGGATCACACCATCGTGGTTATCTGGGTCCTGAACATCTTTTTTGTATCGTTCTTTAGTGTATTCTTGTTACCTCTTCTTAATACCCTCCGCTTCTATTATGCCCATACCATTTCTGTCCTTCATTGAGCCCATCTTTGCATGAAAACTTCCTTGGCATCTCTAATTTTCTTGAAGAGATCTCTAGTTTTTCCCATTCTATTGTTTTCTTCTATTTATTTGCATTGATCACTGAGGAAGGCTTTCTTATCTCTCCTTGCCATTCTTTGGAACTCTGCATTCATATGGGTTTATCTTTCCTTTTCTCCTTTGCCTTTCAGTTCAACTGAGTCCAGTTACTCAGTCGTGTCTCTTTCCAACCCCATGAACTGCAGCACGCCAGGCCTCCCTCTCTATCACCAACTCCCAGAGTTTACCCAAACTCATATCCATTGAGTTGGTGATGCTGTCCAACCATCTCATCCTCTGTCATCCCCTTCTCCTTCTGCCCTCAATCTTTCCCAGCATCAGCGTCTTTTCAAATGAGTCAGCTCTTCACATCAGGTGGCCAAAGTATTGAAATTTCAGCTTCAACGTCAGTCCTTCTGATGAATACCCAGGATTGACCTCCTTTAGGATGGACTGGTTTAGGTCATACCTGAACTGTCTAGTGGTTTCCCCTTCTTTCTTCAGTTTAAGTCTGAATTTAGCAATAAGGAGTGCATGATCTGAGCCACAGTCAGCTCCCGGTCTTGTTTTGCTGACTGTATAGAGCTTCTCCATCTTTTGCTGCAAAGAATATAATCAATGTGATTTCAGTATTGACTATCTGGTGATGTCCGTGTGTAAAGTCTTCACTTGTGCTGTTGGAAAAGGATGTTTGCTATGACCCGTGCATTCTCTTGTCCTTTTTTATGACATTAGCAGATCAAACTAACAGGAAATGAAGGAATATATACCTACAGCACGTAGTTCACAAACTACAATATGCACGAAGTGTTTGTGGCATCTTAACTACCATGATACAGACTTTTCAGTATAAAAGAACACTTTCATTGCAAAAACTTGGGAAGGAAAGAATGCAGATGAAGAATTGATGACTTGAGCAACCAGCTTTGTGACTGACAAGACCTGGCATGGTCAAAAATTCTGATTAATAAGAACAAGTAGAAAATAAAGAACCAGGGTAACTGCATAGGGAACCCCAGCAGGGCAACATTTTGCAGGTATTTATCACAAACAGGAAGTAGGCATGCATACACTAGAAGAAACACAGCAGAGTGGCAGGAATCTCTGAGTGTTCAGAAACCAAAGACTGAAAAAGAACAAGGCCTAAAACAACAGGAGGGAAATTTTGATTTGACAAAAAGACCTTAACTCCTTAAGTACTGCAACTCAGTATAGGTGAAGCTATGCGAAGAATGCATCTGCTTCCTTTGAGTATATGCAGACCTCCAAGCACAGAGGAACAATGAGCAGAATAACAAGAGCTTGCAAATGTGATTTAAAAATTTTTCAATAATTATTTGGAAACGTACAATGAATTAGAGATATAACAGATCTCTAGACAAAAGAAAACATGGCCTCAATTAAAAAGAGTGCTGTCTGGTTCACTTATAATCTAAATTTATCTTTGTATTGCATTGTCGATTTTAAGCCATCTCTCTCACATTGTTCACTGTTCCATAAGTCTGCTCTGCAATGGATGGACACATCCTCCTCGTAAGTTCTTATTACTAGTTGCAGAAAATGCTGTGTTTCCAAATACACCTGTTTTTTTTAAAAAAACAGGAACTTTACCTTCCATTTACGAGCTTAATTTTATCTAACTTTCTTAAATAGCTGCTTCCAGTAACTTCTCATCCCAGGGGCAATCTCTCGTTCAATATCTGTGCTCAGCAGGCTTCTCTTCTATGCCCCCTCACTGCTCTCACTTTTTTTCCCTCTCCTTGCTGGGAAGTTGTTGTTGTTGTTCAGTCGTTCAGTTATGTCCAACTTTTTGAGATCCAACGGAGTGCAGCATTCCAGGCTTCCCTGTCCTTCCAGAGTTTGCTCAAACTCATGTTCATTGAGTCAATGATGCCATCCAACCATCTCATCCTCTGTCATCTCTTTCTCCTCCTGTCCTCAATCTGTCCCAGCATCAGGGTCTTTTCCAATGAGTTGGCTCTTCACATCAGGTGGCCGAAGTAGGTGATCTTCAGCTTCAGCATCAGTCCTTCCAAAGAATATTCAGGGTTGATTGTTGAGAAGTAGGATGCTTCTTATTTCTCTTCTTTTTATTGGGGAGGGTAAATTCCAGCTTTGAGTCTAAAAGTAAAGTCGCTCCGTCGTGTCCGAATTTTTGTGACCTCATGGACTGTAGACCAGGCTCCTCCATGCATGGGATTCTCCAGGCAAGAATACTGGAGTGGGTTGCCATCTCCTTCTCCAGGGGATCTTCCCAATCCAGGGATTGAACCCAGGTCTCCTGCACTGCAGGCAGATGCTTTACCATCTGAGCCACCAGGGAATCCCATAAGCTCAATACAAATCCTCCAATGGGCAGTGCAGAGAGCTTATTTCCTGTGTACCACCAATAAATTACCCTGCCCAAGAGGGCCATCCCTAGGGCATGAGAGGCTCTTGGCAAATAATTTTGTGGTATCCTTCTCTAAAATGATTAACTGGCAAATTTATTTCTAACGTGTAAAACAGAACTTATGGGCTCAGTCATAATGATTTTTTGATGAAGAGATAGATAATGGGTGGAGTAGAGATGCATAGTGGTTTATTTTCTTAGTGCCCAGGAATCATCAATGTGTGTGTCTGTCACTCAGTCGTGTCCAAGTCTTTGTGACCCCATGGACTATAGCCAGCCAGGCTCCTCCATCCATGAGATTTTCCAGGCAAGAGTACTGGAGTGGGTTGCCATTTCCTTCTCCAGGAGATCTTCCCGACCCAGGGACTGAACCCGGGTCTCCCACGTTGCAAGCAGAATCTTTACCCTGTGAGCCACAGGAAGAATCACCAATGCATGTCCTTTATTGTCACATGCACCATTCCTGGCTGATTTCATATCACCCACTGGGAGAAAAAGGCAGCATGCTATCATTACTCACAGCGCCATGGCTCTTCGGAACCTTTTATAGTTTTTAAAATGCAGGGCTCCTTGCCTCTGAAGTTTCCTACTTTCACTTATTTAATGCTGGTCACTGCATTATTCCTGACACTATATCATCCATTGTGCTGCCCACGAATCCTGACTCCTGATGACTCTCACAGAAATGTTTATAGTGCTTCACTCATCATGTCCACAAAAAGAAGTCTTACATAAAAGATGCAGAGAAATGCAAATGATAATTTGATTTCTGGTCATGTAATCTGGGGCCTCCCGGGTAGCTCAGCTGGTAAAGAATCTGCCTGCAATACAGGAGACCCCAGTTTGATTCCTGGGTCAGGAAGTTCCCCTGGAGAAGGGATAGGCTACCCACTCCAGTATTCATGGGCTTCCCTGGTGGCTCAGATGGTAAAGAATCCACCTGCAATGCAGGAGACCTGGGTATGATCACTGCGTAGGGAGGAGGGCATGGCAACCCACTCTAGTACTCTTGCCTGGAGAATTCCCACAGACAGAGGAGCCTGGTGGGCTGCAGTCCATGGGGTTACAAACACTCAGACACAACTGAACGACTAAGCATATAACACAGCACATATTAAATTTACTGTACATAACTGTATGATATAAATATAGAACAATGCATCCTCCAATCCCATTTCTACTCTGAACTCTTTAAAACATCACCAGAGCTTTCCTAGAATGTACTGATCTCACCCTTGTCTTTTACACACTGTCACAAGTGGGGAAGACAACAGAAGTATCTGCCTTAGGGTAAGGAAGGCCTCTCCCTTGTCCAGCAACCTGGGAGAGCATGACATCATCATCTTGATCAGAGACAGGAGCGGATACCATATGGAAGGGTTCATTGGAACTACAGAGCAACAACCTCAAAATGCCCAAGAGGATAAAAGCACAGCTTCCCTCTAGGGCAAACCACTGTGCAGTAGGGAGCCTATGGAGGGGTGGAGCAACTTTTCTGGGTGCCAGAAGGAAGGGGTCAGGGATAAAAAATATCTGCCTCCAAACCTGTGTACTCGGGTGCTGGAGACTGGAAGTGACTCTTTAGCCATGACATGGACAAGCAAGAGCCAACACATGGGTCTAGATACATGACTCAAGCTCAGAGATACAGGTGGCCTGAAGGTACTCCCAAGGCCTAAACTTGTTCTCTGTCCAACATGTATGAAAGCTCTTCAAAATGATTTCTATGTGAGCTCCATTCAGACAGCCCAATCTTGTGTGAGCTAACAAAAATATACTACACTGCACTGGCCAGCAGGAATAATCATCCCCCCAGGCTACCCTTCTGGATCAGGGCCCATCCATATGAACCCTGCTACCATGAGGCCCTGAGATAATTCCACAAATGCAAGTTGACAGCGTCTCTGGATATCTGGTCAACCCATCATATAAGGTAGAGAGCTGCAAGTACTCCACCGGAGAGAAAATGAGACTGGGGCTCACTGACGTGCCAAACCAGGCTCAGGGTGCTCTGGCTAGGCAGCACTCAAAGCCCCCAGGACAGGGCCAAACATTTAAGGGGGGGGGTCGACAATTTCAAGGAAAGTACAGTCAGGGCACAGGGGCCTGGGACAAGGACCCCACTTGCTCAAATGTAAGGACAGTATTGCCCCAGATGCAGCAATTAATACTTTTGACTATCACACATCCAGAATGACACACTGTACACACACCTATAACTTATATCTCCTAGTTGATGTCAAACTAAATTTAATTCATATGTGTTCCTTGACACTCCACCAAATGGCAAGATGTTTCACAATCTAAACATGGAAAATAATTATCACTTAGTCTGTTTTACTTCATTACTGATGAAACCAAAGCCACTCACTTGCCATTTCACCTCCTCTTCTTCACCCCAGCACTCGCTCTATGCCACTAATCAGGTTCCCAAAGTATAAGGTGGTGGTGGTTGTTTAGGCTCTCAGTCTTGTCTGACTCTCTGTGACCCCCTGGACTGCATTCTCAACTAGACCCTGTGAAATAGCCTTGATTTCCTCAGCACAGTGTAAGATATCACTCACCAGCAATGCTCAGTCAATACTTTCCAGATAAATGATCAAATTCCCATAACATGGATATGACTCTGAGAGCTCACTTAGCTCAGTTCACCATTGCACAGTGGTGATGATACAGCAAAAGTTTATGACGTTATGAACATGAAAAACTAGATCTCAAAACCTAAAGAACCCTGAAATAAGAGCCTCAGCACTGACCTCAGTGAAGGGATAAACAAACAGGCAACTGTGATCACGCCAATGTAATCCCATTAATCACAACAGCCCAGAATAAAAGAGGAGGAAACCACGAGGACTGCAGCAGGCGAACTAAATTACGTTCCTCCACCACTGTCAACGGGAGGAAATAATTCATCATATTGAAGCCTGAGGCGCATTTTCCACATGAAAAATGAACTTAAACATAATTCAGTGAAACCTCAGAACACAGGTTCATTTCCATAATATTTGGGTATTTTAAAACTCTACAATTCCCTGACTAAATGATGATCAAAGACCACAGTGCTACCCTAAATGAAGTTTATTTTAAAATAGCTACTTTTGACCTTTCCTGGCATGGAGTCTTTATATACTCTTTCTTGAATAAACAAACAGCTTTGCCACTGTGTACATGTCTTTGCTTTTGGGGACTTTCCATTTTCCAATGGAAAGGGAAATTCGGACAATTATCTGCAGCAGCTCAACTGTCCTCAAACCCTATACCAAACACCTCTACCTCTCCATCAGCATGGACACCTATCATTTCACTTCATGTTGAAGCCTTTCTGGAGCTTTATAGATTTCAAGGACGATTTCTGCTATTCTCAAAAACTGGAGCAAATGTATGTTGTTCAGAAAGATTGGAGAGGAAAAGGGACCTCAATCCACACCAAGAGCTTTTTAGAATATGCCTATATTAAATTGAGACTTGAGCAGAAGGGAGATATGACCTGACCGGTCATAGAGGAGGAAAAAGGGGGGATTAGAATGCCTGAGGCACAGAAGTGGAAAATAGAGGAGGCCTGAGGGATGGGAAGCCAGATGTTCCCGTGGGAAAGTGAGGACACCGTCATCCAGAGCCTGGAAAAGCTGCTCCAGATTTTGCTTGGCAGACCAGGTTCATACAGTAGGTATGGATGGATGACTTTGTTTCACATATCCACGTTTCCAGCATCATAAGTATGTACGTGTTGATTTGAGTGTTACTGTGTGTATGTTAATGTGCTGCGAATGGCTGGGGAAGATGAGGGGTGGGGGGTGAACTCCAAGGATCTCCCCACAGCGTCCAGGCTCCTGGAAATCATGAGTTAATGGTTTGCCTTTTTACCAGGCAGGGAAACTCTACGAAGCAAGCCCTGCCTTTGACAGCTCTCTAGCTCCACAACTGTACAACTGTGGCAGCTTGGCTATGAGTGTTGAGCAGCTCTGTGTCACCGTGCAGGACCAGCCTCTCCTCCTCAAGCAGACATATCTGTTTGATCTGCTCCAGCCTCTGCCACTGACTAGCTTTGGACTTCAGGCAGCTCCCTTCACTGCCCCACCCCCCAGCTTCTTTCCTCAGCACTGAGGATGGTAACAGTGTAACAGCACCCATCTACAGAGGTGAAATGAGGCACCACATGGCAAACATGGGGCAGAGTGCCTTGCACAACAGGAGGCCTCAGTGAATGCTGACAATGTTGCTCTTTCCAGTTTTGGTTCCTGTGGGGCTTCCAATGCAGAAAGCTTCCCTTCCTCTTCACAGTGACATCTCTCAATGTTCCCACTCCTTTCCTCCAGCCCCCAGGGGTTGTCTCTCTTCTGGATGCCTGGGTCCACACAGGCTAACAGATAGTCCCACAGGTGCAGATGCTTCAGAGGTGTCCAGTTGTCTCATGGACAGGTGTTGTCCCCTAAAAGCATGTTGCTGCTATGGAAGAAACAGTGCCCCAAGCACTGGCGCTGGCTACCTCCAAGTGTCAGATGGTTGGGACACTCGCCATATTTGCTACAAGAAAAAGAAAAGTCTGAGGCATTCAGAGGGTTGCCAAAGCTGTCAGAGTGGGTTAGGTTAAGGGCTAAGATTCAGGATGCCCTGTGTAAGCCTTGTTCAAACTGCTCCTGAAACTATCAGAGTGGTCACAGCCAGTACAAGTATGAAAGTGACCAGGTTAGAAAGTCACCAGTTGGGTCCTAGGCATGCAGCGCTACAGCTACTTTTAAACAAGCTTTTCTAACATGCCCGAGTCATGTCCCAACCTCTGCTATACAAATCAAGTCAGAAATTAAATTCCCCTCTTAGCAGTATGTGCCTATGCTTTACAACACCACTGTTTCTCAGGCTGAATGTCTACCACTGTGAAGGTCATAGAGCCCTCCTAGTCCTCTTAGAAGCAGAGAAGGTAATAAGAGACTATTATTAAGCAAGAGCTGTCTGCCCCTCTTCTTATAGGACCTCATACTCACGAAAGCAGATGGCGATTTTATGATGAATCAAACCAACTGGCGAGTAACTATCCAGGAAAGCAAAAGATGAAGACATATCCTCATCTCTAAAATCCAAGAAAAATTCTTTAAGCAGGACAAGTAAATCAACAGTTATTCAAAACCAAAGTCACCTACTGAAACAAAGCAGAACCCTGTGGGGCCCTCCCCAGAACCGAAGTTCCTATGTGTGCCCTGCTTCTTATTCATAGGAGGCTAAATAAATAAACCTTCAGCCTCCACAGTCTTCCCAGAGTTCCAAAGAGCAGACTCAAGCAGTTAATTATAAGGATGATAGAGTCCCAGGGCTTCTAGTTCCTTCTAAAGGACAGTACACAACAATCCGCCGTATACTTTTGAGTTGTTCTGCAGAAACTAAAACTCCCAAGCAGGTGGAGGATGGGGATGACATACTGACCGCAAGCACACAGAACCCAGACTAGTCAGAACCAGAAGATTGAGAGTCCAGAAACATCACACACCCTACCACCCTACACACTAATTTAGACTTTAATCCTTATCTAAAAGCCATTGGACATTTGGGGTCTTCTGAGCACAAGCTGCCCATTCTCCTTGCTTGCCCTTTGCAATAAATCTTTCTGTACCCAAGACTCCGATGTTTTGGTTTGCTTGGCTTCACTGTGCATCCAGCACATGAACTCAGGGAAGGCCCAGCAGACTAAGGTCTTTCATTTCTACAAACAAAAAACGGGCGATGTCGGTGACAAACTGGCATTTGCCAAGGGCATTTGCCATCTGCCTTTGCAGGGATGAAGCCTGGGCTGCTGCAGCTGCTGACCTTCAATGTGCCCTGAAAGAAGTTCAGGGGGGGAAAGAATGAGGCACTTTATGCTCCAAGAAAATTGGCAGAGCAGGTCTTTAGATAATTAGATGTTTTCAAGAACTGATTTTATGAGCCCAATCCTTACACCTCCTCCATCTAGAAGAGCACTAAACGCCTTCATGGTGACATCAGCTCCTTGTGACTAGCAGAAAACCTTTTGTAAGATAAGTGCGTGACTGCATGAACTCCCCCATCACCAAAACCCCTCAGCCTCCTTGGAGCAGTTTCTCAGAGCAACCTGAGCTGCTCTGTCCCAGGCTGCAGTCCTCATTTTGCCTCAACTAAAACTTAAATCACAGCACTCACATTGAGCATCATTTTACACTGAGTGAGGCTTTTGTACTCAGGAGAGACCTATAAGGTTTAAAACCCCCCTTTTCCCCTGATACTCCTCAATCTTGATGGGAACAGGTACAGGTCACAAAAAGGAAGAATGTTTTGGACAGAGATGTTAACCATAAACTCAGCAGAGGAACTCTGTTTTTAACAAGGACTCAGTTTCACTACAACTTGCCAGAGGGTGAAAACTGGATGAAGTCCATGTAGAAATTTACCAAATTCAAATAACTGGGGAGGAGGGGAATGCCAGTAAGTTTGATTTACTAAATATCATTTTAAGTTTCAAAATGTAACAGAAAGACACATTTATATGTATTAGTTATATTTGTAGGAAGTAACATACCACTAAACTGCCCCCTGATATATTTACTCAAGCACGTAAATACAAACTCTCTTCTGATATCATTTCTCAGTGAGCCTTTTCTTAACATACCATATGAACCAAATTTCAACCTGATCCTGGTCAAATGATCATAAAATTAACAGTGATAAGGAAAATAATGATTTGCCTTATTCTTTGCATTTAAAAATTCTTTAAAAATAAAAATTTTTACAATGATTCCTCTTGTTATGTGTGGGTCACTTTCATCAGCTCAGAAAGCTGGTACTAATGAACCTATTTGCAGGGCAGCAATGGAGACAGACATAAAAAACAGACCTGAGGGCCCAGTGTGGGAGGCAGAGGGGGGAAGCATTGAGAGTAGCATGGAGACATGCACTTTACCACCCGTAAAATTGCAAGGAGGAATCTGCTGTGTGACACAGGGAGCTCAGCCCAGGGTTCTGTGACAACCTAGAGGGGTGGGAGGAGGATGGGGTAGGAGATGGGAGAGGAGGTTCTGGAGGAAGGGAACACGTGTATACCTGTGACTGATTTATGTTGAGGCATGGCACAATACTGTAGAGCAAATAGCCTGCAAGAAAAAAAAAATTTTTAAGGAAACTTCCAATTGTTCAAAAACTCTCCTTTCATCTCTCTGACTATAGAGGAAATCCATCATTTCATTTCGTTAATATTCATTCTCCCTTTCTCTAGCAATGAAGCCACTAATTTCCTGATTTGTGGGAAGACTGACTTCCTATCTTGGCTCCTGGTGATCATTTCATAGTCACTTCAACTGGAAGGAAGTGAGATCGATAAGTCTGTCCCCTATCCATTATCTCCTCTATTGGTTGCCTTCTGCTTCATTTCTCTCATTCTCCACAGGTCTACATTCTCCATTTCCTCATTCCCAGGGAAGAATATAGTATGTTTTGTTGTTACAGCCCCTATTCAGTTCCAAAGGACCAAGATTGCAGTGAACACACATTTCTCTACTACTTGATCAGATATTGCCATGAGCACAGGGGCTTACATTAGTAGAAAGTTGTGTGGCCCATTCCTCAAAAATATAGGATCAACAAAAAAGACGAGGTGGGTTCATCAGTTGTTGGCACCCCACCTGAAAGCTCTCTACCATAATCTTCGCTTTCAATAATGCCTTTTTCTCTTCTCCACAATGTACCAACATTCCCAAATGATAGCATACCATGATTCAAACAAGGCAACATTTTTGAAGTCTGGCTGTCAACAACAGTTATAAAGAGAATCTAACGTTTCCAAGGTAACATCAGCATCAATGTCATCTTCCATAAAGGATGATGGAAGTTACCCAAGTCATTAGGTATGTTTTTCACAAAGGCTTTATCATCAGCCTCATATATTCAGATGTCTTCACGCAAGATTCCCAGTAGCTAACCCACAGCAAAGAAAGTTAATCTGTTGTCTTCATAATTTGCCCGATGTCAGCCATAGTCTGAGGAATAATACAAGCATCACACAGGTGACAAATGGTTGGTTTGTTTCAAGGGCAAGTTAACAAAGGAAAGGATTATTTGCATAAATTATAAAAGCGTGAAGTATCCTGGAACATCTAGATTATTGTCCAAATTCTGCTGCTGGAAGCATATATTTAATAAACAACCATATGGAAAAATCACTAGGTTCAGTGCATTTAATGAAAGCTTGACATACAACTAAATGGATTCAGAGCAAAGAGATTCCCAAAATGAAGGAAAATTAGAACTTCATGTCATGTTACCACAGAGATCCTATTGGTTGATAGGAATAAAAGCAGACATCAAATTATTTTTACATTATGTATATTCCACCAACTAACGTTGTGAAGGAAAAAAAATCTTTCATGACATAATTTAGCAAATACCTCCTCAGAATCTGAGCCATGCATTCATCTGTTAATTTTGTGCTGCCTTGCAAAAATCTCTTGATTGTCTTAGGTTGTCATGCAATGATCTATGTTTTGACTTCCTCTTCTTAGCAAATTACAAGTTCCAAGAGAGCCCTACACCTAGCATGAGTAGACTCAATTAATTTTGTTTGAACAACTGATTATAAAACCAACAACAGTGGTGGGTCAACTGAAGATGCAATTAGCAAGGAATAATCCAGTTTCCAATTTTTAGACTCACCCCTACAATCATTCCATCATATTCATGGTCCATGAGGAAAAGTATGTTTCAATTATTTGTCTTACTTTCTCAGTTATAGCTTTATAACCTTTAATGGTGCCTGGCACAATCTAGGGGCTGAATAAGGGTCTGTTAAGGGAGCAAATGAATTCCACCAATGTAATCAAGAACAACAGGAAGGGTCTGCATCAATTTAACTTTTCATATACAGACAGAACCATCCTTCTTCATTTCTATTTCTAATCTCCCCAAATCAATAGAAAAACCAGAAGACAAAAAATATATACTGAGGGCTTGGAAAAGGGACTTTTGAGAAAAGGGTTGGATGGCTGAAGTTGTTTCCCCTTGTGTCAGCATTGGTTGTCTGGGTATTTTTACTCTTTTCTCATCCCAGATGGTTTGAGTGGTAAAGAATCCACCTGCCTCAATAGGAGACATGGGTTCGACCCGTGGGTTGGTCGGGAAGATCCCTTGGAAGAAGAAATGGCAACCCACTCCAGTATTCTTGACCAGAGAATCCCATGGGCAGAGGAGCCTGGTGGACTACAGTCCACGGGGTCACAAGGAGTCAGACAGAACTGAGCACATTCACACCTTGCATACCAAATTAAGTGTGCAATGGCACACCACTCGTTCAGTTGGTCACTTTAACTCAGATGGTGAGACTGAGAGCTGACTTCATTAATCTCCTTACTTATATGAAGATTATTAAATGAAAGTTTCTAGGCAGCTGCTGGTCATTCTGAATATGAAGAAACGCCTTAAAGGGGAGCAAGAAAAAACTGGACTAGACATGAGAAAGAACTTCAAGTTGATTAGATCTTGAGACTATTCCAAGTCATGGTCATAAAATGGTCTTATCAGATACCTTCAAAGCAGAGAAAAACTCTTTTAAACTTTCACAAAATCCTCCAAGGAGACTATCTTCAATGGTTCCATAAGGTTCCTGCCTGTTTGCCGAGACCTCACTGAGTCCCGATTCTCTCTGCATCCTTAGGAGCGCATTCCCTGTCTCAGAATTTGAAATCAAAATATCAAGCAATTCAGATGTTGGTTAATTAAATTCTGCCTTTCAAATTTTCAGGTATTAAAAAAAATATCCAATAAGAGGAATTATTTTCTCTGAACTAAGGATGGAGCGAGGTGCCATCACCACGTACACACTGCAAAGCAATATGCCCTCACTCTCAGGCACAAAACTGGTATTACTCATCTTTTCAGAAATTATTTTAATTCAGTTCTGGAAAAACTTTTAATATAGATACTTTCGCTTTCTCCATCCACATACTCATTTGCATTTTCAGTTTCTAGGTTTGTAATTTTAAAAAAAAATGCTCTTTAAATGTATAGTCCTTTGAAATTAACTGCTTTCTTCAGTTTATATATTTATAGAGAAGTGGCCCAGGCCCAAAGTCACTGTAAATAATTGGTGGGAAAAAAAGATCAAATTAGATCAACGTGTTTTTGCCCAAGCCCAGGTGGCCCAGAAGTTTTTTCGATGTACATGGCATCGTGTTCATCTGTTGCTCTATATTTCTCATTCTATGTTCATCTCTGGGTGATATCATCCATGCCCAGGAATTGTCAAGTATTATCAAGAAGACCTACAGCCTTTACTCTGAATGCTGGACGCATCTAGCAACTACAAACTGATATTTCCTTTTGGACATTTCAAATGCCTCTCAAAATCCACCAATTTAGACTTTAACTCATGAACTGTTCCTATATCCTCCTCTGCTAAAACACATGGCCTCCTCCAGGGATGTCTGTCTCAGGGACGAGAACTACCATCTATTCTGCTGTGCAAACCACAAAGCACTGTCCCATTAGGGCCTGCTGATCTACATGTCCCAAAATATCTTTCACACTTGTTCTCTGTATTTCCAGTGGCTCCACTCTAGTCCAGCCTACATTATCTGTTTCTGCAATATCCATCCTACTGCTCTCCCTGAATTCACGCTTGCCTCCTCTTCAGTCCATTCTTGACTCTGTAGGCAAAGCGATCTTCTAAAACTAAAATGTCTCTTCCACCCTGAAAATGTTTTAGGAACAATAAAATCCTCAACCTGGCATAAAACAGTCTTCATGACCAAGCCCATTCCTCTGCTATGACCCATAATCAGGATATGTGTCTCCTTCTCTGTGCCCTAATTAGAGCCCTAAGTTTGCTATGTGTCCATGAATCACTGATAAGGCTGACGCTTCACTAAACAATCTTAAAGGCGGGAATAATGTGCATTTTTCTCAGTTTCATTCTAGAAGTAACACAGTTCATAGCACCAATAGATGCCCCACAAATAGCTCTTCAGTGGGTGATGAACAGGTGACCTTTTATTGAAGGGTAAGTAGCCCTCTGGAGATGCAATTTCAGAAAGATATAGATTCAAGATATTACTTTCCTATGGAACTCTTCTACCTCTCCCAGAATATTTGAAATTTCAAGACTAAGGCACAAGGCCTTTTATTCCACTATTTGAAAGAAGGCTTAAAATAGAAAAGCCCTTGGGAGCTGGGGGAAATATATTTAGGCCCTGGAGACAGTATGTCAAAGAGAGAAAAAGGGAAACTAAAAGGGAGGCTGCTTCCCTTGCAATCTCCCTGAGGCCTCAGAGGAGTTACAGACAACAGATCAGGGTGTTTCTAAAGCTCCTTCTCCTTATAACTGTGGATTTAATTTCATTCCAGTTTCTAGACTCAATGCTGTCCAAGGGCAAGAGAAATTGAAGGACTTGGGAATCTCGGGCACTCCAGAATTCAGCTAAGCTTGTTTTGACCTTGTAACTTAGGCATAAGATCTATGATTCTTTTTTTTTTTTTTTAGGAGAAAACCATGCTTAATTGAAAAATAAAGCAATACATCTCAAATAAGACTCTGTTTAACAACATAAATTGTAACTGCTGAGGCCTGTTAAGTGGTACTGTGAAATTTAGGTATAAACTATCAACACAGTTTCTACCCTTACCCCAACTCAGCCATCTGCATATTAAAACAAGGGCTGTCTCATTAGTTTGAACTGTGTACCTGTAAAGCCAAACCCTATTCCTAAACCACTGATCAAAGGATGGGAGGTTTTAAACAAAGATTTCCATACTGAGGAGCTCCCAGATAACAGCAAAGAAAGTCAATATTTTCCTTACGAAAAAACTTGCATGAAAGAGACATAAGACAATAGATGATATTTAACTAATCCACAAACTTCAAAACACAATTTCATCAAAATGACCTCTAAAATTTTCCTTTAAAGACATTCTCAAATCTCAGAATGGTTTAACTTGACATACTGGAAGTACTACATTTTGAAAGAAAGTACTAAAGTTATTGACAGAATGTGGTCCACTGGAGAAGGGAATGGCAAAACACTTCAGTATTCTTGCCTTGCGAATCCCATGAACAGTATGAAAAGGCAAAAAGATAGGACACTGAAAGAGGAACTCCCCAGGACTGTAGGTGCCCAATATGCTACCGTAAATCAGTGGATAAATAACTCCAGAAAGAATGAAGGGATGGAGCCAAGGCAATATCAACACTGAGATGTGGATGTGATTGGTGATAGAAGTAAAGTCCAATGCTGTAAAGAGCAATATTGCATAGGAACCTGGAATATTAGGTCCACGAATCAAGGCAAATTGGAAGTGGTCAAATAGGAGATGGCAAGAGTGAATATTGACATTCTAGGAATCAGCAACTTAAAATGGACTGAAATGGGTGAATTTAACTCAGATGACCATTATATCTACTACTGTGGGCAAGAATCCCTTAGAAGAAATGGAGTAGATATCATAGTCAACAAAAGAGTCCAAAATACAGTACTTGGATGCAATCTCAAAGATGATGGAATGATCTCTGTTCATTTCCAAGGCAAACCATTCAATACCACAGTTATCCAAGAAATGTACCAACCAATAATGCTGAAGAAGCTGAAGTTGAACGATTCTATGAATACCTACAAGACCTTCTAGAACTAATACCCAAAAGAGATGTCCTTTTCATTATAGAGGACTGGAATGCAAAGGCAGGAAGTCAAGAAATACCTTGAGCAACAGGCACATTTTGGCAAAGGCAATGGCACCCCACTCCAGTAGTCTTGCCTGGAAAATTCCCTGGACGGAGGAGCCTGGTGGGCTGGAGTCCATGGGGTTGCTAAGAGTCAGACACGACTGAGCGACTTCCCTTTCACTTTTAATTTTCATGCATTGGAGAAGGACATGGCAACCCACTCCAATGTTCTTGCCTGGAGAATCCCAGGGACTGGGAGCCTGAGGGGCTGCCATCTATGAAGCTGCACAGAGTCAGATACGACTGAAGCGACTTAGCAGCAGCAGCAGCAGCAACAGGCAAATTTGGCCTTGGAGTAGAGAATGAAGTAGGGCAAAGGCTAATCGAGTTTTGCCAAGAGAATGCACTCATCAGGACATGAAGGAGCTCCTTTTTTGGACCATAACTGGACTGTTATCAGACGGCTGTCTGTTGCTCAAATCCTTCTTCTTGACAGTCTCCTCCACGTGAATGTGCAGGTCTAATATCAAATCCTGATTCCTCCCTATTTGTCACACATCATTGACTTTATTTGTCCTATTCAGTTATATCATCACTCTCTAGGCTAAGAAGATTGAAAAAAGTGCTTCTTTGGAGAAGAGATGCTAGGGTGGCCCCAGTTAACCCCACCTCCCGACATCCCATGTCCTGTACAATCTCCTTAGCCTGTGTGTTGGCAGGACTTGTGATTTGTTTCTAAGCAGGGGAAAAAGGCAAAGTGGCTGAGAAATCATTTCCTTGATTATGTTACATGCAACTGTAACTTCCTTCTTGTCAGATAACTTTCTCTACTGATTCTATCCTATCCATTGATTTACTCACTGTTGGTTTTGAGTAAGTAAACTGCCCAATGCAGTATCCTACATGACAAAGAACTCAGGGAAGCCTTCAGCTAACAGTCAGCAAGGAGCTGATATTCTTCAATAAGGAAATGGATAAACAAGCTCTAATATATCCATATGATAGAATACAATTCAGCGATTTTAAAAGAGAATGAGGTATCAACTCACTTAAAGACAGGGGAGATTCTTAATTGCATTCAGTATTGGTGAGTGAAAGAAGTCAGTCCGCTACATACTGTATAATTCTATTTGTATAACGTTATCACAAACACAAAACTGAGACAGTGAACAGGTCAGCTATAGGTGAAGACTTGGAGGGGGGCTGTATAAGTGAAGCAGAAGAGATTTTTTGGTGCAATTCAACTATATTGTATTATACTGTAATTGTGTATACATGAGCCTACACATTTGTCAAAATCCACGGAATTGTAGAGGGGACTGAATTTTAAAGTATGCAGATTTTTAAAAAGTCATTTAGGAGTCCAAGGAATCCCAGAATGGAAATGCAGACTGTGACAAAAGAATACGCTTTCCAAGTGTATACAACTGTGGGAATTAAGGCAAGAAAATATAGACCTAAGTAACTTTGGAAACAAGCAGAGTTTGTAAGACTAAAGACAAAAGGAGCTACACATAACCTCTAGTCTAAAGATATAGACAAACACATCTGAAATCACTATTCATGCATATCAGAATCAAACACTTAAGTAAATGAATAGCTGATGATAGAAGCCAGGTTTCTCACTGCTTAAGTGAGAGATCACAGAAAAGCACTAAGAAAAGCCTAGATCGATCCATATGATACTGAATTACATTTGGACGCATAAGCATGAACTTATTTTTAGCTCAATACAGATATAGCTGGATATCTAGACCGAGGTATGTGTATATTCATGGTTTCCTATACACACACATACTATATTGTTTTGTCTACTAAATGGATCTGATAGCAATAACAAAACATCAGCTATAGATTTCTAATTACATCCTCCAATAAAAGGAACCAGGGCTCCCTGGAGAAATGGAGATGGAGTAGAGATGGAAACAGGCAAGATGAGTATTTTATGATGCCAGAACGTAAGGAATTGCTACATAATAGTAACAATGACTATTACATAATAGGAGTATACTAGGGGGACAGGAGGAAACTGAAGGAGTGCCCAGTGTCTAACGCTGGAATAATTAAGAGCAAAATATCAAACAGTAGTACTGGATTATAAGCCAAAAGATACAGTAAGCAAACATAAACATACAGTAAGCTATATTGATGGAACTGAATGAATAAAGGACAATCAAACCGACTGTGCAGAAAATTCCAGATAATCAAGCTGGATACTCTACCCTTAAGGAGATGGGAGGATAACTTTACACTCCCTGAACTGTGAACTGACAAAGTAGCTTTCTCCCAATGAGTATGGTATGCAAAAGAGAGGGGAATGACTGTAGTGGAGAAAGCTGACAAACAGCACCTCAAGTCAGATGGTTAAGATTAACATCAACAAGAAGTCGTGTTAACAGGACGTGCCTTTGATATGAGGTGTCAAGATGGGCACTTTGCCTTTGTGATCCTCCTCCCCAAATCCCATAAACACAGTCTAACTCATAAAAAAAGAAATGCCTATAAAACACTGGTCTAGTGCTCCTCAAAACTATCAAAGGCATCACAAACTTGAAAAATTCTGGGAAACAGTCATAGTCAAGAGAAGCTTAAGGGTACAGAGCAACTAAGTATGATATTTTGGATGGGCTCTGGGACAGAAAAAAAAGACATTAGGTAAAAACCAAGAAAATATCAGGAACATATGGACTTAATGAATGATACTGCATCAGTACTGGGTCATTAATTATGACAAATGTACTATACTAACATAAGATATTACTAACATAAGAAACTGAGTGTGGGGTCTATGGAAACTGTATTATCTCTGCAATGTCTCTGTACATCTAAATCTATTATCACATAAAAAAGATAATTTCAAAACAAGATAAGCCAGACTCTGGCAGAAAATGCTAGCAGTGTATATGTGCGATAAAGAAGTTACTCACAATATTTTAAGAACTCTAAAATTCAACAATTAAAAACAGTTCAATTTTTAAATGGTCTAAAATCTTGAACAGACACTACAAAAACAAAAAAAAAAAAAAAAAGAAAGAAAGAAAGTATGTGAGTGGCCAGAAAGCACAGGAGGGATGCAAGTTAAAGCTATCAGGAGATGGTGCTTCACAGCCCTGGGATAGATCAAAGGGAGAAACCACCACCAAGTACTGACGAGGATGTGAGGCAACTGCAACCCCGGCTGCTGATGATGGGAGGGTAAGATAAACAAACCACTTGGGAAAGCTCTTTGACAATTTATTATAACTTTAAATGGATACCTGCCTTATGATCTAACGGCAGAAAGCAAACAGGAACTAAAGAGCCTCTTGATGAGAATGAAATAGTAGGGTGAAGAGCTGGCTTAAAACTCAACATTTAAAAATGTAAGATCATGGCATCTGATCCCATCACTTCATGGTAAATAGAAGGGAAAAAAGTGGAAACAGTGACAGATTTTATTTTCTTGGGCTCCAAAATCACTGTGGACAGTGACTACAGCCACAAAATTAAAAGATACTTGCTCCTTGGAAGAAAAGCTATGACAAATCTAGACAGTGTATAAAAAAACAGAGACATCACTTTTGACAAGTCTGTGTAGTCAAAGCTATGGTTTTTCTAGTAGTCATGCATGGATGTGAGAGCTGGACCATAAAGAAGGCTGAGAACTAAAGAATTGATGCCTTCAAACTGTAGTGCTGGAAAAGACTCTTGAGAGTCCCTTGGACAGCAAAATCAAACTAATCAATCCTAAAGGAAAACAAACCTGTATATTCATTGGAATGACTGATGCTGAAAATGAAGTTGCAATACTTCGGCCATCTGATGCCGAATAGCTGACTCATTGGAAAACACCCTGTTGCTGGGAAAGATTGAGGGCAGGAGGAGAAGGCGACAACAGAGGATAAAATGGTTGCATGCCATTACCAACTCAATGAACATGAGTCTGAGCAAACTCTGGGAGCTGGTGAAGGACAGGGAAGCCTGGCGTTCTGCAGTTCATGGGGTCGCAAAGAGTCAGACACGACTTAGCCACTCAACACCAACCATCTTACGATGCATTAGTTTCACTCCAGTTTACCCAAGTGAATGCAGACATACGTCCACAAAATATTTTATAAGATTTCTAAGACAAATAAGACTGTTGATTGAAGTTTTAACTAAAAAGGCCCCAAAGTAAAAATAATCTGTCAGCTGATAGAACTGATAAACAAATTTTGGTCTATTCATTCCATGACATATTGCTCAACAATTTTAAAAACAAACAAACAAAAATAAACTACTGATGCATGCCACAAGGTCAATGAATCTCACAAACATAATGTGGAGACACAGAAAATGGAATACCCCTCCAAATATATAATTATTCCTTTAATATCAAGTTCAAGAAAAAGGAGAAAGCAACTTGTTAAAGAAGTAAAAAAAAATGTGCTGGAAATTGATTGGAAGAGGGCACAAGGGAACTTTTAGTGTAATGAAACTATTCCAAATCTTGATGATGTTGTTGAATACTTGGGCAAAACTTGCCAGATTATAAACTTAACATCTGTACAGTTCACTGCACACACATTCTGCCTCAATTAAAAAAGACAAGAGCCACTGTGAACAACTTTATGGAGATAAATTGGACAATATAGATGAAATTAATTTCTTCCATCTGGAAAAGAACCCTTAGCAAACCATGAATAGTGACAAACCACAAATCTAACAAAGTGTTGTTAACAAACAAACAGAAAACATCTTACTGGTGTAATATAAAAACCTTTCCCTTTGAGTTTTCCCCTATTACCATATTTACAACAAGAAGCTCTGCTAAAAACCAGGTCTATTCAACACTACCCTGGAGAGCCTATCTAGAAAAAGAAATACAATGTATAAAGACTAAGACTATTGGATAGTCTATATGCAATATTAGAAAATAAAATTTCAAAACAATATAATGTCTAATAGTTTGTTTCCTTAAATAATTTATAATAAATGTAATGAAAGAAATGGAGATAATACTGTGAAATATCACTGAGAGAAATTAAAGGCCTAGATAGACGAAGTATTTTATATTATATTACATTCAAGAATAAGAAAACTCAATATTGTTGTTTTCATCTAATACCAATTGATATATACATTCAATGTGATGGTGGTGGCTTAGTTGCTAAGTGGTGTTTGACTCTTACCACCCCCATGGACTGTAGCCTGCCAGCCTCTGTCCCTGGGATTTCGCAGGCATGAATACTGGAGTGGGTTGCCATTTCCTCCTCCAGGGGATCCTCCAGGGATTGAGCCCATGTGTCCTGCATTTGCAGGCAGATTCTTCCACCAGGGAAGTCCACATTCAATTCTAAACAAAATTCCAACAGTTTTATTTTGGGTGGAAATTGGCAAGGTCATTCTAAAATGCAAATAACACAAACTATGAATACTAGAAAAGGCGATATGAGAGGACAAACTTGAAACACTGCTTTATTGGCATCAATCAGTTCAGCCGCTCAGTCGTGTCTGACTCTTTGTGACCCCAAGAACGACAGCACGCCAGGCCTCCCTGTCCATCACCAACTCCCGGAGTCCCCCGAAACCCCATGTCCATTGAGTCGGTGATGCCATCCAACCATCTCATCCTCTGTCATCCCCTTCTCCTCCTGCCCTCAATCTTTCCCAGCATCAGGGTCTTTTCCAATGAGTCAGCTCTTTGCATCAGGTGGCCAAAGTATTGGAGTTTCAGCTTCAGCATCAGTCCTTCCAAAGAACACCTAGGACTGATATCCTTTAGGACGGACTGGTTGGACCTCCTTGCAGTTCAAGGGACTCTCCAGAGTCTTCTCCAACACCACAGTTCAAAAGCATCAATTCTTCAGTGCTCAGCTTTCTTCACAGTCCAACTCTCACATCCATACATGACTACTGGAAAAACCATTGCCTTGACTAGATGGACCTTTGTTGACAATGTAATGTCTCTGCTTTTTAATATGCTGTCTAGGTTGGTCATAACTTTTCTTCCAAGGAGTAAGCATCTGTTAATTTCATGGCTGCAATCACCATCTACAGCAATTTTGGAGCCCAGAAAAATAAAATCAGCCACTGTTTCCACTGTTTCCCCATCTATTTTCCATGAAGTGATGGGACCAGATGCCATGATCTTCGTTTTCTGAATGTTGAGCCAAAAAAATGTTGGCTTTAAGGCCAACTTTTTCACTCTCCTCTTTTCACTTTCATCAAGAGGCTCTTTAGTTCTTCTTCACTTTCTGCCATAAGGGTGGTGTCATCTGTATATCTGAGGTTATTGATATTTCTTCCAGCAATCTTGATTCCAGCTTATGCTTCCTCCAGCCCAGTGTTTCTCATGATGTACTCTGTATAGAAGTTAAATAAGCAGGGTGACAATATATAGCTTTGACATACTCCTTTTCTTATTTGGAACCAGTCTGTTCCATGTCCAGTTCTAACTGTTGCTTCCTGACCTGTGAAAGATTCTTAAACAAGGGAGAAGTAGCATCAAGCACAAACAAAAAGGTTGATAAGTTGGACTCCATTAAAATATAAAACTTCTGTTCATCAAAAGTTACTGTTAAGAGAATAACAAGATATACCACAAAGTAGAAGATGCTTTCAATACAGATATCTGAATAAAGACTTATAGAACATATAAAGATATTGTATAAATCAGTCAAAGAAAGCAGGCATTTTTAAAGAGTTAAAGTATGGAACAAGAATTTCACCCCAAAAAAGATATTCAAATGACCAATAAACAAATATAAAGATACTTAATTTTGTTAGTCATCCAGGAAATTTAAAATAAACTAACAATAAAATCCATTATGCACCTGCCAAAACAGTTTAAAATAAAATAGAAACTTACCAAGTGTTTGTGAGGATGTGGAGTACCAACAACTCTCATATATTGCTATTATGATTTTAAATTACTACACTATTGAAATTCAATTTCAAAATACAATTTTGAAATTCATATTATCACTTGGGAAAACTTTTTGGTAACTCAGTATAGACCAAAACGTATATATGTAAATCCAATGTGTTAGCAATTCCATTCCTAGAGATATACCCTACATCAGTGAATGTACATGTACAACAAAATACTTGTAAAAGAATCCTTATTTCAGCATTCTTTCTAATTTAAAAACCTGAGAACTGGAAGCCTGGCATGCTGCAGTTCATGGAGTCGCAAAGAGTCAGACACGACTGAGTGACTGAACTGAACTGAACTGAGAACTGTAGAATGGATCAATTGTAAAAAATCAGTTCAAGCAGTGGAATATCACATGGCAATGAGAGATCAAGGCACTGCAACATGAAACAACATCTATAAATCTCACAGACATAATCTTGAGCTAAAAAGGGCAAAAATAGTAGAGTCCATTTTCTAACGTTCCATTTATATTAAGTTCTAAAACCGACAAACCAATCCATATTGATGGAAGTTCTTAGAATAGTGATTCCTTTTATAGGGGTTGCTGACTGGAGGGAACAAGGAGGAGTCCCATGGAGGTGTTAGTATTCCTTTTCTTGATATGAGTGGTGGTGACACTGATTGTACAAACAGAGAAACATACTTTTGTGTAGTATTTTGCTTCAATTAAAACATATACCAGAAAACTGTATAAATCATCCCACAAGCCAGATATATACGACTGATATGCTGTCAAATGCCTAGAATCTTGGCACAGTTTATGTTCCATTTTCGAACCAACACCTAAAACCTAGTATTTTCCAGGAGGATGAATGATCCAACAACTACTTCAGAGACAAGAACTGCCATTAAAGCAATTTCCAATATCTCTTCCTTGTCTCAGGAAGTTTGTGGCAAGTTACTCCGTGAATATAGTAACTAAATGCTAAATGACACAAATAGAAGGTTACTCCTGTACTCAACAGTTATGCTATTAAGCTTAGAAATGATTATATTGTGACAAAATTATCACTGATTCAACATAACTTTCTTACTATTGATTAGTTTGTGATGACTTAGCTCTAATTTTGAATCTTGACCATCAGACCACAGATGTTTTAAAGTAAAGGCCTAAAACATCATGGTTTTAAAGGTTTACAAGATTTTAAACTCAAACTTTTGAAATATTTACTTGATAAAATAAAAGAAAGTCTCAACCTTGTCTTTGTATTCCTTGGAAATGGATTCTGATTTTTATGTTGATTCCCTACATCTACGTTTACATACATACATAGAAATGGTGATTTATTTTTCTTCTTCTCTTTTTCCTACCTGTTCATACCTTCCAAGTTGTATTTTCTCTACAAATTTGGTCTTGCAAGATCAGCCACGTAAACTCAATGCTTTCTACAACACTGTGGTTTTAATTCTAGCAAGGCTACCAGCTGTACAGTGGTGTTCTGGGACAGGAATGTAGAGAATAATTAGCTCGGCTTTTACCAGGTGAGGCTAGCAGAGAGGAGCACTCACTTCAAATCTTCCTTTTCTTAATAAAACTGCTACTCTTTTTTCATATATCAGCATCATCAGTCTTCACCTAAGTGCTACTGACATTAGGGCTTAATCATTTTAGAGGAAAATGTTAAGAAATAGCAACCTCTAAATATGCCAACAATGTAGTTTTTAAACCATGGTCCCTGGACCATTGTGTCAAAACATCTATGATACTAACTGTGAAGGGAACTCCTCCCAGTGCCATGGAGACAGGCCCTGGGAACCTAAAACCCAACAAATCCTCGGGTGATTCTTATTCTTATTGCCACTGAAGTTTGAGAATCACTTTTTTGGGTCTTATTAGAGGTTTGTACGGAGAAGGCAATGGCACCCCACTCCAGTACTCTTGCCTGGAAAATCCCATGGACGGAGGGGCCTGGTGGACTGCAGTCCATGGGGTCGCTAGGAGTCAGACATGACTGAGTGACTTCCCTTTCACTTTTCACTTTCTTGCATTGGAGAAGGAAATGGCAACCCACTCCAGTGTTCTTGCCTGGAGAATCCCAGGGGCGGGGGAGGCTGGTGGGCTGCCGTCTATGGGGTCGCACAGAGTTGGACACGACTGAAGGGACTTAGCAGCAGCAGAGGTTTATAATCACATACCAGAGGGCCAAAGCATAATCTATTAATCAAGGTCTTCAGCTGCTGGCTTAGGCCCTTTATGAAGGCCTAATTCCTCAACTGTGGTCTCCAGACCCCCAAAAGCAACATCACTGAAGAACTCGCAAGGCCCCTCCCAGAGCTACTGAGTCAGAATCTGTGGGGAACCTGGGGGGATGACCTTCAGAAATGTGTTCTAACAGGCTTTCTGGTATTTTGATACATACTAAGGTTACAGACCATGGTCCTAAAAGATGGTCACAAGTCCTTCATCTCCACACATTACTGAGCTGCACTGCCGCTGTATTTGTATGTTTCCCTTGCTGGAGGACACCCTTCAGAAGGAAGAGCACAGGCACACACAGCAAACAGAGCCAGGAATGATTCTTGGCCCTGAGTTTCCAAGTACCAATGGTTCCTGGTACTCGGTAAAGTGTTTCACGGTACTGCTTTCAGAAATTTGCATGTTTTACTCCTAACACTGTAAAGATTGAGAGAGAAACTGTGCCTTGACCTTTAATCGCCTGCTTATAATTTACTACAAAGTAAATACAATTGCTTTCCCAAGACTGTTATTTTTCTGTGTTCTACAGAGCTTCAGATGATTCAAGAAAAAAAATTACTTTCTTTCATTCTGAAGATTAAGTCTACATTTGACCTCTGGTGTTCTAAACTGCCAGTCCCTAAGAATTCATCCCTATATTTTTAAGAGACAGAACAACAAAAGTAATGAAATGATTCCTTGAGACTGCAAACCTCTGTGACAGTTTCTTCTTGATCTGGAGAAGAATTCATTGGCAACCCTACTTCTAAATCTGCTCTTCTCCTGGACCCATAAGGGTTGGTATTATCACAAAAAGGATACAGAGGGACATACTCATGAATTTAGATGTTTCTGCTACGCCACTGTCCTAATTTATTATGCTCTTTTCCTTCTGGATTTAAAAATTGTTAAAATTTAAAATAAAATTTGTTTAAATTATTAAAATACAGAAAAGTACAAATAAAGCACCATGACCTATGATCATTAACAATCTATCTTGTTATTCAATCAATTCACCTTTTATAAACTAGAAACTAATGCATATAGTAAAAAACAAAACTAAAAGCACTGAAAAGTTTAAAATTAAAAGTCACTACTCTCTTCCTACAAACTTAGCCACTGTCAACAGATTAACACACATAGTTTCAGAAAAAAATAATACACCTTTTGTTTATAAAGGGGAATCATATTATGTATATTCTTGGCAGACTATTTAAAACATACCACCAGTCCCCTCAAAAGATATAGCATTTATCTAGTACAGAAGCAGATAGAACTTCAATTTTACAAATACTAGAAATGAAAAAGAAGGCAGAACTGATAAAAGGGACTTTAAAAAAGTATTTAAAAAAATTTTTCTATGCAATTCAATGTGAAATGGAAAAATTCTTAGAAACATACAGCCTACCAAGACTGAATCAAGAACAAATAGAAAATTCAAATAGATCATTACTAGTAGAGACTGAATCAGCAGACAACAGCCTCCAACAAAGAAAAGCCCAGGACTACATGGCTTCACTGGTGAATTTTACCAAACATTTAAAAAATTAGCATCAATCCTTCTCAAACTCTCTGCAAAAAAATCAAAGAGGAGGGAACACTCCCCAACACATTTTATGAGGTCGGAAAAGGACACAATAGAAAACTACAGACCAATATCCCTAATGAATATAGACACGAAAATTCTCAGTAAAATACTAGCAAATTGAATTCATCAGTATACTAAAAGGATCATTTACTATGATCAAAAATCCAACACATACAATACAATCACTGTGATAAATCACATTAGCAAAATGAAAGAAAAGAACAGTATGATCATCTCAATGGACACAGAAAAAATATTTGACAAAATGCAACATCCATTATTAATAAAAACTCATACTAGGAATAGAATAAACATATTTCAACATAGTAAAGTCCATCTATGACAAACCCACAGCTAATGTTATGTTCAATGGTGAAGCTGAAGGCTTTTCCTCTAAGATGAGAAATAAGACAAGGTGCTCAGCACTCCTGTTCAATATAGTACTAGAAGTCCTAGCTAGAATAATCAGGCAAGAAAAAGTAATGAGAGGCAAAAAAATTGGAAAAGTAGTAGTAAAATTGTCTCTATTTGCACAACATGATTTTATATATAAAAAAATCTTAAAAATTCAACAACAATAAAATTCACTAGATCTAATCAATTAGTTCAGGAGACTTGCAGAATACAAAAATAACATGCAAAATTAACACAGTTTCTATACAACTCTGAAAAAAAAAACATTTTCTGAAAAATCAAAAATTGAACCCATTTACTATAGGATCAAAAACAACAAAATACTTTAAGAATAAATCTAACTAAAGAGGTGTAAGATTTCTACTTGGAAAATTTCAAGATAATAATGAAAGAATTCAAAGAAACAAATAGAAAAGTACCTTACATTCATGGATTGGAAGAGTTAATATTGGTTAAATGGTAATATTACCAAAGCCACCTGTAGATTCAAAGCAATCCCTAACATGATTTCAATGGCTTTTTTTTTTTTTAACAAAAGTAGAAAAACACTTTTAAAACAGAAACACATAAACCCTGAATAGCCAATGAAGGGATCCAAAAATAAAAGTGAAATCGGTGCATTTATGGGGAAACAAGTTGAATTAAAAAGAATTACCATAAACGTTTGCCTGCACAGATTCTTTCCAATCATTAAGGAAAAGATAATTCTCATGTTAGGACTTCTCTGGTGACTCAGTGGTAAAGAACCCACCTGCTTTCAATCCCTGAGTTGGGAATATCCCCTGGAGAAGGAAATGGCAACCCACTCCAGTATTCTTGCCTGGGAAATTCCATGGACAGAGCAGCCTGGCAGGCTACAGTCCATGCGGTTGCAAAAGAGTCTAACACGACTTAGCAACAATTCTCATGTTCCGTCACGTGAATTACCAGATCACAGAAAAAGACAAATTATAAATTAAGTATAATCAGTGTATGAGAATTTGGCAAACTCAAACCGAAACAAAAGTTATTTAAAAAATCTAACTTATCCATATGCTGAAGGAATAAAAAACCAAGATCAATTAGGTTTTACTCAATGAATTACAAAGTGTTTTATTAGTAGGACATTTATGATCAATCAATTACTTAATAAGTTAATTAAAAAAATCAAACAAGTTTGAAAAAGAGCATCTAAGCCAAATCACCAGCAATATCACACTGAACAAAAGATTTCTGAACATATTCTTCTCATTCATGAGATCAAGTCAACAGTAGCTATTAATATACATATATATCAATAGCTATTTATATATATATATAAACAACATATATATATATATGTCTCAACAATAGCTATTAATTATAAAGCATTTCTTGAATTAAGCCAAGAATGAAGAGGTGTAATATTGATAAGTAGGAGGAAATTATTTGCAAATAATTTATCTGCAGTAATAATTATTACTTATTTATCTAGATAATCCAAGAAAATTGTTTTTAAAAAATCAAATGAAAAGGATTAACAGTCATAGTAAACTATTGACACTAGAAACTAGAGACGAGGTACATGGATGTTCACTGAAAAATGCTTTCAATTTTTCAGTATGTTTGAAACTTTTCATAGTAAAGTGTCAGAAAAAAAAGATTAGACCTAATAATATATTTCAGCCACAGGTTAAGTTCAAAAGAAGATCACAGGTTGAACAACCACACTATAAACGCAGTAACAACTTTGGAAAAATAAAAGATCATATTTGACTAAAAATTATATATAAAATCTCTGAGAATAACCATAACAACAAAAAAATAACATAGCTAAAAGAAGATTTTAAAATTTTTACCCAACTCAGGCAAAGGAACTAAAAATATACTACCAAGCAAAACCAGTTGAGAACTGAGATTTACTTAGACATTCATGAACTTCCTTCAGGGCTATCTTTAATTCCTGAAAATTTCACGAACATAAAAAAAAAAAAGAAGAAAGCAACTATGATAACCCATTAGCAACAAATTACGCTGGTATTTGGACAGCCAAATTAATGTGAAATATATTTGATATTTTAAAATAAAATTAGAAAATAATTTGATTAGATGAAAGCAGTATTACATAAACATTATTATAAATGGGAACATAATTTATATTGATTTTTTTTAAGACTCATGATGGACTCATGTCATTTTATCAATGCAATGTTGTTTGCCTTATAGACAATTTGTATCGACTGCTAACAAGAAGCAAACCATAACAGAAGCAAACAGGACCCTGTCAGAGAAAATGGTATGCTTTTGCTCTTAGCTCCTCTGTTTTGCCTTTAGCTTTTGCATAAGCAGGGATATCATATCCAAACACCTTTCTGTCATAATTACCTAAATTTCAGTTATATATATTGACGGAGACTTCAATAACCAGAACATCTCTGAAGATGAACTGTGGGCAATCAGTGGATTTTGTGGGTGTGCAAAGACAAGGAGGACACAGCTGCTGTCCTCTGCAACCGACAAGCTCTGGTCTAGGGTAATGATAATCTGAGACTGCATTGTAGTGTAGCTGCCAGCAGAACAGTTCCCAGGGTACACAACTGTACTTGTGATGAATGAATCTACTGTACCTTAAGGTGTCCCTTAATGAACCAGAGGAGAAGATAGCGTAGGGGATACCACACAAGTTCCTTAACCTTTTGCAGCCTCTAGTTTTTCTGGCCATTTCTTTTTTTCTGCAGCAGAACTATTTCTACTCCTCGAGTGTCATCTTCTATCTTCACCTCAAGAGCTTGCGATTAAGTTGGCCTGAACAAACTTCATTCATCTCTTTCCTCTGCCTTTGCTTTCTTTAGCCTGTCATTTTCATTCAGGTCTCAGGGTAGGTGAAGTATGTTCCTAGGAAACTTCCCACGTGCTCCAGACCCTCCTGCATTCTCCTACAGCAACCTGTCATGTTGCCTTTATCAACTGTGTATCTGCCTCTTTGGATGTGGACTGTCCTTTCCAGACTGAGAAGTCTCAGAGGTCTAGGAATGTTTTGTCTTTTTCACTATTTTATCTCAAGGAACCAGGGTGTTGCAAACAAGTATGTTTTCACTTCTGCTTTGCAAACCACAGGTGGTGCCGTTCCATAAACGGTCATATGAACGGTGACACCTAGAGATGTGTGGGAACAACATGCGCTGTCTCCACTATAAGCCTATCATGTCGAAGTCTTAATACATATTTGTGGGATGAATGAATATTAAACCAAAGTTTCCCTAAAATTCTTTCAATTCTAAACTTCTACAACTATTCATGACATTTACAAAATAGATCCCAGTATAAATTACAAAAACTGCCAATTGTATCCACAAAACTTACACATACAAATAATACTCGGTTCAAAATTTATACGTACATTCAATTTTATTGTATAATCACCCCCATCTCACCCCTCTAGGTCACCACAGATGAACTATTATTTTTAGAGTAAATTCAGTCCTTTGAAGGAAAGTCTAATCCACAGTAAACTTTCTTTAAGTCATTTATATTTTAATATAAATGAATTTGTCTAGTTGTGAAATTTTCTAGCTAGGAGAGATATTAGTGAACTGGTGGAAGATTTCAATCACAGAATGTTATCTGGGATATAAAATGCTCTGTGTATGATCTGACAATGGATGTAATGTCCGATTCAAGATTGGAATCAAATTCCTGCTTCATGTTTTCACATCAGGTTCCTGATACCACAGAGCCTTTCTTCTTGTTTGAGATGCCCTCCATAAGCAGGAGGTATGCAAGACTGAACAATGGCCTCAAAGCTATGTGGACACTTGCTAATCCCTGGAACCTATGGATATTATCTTACATGGTACAAAGGAGCCTTGAAGTTATGATTAAAGACCTTGAGATGGTGAAATTATCCAAAGCGAGGCCAATGTAAATCACAAGGGTCCTTAAAAGAGGGAGGCAGCAAAGTCAAGGAAAGCCCAGAAATGAAGCAGAGAAAGAAAAGCTTCATAGCCAGGGAATGAAGACAGCGCCTAGAAACTGGGAAAGGCAAGGAAATGGATTCTCTAGATCATCCGGAAGAAATCAGGCTGCCATTAGTTAGGTTTTCTAACATAAGTTAGGCAGCTAGGCTGCCATTGATTTGCTTGTATCTCTGTAAAATTTATTTTTGACTTCTGAACTGTTACATAATTAACTTGTGTTATTTTAAGCCCCTAAGCTAAGCGCTGAAGAATTGATGCTTTTGAACTGTGGTGTTGGAGAAGACTCTTGAGAGTCCCTGGGATTGCAAGGAGATCCAACCAGTCTATTCTAAAGATCAGTCCTGGGTATTCTTTGAAAGGACTGATGCTAAAGCTGAAACTCCAGTACTTTGGCCACCTCATGCAAAGAGTTGACTCATTGGAAAAGACTCTGATGCTGGGAGGGATTGGTGGCAGGAGGAGGAGGGGACAACAGAGGATGAGATGGCTGGATGGCATCACCGACTCGATGGATGTGAGTTTGGGTGAACTCTGGGAGTTGGTGATGGACAGGGAGGCCTGGTGTGCTGCGATTCATGGGGTTGCAGAGTCGGGCACAACTGAGCGACTGAACTGAACTGAATTGAAGCTTACGGTACTGTGTTACAGTAGCAAAAAAGAAACCAATATAGGAAGTTGGAGGAAGCCTAGGGCACTAAAGACCAATAGCATAAAATCGCAGGCCAGGAGTCGTCAAGAGTCAAACACGGCTGAGCTACTGAACCAGGCCTGCCCCCCCCCCCCCCCCCCCGCCCCACCAGGGAGGTGGTGGCAACCAACAAAGGTGACTCACTTGATAGATCTCGGTTAGCTAGTGGCCAGACCCAGAGTTTAAGGCAGAACAGAGGTTCTAATTAAAGAATTTGTATTCTAATACTTGAAATGGATGGGAACTTTACCTGCTTTGTCTATGAGGCTTGGATGAATGATAGATACATAAGTGACACTTGTGACTCACCAACTACAGGACACAGTCTTCCAGCATTGCTAATGAATTTTCACAGATAATGCAACACCCTTTGCTTTTATTTTCCCTTTAGATGCTAGAAGTCATTTATAGGTCAGTTTGTAATCTAAACAGACTGAAATTGATTGGACTCTATGGGGATCACCTGCCCAACCACAGCTACTTCCTGCCATGTGAAAACTAAGGTACACCAATATTTAACTGGTAGTGTCAACTGGGGGTGGAGGGTAGTTTTCTTAACAGTTTATTGCAAAAGGAATTTATCACCAAGTCTAAGCATTAAACTACATCTATCCCTTAGAATTGGAGAGGAAAATGGCAACCCACCCCAGTATTCTTGCCTGGATAATCCCATGGACAGAGGAGCCTGGCAGGGGGGTCACAAGAGTCGGACATGGCTTAGCGACTAAACCACTACCACCACCTTTTAGAAGGAATACATTCAGGATCCCTTTGTAGCAAGAGATGTAAGACCCAGAGCACAGAATCAGACAGACCTATTTTCAAAATCAGTGCTCATATACTTCAGTTCAGTCGCTCAGTCATGTCTAACTCTTTGCGACTCCATGAATCGCAGCACACCAGGCCTCCCTGTCCATCACCAACTCCCAGAGTTCACTCAGACTCACGTCCATCGAGTCAGTGATGCCATCCAGCCATCTCATCCTCTGTTCGTCCCCTTCTCTTCCTGCCTCCAATCCCTCCCAGCATCAGAGTCTTTTCCAATGAGTCAACTCTTCGCACGAGGTGGCCAAAGTACTGGAGTTTCAGCTTTAGCATCAGTCCTTCCAAAGAACACCCAGGACTGATCTCCTTTAAAATGGACTGGTTGGATCTCCTTGCAGTCCAAACAACTCTCAAGAGTCTTCTCCAACACCACAGTTCAAAAGCATTTATTCTTCAGCACTCAGCTTTCTTCACAGTCCAACTCTCATATCCATACATGACTACTGGAAAAACCATAGCCTTGACTAGATGGACCTTTGTTGGCAAAGTAATGTCTCTGCTTCTCAATATGCTATCTAGGTTGGTCATAACTTTTCTTCCAAGGAGTAAGCGCCTTTTAATTTCATGGCTGCAATCACCATCTGCAGTGATTTTGGAGCCCAGAAAAATAAAGTCTGACACTGTTTCCACTCTTTTCCCCATCTATTTCCCATGAAGTGATAGGAACAGATGCCATAATCTTCGTTTTCTGAATGTTGAGCTTTAAGCCAACTTTTCACTCTCCTCTTTCACTTTCATCAAGAGGCTTTTTAGTTCCTCTTCACTTTCTGCCATAAGTGTGGTGTCATTTCCATATCTGAGGTTATTGATATTTCTCCCAGCAATCTTGATTCCAGCTTGTGCTTCTTCCAGCCCAGCGTTTCCCATGATGTACTCTGCATAGAAGTTAAATAAGCAGGGTGACAATACACAGCCTTGTCATACTCCTTTTCCTATTTGGAACCAGTCTGTTTTTCCATGTCCAGTTCTAACTGCTGTTTCCTGACCTGCATATAAGTTTCTCAAGAGGCAGGTCAGGTGGTCTGGTATTCCCATCTCTTGAAGAATTTTCCACAGTTTATACTAGCTGGGTAATGCTGGGCCAGTTATTTGCAGTCACTTGGTTTCTCTGAGTCAGTTTCCTCACCTATAAAATGGAAGTAACAGCAGAACCTACTTCAATAGGATTATGAAACGATTACATGGGATATGGTAGAGAAAGTATTCTTGGCTCAGCTGCTATTACTTGGGGTTATCCTCTAAAGGATTAAAAATGAAGTTCTATCTTTGAGCTGGTTTTCATTCAGTTTGGTGAACCCTTAGATTTTCTGTGGCAAAGTCTCTGGTGACTTCCTGCTGAAGAAGAATGAAACCTTCAGAGCTATGGATTCCCCCACTCCCCACCGCCCCCATCAACTTTCATTAGAGCTGATACATGTTAGTCCAATAGAGAGGCTCAATAACCCTTCTATGCATACACTATGGGGGAATTTCCCTCCCTGACATTTCTTCCCTGTTCCTGTCCTCATTAAGCACACAGCCCCATCATATTTTCCTTCTCCTCCTATAGGTTTGTACAGAGTCCCAAACAGAAATACCTGTGAGTGCTTCCTGGTATTTTGTTTTATTTTTCTTTATCTGGCTGTGCCAGGTCTTATTTGCGGTGTGCGGATCTTCTGTTGTGTCCTGTGGGATTCTCGTTTGCTGACTAGGGATCAAACCCAGGCTCCCTGCACTGGGAGCATCGTGTCTTAAGTCACTTGACCACTAGGGAAGACCCTGCTTCCTGGCGTCTGTAACAGAAGCCTCAGCCCTCAGGAGAACCGGAGTCAGGAGGGGCTGTGGAAGGACGGAGAGGAGAGGGTCTATGGGAAAGGGCAGAGCTTGGCAGTGTGAGGCGGGAGACAGAGGCTATCCTGAGGTTCCGTGGTACAGCTCACATGGAGAAAAGGAGAAAGGCTGAAGCCTGAATTCTGAGCAATATCCAGCGACAGAGAGGGGGCAGGGAAATGATACCCCATAGAATGACCCTGTGAGGTATGGGCTGTCATTATACAGAAAAGGGGAAAGTGTTGGTCACTCAGCTGGTTCCGACTGTGACCCCATGGACTGTCACCCACCAGGCTCCTCTGTCCATAGGATTTACCAGACGAGAAGACTGGAGTGGGTAGCCATTCCGTTTTCCAGGGGATCTTTCCAACCTAGGGCTGAAAGCCAGATCTCCTGCATTGCAGGCAGATTCTTTACCGCTCTGAACCACCAGGGAAGCCAACTTGGTTACAAACTTCTTTATCAACTGAACAGTGCAAGCTCTTATTTTGATTTCACTGTGTAACACAACTTGTAACTCCAGACTGTGTTGCCAAATCAGCCCAGGACCCAGTTTGCCCTGGTCAAAGTTGGTTTATCACTCTATTTTATGTCTTTTAACATCCAAACCATGGACAGGAGTAGGATGCTGCTTTGATACTGTGTTAAGTACTTTAAATGCCTGACCTCATCTAAGTGGGACAATGGGGCCTAAGAAAAGGCAGTCTTGTTGTGTGATGGTTGAGATTCATGACCAAGATCATGAAATCTCCGGAGTTGCAGAGTCTGTTAGCCTGCTGAATTGGCTCTCTGTCATTAAATAATGCTATTCAAGGCAGTTATCTCAACCTGTGGACTCAGACCCAGGAGATTGTCAAGTTATGGCAAGGGGGTCTGAAAATCCATATGTGGATTTTCCATAGACCAGATACATACTAGGGCTTCCAAGGTGGCATAGTGGTAAAAGAATCTGCCTGCCAATGCAGGCGACATTGGTTTGATCCCTGAGTAGGGAAGATTCCCTGGAAAAGGAAATGGCAACCCACAAATGGCAAGGGTCCTTGCTGGGAAAATCCCACGGACAGAGGAACCTGGCAGGCTACAGTACATAGGGTCACAGAGTCGGACATGACTGAGTGATGAGAGCCCCCTTAGTTCAGAAACATACTAATACAGCCCATTTTCAAATATATGTAGTGTTGATGTGCTTAATAACAGACAGACTCACATAACTGCAGATTTAAATCACCTGTTTTCAGCACTACATGGAAAGGATACAGGAGGTATAATACAGGGCCCAATTTTAAAGCCAAGAAGGAAATACAAGCCCAGGAAATATTGGGAACATAAGTGTACAGATGAGTAGAATATATAGGGAGAAGAATTAATCCTGGAGGAGAAAAGATAGGAGTTAAGCAAACCAAGCCCTAGAGGAAGTCTGCTGAACTAAGCAGGGAAATAAAGTAGAAGATGCAAATAAGGAATTAAGGCCACATGGATGGTAGTTAAGGACATGACGCCTGGAAAGAATCAGAACTGTATCTCAGTTTTGCCATGTGCTTTGTGACCCAGGGAAATAGAACATGTTAAATAGAACCTTTTAGGAGAAAATCTGTAATTCCATCATGTTGCCAAATCTGCCCCTGGATCCAGTGTACCTAGGTCAAAGTTTGTGCTCTGTTTTACCTCCAAGTTGCCTTCCTCTTATGAGATACATAGAGATCTTTTGAGTGCTAAGGGAGATAATACGTGTGAAGCGTTTAGTACAGTGCCTGGGAATCTTGCTCTAAGCCTCGTCGTGAGGTTTCAGTTAGATAAGGCATAGCGCTGACACCTGACAAGTGGTCAGCAAAGTGCCAGGGACAACTAGGTCTTTGGCCACGCTCTGCTTCCTCTCTCCCTGAGACCCAGTGACGCTTCGTGTCCAAGTCTGCCTGAAAACAACAGATGTAAATGGAAGAGTTATCTACATGTTAACAGAGGGAGAAAACAGCCACAGATTCTTCACCGTCTACTCCAGAAGAGAGGGTAGGAGGCATGCGTCACACAGACTATATATAAAAGAAGAAGATTCAAAGCAACAGCAAAGAACATATTAACAACCATAAAAATGAGCAATTGGTAAATAAAATTACAATATATAGGAAAATACATTAAAAAACGAATGGAATTATTAAAAAGCACTGAGTACTCCACTGAGAGGTTATCCAGAAACAACAAAACCTCTAAGCGTCTAAGGAAATAGCTCCTATTAGGAGAAATGTGATTCAAAATGCCAAGCAAGAGTGTCCGCAACAAATGTTAGAAAAATTTCAACCTTATAACGTTCAAAATAATTTTCTCTAAAGTTTTTGGTGCTTAAAGTGTTTCTTTAAAATTCACTTATGGAGCAGCTTTTTCTCCAGCAAGCTGAATTGGGAAGTATTACTGTATCTAACCTTTAAAGAATCACATTACTTGTTCTTTCCTTTTCTTATTGTTCACAAAATGTAGAAGTATTTTTCCTCAAGCTGCAGCCCATTTTTCTGCCATTAGGGCTCACAGGGATGGCCGGGGACTGTCTAGGAACAGGCAGGCCAGTCGACACAGGTTGAAACAAACAAGGAGAACCTTTTCTTTCGCCTTCACCAACCCACTCCAGGGTGGCTTCAGAAAGATTCTGCGATAGTGGAGACCCATTCTGAGATAAAATGGTCAGCATAAATGGATCGGATCAGAATCAGATTTCAAATGACTCAAGCCTGGTAGATGTGGTTTGTTAGAGAGTCTCTTCTGAGAGGAAGACCAGGAGCATAGAAGTCTGGTCGTGAGGGGGCAGGACAGACAGAGAATGTCAGTAGAACCATCGGTCACACAGACATCACCCCTCGAGCAGAAGAGCTTATATAGTCAGATCAGCAAAGCTTCTTTAGGGAAAAAAAGGATCAGCCATGCACACATACACAAACAAAAAACAACCATGAGATATTTATTTTTAAGCAGTGTGGTAATGGGCAGACAGAATGAGTATCTGAAATGAGAATAAGCTTCATCAAGTTTTCCCACTATATATAGTGGGGAAACTATATATATATGGGTCACTTAACCTCACAGAGCCTCAGCTTTCCATCTGTGAAGTGTGGCAAAAGTAACTGCAATAGGGAAAATGCTTTAGGCTGCAAATGAAATAATCTACTGTCATGAACTGAATGGCTGCAACCCCCGCCCACAGATTCATATGTTGAAACCCTACTCCCCACTGTGATGGCATTAGGAAGTGACCCTTTGGTCTAGAGGACTTAAGGGTGAATCCCTCATGTATCACATCAGTGCCCTTATACGAGTTGCCAGAGCTTGCTGCTTCTCTCTGCTGTATGAGGGTACAGAAGAAGTCGACAGCCTGGAAGTGGGCTGTCACCAAAACTCAACCATACCAACATCTTGATTTCCAGTCTCCAGAATTCTGAGAAATAGATTTCTGTTGTTTATAAACCACCTACTTTGTTATAGAAGCCTGAATGAGCTAAGCAAGGGGAAAATCATCTTAAACCACCTCAAGAAAAAAGGCATTTATTAGCTCATGAAACATGGTCAAACATGGCTGGACTCAGGGTTCAATCCATTGAGTAATTATCTTTTTATTTCATCTGTTCTCATCTCAAAGTTAACTCCAATTCTCTCCTATTCTAGACAACTTGGATTTTCAAAAACAATGGGCTACTTTTCTGGGTGCCTGATGTCCTCTGCCAGCATTCAGAAGATGTTTTGTAGGATTTACTCAGCGTTTAAATGCTCTTTTGATGAATTTCTTGGGGAGAAAGTGGTCTCCCGTCCTATTCCTCTGCCATTTTAGGACCGCCAGTGACAACTTGGATTTTTAAAGCATCTCCAAATTCATATTGATCTAGTAACAAGAGCCCAAAAAGCAAGAAGACATTTTCTCTATATTCATTTCAGCAGCCAAGTGCCTACATAAGGAGAGAGCTCACATAAGGCCCTATAAACCACATACAATTTCTCAACCAGTCACTGTGAATAGGAAGGTGCAGGTGGTAATCCTGACTGACCAGACACTGCAGCTAGGGAACAGCTACAGACAGGACTATGATTAACAGCCTTACTTGGAACCACGTTAGCAGAGTAGGCATTTCCCTAAGGAAGCTGGAACATGGTTATTGGTATCTGAAGATAGGAAACTGGAAAAAGTGCTGAGCAAAGAACACCATAAGTATCATGAACTTCTATAATCTCTTTCTCAGAATAGGTAATAAGAGGGCTAAACTAATGTGAAAAATATTTTGCAATCCATAAAGCTCTATTCAAATGTCTTTATTCAATTTGTGTTTGTATCCCCTCAAAATTCAGAACTGTAAAGACATACTATTGTCAGACTTTATTTGGATTTTATCACAGCACCGGACTATGAAGATCATCGGCTGGTTCTCAACTGATCATAAGATTTGAGGTCTAAAGTATCACAATGCTAGTTCCAGTCTGACTAAGGGAGGAATTCCTTCTGGGAGAAAGCTGAAAAAGAATATGACAAATTATAGCCTCTCTTTACTCAAGAAATTTAATAAGAGGAGGCAACCCGTACAGTACTAGTTACAGATGCAGTCTTTCCTGTAGGATACATGAAACTGTGAAGATTTTATCCAGTCTTCCAGTTTTAGATAATTAACCATGCTAGTTCTCTGCAAAGCAATAGAACCAGTTCTCCTCCTTAGGTTATACAGGTACCGATGCATTTTTTTTTCCTGGGAATTTTAGCTCATTGTTGTAATATCTGGGTGTGCCTTAGAAGAAAAGAGAATCCAAGTATCCTGATATTTCTCTCTCTCTCTTAAGGCTTATCAACCACTGTAAACTGTTAAGATTTTCCTGAATTTTTACCTGTCAATTTATATAGCACTACAAGATATACCACACCTCTCAGATTTTAGATCATTGAAAATCTATGAAATTGCCTTTTTTCTGAACACATGAAAAGATACCTGAAGTGACAAGACAGGATAGTCAGCATAGCTTGCACTCTAAAACACTGATTCAAGCCCTTCAGTTTTTCCTGAGACCCAACCATGACAATAAATATTCAATCTTCAATCTCAAAAGGAAAATTCTATAAAACTATAAAACTGAAGGATGTTTTATCACCACTCATTTGAAAGTGCCTCCCATGCAATTCAAACACACCCAGTAAGCCCAAATAGTTTAATATTTCTCTGAGATGGAGAGAAAACAAATAATTTGAGGTGTTCCAGGGACCCTCTGGCAAACCCAAAAGTTAGCTAGAGGTCAGATGAACCCTACTTAGAACTTGATCTTTGGGAAGTTTGTAAAAAATATCAAAAAATGTTAACCCGTGATAAAAGATCAATGCAAATACAGATCACTTAAAGAAACAGTTACCAAAAGCAGTTCAATGTTTTAAGAAAACTGTGTCCTCTTAGAGAACCAAAAATTCAGGTTTTGTACCACTTTACCTTTAAGATTTTAATTAATTAATTAAGATTTTAATGCTTTTGAACTGTGGTGTTGGAGAAGACTCTTGAAAGTCCCTTGGACTGCAAGAAGATCCAACCAGTCCATCGTAAAGGAGATCAGTCCTGGCTGTTAATTGGAAAGACTGATGCTGAAGCTGAAACTCCAATAGTCTGGCCACCTGATGCGAAGAGCTGACTCATTTGAAAAGACTATGATGCTGGGAAAGATTGAGGGCTGGAGGAGAAGGGGACGACAGAGGATGAGATGGCTGGATGGCATCACCGACTCAATGGATGTGAGTTTGGGTGGACTCCATGAGTTGGTGATGGACAGGGAGGCCTGGCGTGTTACGGTTCATGGGGTCACAAAGAGTCAGACATGACTGAGTGACTGAACTGAACTGAAAAAACAATAAAAGCATTAAGAAAAAATTAAAGAAACATATTAAATCCCTTATTTGTACTTTAAATATGGAAGTAGAGGACTGAAAAATTCCAGAATTTCTCTCAAACAAGTTCTTCAAATACTCAATTATCTAAGACAGTGGTTTAACACATATTATGCCCAAGTAAGCACAAACTAGTATCAAGAATTATTGTGAGAGGTTTCAATAATACTTTTTCAGCAACTAGTGGAATAAAAGGTAAAATTCAGTAAGATGCAGAAGATTTTAAAAAACACTATCAACCAACTAACCTAAAGACATTCATAGAACAATCTACTCAAGAACTGCAAAATAAAATTATTTTCAAGTGCACTTGGAACATTTATAAAGTTTGATCACATGCTGAGTTATAAAACACATCTGAAATTTAAAAGGATTGAAATTGTATAGACTGTATTCTCTTATACAACAGAATTTAACCAGAAATCAATTTTTTAAATCTAGGATTACAATAAAATTGAAGATACAAGGTTAATATAAAAGAGTGAATTGCTTTTCTACATATTCCAGCAATAAGCAATTGGAATTTGAAATTAAAAACATAATACCACTTATAACAGGAATGCCCAAAATGAAATACATAAGTCTAGTAAAATATGTGTATGATCTCTACGGAGAAAACTTCAGAATGCCAATGAAAAGCAATTTTAAAAGATCTATATAAATGGAGAGAGATTTCATGTGGATGGATCTGAAGATTTGTTATTGTTAACATGTCAGCTCTTTCCAACTCGACCTATAGATTCAACACAATCCCAATCAAAATCTCAGCAATTTATTTGGTAGAAATCAATAAACTGATTGTAAAGTTTATGTGAAAAGGAAAAAGACCCATAACAGCCAAAACAATACTGAAGAGGAAGAACAAAGTTGAAGAATAGACACAAGCGACTTCAGGACCTACTATAAAGCTACATTAATCAAGACAGCATGATATTGGAGAAAAACAGACACATTTATCATGGAATAGAATAGAAAGCCCAGAAATATATCCACACAAAGTCAACTGATGGTTGACTAATGTGCAAAGGCAATTCAATAGAAAAAGCATAATACTTTCAACAAATGGTGCCAGAACAATTTGATACTCACATGAAAAAAAAAAAAAAAAAAAACCCTCTAGACACAGACTCTATAGCTTTCACAAAAATTAACTCAAAATGGATTGCAGACCTCAATGTAAAACACAAAATTAGAAAATTTCTGAAAATATAATCTAAGAGAAAACCTAGATGAGCTTGCTGCTGCTGCTGCTAAGTCACTTCAGTTGTGTCCGACTCTGTGTGACCCCATAGACAGCAGCCCACCAGGCTCCCCTGCCCCTGAGATTCTCCAGGCAAGAACAGTGGAGTTAGTTGCCATTTCCTTCTCCAATGCCTGAAAGTGCAAAGTGAAAGTGAAGTTGCTCAGTCGTGTCCGACTCTTAGTGACCCCATGGACTGTAGCCTACCAGGCTCCTCCGTCCATGGGATTTGCCAGGCAAGAGTACTGGAGTGGATTGCCATTGCCTTCTTCGTAGATGAGCTTAGGTTTCATAATTTTTAGAAAAATACCTAAAGCAAGATACATGACAGGAAAAAAAAAAAACAAAACTGGTTAGGTAGGGCCTAATAAAAGTTAAAATTTTCTGCACTATGAATAACATTTTTAAGAGAATATAAAGCTAAGCCACAGACTCAGAGAAGATATTTGCAAACTATATCTCATAACGGATTTGTACCTACGGTATACAAAGACTCTTAAAACTCAGTGATAAGGGGAAAAAAACCCCAAATTTGAAAATGAGCGAAAGATATAAACAACTCAAAGATATACAGGTGGAAAATAAACATATGAAGCTCCACACCACATGTCACTAAGGGATTGCAAACCAAAGCAACAATGAGATACAACTACATACCTCTAAGAATGGCTAAAATGAAAAACTGGCAAAACAAGGATGTGAAGCAGAAATAATTCTCATTCATTGCTGGTGAGGATGCAAAATGAGAGCCACTCTGGAAGACAGTTTTAATGTGTGTGTTTTCCCCAAAACAAAGCATAGTCTTATCACATGATTCAGCACTCATGACCCTGTTTACAAAACTGATCTGAAAACATATCCACACAAAACCCTGCATGTGAAGTGTGTGTAGCAGCTTTATTCATCGTTGCCAAAAACAGGAAGCAACCACGCTAGCCTTCAAAAGGAGAGAGGACAGACAGATCGGCAGATCCACACGATGGAGTATCAATCAGCAATAAAAGGACATGAGTTACCAAACCATGAAAAGACAGAGGAATCTTAAATGCGTATTACTAAGAGAAACAAGTCAGTCTGAAAAAGTGCTACAGACTCTATGATTGCAAAATTCTGGGAAAAGCAAAACTACAGACACAAAAATGTAAATGGTTGCCAGTGATTGGAGTGGAGAGAATATGATACTGTTATGATGGATACAGGATGTTACTCTTTTATGAAAACCCACAGAACTGCAGAAATCAAAGAGGGAACTGTAATGTAAACTATATACTGTAATAATACTGTATTGATTCAGCAATTATAACACAGATCCCACACTCATGTTAATACCTGGGGAAACTGTGAGCAAGAGAGAGAGGGGGTATATGGGAATGATCTGTACTCTCTGCTCAATTTTCTGTAAAACTAAAATTAGTCTAAAATAGTCTATGAATTTTTAAAACCCACTTTTAAAAATAGGTCAACAAGGAAATAAAGAAAATTGGAAAATGTCTGAACTAAATGAAAATAAAAACATAAATTTCAAAACTTAAGAGATTCAACTAAAGTATTGCTTAGAGAGAAACTTACAGTTCCAAACCCTTATTCAGTAAAGGAAAAAAAGTGTCTAAAGTTAATTATGTAAGCTTCTCTCTCAAAAAGTCAAATGGCTAACTGAACACAAAGTAGAAAGGAGACATAATTAAGAAATGAGAAACATATCAAAAAATGAAAAAATCAAATATAAAGTTATTTTTCAAAAAAAAAATCCTCTAGATAATCAAAAATAAAAGACAAACCAGCACTTGGGCCCCTACAGAATCATATAGAAAATCAATAAGGGATTATATTATAAATAATTTTATACTGACAGATTTATTAAAATAGGTAGTGAACAAATTCCATGGAAGACTCAAAAGACATTATGATCTAAATAGTCCCCTGTCTAAAGAAATTGATTGTGTAAATAAAAATCTTCTCACAAAGATACCCACAGGCCCAAAAGGCTTCACTAGTATATTCTATCAAAATATATATAAGATATTGCATAAACTCTTTCTGAAAACAGAGAACAAAATCTCTCCACTCTTTATGTGGCTTGGATTCCTTTGGTAGCAAAATCAGAACATTACTGTGTGACTAGTCCTGCCCCTGCGATTTCCTCTCTGTCATGCTGCATAATTTAGAAAAAGCTTAACTTGGTTCTGATTATAATTGATATTTATTTTATCATGGCTAATGGTGCTGTATTATATTTACTGCATCCCCATTACATTTCTGAATGACTAATTTTGGATTTGAAGTTTTTATGAGAATACATTTAAAATTCTGCCAGGTGGAAATGCAAAAAATTCTTAAATATACTTTTTCTCTTAATCATAAAGTAGAAATAAGCAACTTAGCAGAGAGAGTCCTTGACCTCACCCAGAAACTTAGTGAGTGGGTGCCTCTGCAAAGGTTTTTACACAGGCAGTTAGGTGTTTGGTTATATTTGAAGCCAGGGGTAGTTACAGAAGTGTGATTATACTTGGGCTATAAAAATCAAGTCCTAATCCAAACCTCACAATATAAAGGGAACTTTCATGTAAATTTCTGATGCCAGACCATAAGAGTGATAGACGTATGCCAAAAAATATATCCTTTCTTGCTAATAATTCTGACAAATACCTCCTCTGCACGTGATATGAGCAGTTTCTGCAGTGATAATAGAGAATGAGGCATCAAGTCCCAATTCCTGATTTGAAGTCCCAAACCCCTGGCAATAGAGCTAGACTCAGACACGACTGAGCGACTTCACTTTCATTTTTCACTTTCATGCACTGGAGAAGGAAATGGCAACCCACTCCAGTGTTCTTGCCTGGAGAATCCCAGGGACGGGGGAGCCTGGAGGGCTGCCGTCTATGGGGTCGCACAGAGTTGGACACGACTGAAGCGACTTAGCAGCCACATTTTCTTGTCCACGCCTCAGCTACAACAGAAAGCAAGCCACTTTCTGAAGATTCCTCTAGGCCTCCAAACACTCTTCTAGAAAAGATATATTCATCTTCATCTTTGAGGAGCCCATGAGGCTCAACTACTTTTTCTTTTGTAAAATCTCATCCCCATGGGAACTGATCTCTTTCTGTTTGCCTGTCTGAGAAAGCTGCACGATCATCTGATGCCCGGCTCATCATGTGTCCTTATCAGGGTGAGGGGCATGGGGAAAGGAGCCCGGATGGATTGTCCTTTCTTCCTAGACACTCCTGCCTTCTTACTATTTCCAGCCTCAAATATGCCCAACCCTCTAAGATCCTGTCTCCTGTCTTCCTAGTGACCAGCTCAATCATAACCCCACTTAGGAACTGAATAAAGACCAAATACATGCTAATTCATGTATGCAAAGGAATATCAAGCCAAGAAAGAAAAGCTCTCCTAGTTCACATGTTACCAGGAGAGAGGTGAGTCAGCCCCTGTTCTCAATTCACTGCTTTGTGGGGCCCATGTGTTCCATATTCTAATTTACCTTAAATCATTGATATGATTTTCAATTTGGATTTCCAATTTAAAGCAAGACCCTTAAGGTATTTTCCATTATTTTTTAAAGTCCCTTTTAATCACTTTTTAATACCCACCAGAAGCTTGAAATTGAAATGTTATGACTAGACTGCCCTCATTTTCCTGGTGCTACAGCCACTCGATGAATGGTCTCCCGATCTGCACTGTAAATGTACAGATCATTTTCCTCATATTTCTTTTCCTTACTGGAAGCAGCACTATTAAACCAACATCAGAGATAAAAGAACATGCCCAGAAAGAAAGGCTTGGGAATGTTTTAAAAATACATCGAAGACAAATACATCTGCCTCAGCAAGTGAGGTCTCTCCTGATCTCCACGTCTGATCACAGAGTGGCTAGTGGGGAGGGCAGCAGACCTCCACAGCCCCGCTCTGATCCTCGGTCACAGGGAGGCCTCCAGCCCCGCTCTGATCCTTGATCACAGGGAGGCCTCCCGCTGGTTGGAGGAGAGTCGAGTTTCCCCATTCACACCCCCTGCTTTATGTCTGGCAGCACGTTATGGATGATGCCTCGACATGACGGCCCATCTGCCCCAGCCGGGTGGCCAGAGGCTTTCCGAAGAACACACGTGTGTCCTCCCGCCACGGTTACGGCCCCCCGCTTCTCCTCCACGGTTACGGCCCCCCCGCTTCTCCTCCATGGTTACGGCCCCCGCTTCTCCATCCTGGGCTTTGCACACAACAGCCAGTCTCAGTGATCTTAGTGAAGGTCAACTGGAAAGGGACACTTCAAAGGGGCCACCTGTCACCTGAACAGAGAAGAGCTGCGGGGCCTCGGGGTCCAGGGCAGGGCTGATCCTGGGATATGAACACCCTCGCACATGTAATGTCTTGCATGCTACATGCCCTGTTACTGCTACAGTACAGCAGGACCCCCGCAACACAGGATCCAGTCTGGCAACTGTGGCTGTCGGCACCCCAGACCTCTCCCTGCTGAACTGAGCCTCACCCTAACGTGAGGTCTGAGTAATGTGCGGGTGGGGTGGGGGGTTCTGGGGTCCCCCATGTGGACCAGGTGTGCTCCATGGTGCCATCAGCATCTGAACTAAGGCAGAACCCGCACGTAGAGGTGCACGTTCCCACCGAGCAGCCCCTCTCCAACTGCCTGCCACCCTGGCTGATTGGGGAAGACGTTTAGGCCTCCAAACACCACCAGGAATGCCAAAGTTGTAGCTCCATCTCCAAAGTACTTCTCAAATGCAACAGTCACTTAAACAGGATGACACAAATTTTAAAGGGAAAATGGGCACCTGTATCACACTACAATCAAATTATTTCCTAGCGATAATTCAGCATACCCCAGATATTTATCTATCATCTTGGTTAAGTCTTCCCCAGACCTACATTCCACTTTTGAAGGATCTTAAATGGTGTGAGAACAGCAAGCCTGATGAGAATGGAATGGAAATAATCCCCAGACCTGGAATGAGAAGACTTCTGTTCCAGTCCCAGATCTGGCACTCATATATCATGGGACCTTGGGCCAGTGACAAAGCTCTCTGTGCAAGGATCCTCTTTTGTAGAATGAGAAGATGGAAAAATCTCTAAGGTGCTGCCAGCTCTCAGATGCTATCTCCCCTGATTTTGGTCCAATTATCCCCCCACCTTTGCCCTAATTATGAAATAGCAGAGGTCCCAAAATGACTTGGACTCACATCAGTGTGGACCTCTCTGGGAGATGCCAGCAGTGTCACCAGCAGAAGCGCTGCCGCTCTGGGCATGGACCACCACACCAGAGACACCAGCACCAAACAACCATGAGTCACAGAGGAGGAGCACAGATGAGTCATGGTGGGCAAGGGTATTATACCTCGAAGAGCATTAGCAGTGTCCACTGGGGACCCCTAGAACTAGTGAGGAGCAATTTAAAAAAGGGTGGAATGCGCACACAGCAGGACCAGGGTGTGGTATTTATCTATCGCTGCATAACAAATCATTCCTACCCAGGTCGCTGAAAACAACTATTTGCCAAGCTCACGAGGTAGGCCGAGCATGGCAGGATGCTCCTGCTGCGTGTCTCACATGGGCCCGATCGTGTGCACGTGGGGAGGAAAGCGGCCAGCTGTGCTGTGTGGACCTCACCCACTCGGGGGGGGGGGGTGTCCAGGTGTCCTCACGTGAGGAGCCCTGCGCTGCAAAGCACAAGCCTGATAGGCAAGCAGTTTCCAAGACTCTTGAGGCACATGTGCTAATGCCCCACTGGCTAAAGTCAGTCACACAGCCAACCCAGACTGAAGGGGTTAAGGACAGGGACTCCACCTGTTGATGACAGGACTGCTAACATCACGTTCTATGTGTATGAGTGAAAAGAGAGAAAGGATTTGGGGCCGTTCGCACAACCTACCGTAAGGAGAAATACAGATGTATGCCTATTAATGTGATCATGGGCTTCCCCTGTGGCTCAGCTGGTAAAGAATCCACCTGCAGTGTGGGAGACCTGGGTTCAATCCCTGGGTTGGGAAGATCCCCTGCAGAAGGGAAAGGCTATCCACTCCAGTATTCTGGCCTGGAGAATTCCATGGACTCTCTATGCGGTCCATGGAGTCGCAACGAGCTGGACATGACTAAGCAACTTTATATATAATGTGACCTTATTTTTACTCCCAAATTCATATTGCCAAGTAAATAAGGGAAATTACCCTTGAATTTTACTCAACAGCACATTTTACAGTAAAATATCAATAATAATTGAAATTTGTGAGCCTGAAGATCAAAGAGAAATTTGGAGGGTTTTTTTTTTCCGCAAATTGTCAGCCTAGCTTAACGTATAGGACTCCATCTAAAGTTATACGTAAAAATGCAAATGCAATAAATTCCTCATGGATGGCTTGCTCCTGTATCTCATATTATCCTCGGCCTTCCAAAATCCAACCCTCTGAGCTCATGCCTTCAGGCAAGTCCCTCAATGACATCTTTAAGAAATTCATCAGTAATCACAGTTATTTAGAATTTTTAAATCTCTGAAGTACATGACTATGTAGTGTATACTACTTTTTCCAATCTCCAATCTGTGTTTGGCAATTAAACTGAGCATTGTTACAGTACTTATTTAATGTCTATTTCATACCAATTAACTATGTACTAGATACTGTGCTAAGGGTTTAGATATAATAGAGACAGGAAGGAAGGCAGAGAAGAAATGAATTGGCCTTGTTGTATCTTGGGGTTTGGTAGGATGCAAACCAATGACTTTTACAAGGAACACAGTTGAAGAACTTCAATTCATTTTCAAATTAAAGTGAATTTTGCATTTTAAACAACCTCCAATGGATCACTTTAAATTTTCAGAGTCTGGCTCTTCTGATGTTTCATAAGTGACTTTTCATTGTTAAATTGTCACCAAGCTCTTTTTAATTCTGACAGTGTCCTCAAGCTCCTTCTGAAGGTATTCACTTCTTTGGGCAGTTGAAAAACCTTCTGAGTCAATTTCATCTTACATAGAACCAGTCTCCCACATAGAGAATACTTCAAAGGAAGTTTGCTGGACTAGAGCTGCATGGAGAGGGGCTGAGGACATGGGCCAGTATCATTACCTGCAATACTTTTCTTTACAAACCCACAAACGCTGGTTCTCAACAAATTTAAAACAAGCAAAGTCCACTTCTGGCCCCTGATCTATTTATACTTTCAAAAGTTCTTCTTGATGTTTTCCTCTCTGTTTTAACTGTATAAACTATAGAGATTTTTGTCACTATTTTAACTATAACTTATTTGTCTCCTTGTGGAAGTTTTCATTTTTAATAGGCTACCTTAAAGATCCTCCCTTTCCTTCTCTCTCTCTCTCATATACCACAGCCTTTAAAATTCATGAGAGATTAACTCTGTTGATGAAATTTTAGATAATACAGAAAGAGATGCCTGGTCTCAAGACAGGTCCCATCACTCAGAAGCCCAGAGCATATCAGTTTTACCTAGCTTTCCTAATCAGTTATTTTCCAAGGAAGACATAAAGACAGCCAACAGGTACATGAAAAGATGCTCAACATCACTAACCATCAGGGAAATGCAAATCAAAATCACAATAACATATCACCTCACACCTGCCAGAATGGCTAATATCAAAAAGACAACAAATAGCAAGTACTGGTGAGGAGAAGTAATAGCAAGTATGGAGAAAAGGGAATCCTGTGTACTACTGGTGGAAAACTAAGCTGATGCAACCTCTATGGAAAACAGTATAGATGTTCCCGCAAAAGTTAAAAACAACTGCTATATGATACAGCAATTCCACTTCTGGATATTTATCAGGAGGAAATGACAACACTACTCTGAAAAGATACGAGCAGCCCCATGCTCACGGCAGCATTACGTACAATAGGTTAGACAAAAGCACAACTTAAGCGTCCATCAGTGGATGAATGGATAGACAAAATGTAGAGCGGAATACTATTCAGCCATAAAAAAGAAAGAAATCTTGCCATTTGTGACAACACTAATGGACTTTCAGGGCATTACACTCAGTGAAGTAGGTCAGAGAAAGACAAACAGGATATGATCTCACTTACATAAAATCTAAAGAAAAAAGTTAAAAAAAAACAACCCACCAAATTCATAGAAGAACAGATTGGGGGCTTCCAGAGGCAGGAGCTGTGGTGGGTGAGACAGATGAAGGGGCAAAAGGTACAAGCTTCCTGTTAAAAAATAAATAAGTCATGGGATACACTGTACAGTATGGTGACTGAAGTGAGTAATGCTTCATTGGATACTTGGAAGTGGATAAGAGAGTGAAAGTTTTTATTTATCACAAGAAAAAAACTGTCACTGGGAGGTGATCCATGTTAACTAGACTTACCACGGCAATCATTCCACTATATGCAAACAAAATATCGAATCATTATGAGGCACACCTGAAACCAACATAATGTCCTATGCCAATTAAAGCTCAATAGAAATTCCTTCCTTCCATCCCCACAGAAAACTGAGGAAATCACTGTGGAAAAATCACTGAAGCAATTTTGTTTGATACATAATTTTTCCTTGAAAACTTTATGGACATTAAGTAGAAATTCTATTAAAATCCAGGAGAAATTCTGAGAGTTGATAGTTCAGTTCAGTCACTCAGTCGTGTCCGACTCTTTGCGACCCCATCAATCGCAGCACGCCAGGCCTCCCTGTCCATCACCAACTCCTGGAGTTCACCCATACTCACGTCCATCGAGTCAGTGATGCCATCCAGCCATCTCATCCTCTGTCGTCCCCTTCTCCTCCTGCCCTCAATCCCTCCCAGCATCAGAGTCTTTTCCAATGACTCAACTCTTCACATGAGGTGGCCAAAGTACTGGAGCTTCAGCTTTAGCACCATTCCTTCCAATGAACACCCCAGACTGATCTCCTTTAGAATGGACTGGTTGGATCTCTTTGCAGTCCAAGGGACTCTCAAGAGTCTTCTCCAACACCACAGGTCAAAAGCATCAATTCTTCAGTACTCAGCCTTCTTCACAGTCCAACTCTCACATCCATTCATGACCACTGGAAAAACCATAGCCTTGACTAGATGGACCTTTGTTGGCAAAGTAATGTCTCTGCTTTTCAATATGCTATCTAGGTTGGTCATAACTTTTCTTCCAAGGAGTAAGCGTCTTTTAATTTCATGGCTGCAATCACCAACTGCAGTGATTTTGGAGCACCCCAAAATAAAGTCTGACACTGTTTCCACTGTTTCCCCATCTATTTCCCATGAAGTGATGGGACCAGATGCCATGATCTTCGTTTTCTGAATGTTGAGCTTTAAGCCAACTTTTTCATTCTCCTCTTTCACTTTCATCAAGAGGCTTTTTAGTTCCTCTTCACTTTCTGCCATAAGGGTGGTGTCATCTGCATATCTGAGGTTATTGATATTTCTCCCAGCAATCTTGATTCCAGCTTGCGCTTCCTCCAGCCCAGTGTTTCTCATGATGTACTCTGCATAGAAGTTAAATAAGCAGGGTGACAATATACAGCCTGGATGTACTCCTTTTCCTATTTGGAACAAGTCTGTTGTTCTATGTCCAGTTCTAACTGTTGCTTCCTGACCTACATATAGGTTTCTTAAGAGGCAGGTCAGGTGGTCTGGTATTCCCATCTCTTTCAGAATTTTCCACAGTTTATTGTGATCCACACAGTCAAAGGCTTTGTTAAAATGCCATCCTGAGAAACTTGAAAGAAAAACAATTCCCTCCTACCACCAGAATGTGTTCAAATGAAATCCTACATTATACTGTACAAAGGGAAGAACTAAGTTGTCTGATTTAGTGACTGTTTACTGAGGCAAGTATTAATTGTAGCTTATTTTCCATCACTGAAATGAATACTCAATAATGTTTTCCTTTTTTTTTAAATTTCTCTCTTTTACTTTTATTTGACATTTACATTACTTATCTCTACATAATCCTAAATGACTGGAATCCACAGGAATGATGGGGATCTATCAATTAATATGTTTATTTAATTCTGCAGCATCCAGACAGATTTTAATACTCTAGCTTCTTGGACAAAAAAGGATGAAACTTTTTTCTCACAAAGTGAGAATGTGAACATATGGTGAGAACTTAAAGGAAAGCATAATGATAAAAGCAGTGATATGGTAACATACATGGTCTAGTCTTACTCATCTCTTAAATCAACCTGATTTTAAACATAGAAACTTAATATGCCTGAATCTCAATTTTCTCCTGTAGAAACTGTAGTGATAGATGTGATAAGTTTTGGCCCTGCTACCTGCTCAAAGCTTTTCTTTGAAGCTCAGCATAATTTGGTGCTTTTTAATTTTACTTTAGCCATGTACTATGCTTCAAAAATCCACCCAAAACATAGAAATGCCAGTGATTATTTCACCAGGTTAATATAACGTTTTCTTTTCATGTTTGTTCTTGAATGAAAAACCAGGCAACGTATAAATCCCTTCCCCATTACTCAGCATTCCTCAAGTTCTCTGGATGTTGCTGTGGTTCAGTCACTAAGTCATGTCTGGCTCTCTGTGACCCCATGGACTGCAGCATGCCAGGCTTCCCTGTCCTTCACCATCTCCCGGAGTTTGCTCAAACTTATGTCCATTAAGTCATCAATGCTATCCAACCGTTTCATCCTCTGTTGCCTCCTTCTCCTACTCTCAGTCTTTCCCAGCATCAGCGGTTTTGGCCACCTGATGTGAAGGTGGCCAAAGTATTGGAACTTCAGCTTTAACATCAGTCCTTCCAATGAATATTCGGGTTTTATTTCCTTTAGGATTGACCGGTTTGATCTCCCTGCTGTCCAAGGAACTCTCGAGTCTTCTTTAGCACCACAATTCAAAAGCATCAATTCTTTGGCACTCAGTCTTCTTTACAGTCCAACTCTCACATATGTACATAACTACTGGAAAAATCATAGCTTTGAATATATGCATTTTTGTTGGCAAAGTGTTGCCTGTGCTTTTCAATATACTGTCTAGGTTTGTCATAGCTTTTCTTCTAAGGAGAAAGTGTCTTTTAATTTCATGGCTGCAGTCACAGTCTGCAGTGATTTAGGAGCCCAAGAAGATAAAATTCATCACTCTTGAATTTTTCCCCTTCTATTTCCCATGAAGTGATGGAATCAGATATCATGATCTTGGCATGACGTTGCTATCTACGCACTTAAGTGTTGAATGCAGTTTAACACAACTAGATATTTTATACTAAATATATTTCTTCAGTACTAATCATGTCATCATATCTAATTCTTTGAACCCTTTTCTGTCTTTTTTATGAAAAGCCAAATAATTACGAGTTCCCACTAGAGAAGACATTGATGGCCACCTGGAGCAACAGACACATTAGTTGTGCATGACAGTTTTCTCTGCTCTTCACTTGCCTCCAAGGAGGGCTTGGCATCTGTTTTTGTCTGAAGGCAGAGATTCCTTCTTTAGGACAGTCTCTCTTGAATCTGCGCGTAGAGTAAGTGTACCTTCTTTCTACAAAGCTGAAGAATCAGATTCCTGCTTTAAAATGGCTTAGTGAAAGTTATTTACGAATATGTTTATATGAATAGTTTCCACTGACTGAATATTTTAAATTTTGAGTTACTATATTTCTATATGTGAATCTTGTACTTTTTATTTTTTAAAGAGACTGTTGGGTTTTGTCTTTTATTATGGGAACAATCAATGTTTAAGCGCAGTAGTCTTTTTAAAATATTTTGTTTCATTGGCGTATGCATGGGTGTGTGCTAAGTCACTTCAGTCGTGTCCCACTCCCTGAGACCCCATGAACTGCAGCCCACCAGGCTCCCCCGTCCATGGGACTCTCCCAGCAAGAACAGCTTTATCTGTATATACTAGTTATAAAGATCCTGGTACTAGTTATCAATATCCTAGTTATAAAAAGTTATTGAACATCTACCATGGGTCAGGCACTGTGCCAGAAAATAGGAACACAATGCTGAAAAGACCTGAGCTCAAGGGATCTCAAAGGCAAATATAAGGAGTGAAGAGTCTTAAACGTGCTGCTCAGCAGCTGCTGCTGCTGCTAAGTTGCTTCAGTCATTTCCGACTCTATGTGACCCCATGGACTGCAGCCCACCAGGCTCCTCCATCCTTGGGGTTTTCCAGGCAAGAGTGCTGGAGTGGGGTGCCATCGCCTTCTCTGGCTGTTCAGCTGACACATGTCTGTTTTCTACAGGAGAGACAGTGGCGATGGAAAGGTAAGGGTGAGCAGAAGCTTTAGATTTGAGTGTTATCAGCTTTGTGGGACAGGAGATGGTATGGCTCTTTTGAATCCACATTGAATCAGGTTCCCAAAAGAGGTTACTGTAACAGGAAGTTATAACAGAGGTTACAGTAACGAGGAGCCATCGATGAAGTCTATGCTGGTTGAACAATCAGGATAAAGCTTGCAATGATGATTTATAGGGAGAGAGTGACTCTATCAAGAGACTACGTAGATGACAAGTTACTCAAAAATAAACACATCTTGAAAATGAATGATGGTCACCGTGATCAAGCCAGTTAAAGATAATCCACATGCTTATCCCTGGTCTTCAGCAGAGAGAATGATGTGCTCCTCAGACTAAACCTCTGGGACACAACTGATGAGAATATTCCAGTATGGTCATTTTGATTTCCTACTTGTAAAATTGTATATTGGAGGGCCAATGCGTATAAACTGTAACAAAAGTTACCTCTTCCTCATGAGCGACCAGAGAAAATTACTGTGACTGAGCAATGGTCACCATGCATCATTTGCTTATAAATAAGATCACGGGTAGAGGATTCAAACTGCTCTAATGATCTGAACATAGACATTATCAGCAGCATGTAATTTATCTAAAAACGCTTATATACCTCTTATTTTTAAGCACTATTTTAAATATTTGGAAAATACCAACTTATTTGTCTTTGCTGCTACCTAATGTACCATCACCTCCATGATACAGATGAGTAAACTGAGAAGTTAACGGTTCAAGTTCAAGGAGCCAGGCAATGAGAGACTCTGGACTGGAACCCATGCACTTGGGCTCCAAAGTCCATGTGCTTCATGAAGACATCATCCCATCTCACAGACTATGACTTATGGGTGTGAATATATTAAGGAGAACCTGGGCCACCGGTGTGCTGGTGCCTCTCAGAGAAGAGGCTGGAACGCCAACAGAAGAGTAACAGTGACGTCACATCACCACTTATTCAGAGCTCTGCATATCCAACACCATGGAAACATTTTTTTCTTTCTTTTTTTTTTTTTGCAAATACAATACATATACTCTGTCTCTAAAGATTTAAGGTGCTAAATCAATGAACTTTATTTTATTTTATTTTTTACTGTGGCAGATAGTGCAGTTTTGACTTAACCCCTATTTCAGTCTCCTAGAGGTCAGAGAACCAAAATACATTTCTTACAGCCTCCTGCAACTGCGATGCAAGCATGTGACCTAAGTTTTTTTCAGAGAAACCTTCACAAAATTTCACTGTGGGAATGAACAATGTTATGTTCTTTTTTCAGCTCAGAGTGGGAGTTCAGATTTCCTGACAAGCTAGAGGGTGGTGAAGATACTTCTGGGGCAGTTGTAATGGAACAATGGTGCTTCTGCCAAATAGTATTTCTTGGTGGTTTGGGGTATGTCTCTTGTCTGTGTGCTTCTTAGTACCAGGGTTCTGCATTATTATCCTCCAGGCTGATTCTCCTGGCCTTCTAGAAACACTGGGAGCTACCTAACATGCTTTAATAAAAATTATTCCTGATTAAACAAGTTAGAGTAGATACTATTATTTGTAACCAATTATTTTTTCAATTTTTAAAATTTATTTTATTTTTTTAAATTTATTTTTACTTTATTTTGCTTTACAATACTGTATTGGTTTTGCCATATATTGATATGAATCAGCCATGGGTGTACATGAGTTCCCAATCCTTAAGGATAATTGCTTTACACTATTGTATTGGTTTCTGCCAAAGATCAACATGAAATCAGCCATAGGTATACCTATGTGCCCTCCCTCTTGAACCTCCCTCCCACCTCTCTCCCCATCCCACCCCTCTAGGTTGTTACAAGAGCCCTGGTTTAAGTTCCCTGAGTCATACAGCAAAGTCCCACTGGCTATCTACTTTACATATGATAATGTATGTTTCCATGTTACTCTCTCCATACATTTATATGTATAATACACACATGCTATAAGACATGTATCTGGCTAGTGAATCAAAATTTATGATTAAAAAAAATCATTACTTTACACGAAGTTAATGTTAAAAGAAGTAGTTAAGAAAACTATTTACGGCAGGTGGTGATGCACATGGATTTGAGTCATACTAATTGAGTTCCAAACCTGGGTCTACCCTTGACGGAGTCTTTGAACTTGGAAAATCTCATTAACTTCTGCATGAATGACTAGAATTTAGAAAAGGGCATTAATTCTTCACGCTTCTCAGAAATAAAAAGTATAATTTCCACAATCCTACATGCAAATACACTAACATTTAGAGAGGTCTGGTGCCCTGCCTAATGTCACACACTAGTAAACATGAACTCCAGTCTGTCTCACTCAGGGACACATACGTGTAGCATCACACTTGGCTGTAGTTATAGCTGACAAATAAAACTAACGAATTACCACCGGAGCTCACAGCTTTGTCTCCATGAGTTTGATTAGTCAGCACCAGTTCTGAGGATACTGTGCATTGCTGAAGACACTGGCAAAATACTAGTTTCAGGACGTGCTGAAACAAGTGCTGATTCCTGGTGTATGGCAATTCACCAAGCTAACTCTCACTTACATGCTAACTGGCCCCTTTAAGAAGCAGAAAAACTCCTTTGGGAAGATGCTGAGACTAGCTCCTGAAGGAAGTGTGGGCATTACCGAAAAGAGGAAAACAGGAGAGAAAGAATAGTACAGGTAAAAGCAGAGCTCATTGGGTAAATAATAAGTAATGAAGTGCAGCAGAAACATGAAAATCTTTCCAGTTGAGCAGTGAAAGAGAAGGCGAGAGAGTAGCAGAAATGAACGCATGAGAGCCTCATATGCCCTGCTGGTGAGTTAGGACAGAAGCTATGGGAACATCTGAAAGGTTGAAGCAGAGAGTGCATGAATAGATTCCATTCCAAAAGAGGTCATGATGGCATGATGGCCCAGAGATAGAAAGCTGGTGAGACTGGTAGGAAGACTAGTCAGCAGATAATAACTAGAGTCTAAGGTTGAGAATCCAGTAGTCATGTATAGATGTGAGTGCTGGACCATAAAGAAAGCTGAGCGCCAAAAAATTGATGCTTTTCAATTGCGATGTCGGAGAAGACTCTTGAGAGTCCCTTGGACTGCAAGGAGATCAAACCAGTCAATCCTACAGGACATCAATCCTGAATATTCCTCGGAGGGACTAATACTGAAGCTCCAATACTTTGGCCACCTAATGTGAAGAGCCCACTCAATGGAAAAGACCCTGATGCTGGGAAAGATTGAGGGCAGAAGAAGGGGACGACAAGGATGAGACGGTTGGATGGCATCATTGACTCAATGGACATGACTCTGAACAAGCTCCAGGAGATGGTGAAGGACAGGAAAGCCTGGCATGCTGCAGTCCATGGGGTCGCAAAGAATCAGACATGACTGAGCGACTGAACAACAACAACAAGGTTGAGAAAATTAATGATAGCCTAAACTATCAGAGGAAAGCAGAGATAAAAAGTAGATATGCTGACTATTAAGGAAAAGGAGCCTAGTTTGATGGTTGTTCCCCAAAATTATCAGCAACACAGTGAAAATAAAAGGCATCTGGGTAAAATGTTTGAGGTTCCTCTCCAGAATGCACTCAGAAATAAATAACTGGGTAAAGTAGGATGCATTCATACTCTCAGTAAATCAAGCTCTCAATAAATCTAGTTATAACTCTATGAAACGTTCTCTCACTGATATCTTTGGGGCACACCATGGTCACCTGCACTCCCGCTGCTGTATCTCTGGCCTTTAGCTGAGATTAACTGAAGAGGGTGTGACAACGTGACGGGATTGGATCTATGATGGTGTGTACCCTAGAAGCCAGTGTCACTCGGGGCTAACCCCAGAGCCAATTCACGACCTCTAGAGGCAGGAATCGGGAATTAGGCTTTGCGGTCCAAAACAATGTGCAGTGATTTTGAGATGTTCATCCTATTACTGAAAATTTTTTACGGCTTGTGATATAAATGGTCATTGTGGAGACCTGAAAGATCTTAGAGAAAAGGAAAATAAGGCTGGCCTCAGAATGCTATGGGCAAATAAAAAAGAAAAGAAAAAAATATCACCATGAATCCTACTAAATGGTTTAAAAGCCTTGGAAATCTATAGCTGAAGGTTTTCATCTTCAACAGTATTTAAAAACTGGAGAGAAACAAATACTTGTTTACGTATTTACCATAAAAAGATGAGAGACAAACTGCATGCAAGTTTTCCTGGTGGGGGTGGAGGCAGTGGGCGGCAATCTTGAGGAAGGGAGAGTTAGGCAGGAAAAAAGAATAAACATGACTGAGTAAGCAAAGGAGCCCACAGCGGCTCCACTTGGACATGCAGGCTGTGCGGGCCTCCACTCCCCTCCACATGAGGACAGATTCCTGCATCTTAGAATTGTCTGCAGGCAAGAGAAGGATTGTCTGGTCTGAGAGAGTCTTTGTAGCCTTGAGAAAGATGGAAAATACCACTGATGATAACCATAAGCAGTGGTTATCACAAGCTATTCCATCTCCTGTTTATTCCCTTAGAAATCAATTTCTTCATCCTAAAGAAACTTCTTCTCCCCTTTTCTTTCCTTTTGTGACATTAATACAAAAGCTTCTAAGTTAAGCCATTTACTAGCTACTCTTTTTGTGAACTCTAATATACATAAGAATAAAGTTGGGTTTTCTTCCTGTTTAAATTAAAAAAAGGCAAGCAGTTTATCCACAGGCTCCTGCTCTCCTATCTCTCTTTAGTCAACGTCCATTTCATAATATATTAAATTCCTCTCCACTCCTCTGGATTGTCACCAGCCCCTCCAGCATCCCAGAGCAAGGCAGAGTCTCTGAAGGCTCTCTTGTCAGTCTATCCTGTATGAGGGGCAGCAGGGGAGGGGGGACTGGAATGTGAAACAGCAGAATTGACAGCACCCTAAGCTTTTACCCATGGAAACAGGGTGAAACTTGGTCAGTTGTGGTTGCAGATCTGTGGCCCAGGGTGCACGCAGGGCTAGGCTGACCTGAACAGTGAATCAGTAGAGTCTGCTATGACTGCAAACCACAGGTAGTCATAACATTTTTCTGTGATCATAAATTTTCTGTTAAATCCATATTTCTTCTCTATCTTAAAAGCTAAAGTTGAGTTTCTGCACAAGTCTGTCTTCTAAAAGGGATAAAATCTTGCAAGTAATGTTCAGAGATGTAGTTTATAGCTATCTTTCAAGGATGATTGTCCCTGAGGCTAAGTACATTTGTTATACAAAATACATTCATTAGAATATTTCATGTAAAAGTTTTTTCAATTAAACTTATAAACAATTTTAATAACCAGACTGCAAGGAGATCCAACCAGTCCATTCTGAAGGAGATCAGCCCTGGGATTTCTTCGGAAGGAATGATGCTAAAGCTGAAACTCCAGTACTTTGGCCACCTCATGCGAAGAGTTGACTCATTGGAAAAGACTCTGATGCTGGGAGGGATTGGGGGCAGGAGGAGAAGGGGACGACCGAGGATGAGATGGCTGGATGGCATCACAGACACGATGGACGTGAGTCTGAGTGAACTCCAGGAGATGGTGATGAACAGGGAGGCCTGGCGTGCTGCGATTCATGGGGTCGCAAAGAGTCGGAGACGACTGAGCGACTGAACTGAACTGAACTGAAATGTACTTAACAATATTGTGATAATTAACCATCCAACCATGTTCTCTGTGACTTGGTTATAATATTTCCTAATTAAGAATGTATCTAAAAATGTCCCTCCTAGAAGAAGTTACCTTTTGTTTGTAAAATAAATGTGATTCTATCCGTTTAAAGTAAAACACATCTCGTTCTTTTACATCTGTAAAAACAACACACAATGTACAATTAAGGATCTGTGAGAATAAAATTCTGTCTATAAAATAAGTGAATGAAAATTTTGAGAACAGCCATTATTATCATGTAAGTACATGGAGTCACAAGAGTCAGGACACAACCTAATGACTGAACAACAATTACAAAGTGAAGAGAAATGATATGAAAAGATGCTTTCAAATTAAACGGCAGTAAATAAAGCAAGAATCAACTGTTATATACAATATACTCTGACTCCCGTGTCGGAGGAATAGGATTTAGACACCCACACATAGAAAGACAAGAAAAAGTAGTCAAATTACAGCTGATTTTAACTAAATGAATTATATATTTGCATTCATTCCCAATTTTCTACATTATTACTTTCTAACCAAAATTTTATAATTAAAGTGAATCTAAAAATACTGTTAACTGAGCATTATGATGGGTAATCAAAACTAAACTGTTCACAATTTATTAAGCAGAAATCTGATCATGTATATCCTATTAGAATAAAGACTGTCAAGAGGGTTCAGTAAGCTTACAGGAGAATACAGTCTCTCTGGGCTCAGTTAATATGAGTCTATTCCTGAAACTTGGGTCCATTTTCAGATAACTGACAAAATGTGGCCAATGAGTTCTCAAAGCTAAAGTCTTGCATCTAGGAGGTAGTGGGTCCCTTTCCTAAAGAACTGACTGGTATTTGTTTTTGTTTTTTCTTTTTACTAGAATGGCCTATTTTTCCATTTTTCCAGTACAGCTTCTTGAATTTCCCTGGGAAATCACTTCTCTTACATTCTCAGATTCCTCCCAAATCTGAACATGACTCATCCTTTTAAACTCAATCTTAAAATTTGTGTTAAACAAAACTAAACTTTAGAGGTAAAGCTTAGATCTGTTGGTGCATGGCATGAAGCCACCATGCCGTGGTACACACACACAAAGAATCAAGAGTTAGTGATAAAAGTAGAAAAAGGGAAAAAAGGAAAACTCTCTATAATACCATTGCTTGACTCCTGGATAAAGTTGGTCCTATCCACACCCTTTGTCTTATGTGAGCCGAGAAATTATTTTTTATTTGAGCCAGTTTGAACTAACATCTTTCACTCACTTAAGAGTCTTAAATAAAACAACACCTCTCTGTGTGTTCACAGACAGAGTATACCTTCCCTCCAACAGAAAAAAATAAGTCCAAAGATCTACCACTTGCTGAGGGGAACATTTGGAAAATCCATCCTCATAGGAAGCATAGACTATCTGGATATTAAATGCATGCCAAATCTCCCTCATTTGTGAATAAGGTGAATCTAGGAATTGTCACTGGAAAACAACGATATCATAGGCTTAGGACTTTGCAACGGGGGGAGGGAACAAAGGCATGAGATGTTCTACAATTCCTATAACATGACTGATGGCACATGAGTCTTCCCATACTCAGTACTTAGTAATATTTCTATAAAAATGAGAGGAAGTCCACCTCTCCATGTCCCAAGTAAAGAAGAAAAATTGACAACCAGATCTAGTCAATCAATCACCTCAGTCATGGGAAATAGGAGGGGAGATTTCCTGTCCACAAGAAAGGCAATGGCCAGATTAACTTCACAGACTTTAATTATAGACAAGATTCATTTGCCTTCCTTTTGAAGTTAGATGATCTTTGCTACTTACATACATAAAGACAATTGAAAGGAAAAAAAAAAGATCAGCAGCAAACTGATGAGAAACTAGTGAAAACAAGCCCCTCATCCCAATCATACACTGACAATAAATCCTTCAATCTGTTCAACAGGCTTTTGACTCTGTTACATAATGGCTCCTTCAACTAGAGTGGGACTGGGTTGCAAAATACAGTGCTATCAGTTACATAAAGCCCTCAATGTTCAGGAGCTACTAGCCTCATGAAATAACTAAACATGGCATGTTTTTGCTCCTCGTCTCTTTCCCTATTGCAAAAAAAACTTGACTAGAAAAAGAGTTAACAGCTCATCAAAAAGGATAGGTGTCCAGAAGTGACAGCTCAATGGCGTCCGGCTTCTCTCAAGGTTAGAAAGCACGCACACTCCATTCTATATGAGAAAAGACTGGGCTCTGCCTAACAGTAAAATAAAAACAAAATTTTGGGAGTTGACTTTTGCAAATGTCCAGGGATATGGTGGTGTTCAGTAAGATTATTGAAAGGGAAGAGCAGTCAAGACTAATGCTGTATTTGTACTGGAATTGATACTGAGCACATGACTAAAAGCAGGATGACAATCTACATTAATGGATCATTTCAGCCTCAGAATGTAATTTGCAAGTGTGAAGTGAAGTGAAAGTCGCTCAGTCCTGTCTGACTCTTTGCGACCCCATGGAATTCTCTAGGAGAGAATACTGGAGTGGGTAGCCTTTCCCTTCTCCAGGGGATCTTCCCAATTCTCCCGCATTGCAGGCGGATTCTTTACCAGCTGAGCCACAAGGGAAGCTTATCCCTTCTCCAGTGGATCTTCCTGACCCAGGAATTGAACCAGGGTCTCCTGTATTGCAGGCAGATTCTTTACCACTGAGCCACAAGGGAAGGCCATAATTTGCCAAAACAAATTATATTTTGTAATTTGCAAAAAGAGCATCAAAGTCAGATACCTCAGAGTATGTTTTAGTAAAAACAAGCAAACAAATGAAAAGTACAGAAAAAGATCATGCACTTTCTCAAACTCCCTCAACCCCTTCCTCCTCTCTCTCTCGGCGAGCATCTCATTCACATACAAGCAGGGCACCTCTGCTTTTAGACCTGGGAAAAATAATGTACTGTGTGAATTTCATCAGTGAGAAATGAAATTAGAAGGAGCCGGGAAGCTGTTTCTCTTTTTCTCTTCTGTGCACTAAACGAAGGTTTTGTTCCTTTCTGCAATGCTTCCAGGGGAGCCCGAACACTGAGACAGTGCAGAGTGACACAGTGTGTCTTAGCACAGCTCCATGTTTTTAGACCGCAGCCGGTGTGGCGATACATAGCATTACACAGAATCACATCATGCGCTCTTGTGCCTCATCACCCTCATTCTCTGGGTTGCACAGCCCAGAACAATTGATAGTGCTCTAAGCATGGCCTGGGGCTCTGCTTTCCAGAAAACCTAAGAGAAGGTTGAAGCTAGTACCATAACAACAGTGAAATCTTTGTCATATCACTAATAATTTTATTAACATGGTAATTTTTATTTCCCCTTCCCTGGTGGCTCAGAGGGTAAAGCATCTGCCTGCAGTGTGGGAGACCTGGGTTCAATCCCTACATCGGGAAGATCCCCTGGAGAAGGAAATGGCAACCCACTCTAGTACTCTTGCCTGGAAAATTCCATGGACAGAGGAGCCTGGTAGGCTGCAATCCATGGGGTCGCGAAGAGTCAGACACGACTGAGTGACTTCACTTTCACTTTCAAATATTCAGCAATATGGTTTCAGTTTGCATCGTACTTTGATCGGGATGACAAGTCATTCCTCATTCACACAGAACCTTCCAAAATGCCTCCTCTGCATCACTGCTAGCAATAAGTACAAGAAATACACTTGTGTTTCAGCTATATATTATTCCAAAACCAATCATCCAAAATGAAATGACTTAAGGCAAAGAGGAGGGGAGCTTGCCAGCACGGTTTCAAAATCCTGGTGACACCAACTGGGGTCACTCACTTGGCCAAATTTAGCTGTTAGCTGGACCAGACTAGAAGGTCCAAGAAAGCTCCTCTCACATACATGTGCCCAGCTCCTTCACACAGCGACTTGCTCTCCCCAAGGCAAGCTGGGGCTTCCTCACAGCAAATTCAGAACAGCCAGACCTCTCACAAGGAGGCTGGCTTCCAAGAGAGAGGAACCCAGTGCTACCAGGCTACAAGCCCCAGATTTCACTGTCATTAAATTTCACTGTTCAAAGCATGTCAAAAGACGGAAAACTGATGTACCTCCTGACAACCAGGGAGAGAGCAGAAAGGAGGTGTGTCGCTGGCAGCCATCTCGAAGACTCTACCACAGTGACGCCCCCACTGGCCTACAGATTGGGATCACCTGGGGACCTATCAAACCGAGAAGCACCCAGTTCACATCTTAAACCAATTAATTCACAATGTAGGAGAGGGTAGAACACGCGTATCCTGTTATTTTAAGTTTCCCAGGTGATTTCAACATGCACACAAGTTTAGACACACCCATCCCACTACAACTTATAAGAGATTTAGAAAAGCTGAAGATGCTGACTGGCAATCCTTACTTGCATGTGACTGCATGTCAATTCACAGCATTCTTTGGCTTTTACTGGGTTTAAAATTCAAGCCAAACACCCATCACTTCAATGTACCACAAAGCTACTGTGATACACCAGCCCAGTCTGCCTTGGAAGATGACCAATCTTCTAGTTGGCCTGAAAGTTTAAGACTTTCAGTTTTAAAGCCAAGACAGTCGAGGCCCAACTGGATAGCTGGTCATACTAGCATTGCCTTCCCTCCCTCTGCAAGGGGAGTCATGTTCTTGTGAGTTCTGTTTCTGAACTGCATTCTCAGTGTTAACACCTATGCTTCCTTGAAATTAATGATGTAGGCCAGTGCTGCCTGAAGTGTGGTCCATGAACGTGCAAGCATTTGGATCACCTGACAGCTTGTTAGAAAATGCTGCTGCTGCTGCTAAGTCGCTTCATTCATGTCCAACTCTGTGCAACCCCATGGACGGCAGCCCACCAGGCTCCGTCATCCCTGGGGTTCTCCAGGCAAGAACACTGGAGTGGGTTGCCATTTCCTTCTCCAATGCATGAAAGTGAAAAGTGAAAGTGAAGTGACTCAGTCGTGTCTGACTCTTCTCGACCACATGAACTGCAGCCTACCAGGCTCCTCCGTCTATGGGATTTTCCAGGCAAGAGTACTGGAGTGGGGTGCCATTGCCTTCTCCTTGTTAAAAATGGGATCTTGAAAAATTCTAACAGACAGTATCTGAGATTCAGTTTAGTTCAGCTCAGTCACTCAGTCGTGTCCGACTCTTTGCGACCCCATGAATTGCAGCATGCAAGGCCTCCCTGTCCATCACCAACTCCTGGAGTTCACTCAGACTCATGTGCATCAAGTCAGTGATGCCATCCAGCCATCTCATCCTCGGTCGTCCCCTTCTCCTCCTGCCCCCAATCCCTCCCAGCATCAGAGTCTTTTCCAATGAGTCAGCTCTTCACAAGAGGTGGCCAAAGTATTGGAGTTTCAGCTTTAGCATCATTCCTTCCGAAGAACACCCAGGGCTGATCTCCTTCAGAATGGACTGGTTGGATCTCCTTGGAGTCCATGGGACTCTCAAGAGTCTTCTCCAACACCACAGTTCAAAAGCATCAATTCTTCGGCGCTCAGCTTTCTTCACAGTCCAACTCTCACATCCATACATGACCACAGGAAAAACCATAGCCTTGACTAGACAGACCTTTGAAGTTAGGGCCTAGAAATCTGTGTTTTGAAAAACAGGAATTTGAGAAGCACTGGTCTCGCTTGTCATGCTTTCATCTCCATCTCTACCATTCCACATGAGGCAAGACCAGTTTCTATTTTCAGAAAAATTATAAAACACAAACCAGAAAGATTCACTGCTAATTTGCCAGAGATGCCTTGACCAAGGGCAGCCAGTATCTTCAGACATATACATGATAATCACATTTTGGGCATAGTTTTTGCCAGCCATTTACCTGAGGGGCTGTATAAAAATTGTTTATATTAACAATAGAGGCTGGGGTCTGGAATGAGAGGTGTGCTGAGCACAGCTGTTTGGAGTTGGTATGGCTCTTCTTTTCTAGAACACATCAAAACTGTCGGTTCCAAGTCAGGTGATAATTTTTTCTCCAACCTGAAAGGAAAAAAAAACCTTTTCCTTAAAGTTAAGCAGAAAATCAGCCTTTTCTGGGACTGGATGCTTGGTTTTCAATTTCAATTTACAGTAAAAATCATTTAGGTTTCAGTAATTTAGAAAGTAGTTTCTGTTGAATTCTCTTGAACTGAAGTTATTTAGGAACAATGACAAGTTCTGCTGAGCAAATTAACACCCTAAAATGTTAACCACTTTGAAACAAAAGGAGATTTGTTGAAGGACTAATCTGTTTATATTCAACTGATTTTAACAAGTCTGTATGAATTTTACCTGTACATGAGGAAATTCTCATCTAATTCACTCTGCTGGTACTAATACTGCATGAACTGAAAGTATAACAAAGATATTTAATAAAGCACTCACACTGTGGCTCAGACCTTTTACAAATTCAGACCAGTCTCCCTGAATATAGAACAAAAATTTTAGTAGTATTTCTTTACCAGTCAATTAACATATAGCTTGATCTTCAATACACTGAAGCAAATGGAATTTTAAAATCCCTTTTGAAAACTCACCTTTGATAAATTATGGTTTTTATTTATCATGTGTTTTACAAATGTCATATTTAAATTTAAAAAAAAATGACCAGTTAACCAATCCCCCTCTCCACCACAAGATAATCTAATCCAAGTTATCCTGGTTAGAGATCTGGGCAGGAGATTGTTCCTTCAGTATTTCTGAACTGCTACAGGCAAAACCATCCTCTTGCTGCACTGCAGGCCTGGCAGGAGGTGTCTGAGATGCCCCACCCACACATTCTGTGGGCAGCAAAAACAACGAATAACATCTTTCACAAAGATGGAAAACACAATAGATTTCAAAAACACATTTTCTCAGCTACAAATTCACTCTTCCATGTTACAGTCACAGGACCAGTCTGTGAGATTTTACTTTCCCAAAGCAAATTTAAACACATAAAATTATTTGTGTAAATAACCATAAGCAGATTTCAATCAATGATGTAACCTGTATCAGAAGATGCCTACAAATTTCATAAATGACTTAACTGCAGTGAAAACAGCTCTGAGAAAGTGTAAATAAGTCATTCCATCTTTAAAGAGGTTCAAGTAACTCCTATATTCCTTCCCTTTTTAGGAGAAACATCCAGGAATACAACTGACTGAATCAAAGCGCTGTGGAACTGGGAAACAAAAAGATTCTTCTGTCACTTCCTCCACTTTCCCATTGCAAAAGCACAGTTAATGAACACAGTGCCTGTCCCTTTCTCAGGGATGCTGTTACCACCCTCCCCTGGGCTTTGCCTCTCGGCCAATGGCCAGTACCACGATGGAGTCCTAGAGATCAGAAGGGTAGCACAAGGCTAACTGAGTGGGATCAGTCATCAGTGTAAGTCTATAGAGAACACAGGTCCCAACAGGGAAGCGAAAACTGCCCGTCAAACCTAAGGAGAAAAACTCAGAATCATGACTAAACCCCGGTCTACAAGGGTGGTGAACTTGACAAGCCTCTGCACGGGGACAATGGGAGAGGCTGGAAGGACAGATCATGGCCCAAGACAGCCTGACTTACGTAGACACAACTGTTCAATGGAGTCTTAGGTTGCATTCATAAAATGAGTAGTGATCACTACCTTCCTTATACAGTTGTTATGAAAATCAAGTGAAAAAATTCAAAGTGAATCTGATATGTGAATGTGAAAGTCACTCAGTTGTGTCTGACTCTTTGCGACCCCATGGACTATTCAGTCCATGGAATTCTCCAGGCCAGAATACTGGAATGGGTAGCCTTGCCCTTCTCCAGAGGATCTCCTCAACCCAGGGATCAAACCCAGGACTCCCTCACTGCAGGCAGATTCTTTACCAGCTGAGCCACCAGAGAAGCCCAAGAACACTGGAGTCGTATCCTATCCCTTCTCCAGTTGATCTTCCCGACCCAGGAATTGAACTGGGGTCTCCTGCATTGCAGATGGAATCTATACCAACTGAGTTATCAGGGAAGCCCAAACCTAATTTGTACATTGTAAATATATCTGCAAATACCATCACTATTACTAAGACAGCCTGGGACCTGGGACCCTTTACATGCTTGCACCTGGACAAAGGGCTTCTCTGGCAGCAGAATACAAAGAAACTATAAGGGACTAAAAATAACTGTGGCTTGCGCAGTCAGAGAAAATCACAAACAGTAAGGTACAAACGCCACAAACCAACTGCTGTTTCGAGGTGGGAGAAACAAAACAGCATACTGGGCATGATGCCTGCACAAAGCACCACCAAAGGTGTGGGCTGGCCACCTAAGTCACCCATCCAGCCCAAGCCGCGGACCTACTCTACCCTCACCCCACTTAAGGAACCAGCCCATCCTCCTGGGGAGCCAGCAAGGGCACCTGTTACTTGTTTTCACTCCCTTGTACTGCAGCATGAACCGCAATAAAGCCTTGCTTGAAATTCTCATCTGGCCTCTTCTCAGTTTCTATCGACTAAAGAGTCCAAGGACCCAGACTGACCACATCACTATGTTGACACCACTCTTGCCAGAGCTGCGCAGAAGCGGGGGTGTGGAGGTCTGGACCAGAAGCAATCCTACGAATAGGTGGATTGTCATCATCAGTTTATCTGTCTGCCTTCCGAACTAGACTGTGATTTCCTTGAAAGCAGGGGCTGTGTCTTAGTCATCCCTGCATCTCCATTTACATAGTAAGCCATTCAATCACAGTTTATGAACTGCTGAATGAATAAATTCTGAATCCTCGCTGTTATTCAGACTCCTGGCTGGCCAAGAATTATGTACAGTGGAATACTACATGGCATAATGTGAGGAATGAGACAGCAAGTGCCCACATGCCCAGGAAATGTTTCCTTTGCCAAAAATGCCTACTACCTCACTGCCACAGCACAGGTGCCTCTGGATAAGGAGCCTAGATTCTCAGAATTAGAAGCATTTCTTTGAAGTTGGTCAATAAAGGAGGCATTGACAATTAAACGTCTTAGAAAATAAGAATACCTAAACTGTGACAGTCACTCAGTCGTATACGATTCTTTGTGACCCCCAAGGACTATACAGTCCATGGAATTCTCTTTACCAGCTGAGCCACCAGAGAAGCCCAAGAATACTGGAGTTGGTAGCCTATCCCTTCTGCAATGGATCTTCCGAACCCAGGAACTGAACTGGGGTCTCCTGCATTGCAGGCCGGAGAAGGCAATGGCACCCCACTCCAGTACTCTTGCCTGGAAAATCCCATGGACGGAGAAGTCTGGTGGGCTGCAGTCCACGGGGTCCCTGTGAGTCAGACACGACTAAGCAACTTCACTTTCACTTTTCACTTTCATGCATTGGAGAAGGAAATGGCAACCCACTCCAGTGTTCTTGCCTGGAGAATCCCAGGGACGGAGGAGCCTGGTGGGCTGCCGTCTATGGGGTCGCAGAGTTGGACACAACTGAAGCGAATTAGCAGCAGCAGCAGCAGCATTGCAGGCGGATTCTTTACCAATGGAGCTATCAAGGAAGCCCAATACCTAAACTTTACAGTGACCCTATTTTATGCCGGGCACTGTGCTTAGAAGCTTCACATCACTACCTTCTTTAAAACTCACAGTGACAACATAAGGGAGGTTTGTTATTTTCTGCATTTGACAGATGAAAAAAACTGAGTCTTAGAGAACTGACCCCCCTTAGCTATTTGCATTACACCCTGAAATGAATTTCAGTTGATTTTATTCCAAAGTTTACATTCTTAAGCAATACTGTATCCAGCTGTCCAAGGAAAGAGAGGAGTGTGTGTGTTATCTTTAGTGAGAAGGGGATGGTCTCATCCTGATTATCCTAAAACCAAACAAAAAGGGGAATTCTTCCTCCTCCTCCTTCTTTTCACAATCCCTGTGCACTGTCCCTTAAGCCAGTCTCTGTGCTTGGAGCAGAGATACACCAGTGAATAGACACAAGGGCATCGCCAAAAGGAAGGAGACAGATAAGAAAAGAGAGGACGTGAACTGCAGTGTGCAAGGGTGGTGGCTGGGGAACTAGATGGCAGCAGAGTGATGGAATGGCTGCATGGGAGAACCTTGTCAGGCACAAACGTAGTCGGGGAGGTCAGCTCAAGCCTGGCTTTGGAGGGTATTGTGGGGGCCAGTGCTGCTCAGGAGGCCCTGCAGGATGATGGGATGGGGTATCTGAGATGGGCAGGCCTCAAAGGACAGCACAGCTTGAGGTCTTGTGGACCTGGGGCATAAGAGAAGATTGTGGCCAGCCCCAAGACAGGTAGCTGGGGATTATCAATGCGCCTATAATATACGCTGGACTTGACACCAAATCTGCGGCTCCATTGGTAACAACTCCCTTGCCTTTCCTTTGGTTCAGCCTCTGGGTCCTCTCTCCTCTTGCTGATTTCACCTGTCCCCGCCCCAACAAGCTCTGCTGCATTCCCGGCTGAGCACCTGTGCCAGCTCCATGCTTCCTCATTAGCCTCCCTGACCCTCAGGGCTCTCCCGGCCATCCTTTCCCTTCACTCTCTAGTCTGTGCCATTTGGGGCTGCTCTGAATAGCTCTGGGTACCACATGGAACAGTGGCTCCAAGACCCTGGGTCACATCTTCCTGAAGGGTTGGCATCTCCGTTAGACTTGCTGCAGCCTCAGGAGGAACTGGAAAGGACACAGACTCAACTTTTGGACACTGGTAGGGTCCAGTCATCTAGGACATTTCCTCTACGGTCCCTCAATTTGTCCACCTCTGCACTGTTGATGCATCCTTCTGGTATCTATTGGACCAACATTTATGGATAACCTATTCTACTTTACCCTCCTCTGAGGATTAAAAAGACAAAATTCCTCTGCCCCCAGGGAATTCACAATCTGACAGTGACAACTTAAGTGAAGGAATTTGGACTATACCATCTACAGGCTTATGCTTTCCACACTTAAGTCTCTTGCTGCAGATTGTCCTTCAAGGTTCACATTCAAACAAACTCCCTACCTGACATGTACACCTGACCGTCTAACAGAATTTCAAAATTAATATACTTAAAATATGATTTTTTCCATTCACTGTAAACAGCATCAATATCCTCACAGTCAAATTTAAAAAAAAAATGCAGGTGTCACTTTTGACTCCTCTAACACCCATCTCTTATCCATCAATAGGCCCTGACCATTCTACCTTCCACATGTGTCCCGAGTCCATCAACTTCTCTTCTAGTCCATGCTCATGGCACTGATTCCCCCTGGGGTGCTGCTGACCCACAGAGCCCTGAAGGCAAATCTCAAAACGGTGCCCTTCCTCCAGGCCTTCAAAGCCCTGTGATAGGACATTGCCTGACAAGGGAGCAAGAGCTAGATGTTGACCTCCACTTGATCTCCAGGCTAGTGCCCGATGCAGTAAGTAGCATGCAGAAACACAGCTGCACCCACACCACCATCTCCTCTCCTTTCTTACTATAGCAGCCTCTCAAGTGCCCTTCCCATCGTCTACTCTCCACACAGCCACAGAGGAGCCTTTGAAAACCTTAAATCCAATTCTATTTCACTCTCTGCTTGAAACACTTCAATCTTTAGCTTGACCTACAAGGCTCTGCAAGATCTGGTTCCAGAGCACCTGTCTGATCTGCTGGCCAACCCTGACTCTGGCTACCCTCCCCATTCTGAGAAACATCAGCCTCCCTTTGCCAGACTGAGGTGTCTAGTTCTGTTCTTTCCTATCTTTCCAGCACAGAACACGGTTAGTCTTAATGATTAATTCATCATTTACATTCGTTAGTTGCATGCATGGCCTGTCACCTTTTATTATTTACAAGTTATTTTTAACAATGTAATAAGCAGACCTGGCCCTACCAGTCAAAACTCAGGTGAGACCCTGCCAGTGACTCACCCCTAAGGAACCATATGGTCACCTGGCTTCTCCCCATCTAAGGGTAACCACCAGTACAAATCTCAGAGTCTTATTCTCTTGCTTTCGTATTTATATAAATTTCCTATTTTTGTATGTGCACCTACATATATTCCTAAGTGGTAGGGTTTCTCGTTAATTTTCAACATTATGGGATTGTCTTGCTGTATGTAATCTTTCAGCCAATTTTCACTTAATATTATACAGCCTGTATGCAATCATACTGTTATGTGTCACCCAGTTAATTCATTTTGACTGCTGTATAATATTCCTCTTTGTGAAAATATTACACTGTTCATCTATTCCTTGGTGATGGGCATCAGAGTTCTCTCCAGACTTTCATTAAAACCAGATTGTTATGAATGTTTATATACATGTCTCCTGTTGAACAAATCCAAGAGTTTTTAATATATATAAATCTAGGAGTGAGTTGAACAATTGGATCACAGGTGTACAAATGTTCAAATTAGGGCACAATGCCAAACATTTCCCAAAGTCATTGTGCCAGTTGACACTCCCGTCAGCAATGTTGGAAGGTCCTGCAGATCTACACCCTCTTAAATCCCTTGATATTTTCAAACTTCTTAATTCAGGGCCAACCAAATGGGTACAAAGGGATACTCAGCGTGACTCTGATTTGCATTCCCGTAATTACTAAAGTTAATAACTAGTACGCATTCACTAGCTATTTGTACTGCCTTTCCTCAGTGCTTTAAAGTCTCAGCCTGAAAGTTCCCACCACAAAGAGAATGTCCCTCTCTACTCTCCACGTGAAGGTCGCCACTCCCTAGTACAAGCTCTGTTCTCTTTCCTTTGTGGCATCTACCAGTGCCTGAAGTTATCCAGTCTATCTGCTGAATATATTGTCTGTTTCCCTTAACTAAAATCCAAACTCCAAGGATTCTGGTTGCCTTGTTCACGCATCCATCTCAGATAGATGGACAAATATCTAATGACACAGATATATAATAGATTAAGAGTTGTGATCCAGAGTCTGATGTTCTGTGTTCCAATCACAGCTCCCCCACTTAAGAGTTGTGTGATCATGAACAAATTATTTAACTCTTCCGTTCCTATCTCATGTGTAAAAAATAATAGTAGTCATTACTTCATGGGGTTGTTAAGGGGGTTTAAATGAGTGAATACTTGTAAAGTTCTTAGAACAATTCCACAAACACAGTGAGTGCTTGATAAATGGTTAACATGATTAATGTGTGATTAGTTATCAGGACTCCAAGGAGTGAGAGCATAGAGGCACCCAACTAGCCTGTATCTAAGACACTCCCGCCTCTTCCTGGCGTCCTGCAGATGTCCACTCCTGCAGCCTAGGGAAAGCAGAGAGGTTCTCAGGGAAGAGCTGGGGGCAGTTTATTCTGGAGAAAATGGTCTGGTCATTGAGTACAGGAAGAAGTGGGCAGAGTGACTGCTCAACAATGCTTGATGAATAAATGCTTCATAAACCGTCAACCATCACCGTATCACTCCAGCAGTACATTACAGTCACAACATTCCCGCCTCCCTCCCTGCCTTATGGCTCAAATTTTTGAAGAGAGAAAAGGAAACTTAGAAAGGAGGATGATAAAGAAAGAAAAGTAGGCTATATCAGGAGAGAGAGGAGCAGGGAGCTCAGTCAAGGGAGAGGGGGGAGAGGGGGAAGAGGAGGGGCGATGGGAAATCTCAGGTCGCACTGTGGCATCTGCGACCGGCATAGCCCCTGAACATGCCGAAAATAACAGCATAAGGGAGTCTGCACCACCCGCCCACCCAGGGGAACGTTTCCTTTTAACTTGTGAGTGGAGGCAGGGGAAAGAGAGAGCAGAGAAGGCCTGGGGAGGGTGAACGGGGGTGGAAGACTAAGGCGAACTTCCTTTCACCATCTTGGCTGGGAGAGGAGGGTCCCGTGAAATCTGTGCCCCACCACCTCACCCCAGCCCCAGGCAATGTCACCTTCGTCTCCAGCTTACCGTGTTCTGCAACCGAGAGCTCCGCTCCATTTGGCACCTTCCTCCTCTCACGGGGATAAATGCGGCCTCGGTTAAATGTACCAGGAGGCTAAACCCGAGTGAGACTCCACTGAGAATTCCAGCAGGTTCACCTGGAGAAACTGTTTCCATCTGAGAAGGAATCAGGAGTCCTGGCCAGGAACCAGCTGCCTCTCCGGTCTTCAAATTCCGGGACAGCTCGCCGCCTGGGAGAGCCCCGCGCCCCTCCCCGCTCCTCCTCTCCGGGGTCTCCGAGCACCCCCGGGGGAGTCCTGGCGCGCCGAGCGGGGCCGGGTCCCTGCCGCCCAGTGGCGGCTGCTCGGGGTCCACCCTCCGGAGCCCAGCTTCCCCGCGCCCGGCCCTGCTTCAGCACCGACCTTGCTGGACGCTGAAACCGCTCGCAGAACGCCCTGCCGGGACGGAGGACTCCCTCTCTCCGTCTGTGCCTGGCAGGGCCGAGCCCGGACGGCGGGGGGCCGGGAATGCTCAGGGTATTGCCGACCTTGAGGCTACCGGGGGGTGTGCATGCGCCGAAAACAACACACGCGCGCGCGCACACACACACCTCGCTTGACAGTTCCCTCCCGAGGAAAGGAGCTGTCCAAAGCAGCACGGGGGAGGGTACGCCACGCTGAAATAGGACCGCCAACATGATTCCTCAAACCAAATTTGGGATGGTTTGAAAAGATCTGGATTTCAGCCGCTCGACTTCAAGTCAGGGAACAAACCCCCCCTCTTGTGTATTTCAAGGCCGGATTTCAAGGGTTAACCAAAGCTCGAAGGGAAAGAGGGGGGTGGAGAGATTCCCGGTGGAGGGTTGCCAGGCCCAGGTGAGAAGCGTGTCTCCGTTTCCCTTCCCAGCCGGTTCGCCATCACGCCCTCCCCGCCGGTAGCTGCTTCCCGTAGCTACCCGGAGTGGCGAGGGTTAAGGCGGCCGGCCTGCCGCGCAGGCTTCCCCGGCCGGGAGCGCGCGCCGCGGGCGGAGGGTGGCGAGCGGAGAGCCCGGGATCTCCCGCCCGCCCCCTGCGCAGGGCGCTTCCCGCCCCGCTCTATTTATAGCTTGCTTCCAGCAGCGGCTGGGAACTCACCAAGCCGCGCTCAGCCTTTGGAGCTGGGAGAGCCTTCCGCAGACAGGCTGTTTTCCTGAATTCTGTGAATGGCATAAATGTCTCTAGCCTTCGGAATCTTGATTGCTACTGTTCAGTATGTCTTCACACGTTTCCATTTCCAATTTTATTTATTTATTTATTTTTAAGAGAGCCAAAAGGATCTTGATACAGTTGAATTGCAGGCAGGCAGTTTATCATGCTGGGGACCTTTTGTTATCAGCTGCCTAGAGAAAAAAAAAAAAAAAAAATTCCTCCATGGATTTACAGGCTTCAGGCTCATTTCATATTTTCTGCAACACTCAACCTGTCTGGGTTTTTAATGTCAGTCACATGGTCGTCACAGGTTCGAAGTGACTTCAAGGGCAATGAAGAATCATATCCTTTGCTATCTGACTGCCTGCTTACCAGGGGTCTCAGAGCTGGCTGTCAGCATAATACACACCTCTGGCTGGTTTCTGGGTCAAATCCCACAATGACACCCCTCCCCCCATTAAAAAACAGGCCAGTTAAGGTGTCATATATGGGTTCCTGGCCCCAGTGGATACTGACACAGGAGAAAACAACATCTGAGTCCTACCTTTAGCATAGCATGGAGCACAGTGCAGCAGTCTGGAAGGCCCTACAGCTCTTGAGCCCCCGGGGCTGTGCAACTCCCCAAAGGACTCCTGCGTGCTTCAGAGGAGCATCAGACATCTGCCCTCCCAGACCTTAACCTGGAGGGCTCTGTCCATTCGGTGTGTGGGGAGCATGGACCCCATCACAGGGCACTCCTCCAGGTCTGACTGGGGGTGCTAAGCCCATCCAGCCTCACCTCTTCTTCCCTTTCACTTTCAGGGTTTTTCCTTTAAAACTGATCCCCAGATAGTAAGAGGTTACTATTTATTTTACTGTATTTAATCAGAACGATCCTAAAATAGGGCATATAATGAATTTTGCAGTTATCTGTAAGCTGAGAGGAAACTCTTGCTTTAAGTGTTTGTTTGTGTTGAAACACTTTTTCCTGTATTCACTTTCCTGCCTTAGTTAGAACAGAGAGGGTACTGGATGTATTATTTCTGGGATGAGTCAGGACCCAGGAGTGAATCGGGGAAATGTAAGAGAAGGGCTCAGAGTATCAGTCTTGGGTTGACCTCCAGAGTATCAGTCTTGAGTTCAACCTCTTGTTGAATTTACTTTATTTGTGTGCTGTACTTCCTTATCTGTAAAATATGAATAATAGTGATAGTAAATATTCTATGAGGTTCTAGTGAGTTTTCATTGAGTTTACATTGCTTAGACAAGTGCCTGGCCTGTGATAAAGCTCCATAGACATAATATGCTGTTGCTAAGTCGCTTCTGTCATGTCTGACTCTGTGCAACCCCATAGATGGCAGCCCACCAGGCTCCCCCTTCCCTGGGATTCTCCAGGCAAGAACATTGGAGTGGGTTGCCATTTCCTTCTCCAATGTATGTATAGACATAATATATGTTTTACATAATATATGTACTGGAGTTGATTTAGTTGAATTTGTATGCACAAAGAGGCATTTTGTCTATGTAAATCCATGATTTCCTTTGCATTGTACTAAAGCAGATCCCCAAAGGCATTCCATTTACTGAAGTCCCGGGTCACTGACCCTGCATTTTCTTCTTCCTGAGAAAGAAAGCATCCTCTCAAGACTTTTAAGAAGTGCCGCTGCTAATCTATAGAAGATACCCTCTGACACCTAGGGTAAAGAATCACCTGCTTATAGTGCTTCACTGCTGTCCTGGGAATCGTATTTTATATATGAACGGTTTTGTTTTTGTTTTTTAACATAAAAACACCCCATGAGGTTTTCCAAGGGACCATGAAGGAGAAGTCCTAATATGCACTGGAATGACTGATGCTGAAGCTCCAATACTTTGGCCACTTGATATACAGAATTGACTCAGTGTTAAAGACCCTGATGCTAGGAAAGACTGATGACAGGAGGAGAAGGGGACAACCGAGGATGAGATAGTTGGATGGCATCACCGACCCTATGGACACGTGAGCAATCTCTGGGAGGTGGTGATGGACAGGGAAGCCTGGTGTGCCGCAGTCCGTGTGGTCACAAAGAGTCGGACACGACTGAGCGACTGAACTGAACTGATGAAGGGGAAGTATTTCTGTTTATGAAGCTTAACACACAGGTTTGTACAATATATTATTTCCCCTCCTAAAAATTAGGCTTCAGAAGATAGGAACTGTGTCCTGTAAAGAGTAGTCCTCTGACTGAAAGGATTAGTTAGCAACCCCAAGTTCATCCTCCCTTTCAAAGAGAACCTGTCATTTTGACACATACAGCCAAATACACTCTGCACGATCCGGCCAAGGAGCTATAAAATAAATCGGCATCTGGAAGCTTCCAAGAAACCTCCCCACAGATATCTTGGTGGTGGCGATTTTGTACTGTGTCACCCTAGCTCAACTGGAGCAGTGTCTCCCAGGCTCCCCTCCTCTAGTTTGGTCCTGGACTAGGATGGGCACAGGAGACTTTCCCACAAGGTCAGGAAGGCAGAAGTGCAGTGGCAGCCATGGCTACACTAGGAAGGTCACAGGAAAGTTGAGGGCCCTTGCAGCTGGCGCACCGTGTCACAGATCTGCTGGCTTGTCCTGTCCTATCAGCATGACAGAGCAGCTGGCCCTGCCGCAGACCCCTCCCTGCTGGATCCTGCTGCTTCTCTAGCTCCTGGACAAGGTGGGTTAGCTGCATGGCAAAGGGTGCCAGCCTCCTTGCAGCTGGAGGCTTGGAGGCCGTTAAAGATGAATGCAGCTTCTACTTCCTCTGTGTGGGTTCCAGGGCATCCTTGTTTCTCTCCCCCCAAGTCTGTGCCATCAGCGTTCTGCCAGAGACACAGAACAAACAGGAGATACAAATTAAGAGAGTCATTACGATGAACTGTCTTCCACTGAAAGCTGGCTCGGTTAAGTCCCAAGTCTGTTAGGCAGGCCATCAGGAAGGGCAGGTTGGACCTCGCAGACATGAGGGGAAGCTACACTCCAGAGGTGGAATTTCTTCTTCTGGACAGCCTTGGTTCTGCCTTTCGACGGATTGAATCAGTCCTACTCAGATTACCAAAGATAATCTTCCTTACTTAAACTGATTACAGACTTCAGTCACAAATACAAAATCCCTACAGAGCACCTGGCTGAATGACAGGGGGTGGCAGCCTTACCAAGGTGACACGTAAAACTGACCATGAACACGTCCATCTTTCAGATGGCCTGCCCTGCTGTCCTCAGGCTCAGCACCCACACACAAAACCAGCACAGCAGAGCAGAAACAGTTTAACCCACACTCACAGTTTGGAAGGTCAAGTCCCTCAAATAAATGCCTTATTCTACTTCACTCTTACTAGTCCTGCTTTTCTGATCACGCCTGACTGACACTGACTCAATAGCATTCATATTTTACCTCTTTCTTCTCTTTCCAACATCCTGCTCTCTAGAATACAAATATGATGGACAGACAAGCCAACGTGGACAGGAGGACAAGGGCCACGCTCCAGGGATGGTGGAGAGCTGAGCAAGAAGGACCTGAAACAGGCAGATTGCTGGCTCACCACCCCTGAGCAGCCTATCTCTGCATGTCTTTTATCGGAGAGAGAAAGCAGTGTCTGTTTTAAGTCACTGCTGTGTTGGTGTTTACTATTGCTTTCAGCAAATCCCTTTCTGACTGGTGTAAGTACTACATCTTCCATGAAGAGATATACCACAAGTAAACGTCAACTGGAAGACTCAGGTGTTGGAACATCACGCACTGAGGTAGGGGGAAGGAAAGTCAAGGAATGATTTTATTTTATTTTCATCTGCTTTTCAGGCGAAATCTGTTACAGCTAATCTTACATCTGACAAAGGCAGTCAGTCACTCTGAAGACGTAAACCAAGCTTCTTTAAATTTCCAGCCCTCAGCTGTCACGTCTGCAAAATAAGACATTTGGACCAGATGGTTTCCAGTATACTTACAGATCTGATGTGTGTGATATCAGCTGAGAACAGGACACCCATAGGAAGGGGGTGCTTACCAGGACAGAAATACTGTTTGTCAGAAAGGCAAGGGGAACTAATCAAAAATTTTTATCTATCAGGTGGGAAATTTTCTTTCCAGAAAACCTATGCAAACTGTTTTACATGAATTATCCACACCTACCCTGAGCCCTTCCTGTACATCGCTTCCCTGGTGGCTCAGATGGTTAAAAGTCTGCCTGCAATGCAGGAGACCTGGGTTCAATCCCTGGATGAGGAAGATCCCCTAGAGAAGTGAATAGTAACTGACTCCAATATTTTTGCCTGAAAAATTTCATGGACAGAGTAACCTGGTAGGCTACAGTTCATGGGGTCACAAAGAGTTAGACATGACTAAAGTGACTTAGCATGCACTCATTAATATGTATTGAGTATCTAAAAAGCACTAAATGTTTTTAAGTTATAAAAAAGTTGTTATTCATATTTAGGCACAATGTTTGAACATGGGTCAACTAGCCAGTCAAAGTATTAATATTACCCTCTTGATCAGCTAGCTTACTCAAGAATCTTGGGATAGCCAGAAAGAAGAAAAAGGGAAAATTGTCAGAGAGGAATCAGTGAACTGGTGAACTGGTGGACTGAAATGGGTGAATTTAACTGAGATGACCATTATACCTACTACAGTGGGCAAAAATCCCTTAGAAGAAATGGAATAGCATCATAGTCAACAGAAGAGTCTGAAATGCAGTACTTGGGCACAATCTCAAAAATGACAGAATAATCTCTGTTTATTTCTAAGGCAAACCATTCAGTATCATGGTAATGCAAATCTATGCCCTGACCAGTATGCTGTAGAAGCTGAAGTTGAATGGTTCTGTGAAGACCTACAAGACCTTCTAGAACTAATACCCAAAAAAGATGTACTATTCATCATAAGGGACTGGAAGGCAAAAGTAGGAAGTCAAGAGATACCTGAGGTAACGAGCATTTTGGCCTTGGAGTACAAAATGAAGCAGGTCAAAGGCTAACAGAGTTTTGCCAAGACAATGCACTGGTCATAGCAAACACCCTCTTCCAACAACTCAAGAGATGACTTTACACGTGGACATCACCAGATGGTCAACACCAAAATCAGATTGATTATATTCTTTGCAGCCAAAGATGGAGAAGCTCTATACAGTCAGCAAAAGCAAGATCAGGAGCTGACTGTGGCTCAGATCATGAACTCCTTATTGCCAAATTCAGACTTAAATTGAAGAAAGCAGGGAAAACCACTAGACCATTCAGGTATGACCTAAATTCCTTACAATTAAACAGTGGAAGTGACAAATAGATTCAAGGGATTAGATCTGATAGAGTGTGTGAAGAACTATAGATGGACGTTTGGAACATCGTACAAGAGGCAGGGATCAAGACCATCCCCAAGAAAAGAAAGGCAAAATGGTAGTCTGAGGAGGCCTTACAAATAGCTGAGAAAAGAAGAGAAACTAAATGCAAAGGAGAAAAGGAAAGACATAGGCATCTGAGTGCAGAGTTCCAAAGAATAGCAAGGAGAGGTAAGAAAGCCTTGCTCTGTGATCAATGCAAAGAAATAGAGGAAAATGATAGAATGGGAAAGACTAGAGACCTCTTCAAGAAAATCAGAGATGCCAAAGAAACATTTCATGCAAAAATGGGCACAATAAAGGATAGAAGTTGTATGGACCTAACAGAAGCAGAAGATATTAAGAAGAGGTGGCAAGAATACACAGAAGAACTGTACAGAAAAAGGTCTTCACGACTCAGATAACCATGATGGTGTGATCACTCACCTAGAGCCAGACATCCTGGAATGTGAAGTCAAGTGGGCCTTAGGAAGCATCACTATGAACAAAGCTAGTGGAGGTGATGGAATTCCAGTTGAGCTATTTAAATCCCGAAAGATGATGCTGTGAAAGTGCTGCACTCAATATGTCAGCAAATTTGGAAAACTCAGCAGTGGCCACAGGATTGGAAAAGTTCAGTTTTCATTCCAGTCTCAAAAAAAGGCAGTGTCAAAAATGTTCAAACTACTGCACAATTGTACTCATCTCACATGCTAGCAAAGTAATGTTTAAAATTCTCCAAACCAGGCTTCAACAGTACGTGAACCATGAACTTCCAGATGTTCAAGCTGGATTTACAAAAGGCAGAGGAACCAGAGATCAAATTGCCAACATCTACTGGATCATTGAAAAAGCAAGAGAGTTCCAGAAAAACATCTATTTCTGCTTTATTGACTATGCAAAAGCCTTCGACTGTGTGGATCACAACAAACTGTGGAAGATTCTTCAAGAGATGGGAATACCAGGGCACTTTACCTGCCTCCTGAGAAATCTGTTTGCAGGTGAAGAAGCAGCAATTAGAACTGGACATGGAACAACGGACTGATTTCAAATCAGGAGAGGAGTATATGAAGGCTATATATTGTCACCCTGCTTATTTAACTTATGTGTAGAATACATCATGCAAAATCAGGGGCTGGATGAAGCATAAGCTGGATTCAAGATTGCTGGGAGAAATATTAATAACCTCAGATATGCAGATGACACCACCCTTATGGAAGAAAGCAAAGAAATAAAGAGCCTCTTGTTGAAAGTGAAAAAGGAAAGTGAAAAAGTTGGCTTAAAACTCAGCTTTCAGAAAACTAAGATCTTTTTTTCCCCCATTTTTAATGGTTTTTTAAAATTATTTTGAGTTAAAAGGTTTCTTTGTTTAATTTAAATTTATTTATTTTCATTGGAGGCCGATCTTGGCATCTGGTCCTATCACTTCATGGCAAATAGATGAGGAAATAATAGAAATAGTGAGAGACTTTATTTTTTGGGACTCCAAAATCACTGCAGATGGTGACTTTAGCCATGAAATTAAAAGATGCTTGCTCCTTGGAAGAAAAGGTATGACCAACCTAGACAGCATATTAAGAAGCAGAGACATTACGTTGCCAACAAAGGTCTGTCTAGTTAAACCTACAGTTTTTCCAGTGGTCATGTATGGATGTAAGAGTTGCACTAGAAAGAAAGCTGAGCACCAAAGAATTGATGCTTTTGAACTGTGGTGTTGGAGAAGACTCTTGAGAGCCCCTTGGATTGCAAGGTTACCAAACCAGTCCATCCTAAAGGAAATCAGTCCTGAATACTCATTGGAAGGACTGATGCTAAAGCTGAAACTGTAATACTTGGGCCACCTGATGAAAAGAACTGACTCATTTGAAAAGACCCTGATGCTGGGCAAGTTTGAAGGCAGGAGGAGAAGGGAATGACAGAGGATGAGATGGTTGGATGGCATCACTGATTCTATGGACATGAATTTGAGCAATCTCCAGGAATTGGTGATGGACAGGGAAGCCTGGCATGCTGCATTCCATGGTGTTGCAAGGAGTCGGACACAACTGAGCAACTGAACTGAACTGAACTGATGAGCAAGGAAACATTACCTTTAGACTGAGCAACTAATACTTCTCTTGTACATAGGATACAGGTTGTACAAGGATAGGAATCTTTGCCTATTTTGTTCACTAATGTATCTTAGAATGGCAAGCAATACAATGCAAGCTCTCAGTAAATGTTTGTTGAATAAATGAATGATACCAGTGTTATATCCACTCCAGTGTTCTTGCCTGGAGAATCCCAGGGACGGGGGAGCCTGCTGGGCTGCCATCTATGGGGTCACAGAGTCGGACAAGACTGAAGTGACTTAGCAGCAGTGCTATATCCATGTTTGGTTGGAAGGACAACTTCAAATTAACTGAGTAAACCAGTTAGTGATTCATGTCCTGCCAATTCCCAGCCAAGTAAATTTGGTCTCACTAAACATTATTTTAATTTCGCCTCAGAAAACCTAATTCATGAACCTTAACTTCCCAATCCAAATGGTAACCTATAAAGATGCTCAAGAAAATGTCACTTTTAGGATAGAGCTAAGGGCCATAGACAACAATGAGCAAGGGATCTCTTCCTACGAGTACTTTCAGGGCCTTATTAACGAGCAGTCCTCACTCCTAGAGTATGTGGCCCTGACTGTATATGCCAGTGGATTTCAGAAAAGTTACGAAGAAACACTACTGTGTGTCTTTCATTTTTCCTCATCACAAATGGGGTTGTTTATTACTGTTATTCTTTTTTATCCTCTTGATGAAAGTGACAGAGGAGAGTGAAAAAGCTGGCTTAAAGCTCAACATTCAGAAAACGAAGATCATGGCATCTGGTCCCATCACTTCATGGAAAATAGATGGGGAAACAGTGGAAACAGTGTCCGACTTTATTTTTGGGGGCTCCAAAATCACTGCAGATGGTGACTGCAGCCATGAAATTAAAAGAGGCTTACTCCTTGGAAGAAAAGCTATGATCAACCTAGACAGCATATTCAAAAGCAGAAATCCTGGACTTTGATCTTAATGCCACGATTGATTGAGAATTTGAGATTATCTCACTTGTTAAGGGTCCACTAAATGCAGTCCATCCCATGAAATTATGTGGCCATGTGAAATGTGAGTGAAAATATGTCCCTTTGGGGCGGAAGCGTTTAATTGCCAGGGCAAGAAATTTCTACCTCTCTCTCCCTCTGCTAAATTGCACCCTAAATAACCGCAGTTGAAATAGCAGCATTATAAGATGGTTTTGCCTCCATCAGACTACAACGAACTGATGCCTTTTGCCAACCAACTGTGGGTATTGCTTAAGTGAGAAATACAAATTTGCTGTTTCAAGTCACTGAGGAACATTTGTTTTTCTTGTTAGTGTTAACTCATCATAACTTAGCTTATCCCAATAAATGCTGGTTTATTAAGTGCTTCTGTAGAATCTGAATTGTTTGGAAACTTTAATACCAGCTCTAGAAGATATACCTATACGAAGTGCAACAGTTAATACTGGTTCATTATTCACCTTCCCTGATAAGCTACAGACTTCACGAGGGTAAGGGTTCTCTCTTGTTAATTGCCATGTCCCCCACTTTACCTGCATTTGCGTTCACAACAGCTAGTTTAAAAATGAGTAAGTATGAGCTGGACCATAACAAATTAATGCTATTACACTCCATTTCATTATCTTAGGACAACAACTTGATTCTGTTTCCACAGTCATATAAGTAGTAATATTACTGCTACTTTTGTACCTCAGGATCATCCATATCTTAAAAAGAGAAAACACTCATCATACCAATATTTTTCATTTTAGATACTTAGCCAATTCTGCAAATAAATACTAAACTTACCGCACACATGCAAAATTTATTCTCTTCAAAAATGGATAGATGGTGAAATAAAACTATATTTTTCACCCTTTCCAAAAGAGCTAAATACTTGTTCCTAGTAAACATGAAAAATATAGTATAAATGATGTTTTGCAGAATATCAAATACTTACACATATAAAAAAGTATACTTTCTAGACAGCAATGATTTTTTTTGAAATGTATGGTTACAGTAAGACTAACAGAAGCTATGCTATACTGACACAGGAAATGTTATTAATTTATAATTCTATGAATGTTTCCTCTAAAGTGTAGTCTTTGATAATTGATTAAAGTAGTGAGTCAGTAGATATTTAATTTATACTTAAAGAAATTGCTTTGACAGGGTTAAGGTTTATTAGCTTGTTGTTCAACTTGTATTTTGATAACTGAATTCAATTTCTGAGCCATTCCTAGATCTATTATGATACAGTATCATATTAAGCCAAGTAGACTTTGAATATTCATTTTCCAAGATAATTTACATGAAATTTTAAGAAAATTTACCATATGTTTTCTTTAATTTTGACAGATAATTTATTCAAGTTCTTTTTTTATGTAATCTGACTGAAGAAGTAAAGAACACAGAATTTTATATATTTATTTTTTATTTATTTATTTATTTTTACTTTATTTTACTTTACAATACTGTATTGGTTTTGCCATACATTGACATGAATCCACCACGGGTGTACATGCGTTCCCAAACATGAACCCCCCTCCCTCCTCCCTCCCCATAACATCTCTCTGGGTCACAGCCGGGAACACAGAATTTTAAAATAAAAAAGAATAAAAACTCTTCTCTAACATATGTAATTAATACCGGCTGCTGCTGCTGCTAAGTCACTTCAATCGTATTGGACTCTGTGCAACCCCATAGACGGCAGCCCGCCAGGCTCCCCCATCCCTGAGATTCTCCAGATGAGAACACCGCAGTGGGTTGCCATTTCCTTCTCCAATGCATGAAAGTGAAAAGTGAAATTGAAGTCGTTCAGTTGTGTCCGACCCTTAGCGACCCCATGGACTGCAGCCTTCCAGGCTCCTCTGTAGGGATTTTCCAGGCAAGAGTACTGGAGTGGGTTGCCACTGCCTTCTCCGACAATTAGTACCTATATTATAGCAAAACTAATATAATTTCTTATAAACATGTGAAGCTAACATTTGCTAGTTCTATTTCCTTAAATAATAACACTCTCTGAATTTTTTGTGTGATAGTGAATCTAAACGTCTGGGCTTCTACAATTTGCTCCTTACAATGAGGTAAAACTCACATATATGGGATCCTTTACATTTTTCCAGGACCTGACCCAAGGTCAACAGTCATTCTTTTAATCAGCTACAACCTGCTGTAACCTCCACTCTGTCTAAGCCAGTGCAAGTTACTGTCCACCTAGAGAAATCAGCACTAAGAGGAGTTGATTTCCCAGCAAAAGCAATGCAAGCCCTAAGAAAATAATGGCATTAAAATGATGGCAGGAAAGCAGCCATCAGACTTCCCAGGTAGCTCAATGGTAATGAGTCCTCCTGACAGTGCAGGACAGGTGGGTTCGATCCCTGAACCGGGAAGATCTCACCCGCCGTGGAGCAATAAGGCCCGTGCAGCACAGCTTGTGAGCCTGTGCGGGATGCCCGGAGCCAGTACTGAGCCCACTTACGGCAGCTACTGAACCCAAGTGCCCTGGAGCCTGCGCTCCACAGCGAGAGGGCTGCAGCAGTGAGAAGCCCGCACACTGCAGCTAGAGGGTAGCCCCCTCGGCCCTCACTGCAGCTGGAAAAAGCCCGCGCGGCAATGAAGACGCAGCACAACTAAAAATAAATATTTTTTTTTATAAAGGTAACCATCAAGCTGGAATTGAGTACCTATTAACATTATCATTCAAGCCTCCCCAACCCCCCCCCAAAAAAAAAAAAAACAAACAGAAATACTGAAACTTGGTCCAAAAAATGAAGACAAAAAATTAAATAAATACTATTTGGCAAAACTTGAGGCGGTTTTGAGCAGTTATTCTGCAGCATTTCCAGGAGGATGTGAAAATTTCTCCAAATGTCAGATCCCAAGAAAATCAGTTGAGAAACTTGGGAAAATTTGGAAAAGTATAATTCTGCTCTGAGGCTTAGGGTTTAATCAACACAGAGATGTCATGATTATGTTATTATTTAAGGAAATACAACTGGCATGTATTAGCTTCAGATGTTTATAAGAAATTATATTACAGTTTTGCTACAAAATAGGCTCAAAGGAATCCACCCACTGCAAGCAAGGTCAGGAAACACTAGCAGGTGCCTGGGGTATGGAAGGGAGAAGTCACCACTATTTAATCCATCCTGCGTGTTAACACTACCATGTTTTAAGTGTGTCTCTGTGGTCCTGTCTGTTGTCATCAATGAGTCATTCTTACAAATGAAATTAAGGAAGAAATATATATACATAATATATTCCATCCAAATCCTTTAAGCAGCATTAAAAAAAATAACTTTTGCTAGCAAAATAAGTCCTTAAATTGGCAATGTTAACACATGATTCTATGAAGTAGTGTTAATCTGGCTAGGATATTGGAACATTACATTTTTTTAAAATACCCAATAAAGGTTGCTTGGTTTTTCCACTGTTTGAATTATTCACTATAGGCTAGCATTAGAGGGAATGCAAAGCAAAGAAGATGTGAATGTTGAATGTTGTGAAACATTCCTTTATAAAATCAGAAACTGATCTAAAATCCAAATTAGTAAAACAATGTATCAATTCCAACAACAAAATTAAAACCAGGGCAAGCAGAAAAAACATTTTATCACTGTGCAATCATTATAGAAGGACATGAGCTTATATAAAGGACATATACACTAACACCCAATTAAACAGACTTTTGACTAATTTCAATACAAAATTAAAATTTCCTATGAAGATATGATATATTTTTACATATTATGATTGGACCATAAGAAACTGCGGGTTTCGTGTATGCCGATATATGTATGTGTACAAGACTGTGTCTGTACGGCTGGGGGGAGAGAGGAAGAGAGTACAAATACAAAAAAATGTCAAAAAATACTATGGGCTGTAGCTGCAGTTGCAGAGAGAGTGATGCTCAGATGAAAATTACACCTGTAATTGCTTATATTAGAAGTGAAGCCTTTTTCTAAGATTTCACATCGTTAGAAAAAGAAAATACAAAAAACCCAAATGATGTAGAAGTGAAATAATAATATCAGAAATAAATAAAATGAAATACTAACATATAATAGAAAGGATCAACAAAATCAAAGTCTGTGCTTTGAAAAGCGTCGTTTAAAAAATTATTTGTCAAGATTAATCAAGAAAAAAGGAGATATGAGTAGACAATATTAGTAAGCAAAGGGAAGAGAGAACTCTAGATGGAACAGATTTAAAAGGTAAGAGCATATTATGAATAACTTTACATCAACATATTAAAGACGTAAATGAAATGCACACATTCCCAGGAAAATATAAACTACCAAACTTATTTAAGAAGAAAATTAAAAATCTTTAATTGCTTGAGAAATTGAATCAGTAGTAAATATTTTCCCACAAAGACAGCATCAAACCTGCATAGCTTTTTGCTCAAGTGCTACTAAACACTATAGTTAATAGAAAAAGTTACAGAAATAATAACAAGCTTGACCTTTAAACAAGGGGAAAAAAGATAATCCAACTCATTTTATAAGACAAGTATAAATCTGATATAAAAATGTGACATACTATAAATTTTCTCATATTTAGTAATATATGTATAAGTGTTCTAAACAAAATATTAATTAACCAAAGAAACAACATAAAAAATACATTATGATGAAGTTGTGCTATCCCAGAAGTAGAAAGATGTTTAATCATTAGATAATCTATTAGTTTATTTTCAGTCTCTCCTTTCCAGTTAATATAAATGTTTTAAGGCCATAAAATTTCCTCTGTGTCTAGCTTTAGTTATGTTTTACTAGTCTTAGATGAAATACTTTTTATTTTGGAAAATTTATAGATAATATTTCACTTCAGCTTTGATTTCCTCTTTGATACAGACATTTTAACAGTGAATTTTTACTTTTCACATAGTTAAAAATCTGATGGTTGGTTTTACTGAATTATGTTTAAATAATAGAGTCTATAAAATTTAAAATTTTAAAATTTATTAAGCTTTATTTGTCCAAGTACACAATTAGTCTAAAAAAGTCAGCATGAAACATGAGCATGAAAATTAAAGTATATTTTATTTTACTGTACAAAGTCCCACATCTATCCTATGTTCTTATCTCTTCAATAATTATGAACATGTAGATTTACATCTTTTTTGTAAAATTTAAATTCTTCTCCTCTTTGATTCATTAAATTCAAAGGGACACATATTAAGAGATATCGTTTTGTTTCCATCTTCACACCTTTGTATTTTGAAGAATTTTTGCTTTATGCATTTAACAGTTCTTATTTGATGATTCAGTTTTGCGGTCATTTTATATTCTTTGTGGACTATAACGTTTATCACCACATAACATCTCTGTCATTGGAAGACTCTGATGCTGGGAGGGATTGGGGGCAGGAGGAGAAGGGGACAACAGAGGATGAGATGGCTGGATGGCATCACCGACTTGATGGACATGAGTTTGAGTGAACTCCAGGAGTTGGTGATGGACAGGGAGGCATGGCGTGTTGTGATTCATGGGGTTGCAAAGAGTCGGACATGATTGAGTGGCTGAACTGAACTGAACATCCCTCTTTGTCTTACCAAATGCCTTTGGGTTTGAAGGTCCTTTCATGACATCAGGTTTGTTTCAGTTTTCTTTGAGGATGCATTTGTTTCATATATCTTTGTTTAATCTTACACTTCTCTATAATTTTGCTTTAAATGTATTACAAATGAAAGAAGTACTGGGTTTTTAACTCAATCTGACTGTGTTTCAATGGGGGATTCAACACTTCTCATTTATTACAATAGCCAATATATACATAGATTTCTTACCTCCATCTTATTTTTACTATATAATAAACTTAGTTGTTCTGTCTTTTCTCCTCTCCATGCTTTTGCTGACTGAGTGAACTGTGTCTTCATTCTACCTCCTCAGCTAAAGTCCTGGGTGACTTTTTCCTCTGCTTTCCTATCCCCACCCTCTTGACCAAGTGAGCATGTACGAAGACAGACTGATACGCCACCACCAAGCCCTTTCATTCCCTGGATTTTGCTGAGATCATTTAGATTTGTACAGAGCAGGCTAACTCAGTAACACTATATTAACCTTCATCTACATCGCCTGCAACGAAAGGCTCAGTGCTCATCCCTGTTGACCTTGGTTTACTCTCTTCTATCTGGAGATTTCTGTTTTTTCTCAAAGGGTTTAATCTCTTCAGTGCTTCCTTGAAAATATGGTATGGGGTAGACTGCTCTCTGAAAACACGTATGATTGAAAGTCAGTTCAGTTCAGTCACTCAGTCATGTCTGACTCTTTGCGACCCCATGAATAGCAGCACGCCAGGCCTGCCTGTCCATCACCATCTCCCGGGGTTCACTCAGACTTACGTCCATCGAGTCCGTGATGCCATCCAGCCATCTCATCCTCTGTCGTCCCCTTCTCCTCCTGCCCCCAATCCCTCCCAGCATCAGAGTCTTTTCCAATGAGTCAACTCTTCGCATCAGGTGGCCAAAGTACTGGAGCTTCAGCTTTAGCATCATTCCTTCCAAAGAAATCCCAGGGTTGATCTCATTCAGATGGACTGGTTGGATCTCCTTGCAGTCCAAGGGACTCTCAAGAGTCTTCTCCAACACCACAGGTCAAAAGCATCAATTCTTCAGTGCTCAGCCTTCTTCACAGTCCAACTCTCACATCCATACATGACCACAGGAAAAACCATAGCCTTGGCTAGACGGACCTTAGTCGGAAAAGTAATGTCTCTGCTTTTTAATATGCTATCTAGGTTGGTCATAACTTTTCTTCCAAGGAGTAAGCGTCTTTTAATTTCATGGCTGCAGTCACCATCTGCAGTGATTTTGGAGCCCCCCCAAATAAAGTCTGACACTGTTTCCACTGTTTTCCCATCTATTTCCCATGAAGTGATGGGACCAGATGCCATGATCTTCGTTTTCTGAATGTTGAGCTTTAAGCCAACTTTTGCACTCTCCTCTTTCATTTTCATCAAGAGGCTTTTTAGCTCCTCTTCACTTTTTTGCCATAAGGGTGGTGTCATCTGCATGTCTGAGGTTATTGCTATTTCTCTCAGCAATCTTGGTTCCAGCTTGTGTTTCTTTCAGTCCAGCGTTTCTCATGATGTACTCTGCATATACATTAAATAAGCAAGGTGACAATATACAGCCTTGATGTACTCCTTTTCCTATTTGGAACCAGTCTGTTGTTCCGTGTCCAGTTCTAACTGTTGCTTCCTGACCTGCCTACAGATTTCTTAAGAGGCAGGTCAGGTGGTCTGTATTCCCATCTCTTTCAGAATTTTCCAGTTTATTGTGATCCACACAGTCAAAGGCTTTGGCATAGTCAATAAAGCAGAAATAGATGTTTTTCTGGAACCCTCTTGCTTTTTCCATGATCCAGAGGATGTTGGCAATTTGATCTCTGGTTCCTCTGCCTTTTCTAAAACCAGCTTGAACATCAGGGAGTTCACGGTTCACGTATTGCTGAAGCCTGGCTTGGAGAATTTTGAGAATTACTTTACTAGCATGTGAGATGAGTGCAATTGTGCGGTAGTTTGAGCATTCTTTGGCATTGCCTTTCTTTGGGATTGGAATGAAAATGGACATTTTCCAGTCCTGTGGCCACTGCTGAATTTTCCAAATGTGCTGGCATATTGAGTGCAGCACTTTCACAGCATCATCTTTCAGGATTTGAAACAGCTCAACTGGAATTCCATCACCTCCACTAGCCTTGTTCATAGTGATGCTTTCTAAGGCCCACTTGACTTCACATTCCAAGATGTCTGGCTCTAGATTAGTGATCACATCATCATGATTATCTGGGTCGTGAAGATCTTTTTTGTACAGTTCTTCCATGTATTCTTGCCACCTCTTCTTAATATCTTCTGCTTCTGTTAGGTCCATACCATTTCTGTCCTTTAACTAGCCCATCTTTGCATGAAATATTCCATTGGTATCTCTAATTTTCTTGAAGAGATCTCTAGTCTTTCCCATTCTGTTGTTTCCCTCTATTTCTTTGCATCGATTGCTGAAGAAGGCTTTCTTATCTCTTCTTGCTACTCTTTGGAACTCTGCATTCAGATACTTATATCTTTCCTTTTCTCCTTTGCTTTTCACCTCTCTTCTTTTCACAGCTATTTGTAAGGCCTCCCCAGACAGCCATTTTGCTTTTTTGCATTTCTTTTCCGTGGGGATGGTCTTGATCCCTGTCTCTTGTACAATGTCACGAACCTCATTCCATAGTTCATCAGGCACTCTATCAGATCTAGGCCCTTAAATCTATTTCTCATTTTCACTGTATAATCATAAGGGATTTGATTGAGGTCTTACCTGAATGGTCTAGCGGTTTTCCCTATTTTCTTCAATTTGAGTCTGAATTTGGTAATAAGGAGTTTGTGATCTGAGCCACAGTCAGCTCCTGGTCTTGTTTTTCTTGACTGTATAGAGTTTCTCCATCTTTGGCTGTGAAGAATATAATCAATCTGATTTCAGTGTTGACCATCTGGTGATATATCTTTGTATTAATTTTGTATTGCTGCATAACATATGATGATCGACTCAGACGGTAAAGAATCTGCCTGCAATGTGGGAAACGTGAGTTCGATCCCTGGGTTGGGAAGATCCCCTGGAGAAGGGAAAGGCTACCCACTCCAGTATTCTTGCCTGAATAATCCCCATAGACAGAGAAGCGTGGTGGGCTACAGTCCCTGAGGTTGCAGAGTCGGACATGACTGAGTGACTAAGCACAGCACAGCATATGAAGCTCACAATGTATAAAAGCATAATGACGATCACCTCACATGTGTTAGGATGGCCATCATTAAAAAGACAAGAGATAACAAATTCTAGGAAGGATGTATAGAAAAGGGAACCCTTGTGTACTTTAATTGGGAATGTAAATTGGTGGATCCACTATAGAAAACTGTATGGATATTTCTCAAGTAAAAATAGAACTATCATATGACTTAGTAAATACTCCCACTTCTGGGAATGTATCCAAAGGTGGGGGGGGGTGGAACACCACTACTTTGAAACGATATCTACATCCCCATATTCATAGCAGCATTATTTACCATATCCAACAAATGGAAACACCACTAAGTGTCCATGGATGGATGAATGGATAAAGAAGTTTTGATATATACATAAAATGAAGTATTACTCAGCCATAAAAAATGAGGATATCCTACCATTTGTGACAGCATATATGGAATTTAAAGGCATTATGTTAAGTGAAATAAGTCCAACAGAGACTTATAAGTCCATACAAGACAAATATTGTATGACTTCACTTATGTGTGGAATCTGCAAAAAACAAACAAACAAACAAAAACAAAACAAAACAAAAAAAACCTCAAAGAAAATGAGAGTATAGGGAGAAAGGTTAGAGGAAGGTGGTCAAATGGTACAAACTTCCAGTTATAAGATAAATAATTATCAGGGAGATAATATTGAGTCATCACTCAACATGATGACTACAGTTAACACTGCTGTATGGTATGTAGGGAAGACATTGAGAATTAATCCTAGGAGTATTTATCACAATGAGAAAAATATTTATTTTCCTTTTTGTTCTTTAAAATTGTATTCATAAGAGATTATGAACTTCCCTCATGGCTCAGTGGTAAACAATCTTCCTGCCAATGCAGGAGATGCAGGCTCGATCCCTGAGTCAGGACGATCCCCTGGAGAAGGAAATGGCAACCCACTCCAGTACTCTTGCCTGTAAAATCCCACAGACAGAGGAGCCTGGCTTGCTACAGCCCATGGGGTCACAAAGAGTTGGACACAAGTTAGTAATTAAACAACAAAACTACTGAACTATGAACTACTGCAGCACTGCTAAACATACAGACACACACACACACACACACACAATTTTTTAGAGGGAGAGAGCAAAATAACTCAAGAAATCAGAAAATAACCACAACGCTGCAGCCAGGGCACCTGCCCTCCACAGGAGACCCCTGATGAGACAGCACCATTTGCACCTGCCCTGTGGGTTGCCCGGGCACAAGATTTCCCAAAGAAGGAGAGTCTTTCTATGTGGCCTCAGACTCACAACTGCGGTACCTTACTGAGCAGAAAATTAACTTGGGGATAGTTTATAGCTGATTTACTCTTTGAGGTGGTACCAGACTCATCTCTACTAGTCACTGTTCATTATGTATTCATGAGCCAGGCTGGCTATCTTTCATTCTTTATTGTATTAAAGGAAAAAAAAAAGCCACATAAAACCATTTTCCTGGCTGAATGGGTGAAATAATTTAAAAGCCAATATGTTAATCTGGCAGCTTGTCTAACAACCATGCGACTCTCTTCAGAACAATAATTAAAGTAGCTCTTTATTATATAAATTATTCATTCACTTTTTAACATCAGGTGAATGTTTATGTTATAAAGAATGAGTGCTGAAGGCAGTTTCACCATTCCAAGAGTCACCTCCCATTAGCTTGTCACACTTCCATCATGAAGTGAAGCTCCCATGCACCCGCTTTCCTGCAAAGTGAGTATCTTTAACTTACATAGATATGCGATTGCACAATAAGATTAGTGTTGTGTTTACACTGACTATCTGACCACCTATCGCAAAGGTAAGCAACTACGCAACAGGAACAGAAGTATCCTCAAGAGCAAGAAAACATTTTGTGGATACCTCCTCCTACTCATCCTGGAAACACTGGACTAAAGACATCGTCTCCCTGAGGTGCAGTTCATGGAGACAAGATGAGGAGATGAAGATTTCTTAATACCTAGTACAAGCAGTGTGTTAAGACTCCAAACATTTTTAGGTGCAGGAAGTCCCACCGCTGACCTGTTCATGCTCCATCACCCCCTTCATGCGCTCATGACCCACCTCACTTGCACAGACTCCATGCGGTTGCTACAGTCACTTTCTGGTCCATATCCTGAATTCACCTACCTCTATCCTTCTGTAATACTCAACTGGCTAAACTCTACCAGGTTGAACTCAACTCTCCACTGACACTTATTAATTATCATTTTTAAATTTTAACCGCCATTATTTGAGTGTAGTGGTATTTCACTGTGATTTTAATTTGCACTTCTTTGAAGAATAATAATATTGAGCACTTTCCCATGTGTATTTACCCATTTAAATATCATTTTCTGTCAAGTACCAGTTCAAGAATTCTGTCCATTTTTTAATGAGTCATTTGTCCTTTTCTTATTTCATATATTCTAGATATGTATCCTTTAAAGTTTATATATATATGCACATATATACACATATATATACACATATATATGTATATACACATATACACATATACACACATATATATGTATATACACATATATATACACACATATATACACATATCTATACACGTATATACACATATATATATACACATATATATGTGTATATACACAGATACACATATATATGTATATACACATATACACATATACACATGTATATACACGTATACACACACATATATACATATATACACACATATACACACATATATACACATACACACACACATATATATATATATTTAAGAGTTTTCTCCCAGTCTAATTTTAATGATGTTCAAGTTATTACTTTTCTTTTATGGTTAATGTTTGCTTTTTGTCCTGTGTAAGAAGTCTTTGTGAATGAACTTAAGATATGTGAATTCACTGAGAGATTAGAAACAACCAAAAGACAGCTTCTATACCCTGCCCAACAACAAATCCATCAACTTACCTACGCTTCCACTCACAAATGCTGTTCTTCATCCTTCTGCGTGTGTGCTTTGCCGTTCAGTTATGTCCAACACTTTGTGACCCCATGAATTGTAGCCCACCAGATTCCTTTGTTTATGGGATTTTCCAGCCAAGAATACTGGAGTGGTTTGCCATTTCTTACTCCAGGGGATCTTCCTAACACAGGGATTGAACCCCCATCTCTTGCACTTCTTGTATTGGCAGGCCGATTCTTTACCACTGAGCCGCCTGGGAAGCCCACTCTTACCCCGCTACAATGGATAAATTTTCCCTGCTCCTTAGTAAGGCCAAACTTGTCGCTGCTTCTCTTCCGTGCTTATCTACAATCTCTCTTTCCAGTAGCTTTTTTCTCTTCTTCATCATCAAGTTTTCCTTCTCTACCAGATCATACTCATCAGTGTACAAGCATGCTGTGATATCACCCACTGCAAGAAGCCAGCGATAAGTAGACGGCACCAAACTAGGGGGATGTGAGGAGGATTTATAAAATGGTCATTTACAGAGGCAAGGGCAGGGTGTCGGAAAAGCATGAACACTCTGGATTATGACATGATTTGTCCAATGACACTGCAGCCAAGTCTAGATCCCTAGTAGAGAAAGAGATTACTAGCACTCACAAAGAAGCAGGCAGGCAGACCCACTATCGAGAAAAGTAGTAAAGGGAACAAGATAGCTCCCTCCTGCATGGAAACGACTGGAGGAATAAATATCATGCACTTATTTTCTGCTTCTCCTCCAATCTCCAACTGGGATTCTCCATTGTCCTTATATCCATCTATTCGTGATTCCGTGGACTACAGCATGCCAGGATTCTCTGTTCTTACGGTCTCCCAGAGTTTCTACAGATTCATGTCCATTGAGTTAGTGATGCTATCTAATAACCATCTCATCCTCTGCCTCCTCCTTCTCCTTTTGCCTTTAATCTTTCCCAGCAGCAGGGTCTTTGCCAATGAGTCAGTTTTTTGCATCAAGTGGACAAAGTATTGGGGCTTCAGCACCAGTTCTTCCAATGAATATTCGAGATTGACTTCCTTAAGCATTGACTGTATGCAGCTTTCTCAGGAGACAGGTAAGATGGTCTGGTATTCTAATATCTTTAAGAATTTTCCACAGTCTGTTGTGATCCACACAGTTAAAGGCATAGTCAGTGAAGCATAAGTAGATGCTTTTCCAGGATTCCCTTGCTTTCTCTGTGATCCAACAGATGTTGGCAATTTGATCTCTGATTCCTCTGCCCTTTCTAAATCCAGCTTGAACATCTGGAAGTTCTCAGTTCACTTACTGGTTTCCCACTGGTCACACTTATTTGGAAGCTAGTTAAGCAGTCCTTTGTTTGTGTAATTCTTATAGATAAGCTTCCCATGGCACAGAGAAGGGTGGGGAAAGATAGACAGTTCTGAAATGGCAAATGACAAGTAGATGGCAGAGTCCAGCTCTTCACCCCTCTTGGTCAGTTCTTATTCTTCAAATGGGTGAAATATTTGTGTCCCTTAACACAAGGAATCTCACACGCTAGTAAAGTAATGCTCAAAATTCTCCAAGCCAGATTTCAGCAATACGTGAACCGTGAACTTCCAGATGTTCAAGCTGGTTTTAGAAAAAGCAGAAGAACCAGAGATCAAATTGCCAACATCTGCTGGATCATGGAAAAAGCAAGAGAGTTCCAGAAAAACATCTATTTCTGCTTTATTGACTATGACAAAGCCTTTGACTGTGTGGATCACAATAAACTGTGGAAAATTCTGAAAGAGATGGGAATACCAGACCACCTGACCTGCCTCTTGAGAAACCTATATGCAGGCCAGGAAGCAATAGTTAGAACTGGACATGGAACAACAGACTGGTTCCAAATAGGAAAAGAAGTACATCAAGGCTGTATATTGTCACCCTGCTTATTTTACTTATATGCAGAGTACATCATGAGAAACACTGGGCTGGAAGAAGCACAAACTGGAATGAAGATTGCCAGGAGAAATATAAATAACCTCAGATATGCAGATGACACCACCCTTATGGCAGAAGGTGAAGAGGAGCTGAAAAGCCTCTTGATGAAAGTGAGAGAGGAGAGTGAAAATGTTGGCCTAAAGCTCAACATTCAGAAAACGAAGATCATGGCATCTGGTCCCATCACTTCATGGGAAATAGATGGGGAAACAGTGGAAAGTGTCAGACTTTATTTTCTTGGGCTCCAAAATCACTGCAGATGGTGATTGCAGCCATGAAATTAAAAGACGCTTACTCCTTGGAAGGAAAGTTATGATCAACCCAGATATCATATTCAAAAGCAGAGACTACTTTTCCAACAAAGGTCCGTCTAGTCAAGGCTATGGTTTTTCCAGTGGTCATGTATGGATGTGAGAGTTGGACTGTGAAGAAAGCTGAGTGCTGAAGAATTGATGCTTTTGAACTGTGATGTTGGAGAAGACTCTTGAGAGTCTCTTGGACTGCAAGAAGATCCAACCAGTCCATCGTAAAGGAGATCAGCCCTGGGTGTTCACTGGAAGACTGATGCTAAAGCTGAAACTCCAATACTATGGCCACCTCATGTGAAGAGTTGACTCATTGGAGAAGACTCTGATCCTGGGAGGGATTCGGGGAAGAAGGAGAAGGGGATGAGAGGATGAGATGGCTGGATGGCATCACCGACTCGATGGACATGAGTTTGAGTGAACTCTGGGAGTTGGTGATGGACAGGGAGGCCTGGCATGCTGCAATTCATGGGGTCTCAAAGAGTCTGACAAGACTGAGCGACTTAACTGAACTGAACACAAGGAATACACATTTTGTTTAGTTCCCATATCAGAAAATGATGCTAATTTAGCATACTTTCATCTGAAATATTAGTATTACTAGCATTCTTTGTATAAGACAAGAGGGTGAGGGGAAGGGAAAAGAAATAATTATAGTCTCTACCTTTGTGGCAGGAGTCAACACCTAAATTGGTAATTATGACTGCCTTTTATTTTTTTAATCATCCATGCTATGCTTCACTCACCTATTAGGACCTCATCTGAATGCAGTTTTTTAAGGAAAGACGTGTACTCCATGACGATCATTCATCAGACTGCCCTGATTTTCCACTGCCCTCTGCTCCTGGACCATGGAATATTAAGAGACACTCTAGTCATTCTCTTAGGTTCCAAACACAATCGTCTTTGTCCATGCTCTGTAGCAGAGGTACAGTTTCTCCTTGAAACTACAATCAGTTACCCCAACCCATACAGTGGCTCATTTCTCTGTTGGTTCATCAGCATTAAAACCCCAAATGGCCATGGGGTAGTCTCATTTTTCAGCTTATCAGAACTATGGCTATGTTTCCTTATGGAAGCATTCCTCCCCTTGGGCACTGGACCTCCAAATTCACCATTCATGGGGATTAAAACAAAACAAAACAAAAATCAAGTGAATTACAGGTGATAATAGTGAGAGGGGCCACTTTCACTTCTTCCTTTGCCTCAATGCATTCTGACTGGAGAAAGCATCATATACTGGCTTTTTAGTTTAAGGCAAGAATCTCATCCTACAGGACAACTCCTCAATTGTCCAAGATACTCTATTTCAGCTGGCACCCCAAATTAGTTTTTATCAGGCTCTTCACCATTCTATTAAGCCAGGTACTACAAGGTGGTAGGGTAAATCCAGTGCATTTCACAAGAATAGGCTTACTTCCTTTACCATAAAATGTACTCCCTGGTCAAAAATGATGCTGCATGGGACACCATGGCCATGAATAAAGCATACATTCTGTTATTCCGCAAATGGTAATGCCAGCAGAAACTTACAGGTAGAGAAGACAAATTCCTTGTGAAATATGCATCTTCCCTATAAGGATAAAGTGATGTACTCTACATGATGGGAGTAGTGGAGCAGAATTAATCTGAACTAGGTAGTCAGCTTGCCTCTGGGTAAATTGTACCACAGAGTATCAGCATCAGTGTTCGGTCTAAGAGCAGACATTCAGCACAGCAGTAACCAGATAAGGGGGAAACTATTACAGCCTCAATTCCCGCTGCTATGACCACATGGTATGTAGATCTAGTTAGGTAGATTCCAAGGTGGCTGAGAAAAGAGGCTGACATCTGGACAAAGACCTGTCTTGTCCACCTGATTATTGAGGGTCTCTTCCTAAGTGGTTGCCAGCTACACTGGCAACCAGGTACACATCTACCTGACATGAGTAATTTTGTATCCTGTACCACTTTGAGAAGAGCATCCGTATCTCTTTTTCCCAGAAATCTTTCTTGACAATAGGCCAGTTTGTTGCTATCCATGAGTAGCAAGTCAATGTGTTTGCTCCTGTCTGTGAGTAAATGTATATTTGCACCTTAGACCATCTCTCCTCGAATGCCAAGTGGCTAACAGATGCACCACCCTAAATTCTGCCCACTGGGAGAATTTCTCTCCACCACTGCACCCCACCCCCAGTGAGAGGGTAGTCTAGCGGCTGTTTTGCCCTGGCATATGGAAGGTAAACCTGTAACCAGGCTCTTGTTTTTCCTTCTTCCTTTCACCAGCCAGAGGGAACCTGTCAGGAAGGCACAGGTGTGGACAGAGGGCAAGGGAGCTGAGTGAGAGGGACAGGCACCCTGGAGGTCTGAGCCACTCGATCATGCCGTTTAACTTGTCCCCTGGATCTGCTCAGACCTGGTCCCTATATTCAACTTTCCCTTTATAATAGACTGTGCTGTGCACATCCAATGTTATGGTTCAATGCATTGCTGCTGCTGCTGCTAAGTCGCTTCAGTTGTGTCTGACTCTGTGAAACCCCATAGATGGCAGCCCACCAGGCTGCCCATCCCTGGGATTCTCCAGGCAAGAACACTGGAGTGGGTTGCCATTTCCTTCTCCAATGCATGAAAATGAAAAGTGAAAGTGAAGTTGCTCAGTCAAGTCTGACTCCTAGCGACCCCATGGACTGCAGCCCACCAGGCTCCTCCATCCGTGGGATTTTCCAGGCAAGAGTACTGGAGTGGGGTGCCATTGTCTCCAGATAATGCCAATTCACAACTGATGTCTGAGGTCACAGACTCATTTGGTGTCCCACAGCCATTCCCTCAGTCCCCATGAGGACTCTGTTTTAGGCAGAAAATAGCTGTTGGCAAAGATGACAGATTTACTCTAAAACCTTTTATTTCCCTACTGTGATTTGTGAAAACAAAATACAAATATATATATGATATAAAATATGTACGTATATATTTAATAAATATTTATTTATTTATATAAAATATATATAATATTCATAGTAAATTAATGCCATCTTGATACTACACCTGCAAATATCTTAGTATGCACTTCTAAAATTAAAAATACTCTCCTACTTAGCCAAAATATTTAAGTACTTGTTATGTACATTGTACTTAACAAAATTAAAGTCCCCATTTAAATTTATTTAATTGTGGGACATATCCCTTTCATTAAGTTACTACACTTGCAATATTTCTTAGCTTGATATTTTTAAAATGTCAATTATAGAGAAAAAAAAGTGCAAAATCAGACAAAATTAAATTAGACTGCCTAAAATTGCATCAGTTTTAGAAAGGATGCTTTTGAACTGTACTGGAGAAGACTCTTGAGAGTCCCTTGGGTAGCAAGCAGAGCAAACCAATCAATCCTAAAGGAAATCAACCCTGAATATTCATTGGAAGGACTGATTTTGAAGCTGAAGCTCCAATACTCTGGCCAGCTGCTGGGAAAAGCAGACTCATTGGAAAAGACCTTGATGCTGGCAAAGATTGAGGGCAGGAAGAGAAGGTGGCGACAGAAGATGAGATGGTTGGATAGCATCATCGGTTCAATGGACGTGAGCTTGAGTAAACCCAGGGAGATAGCAGACAGGGAAGCCTGGTGTGCTGCAGGCCCTGGAGTCGCAAAGAGTCAGACGTGTGTGAGTGACTGAACAACCAAAAAACCTGCATACGTAACTAGCAAGCCTTGAAATAATAGAAGGCAAATTTAGGACAGTGGTTAACTTTGAGGAAAGGGTTACGACTGTAATCAATTTGGTGCCAACAAGGAGGCTTAGGATGCTGGCAGTGTACTATTTCTTGACCTGGGTGATGGATGCATAAGGATTTCCATTATGAATATTCATTAAATTATAACTATATGCTTATTCATGTGCAAACAAAGGTGTGATATAACATATGAATAATATATATTAAAATTACTTTTGGAAAGTAAATTGATATACAACTGTTCAACATTTTTCTATTAAGTGAAAAGAAGAGAGCAGAGCTTTCACAGTAATCTTTTCATTTATAGTGACCAAATCTAAATATATATAGCTTTTGGAATCTGAACTGTTGAAGTTCATCCTGTCAAAAGACATTACCAAGGATCTATTTTTGAGGATAACATTACAATAATGACATCTGATTTTTATATAAGGCTGCTGGCTTGTATCATAACTTATGAACATCAATTCTAAATCTTGTCTTATCTGTTATTCTAAATAATTCCCATGCATTATAATATTATTTTCACAGCTTGCTTTGAGAAATGTCCTAACAAACACTATTTGAAGATTTTACAAGAGGACTCAGGAAGGAATTTTTGCAGTTATAAAACTTTATGTTTAAAAACTAAAAATGTCCTTTTATTGTCAAAGACACATGCAATTAATCTCCTAGTGAAGAGAATGTCCTTCAGGTTTTACCAGGGAGTACAGTCAAGACTGGCTTAGTGGGTTGCAAATAATAGAGCACTCCAACATTCCAATTTCTCCAAATCTTCAGACTCACACCTCTCCAGTGTTTCAGGGAAATTTCAGTTTTTCAACTTTTTAAAATCTAGGGCATTACTGAGATTATGCTTAGATTTGGAAGGCCTGCAGAGGGTAGGTCTCTCAGGGTTCCACTTCTTGAACCAGCACATCAGATCCTGGCTCTTTGGTGGTAAGCCCATAGCAATGCATTTGGCCATCTGAGCTGTATATCTCATCTCCCCTGCCCTTGTTCAAACCCCCTTGTTCCAGCACCCTAGAATCCACTGCCACATGCTCCCCAGGCTCCTGTTCATATGGACTGCTGAGGTCTTAATGAAGTTTTGGTCTACAGACTATCTCAGCTCTAAGGAACCTTTCCAGCCCTTCTATTTAAAAACTGTAACTGCCCTAAACATAGTAAGAGGTCATAGGGACTGCTGCTGAAGAGCACTGACATCAGTTTGGGAGGCTAATGCCTAAAGTGTAGTTACTGAAAAGCTTTTATAGAAGTCCCTCAGTAGTCAAAGGGAATTTAGGAGAAGTTCAAGACACTTTCATCTGGCCAAGGTCAGTCCAAAGGTCTCTATTCTATTTTTCAGGGTCCCACTTCTTCCCTAGTAGTGTCTTTATCTTAGTGTAAGGGGCTTACCAAGACTTCCATCTGCAACCCTATAATCTGTCCTGGGGTTGATCCACAGTCCTATCCATAGTCCTATTACAGGATGAACCTTGAAACTTTAGGAGACAAAGGATTCTTTCAAAGCTATCATTGAGATCTTCCAATTTTCCAAGTGTGTTCACTGGAAGCCCATGGCCTTTAAGTTTCCCTATGTATGCCCACCAGAACCATATTAAGAAGGCTGATGATTCCATCATCTTTATAATCACTCTGTTGCTATGGTGACATTTAACTTTCCACTCCATTCCATTCTACAGTGATAACCCAAGTAACTGTGATTCCACTGCTTGCTATGGGTTACCCTGATCCTTGCTCCCCTAGTCCTCTATTCTAGGAGGTTATAATCCTTGGACATATGAGAAATGTCATCCAGGAATGTGACTCTGAGGATCTGTTCATGAGCCATGTTAATTAAATCCTATTTGAGTTACTAAAAAACTGTGCTGTTTTAAGTCACTAAAAACAGTTATTTGTTACAACAGAAAAAAGACACAAACACATCAACTAACAGTTGCTATTTCAGGACATCCACCTTCCTTTATTTTACTTAATGGATAGAGTTTAGTTACCTTGTCGTTGTTGTTCAGTCCCAAAGTTGTGTCCGACTCTTTGTGACCTCACAGACTGCAGCATGCTAGGCTCCCCTGTCCTTCACTGTCCGCTGGAACTTGCTCAAATTTATGTCCATTGAGTAGGTGAGCTATCTAATCATCTCATCCTTTGCCTCCCTCTTCTACTTTTGCCTCTATCTTTCCCAGCATCAGGGTCTTTTCTAATGAATCAGCTCTTCCCATCAGGTGGCGAAAGTATTAGAGCTTTACCATCAGTCCAGTGAATATCCAGGTTTGATTTCTTTTGCAATTGATAGGTTTGATCTCCTTGTAGTCCAGGAGACTCTCAGGAGTCTTTTCCAGCACCATAGCTCGAAATCATAAATTCTTCAGCATGCAGTCTTCTTTATGGTCCAACTCTCATTTCCATACATGACTACTGGAAAAATCATAGCTTTGCTTATACAGACCTTTCTCTGAAAACAGATGTCTCTGTTTTTTAATACATTATTTCAGTTTATCATAGCTTTCCTTCCAAGGAGCAAGAGTTTTTTTATTTCATGGCTGCAGTCACTATCTACAGTGATTTTGGAGCCTAAGGAAAGGAAAGATGTCACTGTTTCCACTTTTTCCCCTTCTATTTGCCATGGAGTGATGGGACCAGGTGTCATGATCTTGGTTATTTGGATGTTGAGTTTTAAGGCAGCTTTTTCACTCTCCTCTTTCAGCCTCATCAAGAGGCTCTTTAGTTACTCTTCACTTTCTGCCATTAGAGTGATATCATCTACATATTTGTGGCTGCTGGTATTTCTCCCAGCAATCTTAATTTCAGCTTGTGATTCATCCAGCCTGGCATTTCGCATGATTTACTCTGAATGTAAGCAAAATAATCAGGGTAACAATAAACAGCTTTGTTATGCTCCTTTCCCACTTTTGAACCAGTCTGTTGTTCCATGTCCAGTTCTAACTGTTTTTTTGTTTTGTTTTGTTTTGTTTTGTTTTGACCTGTACACAAGTTTCTCAGGAGGCAGGTAAGGTGGTCTGGTATTCCCATCTCTTTAAGAATTTTCCATAGTTTGTTGTGATCCACACAATCAAAGGCTTTAGATTAGTCAATAAGGAAGAAATAGATGTTTTTCTGGAACTCCCTTGCTTTTTCCATGATCCAAGGAATGTTGGCAATTAAATCTTTGTTTTTTCTGCCTTTTTTAAAATTTAGCTTGTATATCTGGAAGTTCTCAGTTCATGTACTACTGAAGCCTAGCTTGAAGGATTTTTAGCATAACTTTGCTAGCATGTGAAATGAGCACAATTGTATGGTAGTTTGAACATTCCTTCGCATTGCTCTTCCTTGGGATGTAATGAAAATTGACCTTTTCTAGTCCTGTGGCCACTGCTGAGTTTTCCAAATTTGCTGACATATTGAATGCCACACTTTAACAGCATCATCTTTTAGGATTTGAAACAGCTCAGCTTGAATTCCATCACTTCCACTAGCTTTGTTCACAGTAATGCTTCTTAAGGCCTACTTGATCTCACACTCCAGGATGTCTAGCTCTAGGTGAGTGACCGCACCATTGTGGTTAGCTGAGTCATTAAGACCTTTCTTGTAGCGTTCTTCTGTGCATTCTCACCGCCTTTTTTGAAAATCTCTTCTGCTTCTGTTAGGTCTTTACCATTTCTGTCCTTTGTAGTGTCCATCCTTACATGAAATGTACCCCTGATATCTCCAATTTTCTTGCCTTTCCCATTCTATTGTTTGTGTCTATTTCTTTGCATTGTTCATTTAAGTAGTGCATCTTATCTCTCATTGCTCTTCTCTGGATCTCTCCATTCAGTTGAGTATATCTTTCCTTTTCTCCTTTTGCCTTGAACTTCTCTGTTTTCCTCAGCTATTTGTAAAGCCTCCTTGGACAACCACTTTTCCCTTTTGCATTTCTTTTTCTTTGAGATGGTTTTGCTTCCTCAGCATCAGTGGTTGGGACATAGACTTGGATTACTGTAATGTTGAATGATTTGCTTGGAAATGAACCAAGATTAGTCTGTGGGTTTTGAGACTGCAACCAAATACTGCATTTGGAACTCTCCTGCTGACTCTGATGCCTACACTATACTCCATCAGTTCAGTTCAGTTCAGTCACTCAGTCGTGTCTGACTCTTTGTGATGCCATGAATCGCAGCATGCCAGGCCTCCCTATCCATCACCAACTCCTGGAGTTTACTCAAACTCATATGCATTGAGTCAGTGATGCCATCCAGCCATCTCATCCTCTGTCGTCCCCTTCTCTTCCTGCCACCAATCCCACCCAGCATCAGAGTCTTTTCCAATGAGTCAACTCTTTGCATGAGGTGGCCAAAGTATTGGAGTTTTAGCTTTAACATCAGTCCTTCCAGTGAACACCCAGGACTGATCTCCTTTAGGATAGACTGGATGGATCTCATTGCAGTCCAAGGAACTCTCAAAAGTCTTCTCCAACACCACAGTTTAAAAGCATCAATTCTTTAGTGCTCAGCTTTCTTCACGGTCTAACTCTTACATCCATACATGACCACAGGAAAAACCATAGCCTTAACTAGACGGACCTTTGTTGGCAAAGTAATGTCTCTGCTTTTCAATATGCTATCTAGCTTGGTCATAACTTTCCTTCCAAGGAGTAAGCATCTTTTAATTTCATGGCTGCAATCACCATCTACAGTGATTTAGGAGCCCAAAAAAATAAAGTCTGACACTGTTTCTACTGTTTTCCATCTATTTCCCATGAAGTGATGGGACCAGATGCCATGATCTTCGTTTTCTAAATGTTGAGCTTTAAGCCAACTTTTTCACTCTCCTCTTTCAATTTCATCAAGAGGCTTTTGAGTTCCTCTTCACCTTCTGCCATAAGGGTGGTGTCATCTGCATATCTGAGGTTATTGATATTTCTCCCGGCAATCTTGATTCCAGCTTGCGCGTCTTCCAGCCCAGCATTTCTCATGGTGTACTCTGCATAGAAGTTAAATAAGCAGGGTGACAATATACAGCCTTGATGTACTCCTTTTCCTATTTGGAACCAGTCTGTTCCATGTCGAGTTCTAACTGTTGCTTCCTGACCTGCATATAGGTTTCTCAAGAGGCAGGTCAGGTGGTCTGGTATTCCCATCTATTTCAGAATTTTCCACAGTTTATTGTGCTCCACACAGTCAAAGACTTTGGCTTAGTCAATAAAACAAAAGTAGATGTTGGAATTTTGTCAAAGGCCTTCTCTGCATCTATTGAGATAATCATATGGCTTTTATTTTTCAATTTGTTAATGTGGTGAATTACATTGATTGATTTGTGGATACTGAAGAATCCTTGCATCCCTGGGATAAAGCCCACCTGGTCATGGTGTATTATCTTTTTAATGTGTTGTTGGATTCTGATTGCTAGAATTTTGTTGAGGATTTTTGCATCTAAGTTCATCAGTGATATTGGCCTGTAGTTTTCTTTTTTTGTGGCATCTTTTCAGGTTTTGGTATTAGGGTGATGGTGGCCTCATAGAATGAGTTTGGAAGTTACGTTCCTCTGTAATTTTCTGGAAGAGTTTGAGCAGGATAGGTGTCAGCTCGTCTCTAAATTTTTGGTAGAATTCAGCTGTGAAGCCATCTGGACCTGGGCTTTTGTTTGCTGGAAGATTTCTGATTACAGTTTCAATTTCCGTGCTTGTGATGGGTCTGTTAAGATTTTCTATTTCTTCCTGGTTCAGTTTTATAAGGTTGTACATTTCTAGGCCTTTGACAAAATTCAACATACATTTATGATAAAAACTTTCCAGAAAGCAGGAATAGAAGGAGCATACCTCAACATAATAAAAGCTATATATGACAAACCCACAGCAAACATTATCCTCAATGGTGAAAAATTGAAAGCATTTCCCCTAAAGTCAGGAACAAGACAAAGACGCCCACTTTCACCGCTACTATTCAACGTAGCTCTGGAAGTTTTGGCCACAGCAATCAGAGCAGAAAAAGAAATAAAAGGAATGCATATTGGAAAAGAAGAAGTAAAACTCTCACTGTTTGCAGATGACATGATCCTCTACATAGAAAACACTAAAGACTCCACCAGAAAATTACTAGAGCTAATCAATGAATATAGTAAAGTTGTAGGATATAAAATAAACAGACAGAAATCCCTTATATTCCTATACACTAATAATGATGTTAAAGCTGGTTTTAGAAAAGGCTGAGGAACCAGAGATCAAATTGCAAACATCCGTTGGATCATCGAAAAAGCAAGAGAGTTCCAGAAAAACATTTGTTTCTGCTTTATTGACTATGCCAAAGCCTTTGACTGTGTGGATCACAATAAACTGTGGAAAATTCTGAAAGAGATGGGAATACCAGACCACCTAACCTGCCTCTTGAGAAATCTGTATGCAGGTGAGGAAGCAACAGTTAGGACTGGACGTGGAACAACAGACTGGTTTCAAATAGGAAAAGGAGTATGTCAAAGCTGTATATTGTCACCCTGCTTATTTGACTTATATGTAGAGTACATAATGAGAAACGCAGGACTAGAAGAAACACCAGCTGGAATCAAGATTGCCGGGAGAAATATCAATAACCTCAGATATGCAGATGACACCACACTTATGGCAGAAAGTGAAGAGGAGCTAAAAGCCTCTTGATGAAAGTGCAAGAGGAGAGTGAAAAAGTTGGCTTAAAGCTCAACATTCAGAAAACGAAGATCATGGCATCTGGTCCCATCACTCCATGGGAAATAGATGGGGAAATAGTGGAAACAGTGTCAGACTTTATTTTCTTGGGCTCCAAAATCACTGCAAATGGTGATTGCAGCCCATGAAATTAAAAGATGCTTACTCCTTGGAAGAAAAGTTATGACCAACCTAGATAATATATTCAAAAGCAGAGACATTACTTTGCCGACTAAGGTCCGTCTAGTTAAAGCTATGGTTTTTCCTGTGGTCATGTATGGATGTGAGAGTTGGACTGTGAAGAAGGCTGAGCACCGAAGAATTGATGCTTTTGAACTGTGGTGTTGGAGAAGACTCTTGAGAGTCCCTTGGACTGCAAGGAGATCCAACTAGTCCATTCTGAAGGAGATCAACCCTGGGATTTCTTTGGAAGAAATGATGCTAAAACTGAAACTCCAGTACTTTGGACACCTCATGAGAAGAGTTGACTCATTGGAAAAGACTCTGATGCCGGGAAGGATTGGGGGCAGGAGGAGAAGGGGACGACCGAGGATGAGATGGCTGAATGGCATCACGAACTCGATGGGCGTGAGTCTGAGTGAACTCCGGGAGATGATGATGAACAGGGAGGCCTGGCTTGCTGCGATTCATGGGATCGCAAAGAGTCGGACACGACTGAGTGACTGAATTATACTGAACTAAACTGAATAATGAGAAAGTAGAAAAAGAAATTAAGGAAGCAATTCCATTCACCATTGCAATGAAAAGAATAAAATCCTTAGGAATATATCTACCTAAAGAAACTAAAGACCTATATATAGAAAACTATAAAACACTGATGAAAGAAATCAAAGAGGACACTAATAGATGGAGAAATATACCATGTTCATGGATCGGAAGAATCAATATAGTAGAAATGAGTAAACTACCTAAAGCAATCTACAGATTCAATGCAATCCCTATCAAGCTACCAGCGGTATTTTTCAGGAACTAGAACAAATAATTTCAAGATTTGTATAAAAATACAAAAAACCTCGAATAGCCAAAGTAATTTTGAGAAAGAAGAATGGATCTGAAGGAATCAACTTGCCTGACTTCAGGCTCTATTACAAAGCCACAGTCATCAAGACAGTATGGTACTGGCACAAAGACAGAAATATAGATCAATGGAACAAAATAGAAAACCCAGAGATAAATCTACACACTTATGGACACCTTATCTTTGACAAAGGAGGCAAGAATATACAATGGAGTAAAGACAATTTCTTTAAGAAGTGGTGCTGGGAAAACTAGTCAACCACTTGTAAAAGAATCAAACTAGATCACTTTCTAAAACCACACAGAAAAATAAACTCAAAATGGATTAAAGATCTAAATGTAAGACCAGAAACTATAAAACTTCTAGAGGAGAACATAGGCAAAACACTATCTGACATAAATCACAACAGGATCCTCTATGATCCACCTCCCAGAATACTGGAAATAAAAGCAAAAATAAACAAATGGGATCTAATTAAAATTAGAAGCTTCTGCACAACAAAGGAAACTATAAGCAAGGTGAAAAGACAGCCTTCTGAATGGGAGAAAATAATAGCAAATGAAGCAACTGACAAACAACTAATCTCAAAAATATACAAGCAACTTATGCAGCTCAATTCCAGAAAAATAAACGACCCAATCAAAAAATGGGCCAAAAACCTAAATAGACAGTTCTCCAAAGAAGACACACAGATGGCTAACAAACACATGAAAAGATGCTCAACATCACTCATTATCAGAGAATGCAAATCAAGACCACAATGAGGTACCATTTCACAGCAGTCAGAATGGTTGCAATCCAAAAGTCTGCAAGCAATAAATGCTGGAGAGGGTATGGAGAAAAGGGAACGCTCTTACACTGTTGGTGGAAATGCAAACTAGTACAGCCACTATGGAGAACAGTGTGGAGATTCCTTAAAAAACTGGAAATAGAACTGCCTTATGACCCAGAAATCCCACTGTTGGGCATGCATACCGAAGAAACCAGAATAGAAAGAGACACATGTACCCCAATGTTCATCGCAGCACTGTTTATCATAGCCAGGACATGGAAACAACCTAGATGTCCATCAGCAGATGAATGGATAAGAAAGCTGTGGTACATATACACAATGGAGTATTACTCAGCCATTAAAAAGAATACATTTGAATCAGTTCTAATGAAGTGGATGAAACTGGAGCCGATTATACAGAGTGAAGTAAGCCAGAAAGAAAAACACCAATACAGTATACTGACACATATATATGAAATTTAGAAAGATAGTAATGATAACCCTCTATGTGAGATAGCAGAAGAGACACAGATGTATAGAATGGACTTTTGGACTCGGGGGGGGGGGATGATTTGGGAAAATGGCATTGAAACATGTATGCTATCATGTAAGAAATGAATTGCCACTCTATGTTCAATACAGGATACAGGATGCTTGGGGGTGGTGCACAGGGATGATCCAGAGAGATGATATGGGGTGGGAGATGAGAGGGGGGTTCAGGATTGGGAACTCATGTACACCCGTGGTGGATTCATGTCAGTGTATGGCAAAACCAATACAGTATTGTAAAGTAAAATAAAATTAAAATTAAAAAAAATAAAAAGTAGAAGTTTTTCTGGAACTCTCTTTCTTTTTTGATGATCCAGTGGATGTTGGCAATTTGATCTCCAATTCCTCTGCCTTTTCTAAAACCATAGAACAATGTAAATTTTTTCCTTTTCCTTTTCCTTTTTATTTGGTGGAAATATAATACAGAAAATTCGGAAGGACAACAAAAGAATATTATCACCCACTTGTTTACATTTTTTATTGAATGCTCCTTTAAAAAAAATACACACACTACTTTTAATTATAACCCTGGAAATTATTACTCTGGAAAATTAGTGCTATTATTTTTTTGTTAATTTTAAAACTAGATAAAGTCTTGGCATGGTTTAGATACCTGCTTAAGATCATGTAGTTAATATGTGCCAGGACCAGAAGTCAGGACTTACCTGTAGCTCAGATGGTACAGAATCTGACTACAATGCAGGAGACCTGGGTTTGATCTGCAGGTCAGAAAGATCCCCTTTAGAAGGAAACAGCAACCCACTCCAGTATTTTTGCCTGGAGAATTCCATGGACAGAGGAGCCTGGTGGGCTACAGTCAAGGGGCTGCGGAGTCAGATAGGACTGAGCCACTAACACACACAACAACACAGGCCCAGAAGTCAACTCCTAGAACTGTTGGAATTCCAGGCCCATGTTCATTTCATGATGCAGCATGGCTTCCATCACAACAACATTATACTCTAAGCATCAAGCTCGTCCTCACTTCAGTGTAGCATGAAGGAGCTGTGTATATAATAATAAAAACCAGTGCCTACTGAGTAAGATTTGAGAGGAGAGGGTGTCAGTGAGTGTAGTTTCCCATTTTTATTCCAGCATTTTGTTTCAACTGACCTCAGCTTGCCCCAATAAAGAGGAACTTTGAAGGAACCAGAGGGTACAGTAAGCAAGTACAGAAACTAATCTCTCAATCACAGCCCTGGATCATATTAAATCAGGTTGCATTTAGTCCTGGGACTTTTGGCCCTGCTTTAAGAGCTTCAGAGCATCAGACAATAAGTGAGAAAAACTGAAATGGTATTAACTCATTGATAGGGGATCAGAATGTCACTTTATTTCTACAGACCATGAAATTTGGGATGCACACTCTAGAAAAACTGGTATACATATTTATCAAAAATATATTATCACCTATGGGCCCGGATGGACATCAAGTTGGTATCAACATGGACATCAACTGTGAAAATCTGTTTTACAACATTCTATTTTATTGGCTTCTCCCTTCCACAACATTTATGAGATAAAACTTTAAAGAACAAAATCAGTCCTGAATAATCATTGGAAGGACTGATGCTGAAGCTGAAGCTCCAATACTCTGGCCACCTAACTGGGAAGAACAGACATTGGAAAAGACCTTGATGCTGGGAAAGATTGAAGGTAGGAGGAGAAGGGGAAGATAGAGGATGAGATGGTTTCATCTAGGCTTCAATAGTACGTGAACCAAGAACTTCCAGATGTTCAAGCTGGATTTAGAAAAGGCAGAGGAAAAAGAGATCAAATTGCCAACATCCATTGGATCACAGAAAAAGCAAGGGAATTCCACAAAAAACATCTACTTCTGCTTCATTGACTACGCTAAGGCCTTTAACATTGTGGATCACAACAAACTGTGGAAAATTCCTAAAAATATAGGAATACCAGAGCACCTTACCTGCCTTCTGAGAAGATCTGTACGCAGGTCAAGAAACAAAAGTTAGAACCAGATGTGGAACAACAGACTGGTTCAAAATGAGGAAAGGAGTATGTCACGGCTGTGTACTGCCACCTTGCTTATTTAGCAGAGTAAAAGATGCAGGCTGGATGAAGCACAAGCTGGAATCAAGATTGCCTGGAGAAATAGCAATACCATCAGATATGCAGATGACACCACCCTAGGGCATTAATCGAGGAGCAACTGTACAGCCTCTTGAAGAATGTGAAGGAGGAGAGTGAAAAAGCTGGCTTAAAACTGGATATTCAAAAAATTAAGATTGTGGCATTGTATCATATCATTTCATGGCAAATAGGTGGGGAAACAATGGAAACACTGAAAGACTATTTTCTTGGGCTCCAAAATCACTGCAGATGGTGATTGCAGCCATGAAATTAAAAGACGCTTACTCCTTGGAAGGAAAGTTATGACCAACTTAGACAGCATATTAAAAAGCAGAGACATTACTTTGCCAACAAAGGTCTATTTAGCCAAGGCTATGTTTTTTCCAGTGGTCATGTATGGATGTGAGAGTTGGACTGTGAAGAAAGCTGAGTGCTGAAGAATTGATGCTTTTGAACTGTGGTGTTGGAGAAGACTCTTGAGAGTCCCTTGGACTGCAAGGAGATCCAACCAGTCCATTCTAAAGGAGATCAGTTCTGGGGTGTTCATTGGAAGGACTGATGTTGAAGCTGAAACTCCAGTACTTTGGCCATCTGATGCAGAGAGCTGACTCATTTGAAAAGACCCTGATGGTGGGAAAGATTGAGGGCAGGAGGAGAAGGGGACGACAGAGGATAAGATGGTTGGATGGCATCACTGACTCAATGGACATGGGTGTGGGTAGACTCCGGGAGTTTGTGATGGACAGGGAGGCCTAGCATGCTGCAATTCATGGGGTTGCAAAGAGTCGGACACTACTGAGTGAGTGAACTGAACTCCTTGGAAGAAAAACTATGATCAATCTAGATAGCATATTAAAAAGCAGAGACATTTCTTTGCTTATAAAAGTCTGTCTAATCAAAGCTATGGTTTTTCCAGTAGTCATGTATGGATGTGAGAGTTGGACCGTAAAGAAAGCTGAGCACTAAAGAACTGATGCTTTTGAACTGTGGTGTTGGAAAAGACTCTTCAGAGTCCCTTGGGCTGCAAGAAGATCAAACCAGTCCATCCTAAAGGGAATCAGTCCTGAATATTCACCGGAAGGACTGATGCTAAAGCTGAAGCTCCATTATTTTGGCCTCTTGATGTGAAGAGCTGACTCACTGGAAAAGACCCTGATGCTGGGGAAGATTGAAGGCAAGAGGAGAAGGGGATGACAGAGGATGAGATGGTTGGATGGCATCACCGACTCAATGGACATGAGTTTGTGCAACTCTGGGAGTTGGTGATGGACAGGGAAGCCTGGCATGCAGCAGTCTGTGGGGTCACAAAGAGTTGGACATGACTGAGCAACTGAACTGATAATGCCACACACTATAGGATTTTGTCACTCAGATTCTGGAAAAGTTTGTCTTCATATCACATTCTATTCATTTTTTCAGTAGAATATTCTATATTTCGCTTGGTAACTGGCCTTACACAAGAAAGAAAACTGAGTTTACAATCATGTTTTATCCTTTGAAACTAAACAGTTCTGCTCTTATAAATAAACAGGATTTCACCTCTATCAACAGGAATCTTCAAGTGACTGAATTGTCATCTGCACAGAGTTATGTCAGAGTGATTTCTACAAGATGTTGTTATTTTCTTTTCATGCCATTAACCCAAACAGCAGGACCCAGACTACCAACCTTAAGTTGCTAAAGTGGCATCAAACAAGAAACTTGTTTAAGATGCAGCCACTCATAATTTGAACTAGAATCTATGAATCAGGATTAGGTCAAAGAATAAATGTCCTTTTGTCAGTAAAAACATTTGTTTTCAATAGCAAAAAGGGCAAGAGTGACACTTGGTGGTCAGTCCAAGGCATCGCAAAGGACCGTACCATAAGAAATATTCTCAGGGAACTTGTCCTGGAGTTTTGAAGACAGGAGAGAACTCTGCTATTCATAGTGAAACAAGACTCATTTGTACAGGAATAGTATCACTTTTGCTCTGGTTAGATGCTAACTATCAGAAGTGACACCACATTGCTGCTATTGTGAATAAACAGAAGTCAGTGTGTGTGTCCAAAGAACATTCCGGGGGGTGGGGGGAGGGGAGGGTGCGGCGGGATTTAGACAACTGTTAAGAGTCTGGGCAAAACCTCATGTGATAAATAACAACTGTAAATAAAGTAATTATCTGCCACTGCACAGAACTTGGTCACTTATTCTTATACTCTGAACTTATCTTTCTGGGCTTAAATCTAAACCCCATTTATTAATATTTCTTAGCATAACCGAGTTATTTCCGATCACTGTAACTATCGTCTTATCTTTTATCGGTTAATACCCAGACCAAGAAAAGAGCCTATTTTAAAGTGTCTATTAAATACATACATGTGGAAGTGAATGAACAAGGCCAAACAAATGGAAATCAGAATGGTTTAAGGAAATAGGACAATTAATGGAGAACAGACGTAAACAACTTCTAAAACACAGCTTTCCAGGAGCAACAAAGAACAAGAATTTCCACGGGATACCACCAAGGGCTACATTCCGTCTTTATCCTCTGGAAACAGAGATGGAGAATGTGTTCTAGTGAGTATGTCGGCGTTCATGCCCCAGCTGACCACTCGGCGTGTAGTCTCTGACCGTGGTTTTCAACTTGGCTACACATTAGAACCACCAGAACAGATTTTAAAATCTTTTCATCCAGGCTACAGTACACATCATTTAATCAGAATTTCTGAGGCTGGGATCTAAGGGTGAGAGTTGTTTAAAGGTCCCCAGTCGACTCAATTGTGCAGCCATGATTGAGAACCATCGCGTAAAGGGAGAATAAGAAAGGTATTCTCAAACATTTTGGTTTCAAGATTTTCCCATATTTAAAAAAAAAATTTTGACCCTGCAGAATAGCTTGCAGGAACTCAGGTTCCCCAGGCCCATGGCAGTGAAATCACTGCCCACTGAAGCACCAGGCATTCTAAAGATCTTCCCACATTCTTAGAGATTACTGAGGACTCCAAAGAGCTTCTGTTTAGATGAGTTCTATTTATTGATATTTTTATTAAAACTAAAATTTTAAAAAGTACCTATTAATTCATTTAAAATAATAACAATAAATGCATGTTAGCATAAATAACATATTTATGAAAAATCTATATTTTCTCAAACCAAAATACTTAGTGGGAAGAGTAGCACTGCTTTACAATTTTGCAAATTTATGTAATGTCTGACCTAGGAGACATATAGATGCCATGTCTGCTTCTGCCTTCATTCTATTTTAGTATTCTACTTTAATAGAAGTAGATGAAGAAAACCTGGTCTCCCTCAGGTACATAGTTGGAAAGGAAGAAGTATTTTAATTAATACTTTTTCGGACAACTGTGGATCTTCTTTGATACTACATTAAAACGGAACAAATGATAATTTCTTAAAGGATGGCTACAATGTGAAATCTGAATCCATATCAATGAGCTTTTTGTGCTTGTTACATTAAAATCCTTTGGTAAATTTTACCATTTGAATTGATCTTTTACCCAGGCATGAGTTAGCAAAATTATGCTATATTCATTGGGAAAATACTGGTTCATGAACTATCCAGACCTTTTAAATATTGACACATTTCACTATATATTATCAAAAGTTGATTTATTTAAATAATACCATTCTGATATGGACTATTTTAGGGCAGCCAGGCATGAGGATTGTGTTTCTTAGACTTCCTATATCTGTATACTACTCAGAACACTGTCAGTGAACACAGAGATCATAAATTTTTTGGAACACTTAAAATGGTAAATTCACTATAATGTTTAAAAATTTAAAAGGTGAATGTTTTTCAAAATTCTTTTAGGGGATATTTGGTAAATTTTACCATTTGAATTGACCTTTTACCCAGGCATGAGGTAAAATTGGTGGGGATGGTGACTGCAGCCATGAAATTAAAAGACAATTTCTACTTGGAAGAAAAGCTATGACCAACCTAGACAGCGTATTTAAAAAGCAGAGACATTACTTTGCTGACAAAACTCCGTCTAGTCAAAGCTATGGTTTTTCCAGTAGTCATTTATGGATGTGAAATTTGGACCATAAAGAAAGCTGAGCACTGAAGAACTGATGCTTTTGAACTGTGGTGTTGGAGAAGACTCTTGAGAGTCCCTTGGACTGCAAGGAGATCCAACCAGTCCATCCTAAAGGAAATCAGTCTTGAATATTCATTGGAAGGACTGATGCTAAGTCTGAAGCTCCAATACTTTGGCCACCTGATATGCAGAACCGACTCATTGGAAAAGACCCTGATGCTGGAAAAGATTGAAGGTGGAAGAAGATGGGGACAGCAGGGGATGAAATGATTGGATTGCTTCAGTGACTCAATGGACATGAGTTTGAGCAAGTTCTCGGAATTGGTGATGGACAACGTGTTGTAGCCTGGTGTGCTGCAGTCTACGGAGTCGCAAAGAGTTGGACATGACTGAGTGACTGAACTGAACTGAGGTAAAATTTGAAGGCCACCGAGTTGGTATATTTCTAAATCTTGCTGTTCTCTTTTCCAATTTGCCAGTTTAAGGCTTTATAATATAGTGCAAGTGTTGTATGGATATGGGGCATTTGTTTTTGTTTGAGAACATAAGATCTCTGTGGGGATCTACAGAGTGTGGAACTCTGCCCACTGGAAAGTTTCTGATTGCCAAGGCAGAGAACTCTGAGTTAACTGTTACAAATAGGTCTTTACTCACATATACTACTAAAGACAGAATACAAAACCACAGTTCATACACAAAAAGGAATAACGGCAATTTTTAAAACCCTATTCTGGGCTCAAAGCAAAGGACTCCCAATCTTTTAAAGTCTAGCACTAGCAAGAGAAGTCTCTTTTCTTTAGTCTTCATGATGGAAACATAAGAATTTATAACTAGAAATAATCAGAATAATACAATTTTAAAGGATTTTTCCTAAAAGGTCAGTATTTATTACCATATCAATTTCAGAAAATGATGACTAATAATTGACTTTCAACACAAAGAGGTCCTAAAACTTTGTCTATTTTATTCAGCTTTATCTTGCCCCTCATTAGTACCTAGGGACAGGCAGTCTTTGTGGCACCAGATCTATTCAGTTCAGTTTAGTTCAGTCGCTCAGTCGTGTCAGACTCTTTGCGACCCCATGAACTGCAGCACGCTAGGCCTCCTTGTTCATCACCAACTCCCAGGGTTTACTCAAACTTATGCACATCGAGTTGGTGATGCCATCCAGCCATCTCATCCTCTGTCATCCCCTTCTCTTCCTGCCCCCAGTCCCTCCCAGCATCAGGGTCTTTTCCAGTGAGTCATCTCTTCGCATGAGGTGGCCAAAGTATTGGAGTTTCAGCTTCAGCATCAGTCCTTCCAATGAACACCCAGGACTGATCTCCTTTAGAATGGACTAGTTGGACCTCCTTGCAGTCCATGGGACTCTCAAGAGTCTTCTCCAACAACACATGTCAAAAGCATCAATTCTTTGGCTCAGCTTTCTTCACAGTTCAACTCTCACATCCATACATGACCACTGAAAAAACCATAGCCTTGACTAGACGGACCTTTATTGGCAAAGTAATGTCTCTGCTTTTCAATATACTATCTAGGTTGGTCATAACCTTCTTTCCAAGGAGCAAGTGTCTTTTAATTTCATGGTTGCAGTCACCATCTGCAGTGATTTTGGAGCCCCCAAAAATAAAGTCTGACACTGTTTCCACGGTTTCCCATCTATTTCCCATGAAGTGATGGGACCAGATGCTATGATCTTTGTATTCTGAATGTTGAGCTTTAAGCCAACTTTTTCACTCTCCTCTTTCATTTTCATCAAGAGGCTTTTTACTTTTTGCCATAAGGGTGGTGTCATCTGCATATCTGAGGTGATTAATATTTCTCCCAGCAATCTTGATTCCAGCTTGTGTTCCAGCCCAGTGTTTCTCATGATGTACTCTGCATAGAAGTTAAATAAGCAGGGTGACAATATACAGCTTTGATGTACTCCTTTTCCTATTTGGAACCAGTCTGTTGTTCCATGTCCAGTTCTAACCAGATCCATAGGCCTTATATATGGGAATGGGGCTTCTTAGGATCAGTGTCAAATAATGGTTGTTTGTCTGGTCATCTGAGAAGTTAGAAATTCATCACCAGAAATTAAATGAAGTATTTTAGACCCATAAGCATTGGTCAGCCAGTTTCATGGATGTGTTATATCCCTGCCTTCAAGTTCTCTGGGATGCAAAAAGGGATGTGAGAGGGTGAGGTAGGAGAGTGGAGTAAAAGGGAAAGTCCAGTTTCTTCTAGGCCTTGGGTAGCCTGGATATAGAGGAGAACATAGGCAAAACACCCTCCAACATAAATTACAGTAGGATCCTCTATGACCCACCTCCCAGATTAAAAAAGTTGGCTGGGAAATAAAAGCAAAAATAAACAAATGGGATCTAATTAAAATTAAAAGCTTCTGCACAACAAAGGAAACTATAAGCAAGGTGAAAAGACAGCCTTCAGAATGGGAGAAAATAATAGCAAATGAAGCAACTGACAAACAACTAATCTCAAAAATATACAAGCAACTCATGTAGCTCAATTCCAGAAAAATAAACGACCCAATCAAAAAATGGGCCAAAGAACTAAATAGACATTTCTCCAAAGAAGACACACGGATGGCTAACAAACACATGAAAAGATGTTCAACGTCACTGATTATCAGAGAAATGCAAATCAAGACCACAATGAGGTATCATTTCACACCAGTCAAAATGGCTGTGATCCAAAAGTCTACAAGAAATAAATGCTGGAGAGGGTGTGGAGAAAAGGGACCCCTCTTACACTGTTGGTGGGAATGCAAACTAGTACAGCCACTATGGAGAACAGTGTGGAGATTCCTTAAAAAACTGGAGATAGAACTGCCTTATGACCCAGCAATCCCACTGCTGGGAATACACACTGAGGAAACCAGAATAGAAAGAGACACATGTACCCCAGTGTTCATCGCAGCACTGTTTATAATAGCCAGGACATGGAAGCAACCTAGATGTCCATCAGCAGATGAATGGATAAGAAAGCTGTGGTATATATACACAATGGAGTATTACTCAGCCATTAAAAAGAATATATTTGAATTAGTTCTAATAGGTGGATGAAACTGGAGCCGATTATACAGAGTGAAGTAAGCCAGAAAGAAAAACACCAATACAGTATACTAACACATATATATGGAATTTAGAAAGATGGTAATGATAACCCTGTATGCGAGAGAGCAAAAGAGACACAGATGCATAGAACAGTCTTTTGGACTCTATGGGAGAGGGCAAGGGTGGGATGATTTGGGAGAATGGCATTGAAACATGTATAATATCATCTAAGAACCAAATTGCCAGTTTAGGTTCGATGCAGGATACAGGATGCTTGGGGCTGGTGCACTGGGATGACTCAGAGGGATGGAATGGGGAGGGAGGGGGGATGGGGTTCAGGATGGGGAACATGTGTACACTCGTGGTGGATTCATGTTGATGTGTGGGAAAACCAATATAGTATTGTAAAGTAAAATAAAGTAAAATAAAATAAATAAATAAAGAAAAGCTAAAACTATAAAGATTCCAGAACAAAAAAAAAAAAAGAAAGAAAGAAAGAAAGGGGACTGCCAGCTAGCCCAACAGGAGTTAAGAACTGTATTCAGTTTACTTTTGTATCCATATTACTGAGCACACAGACCGGTGCAGAGTCAGGCTTTCATCAACAATGTTTATTTCTAACATTCCTCAGCTCTACGTGTCACAGGCCAAGTGTGCCATTCCAGATCTTCAGAGCTGTTGTAGGTCAAACTCTTAAAAAGTTGTTTGTGGGCATTTAAAAACTGCTTGAGAAATTTTTTCAGAGTAGAATTTAACATTTTAACTATAATAAGTAATTAGCCTTTGAGATTTGCTCAAGAGTAATGATAATTTGTCTTAAATCTACTCCAGTACTCTTGCCTGGAAAATCCCATGGGCAGAGGAGCCTGGTAGGCTGCAGTCCATGGGGTCGCTAGGAGTTGGACAGGACTGAGCGACTTCACTTCCACTTTTCACTTTCATGCATTGGAGAAGGAAATGGCAACCCACTCCAGTGTTCTTGCCTGGAGAATCCCAGGGACGGGGGAGCCTGGTGGGCTGCCGTCTATGGGGTCGCACAGAGTCGGACATGACTGAAGTGACTTAGCAGCAGCAACAGCAGCATAATAAAACAAATGCAAACATAAGTTAAAAATGGCAATGAACTATCTAGAGATGAATGGAATCTCCTTCTCAAAAGATATTTTGTATTGGAACAATATAGAAACTCCCTGGGTTAGAGTAAAGAGGAATTCTACCTATGGACTATAATAATGGGCTGCCCTGGTAGCTCAGAGGTTAAAGCATCTGCCTGCAATGCTGGAGACCTGGGTCGGGAAGATCCCCTGGAGAAGGAAATGGCAAACCCCTCCAGTATTCTTGCCTGGAGAATCTCATGGACAGAGGAGCCTGATGGGGTACAGTCCATGGGGTTGCAAAGAGTCAGACATGACTGAGCAACTTCACTTTAATAATAATAGCTACCAATTATTTCTATTGTTAAATTGCTACTTGTCCAGTACTGTGCTATATCTGTATAATAATCCCATAAATATTCATATCCCCTTTCATTAGGGGAACAAATAAGTTTAGAGGGGCTAAATTACCTGGCCATGGTCAGAGAACTGATAAATGGTAGAGCAAAGATTCAAACCCAGATGTTAACCTAGATAGGAGCATCTCCAGCTGTGAGATTCAGTGAGTGTTTGCCAGTCTCCCAGGAGCCATAGGAATGGCTTGCCCATAAATGGATTGTGAGGCAATGAAAGCTGGAATGAGCTGCGTGGGTGGTAGCTGTGTGCAGCTGAGTCGTACACAGCTCTGTGTGAGATTTTACCATGCTGTGGAACTCCAGCACCTTTTCCTGTGGGGATCACTATCTGATTAAGCATATTGGTAGGCTTCCTACTGTTCAGCAATTCACTAAAAGCAAGTATAATATAGATGAGCCATGCTTGGTTAAGTCCATCTATAATTTAAGATCAGCCCAATTGGACCCAAAGTTTTTCTACTATTCAGTTGCCAGTTTAAAAAATAACTTTTGGAGCAGGATCAAGAGTAGTGCAAAGCATTCTTCCACATGAAGAAGTGCATGTGACAGCTGACATTTCAATTCTAGTTGCAAATTGCTTTCCAAAGAAACCCACAGTTAACGTGTCCAATATACATTTGATTTTGCAAAGTTCTAGATTGTAATTGTCACAGTTTTCTCTGCCTCCATCTATTTCTTTAAACCAATGAGATTCAGCTCCCCCAAAGCAGCTATTATTGCCCTGTGACCCAAAATTCATTATTTAAAAATGTACAAATACTTCTTTATAATCATAAGATAGCAGGATCTACAGACATTATCAGATCAGGAAGTATTATTTAAATATAAATGGAAACTCCTAGCCAGATTCTGGCTGGTAGGAAAATATCAATTAACAGAGGACTAAATTGGAAGAATCCACATTTGGTGTTCAAATATCTTGGCTACTGTAGTCTTGTTTTTACCCCATGGCAAGTCAGATCTAGCCAGTCACTCAATAAACTGAAACTCCGAATACAACTAGGGCCCTTTGGGGACTCCCAGGTGGCTCAAATGGTAAAGAATCCCCCTGGTAGTGCAGAAGACACAAGAGACACAGGTTTGATCCCTGGGTTGGGTTGGGAAGATCCTGTGGAGTAGAAAATGGAAACCCACTCCAGTATTCTTGCCTGAGGAACCCCATGGACAGAGGAGTCTGGCAGGTTACAGTTCCTGGTATCACAAAGAGTTGGATACGACTGAGCACACACACACACAGGACCTTTGTAAAAAACAACTAAAACAGGAAGTACACAGTTTTTTTAAAGAACACAGTGTATATATTTGCTGTTGTCCTTTGTTTCTTAGTCTTGATGACAGTAGTGAGGATCATGTATGAGGATGTCTAGTTTCGTGCATGAAATTTATCCCAGAAAATTGGCCTAAAATTCAGCAGCTTTGGTACATGACTCCATGGCACTGCTCTAAAGCATTATCGTTTCCTACTCACATGACCATAGAAAAGTCACTTAACCTGTTAGATGAAGTCTTTATATTGCTACAGGCAGTTGCCATGAGAATTATGCAGAATAATATACATGAAATACTTAACATCAGTATTGGTACAGAGTAAATGCTCAATAATGTATAATATTAATATCTGTCATTAGACTTCAGAGAAAACTAACATTATTCTGTAAATACACAACAGTAGTCATGAGTCAAACAGATCTTCTTTCAATTTAAATTCTACTGCTTTCTAGTGATTTGACTTTGAGAATGTTATTTAATCTCTTTGAATCTCACTTCTAAAATTCCAACAGATCTTTCTGAGGAACTGGGCTCTTTTTTAAAGCATATTAGGAAGCATCTTATAGGAGAAATATATGCTTAAATTACACTACTTCTCAAAATTATGTCTCCTGCATGACAAAGGAAGGGAAGTACATGAAGGGGAGGGGAGGGGAGGGGAGAATACCATTCAGATGTAGAGCCTAAGGGTTGTATTGTCTTCAGATAATATTTAAAAACAATAATTCAACTGTAATGTTATATTAAATGTTGGTATATTAAAAAACAATAATTCAAGCTGGATTTTAAAAAGGCAGAGGAACCAGAGATCAAATTGCCAACATCCACTGAATCATAGAAAAAGACAAGGTCAATTCCATGATAGACATCTGTCATTCTTCATAACATCTAACATCTCTCTTCTGTCTTGCACTCTATCTTCCTAAATTCCTGTTAGTATACTGTGTCGGCTCCAGTTTCATCCATCACAGAACTGATTCAAATGAATCTTGCAATCTGTCATGAGATCAAATATCCACTGAATCATAGGAATAACCAGACTTCTAACATCTAACCTACCTCCTGCGAAACCTGTGTGCAAGTCAAGAAGCAACAGTTAGAACCGAACATGGAACAATAGACTGGTTCAGAATTGGGAAAGGAGTATGTCAAAGTTGTATATTGTCACCCTGCTTATTTAACTTATATACAGAGTACATCATGAGAAATGCTGTGCTGGATGAAGCACAAGCTGGAATCAAGAATGCTGGGAGAAATATCAATAACCTCAGATATGCAGATGACACCACCCTTATGAAAGAAAGTGAAGAGGAACTAAAGAACCTCTTTATGAGGGTCAAAGAGGAGAGTGAAAAAGATGGCTAAAAACTCAACATTCAAAAAACTACAATCATGGCATCTGGTCCTGTCACTTCATGGCAAACAGGTGGGGAAACAATCAAAACAGTGACAGGCTTTATTTTCTTGGAGTCCAAAATCACTGCAGATGGTGACCGCAGCCATGAAATTAAAAGATGGTTGCCTCTTGGAGAAAAAAAAAAAAAAAAACCTATGACAAACCTAGACAGTATTATTAAAAAGCAGAGACATTACTTGGCTGACAAAGGTCTGCCTAGTCAAAGCTATGGTTTTTCCAGTAGTCAAGAATGGATGTGAGAGTTGGACCATAAAGAAGGCTGAGCACTGAAGAATTGACGCCTTCAAACTGTGGTGCTAGAAAAGACTCTGGAGAGTCCCTTGGACAGCAAGAAGATCAAACCAGTCAATTCTAAAGGAAATCAATCCTGAATACTCCCCAGAAGGACCGATGCTGAAACTAGAGCTCCAATAGTTTGGCCACCTGATGAGAAGAGCTGACTCATTGAAAAAGCCATTATGTATGGGAAAGTCCTTATGTATTGAGGGTAGGAGGAGAAGGTGGTGACAGAGGGTGAGATGGTTGGATGGCATCATCAACTCAGTAGACATGAGTTTGAGCAAACTCTGGGGGATAGTGAAGGACAGGGAAGCCTGGCGTGCTGCAGTCCATGGAGCTGCTGCTGGATATGGTTGAGCAACTGAACGACAGCAAAGGTAGAGCTTTCCTCACTTTTGTGTTCAAGGGGATTTCCCAGCCCATTCGTGAGCAGAGAAGGTCCTCAGGGGTCCACAGATGGAGGGGGCACCAGCCCATAATATGTTCTGTTAGCCTACCAGACTGGTTCCAAATAGGAAAAGGAGTACGTCAAGGCTGTATATTGTCACCCTGCTTATTTAACTTATATGCAGAGTACATCATGAGAAACCCTGGACTGGAAGAAACACAAGCTGGAATCAAGATTGCTGGGAGAAATATCAATAACCTCAGATATGCAGATGACACCACCCTTATGGCAGAAAATGAAGAGGAGCTAAAAAGCCTCTTGATGAAAGTGAAAGAGGAGAGCGAAAAAGTTGGCCTAAAGCTCAACATTCAGAAAACGAAGATCATGGCATCCGGTCCCATCACTTCATGGGAAATAGATGGGAAACAGTGGAAACAGTGTCAGACTTTATTTTGGGGGGGCTCCAAAATCACTGCAGTTGGTGACTGCAGCCATGAAATTAAAAGACGCTTACTCCTTGGAAGAAAAGTTATGATCAACCTAGATAGCATATTCAAAAGCAGAGACATTACTTTGCCGACTAAGGTCCGTCTAGTCAAGGCTATGGTTTTTCCTGTGGTCATGTATGGATGTGAGAGTTGTACTGTGAAGAAGGCTGAGCACCGAAGAATTGATGCTTTTGAACTGTGATGCTGGAGAAGACTCTTGAGAGTCCCTTGGACTGCAAGGAGATCCAACCAGTCCATTCTAAAGGAGATCAACCCTGGGATTTCTTTGGAAGAAATGATGCTAAAGCTGAAGCTCCAGTATTTTGGCCACCTCCTGCAAAGAGTTGACTCATTGGAAAAGATTCTGATGCTGGGAGGGATTGGAGGCAGGAGGAGAAGGGGACGACAGAGGATGAGATGGCTGGATGGTATCACGGACTCGATGAACGTGAGTCTGAGTGAACTCCAGGAGATGGTGATAGACAAGGAGGCCTGGCGTGCTGCGATTCATGGGGTCGCAAAGAGTCGGACACAACTGAGGGACTGAAATGAACTGAAATGAACTGAACCTCCCAGAAACACTTGTCCTGGGATCCATCTTGGCTGAAAGATGCACATATATATCAAGGAGCTCCCTGAATCAGACCAAATATCAGCACGAGCATATGCCCATATACTTTATCTGTTTCACAATCTCTGTCTCTTTGTTGAATTCTTTCTTCAAAGAAGACAAGGCCAAGGTCCTGCTTCAAGCTACCACATCTCTCATCCTCTAGCTCTGAGATCAAAATTTTGTCATCTTTTTCTCATCACTACAGTTAGATATAACATGTAAATGAGCCATCAGATTTCAGTCTTTTAAGGATTTTATCATTCCAAGTTTTAAGTTTGTCCTTATGGGAACAGGTCTATTTTATTTGATTAATATATTAGTATTTCCTTCTCTTTTGTATCTAATATCAAGCTGACTGCTGAAATACTACTATTTCTTCATCCAAAGACATTTTATTTGTACAGACATCATTGAGCATTTTATACTAGAATGAAGACATTAGAGACATGATGAGTCACAGCTTAAACTATACTGTCACCAAGAATCAGTCTGAGACAGTTAGTACTCTCAGACAACCAGTCAAGCAGCTAATGACTGAGAAAATCCCCTAGTTAATTTGTCAGCTGAAGTTTCAGTGGCTAGGAGCTTCATAAAGAATATGACTTGCATCCCACTCTACAAACTGTCATCTAAAAACCCTGGAAATGGCTAACAGGTAGAAATTCTCTCCCTCCCTTCTGGAATGACTGCTTCCTATGAAAAAGAGGATTTTTGTCAATGCCTAGCCATGCTCCAGGGACAAGGCTGGTGAACAACAGGCATAGAAAGACCAACAGCTTACAGCCTACTATGGTCCCAGGGAGCCCAAAGCTGTGAGTAAGGACATTACTGCCATTTTGGCTAGGGACCCATGCCAGAAATGAAAACATGTCTCATGCAGAATTGACATTTTGGACTATTCTTACTGAACTCAAAATACCAGAGTCAGAAACACAATTTGGGCATAAAATCATTTCTAGGAAGTTAGCATGTATATGGGTCATATTGATTCAGTGAACAGTAAGGGATCTTCCCAAGACCTTCTGAGAGCAACATGCACCTGGTGTAAGGGAGGCAGGTTATCCATGCTTGCTTGAAATAGGAACATTCCCTCATTGCTTGGAAGCCCTCAAGTCCCGGAGTCTGTACTCCTGACTACAAATATTGAAGCTGCTTCAAATTCAATATATGAAGAGAAGAGGAAAGTATCAACAAACAACAGGGGGACAGACAGCGAATGACTGAATGTGAAATAATTTTTATATTCACAACCAGAACAGAGAGGAAAATGGGCATGGGAATGACAAAATTCTAAAATCCATCTGTTATAGAATCTGAATTCTGTATACTTCTTCTAAAGCTATTTTCTTAACGTGCCAGTTTTCTGGGGAAGCTCTCTGGGAAATTCGATCACATAGTTACATCACTATCCTAGCCTCTCAGAAAGTTTCTAGTCTAGTAACTTCATCTTAGGAAAACTAAAATCAGAGCAGTAAGATGTTTTCCCCAAGGTTGTAAGTTAAATTAGAAGGAAAGCTGAGACTAGATGCAGGTCTTGACCCCCTGTGCAACGACACTTTTTCTCTTCTGCGTATGTGACAAGGGACAATGAAATATCCTACTCCCAAGTCTCAAACCTGTCATTCTGGTTACAAGGCTACACTGATGTTTTCCTATGAAGGTTTCCTTGGAACGAAGTTGTGAAATAGGATTTTATTCTTCCCTAAGGACGGTTTGTTATAAAGACCTGCCCTGCAGCCCCTGATTCTTCAGGGGTTCTCATGCTAACTTTCTATCCTAAATTTCCCCCTTGGGAAACTCCCTAAGTCTGCTTACAATACATCTCTCTTAAACTAAAGTTTATCTGTCCTGTGCTCTATTCTCTCAAAGAAACTGAAGTCACTCATTTGTGTCCAACTCTTTGTGATCCTATGACCGGTAGCCCACCAGGCTCCTCCGTCCATGGGATTTTCCAAGCAAGAATATGGAAGTGGGTTGCCATTCCTTCTCCAGGGGATCTTCATGATCCAGAGATTAAATCCGGGACTCCTGCATTGCAGGCAGACTACAGTCTGAGCCACCAGGGAATCTGCTATTCTCTCAAAGTCTCAGCAAACATTTGGCTGAAAATCTGTTGAATCTACCTATGTATGAGGTTTCTTAACCTATCTACACTTAGCTGACTCTCCAGATTAACTGGCATGGTCCATTCCCGCTTGTGCCCTTGGCAAGCTGAGGACCTCCAGCTAGCCTACTAACACATGCAGGCACGTGTGGTGTGTGTTTTACAGTATGGCGTGTGTGCATACGTGTGTATGTGCACAATATTTTTTTTTGTTGAGAATTTCTATAAAATTTTTCTGGTTTCACAGTAGTTATATTACCAAAAGCATGAACACAAAGTGAAACAGCTAATTTCTGTATCCTCCTACTAAAAGCTACCAAAAGTTGTAAATGTTAGAGACTTAAAACTTAATTACTTTGTGATGGAACCCATAAACTCAGAAGGAAAGAAATTATAAAGAAGGGGAAATAAGTAAGAGGAATAGGGTCTTACTGACTATTCATCATCTTAACTAAGCACATCCCCTGTTTAGAGTTATTTTGCAATAATGCACCATGGCTTTTGTATCTCCCTGGTTTTTTGACATTATTTCTGTTTTTACATTTGCTTTCATTTAATTTGCTACAAGCATTTTTAATATGTTGAATTGCTCCTAACAGTTAATTTTTTGTTAGAATGATGAAAATGTTTTATTTCTACCTTTTATTTCAATTCTCCAGATTTTATATGGCATAAAACTTCCTTGTTTATTGAGGAAATATTTCCTTCCAAGTCAAGAGAATGTAGGCTATTATTCTGAGAAAAGAAAAGTCGTTTTATTTCAGTAACCACCACATTGATCATGTTTCTAATTCTGTCTACCTGAGCACAAAGCAAATTCATCCTGCTCTTAGATTATTGGCAGATTGGAAGAAAACACTAAAACAGTCTCCTGAGAAGATATAACTTATTAAAGTGCTGTCTTAAGGTCATGTAATAAATTTAGAACAAACTGCTTGTCTTTGTCAAATCAACGGAACCAAGTAGAAACCTGAACACCATATTACCTAGATTTTAAGAAATGCTCTCCTTAACCATATACATGCATTTTTAAATAAAAAGTTTTAGAATCATTTTAAATTCATAGAGGAGTCATAAATATTTATAGAGAGGTTTTGTATACTTCGAGCTCAATTTCCCCTGATTCCAACATCTGACATTAGTATGGCACATTTGTCATGACTAATAAGCCAATATTAATATACTGTTTTTAACAGAAGTCCAGTCCTTATTCAGATTTCCTTTTTTTTTTTTTTTGACCATGCCACACAGCATGTGGAATCTTAATTCCCTGGCCAGGGATGGAGCTGGCACCCCATGCATTGGCAGGGTGGCGTCTTAACCACTGGACCACCAGGGAAGTTCCAGATTTCTATAGATTTTACCTAATGGCTATGATTCAGTTCCAGTTGAAATCATTAATCAACTCAGTATCAAAACTAAGACAACAATCTACATACCCCCATAAAGTCCCATTTCAACTGCATATTGCAACTTCCTCCTTTCTCAAAGTTTTTTCTCAAGGCACAAGATAGCTATCAGATTTACACAAAGTTAGTGAAACATCAAGCCAATCCAGTGAATCAAAATTATCTACACCGGTTGTTTGCCTAAATAGCCTAACTAACCAAAATCGGTGTTTCAATAACAACTCATAGAAGTAGCTGGTGAATGAGAAATGGCAAGCTGGGTCTTTCAGTGGCTGAACAGGAAGTGAAGTACCTGGAGGACAGGAGATGCTCACAGGCTGTCCTTTGGGACTTTGTACTTCCCTCTGAGCATCCAGCGTCTTCTTTTCCAATTCCAGATTGTTCTAGGCTCAATAGGTAACCTTTTTTTGCCTCTTTTAATTTTATATTAGACACTGCTGATCGAAAATAAAGTCTCCTTTGAGTTGGGTTATGCGTTCCTTTAGTTTTTCCTATCACATCAGCTGAGACACCGCACAGTCTGTGTGGAAACAGGGATATGCGTATGTGTGTGGTTTCTTCTCCTCTGTGCTTCCCCCAGCAAGAAAATCACAGGGCTCATCCAGACTCCTGCTACAGCTGGTAAATGATTCTGGGCTATCTGGCCATCTGAACTTGGGTGAACCAAGACAGGAACAACAAAAAAAGGAAACTTTGCAAGTGGCTATTCAAAGGACTTACCATGTTTTACCAAAATGTATTACAGAAATGCCCCAAAATCTTCAAATTGGATACTGAAATCCATGGGGGTGCAATCTGTAGACATAAAGAGTAGTTTCAAATTTTGAAACTCTTTCATTTTTATAGTCACTAGCTTATTGCCAGTGCACATTTTAGCTAAGTTTTGCAAACTATGTTAACCTCTCATCCTACTCTAAGTAACCCACAGCCTTTAATGATCCTGCTAGAATGTGTGACTAATTACTTTAAGACCTTATGCTTAGGAGCCAGACTCCCAAGGCAGGTTTCCCCAGGTTTCTGTTTGGCTAACCTTTAAGTTGCATATGAATACCCAGGCATAAAACTGGTATCTGGATTTCCTAGACCAGTATTTCTCAACATGTGATCCACAGGTCAACAATGTCAGAATCTCCAGATGTTACTTAAAATGAAGATTCCAGGGTTTCAGGCAAACTATGGCATTGGGATCTCTCCTGAGGGTGGAGGAGGACAGAAAACTCACTTTTAAATAAGACTATAAGCCATTGTGATAATTGACAGTTATATATGAGGGTGTGCATATATATGTGTGTGTGTGTGATGTGTGTGTGGTGTGTGTGTATAATCAATGACACAATATTGTGATTGTGGGATGGGACTTTCAGATATATATTTTCAGGAAGGATTTCAGGCTTAGACCATGCTGACCTGAAGCCCTGACCTTCAAGGACTCCTTTGTTGTGTTTGTTATTCAGTCTCTCAGGCATGTCTGACTCTTTGTGACCCCATGGACATGGAGATAAGCACCAGCTGAGAGGTGTGTGAAGAATGAGGTAGCTAAATATTTCAGGAACAGGGAATGATATGCACCAGAGCCTAAAGAAATGGAAAGGAGGCCAGTGTAGCTAGAGCCCTGGTAACCGAAGGGGAGAGGACTGGGAGAGCAGTTCTGGCAGTTAAGAGTGTGAGGCAAGAAGATGGCTATATGATGGTGGTAGTCATGCTAGTGTATTATCTAAGAAGATGCCTAAGAATACTCTGACTCTTGGGGATTGTGACTCACTATTTACCATTGATTAAAGTCAGGGATTTTATATCTCTGTGGAGGTATATATTAATTTACAGAAAACCAATAAACTAATTTTTTCCTGGTGAATAATCCCAAAGGCTATGATTTTATTTCTCTGTAGTATTTAACCCATGTTATATCTAACTCAATATTACTACTCCAACTTCCTTTGCTTTTATTTTTTTTATTGATCCTCTATATATTTGTGTTTTACATCCTTCTCTAGACCAACTTTTTCATCTTACAGTTTTCCTCATTAATGAATTACATAATTGTTTGAAAATTACACTTTTGCAGTTGCATAGACAGGCAAGAGCTGCTCATATGTGGCCTTGTACACCTTGAAATGACTGCTGGATGCCTTTTAGAGAAGGGGTATGAAGGAGGAAGAGCAGTAACAGAGAGACTGCTAGAAGCCTACTGCACTAGGGCAAGCAAGAGATAAAGTCAGACAGAAGAGGGAGATTCTGTGGAGACAGAAAGAAATAGATAAAGTTCAGAATAAACTTTCAACCAGCCATTTAGTGAGACTTTGATTTAATAGGATTCATGGTAGCAGGTAAGTTTCTATATGTGAATAGTGCAGTGAAAGAGGGGAAATGTCAAGAAGCAATTCTATCAGATCATGAATATATTAGAAGGAAAACACAGAGTATAAGACAATTTTGTAGGACATAAAACAACATACCTTTTTAAGATGATAAATAAGGTTCTTGCTCTTTTCAATCAGTCCTACATGAAATAATGCTCAGATAAATTGATATATAAAAGGAAAATATGAAATAAACTTATAAAAATTTAATTTTGTAAAGAGTAGAAAGAGCATGCCTATTAAAGTTCTACACATGGACATCACCAGATGGTTGACACCAAAATCAGATTGATTATATTCTTTGCAGCGAAAGATGGAGAAGCTCTTTACAGTCAGCAAAAACAAGACCTGGAGCTGACTGTGGCTCAGATCATGAACTCCTTATTGCCAAATTCAGACTGAAATTGAAGAAAGTGCAGAAAACCACTAGATCACTCAGGTATGACCTAAATCAAATCCCTTATGATGATACAGTAGAAATTAGAAATAGATTTAAGGGACTAGATCTGATAGACAGAGTGCCTGATGAACTATGGATGGAGGTATGTGACATTGTCCAGGAGACAGGGATCAAGACCATCCCCAAGAAAAGAAATGCAAAAAAGCAACATGGCTGTCTGAGGAGGCCTTACAAATAGCTGTGAAAAGAAGGGAAGCAAAAAGCAAAGGAGAAAGAGAAAGATATACCCATTTGAATGCAGAGTTCCAAAGAATAGCAAAAGGGGTAAGAAAGATTTCCTCAGCGATCAATGCAAACAAGACAGCATGGTACAGGCACAAAGGCAGAAATATCGATGAATGGAACAAAATAGAAAGCCCAGAGATAAATCCACGCACCTATAGACACCTTATTTTGACAAAGGAGGCAAGAATATACAATGGAGAAAGGTCAATCTCTTTAACAAGTGGTGCTGGGAAAACTGGTCAACCACTTGTAAAAGAATGAAATGAACACTTTCTAACACCATACACAAAAATAAACTAAAAAAGGATTAAAGATCTAAACGTAAGACTAGAAACTATAAAACTCCTAGAGGAGAACATAGGCAAAACACTCTCCGACATAAATCACAGCAGGATCCTCTATGACCCACTTCCCAGAATATTGGAAATAAAAGCAAAAATAAACAAATGAGACATAGTTAAAACTAAAAGTTTCTGCACAACAAAGGAAACTATAAGCAAGGTGAAAAGACAGCCTTCAGATTGGGAGAAAATAATAGCAAATGAAGCAACTGACAAACAACTAATCTCAAAACTATACAAGCAACTCATGCAGCTTAATTCCGGAAAAAGGAAATGACCCAATCAAAAAATGGGCCAAAGAACTAAATAGACATTTCTCCAAAGAAGACATACAGATACATGAAAAGATGCTCAACATCACTCATTATCAGAGAAATGCAAATCAAGACCACAATGAGGTACCATTTCACACCAGTCAGAATGGCTGCAATCCAAAAGTCTGCAAGCAATAAATGTTGGAGAGGGTGTGGAGAAAAGGGAACGCTCTTACACTGTTGGTGGGAATGCAAACTAGTACAGCCACTATGGAGAACAGTGTGGAGATTCCCTAAGAAACTGGAACTAGAACTGCCTTATGACCCAGCAATCCCACTACTGGGCATACACGCCAAGGAAACCAGAATTGAAAGAGACACGTGTACCCCAAGGTTCATCACAGCACTGTTGATAATAGCCAGGACATGGAAGCAACCTAGATATCCATCAGCAGATGAATGGATAAGAACGCTGTGGTACATATACACAATGGAGTATTACTCAGCCATTAAAAGAATACATTTGAATCAGTTCTAATGAGGTGGATGAAACTGGAGCTGATTATACAGAGTGAAGTAAGCCAGAAAGAAAAACACCAATACAGTATACTAATGTATATATATGGAATTTAGAAAGATGGTAATGATAACCTGGTATGCGAGAGAGCAAAAGAGACACAGATGTATAGAACAGTCTTTTGGACTCTGTGGGAGAGGGCAAGGGTGGGATGATTTGGGAGAATGGCATCGAAACATGTATAATATCATATAAGAAATAAATCACCAGTCCAGGTTTGATGCATGATACAGAATGCTTGGGGCTGGTGCACTGGGATGACCCAGAGGGATGGTACGGGGAGGGAAGTGGGAGGAGGGTTCAGGATGGGGATTACGTGTACGCTCATGGCGGATTCACGTTGATGTGTTGCAGAACCAATACAATATTGTAAATAATTAGCCTCCAATTAAAATAAATAAATTTAAATTTAAAAAAATAGAGGAAAACAATAGAATGAGAAAGGCTAGAAATAACTTCAAGAAAATTAGAGATACCAAGGGAACATTTCATGCAAAGATGGGCTCAATAAAGGACAGAAATGGTATGGACCTAATAGAAGCAGAAGATATTAAGAAGAGGTGGCGAGAATATACAGAAGAACTGCACAAAAAAGATCTTCACAACCCTGATAATCACGATAGTGTGATCAGTCACCTAGAGCCAGACATTCTGGAATGTGAAGTCAAGTGGGCCTTAGGAAGCATCTCTACAAACAAACCTAGTGGAGGTGATGGAATTGCACTTGAGCTATTTCAAATTCTGAAAGGTGATGCTGTGAAAGTGCTAACTCAATATGTCAGCAAATTTGGAAGACTCAGCAGTGGCCACAGGACTGGAGAAGGTCGGTTTTCATTCCAGTCCCATAGAAAGGCAATGCCAAAGAATGCTCAAACTACCACACAGTTGCACTCATTTCACAAGCTAGTAAAATGATGCTTAAATATCTCCAAGCCAGGCTTCAGCAATACGTGAACCGTGAACATCCAGATGTTCAAGCTGGTTTTAGAAAAGGCAGAGGAACTAAAGATCACATTGCCAACATGTGCTGGATCATCGAAAATGCAAGACAATTTCAGAAAAACATCTATTTCTGCTTTATTGACTATGACAAAGCCTTTGACTGTGTAGATCACAATAAACTGTGGAAAATTCTGAAAGAGATGGGAATACCAGAACACTTGACCTGCCTCTTGATATGTATGCAGGTCAGGAAGCAACAGTTAGTTAGAACTGGACATGGAACAACAGGCTGGTTCCAAATAGGAAAAGGAGTACATCAAGACTGTATATTGTCACCCTGCTTATTTAACTTCTATGCAGAGTACATCATGAGAAATGCTGGACTGGAGGAAGCACAAGCTGGAGTCAAGATTGCCAGGAGAAATATCAATAACCTCAGATATGCAAATGACACTACCCTTTATGGCAGAAAGTGAAGAGGAATTAAAAGCCTCTTGATGAAAGTGAAAGAGGAGAGTGAAAAAGTTGGCTTTAAAGCCAACATTTTTTTGGCTCAACATTCAGAAAAATAAAATCATGGCATCCAGTCCCATCACTCCATTGAAAATAAATGGGGAATCAGTGGAAACAGTGGCTGATTTTATTTTTCTGGGCTCCAAAATCACTGTAGATGGTGACTGCAGCCATGAAATTAACTGATGCTTACTCCTTGAAAGGAAAGATATGACCAACCTAGACAGCATATTCAAAAGCAGAGATGTTACTTTGTCGACAAAGGTCTGTCTAGTCAAGGCTATTTTTTTCCCAGTCATGTATGGATGTGAGAGTTAGACTGTGAAGAAAGCTGAGTGCCATAGAATTGATGCTTTTGAACTGTGATGTTTGAGAAGACACTTGAGAGTCCCTTGGACTGCAAGGAGATCCAACCAGTCCATTCTGAAAGTGATCAGCCCTGGGATTTCTTTTGGAAGGAGTGATGCTAAAGCTGAAACTTCAATACTTTGGCCACCTCATGCGAAGACCTGACTCACTGGAAAAGACCATGAGGCTGGGAAAGATTGAGGGTAGGAGGAGAAAGGGATGATAGAGGATAAGATGGTTGGATGGCATCACCGACTCAATGGACATGGATTTGGGTGGACCCTGGGAGTTGGTGATGGACAGGGAGGTCTGGCCTACTGGGGTTCATGGGGTCACAAAGAGTTGGACACGACTAAGTGACTGAACTGAACTGAACTAATTAAAGTTCATTGTTCAAGTTTAGAAAAAGTAGACTTAAGCAGACATTACTAACTGAGCAGGAAAAAAATTGGGACTCCAGAGAATATGTAATAAAAAGCTCTTCATAGACTGGGAAGAAGTTTAGATAAGTAAGAAATCTATTTTACTCAATATATTTAGGAAATTTATGAATATGAGACTCAGCATTTTACCCTAGTCATGATTTTCAGAAACAAATGTAATGACAGAATTGTAGAATTTTTAATTTACCTACCAAACTACTAGGAAATTTTATTTTATATGATTCATAAAATCTTCACATCATTTTCCCAATAGTTATTTATTTTTCACTTGAGTTTCAATACAAACAAGTGATTTTCTTTTGTAGTCATTTCTTTTATCTTAAGCAATCAACCTGGTGTTTTTTATTCTATCACTTTAGTTTACATTAGTACTTTTCTGACAGCAAAGTCACAGACTGTTAAGAGAGACTACTAAACTAATTTTCCATATTAGAGCTATAACAAAAGAGAAAGTACTCTCATCAGTATATTTTGCCTTTAAAAGCATGCATTCCCTCGAATACCTGGCATAGGGCTTATAAATGAGAAGTCCTTGTTCAGATTAAGCTGCATGCATCAAATGTCAAAGTTAAAATAAACAATTGCAAATTACAAAGACAGAATAAATATATTCTGTCATTTTGGTACATGTAGTGGGGAAAGTATGAAAGCAAAAGAGATCATATATCAAGAGTATCACTGTTGTATAGTTATTGAACCTTCATAAGCAGGAATTCCCAAGTGATTACTCAGTGCTGAAGGTCCAGACTTATTACATAAAGTATTTATCAAAGCCAAGATGATGATGGATAAACAACTTCTGTGTGATTAATAGGTATAGGAGTACAAAACAAAGGCATTAAAAAAGCCAATGGGTTTTATTGATAGAGTCAACCTCAACTCTCAACAAGGCAAAATACTCATTTAATCAGCAACCCAGTAAGCTGCTTAGAAAAATACTTCTCTTCCTCAGGTGAAAAACTAGCATGAGCTTGCAGATGATAGCACATTTAGCAAATTCATTCATGACGTTCAATAAGAAATATTTTCTTGATTAAAAAAATTATTTCTCAAAAGCAACTAAATCAACATTGTCCTTTAATGGAGGAACAGGGTTTTATCTCATCTAGAAAACCTCTTGAGTTCAGTTGAAAAAATACACTGAAGCTGCAATAGATTAAGAATGAGCTGCATAGACAATGCTAATCCAAGTAATTCCTCCTGTTCTTACTCTGTGTGTATGTGTGCGTCTGTCTTAGGGCTGCCAGATTTAGCAAGTAAAAATACAGAACACCCAGTAAAACCTGAGTTTCAGATAGAAACAGATAAAATTTATTATGTGTAAAATTATCTATTGTTTATCTGAAATTCAAATTTAACTAGGTTTCCTATACTTTGTCTGGCAAACTAGCATGCCTATGTATGTATGTTTCTGTGTATACAGTTGTCTTGTTATAACTACTGGTTTTTTTTTTTTTTTTAACACAAGAATACCTAATATTTACATAGATCATATCCTTAGAACTACAGAGTTTAGAGCAGGAAGATCCATAGACATAATGTAGTTTAATAATTTTATTCTATAATTAAACAAACTGAGATGCAAACAAATTAAATGATTTGTCAAGATTCCACAGCTAGTTGATATTTAGAGAAAGAACTAGAATACAGTTGTCCTGGATTCCATTTCTTTCTAACACTATATATTTTCTCTCTTAAGTCTGAACTACTAATTAGTTTTTCAGCAACAAATTTGGACTAGACTGATGACTTCATTAAGACAGATACACCTATTTATGCATCATTTTTGTTTCTGCATATGGGATAAAATATGCACAAACACACACATAGCTGCAAGGAGTTTCAAGGCTATATATCATATAGAAAGAACATCTGTTGCTGGAGGCTTCCCAGAATCCCTGCCTCCTTTAAATATTAGCACCCAAAATTCATTTTAGGAAAGGACCCTAGCCCACTGAATACAGTCTGATAGAGCTATTGATTAGAACATCTTTCCCAGTCATTAAGTGAACATATGACCCACTCAACAAGCTAACCCAGTTGGCAGTTTTCATTCCCAGACCCCTGCTAGACTTCAGTTTTAATTTTGTGGCAAGTAGCCAAGGGACCCGAGAAGGCAATGGCACTCAACTCCAGTACTCTTGCCTGGAAAATCCCATGAATGGAGGAGCCTGGTAGGCTGCAGTCCATGGGGTTGCTAGGAGTCTGACGCAACTGAGCGACTTCACTTTCACTTTTCATTTTCATGCATTGAAGAAGGAAATGGCAACCCACTCTAGTATTCTTGCCTGGAGAATCCCAGGAACGGGAGAGCCTGGTGGGCTGCCGTCTATGGGGTCGCACAGAGTCGGACACGACTGAAGTGACTTAGCAGCAGCAGCAGCAGCCAAAGAATGATTCCCCCAACCCTACCCTACCCAGACAATGAGATGATTTCAGGTCATTTGTTACAGTGGAAATGAAGAAGCAAGACAATGGACCTTTTAAAGCTAATTAGTTCCTTCTGTATAAAGTCAAGTTCTTCAGCTCTTTCATAGTCTTCCAAAAGTTACCTGTTTAGCTAATAGAAGTAGAGTTGGTTTCTGGCTTCTATTGCTTTCAACCAAGGAACTGCGGTTAAGAAACGATATGTGCACATTTCAAAAAGAAATTGAATTGTAATGGTGATATGCGAAGAACTTTTAGCATTATAGGCAGTCCAACAACTGAGAGGTGCAAAAGAAAGAATACTGAGTCATTGAAAAATTTCAATATATTAATTTATGTATTATATTTTATTTGAGTGATTTTAAAATTAATCTAAACTGTTCAGTTGCAAAAGTCAAAATCACAGTTATGTAGATTATTAATAAACTTTCCAAAATTTAAATGTAAAAATTTGAATTATAAAGATATAGAACAAACATAGAAGAAAATTGTGTTTTCCTTGATTTAGACCAAGATTTCTTGAAAAGTCACAAAAAGCATAAACCATACAAAGAAAATAGTGATACACTGGTCCTCACCAATACTGTAAATTTTGCTCTTTAAAAGATACTGTTCAGGAAGTGGAAAGACAAGCCACAAATGGCAGACTGGGAGTAAAGATATGTAAAAAAGTATATATGCATATAAATATATGTAGATATATGTGTGTGTGTGTGTGTGTGTGTGTGTGTGTGTGTGTGTATTAGCCTGTGACCTCAGTCGCTAAGTCGTGTCCTACTATTTGTGATCCCAAGAGCTGTAATTCACCAGGTTCCTTTGTCCATAGGATTTTCCAGGCAAGAATACTGGAGTGGGTTGCTATTTCCTCTTCCAGGGGACCTTCCCTACCCAGGGATTGAACCTGTGTCTATTGCGTCTCCTGCCTTGGTAGGCAGATTCTTCTAGAACAACTGGTTCCAAATAGGAAAAGGAGAATGTCAAGGCTGTATATTGTCACCCTGTTTATGTAACTTATATGCAGAGTACATCATGAGAAATGCTGGAAGAAGCACAAGCTGGAATCAAGGTGGCTGGAAGAAATATCAATAACCTCAGATATGCAGATGACACCACACTTATGGCAGAAAACGAAGAGGAACTAAAAAGCCTCTTGATGAAATTGAAAGAGGAGAGTGAAAAAGTTGGCTTAAAGCTCAACATTCAGGAAACGAAGATCATGGCATCTGGTCCCATCACTTCATGGGAAATAGATGGAGAAACAGTGGAAACAGTATCAGACTTTATTTTTGGGGGGCTCCAAAATCACTGCAGATGGTGACTGCAGCCATGAAATTAAAAGACGCTTACTCCTTGGTAGAAAAGTTATGACCAACCTAGACAGCATGTTCAAAAGCAGAGACATTACTTTGCCAACAAAGGTCCATCTAGTCAAGGCTATGGTTTTTCTAGTGGTCATGTATGGATGTGAGAGTTGGACTGTGAAGAAAGCTGAGCACTGAAGAATTGATGCTTTTGAACTGCGGTGTTGGAGAAGACTCTTGAGAGTCCCTTGGACTGCAAGGAGGTCTAACCAGCCCATTCTGAAGGAGATCAGCCGTGGGATTTCTTTGGAAGGAATGATGCTAAAGCTGAAACTCTAATACTTTGGCCACCTCATGCGAAAAGTTGACTCATTGGAAAAGACTCTGATGCTGGGAGGGATTGGGGGCAGGAGGAGAAGGGGACGACAGAGGATGAGATGGCTGGATGGCATCACGGACTCGATGGACATGAGTCTGAGTGAACCCCGGGAGATGGTGATGGACAGGCAGGCCTGGCTTGCTGCTATTCATGGGGTCGCAGAGAGTCAGACATGACTGAGCAACTGAACTGAATAAAACTGAAGAAATAGATTTAAGGGACTAGATCTGATAGACAGAGTGCCTGATGAACTATGGATGAAGGTACATGACATTCTACAGGAGACAGGAATTAAGACCATCCCCAAGAAAAAGAAATGCAAAAAAGCAAAATGCCTGTCTGAGGAGGCCTTACAAATAGCTACGATAAGAAGGGAAGCAAAAAGCAAAGGAGAAAAGGAAAGATATACCCATTTGAATGCAGAGTTCCAAAGAATAGCAAAGAGATAAGAAAGCCTTCCTCAGTGATCAATTCAAAGAAATAGAGGAAAAGAACAGAATGGGAAAGACTAGAGATTTCTTCAAGAAAATTAGAGATACCAAGGGGACATTTCATGCAAAGATGGGCTCAATAAAGGACAGAAATGGTATGGACCTAACAGAAGCAGAAGATACTAAGAAGAGGTGGCAAGAATACACAGAAGAACTGCACAAAAAAGAGCTTCATGACCCAGATAATCACGATGGTGTCATCACTCACCTAGAGCCAGATATCCTGGAATGTGAAGTCAAGTGGGCCTTATGAAGCATCCCTACAAACAAAGCTCGTGGAGGTGATGGAATTCCAGTTGATCTATTTCAAATCCTGAAAGATGATGCTGTGAAAGTACTACACTCAATATGCTAGCAAATTTGGAAAACTCAGCAGTGGCCACAGGACTGGAAAAGGTCAGTTTTCACTCCAGTCCCAAAGAAAGGCAATGCCAGAAAATGCTCAAACTACCGCACAGTTGCACTCATCTCACACGCTAGTGAAGTGATGCTTAAAATTCTCCAAGCCAGGCTTCAGCAATACATGAACCACGAACTTCCAGATGTTCAAGCTGGTTTTAGAAAAGGCAGAGAAACCAGAGATCACATTGCCAACATTTGCTGGATCATTGAAAAAGCAAGAGAGTTCCAGAAAACATCTATTTCTGCTTTATTGACTATGCCAAAGCCTTTGACTGTGTGGATCACAGTAAACTGTGGAAAATTCTGAAAGACATGGGAATACCAGACTACCTGACCTGGCTCTTGAGAAACCTGCATGCAGGTCAGGAAGCAACAGTTAGAGCTGTCCAGTTAGAACTGGACATGGAACAACAGACTGGTTCCAAATAGGAAAAGGAGTACGTCAAGGCTGTATATTTTCACCTTGCTTATTTAACTTATATGCAGAGTAAGTATATCATGAGAAATGCTGGACTAGAGGAAGCACAAGCTGGAATCAAGATTGCTGGGAGAAATATCAATAACCTCAGATATACAGATGATACCACCCTTATGGCAGAAAGTGAAGAGGAACTAAAAAGCCTCTTGATGAAAGTGAAAGAGGAGAGTGAAAAAGTTGGCTTAAAGCTCAACATTCAGAACACTAAGATCATGGCATCTGGTCCCATCACTTCACGGCAAATAGATGGGAAAGCAGAGGAAACAGAGGCTGACTTTATTTTTCTGGGCTCCAGGATTGCTACAGATGGTGATTGCAGCCATGAAATTAAAAAAATGCTTACTCCTTGGAAGGAAAGTTATGACCAGCCTAGACAGGGTATTAAAAAGCAGAGATATTACTTTGCCAACAAAGGTCCATCTAGTCAAGGCTATGGTTTTCCAGTAGTCATATATGGATGTGAGAGTTGGACTATAAAGAAAGGTGAGTGCCAAAGAACTTATGCTTTTGAACTGTGGTGTTGGAGAAGACGCTTGAAAGTCCCCTGGACTGCAAGGAGATCTAACCAGTCCATCCTAAATAAGATCAGTCCTGGGTGTTCATTGGAAGGACTGATGCTGAGGCTGAAACTCTAATACTTTGCCCACCTCATGTGAAGAGCTGACCCATTTGAAAAGACCATGATGCTGGGAAAGATTGAGGGCAGGAGGAGAAGGGGACGATAGAGGATGAGATGGTTGGATGGTGTCACCGACTCAATGGACATGGGTTTGGGTGGACTCTGGGTGTTGGTGATGGACAGGGAGGCCTGGTGTGCTGCGGTTCATGGGGTCGCAAAGAGTCAGACACGACTGAGCTACTGAACTGAACTGAACTGAACTGAACTGAACTGAAGATGGTAAAGAATCTGCCTGCAGTGCAGGAGACCTGGGTTTGATTCCTGGGTACGGAAGATCCCCTGGAAGAGGGCATGGTTACCCAATCCAGTATTCTTGGCCTGGAGAATCTCCATGGATAAAGGAGCCCTGAGTTGGACATAACTGAAGTGACTAAGCAGCATATATGTATTTAAAACTTGTAGCCAGAATATTTAGCAAAATCTCTCAAAACTCTCAAAACTATAGAAAAATAACAAAAATGAGAAAAGATTTGAATAGAGACTTTACCAAAGAAGATACACAGATGAAAATATGTTCAATATCACTAATTATTAGAGAAATGCAAACTAAAAACACAATGGAAAAAAATTTCACAACCAAAAGTAACCTAAGGATTTATGACAACTAAATATAATTTGTTATTCTACACAGCATCCTAGAATCTGGGAGTCTAGGAAAATCTAAATAAAGGGATAATAAATAAATAAATCTAAATAAGGAAATCTACATAAAGTATGGACTTTGGTTAATGATAATATATTCAGTATAGATTCATTATTGTAGCAAATGTGCTATACTAGTGTAGGAGATTACTAATAGGAGAAACTGGGTATACAATATACAGAAACTTCCTGTATTTCAGTAAATCAAAATCTGTTCTAAAAAATTAAGCCTATTAAACACACACACACACAACTATTAGAATGGTTAAAATTAAAAGAGTGACTATAGCAAGTTTTGGAGAAGGCAATGGCACCCCACTCCAGTACTCTCGCCTGGAAAATCCCATGGACAGAGGAGCCTGGTAGGCTACAGTCCAGGGGGTCGCTAAGAGTTGGACACGACTGAGCGACTTCACTTTCACTTTCATGCATTGGAGAAGGAAATGGCAACCCACTCCAGTGTTCTTGCCTGGAGAATCCCAGGGATGGGGGAGTCTGGTGAGCTGCCATCTATGGGGTCACACAGAGTCAGACATGACTGAAGTGACTTAGCAGTAGAATAGCAAGTTTTGATGAAGACGTTGAGTTATTAGCACTCTTATATACTACTGTCAGGGATGTAAAAGAGACAACTTTGTAAAAGAGTTTGAAAAAACAGATATTTAACTTAAAAATATAAACCCGTATCCAGAATATATTTTTTAAAACTCTTACAATGCATCAGTAAGAAGACAACAACTGAAAAATGAACAGAAAATCTGAATAAATACTTAACCAAAGAAAGTATACAAAGGCCAATAAGTACATGAAAATTAATGAACAGCATTACCCATTAGAAAAACACAAATTAATAACCATAACAAAATATCACTATACCACTAAAATGGCTAAATTTTTAAAAGAACTATGATGCCAATCACTGGTAAGGGTGCAGAGCAACTAGAATTCTCATCTACTGTTGGTAGAAGTACAAAATAGGATAATAGTATAACCTATATGGAAAAGAGATTGCTAATTTCACATGAGGATGAATATACATTTATCATATGAGTCAACAATTCCTCTTGTGGGTATTTATCCAAGAGAAATGAAAACATATGTTCATACAGAGACTTCTATGTGAATGCTTACAGCAGCTTGGTTCTAACAGTTGGAATCTAGAAACAATCCAAATGTGTAACAACAAATAAATGAACTGAATGGATAAGCAAACTGTAGTATACCATACAATGGAATTTTACTCGGAAATAAAAGGATGAAATATTGATACATGCAAAAATGCAAATGAATCTCAAGACTATTATGCTAAGTAAAAGAAGCTAGACATACTAGCTATATGCTTTCTCTATGTGACATTCTGGAAAAACCAAAACCATAGGGATGGAAATCATACAAATGATTATCAGAGGCTGAAGGACAGGGGAGGAGACTGACTGCAAAGGGGTCACTTTTTGTGTTGATGAAAACATTACATATTTTGATTACCATGGTGGTTATACATTTGACAAAAGTCACCAAACCAGTCAAATGAGAAGGAGAAATTTTATTTTATGTGAAGAATACCACTGCTGCTGCTGCTCAGTCGCTTCAGTCGTGTCTGACTCTGTGTGACCCCAGAGACGGCAGCCCACCAGGCTCCCCCATCCCTGGGCTTCTCCAGGCAAGCACACTGCAGTGGGTTGCCATTTCCTTCTCCAATGCAGGAAAGTGAAAAGTGAAAGTGAAGTCACTCAGTCGTGTCAGACTCCCAGCGCCTCCATGGACTACAGCCTACCAGGCTCCTCTGTCCATGGGAATTTCCAGGCAAGAGTAGTGGAGTGGGTTGCCATTGCCTTCTCCAGAGGAAGAATACCACTAAATACCTTTTAAAAATTGAGGCAAACAGAAATTTTTAAAAAACACAGTTCCCAGAGAGATATTAAAAAGAGTCTGATATATGTCAATGCAAACATAAAGGCTTTCCCAAGGTACTGAAACTGAATGATTAGTGGTAAAGGAGAGAAGAGATTATGTACACAGAGTGTTTGAAGTAGAGAGCGAAATACGTACAGAGGATTGATGGTAGCAAGAAATACAGTACACCCTGATCTCGGAAAATGACAGTAAGCTACAGTGGCTGGGCACAGAACACAGTGCCCAAAGACATGAACAAAATTTCACAGCATCAGGTGTAAAAGAGGGGGCACAGGTTTCCAACTTACTGAATGGAATGGACAAGGTACATCTCCTAACAAGGGAAAGCAGCTTTGCAAGAGAAGATCATGAGGTTGTTCTCAAATATGTGGGATAAAAGTTTTCCTCCAGGTGCTACAAATATGACAAGTAAGGCAATTGGAGAGTTGAGGTTAAACCATATAAAAATACTAATATTCAACCACTGTGACCTATAAAAGGTAACTCCTATGTTTGGATCTAGTAAGTTCCTAGAGCTCCTATCCAGCCAAGAGTGATACCATTGCCTTCGTTTTTTTTTTTTTTTAAAGCAAACACTGACTATTCTTCAAGCAAAATTATTATAGCGACTACACTTTTTACTGTAGAACCAGTAATAAAGAATATGTAAGTTTCAAAGTTGCATACGATGTGAAATATATTTATGCATCATATATTTTTGGCAGTAGTTATTAATCATTTTATTTCAAAACAAATTAAAGTAATTATGATCCACCATAGAAGCTGATATAAATAACTAAAGGCTTTTGGAAAAGAAGCCACCATTGGATGTTTGTTGAAAAATAAATTATTCAAGTATGGCTCACAGGTGCTCCTCACAGTTAACTGATATGTAAGTTTCAAAGTTGCATAAGATGTAGAATATACTTACATATCAGTTAACTTACATATCAATTAACTCCTTCTATAAGTCAAACTTCAGATTCCAAAGACTCAAATATGCTATAAAATTCCTTCTGTTGTAATATTTGTGCAAAATTTTACCAATTACTATTCAATTGTAGGTAAGCAAATGCAATCTAATCACCAACTGTAACAGGAATAGGTTTCAGGAGATAACTAATAGGTTCCCATCAATATGAAAGAATATGAAAAAGTATATATATAACCTATATACACACATATACTATATGTTGGCATACATATACACATATGTATATATAAGTATGCACATATATGTTGTCATACATACATATATATATGTACACATAAGTGTGTGTGTGTGTGTGTGTGTGTGTGTGTGTGTGTGTGTGTGTAGGGCTTCCCAGGTGGCATTAGTGGTAAAGAACCTGCCTGACTGTGCAGGAGATGTAAGAGACTCATGTTTGATCCCTGGGTCAGGAAGATTCCTTGGAGGAGAGTATGGCAACCCACTCCAGTATTCTGGCTTGGAGAATCCCTTGAACAGAGGAGCCTCATCGGTTACAGTGCATAGGGTCACATAGAGTCAGACATGACTGAAGCGACTTAGCATGCACACGCACAAATATATATGACGGAACTGAACTGATAATTGATGTACAATGCTGGGTTAATTTCTGCCATTCAGCAAAAGTGATTCAGTTCAGTTGCTCAGTCGTATTCAATTCTTTGTGACCCCATGGACTGCAACGTGCCAGGCTTCCCTGTCCATCACCAACACCTGGAGCATGCTCAAACACACGTCCATCAGGTCAGTGATGCTATCCAATCATCTCATCCTCTGTCGCCCCCTTCTTCTCCTGCCTTCAATCTTTCCCAGCATCAGGGTCTTTTCTAATGTGTCAGCTCTTCGCATCAGGTGGCCAAAGTAATGGAGTTTCAGCATCAGTCCTTCTAATGAATATTTAGGACTGATTTCCTGTAGGATGGGCTGGTTGGATCTCCTTTCTGTCCAAGGGACTCTCAAGAGTCTTCTCCAACATCACAGTTCAAAAGCATCAATTCTTCAATGCTCAGCTTTCTTTTTGGTCCAATTCTTAGATCCATCCATGAGTAGAGGAAAAACCATAGCTTTGACTCTATGGATCTTTGTCAGCAAAGTAATGTCTTTGCTTTTTAATATGCTGTCTAGGTTGGTCATAATCTTTCTTCCAGTCTTTTAATTTCATGGCTGCAGTCACCATCTGCAGTGATTTTGGAGCCCAAGAAAGTAAAGCCTGTCACTGTTTCCATTGTTTCCCCATATATTTGCCATGAAGCGATGGGACCAGATGCCATGATCTTTGTTTTCTGAATGCTGAGTTTTCAGCCAGCTTTTTCATGTTCCTCTTTCACTTTCATCAAGAGACTCTTTCATTCCTCTTCACTTTCTGCCATAAGGGTGGTGTCATCTGCATATCTGAGGTATTGACATCAACTCTACTTCAGTTAAAAGAAAAACAATGGAAGAATAGGAAGATCCTGAGTGTACCTTCTGCCATGGACACACCAAACTACAAGTACACATAGAACAACTATATCTGTGAATGACTGAACGTGTGTATGCCCAGTTGCTCAGTTGTGTCCAACTCTTTGCAACTCTATGGACAGTAGCCTGCCATACTCCTCTGTCCATGGGATTCTCCAGGCAAGAATACTGGAGTAGGTTGCCATTTCCTACTCCAGAGGATCTTCCCGAAACAGGGATTGGACACACATCCCCTGCATCTCCTGCATTGGCAGGTGGATTCTTTACCACTGAGCCACCTAGGAAGCCCAAAGGACCTGGAGACTACCAAAGCAGTTCTACAACCAAGGATATAAAGAAAAGGCTATATCAAGATGGGTAGGACCAGGCAGAGATGTGGTATAGTTTGAAGTGACACCCGTGGTGTGGTGACCCCTACACTAGAGGGATATCACAACCTTGGAGGTCCCCACTGAGGAGGGAGGAGTCTGAGCCCCATGTCAGGCTCCGAGCTTAGGGTACCTGCACCAGGAAGATGAGCCCCCACAATGTCTGGCTATGAAAATTAGCAGAGCTTACATCCAGGAAAGCTGGATATAACCCATCCAGTGGGGTTAACCCAGGTTTAACCCATCCACCTGGGCTAACCCCTCCAAAGCAACCTCCACCTAGCCCCACTCAGCAGAGCATCTCAGCCAGCACAAAGCTTCCTCCAAAGTTGCTCTGCCCGACCCAGCAGGTGGTCCTGACCAGCACTGCCTCTAAAACAGCTTTCACTTCCGGGGCCCAGCTTTGCACTCCAGCAAGGCCACTACAACAGCTGTAGCCAGGCATCACAGCCACTCACACGGAGGAGCGGCCCTGTGCATCCCTACATCTGCAGTAGTCTTGGCCAGGCCTCCTAGCTAGCCAGACTGAGGACAAGTCCTGCCCACCAGGACACCCACCACAGTCGCATGTAAGCTTCTAAGCCAGCTGACCTGGGAGCCCATCAAGTCTACCAGCAGCAATCAGGGTCCAGCCATAACAGGCGTGTGCAGGCAGCCCACACAGAGTAGACCCCCTAACATTCATTGGAAATGATATGTACACCCTCCAGTTCACTGCAGTATATTTACAATAACCCAGATACAGAAGCAACCCAAGTGTCCACAGATGGATGAATGGATAAAGAGTATGTGGTTACATTATACACTGGAATATTTACTCAGTCATAAAAAGCAATGAAATCTTTCCAATAGCATGGATGGAGTTATAGAGGGTGTTATGTTAAGTGAAATAAAAGCCAGAGAAAGATAAATACCATGTGATCTCACTAATATGTGAAATCTAAAATACAGAAAAAAAAAAAACAAAACAGAAAAAGACTCACAGAATAACTGGTGGCTGCAGATGAGGCAGTCTGAGGACTTGGGTGAAATAGGTGGAGCGTAAGAGATATAAACCCACAGTTATAAAATAAATACTCCCCTTCCTACAAGGCCTAGTTTTATTTTATTTTATTTTATTTTTAATTTTTATTTTTACTTTATTTTACTTTACAATACTGTATTGGTTTTGCCATACATTGACATGAATCCACCACGGGTGGGGAGAATTTGAAAAGAAAGAGAAACAACATTGTAAATGAAGGAAGCGAAGCAATGCCATATGTTTTTGGGAAGCATGGTGTCTGGATTACAATAAAGAGTCATTCTCAACCAGAATAAAATAAAATAAAATAAATAGGTCATGGGGATCTAATGTAAAGTAAAGGAATACAGTCAGTAATACTCTAATAACTTTGTATGGTGACAGATGGTTACTAAACCAATTGTGGTGGTCATTTGTATTGTATATAAATGTGGACTCACAGTTACACACCTGAAACTAATATGGTATTATACGTAAACTATGAAGTGAACTGGCTCAGTCGTGTCTGACTCTTTGTGACCCCACGGACTGTAGCCTACCAGGCTCCTCCATCCATGGGATTTTCCAGGCAAGAATACTGGAGTGAGTTGCCATTTCCTTCTCCAAGGGAACTTCCCAACCCAGGGACTGAACCCAGGTCTCCCACATTGTAGGCAGACGCTTTACCACCTGAGCCACAAGGGAAGCCTCTATAAACTATACTTCAATTAAAAGCAAAAAAGAGAGATTATTAATAAAGGGAAATGCAAATGCATTAAATCAGAAGCATGATGTTTGATCTGTAAATATGCCATTTTCACTATACAAAGATGAGAAATATATCACAAGTCACATTTGAAAACTCAGATTCATTTTTGACTTGTAATATTTTGCCTCTCGCCATCTCCCACAGCTACTGTGCTTCAAATCATTGCAGAGTTAAAACTGTCTAAAGGTGTTAATTTATAAAAACTAGTGAAGCCTGCAAATTTCATTTGAGTCTTACTTGAGAGTATTTATCTTCTATGTCATTAGAAACTATTTTTATATTACATTAGGGAAGAATTTCAGAGAAGGCAATGGCAACCCACTCCAGTACTCTTGCCTGGAAAATCCCATGGACAGAGGAGCCTGGGAGGCTGCAGTCCAAGGAGTTGCTAGGAGTCAGACACGACTGAGCAACTTCACTTTCACTTCTTACTTTCAGGCATTGGAGAAGGAAATGGCAACCCACTCCAGTGCTCTTGCCTGGAGAATCCCAGGGATCGGGAAGCCTGGTGGGCTGCCATCTCCGGGGTGGCACAGAGTTGGACATGACTGAAGTAACTTAGCAGCAGCAGCAGCAGCAGCAGCAGCAGCAGCAGCAGCAGCAGCAGCAGCAGCAGCAGCAGGGAAGACTTTTGAATTTCTTTGAGAGATAAGTTTTCAATCTGCTATTCTGTAAGTAACAAGAGAAGTATTAAACCAAAGAGGTAGCAGTATTATATAATTTAGCTCTAATTCTTTTGCTATTATGCTGAGCAATTATACATTTCAAATAGAACAAAACTGGAAGTCTGGTTATCTGGGTTCTGTCTGCCCAGAGTGGCTTTATGTATTAGTATTTTTCATACCTCTAATAAACTAGTTAACTAAAGGTTATCTAATAATTAAATTTCCTTACATTTCAGAAACTCTATGACATTCTGAAAGTCTGCAAAAATGTGAAAATACGAACTTGAAATGATTATATTAGTACTGCTTTTCTGAAACTTTTCCACCAAAGTGACTCCAATGGCGAATATCAAGGTCTCCATAACTACCTCATGGGTTGGTCTTGGGTGTAGCCTGAGGCAGCTACATGAAGCAGAATTTTAAAAAAATTTCTAGATTGATCTTTAAATCCACTCCACATTGCATTTCATAATATATCTAAGTTGCCCTTAATATAAAAATAGTGTGTTTTATAAAACTTAAGGCACAATTCACACTCTAGCAAGGTCTATTATGTTTATTGAATGATACAATATACCCCACAGACCGCCTTATAATCCATATCCTGTTTTGAGAAATAAATACCACCAGCAGGAAAAAAGTTCTCTATGAAACACAATGAGTGATGCAGGGCAGTAGTGTAGTAGACTGTGGTGGGGAACATGATAATCTCTGGATAACCCGAAACAACAGTTGCTACTCAAATTCAGTTAGTCTGTTGCCCAGGGTGGCCAAATATTCTGATTCATCAAGCAGGTGAAAGGAGAATTTTACACAAAATTCCTCCTCTTTGTAAAACATAATGCATACAAAATAAAACAGGTTAGGTGGCCAGATTCGGGGCAAATTTTTCTGGTTTTGAGTGCTCAGTTCTAAAGCCTGAGAAATGAGCTCAGTTGCGCAAGACAGAGTGTCTCCATGGGGAATAAAGTAGAAAACATTTTCAGTGGGTCAGAGTGGAGGCTATGGACTTCTGAGGGCAACAGGGAAGTTTCTTCCTTTCAGTTAGATCATTAGAAGCTAAAAAGGCATCAAATTTTCACAGTCATCATGAGTAGCTTAGCCTGGGGGCAGAAGGCTAGATCATACAGACTCTAGAGACTGACTTCCAGGTTGGTGGGAAAGTTATGTCTGCATTTTACCTTGGAATAATGACAACATATTTGAAAATCAGGTCAAAAAGCTATGGCATGTAAATGAAATCCATTTAGACCATAGGAGTATTACATATACCAAGCTATGGTACCTATGGCAAATGATGATATGGGGACTTCAACTTTTTCAATAACGTGAGAAAGAAAGCAGAGGAGCAATCATAGACATTCAGAAGCTGCTCTGGTACCCACAGCTAGTCTACAATATGGATTCACTGAATATTAACAATCTCAAAATCTCATAATTCTCAGACAAGATTACTCTAAAAAGCTTGAGTGCTGAAGAATTGATGCTTTTGAAATGCGGTGCTGGAGAAAACTCCTGCGAGTCCTTTGGACAGCAAAGACATCAAACCAGTCAATCCTAAAGGAACCCAACCCTGAATACTCATTGGAAGGACTGATGCTGAAGCTGAAGCTCCAATAATTTGCCACCTGATGTGAAGAACTGACTCATTAGAAAAGACCCTGAGGCTGGGAAAGATTGAAGGCAAAAGGAGAAGGCAGCAGCAGAGGATGAGTTGGTTGGGTAGCATCACCGATTCAATGGATTTGAACTTGGGAAAACTTTAGGAGATAGTGAGGGACAGGGAGGCAGAAAGCAGAAACAAAAATCAAGGTCTCTTTGGCCACCTGATGGGAAGAGCTGACTCAATGAAAAGACCCTGATGCTGGGCAAAATTAAGTGCCACCCATAAAATGTCAAACACCTCCATTTCTTGGTTAAGATGAGTGATGGCTACTTTACCAGTCAGATCTCTATGCTTATTCTATTTCCCCCTCCCCACAGATAAGATTTAGATACCCATAGAATTGTCTCTGCTTTCTGACAGCCAGCTTAGAGAAAAGCCCAGCTTCCTTAGACCCTCTTCCAAACCTTTTCATAAAGATGCTCTTTCTAATATCCAAGGTAGGCTTCAAAAGTACATGAACTGAGAACATCCAGATGTTCAAGCTGGATTTAGAAAAGGCAGAGGATCCAGAGACCAAATTGCCAATATCTGTAGGATCATAGAAAAAGCACAGGAATTCCAGAACATCTACTTCTGCTTCACTGACTATGCCAAATCCTTTGACTGTGTGGATCACAACAAACTGGAAAATTCTCCAAGAGATGGGAATACCAGACCACCTTACTTTCCTCCTGAGAATCCTGTATACTGGTCAAGAAGCAACAGTTAGAACCTGACATGGAACAACAGACTGGTTCAGAATTGGGAAAGGAGTACGTCAAGCTGTATATTGTCACCTTGCTTATTTAAATTATGCAGAATATGTGAAATGCCAGGCTGGATGAAGCACAAGCTGGAATCAAGATTGCCAGGAGAAATATAAATAACCTCAGATATGCAGATGACACCACCCTTATGGTGTCAGAACGCTTCAGAAAGCAAAGAAGAACTAAAGAGCCTCTTGATGAGGGTGAAAGAGGAGAGTGAAAAAGCTGGCTGGAAAATCAACTTTCAAAAAACTAAGATCATGGCATCCGGTCCCATCACTTCATAGCAAATAGATGGGGAAACAATGAAAACAGTGACAGACTTTATTTTCTTGGGCTCCAAAATCACTGCAGATGGTGACTGCAGCCATGATACCAAAAGACACTTGTTCCTTGGGGGAAAAAAGCTATGACATATGATAGCATATTAAAAAGCAGAGACATTACTTTGCCGACAAAGGTCTGTCTTGTCAAAGCTATGGTTCTTGTCATGTGTGGATGTGAGAGTTGGATCATAAAGAAGGCTGAGCGCTGAAGAACTGATGCTTTTGAACTGTGGTGTTGGAGAAGATTCTTGAGAGTCCCATGGACTGCATGGAGATCCAACCAGTCCATCCTAAAGGAGATCAATCCTGAATATTCATTGGAAGGACTGATGTTGAAGCTGAAACTCCAATACTTTGGCCACCTGATGTGAAGAGCTGACTCACTGGAAAAGACCCTGATGCTGGGAAAGACTGAAGGCAGGAGGAGAAGGGGATGGCAAAGGATGAGATTGTTGGACGGCATCACTGACCTGATGGACATGAGTTTGAGCAAGCTCCCGGAGTTGGTAATGGACAGTGAAGCCTGTGGTGCTGCAGTGCACGGGGTTGCAAAGTGTCAGATATGACTGAGCGACTGGACAACAACACTATCCTCTTAATAAGACACCAATAGTTCTCTGTGGTGACTGCTCTCCCTTGTCACAATGGGTAATGAACTCTTTCTTCACTATAGGTGTGTTCCTGCTGGTTTTTGCCCGAAGGGCACTGACAGGTGAACAATCAGCATGGTTTACCACGCAATCAATCCATTCAGGTCAAAAGGTACTGAAGGTGGCTGAAATGATTCTGCTGAGCAGAACACACTTTCCCTGCCAGGTCAGGCTCTACTTCATTCTATTTCTGCTCCTTTCATGTTCTTGAATAGGCATTTGAATTTTTTTCTGTCTCTGATGATGGAGAGGGTTTGCAGGCCTCCCTGAGAGTCATTTTTCAGATAGCAAATAACCAGTGCCTACACATTTACTCTTATGTCTCAAAAAGCTAGTTTCTCTTAAAATGATCAAATTGAAAGTAAAAATATTGTTGTGAGGAAAACAGACTTCAAAGAAGGCAATACACAATTTTTTGTTTTCTACATTCTCTTTTAGTTGCACAAAAGACAAGCAATTAAATTCCAAAATGCTATTAAGCATGGCATTTAACAGGAAAATATATTTTGCTTTGTGTGACTTCAGAAGAAAACAAATGGAGTCATGTTTAGTACAGGATGTAGTCTGGCAAATTTGTAGGCACAAGGGAATGATTATATTTAGTTTGGGTAAATGAGGGTTAAGACAGTGAAATGTAAAACCAGGACATCCCACATTATTAGAAGCCTGCAGCATTTCCTTGACATTAATTCTGATGATAGCACAGAGATAGGTATGCTGACATTTGCCAACAACTTAAAATATCAGAATTGTTAAACACTGATTCTGGATTTGAAAACAAAAATATAAAGATAAAAATAAGACAATGACCCATAATCCTGCTGATCTGTTAAATGCAACATATATACACCGAAGAAATACAAAATAGAAAGTTACAAGGAAAATGTCTATTTTTCCTCTTGCTTTCATATTGTTTTCCTCAATATAACCCTTGTTGATAATCTCTATGCATCCTTTGAAAATGTGATATTTCAACAAGATACCGGTACACTTACTAGAAGAGCATTCTAATAAACTTATTAGAAGAGCTTTAAAATGTTGTATAATTCTAAATGCTGGTGGTTATAGAGAAACCGTAACTCTTGTACACTGCTGGTCAGAATATAAAATGGTATGGCTACTCTGGAATGTTGTTTGGTGTCTCTTTAAAAAGTTAAACATTAACTATATGAACTGGAAATCACATCCTTGGGCATTTAATCCAGAGAAATGAAAATTTCTATTAACATACAACAAAAAATTAAATAAAATAAAAAGCTGTATGTAAATGCTCATGGAAGCTTTATTTATAAAAGCAAAAACTGAAAACAACCTAAATGTCCTTTAGTGAATGGTTAAACAAATTCTAGCACATTCATATAATGAACATATTCATCGATGAAAAAGGACAAACTACTTATATATGAAAACAAACTGTTCTTAAGGGCATTATGCTTAGGGGAAAAATAAGTCTCAAAAGTAATTCCATTTGAATAACACCTTAAAAATGATAAAATTCTAGACTAACAGGAGTTGTTGGTTGTTAGCGGTTGTTAGAGTGGGTGGAATATAAAAGGATAGCAGAAAGGAGTTCCTTGGAGCTGATGGAACAGTTCTTGATTGTGGTGGTAGCTACAGAACTCTATATATGGAAAAAAAAAAGTACAGAATCACACACACAGAGGAATGTATGTGAAACAGTGAAAACTCAGTAAGATCTGTAGTATTGCACCAAAGTCAGTTTTGCAGTTTTGATAAAGTACTGTGCTTATACAAGTTATTATCTTTGAGGGATGCAAGATGAAATATAGGCAGCTATTTCTACACTATTTTTTGCAGCCTTTTGTGAGTCTATGATGATTTCAACATAAAAATGTGTTGTTGTTTTTTTTTAAAGTTACAGATATACCAGCTGTAAAATTAGGATACTTTTGGCTACAAGTAGTTCAGTTGAGTTCAGTCACTCAGTCATGTCTGATTCTCCACGACCCCATGTACCACAGCATGCCAGGCCTCCCTGTCCATCACCAACTCCCAGAGTCCACCCAAATACATGTCCATTGAGTCAGTGATGCCATCCAACCATCTCATCCTCTATCATCCCCTTCTCCTCCTGCCTTCAATCTTTTCCAGCATCAGGGTCTTTTCCAATGAGTCAGCTCTTCGTATCAGGTGACCAAACTATTGGAGTTTCAGCTTCATCATCAGTCTTTCCAATGAACACCCAGGACTGATCTCTTTTAGGATGGACTGGTTGGATCTCCTTGCAGTCCAGGAGACTTTCAAGAGTCTTCTCCAACACCACAGTTCAAAAGCATCAATTCTTTGGTGCTCAGCTTTCTTTATAGTCCAACACTCACATCCATACATGACTACTGGAAAACCATAGCCTTGACTAGGCGGACCTTTTTTGGTAATGTCTCTGCTTTTTAATATGCTGTCTAGGTTGGTCATAACTTTCTTTCCAAAGAGTAAGTGTCTTTTAATTTCATGGCCGCAGTCACCATCTGCTGTGACTTTGGAGCCCCCCAAAATAAAGTCAGCCACTGTTTCCACTGTTTCCCCATCTATTTGCCATGAAGTGATGGGACTGGATGCCATGATCTTAGTTTTCTGAATGTTGAGCTTTAAGCCAACTTTCTCACTCTCCTCTTTCACCCTCATCTAGAGGCTCTTTAGTTCTTCTTCACTTTCTGCTATAAGGCTGGTGCTACAAGTAGTAGAAAATTCTAATTCAATTGGCTTAAAAAATAGAAGTATATCTTACTATCTAATCCAACAAGAAATATGGAGATAGGTTAGCTCTGGGACTAAGTAATTAAGCGTTCATCAAAATCATCAAGAATGCAGGATGTTTCTATAGTTCTGCTCTGTCATCATTAGCAAATAAATGTGGTCCTTAGGCTAGCTTATATCATATGCCCCAAGATGGCTATCAAAGTTAAAAGTTATCACATCCAGTAGTAGAGGCACCATTTCCTATTAGTATCTCTTTTATTAATAATCATAGAGGTAAACATTTTCCAGAAGCCCTTCTGATAGCTCTTGTTCATGTCTCATTTGCAGGGTCACATGCCAACTCCTAAAGCAAATGCTGGGGCTAGGGGAGATGGTGGGGGTGTCAGGGTGGGGGAGAGGGAAAGCAGGAATGGAACCACCATGATTGACGTAGGCCAAGCATGATCAACTCCAAAGGTTTCAAAAGAATGGATGGCTGTAAGTAAGAGTTAAATCAATGCACACACAGACAGCAGGATATCATACAGCCACAAAAATGAACTAGATATTTATGGGCTGATAAAAAATCCTCAAAATATAAACAGAAAAACAAATTACAGAAGGATATATATAACATAATGCTTATTGGGAAAATTTTTCAAAAGGATAACAAGCAATATTCATGTTATGAACTGAATGTTTGAGTCACCTCAAAACTCACATTGAAATTCTAAGCCCCAAGGTGTTGGTATTAGAGGATAAGGAGTCTGGGAGGTAATTAGGTCATGAAGGTAGTACCCAACCATACATATGCCAGAAACAGACCTACCCTACACACTGGATCTGCTGGTGCTTTCCTCTTAGACTTCCCATCTTCCAGAAATGTGGGAAATAAATGTTTATTGTTTAAGCTTCTAGTCTACTGTATTTTTATTAAAGCAGCTCAAACTGACTAAAACAGTATATTCTAATTCCTTGTTTTTCATCATTTCCTTTAGAATCTCTATTTTATTTTAAAAAATACACATTTATTTGATGAATAGGGCACGTTCCTATTACTTCACTAGTACCAAACATACATTTTTGCAAATTTAATAGATTTTAAAAGGGCTGTCACTATTGTTTAGACATATTTTTTAACAAGTGAGATTAAACATCTCTTCATATTCTTTTGACATTTGGCTTTATTTTCTTTATTTTCAATCAAGCTGTGTTTCTTTTACTTACTCAATTATACAAATCTTTGTGTGTGTGTGTGTGTGTTTTTAATTTTAAAATCTTTAATTCTTACATGCATTCCCAAACATGAATTATACACCCAAGGAAATTACCTTTTAATCTGTCACTACAGTTACAAATATTTTCCATCTTTGTTATTTTGTTTTACATTGTTGATAATATACTTGACTATGCAGAACTTTCTAATTTTCATATAATAAAATTTGTCAAATTCTCCCTTTTTAGCTTTTATAACCTGCTTTGAAAGGCTTTTTTCTGTAACATTATAAATAAATCCACCCAGTTGTCTTGTAGAACTTTCTCAGTGGTATAAATGTTCTATATCTGCACTATTCAATATGGTAGCCACCTAGCCCCAAGGGGCTGAGTACTTGAAATGCAGTTAGTAAAACACAGGAGTTGAATTTTCAATTTTATTTAATTTTAATGTAAATAGTTACAAGTGATGATGGCTACTCCATTGGATAGTGCAATTATAAAATCTTTGTTTTTACTTTCTAAAATATCCAAATGTTTGTGCCATTAGGATTCTATTTGGATAAAAGAGTGGATAATCAGGATTTAAATCAGTGGCTTCTGTCTTATATTAAGAATACATATTTAAGATTTGAATGAAAGTTGTGGAAAGCATCCCCCACAAAATAAATATGCAGAGATAGAGACAGACTTCTGCATCTTATATTTCAGTGGTATGAAATAAACAATACTCAAGTACATTATAAATCGAGATAACTTCTGATGATGATAAAAATCGAGAAAGAAATGAGCCAGAGTTATGAGATAGAGGCTGACTGTATGAGAGGGAGGGTGGGAGACACTTCTTCACCGACAACAGAAAGGCCAGGCCCTTCGAGGGAGGGGACATTTGAGCTGGAAACTCAATGATGAGTAGGAGCCAGCAATCCAAAGAGCTGGATAAAGAGCATACTAAGCTGAAGAACAACACAGGCAAAAGCTTGAATACAGGAGTAAGTTTCATTCCTTGGAGGTCAGATTAGACCACTGGTATAGTCAGAGCCTAGTGACTGAGGGAAGAGTGAGATGGCAAGAGATGAGCAGGCTCGGGGATCACGTTATATCTCTGCTCAATTGTAAAACTAAAACTTGAAAAAGCTCAGTAAGTAGACCAGATTCACACATGGGTGACGTGGCCGAGTCTAGACTCTAGTTACTCCAGAGTCCCTACTTTCAACCACGGCAGTGCTCATCCGTGGTGTTCTTTGCATTCCAGTCTGTTTCTCTATGACTTAAATAACGCCACCTGATACAACCCTTATTTTTTCCTCTAGTCTCATTTCTTGCTGCTGCTGCTAAGTCGCTTCAGTCGTGTCTGACTCTGTGCAACCCCATAGGTGGCAGCCCACCAGGCTCCCCCATCCCTGGGATTCTCCAGGCAAGAGTACTGGAGTGGGTTGCCATGTCCTTCTCCATCATTTCTTGCTACCAATATTCTATTATCCCAAACTACTGGTGTGTCCTCAGAGAAGTCATTCTGGCTCTGTTCTAATGGTTCTTTATGTCTGTAAAGCCCTCTCTTCCCATTTATGCCTCATAAACAGTTACTCATCTCAATTGTATTCTAATCCTATGATCTTCCTGAACTTCTGCCTGTCCTGCTGCTCCTGCAGGTACACTGACCACTCCCTGAATAGCCCATGATAGGCTGTACACACTGCTGTGGAGCTACTTATGACATTTGATGGCATGTTTTGTTAATATTTTGTCACTTCCAACTAAGTCTCCTTAATACCACAGATCATGTCTTACCCATCTTAGCACATGGTCTGATACACACATCTTTATGAATGAATGACTAAATCAATGAGTCAGTTTCCCCAGAAGGACACACTTTGCATTCTGTCCCCTGTTATGAACCAAAACAAGCACACTATGTTGCTCAGCTGATAAGGCCAATAAAGGCTCTACTTGTCTGGAAGTGTGGAGCTGAGGTTTGACTGGTGCTTCAGCCTCACTGCTGACTTCCTAATATATTAAGATAATGCTTTCAAGCTTTCCATACAGTCAAATTAAGTCCTTTAATAAGGAGCCTATCATTTTTATCTTTCTCTTGAGGTCTTAGTTAATAATTATTCAATTCTTTACTCAGCATATTCTGGAAAGCCTAGTCTATTATTGTCAAAACCTACACAGACTTAATGCTTTGTATTCATGCTGTGTTAAACATTCAGGAAGCTCAGAAAATTATATAATGAACATGATTCTCAAGGTATCATTTGAGTATCTAAAACTAAAAGTCACTCTCTCATTAAAGAGGGACTTAAATAGCTTTGCCTTGAATGAGTCAGTAGCTTGGTATGATCCAAGTTTCATTTTCTATGTCATGACTTAGTTTAATTTAACACTGAGTAAGCTGAGAAAATATAAAGTGATTTTTTTCAAGAACAATGCTTTGATCATTTAGATCTCTATGTGGCTTACATCTATAGTCATTATGGAGAGAAACCAAGAAACAGAATTGAAGCAATGTCATACTCATTGGAGAATTACTGGTTATCTAATGTGTGTGAACAAAGTGACCTTGTCAGATAGCAAATGAAACATCAAGTACTGTGGAATTTTAAAGTGATATAATGAAGTATCAGAGCCAAGGCCTACCTTATACCAGATGATTTAGAAAAAACATTTATTGTCACTACCTAGGACCTTCCTTTCAATGTCTAATCTACTTGTAAGAGTACAGTAAAATTTCTGATAATGCCATCTGGTTGGGAAGTGTAATACCACCATGATAATTTGTTTTAATTAAAGCACTCCAACATGGGTGGGATATTAACAGCTGACATGTGGAGGAAAGCAATAGGACCTGCCAAAGAGTCTAACCATGCTTTTGGTGGAACAATTCATACAATTGAATATTTTGCCAAGAATATAAAAGTTTCAACTTTTACTTCCAGTATAGCTATGCAATACATCCTGAATCTTATCTTTGCAGACAACACTACGAACTTGGGACAAAAACAACATAAAGCAAATAAGAAATGGTTCTGCCACCACAGGATGACTAAAAGAAGACTGAGTCTGGAGGAAAGTCACTTGGAGGAAGGGACCAGCAGTGTGAGTTGCTCATTTCTAGAGCTTTTAGCCTGAGAGCCATTCGTTGTCAGAAACATGTCATTCTCTACTCATATGTTTCTCTTGCTCAAAATACACAATATCCTGTACGATACTTTATATCCTATATGATGAACTCAAAACTTTCAAAAAATATCATCCAAAGCCCTTCATGAAAATGTATGAATTTAAAAATTTATATCATTTCATTTGCCAGGTTTTCTAAGTTTCTGGACTCCTATTCAGGCCAACTCCGTCTCTTGGGCACTAGATCCTGTTTTCAATTGCCAGCTCAAAAACATGATTCCTGGGGTTGTTCCCTTTCTTGTCTGCCTCCTTCCATTTTTCCTCTAAACCTTGTATCCCTTCAGCTACTGCTCCAGCTCTTGGATCCTTTTTATAATGTAAGTCCTTGAGAGAGTTGTCTGTAGTCTTTCTAGTTACTATCTCCTGAACCTCCTCCAATTGTGCTTTCTGCTTTCAGTCCCCCACTGAAACTGCTCCGGTTAAATCATGAATGACTTTTTAGTTGTTAAATCAAGCAATTGAATCACAGTCCCCAAACTACAATAACCACCAATAGCAGCTGCATATATGACCCCTGCTTTTTCCTTAAAACACCTTATTCTTGCCCTTTGGGATGCCATGGTGGCTCAGATGGTAAAGAATCCTCCTGCAATGCAGGAGATCCAGGTTCATTCCCTGGGTTGGGAAGATCCCCTGGAGAAGAACACGCCAGTATTCTTGCCTGGAGAATCCCATGAACAGAGGAGTCTGAGAGGGTACAATCCTTGGGGTCACAAAGAGTCAGACATGACTGAGCAACTAAAACTGTTTCATTGTGGGATGCCATGTTCTCCAAGATCTCCTTTCCCTCAATAGCTATTCCTTCTCTCTCCTTTACTGGATTCTTCTTACCTTCTGAGTCTAAAGGTTGGAGTCTTTGAGAATAATTTCTCAGAAACATGCTCTTTCTACACTCCCTTCCTAGGTGATCACATCTAATCCTAATGTTTTGAATATAAACAATATATTTCAGTTCAGTTCAGTTCATTTCAGTCGCTCAGTCATGTCCAACTCTGCGACCCCATGAATTGCAGCACACCAGGCCTCCCTGTCCATCACCAACTCCCGGAGTTCACTCAAACTAATGTCCATAGAGTCGGTGATGCCATCCAGCCATCTCATCCTCTGTTTCCCCTTCTTCTCCTGCCCCCAATCCCTCCCAGCATCAGAGTCTTTTCCAATGAGTCAGCTCTTTGCATGAGGTGGACAAAGTATTGGAGTTTCAGCTTTAGCATCATACCTTGCAAAGAACACCCAGGACTGATCTCCTTTAAAATGGACTGGTTGGATCTCCTTGCAGTCCAAAGGACTCTCAAGAGTCTTCTCCAACACCACAGTTCAAAAGCATCGATTCTTCAGCGCTCAGCTTTCTTCGCAGTCCAACTCTCACATCCATACATGACCACAGGAAAAACCATAGCCTTGACTAGACAGACCTTTGTTGGCAAAGTAATGTCTCTGCTTTTCAATGTGCTATCTAGCTTGGTCATAACTTTCCTTCCAAGGAGTAAGCATCTTTTAATTTCATGGCTGCAATCACCATTTGCAGTGATTCAGGAGCCCCCAAAAATAAAGTCTGACACTTTCCACTGTTTCTCCATCTATTTCCCATGAAGTGATGGGACCAGATGCCATGATCCTCGTTTTCTGAATGTTGAGCTTTAAGCCAACTTTTTCACTCTCCTCTTTCACTTTCATCAAGAGGCTTTTTAGTTCCCCTTCACTTGCTGCCATAAGGGTGGTATCATCTGCGTATCTGAGGTTATTGATATTTCTCCCAGCAATCTCGATTCCAGCTTGTGCTTCTTCCAACCCAGTGTTTCTCATGATGTACTCTGCATATAAGTTAAATAAGCAGGGTGACAATATACAGCCTTGACGTACTCCTTTTCCTATTTGGAACCAGTCTGTTGTTCCATGTCCGGTTCTAACTGTTGCCTCCTGATCTGCATATAGGTTTCTCAAGAGGTAGGTCAGGCGGTCTGGTATTCCCATCTCTTTCAGAACTTTCCAGTTTATTGTGATCCACAAAGCTAAAGGCTTTGGCATAACCAATAAAGCAGAAATAGATGTTTTTCTGGAACTCTCTTGCTTTTTTGATGATCCAACTGATGCTGGCAATTTGATCTCTGGTTCCTCTGTCTTTTCCAAAACCAGCTTGAACATTTGGAATTTCACAGTTGACGTACTGCTGAAGCCTGGCTTGGAGAATTTTGAGCATTACTCTACTAGCATGTGAGATGAGTGAAATTGTGTGGTAGTTTGAACATTTTTTTGCATTGCCTTTCTTTGGGATTGGAATGAAAACTGACATTCTGGAGTCTTTAGGATTTTTTATGTAGAGGGTCATGTCATCTGCAAACAGTGAGAGTTTTATGTAGAGAGTCATGTCATCTGCAAACAGTGAGAGTTTTACTTCTTATTTTCCAATTTGAATTTCTTTTATTTCCTTTTCTGCTCTGATTGCTGTGGCCAAAACTTCCAAAACTATGTTGAATAGTAATGGTGAAAGCGGGCACCCTTGTCTTGTTCCTGACTTTAAGGGAAATGCTTTCAATTTTTCACCATTGAGGATAATATTTGCTGTGGGTTTGTCATATATAGCTTTTATTCTGTTGAGGTATATTCCTTCTATGCCTGCTTTCTGGAGAGTTTTTATCATAAATGGATGTTGAATTTTGTCCAAGGTTTTCTCTGCTTCTATTGAGATAATCATATGGCTTTTATTTTTCAATTTGTTAACCTGGTGAATTACATTGATTGATTTGCAGATATTGAAGAATCCTTGCATCCCTGGGATAAGGCCCACTTTGTCATGGTGTATGATCTTTTACACCATCATGGTGTATGATCTTAGAAAGATCATATTGCTAGAATTTTGTTAAGGATTTTTACATCTATGTTCATCAGTGATATTGGCCTGTAGTTTTCTTTTCTTGTGGTATCTTTGTCAGGTTTTGGTATTAGGGTGATGGTGGCCTCATAGAATGAGATTGGAAGTTTACCTTCCTTTGCAATTTTCTGGACGAGTTTGAGTAGGATAGGTGTTAGCTCTTCTCTAAAATTTTGGTAGAATTCAGCCGTGAAGCCGTCTGGACCTGGGCTTTTGTTTGCTGGAAGATTTCTGATTACAGTTTCAATTTCCGTGCTTGTGATGGGTCTGTTAAGATTTTCTATTTCTTCCTGGTTCAGTTTTGGAAAGTTGTACTTTTCTAAGAATTTGTCCATTTCTTCCATGTGGTCCATTTTATTGGCATATAATTGCTGAAATTAGTCTCTTATGATCCTTTGTATTTCTATGTTGTCTGTTGTGATCTCTCCATTTTCATTTCTAATTTTATTGGTTTGATTTTTTTCTCTCTGCTTCTTGATGAGTCTGGCTAATGGTTTGTCAATTGAAGAGACACGTGTACCCCAATGTTCATCACAGCACTGTTCATAATAGCCAGGACACAGAAGCAACCTAGATGTCCATCAGCAGATGAATGGGTAAGAAAGCTGTGGTACATATACACAATGGAGTATTACACAGCCATTAAAAAGAATACATTTGAATCAGTTCTAACGGGGTGGATGAAACCAGAGCCAATTATACAGAGTGAAGTAAGCCAGAAAGAAAAACACCAATACAGTATACTAACGCATACATATGGAATTTAGAAAGATGGTAATGATAACCCTGTATGTGAGACAGAAAAATGACACAGATGTATATCACAGTCTTTTGGACTCTGTGGGAGAGGGAGAGGGTGGGATGACTGGGGAGGATGGCATTGAAATATGTATACTGTCATGTAAGAAACGAATCGCCAGTCTAGGTTCAATGCATGATACTGGATGCATGGGGCTGGTGTACTGGGATGACCCAGAGGGATGGTATGGGGAGGGAGGTGGGAGGGGGTTCAGGATGGGGAGCACATGTATACCTGTGGCGGATTCATGTTGATGTATGGCAAAACTAATACAATCTTGTAAAGTAATAACCTCCAATTAAAATAAATAAATTTGTATTAAAAAAATAAAAGGTCATTGTGATACAGATAAAATAAAATAAAACAGGTTGAAAACAACAACAAAAAAGAAAACTGATCTTTTCCAGTACTGTGGCCACTGCTGAGTTTTCCAAATTTGTTGGCATATTCAGAGCAGCACTTTCACAGCGTCATCTTTCAGGATTTGAAGTAGCTCAACTGGAATTTCATCACCTCCATTAGCTTTGTTTGTAGTGATGCTTTCTAAGGCCCACTTGACTTCACATTCCAGGATGTCTGGCCCTAGGTGATTGATCACACCATAGTGATTATCTTGGTCGTGAAGATCTTTTTTATACAGTTCTTCTATGTATTCTTGCCACCTCTTCTTAATATCTTCTGCTTCTGTTAGGTCCATACCATTTCTGTCCTTTATCAAGCCCATCTTTGCATGAAATGTACCCTTGGTATCTCTAATTTTCTTGAAGAGATCTCTAGTCTTTCCCATTGTGTTGTTTTCCTCTATTTCTTTGTATTGATTGCTGAGGAAGGCTTTTTTATCTCTTCTTGCTATTCTTTGGAACTCTGCATTCAGATGCTTATATCTTTCCTTTTCTCCTTTGCTTTTCTCTTTTCTTCTTTCCACCTCCTCAGACAGGCATCACTATGAACAAAGCTAGTGAAGGTGATGGAATTCCAGTTGAGCTATTTCAAATCCTGAGAGATGATGCTGTGAAAGTGCTGCAGTCAATATGCCAGCAAATTTGGAAAAGTCAGCAGTGGCCACAGGACTGGACAAGATCACTTTTCATTCCAATCCCAAAGAAAGGCAATGCCAAAGAATGCTCAAACTACCACACAATTGCACTCATCTCACATGCTAGTAAAGGCCTCCCCAGACAGCAATTTTGCTTTTTTGCATTTCTTTTCCATGGGGAAGGTCTTGATCCTTGTCTCCTGTACAATATCACAAACCTCTGTCCATAGCTCATCAGGCACTCTATCTATCAGACCTAGTCCCTTAAATCTATTTCTCACTTTCACTGTACAATAATAAGGGATTTGATTTAGGTCATACCCAAATGGTCTAGTGGTTTTCCCTACTGTCTTAAATTTAAGTCTAAGTTTGGAAATAAGGAGCTCATGATCTGAGCCACAGTCAGCTCCTGGTCTTGTTTTTGCTGACTGTATAGAGCTTCTCCATCTTTGGCTGCAAAGAATATAATCAATCTGATTTCAGTGTTGATCATCTGGTGATATCCATGTGTAGAGTCTTCTCTTGTGTTGTTGGAAGAAGGTGTTTGCTATGACCAGTGTGTTCTCTTGGCAAAACTCTATTAGCCTTTGCCCTGCTTCATTCCGTATTCCAAGGCCAAATTTGCCTGTTACTCCAGGTATTTCTTGACTTCTTACTTTTGCATTCCAGTCCCCTATAATGAAAAGGACATCTTTTTTGGGGTGTTAGTTCTAAAAGATCTTGTAGGTCTTCACAGAACCATTCAACTTCAGCTTCTTCAGCATTACTGGTTGGAGCATAGACTTGGATTACTGTGATATTGAATGGTTTGCCTTGGAAACGAACAGAGATCATTCTATCATTTTTGAGATTGCATCCAAGTACTGCATTTCAAACTTTTTTGTTGACCATGATGGCTACTCCATTTCTTCTAAGGGATTCCTGCTCGCAGTAGTAGACGTAATGGTCATCTGAGTTAAATTCACCCATTCCAGTCCATTTTAGTTCGCTGATTCCTAGAATGTCAATATTCACTCTTGCCATCTCCTGTTTGACCACTTCCAATTAACCTTGATTCATGGACCTAAACAGTATATTTAGTAATCATGAATTAATGTATCAAGCTCAATCTCTTCACTGAAGCTTTATCTGTGATATCTAACTGCCTAGTCAACATTTCGACTTGGATATCCAATAGATGTCTCAGACTTTATATATCATAAACTGAATTCTTGATTCCAACCTCACACCCACCTTGCTGCCCAGCTTTTTTTTTCCTGTGACCTTCTGCATCTCAGTCAGTAACAACTTTGCCCCTTCCTGTTGGAGTCAGGTCCAACATCTTAGTATCATTTTTCATTCAACTCTTTTTCTCAAGCTTTTAAACCCAACGAATTAGCAAAATCTATTGGTTCTACCTTCAAAATACATCCCAACTATCACTTATCACTGCCACCCTAGTCTGAGCTATCCACAAATACCAGAGAAAAATAAGCTACAGTTCAATAAACACCTTCTACTATCACCAAAACAAAAGGGAAGTATTATCTGTGCTATAGCTGGTGTGCAGGAAATGGTGATGACACTTCCACAGCTATGATATTTTCCAGTGGTCATGTATTGATGTGAGAGTTGGACTATGAAGAAAGCTGAGCACCGAAGAATTGACACTTTTGAACTGTGGTGTTGGAGAAGACCCTTGAGAGTCCTTTGGACTGCAAGGAGATCCAACCAGTCCATCCTAAAGGAAATCAGTCCTGACTATTCATTGGAAGGACTGATGCTGAAGCTGAAACTCCAATACTTTGGCCACCTGATGCGAAGAACTGACTCACTGGAAAAGACTCTAATCCTGGGAAAGATTGAAGGCAGGAGAAGGGGATGACAGAGGATGAGATGGTTGGATGACATGACTGACTCTATGGATATGAATTTCAACAAGCTCTGAGAGTTGGTGATGGACAGGGAAGCCTGGTATGCTGCAGCCCATGGGGTTGCAGAGTCAGACATGACTGAGTGACAGAACTGAACAGCCACAGTGAATAGTGTGCTGCACTAGGAATCAAGAGAAGCAGGCATCTGCTCTGACAGATGCAAGTGACTCTGAGACCATCCACTTCATTTCATTTTGTTCATCTCCTTAGTATTGTGTTTATTCACTCAACCACACTGCATTCTGTTTATAATACATGGGCCTCTTGTAAATACATGGTCTTCTATGAGCAGGGACCATTATTTCTAACTGATAAGACTGAAGTAGGTACTTAAAAAGTGTTTATTGGCATAGAAATTAGTTTTGAAGGTTTTAGTTGGGTTGAATTTGGTGTAGATAGTAAGAAAGTGAAATCAAGAAATATTTCAACAATCCAGATAGAGATGATAGGAACCAGTGCCTATGATATGAACCAATGCACATTGAATGGAGATAAAGGAGTTAACTGCTTAGCTAAGTTTCACTTAGAGGGACAAGAATTGGATGAATAATTTAGGTATAAGGTAGGATTCACTAATGACCTTAATGTTTCTAGCCTGGGAAAATATGTAGATGGGATTGTCATTAGCTAATGTAATGAAAGCAGAAGGATGAGGCTGAAAAAAATGTAGAGACTGAAAAACTAGTGAGATACATTTTAGGTATGTTTTACTGAAGTGTTTTTGCACATTGAGTTGAAAATGCTCAATAGTAATTTGCAAACCACGTGTGAAGCTGGGTCTGGGGCATGTTTGATGGGTGACTTCAGTAACGAACACTACCAGGGTGGATAAAACTGGCTAGAGAGTATGTAAAGAAAGAAGAAAGAACAATCCTAAATTCTGGAGACACAAGTCAAGAGGCAGATGGTGAAGTTGATATAGCAGAGTTAGAAAAACTATGCTCAGTGGACAAGAAGAAAACCAAAATAATATCAGAAGCCAATGGGAATAAATCTTCAAGATGAAGGGATTAGTTATTACCACAAAAGTCCACAAAGAAATGAGATAAGATGAGAACTGAAAGAAGACAATTGATGGTTTCCATTAGTCCTTTTGATCTAGTAGCCAAGATAAATCAAATAGCAAAACAGGGAATACAGGAGTAAAATCAAAACAGATGCACCCTTTCCAGAAGTCCTGTGATGTCAGGAAGGAGAGATAGGACATTAAGGATCAAGGCAGGATTGGTACACATTTTCTTTTAAAATAGAGATTTGATTGTGTTTTTAGGGTCCAAAGAAGAAGGAATAATAATAGCTAAGATATTATAGAGGGGACAAAAAGAAAAATAAGCAAAATCTCAGAGAAGATGAAGCTCTAAAGTATAGAATGAGATGACATAGAAGAGAAAAGACATACCATTCACACCTTCAAAAAATATATTTACTGAGCATCTATTATATGCTAGGCACTCTTCCAGACCCTTGGGATATATATATGAAGAAAACAAACAAAGAAGCCTTCCCTTATGGAGTTTATATTCTAGAAAAATTGATGGGGGGGGGGGGATGTAATAGAACAAAGAACACAATAAATATATATTAAGGTTTGTTAGAAGGTGATAAATGCCAAGTAAAAAATACAGCATTTGGTGGCGTAGGTAAGGGAGACTGAGAGAGTCAAGATGGGAGATTGAGGTATACTTTTTTCATAGCATTATAAAGTAGAGATTATTGAAAAAGTAAGACTTGAAGAAAATGAGGGGATTAGGCCGGTGTTATACGGGCAAAAGGAAAGGATGGGCACATACATAGATATATATGGAGGTTGAGAGGGAAAATTGCATTTTTAGTATCACAGAAATAAAGATAAATTAGCTAGCAAAAGAAAAATTATTGGTGAAATTTAGCTAAATGTTTTGGTAGGAAGAAACAGAAAAAAAAAAAAGAATAACATATGGGCCTTTGTATCTGTGAGTTCATTGTCCATGGATTCAACCAGGTACAGACTGAAAAAAAACTTTTTTAATTCCAGGAAGTTCCAAAGAGTGAACTTGAATTTGTCCCATGCTGGTGATATTTACATAGCATTTACATTGTATCAGGGATTTAAGTAAACTAAAGATGATTTAAACTGTATGGGAAGATGCATCTGGCTTTGTGCAAACACTATGTTTTATATAAGGGACTTGTGCCTCTGCAAACTTCAGCATCTCTGGTGGTTCTGGAATCAATTCCCCGTGGATCCTGAGGGCTGACTGCAATCTCCAGATGGCTCTCTGGGGAGCCACTCTGGTATCTCTGGTTAGTGTATTAAACATCTGTTAGCAGGGGAGTCAATCAAAGGTCACAGAAGCCCCACAATTACTAGAATCTGCTCCTGTCAGTCACACTACAGAGAATCTAAGCAGGTAGTTCCATCTCATTATTACAAAACAGCCAAGCAAGGAATTTCACAGTTACTTCTCATACTTTTCTTTACTAATTCATTTGGTTAGTAATAATTTATTATTAAACTAAATTTACTCAGCATGCTCTTGCAGATAGTAAATAATGCCTCTAAACTCACATATGAAACAAATTTAAATAAGATTACACACTATCTTTCAACTAAAAACAGCAACAACATCAAGGAAAAGTCAGTCTAGATGAGGAGGAAACTTCTGAGACTTAATAAAACCAAGAAAGAATGATTACACACCTTATGTCCAATTTTCTCACTTGTTCTGTATTTTCAGGAACCAGGAGAGTATGGCTACCAGTTGAAAATGGTATAGTTCCAGCCACGGTGATGTACACTCAAAACTTCTCATGGTGAAGAGCCCCCTGAAAGATAAAACCTCAGATTTTCACAAAAACCACTGCAGAAGCTGAGGACTTTCCATGAACTCTGAAAGGTTATAGTGTAAGACTGAGAAAAGCTATCCTGATTTGCCACCTGTCTGAAAGCAGGTAGAAGGATATTGTGTTCCTCCTCCACCCACTGAGTCCCCACACGAGACTCTAACTCAGGAAACAATTTTTAAATATAATCTGTCCGTTCTTGCTTGGTGTTCCCCAAGTAAGCAGATCATGCCTCCCTTTCTCTGTAGTTTCTCTGCATCCATCAAGAGGCAATAAACCAAGCAGGCCTGTACTGACTGCGGCACAGTCTAATCTAGGATATACAGACCACACCGAGAGGTACTCTAGCTAGGCATAGAAATTCCCCAGCAGAAAAAAACCCTGTTTGCACTATAATTATAGTTTCTTATGGATCGCATCTGTTCAAAATGTCAGATTGCCAAAAAGAGGGAGCAGGGGAAGCTCCCACCTCAGTACAGCCAAGATGTGTTAGACAAACGTCTGCTGAACACGAGGAAGTTGCCTGGATGCTGTCCACCTCAATCTTGCCTCTAAACAGTAGACTTGACAGGGGGATTTGACCAATACCCAAGCTGACACTGAGAAAAGCCCAGGGAATTCCACACATCCAGTCCTTTGACAAAGAAAGTGTATAGATATTTCCTGCCTTGTTTCAATCAAAGTGAGAGAAAAGCTTTGGCCCTATGAGAATATTTGCAGAATAAGGAGAAAGGAACATTATCCTACACATTCAGAGTAATAGCAGATGAGTGAAATCACTTCTTACAAGAAATAAGTATTTTTGGAAAATATGTGTCCCTCAAGGACCCAAGAAGCAACTGTCTATATATAAAGAAAATCACAAGAAGTTTATGGCAAGGTGAAAATATAACAGGACAAGTTGCAAAGATATTAAATTAAGATTTAAAATGAGCCTAATGCATTGCAAAAGAGTATAAAGAAATGAAAATTTCACTAGATAAAGTTTAAAGGAAAGAAAGTTCAAAGGAAAGAAAAGCAGAAATGTTATATCAGAATTTAAAATCATAGATGTAGAAAAATATCTTGGGGAAATGAGTCCAAAACCCATGAATAGCTTTTGGTGCAGCACTGAAACCAGAAACTTAACGGAAATCAGAGAGTAAAATCCAGATCACATATCTTATCTAAACTCTACCATTCCCCATATGCCTATATTTATAACTGTAGCCTCCAACACTAGGAAAGTAAAAGGGAAGCAACCTCATTCTCAAAGAATGATTTGGAGGGAAAGGGAAAACAGACTCAGACTAGGTGTGATGAACACTACAGAGAATTAACCCACATTACGTTAGAGTATAAGAAGATCTGGGCAGAACCACTGAAACATAAGCAAGAGGAAAAGCAGAGGGATGGCCCCTCTGCCAGTATTCTGAATACTGGATGGCTCGCATCGGCCCTTCTCTCCAGCCCCTTTCCACACATCTCCCTCCTACACTAACACCCTGGAAGGCTGATGTTCACTACATTTATCTGCTGGTTTCCTACTGGAAGACACTTGCAAAAGGTTAGAAAAAAGGAGAAGAATGAGGCTGGGGAGTTTATTCTCTGTCATCTTACTTCATGTGACCATGGAGAAGCCTGACCCTTTCTTAAAAGGACAGTTTCTATCAGGCAGCCTTCTCCGCAGCTGCCTTCCCTAGGCTCCAGGAGGTAAACCAATCTCTTCACCCCTTTAGGCTTGAGGGTGGTAATGGTTCCCGGGTGTTACTGGCCTAGGGATGCTGCTGATTTGGGCATCTTGGAAGCCTGCCAGTACCTTCGTAAAGTTTCTTTATTAAACTATCCTCAGTAATCCAGGTTTTCATGTACCATCTACTTCCTGCCAGGACCTTAACTGAAACATATATTGTAATAAATAAAGTGAAACAAAGTAAGAGAAACAGCATGCAAAAGGGAGAGAAACAGCTCAGAATTGAAGAAAACATAATCTGTGTAACAAGATTCCTTATATATTTTTGCAAAGAATTGTTGAATTTAATTCAACTAATAAGAGCTAAAACAACAACAACAACAAAAACAAAAAAACAAAAACCCATGGAGTAAAGAATAAAATTTAAAAGGAGATTACAGAAAGAATGCAACAAATTGATAACGAATACAATATACTGTCGGAGAAGGCAATGACACCCCACTCTTGCCTGGAGAATCCCAGGGATGGGGGAGGCTGGCAGGCTGCTGTCTATGGGGTCACACAAAGTCGGACACGACTGAAGTGACTTAGCAGCAGTGGCAGCAGCACAATATACTGACATAAAAATTAAATAGCAAAAAATAGAATAGAGTTGACAAGCAAACTAATGACATTGAAAAAGAAGACAAAAGAAAGAATATAGTCTAAACCAATTAGATAAGAAATGAGGTACATGGAAAACAAATACAATACAATATAAGGATAATCAAATTCTTTGAAGAACCCCAAAACTGACACCAAAAATATTTTTAAGCATTTAGGCAGAACCAAAACTGCAAATAAAAATGTCATCTTTTGACTTAAATGGATCAATATCAAGATTTCTGGGAAATAAACTTTAATAATAAAAAACAACTCTTTAGACATCCAGATACAGAGAGGTAACAAGAAGGGTAAGAAACCACCCCAGCCTCAGCTTTACCCACAGCAGTAACAATGCTGAAGGTTAGGAGACATGTCAACATGGCTAGGGGAAAACAAGCAGAAGCGAGCAGTGCCCGACTCAGACACATGAAAATTCAATTATAAAAGGAAGAGGAAGACACAACCAAATGTGAAAACATTCAAGGATGATAATAATTCTCAAAGAACTTTTTGAAAAATTGCTGCATACAATGAGAAAAAAGTAGTAATGATGCTTAGAGCAAGCAAGAAATTGTGACAGAAGGCCTGGTATAAAATGGTGAATTAATTTAGACAACAAAGAATGAAGGAATATGGTTGTAAAAAACTTTGAATGTTACACATGCTAAATAAAATTGAACAACAGAAAATGCAGAGGTGACAGGAAATGTAAAGGAATAATAAGAGCGTGCTAACTGATTCATTGTTAGCACTCATTGTTAGCATTGATGCATAGCATCAATGACTTTTATGATTTTTTTAATATTCCTTAAATTGTGCTGGAAAACTTTTGTAGCAAACATGTGTCCTATTTAATTTAAAAAGTAAGATATTACAGCATACCTCATTTTATTTGGCAGATTTTTTTTTTTTAACAAATTGAAAGTTTGTGGCAACTCTGCATAGAGCAAGTCTACTGATATTTCTTTTCCGACAGCATTTCCTCACTTTGCGTCTCTGTCACATTTTGGTAATTCTCAGAATATTTCATGCTTTTCATTACTATCATATTAGTCATGGTGACCTGCGAGCAGTGACGTTTGATATTACCACCACAACTACTTGATAGCTGAGATGATGGCTAGCATTTTTTAGCAATAAAATATTTTACATTCAGTTCAGTTCAGTTCAGTTCAGTTTTATGGTGATCATTTATCCTTATCCTTATTTCATAATGTATAATTATTGAATCACTGTGTTATACATCTGAAACTAACATAATCAGTTCAGTTCAGTCGCTCAGTTGTGTCCGACTCTTTGCGACCCCATGAATCGCAGCACGCCAGGCCTCCCTGTCCATCACCAACTCCTGGAGTTCACTCAGATTCATGTTCATCGAGTCAGTGATGCCATCCAGCCATCTCTTCCTCGGTGGTCCCCTTCTCCTCCTGCCCCCAATCCCTCCCAGCATCAAAGTCTTTTCCAGTGAGTCAACTCTTCTCATGAGGTGGCCAAAGTACTGGAATTTCAGCTTTAGCATCATTTCTTCCAAACAAATCCCAGGGTTGATCTCCTTCAGAATGGACTGGTTGGATCTCCTTGCAGTCCAAGGGACTCTCAAGAGTCTTCTCCAACACCACAGTTCAGAAGCATCAATTCTTTGGCGCTCAGCCTATGATTGGTAATCTTTTTAGACATAATGCTGTTGCACACTTAACAGAGCACAGTACAGTGTAAACACAACTTTTACATGCACTGGGAAATCAAAAAGTTTGTGTAACTTGCTTTACTGTGATATTCACTTTATTGCAGTGGTCTGGAACTGAACCAAAATATCTCTGAGTGCCTGCACTTCTAAAGTCAAACAGGCAAAGTTGGAGAAACTTTCTGGACCCAAAATATAGAAACAGTTGAAGTGTATAGAAAATGTCTATAAGTCTCAACATCTACGAAGAAAAACAGGTTTCCTTCTGAGGAAGAAAAATTCCCCTGAGTCCTGGGAAAGGGATAAAGCATTTATTATTCAAGAGTTTGATATCAAACCATTCATGTATGAAAGCAACAGAAAGAATTCAAATGCACAGGGCTCAGAAAATACATCATGTATAAAATATACTAAATATTCCAAATGCTTTTAAACCTGAAGAATAGCTTAGATAATCAATAAATGCATTTGCACTGAGAGTTCACAAATTGGAAATATATAGTATAAAAATACCTACAGTTTCTCTACTGTTGAAAGTAAATTTTAGTGGGCCAAGTCTCAACTGTGGAAATACTCATATCCAGGGATATTGGTCACTTCACAACCCAAGGTTACTCACATATGTCTGGTTTCTCCACCAAACCTAAGATTCTGAGAAACATTGATCTTAGGGATGGCAATGGTGGTGATGGCAAGTAAAGAAAACATTGCACTGAAATCAGGGCCAAAATATACAAATAAATGGTCTGACATTCCTAGTAATGGGTAAGATACAGTAAGTAGCTTGACATTCACACTAAAAATAATTTGAAAATCCTGGGCTTTGGAACTACAGGGACTAAAATTCTAGAGAGAAGAGACACTTTCAGAGTGAACTAAAGATCAGTCATGGGCAGTGGCTGACTCTGACTACAGCCCAGGGTTGGAGAATCAGCACTCGTCGCTGGCAGAGGATCTGCAGATGGGGAGCAGAGAAGCCAGCAGAGTTTACAGTGAAGTGGTGACAAAGCTGCAAACTCAAGGAGCTTCAAATACATGGATAATTCCCCCTAACATCTGCAGAATTCCAAAGCTGTGCTGGGGCAGAGACTAAAATCTGAAGGCAAAGTATAATGTTCTGCATTCTCGTGATGCCTTAGAGAAAAGTAACTGCCAACAAGAGGAACCTCTAAGGTTAAACGTCTCTAGATGGAATAAATCATTCACATTGATGAGCTGCAACTGTTATTTATTTATTTATTTTTGGTGAGGAGAATATGCCAACTTGGGCTGCATAGAGGCTTGGAACCCAGAATCCAGATCTGGTTCCCAGTATAGGAACAACAACAAAAAAAAAAAAAAAAAAAAAAAAACACAGAAGTTTTGGGTAGCTATACGGAGGCTAGAATGATACAAGTGGAGATTTGAAGGGACACAAACACACTGCTGGTCTCCCCTTAGAATAATTATTACAGTCTATAGTTATGTGAAATAGAAGGGGTGGGGGTGGGGGGAAGCTAAGCTTTAAATCTCTAAAAGTAGAACAGAAGTACAAATAACTGGTACACTCTCAGAGAAAGGCAAGAATAGTGAAAGCCTTGGAATCGGGGTAAAGCAGGTAGACTGGATCTCACTTAAAGTGCAGCTCAGGTGTGACTCATTTATTTTCTGGCTAAATCAAGGGATTATCTCCCTCGATTTAAGGATTATCTCCATACTCGATAGAGGAAAGGGTGAACCTCTCTGGTGGAAATAGCATCATCTGGTAACTCTCTCTTTGTTTTCTCTTATAATAACAAGTCCTTCATTCAGTAACTAATTACTAGGCATGACAAGGCACAGGACCCATATGACACATGCCAAGAAAAAAATATCCAATTGAAGAAAATTCATCGATGATCCAGATCCTGGAGTCAGCAGAATCAAAAGGACATCCTAGAATGGAAAAAAAATTTTTTTAAATAGATAAGTTTAATGAAAAATTGAATCTAGTAGAAGAAAGATTACTGAACTTGGAAATAACTTAATAAAGATACCCACACTGAACTGCAACAAAAAAAAGGAGTGGGAAAAAATAATTAACTTCCTATTTAATAGCAATAACTGATTAGAAAAAGTTGTCTTTTTGAAGATTCCATTTATATCACAACACAAATAATTAAGCATGTAGGGATAAACCATAGAAGAAATTTGCAAGAACTGTGGAGAAAGACATAAGAATTTATCACAGAATAAAAAAGGCAAGAATAGATGGTGAGATATATATATCATGCCCATGGCTAGAGACACTAGGATTTAGAATTAATATTATAATATTAAAAAATGTAAATTCTACTAAAATTAATCTGTATGTACAAAAAAAAATCTATGAAAAAACAGTCTTTAAAAAATAGTGAGAAAGTATGAAGGATTCAATGAACAGTAATGGAACAGATGACTATCCGTTTGGGAGAAAATAGGCTTCAATGTTTGAAGGACAGAAATGGTCTGGACCTAACAGAAGCAGAAGACTTTAAGAAGAGGTGGCAAGAATACACAGAAGAACTGTACAAAAAAGATCTTCACGACCCAGATAATCACAGTGGTGTGATCACTCCTCTAGAACCAGACATCCTGGAATCTGAAGTCAAGTGGGCCTTTGAAAGCATCACTATGAACAAAGCTAGTGGAAGTGGAATTCCAGTTGAGCTTTTCCAAATCCTGAAAGACGATGCTGTGAAAGTGCTGCACTCAATATGCCAGCAAATTTGGAAAACTCAGCAGTGGCCACAGGACTGGAAAAGATCAGTTTTCATTCCAATCCCAAAGAAAGGCAATGCCAAAGAATGCTCCAACTACTTCAAAATTGCATTCATCTCACATGCTAGTAAAGTAATGCTCAAAATTCTCCAAGCCAGGCTTCAGCAATACATGACCCGTGAAATCCCTGATGTTCAAGCTGGTTTTAGAAAAAGCAGAGGAACCAGAGATCAAATTGCCAACATGTGCTGGATCATGGAAAGAGCAAGAGAGTTCCAGAAAAACATCTATTTCTGCTTTATTGACTATGCCAAAGCCTTTGACTGTGTGGATCACAATAAACTGTGGAAAATTCTGAGAGAGATGGGAATACCAGACCACCTGACCTACCTCTTGAGAAACCTATATGCAGGTCAGGAAGCAGCAATTAGAACTGGACATGGAGCAACAGACTGGTTCCAAATAGGAAAAGGAGTACGTCAAGGCTGTATACTGTCACCCTGCTTATTTAACTTCTATGCAGAGTACATCATGAGAAATGCTGGACTGGAAGAAACACAAGCTAGAATCGATTGCTGGGAGAAATATCAATAACCTCAGATATGCAGATGACAACACCCTTATGGCAGAGATGACACCACCCTTATGGCAGAAAGTGAAGAGGAACTAAAAAGCCTGTTGATGAAAATGAAAGAGGAGAGTGAAAAAGTTGGCTTAAAGCTCAACATTCAGAAAACGAAGATCATGGCATCCAGTCCCATCACTTTTTGGGAAATAGATGGGGAAACAGGGGAAACTGTGTCAGACTTTACTTTTTTTGGGGGGGGGGCCTCCAAAATCACTGCAGATGGTGACTGCAGCCATGAAATTAAAAGACACTTACTCCTTGGAATAAAAGTTATGACCAATCTAGATAACATATTCAAAGGCAGAGACATTACTTTGCCAACTAAGGTCCATCTAGTCAAGGCTATGGTTTTTCCTGTGGTCATGTATGGATGTGAGAGTTGGACTGTGAAGAAGGCTGAGCGCTGAAGAATTGATGCTCTTGAAGTGTGGTGTTGGAGAAGACTCTTGAGAGTCCCTTGGACTGCAAGGAGATCCAACCAGGCCATTCTGAAGATCAGCCCTGGGATTTCTTTGGAAGGAATGATGCTAAAGCTGAAACTCGAGTACTTTGGCCACCTCATTGGCAAAGACTCTGATGCTGGGAGGGATTGGGGGCAGGAGAAGAAGGGGACGACAGAGGATGAGATGGCTGGATGGCATCACCGACTCGATGAATGTGAGTCTGAGTGAACTCTGGGAGTTGGTGATGGACAGGGAGCCCTGGAGTGCTGCGATTCATGGGGTCGCAAAGAGTTGGACACGACTGAGCAACTGAACTGAACTAATAGTCTGACTCTTCGATATTTCTATTTTTATCCATATATACTATTGGGCTTACAAATGAAGTCAAGTTTTTGACAGACAAGAAATTGGCAGGGGTGGTGGAGATATGGAAGAAAACTGATGAGATCAGTTTGAACATTTTAATCACAGTCCAGAACATGTTTAGACGATTAATGCTGAAAAAGTTGGAAGAGTTACCAAGAGTATTTCACCTTTAAAGATGATAAGTACAAGAAGGAGCTGAGGGATCTGACAGAATTCTTAGTTGCCATGCTGTAGCAGGATCATCTGGGTGAAAAGATGCCCACACATTTCCCTCTCACCCCCAACTACACTAAGCAACAATGAAAGTGCCATCAGCCAGGATAACAGATGACGAGAGTTCAGTTTGGAGAGGGGGTCTCCATAGGGGTTATAAATATCCAGGAAGGCTGGAGAATGCTCAGATCTCATAAAGAGGCAAATTCATAGAACCACATGTTGCATTATATCTTAAGAGAGTTTAGCAATGTTTCCAGTTAGGAGGCCAATCTATTAAAATCAATATCCACTATCAAAACCAATTAGAAAATATAGTAAGAAAAAAAAGTGATACCTTTCAAAATAGAAACTAAAACATAGTTAGAATTAAACACTATAAGCAATAGATAAGATCTTTATATAGAAAAGGCCAAAGTTTTAATGAAGGACATAAAAGAAGTCTTGAAGAAAATGACATTTTCTCCAAATTCATCTAAAATCAATGCCATCTCAAAAAACAAAATGTTACATGGAGCTTGACATGAATGATTCTAAAATTCATAAGGAATGGTAAATAACCTAGAGTTAAATAAATTCTGAAAATATGAAAACAGATTGTGTGAAGAAGGTTGAAAGTTTATTTTTACCAGATATAAAACATATTAAAAGGAGGTAAAATATTATAATATTGATGACATTAATAATTTTAACAATCCAGAAATAGACATAATTGTATATAAAAATATAATTTATGAAAAAGTTACCATTTCACATCATGGGGGAAAGAATATACTTTATCTTTGGTATTATGAAATTTATGCTTTTGAGAAAAAATAATTCAGATACTAAGATACTGAAACAAATCCATTTATTCAAATAAATATTTGACCAATAAATGTTTGATCTCTTGATCAATCTTTGTTTCATATTCTCCATAAGGAGAATAATATGTACAGAAACATATACAACTGTGCTCACTGCAGTATAGTTTGCAGTACTGAAAAACTTGAAAACAAAAACAAAAGCAAATGTCCATCAAGTATGTATGCTTAAATTAAATTTGCTCTTAAGAAAGCAACCATATCATGGAATACATGTGGCAATTTTTTAAAAATTATATGGGTACTAATACTAACAGATATTCAAGAAAATTGCTAAGTGAAAAATGCAAGTTGTGTTTGCTAAAAAGTAAAAGTAACTATACCAATGAATGTAACTTTAATGAAAGCTAGAGAGAAGCTCATCTTTTCCCTCTGTTCAATCCTGTTGGTTTCAATTCCCAACAGATGTTCATTCCAAAAGCATCCTGCTATAAATTTCCTGCAAGTATATCTGTCTCAAAGTGTGCTTTCCAGGGAAGCAAACTGCTACATCAACCTCTTCTCCCACCTCCTCCTCCAAAACCTAGTTTCCCACTGTCCCCAGCAAACAGCTTTAGCGTCTGCCAAGCTGTTCTGCCTCTTGCCCTGCTCATCCATGAATTCAGTTCTGGTGCACTGTTTCCCTTGTCTCTAAATTTCTCTTCTCTCTCCTTGGGCTTTTTGACCCCTACCATCTTCAAGACAATACAAGATCCGCTTCCAAATGCCTTTCCCAAACACTGCATTCTGCAATGTCTGTATTCCTATTTGATTCATATTATGCATCAATAGGTATTTCAAGAATCTTTCTCTTGTTCTTTTTGAACATGCTTGGTTATAGTTCTAGCAAGATTCAACCTGCTCACAGAGCCAGCAGTCTTCCTGGCTTGAAACCCTGACCAATCCTACACCTTTGTATTTTCTGCTGGCATTACTACACCCACCCATTCAAAGTGGACTCGGCCCTGGGCAGTCTGTTTCACCTTCCTAGAAGGTTGGAAATGCATTTCTTATTTAATCTTTGTGACAAAGGCATTCTGAACTGGTCTTTTTCCAAGTCTTGATAATTCAATAAGGATTTCCTGTCACTTAAATGTATTTTTAAACTAATATCATAATGCTTGAAAAAATATTATTAGTTCTCTGTGATGATTTTACAAAGAGTATAGAAGCCTGCAATGAAGGAGACAAGGAAATTTTTTCCTAATGTCCTGAAAAGCAAATGAACATTTATAATATGAATTGGGATATAGCCACCCCTAAGACCACATGAAACAGATGTACCTCCTCCAGGGGAGCTTCCCAACCCAGGGATCAAACCCACGTCTCCCTCACTGCAGGCAGATTCTTTACTATCTTAGCCACTAGGGAAGCCCAAGAGTACTGGAGAGGGTAGCCTGCCGGGAGCCAGCATGGGAGATCCCACCCATGACAAGGTCATGCAGGACTCGAGGGACTCCCTGGGCCAATCCCACCCATGACAAGGTCATGTGGAGAGACCTGATAAGCAAGGCAGATCAGGACTCAAGGGACCCCCTGGACCTGCCCAAGTATCTACCCCAAAATCAGAATCTGTCTGGCTTACTATTTTATGCCTTTCACCAACTCTTCTGATATTAACAGAGGGCTATCCCTGGCCACCTTTTTCTGGAAAAAATTAACTTAGAGCTCTAGTTGATAAATTTCCTGGGCATGAAAGGAATATTTCAATTCAAACCCCCTGTTAGCATTCTAGCTTACTTGGCAGGTTTATCCAGACTCTTACAACATTGTTGAGCCAATGCTTGCTGCCAAGTTCTCACATCCCTTATCCATTGTGTTCTTGGGAATGCATATAGTTAGGGTGTAGAAGAAACAAGTAATAGCCTTAGCATTAGCAACATTAGACTTTGAGTTAATAAGTTCTTTCTTTGCTGTAACCCACTGAATCTTTGCTCCATAAAAATGTAACTGTGTACTTTAAGGGTGACACAGGCTAAAGAATTTAAGAAAAAACATTTCAAGGGAAAGTAAGTGTTTTAACTGACCAACATTTATCAAAAAGGTGTCATAAAATATCAACAGGCCTCTGGGCCAAAAGATAATGTACAAAAAATAAGACTCTTGCAGGAAGGAACCTGGTATCGATAAAAGTTAATACTGATGGAATGTTGAGTTGACTCTGCATTTTTCACTTTGTTCAATGTACAACTCAGGGTATAAAAGCTCCCTCTGAAAATAAGGTGATGGGCCTCACTCACTGAAGCTTGGTTCCCCCATGTCAATTCTTTCTTTCTCTCTTACTCTCTTTTTCAGGCTGATCCCTTGGAGCACAGGGGCCCTCCATGTTCACTTATCTGCCTGGGCTTCTAAGACCTGAATGGGAAGGCGCTCTGCATCTTCTCTACCTCGGGAGACCGGGAGGGCACCTGTGGCCTACATGAATGGTGCAAGTCCCTTGTCTTGGGGCTTTATTGGCTTTCTGTGTAAACCAAGGAATATTAGCCTCTTTCTCTCCTCTATTTTCTTAACTGCAACATTCTTTCTTTATCTCTCTCTATATCTCTACATCTCTAAATCTCAGTCGCAGACACTGTCCAAACTTCGATTACCCTGGATCCAACTGGGGCTGGACCCTGGTAGTAGCCTATCTCTTCTCCAGGGGAACTTTCTGACCCAGGAATTGAACTGGGGTCTTCTGCATTGCAGGCAGATTCTTTACCAGCTGAGCTACTGGAGAAGCCCATAACAGAAGTAACCTGGAATTAAATTAGCACATTCTGGAGTTCCCACAGAAAAGGTAAAAACCAATAACTAACAAATTTCCTAACCAAATAAATTCTGTTTCCTGTAAAAAGAGCTTTTTTTCTTATTATTATATCAATAATATCTTTTATGATACCGGCAATGCTTATTTTTATTCTATTTAATTCTCAAAATGGCCCTGGGAATTAAGTTAACCTGCATTTTACACAAGGAGAAACTGATACTTGGGAGGTTAAATTACACATCTAATATTACACAACTAATAAATAGCCAGGTGGAATTTTGAGTCTTACTCTTTTGGCAGTCTAGTACCTTTTCCAGTACTTGTACCGCCCTCCACTGGCTACAGAGCTTTAACACTAAGCTATTTGTTTGCAAACTGAGGCCATTATTTCAGGCACTAGGTCCCCAGGGGAAACGCAGTACCCTTCCTCTAGCCATCAGCGCTCTTCTGCAAGCAGCTCTGGCTGCAGCAACTCTCCTTGGTCAAGAGAGTAACTGTGAGGCTGACCATTCTCCTAGGAGTCTGGGTGGTGTGCTTTGTTTCACTTGGATAAGAGATGTTGGCACCTGAGTAGGAACTTGATCTCTAAAACAGGAAGACAAGAGTTTTCTGAAAAGCTGATTAATTCAGCCTCAACACAGTGACAAGATTAATTACTTTAAAGCTTGTGGTGTTCGATTATGAGGTGTTTCCACAAAGAAAAACCACTATGCTCTACTTTTAAAGCAATTTGTATTTTTAGCTTAGAGACAGCCCCAAATCAAGACATTTTCAGAGAGTTCCAAGTAATAGAAGTATACCACCACTACTTAAATATAGCTTTGGTTTTTCTAACCAGCTTCTTTAAAACCTTAAGACTCTGTAAGTTCCCTATATATGCAAAAAAGATGGCAGAAACATAACATAATAGTTCTGGTGCCCAGCCTTCCCGTATGAGCTAACAGACAGCATTTTACAACGAACAATGATGACTCTCAGACTAAGGGTTTTCTCCAACAGTGGGAGTATAAGATCTCAGGCAGGAGGAGAAGGGGGAGATAGAGGATAAGATGATTGCATGGCATCACCGACTCAATGGACATGAGTTTGAGCAAACTCTGGGACATAGTGAAGGACAGGGACGCCTGGCATGCTACAGCCCATGGAGTTGCAGAATCTGACACCACTAACCAACTGAACAACAAATGCCCAGACTGCAGAAGTGGTTGAGCTTCCCAGGTTGTGCTAGTGGTAATAAAGAAGCCACCTGCCAATGCAGGAGATGTAACAGAGGTGGGCTTGATCCCTGGGTCAGGAAGATCCCCTGGAGGAAGGCATGGCAACCCACTCCAGTATTCTTGCCTGGAGAACCCCATGGACAGAGGTGCCTGGTGGGCTATAGTCCATGGGGGTGTGAAGAGCCAGACGTAACAAAAGTGACTCAGCACAGCACACAGCCCACACAGAAGCAACTAACTACAGGCATGAGAGGAAAGGACAGGGAGCCTCCCTCATCCGACAGTGACCTGAATTGGTAGGTAAACACCCCAGCTTCTTTGTCTCCAGGGCAGAGCAGTTCTGAGGTGTGCTGTCTTTCTCAGATGCTTAGATATGTAAGCATCCAGGCTAAGAAACTCCTGCACCCAAGGTAACAAGCGTGGCAGACATCTTCTAGAAACCATTGATGGGAAACAAAGCCTCACTTTAGAGATCACTAAATAAGTGCTCACAGGCAGAGCAAGCTGGCATAGACACAGAGAATCTGCTGAAGTCTAGACCAGGAAAGGACAAGAGAATAGTGAGGACACACAGAAAACATGAGCAGCTCCAGGAGGAAGAGCCAGATCAGTGCAGACTCAGGCTGGAGGGTCGCATCCCTGGGGACTGAGTTCTGAATCTCAGTCGTCCCTTCTCTCCTCTCAGTCTGCTTTGTCTCTGTTTTGTCAACATCAAAATATTTTATTGTGGTGGCATTATAGCAATAATATCTGATAGGCCTAGTTCCTCCTTAGAGTTTTCTTCTTTAAAATAACTTAGTCACATGCGCATGAATTTTAGAGCAAGTTTATCAAATTCCTCAATCAGTTCAGTTCAGTCGCTCAGTCATGTCTGACTTTGTGACCCCATGGACTGCAGCACCCCAAGCTTCCCTGTCAATCATCAACTCCCAGAGTTTACTCAAACTCATGTCCATTCAGTTGGTGATGCCAACCAACCATCTCATCCTCTGTTTTCTCCTTCTCCTCCTGCCTGCAGTCTTTCCCAGAATCAGGGTCTTTGCAAAACAGTCAGTTCTTAACATCAGGTGGCCAAAGTATTGGAGTTTCAACTTCAGCATTGGCCCTTCCAATGAATATTCAGGGCTGATTTCCTCTAGGATGGACTACTTGGATCTCCTTGCAGACCAAAGGACTCTCAAGGGTCTTCTACAACATCACATTTCAAAAGCATCAGTTCTTCAGTGCTCAGCTTTCTTTATAGTCCAACTCTCACAACCATACATGACCACTGGAAAAACCATGGCCTTGACTAGATATACATTTGTTGGCAAAGCAATGTCTTTGCTTTTTAATATGCTGTCTAGGTTGTTCATAACTTACCTTCCAAGAGGTAAGTGTCCTTTAATTTCATGGCTGCAATCACTATCTGCAGTGATTTTGGAGCCCCCCAAAATAAAGTCAGCCACTGTTTCCACTATTTCCCCATCTATTTCCCATGCAGTGATGGGAGCAGATGCCATGATCTTAGTTTTCTGAATGTTGAGTCTCAAGTCAACTTTTTCACTCACCTCTTTCACTTTCATCAAGAGGCTCTTTAGTTCTTTGCTTTCTGCCATAAGGGTAGTGTCATCTGTATATGTGAGGTTATTGATGTTTCTCCCAGTGCCGGGGTCCAGCCCCGGTGGATCCAGGGAATTCGAAGGGTGGACGGCGTCGGCGTGGAAAGACTTGTTTATTTATTAATGAAAGATTAGATTAAGAAACTATAGTGTAGTAAGAAGATTAAGTGGAAGAAGAGGGCTGAATAGCTTGGTTTACGCGGAAGGCCAATAAAATTCCAGACAAGGAATTTGCACCATCTACGTTGGGCCACCGGCGCCCGCTTGAATATCTAAGGGTGCCTCGCCTTAAGCTCCCTTTCTCGCGGGTCTTAACAGCCGGGGCAAGTAAGTAGACGTGGAGAGTCTCCGCGCTCCAGGTGGAAATTCAGCCCAAAATTAAAGTAAAGAGCAGAGAGAGGGAAAGAGAGAAGAAGAAAGAGAGAGAGACACGGGGGGAGCCAGAGTGCCAAGAAACCAGGCTGGGAGACTAGTTAGAGAAGCTGGTCCAAGAAGCTGGCCCCCGGCCCCTGGCCCCTGGCCCCGGGAAGCTGGCCCCCTCCTTTATTGTTCAGAAGGCCTTTTATACTTTTGATAAAACACAGAGATCAATGGGTAACACAAGATTATGTAGCGTTCCCAGCTCAAGCTCTTTCTATACATCATTTGGTATACAAAAGGTCTCAGGTGATTTACATTATCTTCTGGCCAAGAGGCTTGTTAACACTTTTGGCTCTCTTCCTTAATGAATGTTAATCTTGTTTCCCCTGAAGTGTTTTTCTTTAATCTACATCTCCTTAAAGCATTAACATTAAAGTTACATCTCTATAGAACAAAGGTGCAGCGGGACACAACAAAGAAGGTACTTAACTCAAAGATCTAATGTTGCTAACACAAGGTCTACTACTTGTTTTTCTAACTATATCTACAACTAAAGGATGTGAAAATTTGGCAGCAAATATTGACCCAACAAATGAAACCTTTAATCAGTCCTATTCTAAAGATTTTGACTCCTCGGAAGCCCCTACATTCCTAGGATGTTTTAAGCTTCCTGTGCCTCCTGCAGTCAGGAGGCCTCAAACAATCACACGCGCAGCTGTACGAGTCCTGCAGGCAGGCTAGAAAGCCATCAGAGGAGTATTTGGATTGAAACACTCTTTCAAATGCAGAAGACTAAAGCCCTGAATTGACTTTTTCCAGAAAATGTCAGAAGAGTAGAAAAGCAGAGCACAAAAGCCGGCAGATTTTTGTTGGGGTACATGCTTAGGAGTTTCCAGAGGGGTCCCTGAAGTCTGAGCACGCCTTGCGTATGTCAGCTTCCTTCCTCATGACCTTGTCACGGGCGGGATTCCTCACACTGGCTCCCAGCATCCCAGCAATCTTGATTCCAGCTTGCGCTTCATCCAGCCCAGCGTTACTCATGATGTACTCTGCATATAAGTTAAATAAGCAGGGTGACAATATACAGATTTGACATACTCCTTTTTCAATTTGGACCGAGTCTGTTGTTCCATGTCCAGTTCTAACTGTTGCTTCCTGATCTGCATAAAGATTTCTTAGGAGGCAGGTCAGGTGGTTTGGTATACCCATCTCTTTCAGAATTTTCCAGTTTGTTGTGAGCCACACAGTCAAAGGCTTTGGCACAGTCAATAAAGCAGAAGTATATGTTTTTCTGAAACTCTCTTGCTTTTTCAATGATCCAAAAAATGTTGGCAATTTGATCTCTGGTTCCTCTGGATTTCCTTTTTAAATCCAGCTTGAGCATCTGAAAGTTCACAATTCGCATACTGTTGAAACCTGGCTTGGAGAATTTTGAGCATTACATTTTTAGCATGTGAGATGGGTGCAATTGTGCAGTAGTTTGAGCATTCTTTGTCATTGCCTTTCTTTGGGATTGGAATGAATACTGACCTTTTTCAGTCCTGTGGCCACTGTTGAGTTTTCCAAATTTGCTGGCATATTGAATTCAGCACTTTCACAGCATCATCTTTCAAGTTTTGAAAAAGCTCAACTGGAATTCCATCAACTCCACTAGCGTTGTTCATAGTGATCCTTCCTAAGGCCCACTTGACTTTGCATTCCAGGATGTTTGGCTATAGGTGAGCGATCATACCATCGTGATTATCTGGGTTGTGAAGGTCCTTTTTGTATAGCTCTTTAATGTATTCTTGCCACCTCTTCTTAGTATCCTCTGCTTCTGTTGTGTGTGTGTTAGTCGCTCAGTTGTGTCCGACTCTTTGCGACCCCATGGACTGTAGCCTGCCAGGTTCCTCTGTCCATGGGATTCTCCAGGCAAGAATACTGGAGTGGGTTGCCCTTGCCTTCTCCAGAGGAACTTCCCAACCCAGAGATCAAACCCTGGTCTCCTGCATTGCAGGCAGATTCTTTACCATTTTAGCGACAGGAAAGTCTTGGTCCATATAATTTATGTCCTTTATTGAGCCCATCTTCGCATGAAATATTCCCTTGCTATCTCTAATTTTCTTAAAGAGATCTCTAGTCTTTCCCATTCTATTGTTTTCCTCTTTTTCTTTGCATTGATCACTGAGGAAGGCTTTCTTATCTTTCCTTGCTATTCTTTGAAACTCTGCATTCAAATAGGTATGTCTTTCCTTTTCTCTTTTGTCTTTTGCTTCTCTTCTTTTCACAGCTATTTGTAAGGCTCCCTCAGACAACCATTTTGCCTTTTTGCATTTCTTTTTCTTGGGGATGGTCTTGATCAGTGCCTCCTATACAATGTCATGAACCTCCGTCCATAGTTATTCAGGCCCTCTGTCTATCAGGTTTAATCCCTTGAATCTATTTGTCACTTCCACTGTATAATCATAAGGGATTTGATTTAGGTCATACCTGAATGGTCTAGTGGTTTTCCCTACTTTCTTCAATTTAAGTCTGAATTTGGCAATAAAGAGTTCTGGTTTGTGCCACAGTCAGCTCCTGGTCTTGTTTTTGCTGACTGCATAGTGGTTCGCTTTCTTTGGATGCAAAGAATATAATCAATCTGATTTCAATATTGACCATCTGGTGATGTTCATGTGTAGAGTCTTCTCTTGTGTTATTGGAAGAGGGTGTTTGCTGTGACCAGAGCATTCTCTTGGCAAAACTCTATTAGCCTTTGCCCTGCTTCATTCTGTAGTCCAAGGCCAAATTTTTCTGTTACTCCAGGTATTTTTTGACTTCCTACTTCTGCATTCCAGTCTCCTATAATGAAAAGGACATCTTTTTTTAGGGGTGTTAGTTCTAAAAGGTCTTGTAGGTCTTGATAGAACCATTCAACTTCCGGTCAGGGCATAGACTTGGATTACCATGATACTGCTTTCCCTTGGAACAAACAGAGGTCATTCTGTCATTTTTTAAATTGCTCCCAAGGACTGCATTTTGGACTCTTCTGTTGACTATGACGGCTAAGAAGAAAAAGAAGTTGTGGCTGTGTGGCACTGGAGTGACTGTGAGGAGATACCCTACATCAAAGGGCAACGGAGAAGCCCCAGCAAGATGGTAGGAGGGGAAAAATCACGTTTAGAATAAAACCCCATACCTGCCAGAGATGCTCAGAGGGCTCAAGAAAACCTTGTATGCACCAGAACCCAGAGACCCCACAGAGACTTAGACAGGACCGTGTTTGAGCGACTCCTGTGGAGATACCAGTCAGCAGTGGACTGCTGCAGGGGCAGGGGCTCTCGGTACAGCTGACTTGGGTATGGCATAAGCCCTTTTGGAGGAGGTCACCATTAATCCCATCATAGAGCTACCAGAACTTACACAGGATGGGGAAGCAGACTCTTGGAGGGCATAAACAAAAGCTTCTGCACACCATAACCCAGGAGAAAGGAGCAGTGACCCCCACAACAGCCAGACCCAGACTTGCCAGTTAGTGTCCAGGAGTCTCCAGTGGAGGCATGGGCTGGTGGTGGCCTGCTACATGGTCAGGGGCACTGAGTGTAGCAGTGTGTGCATGGGACCCTTTGAAGGATGTAGCCATTATTTTCATTTCCTCCACCACAGTTTGGCCCCAGGTAAATAGCAGGGAGGGAACACAGCCCCGCTCATCAATAGAAAATTGGATTAGAGATTTACTGAGTATGGTCCTGCCCATGAGAACAAGGCCCAGTTTTCCCCTCAGACAGTCTCTCCCATCAGAAAGCTTCCATAAGCCTCTTATCCTTCTCCATCAGAGGGCAGATAGACTGAAAACCACAATCACAGGAAATTAACCAACCTGATCACATGGACCACAGCCTTGTCTAACTCAATGAAACTAAGAGCTACTCCGTGTTGAGCCACCCAAGATGGATGGGCCATAGTGGAGAGGTCTGACAAAACGTGGTCCAGTGGAGAATGGAAAGACAAATGACTTCAGTATCCTGCCTTGAGAACCCCATGAACAGTATGAAGGGGCAAAAAGATAGGACACTGAAAGGTGAACTCCCCAGGTCGGTAGGTGCCCAATATGCTAATGGAGATAAGAGGAGAAATAACTCCAGAAAGACTGAAGAGACAGAGCCAAAGCAAAAACAATACCCAGTTGTGGATGTGACTGGTGATGGAATTAAAGCCCAGTGCTGTAAAGAGCAAGATTGCATAGGAACCTGGAATGTTAGGTCCATGAATCAAGGCAAATTGGAAGTGGTCAAACAAGAGATGGCAAGAGTGACTGTTGACATTTTAGGAATCAGTGAACTAAAATGGACTGGGATGGGTGAATTTAACTCAGATGACCATTATATCTACTACTGTGGCCAAAAATCTCTTAGAAGAAATGGAGTAACATCATAGTCAGCAAAATTCCTCAATAGCTCCAATTAAAATTTTGACTGATAGCTTTTAATTTACAGAGAATTTGGGGAAACTGACATTTATATTAATCTTATCAAAAAATTCAGTGTGTATCTTCATACTACAGTTTGTTAGAGTTTAAAACTTTATGTGTAGATGTCTTGGGTTTTAAAATTTCAATATCTTTACCATTCTGATACTATTCTGAATGGAATAACTAACAGATTTTCTAGGTGGTTATTTTGGCATAATTTCCTTTATTTTTATAGGAAGATCTTATATTCAGCAACTCTGTCAAACTTTCTTATTTCATGTTGAACTTTTAATTGTTCTCAGTACATACTACTATCATTTGAAAATAATAAAAGTTTATCCTTTTCCTTCAAATTTTCTTCAAATTCCTTCATATTTCACTTATGAATATATATAAATATCAGAAATGAAATTAGCTATCTGAATAGAAATTTAAAATAACAGGGGAATTCAGAAGATGGTGGAGGAATAGGACGGGAGACCACTTTCTCCCCCACAAATTCATCAAAAGAACATTTCAACGCTGAGTAAATTCTGCAAAACAACTTCTGAATGCTGGCAGAGGACATCAGGCACCCAGAAAAGCAGATCATTGTCTTCAAAAACAGGTAGGAAAAATATAAAAGATGAAGAAAGAGACAAAGGAGGTAGGGAGGGAGCTCCGTCCTGGGAAGGAAGTTCCATCCCGGAAAGGGAGCCTTAAAAAGAGAGAAGTTTCCAAACACCAGGAAATGCTCTCACTGTCGAGTCTGTGGCGAGCCTTGGAAGCACAGAGGGCAACATAACAGGGAGGAAAAATAAATAAATAATTAAACCCAACAGATTACAAGCCCAACAGTAGGTAACTCCCCCAGCGGAGAAGCAGCGCAGACGCCTGCATCCGCCACTAGCAAGTAGGGGCTGGGCAGGGAGGTGTGGGCCGAAGTGCTTTTTAAGAATCCGGTTGGAATGCCCCGAATGTAACCAGAGAAAACTAACTTGGGCTAGCATACCAGACTGTGGGATAGCTACCATGTGAAAAGCTCTAACATAAGACACCAACAGGATTGCACACAGAACAAAGGACAGAACAGAAATAGCCGGCTGCCAACCATTCCCTGCCGGTGACAAGCAGCCAGAGCCGTAAGGGCTGGAAGGGGGCAATCGCAGCCCCGGAGAGACTTTACCTACCAAACGGCAAGCAGGCTTCTTTGCTAACTAAGACTTCTTGGGGTTCTGGACAGTCACCATCTGCCTGACAAGGGGCGCCAGTGGTACACCCAGAAAACTGAGCAGCAGGGAAAGCCGATAAGTTGCAGTGACCGTGCTTGCCAAACACCTGAGCTACTCGGTCCTTGGAAGGGCACAAAACGCAGGCCCAACTGAATCTACACCTCTGAGGGCGATCTGAGAGCCAAGCCTGAGCAGCTTAGACCAGAGAGGTGCATGCAGCCTAGGGCCGGCCTCAGACGGTTCCCGGTGGAGCAACGTAGAGCCTGAGCTGTGTGGGGCAGGGGCAGGCCCAGCATGGCTGAGACACTGTGAGCACACACCAGTGTTATTTGTTTGCAGCATCCCTCCCTCCCCACAGCACGAATGAACAAGTGAGCCTAAAAAAAAAAAAAAAAAAAAAGTGTCCACCATCACCCCCCCTTGTGTCAGGGCAGAAATCAGAGACTGAAGAGACCAGCAAACAGAAGAAGCTAAACAGAGGGAACCACCTTGGAAGTGACCCCACACTGCCCACAACACCAGAGAAAGTTCCAGAAATATCTTTACTATATTTACGACCATTCTCTCTCTCTCTTTTTTTTTTTTTTGATGTAGTTGTTTGATTGTTTTTTCTTTTCTTTTTCTTCTCCTTTTTTTAAAATTTTTAAAATTTTTAAGTCCTCTATTTCTCCTTTAATTTTAATTTTTATAACCTACTATCACTTTTCAAAAAAAACCCCTATTTTTAAAGCAAATTCCATATATATATATTTTTGTGGTTGTTGTTGTTTTTTAATAATTCTCATGACTTTCTTTTTTCTTCTTGTTCTTCTTTTCTTTAATATTGTATTTTGGAAAATCCAACCTCTTCTCTAGATTTTTAATCTTTGCTTTTTGGTATTTGTTGTCAATTTTGTACATTTAAAAACCCACCCAATCTTCAGTACCCAGTTTTACCTGAGAGCGAGATTACTGGCTTGACCACTCTCTCTTCCTTTGGACTCTCCTTTTTCTCCACCAGATTGTCTCTGTCTCCTCCTCCCCCTTCTCTTCTCTGCCCAACTCTGTGAATCTCTGTGTGTTCCAGACGATGGAGAACACTTAGGGAACTGGTTACTGGCTAGATTTGTCTCTCTCCTTTTCGTTGCCCTCTTTTACCCTCCTGGCCACCTCTGTCTACTTCCTCCGTCTCCTCTTCCCTGTATAACTCCGTGAACATCTCTGAGGTCCAGACTGAGGAGCACACATAAGGAAGTGATTACTGGCTAGCTTGCTCTCTCCTCTTTTGATCCCACCTCATCTCATTCCAGTCACCTCTAACTACCCCCTCCCTCTTCTCTTCTCCATGTAACTCAGTGAACCTCTCTGGGTGTCCCTCAATGTGGAGAAACTTTTTATCTTTAACCTATATGTTTTATCATTGGTGCTGTATAGATGGTTAAGTCTTGAGGCTACTGTAAAAATAAAACTGAAAACCAGAAGCAGGAGGCTTAAGTCCAAATCCTGAGAACATCAGAGAACTCCTGAATCCAGGGAACATTAATTGATAGGAGCTCATCAAATGCCTCCATACCTACACTGAAACCAAGCACCACCCAAGGGCCAAGTTCCAGAGCAAGACATACCACGCAAATTCTCCAGCAACACAGGAACACAGCCCTGAGCTTCAATATACAGGCAGCTCAAATTACTGCAAAATCATAGACATCTCATAACTCATTACTGGACACTTCATTGCACTCCAGAGAGAAGAATTCCAGCTCTACCCACCAGAACTCCGACACAAGCTTCCTTAACCAAGAAACCTTGACAAGCCACTGATACAACCCCACCCACAGAGAGGAAACCCCATAATAAAGAGAACTCCACAAACTACCAGAATACAGAAAGGCCACCCCAAACGCAGCAATATAACCAAGATAAAGAGACAGGAATACCCAGCAGGTAAAGTAACAGGAGAAAAGCCCACCAAATCAAACAAAAGAGGAAGAGATAGGGAATCTACCTGAGAAAGAATTCAGAACAATGATAGTGAAAATGATTCAAAATCTTGAAATCAAAATGGAATCACAGATAAATAGCCTGGAGATAAGGATTGAGAAGATGCAAGAAATGTTTAACAAGGACCTAGAAGAAATAAAAAAGAGTCAAAATATAATGAATAATGCAATAAATGAGATCAGAAACACTCTGGAGGCAACAAAGAGTAGAATATTGGAGGCAGAAGATAGGATTAGTGAAATAGAAGATAGAATGGTAGAAATAAATGAATCAGAGAGGAAAAAAGAAAAACGAATTAAAAGAAATGAGGACAATCTCAGAGACCTCCAGGACAATATGAAACGCTCCAACATTCGAATTATAGGAGTCCCGAACATGAACACAAAAAGAAAGACCATGAGAAAATACTTGAGGAGATAATAGTTGAAAACTTCCCTAAAATGGGGAAGGAAATAATCATCCCAGTCAAAGAAACCCAGAGAGTCCCAAATAAGATAAACCCAAGGCAAAAAATCCCAAGACACATATTAATCAAATTAACAAAGATCAAACACAAAGAATAAATATTAAAAGCACCAAGGGGAAAACAACAAATAACACGCAGGGGATTCCCATAAGGATAACAGCTGATCTTTCAATAGAAACTCTTCAGGCCAGGAGGGAATGGCAAGACTTAAAGTGATGAAAGACAATAACCTACAGCCCAGATTACTGTACCCAGCAAGGATCTCATTCAAATATGAAGGAGAAATAAAAAGCTTTACAGACAAGCAAAACTGAGAGAATTCACCATCACCAAACCAGCTCTCCAACAAACGCTAAAGATATTCTCTAGACAGGAAACACAAAAGGGTGTATAAACCCGAACCCAAGACAATAAAGTAAATGGCAACAGGATCATACTTATCAATAATTACCTTAAATGGAAATGGGTTGAATGACCCAACCAAAAGGCAAAGACTGGCTGAATGGATACAAAACAAGACCCCTATATATGCTGCCTACAAGAGACCCACCTCAAAACAAGGGACACATACAGACTGAAAGTGAAGGGCTGGAAAAGATATTCCACGCAAATAGAGACCAGAAGAAAGCAGGAGTAGCAATACTCATATCCGATAAAATAGACTTTAAAACGAAGGCTGTGAAAAGAGACAAAGAAGGCCACTACATAATGATTAAAGGATCAATCCAAGAAGAAGATATAACAATTATAAATATATATGCACCCAATATAGGAGCACCGCAATATGTAAGACAAATGCTAACAAGTATGAAAGGGGAAATTAACAATAACACAATAATAGTGAGGGACTTTAATACCCCACTCACACCTATGGACAGATCAACTAAACAGAAAATTAACAAAGAAATGCAAACTTTAAATGATACAATAGGCCAGTTAGATCTAATTGATATCTATAGGACATTTCACCCCAAAACAATGAATTTCACCTTTTCTCAAGTGCTCATGGAACCTTCTCCAGGATAGATCATATCCTGGGCCATAAATCTAACCTTAAAAAATTCAAAAAAACTGAAATCATTCCAAGCATCTTTTCTGACCATAATGCATTAAGATTAGATCTCAATTACAGGAGAAAAACTATTAAAAATTCCAACATATGGAGGCTGAACAACATGCTTCTGAATAACCAACAAATCACAGAAGAAATCAAAAAAGAAATCAAAATATGCATAGAAACTAATGAAAATGAAAACACAACAACCCAAAACCTGTGGGACACTATAAAAGCAGTGCTAAGAAGAAAGTTCATAGCAATACAGGCATACCTCAAGAAACAAGAAAAAAGTCAGATAAATAACCTAACTCTACACCTAAAGCAACTAGAAAAGGAAGAAACAGAGAACCCCAGAGTTAGTAGAAGGAAAGAAATCTTAAAAATTAGGGCAGAAATAAATGCAAAAGAAACAAAAGAGACCATAGTAAAAATCAAAAAAGCCAAAAGCTGGTTTTTTGAAAGGATAAATAAAATTGACAAACCAATAGCCAGACTCATCAAGAAGCAAAGAGAGAAAAATCAAATCAATAAAATTAGAAATTAAAATGGAGAGATCACAACAGACAACACAGAAATACAAAGGATCATAAGAGACTACTATCAGCAATTTTATGCCAATAAAATGGACAACATGGAAGAAATGGACAAATTCTTAGAAAAGTACAACTTTCCAAAACTGAACCAGGAAGACATAGAAAATCTTAACAGACCCATCACAAGCATGGAAATTGAAACTGTAATCAGAAATCTTCCAGCAAACAAAAGCCCAGGTCCAGACGGCTTCACAGCTGAATTCTACCAAAAATTTAGAGAAGAGCTGACACCTATCCTACTCAAACTCTTCCAGAAAACTGCAAAGGAAGGTAAACTTCCGAACTCATTCTATGAGGCCACCATCACCCTAATGTCAAAACCTGACAAAGATGCCACACAAAAAAAGAAAACTACAGGCCAATATCACTGATGAACATAGATGCAAAAATCCTTAACAAAATCCTAGCAATCAGAACCCAACAACACATAAAAAGATCATACACCATGACCAAGTGGGCTTTATCCCAGGGATGCAAGGATTCTTCAGTATCCACAAATCAATCAATGAAATATACTACATTAACAAATTGAAAAATAAAAGCCATATGATTATCTCAATAGAAGCAGAGAAGGCCTTTGACAAAATTCAACATCCATTCATGATAAAAACTCTCCAGAAAGCAGGCATAAAAAGAACATACCTCAATATAAAAAAGCTATATATGACAAACCCACAGCAGACATTATCCTCAATGGTGAAAGCATTTCCCCTAAAATCAGGAACAAGACAAGGGTGCCCACTTTCACTGCTACTATTCAACATAGTTCTGGAAGTTTTGGCCACAGCAATCAGAGCAGAAAAAAAATAAAAGGAATCCAAATTGGAAAAGAAGAAGTAAAACCCTCACTGTTTGCAGATGACATGATCCTCTACATAGAAAACCCTAAAGACTCCACCAGAAAATTACTAGAGCTAATCAATGAATATAGTAAAGTTGCAGGATATAAAATCAACAGACAGAAATCCCTTGCATTTCTATACATTAATAATAAGAAAGTAGAAAAAGAAATTAAGGAAACAATTCCATTCACCATTGCAATGAAAAGAATAAAATACTTAGGAATATACCTACCTAAAGAAACTAAACACCTATATATCGAAAAATATAAAACATTGATGAAAGAAATGAAAGAGGACACTAGTAGATGGAGAAATATACCATGTTCATGGATCGGAAGAATCAATATAGTGAAAATGAGTATACTACCCAAAGCAATCTACAGATTCAATGCAATCCCTATCAAGCTAACCAGAGGTATTTTTCACAGAGCTAGAACAAATAATTTCACAATTTGTATGGAAATACAAAAACCTCGAATAGCCAAAGCAATCTTGAGAAAGAAGAATGGAACTGGAGGAATAAACCTGCCTGATTTCAGGCTCTATTACAAAGCCACAGTCATCAAGACAGTATGGTACTGGCACAAAGACAGACATATAGATCAATGGAACAAAATAGAAAGCCCAGAGATAAATCCACACATCTATGGATACCTTATCTTCGACAAAGGAGTCAAGAATATACAATGGAGAAAAGACAATCTCTTTAACAAGTGGTGCTGGGAAAACTGGTCAACCACTTGTAAAAGAATGAAACTAGATCACTTTCTAACACCACACACAAAAATAAACTCAAAATGGATTAAAGATCTAAACGTAAGGCCAGAAACTATAAACACTCTCCGACATAAATCATAGCAGGATCCTCTATGACCCACCTCCTAGAATACTGGAAATAAAAGCAAAAATAAACAAATGGGATCTAATTAAAATTAGAAGCTTCTGCACAACAAAGGAAACTATAAGCAAGGTGAAAAGACAGCCTTCAGAATGGGAGAAAATAATAGCAAATGAAGCAACTGACAAACAACTAATCTCAAAAATATACAAGCAACTTATGCAGCTCAATTCCAGAAAAATAAATGACCCAATTAAAAAATGGGCCAAAGAACTAAACAGACATTTCTCCAAAGAAGACATACAGAGGGCTAACAAACACATGAAAAGATGCTCAACATCACTCATTATCAGAGAAATGCAAATCAAGACCACAATGAGGTACCATTTCACACCAGTCAGAATGGCTGTGATCCAAAAGTCTACAAGCAATAAATGCTGGAGAGGGTGTGGAGAAAAGGGAACCCTCTTACACTGTTGGTGGGAATGCAAACTAGTACAGCCACTATGGAGAACAGTGTGGAGATTCCTTTAAAAATTGCAAATAGAACTGCCTTATGACCCAGCAATCCCACTGCTGGGCATACACACCGAGGAAACCAGAATTGAAAGAGACACGTGTATCCCAATGTTCATCGCAGCACTGTTTATAATAGCCAGGACATGGAAACAACCTAGATATCCATCAGCAGACGAATGGGTAAGAAAGCTGTGGTACATATACACAATGGAGCATTACTCAGCCATTAAAAAGAATACATTTGAATCAGTTTTAATGAGGTGGATAAAACTGGAACCGATTATACAGAGTGAAGTAAGCCAGAAAGAAAAACACCAATACAGTATACTAACACATATATATGGAATTTAGAAAGATGGTAATGATAACCCTCTATGCGAGACAGCAAAAGAGACACAGATGTATAGAACGGACTTTTAGACTCTGTGGGAGAGGGAGAGGGTGGGATGATTTGGGAGAATTGCATTGAAACATGTTTATTATCAGGTAAGATATGAATCACCAGTCTATGTGTGATACAGGATACAGGATGCTTGGGGCTGGTGCACAGGGATGATCCGGAGAGATGATATGGGGTGTGAGGTGGGAGGGGGATTCAGGATTGGGAACTCATGTACACCCGTGGCTGATTCATGTCAATGTATGGCAAAGCCAATACAGTATTGTAAAGCAAAATAAAGTAAAAATAAAAATTAAAAAAATAAAATAACAATATATCAAGTTGGTTTAATTCAGGAATGCAAAAAAGAGTTGAATTCAAGCAAATGTTTTAATGTAGTTCACTATTTTGGAGGATAAGTAGAAAAAAATCCTACGATTGGTGGTGGTTTAGTTGCTAAATTTTGTCCAGCTCTTATGAGCCCATGAACTATAGCTCATCAGGCTCCTCTGTCCATGGGATTTTCCAGGCAAGAATATTGGAGTGGTTTGCCATTTCTTTCTCCAGGGGATCTTCCCAACTCAGGGATCAAACCTGAGTCTCCTGCATTGAAGGCAGATTCTTTACCAACTGAGTTATCAGACTTTGATATATAATGTATATTAGATAAAATACAATCCTTAATGATGATTAAAAAAATCTCATCAAAATATAGTTAGAAGAGAACACTTAAGATGGTAAAAAAAAAAAAATGTATCCAAAAAATATACAATCAAAATTATACTTAATGGAGAAATCTGGGATGTATTCACTTAAGATTCAAATACTACAAGGCAGACCATAATCATAACTTCAGTCTAGCTCAAGAGTAGAGACCCTGGAAAATTAGATAAGGAAAGAGAAAGGAGATATATGTTTAATTTTTATTAGAAACTGACAAACTATTCCAAAGTGGTTCCACTACTCCTCACTCCAGACAACTGAATAAGAATGCCCATTGCTCATAACCTCACCTACACTTAGTGTTATCAATTTTCTTTACCTTAGTCATTTTAATGGGTGTGAATGTGGTTTTTATTTGCATTTCCAATATGATTAATTATGTTGGACATCTTCCTATGAGGATATTTTCTTTTGTAAAAGGTCTATTGCAATCTCCTGCCCATTATTAAATTAGGTTATTAATATTTTTAATTATTATTTCATAGAGGTTCCTTATATATTCTGGATATAGGTCCTTTGACAGATATGTGAATTGAATAGTCCTAATCTGACTCACATTTTAATTTTCTTAACAGTGATTTTTGAAAAGCACCAAGACTATAAGTTTATTAAGCCCACTGTATGATTTGTTTTATGGTGTTTTCTGTGTCCTATGTAAGGAGACCTTTCCTATGCCAAAGGCATGAAAATGTTATCATTTTTTTTCCTAAAAATGTTATAGTCTTGGCTTAAATGTTTAAGTCTACAATTAATTTCAAATCATTTTTGCAAATTGTATAAGGTCTTTTTCAACACTCAGTCTTTAATATTTTTTACAGTTGTTCCATCACCATTTTTTGAAAAGACTATTCCTTTTCCGTAGAAGGACCTTACTGCCTCTGTCAAAAAATAATTGTCCATGTGTGTGGTTGTAGTGTTCACTCTCTTTGTTATACAGCATTCTGTTTTCCTTTTAAGCACTGATGGGCATTTGGTTAGTTTCTAGTTTATGGCTACAATAAATGGTGCCATCATGCACTTTCTAGCATATATCTTTTGGTGAACATATGTACACATCTCTGTTGAGAGCCAGAATAGCAGATACATCACAGAAATATGCATATTGGCAGTGCACTATAGTGCACACTGAGAGTTTTTAAAGTATGTGTATCATATCTTTGTATATTGCTTATCATAGGATTATAGCAATACAGGTGGGTATTTGTTTAAACATCTTATTTAGGATTTATTCCTATTTAGGTGTGTTGTTGTTGCTGTTTAGTCGCTCAGTCATGTCCAACACTTTGCAACCCCATGGACTGTAGCCTACCAGTTTCCCCTGTCCATGAGGATTTCCAGGCAAGATTACTGGAGTGGGTTGCCATTTCCTCCTCCAGGAGATCTTCCCAACCCAGGGATCAAACCTGCATTTCCTGCAAGTCTCCTGCACTGCAGGCAGATTCTTTACCGCTAAGCCACCGGGGAGGCCCTATTTAGGTGTGTTATATATATATCATACTGAGCATTTATAAAGCTTAAAAGACAAATATCCATAACAAGGCAGATGTTTATTATAAGGCTTAATGAATGATGGTGAATCAGTTAATGAATGGATGGTGAATATAATTTGTAAAATCACAAGACTTGTATCATTTGATCTTAGTCAAGTCTAAAGGTATTTATAGAGCATCTGTGGCTGCCCATACTGAACAATACTAGTAATATGATCCAGCGTAGGTCATCTCTGCCTCTGGGGTCATCACTTTTCAAACCTCCTTTCCTTGACATGTGTGTGCGCAACACAATAAACGTGAAATAATGAAGTAGATACATGGTGTCTTGGAATACAAAATTTCACGTTGTGAATGGGAGGACATTTTCCAGAAGAGAGGCAGCTTTTACTATATGAAAAGTGAAACAAACAAGTAAAAGAAATGAAAAGTATTTCCTTTTTAACAGGCATATTACTTACTCTCTGATGATCTGTCTTTATCCTCCAGGGTTATCCCAGAGTACAGTGCAAAATTAGCCCTTATTCTAGGATGGCAAGAAGCATGGTAGATAAGACTAGCTTCTCAGGAATTCAAGGCATAACCACAGAAAGCACAAATAGTCCTATTTACTTCTTGAGGTGTCATAAATCCAAAATTTAAATTAACTGTCTAATTATAAACCTGGTTCTCACAAACTGAAAACATTATTTCATAATTTAGAAAATATATTACAGAACAATAAGGCAACTTTGTGGATTCATCAAGGGAATATTTAGGCTTATTTCCATTTATTTATTTATTTAGTAATTCTTTAAATTACTAAAAGTAATTTACTTAGTAGAACAATTATTTAATAATTGAGTCATTGGCACTCTCTTCTTTATACTCCCTTTAGGCAATTTCATCTCTTACCATGGCTTCAGTTAATATCTATAGTAGCTATGTGAAGATGAATCTGAAGTTCCTATATCCAACCAGACTTTACTCATCTGCTCTATCAGTTCAGTTCAGTCGCTCAGTCATGTCCGACTCTTTGCGACCCCATGAATTGCAGCACGCCAGGCCTCCCTGTCCATCACCAACTCCCGGAGTTCACTCAGACTCACGTCCATCGAGTCAGTGATGCCATCCAGCCATCTCATCCTCTGTCGTCCCCTTTTTTTCCTGCCCCCAATCCCTCCCAGCATCAGAGTCTTTTCCAATGAATCAACTCTTCACATGAGGTGTCCAAAGTACTGGAGTTTCAGCTTTAGCATCATTCCTTCCAAAGAAATCCCAGGGTTGATCTTCAGAATGCCCACCCACTAAAATGCCTATTCCATATTTCTATTTCTAAACTCAGTCTATGTTCAATACAGGATACAGGATGCTTGGGGCTGGTGCACGGGGATGATCCAGAGAGATGATATGGGGTGGGAGGTGGGAAGGGGATTTAGGATTGGGAGCTTGTATACACCCGTGGTGGATTCGTGTCAATGTATGGCAAAACCAATACAGTATTGTAAAGTAAAATAAAGTAAAAATAAAATTAAAAAAAATAAACTCAACACATGAAAAACTGAACTTACCACATTTCTCTTCAAGTGTGCTCCCTTTCTAGTGTACCCTAGTTGTTAAATGACACCACCAAATCCCTACTTGGTTTATCCAGTATGATGGCTCTCATTCTTGACCCTTCCTCTCCTGTCCAGTGTAAGTCTTAAGTATCTCTTACTTTCAATCACTGCCATGCTTCAAGATACCATCATGCTTCATCTAGAATATTATAGTATATCCCAGACTGGTCTACCTGCTCTTACCATATTTTCTCCACATTTTGGCTAGAACAGTCTCTTAAGCTACCTCTCTGGTAGCTCAGTGGCTAAGGCTTCATGATCTTCATAATGCAAAGGGACTTTGGCTTGATCCCTGGTCAGGGAACTAGATCCTGCATGCCACAACTAAGAGTCTCTATGCTTCAATTAAAGACCCCTCATGCCACAACTAAGAAATCCTGCTTGCCATGATGAGGATCGAAGATCCCATGTGCTGCAAATAAGACCTGGCACAGCCAAATGCATAGAGAATTACTAAATAAATAAGCAAATAAAAACAGAACTAATGCTTTCTCTCCTCTCTTCAAATTCCTTTACTACATCCAATTGTTCTTGGGAGGAAGAATAGTTTTGAATTGGAAACATGGCTCTAACATTCAGGAGACTCCCAACTGTGAACAAGTTATTTGGTTTTTCTGATCTAATTTTCTTTCTCTGTAAAATGGGAAAAATAGCAACATCAGTCTCATCAGACCATTGTGGGAAATAGGTAAGTTAATATTTATCAGCTGCTCAGAATGGTGACTGGCTCCAAAGAGTAAAAGACAGGAAGAGAGAGAGAGAGCGAGCGAGAGAGAGAGAGAGAGAGAGAGAGAGAGAGAGAGAGAGAGAGAGAGAGAGAGGGAGGGAGGGAGAGGGAGAAAAGGGAGAGAGAGAGAATTTTGTGGGGAATAAAATACTGAAGAACAGATCATCTAGCTTTATTCGTAGTGATGCTTCCTAAGGCTCACTTGACTTCGCATTCCAGGATGTCTGGCTACAGGTGAGTAATCATACCATCATGATTGTACGGGTTGTGAAGATCTTTTTTGTACAGTTCTTCCATGTATTCTTGCCACCTCTTCTTAATATCTTCTGCTTCTGTTAGGTCCAGACCATTTCTGTCCTTTATTGAGCCCATGTTTGCATAAACTGTTCCCTTGCTGTCTCCAATTTTCTTGAAGAGATCTCTAGTCTTTCTCATTCTATTGTTTTCCTCTTTTTCTTAGCACTGATCACTGAGGAAGGCTTTCTTATCTCTCCTTACTATTCTTTGAAACTCTGCATTCAAATGGGTATATCTTTCCTTTTCTCCTTTGTCTTTCTTTTGCTTCTCTTCTTTGCACAGCTATTTGTAAGGCCTCCTCAGACAGTCTTTTATTTATTTATTTAATTTTTTTTGCATTTCTTTTTCTTGGGAATGGCCTTGATCACTGCCTCCTGTAAATGTCACAAACCTCCATCCATAGTTCTTCAGGCCCTCTGTCAGATCTAGTCCCTTGAATCTATTTGTCGCTTCTACTGTTTAATTGTAAGGGATTTGATTTAGGTTATATCTGAATGACCTCTTCACTTTCACCTTGTCCTGTTCTATTCATTCACAGTTACGTTGCTCTTTATTTAGTTCTTCAAAAATGTCAAGGTTTCTGTAGCTTGAGAGCCTTTGCCAGTTTTCCTTCCACCTGAACTGCTCTCAGCACAAGGCACCACTGCCATAAGTTATATTTAAAGTATCTCTTCTTCAGACTTGTGGTTGCCAAAGGGCAGAAGGTTGGGAGAGGGAAGAAGTAGGAGGCTGAGATTAGCAGGTGTATTCTTTTATAGAGAGAATGGATAAACAACAAGGTCCTACTGTGTAATAGAGGATCTGTACATACAAGACCTCTATATTCAATACCCTATCAAAAAACACAGTGGAAAAGAGCATTAAAAAGGAATGTATATGTATATATAACTGAATCACTTTGCTGCAGCAGAAATGAACAGAACCTTATAAATCAACTATGCTTCAATTACAAAATAAAATAAATTATCTGTTCTTCAGTGAAACCTTCCAAACCCACTCATGCAAGCCATACAAGGTTAGGTTTCCCTATTATATGCTCTGGCTAATGGAATTCATAAATCTGTCAGGATCTGCTGTGTTTTATTATATTAATGTTATAGAAGGTTATCTTCCTGCTGAAGGCCCAAAAATAACCTGAAATCTGTTATCCTCATAAATGAATACGCTTTAAAATAATACAAATCATGTCAAACTACAAGGAGAGGTCTGGAGGACAGAGAATAAATTTTTCTGCCTCAGCAGTTTGTTTGGAGACTAAAATTTCCTCATAGGTTTGCTAGTCAAGGGTTTCAGCCTTCTTTTGAATACTAAGCTGTGATTCAGTAGCAGTGCCCCCAACCTGCAAGAAGAATGGGGCAAATCAATATTCACATTATTGTCTGGGGTGTGGGGGAGGAGTGGGAGATGAACGCCCAGATGAGGTAGAGATCTTTCCACTTGAATATTCCAGATCCTGAGTTATTCTTGATTCTGCCGTAGATCAGCATCTTAGAACACCTGCCTCTCCACAGAGCCCAGACTATCTCCAGTCCTCTGGTGATGTTATATTCTCTCTGCCGTGAATGGTGTGCAACTAGATTTTGGTAGAAAATTGCATTGCTAGAGCTTTTATTATCCACTGACATCTCTTTCTAGGGAGGTGAGTGACTGAGAGAAGTCTCAAGACTTAAGCAGAGAAACACATCCCTTTGGCTTTACTAGCTGTTACCACTAGAAATTAGTCCCCAAGTTATCCTATCCCTCAAAAGCTGATTTTCATGGTAGTGATTTTACGTGTTTACTTCCTGAAAATAACTTCCCATTCTTAAAGAACTTTGTCCTCTCAGATAGGCAATTCCTTTTGTGCCTTACTTTATAGTGAGTTGGACAATTAGTAGCAATATGAAACTACAAAGCCCTTTTTCATGCTTTCATGTACGTTTTTATAAGTTATCATCTATAATTTTTAGTCATACTGGTTCTTTTTTTTAACAAATAGAAACAATTTTATTAAACCGCAGACTTTGTGTATATATAATAGGGTCAGGAATATAAGAAATCATTAAACGTTTGCCTTTTGGATTGGCATTAGAGGCAGCTTGCCATTGTAAAGCAATATATATCAGAGAATGTGAGGAGTGTGGGCTCAGGCTGACCTCTTAAGATATTGGCATCTGGTACTTCTTAAGAAATCTTGTCCTAGTCTATGGGACAGGACCTAGGATTTGTTCTAAGACCAAAAGTATAGATTCTCAGAGGGGCCAAGCTTACATTAGCAAATGCCAGAATGCCTTTTTTCATGATCCAGGAATGGAAGCCTCCAGTTGCTGGTGGGTTTAATTTTTTCAGAGGCAACTCTTCAGCTTTGGGGTTGAGAGCAGCAAAATGAGGGAGAAAGAAGTAACACGTATTTGCTGCCTGCAGTCTTTGCTAACCTGCCTATTGGTAGGCTGAATGACATCAAGTCTGCAGAAGGCCCAATTTAGTGTGTGTTATTTGTTAGGTTGTGTCTATCTAAAATCAATAACTTCACAGCTCAACTAAATATATCCCCACAGGAATATCAGCTCCATGAAAAGAGGTACAATATCTATTCAACACAGTATTCCCACGGCCTACATCAGTGTTGAACATGTTATAGGCACCCAATAAATCTTTACTGGATAAGTGTTATTTGGTTTAATCAACAAAGAACATACATTATGTCACCACTAAAACTCAGTTTACACATTATGATAATTATTAAATTAACTATTCACTAATAAAGGCTGTAGTTACCTATGCAGAATATAACTGACAGTCAGAGGTGTGCTGAATGCCTAGAATCTTCAGGATCTGCCTTAAGTTTTCTACCAAGGGTATGTTCTTCCCAAGCAGCCTTCACAACATGAAAGCAGATCTGGCTATTTCCAAGACTGTTCTATCAAGCAGTCTTTGGGCTAGAGCTTCCTGGTGAACAGATTGAGAGTTTATTAGATCTAAATGTGATATAGAAGTACTTGAAGAAAGGAAAAAAAAAAAGAAAAGGAAAAAGAACTTCAATTAACTATATACAAACCTTATATAAGATAAAAATTAAGTCAATATGAACCAAAGACCTAAGTTAACAACCCTAAAGCCATTAAAATCATGTTAAAAGTATAGGAGAAAATCTTTGTGACCTTTGGTTAGACAAAGATCTCTTTTAAAAAATTGATAAGATGAACTTCATCAAAATTACTAACTTCTATTTTTTGAAAGACGCTGTTAAGAGAAGAATAAAAAAGTCACAGACCTGAGAAAATAATCTGCAACTCACATACCTGACAAAGGAATTGTAAACAAAATCTCAAAAGAACTCTAAAACTCAATAGTAGGAAAAAAGCAAATCAAACAAAAAACAGGCAAGAAATCTGAACATAAATTTCATCAAAGAAACATATTTCAAGGAAAAGTATGAAAAGATTCTCAACATTATTACTATGTAGGAGATGCAAACAGAAACCACAGTGAGATACAAATACAAATCTATTAGAATCTATCACAGTGCCTAAAATTAAAAAAAAAAAAAAAAACAAAAACCAACTAACCATATTAAGTGCTAGGATGTGGAGGAGCTGAACTCCTCTATACTTCTAATGGGAAGGCAAAATGGCAAAACTCCGGAATATTGTTTGGCAGTTTCTTAAAACATTAAATATAAACCTACCATGACCAGCCACTCTACTCCTAGTTATTTACTTATGAGAAGTGAAAGTAGATGTTCACAAAAATTTTACACACAAGAGTTGGTATTTTTGCCATAAGATGACACCACCCTTATGTCAGAAAGTGAAGAGGAACTAAAAGCCTCTTGATGAAAGTGAAAGAGGAGAGTGGAAAAGTTGCCTTAAAGCTCAACATTCAGAAAACTAAAATCATGGCATCTGGTCCCATCACTTCATGGGAAATAGATGGGGAAACAGTGGAAACAGTGTCAGACTTTATTTTGGGGGGCTCCAAAACCACTGCAGATGGTGACTGCAGCTATGAAATTAAAAGACACTTACTCCTTGGAAGGAAAGTTATGATCAACCTAGATAGCATATTCAAAAGCAGAGACATTACTTTGCCAACAAAGGTCCATCTAGTCAAGGCTATGGTTTTTCCGGTAGTCATGTATGGATGTGAGAGTTGGACTGTGAAGAAAGCTGAGTGCCAAAGAATTGATGCTTTTGAACTGTGGTGTTGACGACTCTTGAGAGTTCCTTGTACTGCAAGGAGATCCAACCAGTCCATTCTAGAGGAGATCAGTCCTGGGTGTTCTTTGGAAGGGATGATGCTAAAATTGAAACTCCAGTAATTTAGCCACCTCATGCGAAGTGTTGACTCATTGGAAAAGATTGATGCTGGGAGGGATTGGCGGGAGGAAAAGGGGACAACAGAGGATGAGATGGCTGGATGGCATCACTGACTCGATGGATGTGAGTTTGAGTGAACTCCGGGAGTTGGTGATGGACAGGGAGGCCTGGCGTGCTGCAATTCATGGGGTTGCAAAGAGTCGGACACTACTGAGTGACTGAACTGAACTGAGCTGATAATACCTCAAACCAAAAACCACCTAAATATATATTAACCAGTGAATGAATAAACAAATTATGATAGATTCACCTTTACAATGCAATACTACTCATCAATAATTATAAGTCAGCAGTATTCCATGGTGTAAGAAAGCAGATCAGTGACTGCCTGGGGTTGGAGTTAGGTATGTACAGGAAGAAGCAGGAGAAAGGGGAAATTTAAGGAGCAAGATGAAATCTGGATGTGTTGGAGATATTTAATATCTTAATTTAGATTATAGTTTCAAAGGTGTGCACATATGTCAAACTTCAACAAACTGAACAACGTAAATACATAAAGTTTTAAATTGTATGTTAATTATACCTCAAATCTGTTTTATTAGGCAGTATATCAGTGATTTTTGATTATCCACTCTCATCACAGATATGCATAGTGCTTTTACAAACATTGCCTAATACCACATTTATCACTTTCTGGCTAAAAACTGATTTACCGATGAATAGATGAGATTAGATTTGTAATAGATTCAGAAACTCATGAAAGTAAAGGCAAAATAATATTGGCTTAAAAATATGATTTTATGTTCTCATTTAAAGTGCTCACAAGTGGGCAGTCCAGGGAAGAATAGCAGTTTTATAGAGTTGTCAGGAACCCAGGTTTCTATAACTTTGACTGCATCATAGGTTAAGGTAGCTCTTTAAGAATAAGCATTATTAAAGTCATTCCAGTAGCAGGAATCAAAACCCTTATGATTACACAGTGAAAGTGACAAACAGATTCAAGGAACTAGGATCTGATAGAGTGCCTGAACAACTATAGATGGAATTTCATAACACTGTATAGGAGGTGATGATCAAAACCATCCCCAAGAAGTGAAGTGAAGTGAAGTCGCTCAGTCGTGTCCAACTCTTTGCGATCCCATGGACTGTAGCCTACCAGGCTCCTCCGTCCCTGGGATTCTCCAGGAAGGAATACTGGAGTGGGTTACCATTTCCTTCTCCAGGAGATTTTTCCCAACCCAGAGATCGAACCTGGGTCTCCTGTATTGCAGGCAGATGCTTTACCATCTGAGCCACCAGGGAAGTCATCTCCAAGAAAAAGAAATGCAAAAAAGCAAAATGTTTGTCTGAGAAGGTCTTACAAATCGCTTAGAAAAGAAGAGAAGTGAAAGGCAAAGAAGAAAGGGAAAGATATACCCATCTGAATGCAGAGTTCCAGAGAATAGCAAGGAGAGATAAGAAAACCTTCCTATGTGATCAATGCAAAGAAATAAACAATAGAATGGGAAAGACTAGAAATCTCTCCCAGAAAATTAGAGATACAAAGGGAACATTTCATGCAAAGATGGACACAATAAAAGACCAAAATGGTATGGATCTAACAGAAACAGAAGATATTAAGAAGAGGTGGCAAGAATACACAGAAAGCGTTAGTTGCTCTGTCGTCTCACTCTTTGTGACTCCATGGACTGTAGCTTGCCAGGCTCTTCTATCCATGGAATTCTCCAGCAAGAATACACAGACGACAATATAAAAAAGATCTTTATGACTCAGATAACCATAATGGTGCAATCACTCACCTACAGCCAGACATCCTGGAGTGTGAAGTGAGCCTTAAGAAGCATCACTACGAACAAAGCTAGTGGAGGTGATGGAATTCCAGCTGACTTATTTCAAATTCTAAAAGATGATACTGTAAAAGTGCTGCACTCATTATACCAGCAAAATTTGGAAAACTCAACAGTGACCACAGGACTGGAAAAGATCAGTTTTCATTCCAATCCCCAAGAAGGACAGTCCTAAAGAATGTTCAAACTACTACACAATTGCACTCATCTGCAGATAGTGACTGCAGCCATGAAATTAAAAGACACTTGCTCCTTGGAAAAAAACTATGACAAATCTAGACAGCATATTAAAAAGCAGAGACATTTCTTTGCTGACAATGATCCATACAGTCAAATCTATGGTTTTTCCAGGAGTCATGTAAGGATGTGAGAGTTGGACCATAAAGAAGACTGAGTGGTAAAGAAATGATGTTTTCGAACTGCTGTGTTGGAGAAGACTCTTGAGAGTCCCTTGGACTGCAAGGAGATCAAACCAGTCAATTCTAAAGGAAATCAACCCTGAATATTTATTGCCAGGACTGATACTGAAGCTCCAATACTTTGGCCACCTGATGTGAAGTGGCAACTCATTAGAAAAGATCCTGATGCTGGGAAAGATTCAAGGCAGGAGGAGAAGGGGATGACAGAGGATGAGATGGTTGGATGGCATCACAGACTCAATGGACATGAGTTTTAGCAAGCTCTGGGAGATGATGATGGGCAGGAAAGCCTAGCATGTTACAGTCCATGGGGTCTCAAAATGTCAGAAACAACTGAGAGACTGAACAAGAAGCAGCAGGAAAAACACAGGGACAAAGACAAACATGCTTTTCCCTTTAAGGATATTTCCCACAAATAAAACTGGACACTTTTACCTACATTTGATAAACCCAAAATAAGTCACAAGGTCACATATACCTGCAAGGGAAGCTGGGAAATGTAGTCTTTACTCTAGATGCCATTAGGGCCAGCCAAAATCTGATGTGTCATTAGTGAGAAAGAGAGGGAGAATAAATATTAAAAGGCAACTAGTAGGTCCAGATTTCCACAGGAGGTAAATAACTGAAAAAATAAATTGTGTAATTTTTCAGTCATGAGCAAATGATCATTTTCAATTTCGACAATAATTTCACATGTGGATCACATACATTCACTGTTCATCTTCACTATTCAATAAGCAACAATGAAAGAGAGGAAATTAGCTGGAGTGGGGGGAGGGAGGAAGGAAGAGTTTTGAATGTTTTCCAATAGTAATATTAGTCCATTATTATCACATATAAATGTCTCTCAATGTCTATAACTGGTATAAAATAGAAATGAACAAACCACTAGCTTTGTAACAGATTGCTATGTGATGATTAATTAATTTGGTGGTTTTAGTTAGGGAAAATGATGCATATGTCACACACTTCTCTTGTGCATCAGTCAAGGACAACTGGGATAGAATCAAGGCATATTAAATAGACATACGAATCAACTGCATATTTGTCTGCAATAGAGTTTCTATAAAGTTCAATGGGATCCTTTTGCCATCCATCTTTTCCTCCATCCATGCCAGGGCAGGGATTAATAGAAGGAAATGGCAACCCACTCTAGTACTCTTGCCTGGAAAATTCCATGGATGGAGGAGCCTCGTAGGTTACAGTCCATGGGATCGCAAAGAGTTGGACATGACTGAGTGACTTCACTTTCCATTTCAAGTACCTACAAAGACCTGTAATTTTCAGATTTGGTAGGGTATTTTTGCTTGTTCTCATTCCATGCATTTCCAATCTTGTTGCCTTCTTATGGGACACAGGGTTAATAAAAGACACTAAGTCATTGCAGTTATACTGAAAGAAGTGTGTGAACAATGGATTGAAATAAAAGTTGGGAGGCAGAGGTAGATTAGATTTACACCTCCTATTCTTTTAATCTTGGCCTCTTTGGGAGAAAAGCTACTGATTCTAGTGCCCAGAGATTTAAGATTTTGAAAATCCTGTACTCCTAAATTGCCTACATTTCTAAATTCTCTGGTTGAAAAGAAAATGGAGAAGTAAGCAGAAAAAGAGGGCACTGTCCACTCAACTACTGCAACAGTCTCCTAAATTTCTGCTTCTATCCATCTTTCATAATACCATCAGTTCCCACTTATTCATTTGCTCATTAATTAAAAATTGAGTTTCTATAAGGTACCAACCAGGGCCAACCAGGGTCTCTCAAAAATTGAGAGAGAACTAAGTTAGTTTCATATTTTTAAAATGTTGGGATGTTAAAAATGAACAGTTAAGTTTCTGGAATGATAGAATAAGGAGAGTAGTGAGCCTACTCACACACAGACAATTAACTATTGAAAAAATATATATGTTAAAAATCTTTTAGAGGGTTTGAAAACTGTCTTATGGAGATACAACAAATTAAAAATATATATATATACATAAATCACAGCAGGATCCTCTATGATCCACCTCCCAGAATGCTGGAAATAAAAGCAAAAATAAACAAATGGGATCTAATTAAAATTAAAAGCTTCTGCACAACAAAGGAAAATATAAGCAAGGTGAAAAGACAGCCTTCTGAATGGGAGAAAATAATAGCAAATGAAGCAACTGACAAACAACTCATCTCAAAAATATACAAGCAACTTCTGCAGCTCAACTCCAGAAAAATAAACGACCCAATCAAAAAATGGGCCAAAGAACTAAATAGACATTTCTCCAAAGAAGACATACGGATGGCTAACAAACACATGAAAAGATGCTCAACATCACTCATTATTAGAGAAATGCAAATCAAAACCACAATGAGGTACCACTTCACACCAGTCAGAATGGCTGCGATCCAAAAATCTGCAAGCAACCTCCTACACTGTTGGTGGGAATGCAAACTAGTACAGCCACTATGGAGAACAGTGGAGATTCCTTAAAAATTGCAATAGAACTACCTTATGACCCAGCAATCCCACTGCTGGGCATACACACCGAGAAACCAGAATTGAAAGAGACATGTACCCCAATGTTCATCGCAGCACTGTTTATAATAGCCAATGGAGTATTACTCAGCCGTTAAAAGAATTCATTTGAATCAGTTCTGATGAGATGGATGAAACTGGAGCCGATTATACAGAGTGAAGTACAGAAAGAAAAACACCAATACAGTATACCAACACATATATGGAATTTAGGAAGATGGCAATGACCTGTATGCAAGACAGGAAAGAGACAGATGTATAACGGACTTTTGGACTCAGAGGAGAGGAGGGTGGATGATTTGGGAGAATGGCATTCTAACATGTATACTATCATGTGAATTGAATCGCCAGTCTATGTCTGACGCAGGATGCAGCATGCTTGGGGCTGGTGCATGGGGATGACCCAGAAAGATGTTATGGGGAGGGGAGGGGGTTCATGTTTGGGAATGCATGTAAGAATTAAAGATTTTAAAATTTAAAAAATAAAAACTAAAAATAAAAAATAAAAAATTAAAAAAAATAAAAATAAAAAAAAAATAAAAAATCTACTAAGAACTGTGTTTCAGTAAGAACTGTGGCATTTGAGCCAAAGCCACTCCATTCCCACCCATCCCCAATCAGTTTCATGTCATGAGAGTTCTACCCCAGATGTGTGCAGCCAAGATGGGGGATGGGTTTGGGGCTACTCCTTCCTCCAGCTCGTAGCAGTCTATGGCTATGCTTTTATCCTGGAAGGAATAGTCTACCAGTGGTTTGTCTTCACCCCCAACCCCTTGATGCAAACACTCTATTCTAGGCCAAGAAAATGAGGTCTCTCCTCCCCCATCCAGCCCCATCTCTGGGGTAGATACCATACCCCAGGCACAACAGAAACAGAACGCTGCACCCTGATCATCACCCCCACTTCAGCTCATTTGTAGGAGGCTTTTCAGGTGTGTGTTGGGATGAAAAGGATCCTCAAACACTTTATTAGCAAAAGGAATAAAAAATGCAACATGGGAAAAAGAAGAGCTCTTCCTTTTCCTTCAAGGGCAGCATTAGATCTCTAAAGAAAAAGGAGGATTACCAGAGCATGCAGAGTAGATACCAGAATCTCAGATGGATTGGAATTCAACAAAAGTGATCCATGTCCAGACAGTATTGACCTGCCAGATGTTTAACTCCTCCTGCTCATCTAGAGCTGCCTGGAATTGGGAAGGTATAAAGTCACAGAATATGCAGTGAAGCTCTGCTTTGGAAAACTGAAAACTTTGGTCCTCTGAGACCCACAGATAGCAGCATAAATCACATCTGCAGGTCTCTGGGTCCTACTGAAAAGTTGCTGCTGAACCATGCAAGACGCCAGGATTCTTGGCCTCCAGAGGAGAAGAATTCAATCCAGGGCCAGAGGTGAGGCTTGATCACTCAGAGCTTTTGTGTAATAAAGTTTTATTAAAGTATAAAACTGTCTGACACAGACATCAAAAGGGGGCAGAAAGAGTGCCCCCTCATTAGTATTAGCAATGGAGTTATATACTTTTTAATTACTTATTACAGTGAATCAAAAGAATGTCTGGAGGTTGTAAAGACCTTACTAGACCCACTGCCATAATTTACATTTTAAGATAACAGGATTAGCCAGAAGGTTTCTTCCAGAAACTGTCCTCAAGCAGGATACATTATTGTTATATAATCCTAAGGAATGTAGAGAAAAAAACCCATTTGTCCTTTCCTCCTCCTTGAGAATTCCAGACCCCTCTCTCTTTGGGGACCCCTGGACTTCTTATCAACCTGCCTAGGAATTGACTCTCTCATTACCCCCCCACCCCCCTTTTCTTTGAGGAGAATTATGTTGCCAAGGGAAAGGGGCATTGTTTTTGTTCCGTAACTACTTCCTGCTATTTAGGGGCATGGTCCCTAAATTATTGAGGCAACATATTCTCCTAACCCTCATATTGAGAGTCTCTGATCCAGGGGCCCCAAGTAATAGTTGGAGGAGGCTGTGCCACTCCTAATAGCTTGGACAACCATTTGTAACTTAAAAGCTTTCAGACAGTTAGAAACAAAACCTGTTTTACAGTTACAGATGTAAGGTAAAACAGTCATTAAACCAAGACAGTGTATAATCAAAACTAAAAGTCACATTATCTCCATGGTTAAAGTACAAAGTGTTGCACCAGTCCATCTTATGGTTGTTAGACGTCATCACAGAGTTGAAGAGAGTCCTTTCCTTGAAGTAGAGAAACCCACCATGGGAAGGCTTCCACTTGAGGAGAGGAGTGCTCCACAAACCCAGCAATTAGGCCGATTGTGGAATGTGGCATAGGAATGAGCCCAGGACAGGAAGGCATTGTCTTGAGGGTCAAACAGCAGACTCAGGATTTTTGGAATCAGCAGAAGTAGGCTCACACAGATTATCAGGCCCATCTGAAAACTACAAAGTCAGAGCATAGAAAGTAAAGACATAAAATGACGTTGCTTAGTTCTGGTCAGGGTGCCACCTCTTAACTCAAGAGTGATACACCCACAAATCAATTCCTGGCACTTTGACAGCTGTGGCAGAAGAAAGAATAACCTGGTAAGGGCCTTCCCAGAGGAGCTCGAGAGATTGGCCTCCAGATCCCAATGTTTTTGTCAGGACCTCAGTTCCTGGCTCAAATAGAGACTTGCTTGACTTAGAGCCTGGGTCAGGAGTCACCTCCTAGAGTTCCATTAATGCCTATTGAAAAGCTGAGAGCTGAGTTACATAATTAGTTAATTCTAAGGCTTCATGTCTTATGTCTGTGCATAAGAAAGGCCTTCCATAAATACATTCAAAGGGGGACAGTCCCTCTTTTTGGGGGGGCAGTCCAAGCCTTCATTTATATTTGTAAATCTTGAACTATTCTCCATTTACCATTTGATTTCTTTATACCCAAAATAGGAGTGTTGCATAGACTGTTATAGGGAATTATTAGCCCCGACTCCTTTAAATTCTCAGTGATGGGCTTTAACCTGTCCTTAATCTCAGGTTTCAGTGGATACTGCTTCTTATGTGGAAATAAGTGTGGGTCTTTGAGCTTGAAAACTATAGGAATAGCATTTTGTGCTTGGTCCACAGATTTTCCATCAGCCCACACTGTAAGATTTACATTTTGTTCAATTAAAGGTAGAGAAAGGGAGAGCTCCATATTCATGAAAACAGAGGCATGGACCCTGCTCAGTATATCCCTCCCCAAAAGCGGTGAGGGAGACTCTGGCACTATTAGAAAGTTGTGCGAAAATAGCACGGAGTCCCAGTTACAGCTTAAAGAACAACTGAAGTAGTACGTTTCACCTCATCTAGACAGTTCGCTATGGAAGCAGATCGGGAAGAAAGTGGGCCCGGGGCTTCAGTAAGCCCAGAGTAAGTTGCCCCAATATCTAAAAGGAAATCAATGGATTGGTCTCCCACAGTTATTAATACCTGGGATTCCTCAGGTGTAATTAGGGTGGGAGCTTGTGTGGGGACCCCCTGGCACCTTCAGTCCTGATTGTCTTGAGAGTCCAACCCCCGAAGCCTACACTTTTAAGGGCAGTCTCTCCTCTAGTGCGGTCCCTTGGAGACCGAACATGGAGCCAGGGGCAGCTTAGATGCCTGAGGGCAATCCTGCTTGAAGTGCCCCTCCTTTCCACAGTAAGAGCAACCCCATCCTTTTTCACCTGGGTCCCTCTGGGCATTTTTCTCAGGCTGTTTAAGAACGATTCTGACACCCATTTCAAGGGCCTCTGCCTGTTCCTTTGTCTTTTTCTGCCTTTCTTTCTTTTCCTTCTATTCCCTACCATAGTAGATTGTTCGAGCCAGTTGCAACAGAATATCTAAAGACTGATTTGGCCCATATGCCTGTTTCAATAGCTTACAGCAGATATCTGGAGCCGACTGAGTGAGAAATATATCTTTTAAGATCACTCTTCCCTCTTCACTTTGGGGATCAATCTCAGTGAATCTGTGAAAGGCTTTTCTCAGTCTATCTAGGAATTTACCAGGAGCTTCCTTCTCCTCCTATTCTATGTTTGCCAATTTGGCATAGTTTAAAGTCTTAGCACGCGCTTGCTAAGAATACATCCTTCAAGAATACATCTGACAAAATGACTCTGATTCCATCTTCCTTTAGCTGTATTATAGTACCAGTCTGGTTCTATAGTTGGGACGGCCTGATTCCCAGTGGGGAATTCCCGTATGCTACTTCTATCCATTTCCCTTGTTTTCCAGAGAACCGGCCCAACTGTAAAATAGTAATAATTGAGATCCTCCAACCAGCCACCATTCGCCACCCTCCAATGCACACCCTGGCCATGCAGTGTCACATAGGAAGATCAGGTGTGTCTTCTTTAAGCTCTGTGGATCAAATCTATCCCAGTTTTTCAGGATATAGGTCAAAGGAATGAGGCTAGAATTGTTAGCTCCCATCTGTAAGAGAGAAAAAAAGCAACAAGCGCCATCTTTCTACCAGAGGCGTCCCTCCCTGCTCTAAATGGGGGTGTAGACAGACTTTACACCAAAGCTTTCCTTTCCTGGTTGGACTTAGTCTGTCCCTTACTGACACAGGCGCTGTACTTGTCCCTCCGTGTTCTACCACCGAGATGGGGTGGAGATGCACCAGGGGTAGACCTGACAGCATCCCAGACTGATGTCCAGTTCCTCACCATTAAAACCTCGCTTGCCTCTGATGTCACCCAGGGTGAAATCAGAGTAACCTTCCAGAAAGCCTTCCAAGCTAAGACTGCTGGGGGAAACATTCGTCAACTGAGTGCCTGTGCACGACCGTGAATATATTCCTGACCACAATAAGAATATAAAACTAAGATGTTCCTTCCAAGCATCACCACGCGAGTATAAGCGATAGCAAAAGAGATGGTGAAGGGCTGGCCAGTGAGGAAAAAGTAATTTTTGTCCTCGAGTTATTAGATCCAGTCCTTCCAGTTCATTCCCACAGATTCCACAGAAAGAATATCTAAGGAGTTGGGACAAAAGCCACTGGAGAGCCTCCTCTGGTCCACTAAGAACTAGCGTTACCAAAGGAAGAAACTCATTGTACTTCCAATCTGAGTAACCTTTAACCTCGGAGATGCTCTTGGAGCTAGAGCTTCATCTAGCTTCCAAACTTCTGACTCCTAGCGAGGCTAGGTGCTTCCTGACTACCAGTCCAAGTGTGGGACCTAAGTAACAGTACACAGTAACAGCATAGATCACAAGTCCCTTGAAAGTCTATGATCCAACCGACAGGTTAGCAGTTCGAATTCCCAAGAAGTTAAGAAATGGTCAAAGAGACTGCAAAATTTGACCGAGAAAGGAGATTTTGGTCCACACACTTTGCCCATTTCTGGTCAGTCCCTGAAGGAGACATTGAGTGCCTCTTGGCATTGGCAGAAATCTGCCATAAGCCGTATGAGGTCACCATGGAACTATACAGCAGGGCTCCTCACTTGCTTCATGTAGGGCGTATCATTCATTAACACGAGCACACTGTAAAGTTAGTAAAGTACAGCAGAAAACTTGTTCTCTAGGAGAACAAAGAATTAGAGCTCCAAGCATCCTTACCTTGTCCTGAAGAATCCTAGACAAGCCCCCAAGATGAAAGGTTGTTGCTGAACCATGCAAGACACTGGGATTCTTGGCCTCCAGTGGAGAAGAATTCAATCTGGGGCCAGAGACAAGGCTTGATTGCCCAGAGCTTTGTGTAATAAAGTTTTATTAAAGTATAAAAGGTTTAGAGAACGCTACTGACATAGACATCAGAAGGGGGAAGAAAGAGTGCCCCCTCTCTAATATTAGCAATGGAGTTATATACTTTTTAATTACTTATTATATTGAATCAAAAGAATGTCTGGAGGCTGTAGAGACCTTACTAGACCCACTCCCATAATTTACATTTTAAGATAACAGGATTAGCCAGAAGATTTTTTCCAGAAGCTGTCCTCAAACAGGATACAATAATGTTATATCAATTCAGTTCAGTTCAGTTGCTCAATTCTTTGTGACCCCATGAATTGCAGCACACCAGGCCTCCTTGTTCATCACCAACTCCCGGAGTTCACTCAAACTCACATCCATCGAGTCGGTGATGCCATCCAGCCATCTCATTCTCTCTTTCCCCTTCTCCTCCTGCCCCCAATCCCTCCCAGCATCAGGGTCTTTTCCAATGAGTCAAGATAAAGGAGAACAAAAACACAATTAAGCATACTGAACGTGTGAAAACTGCTTTCTTAGGAGTTCTTGCTTTTTGGAATGACTCCTAGGAAGCCAGGCTTACATATTATTTGTAAACATGGCCATTCCCTTCCCTGCCGACAGAAGACTGTGTGTGTGTCCAAGCTGTGCCCTCTTAGGAGCCATCGGAGAAGGAAACTCTGAGCTACCGGTTCTAATCCAAACATGGGGCAAAACAAACAAAAGCAACAGCATAAATTCCCTTAACTGGATAGCAGCAAGCCTTACACACTAGTAAAGGCTCAAAATCCAACTGGCTAAGGGACATTGACCAATATACTGAACTCTGGGTAGCCATACTAAAATATAAAAACTAGGGGGGAAGCCTCTGAGCATAGCCATCAGAGGTTGTGCACTGTGTGGGACTTTGGATGAGTCATCACAGTCAAGCAAACTGTCAGGCGACTGTGCGCTTCTCAGTTCTTGTCCCATCACAACAATGATTTGGAGCGATGGACATTAAAGCCCTCGGTGCATCACAGCTCTTGGGTCTTGAACAAACCATGTCATAGCTCTTAGACAAATCAGTGTTACAGCTCTATTTTATTTAGAAGATAGCAGGAGAATCCATCCTGGAAGAAGAGAAGAGAGTGGAGACGCGCACCAGCATGTGCGTGGGGCGGGGGAGGGGGGGAGAAAGCATACACACGCAGGAGAGAGAGAGTGAGAGAGCTCTTGGCGCCTCCTTTTATATGTTTTCTTCCCCCCTGGGCCTGCCTTATGCAAATTGGGCTCAGGCAGGAGGGCTGTTCTACCTGAAGTCCCCACTCCGGTCCTCAGACCTTTCTTTGACCTTCCTTTGTTCTATTTTTGTGGGCTTTTCCCTTCCTTGTCTTTTAGCCACCACACTTTGGACTCCTTTTCCCTATTCTAACTACCTAACATTCCCCCCTCAAGAGATGGGAGGCCCAATTCTTTAGGAATAGGGGTGTCAAGGTCTTTCTGGCTACTTTCTGCTGAATTGGGACAGCGAGGGGTATTGGGCCTCCCCCTCTTGCTAGTCTCAGGCCTCAGAGTCCTCATAGCAGTGTTCATCTAAGGGTGAGTGATATTTTCCATGGTTGGCTGTAGTTTTGTATCTTTGTTGAACTGGGACCGCATGTTGTGGCTTGTTGACCTGAGCAGAGACAAACAAGTTAGACAATTGATAATGCATGGAACAATCATAAGCAGCATCATTATGGCAAAACAAGGGCTAGAAGGGGAATTAGCCAATTCCAAAAAGTTGGCTTAAAGCTCAACATTCAGAAAATGAAGATCATGGCATCTGGTCCCATCACTTCCATGGGAAATAGATGGGGAAACAATAGAAACAGTATCAGACTTTATTTTTGGGGGCTCCAAAATCACTGCAGATGGTGACTGCAGCCATGAAATCAAAAGACACTTACTTCTTGGAAGAAAAGTTATGACCAACCTAGATAGTATATTCAAAAGCAGAGACATTACTTTGCCGACTAAGGTCCGTCTAGTCAAGGCCATGGTTTTTCCAGTGGTCATGTATGGATGTGAGAGTTGGACTGTAAAGAAGGCTGAGCGGCGAAGAACTGATGCTTTTGAACTGTGGTGTTGGAGAAGACTCTTGAGAGTCTCTTGGACTGCAAGGAGATCCAACCAGTCCATTCTGAAGGAGATCAGTCCTGGGTGTCCTTTGGAAGGACTGATGCTAAAGCTGAAACTCCAGTACTTTGGCCACCTCATGCGAAGAGTCGACTCATTGGAAAAGACTCTGATGCTGGGAGGGATTGGGGGCAGGAGGAGAAGGGGACGACCCAGGATGAGATGGCTGGATGGCATCACAGACTCGATGGACGTGAGTCTGAGTGAACTCTGGGAGATGGTGATGGACAGGGAGGCCTGGCGTGCTGTGATTCATGGGGTCGCAAACAGTCGGACATGACTGAGGAACTGAACTGAACTGAAATTCACATTGCCAGGATGGCTCAAGTCCCTCCTTGTTCAGGGATCAGAAGATTTATCTCCTGCCTGTTTTGAAGTACAATCCCTGCCAAGCTGTGCTGGCTCTTTAGAGCTGTCCTGAGAAATCTTATCCCCAGAAACCAAATTTTGGAGGTGTTCATTAGAATGGCACTCATTTGTAGTTCTGAATAGGTATCTGAGATCTCCCAGGGGCTCACAGGTGTATTGAGGGTCCTCTTCTCTTTTCTTCTATGGCTTGACTCGTGAGTAGTGAATCCAGGAGTCATGTCCTGGTACCTTGACTGTGGTGAGGGTAGAAAGCATTACAGGGTAGAGGCCCTTCCATAGGGGCTGGAGTTGAGCCTTTGGGGACCCATCTTTCCAGATTTTAATTAGGACTTGAGTCCCTGGAGCATATAGTGGTGACTCCTTAGAATCTTTTGGGTCCTGGTTCATACCCCACAAGCGTATATCCTGTTGGAATTGCCCAATGGCCGTGGTATAAGACTGGAGGGTCTGAACCTCTGGATCTAAGAAGAGGTCATTGACATAAACAAAAGGTCTCCCATATAGCATCTAATAAGGACTAAGACCAACCTGTTCTTTAGGGGCAATTTGGGTATGGAGGAGGGCTATTGGTAAAGCCTCCTTCCATCCCAGGGAGGTCTCCTGGGTTATCTTTTTTATTGCTGATTTTAAGAATTGGTTGGCTCTTTCTACTTTTCCTGAAGATTGAGGACTCTAGGCAAAATGGGGATAATAAGTAATGCTGAATGCTTTAGAGGTCACCAAGAGACCCCTTGGGTGACCTTAGAAGTAAATGTTGTCCCATTGTCACTTTGTAATAATCTGGGCAGACCAAATCTTGGAAAGATTTCATGGCGCAGTTTCTTTAGCACCTCCTCAGCCTTCTCAGTCCAGGTGGGAAAACCTTCAGTCCATCCTGTGAATGTATCTATCACGACTAATAGGTGTTTATACCCTTGAGAAGCCGGCATCTGGGTGAAGTCCATCTGCCAGTCCTCTCCTGGATAGGTCCCACATCATTGGACGGGCTGGGCCAGTTGGGGTCTTCAAGCTCCTTGGGGGTTGTTTAATTGGCAAGTGGGACAAGAGGAGCCCACCTGTCTTATAGTTGTTTGGAAGCCTTTCCTCTGAAGGACCTTTCTAGTAATCTTTGGAGGGCCTTTTCCCCTAAATGATTGGTGGCATGTAAGGAGTTAACCAACTTTCATTGGAGGTTCCCAGGCAGAAAAAGGAGTCCCTCCTTTTGGAACCACCCCATATGATCTTCTTGAAAGGCCTCACTCTTAGCTTTAAGAGTCCCACCTTCAGTATATGAAGGAGTTTCTGGCAAATTAGTCTGTGGAACTAAGGTGGCAACCCCTATTAGGTCATGGTTCTGTAATGCTGCTCTCTTAGCTGCCTGTTCAGTTGTGTGGTTCCCTTGTGCCACTTCCATGCTCCCTTTTTGGTGTCCTTTACAGTGGGAGACTGAAACCTCAGTGGGCAGATGGACTGCCTCCAAGAGTCTAAGAATCTTATCACCATATTTGATTGGGGACACTCGGGTGGTCAAGTGGCCCCTTTCTGAATAGCAGCATGTGTATGTAGCACCAGAAAGGCACACGTGGAGTCAGTGTAAATGGTTATTCTTTTTCCTTTTCCCAGCTCTAAACCTGGGAGTCAGGGCTATTAGCTCAGCTAATAGGGCTGAAGTACCTGATAGCAGAGGCTTAGCCTCTATGATCTCAAAATCAGAGACTACTGCATACCCAGCTCTTCTTTTTCCATCTAAGACAAAACTGCTTCCATCGGTGTACCAGATTTCCTTAGGATTGGTCAGAGGACTTTCTGACAATACCTCTTGGGGTTTTGTCCAGTGGTCCAACGTTTCTAGAGAAAAGTGAAAGGGGAGAGAGCCCTCGGGGGTAGGCAGGAGGGTGGCTGGGTTAAGAACCTCACAAGGGGATATAGTGAGGCCTGGATTTTCCATCAGCATTACTTGATATCTGAGAATTCTTTGATAAGACATCCATAAATAGCCGCTCCCATTTAGGAGCTGTTTTACTTGGTGGCTGGTAAAAATAGTTAGTTTGCCTCCAAAGGAGAGTTTTAAAGCAACTTCTATCATGATTGCAATAGCTGCAAGATTTCAAAGGCAGAGGGGCCAGCTTCGGGCAGTTGGATTGAGTCTCTTGGATAAGCTACAGGCTGGGGCTCAGATCCCAACCTTTGAGTTAACACTCCCCAAAGGCCCTCAAAAATTACTAGAAAGATCCTTCAGAGGAGCAGGCTTCCAAACAACTATAAGACAGGTGGGCTCCTCTTGTCCCACTTGCCAATTAAACAACCACCAAGGAGCTCGAAGACCCCAGCTGGCCCAGCCCGTCCAACGATGTGGGACCTATCCAGGAGAGGACTGGCAGATGGACTTCACCCAGATGCCAGCTTCTCAAGGGTATAAATACCTATTAGTCGTGATAGATACATTCACAGGATGGACTGAAGGTTTTCCCACCTGGACTGAGAAGGCTGAGGAGGTGGTAAAGAAACTGCTCCATGAACTCATTCCCTCTCTTTTATGGACATAAAGTTGGAATACTTTCTCTGGGTCTGGCAACCTCAAGGCAGGTGCCTGAGTTAAGGCTTGTTTTAATGTAGCCTGTGCCTTCTTTTGGGGAGTAGGATTGAATCTTGTCCCTTTAAGCCTTCATATAATGGCTGGGCAATTAGACCATAGTTGGGTATCCAGATTCTACAATACCCAATTAGCTCCAGGAAAGCTCGCAATTGTTTTTGAGTCGTGGGGGAGGGCAATGGAGGATTCCTTGCATCCAGTCAGGGGACAGCCTCCTGGACCCATGTGTAATCTGAACTCCCAGGTAAGTGACCTTTGTCTCAACCATCTGTGCTTTAGCATGAGAGACTTTATATCCCCTTTCTGCCAAAAAGTTTAGAACCTGAATTGCATGCTGTTGGGCATTTTCCTCATCTGGAGAGCAGATTAATAGGTCATCTACATATTGTAATATTTTCCCATTAGGTCCCAGGTCCAGTCTAGGAGATCCCAGCTAAGGGCCTGTCCAAACAAGTGGGGGCTATCTCTGAACCCCTGAGGTAATACTGTCCAAGCCATCTGTTGATGTTTTTCTCCTGGGGCCTCCCACTCAAAGGCAAAAAGATATTGGGATTCTTTAGCCAATGGTATGCAAAAAAATGCATCCTTGAGATCCCAGACTGTAAACCATTTGGCACTGGGTGGAATTTCTCTCAAGATTACATAGGGATTGGGTACTGTGGGATGGAAGGGGACTACAGCTTCATATATGATCCGGAAATCTTGAACCACTCGCCAGGTTACATCCTTTTTCTTTACTGAGAGGATTGGGGTGTTACATGGCGAATTGGTGGGGACCAATAGCCCACAAGCAAGGAATTTATTTATTAAAGCCTGTAGTCCCTCCCGAGCCTCTCTTCTGAGGGGATATTGTTTCCGGTTAGGAAACCGAGTGGGATCTCTGAGGAAAATGACACCGTTTCATATCCATGCACTACAGAAACTAGCAACTAGAAGAAAAGATGGTACAAATGTCATGGAATTCCCAGAAAATTTGACAGATGTCTGTGGTGGGGCAAAATGAATTAAGCCTGGATGACCTGAATTAATTACAATGGAAAGGAAGCAGGATTCCCTAAATAGACTGGGCCAATTAAGGCATATCCAGGGAGAAGATCAGTTCAGTTCAGTCACTCAGCAATGTCTGACTCTTTGCTACCCCATGGACTGGAGCATGCCAGGCTTCCCTGTTCATCACCAACTCCCAAAGCTTGCTAAAATTCATGTCCATTGAGTCAGTGATGCCATCCAACCATCTCATCCTCTGTCGTTCCTTTCTCTTCCTGCCTTCAATCTTCCCCAGCATCAGGGTCTTTTCCAGTGAGTCAGTTGTTTGCATCAGGTGGTCAAACTATTGGAGTTTCAGATTCAGTATCAGTCCTTCCAATGGATATTCAGGACTGGTTTCCTTTGGGATGGACTGAGTTGATCTCCTTGCAAACCAAGGGACTCTAAAGAGTCTTCTCCAACATCATAGTTCAAAAGCATCAATTCTTCAGTGCTCAGCTTTCTTTATAGTCCAAGTCTCACATCCATACATGACTACTGGAAAAACCACAGCTTTGACTAGATGGACCTTTGTTGGCAAATTAATGTCTCTGCTTTTTAATATGCTATCTAGGTTGGTCATGGCTTTTCTTCCAAGGAGTAAGCATCTTTTAATTTCCTGGCTGCAGTCACCATCTGTAGTCATTTTGGAGCCCAAAATATAAAGTCTGTCACTGTTTTCACTGTTTCCCCATCTATTTTCCATGAAGTGATGGGACCAGATGCCATGATCTTAGTTTTCTGAATGTTGAGTTTTAAGCCAACTCTTCCACTCTCCTCTTTCACTTTTCATGAAGAGGCTCTTTAGTTCTTTTTTACTTTCTGCCATAAGGGTGGTATCATCTGAATATCTGAGGTTATTAACATTTCTCCCAGCAATCTTGATTTCAGCTTGTGCTTTATTCAGCCCAACCTTTTGCATGATATACTCTAAATATAACTTACACAAGCAGGGTGACAATACACAGCCTTGACATACTCCTTTCCCAATTTGGAACTAGTCTGTTGTTTCATGTCCAGTTCTAACTGTTGCTTCTTGACCTGCATAGACATTTCTCAGGAGGCAGGTAAGGTGGTCTGGTATTCCCATCTCTTTCAGAATTTTTTCCACAGTTTGTTGTGATCCACTCTGCCAAAGACTTTGGAGTAGTCAATAAAGCAGAAGTAGATATTTTTCTGCAACTCTCTTGCTTTTTTGATAATCCAATGGATGTTGACAATTTGATCTCTGGTTCCTCTGGTTTTTGTAAATCCAGCTTGGACATCTGGAAGTTCACAGGTCACGTACTGTTGAAGCCTGGCTTAAGGAATTATTTCTTGCAAAGAAATAGAGGAAAACAATAGAATGGGAAAGACTAGAGATCTCTTCAAGAATATTAGAGATATCAAGGGAACATTTCATGCAAAGGTGGGCACAATAAAGGACAGAAATAGTATGGACCTAACAGAAGCAGAAGATATTAAGAAGAGGTAGCAAGAATACACATAACTATACAAAAAAGATGTTCATGACTCAGATAACCATCATGGTATGTTCATTCGCCTAGAGCCAGATATCCTGGAATGTGAGGTCAAGTGGACCTTAGGAAGCATCACTATGAGCAAAGCTAGTGGAGTTGAAGGAATTTCAGTTGAGCTATTTCAAATCCTAAAATATGATGCTGTTTAACTGCTGCACTCAATATGCCAGCGAATTTGAAAAACTCAGCAGTGGCCACAGGACTGGAAAATGTCAGTTTTCATTCCAATGCCAAAGAATGCTCAAACTACCACACAATTACAGTCATCTTCAGTTCAGTTCAGTTCTGTTGCTCAGTCATGTCTGACTCTTTGCGACCCCATGAATTGCAGCACACTGGGCCTCTCTGTCCATCACCAACTCCCAGAGTTCACTCAAACTCACGTCCATGGAGTCAGTGATGCCATCCAGCCATCTCATCCTCTGCCGTCCCCTTTTCCTCCTGCTCACAATCTCTCCCAGCATCAGAGTCTTTTCCAATGAGTCAACTCTTCTCATGAGGTGGCCAAAGTACTGAAGTTTCAGCTTTAGCATCAGTCCTTCCAAAGGACACCCAGGACTGATCTCCTTTAGAATGGACTGGTTGGATATCCTTGCAGTCCAAGGGACTCTCAAGAGTCTTCTCCAACACCACAGTTCTTACACACTAAAAAAGTAATGCTCAAAATTCTCCAGGGAGAAGACATAGGGTCTATATCAAACTACATTGCTGTGACCTAACCGACATATTGGATGGATGCTAAGGAGAAAATCATAACATCTACTAAGTGTGCGTGTGTGTGTGTGTATGCTGTGTGCTCAGCCGTGTTTGACTTTTTGCATCCCCATGGACTGTATCAATAGTTGTCAAAAATATTTTTCATTGTTTACTCCTTCAGATGCTACCTCTTTTCACAGAGTCTTTTCTTACTCACTAAGTAAAGTATGTTTCCCACCTCTGTTCTATACTTTCCATGCTGCATGTATTTTTACAATCTATTTTATCTTTTAGCCTATAAACCTCAGGACAAGAACTATGTTCTATTTATCTCTCCATTTTCCAGTTATCCAATACAATCTAGGTTTAGTGATGCTTCATAGATATTTATTGAACTACATATAGGTAAAATATATACTGAACAGCTGAAAATGCAGCCTCGTTTTCCTTCTACCAATTCTTGGAAGGCAGAAATCACCCCCAGAGGTAAGTAGGGGAATACCAGAAGTACAAAAGAGATAAGTGGGTCTTTGAGCAATAATTCTCAATATTTAACATATTCTAACCACATATTAGTTCTTCTTGACTTTTATGACTCCTTGAGGCAGTGAGTGACAAGAGTTTTTAATTTCAATCACTTCACTACAAATAGTTAATTTCCCTCCCCCTCTTCATTGGGAGACCTGAAATCATGGAGAAGAGACCTAAAATATAAATAAATCACCCATACTCCCCTTTAGGAATGATTGAAGACTCTGTGCCCTTTCTATCTTCAAGAAAGGGAAAAGATGACTAGTTTTTCTTTACTGATGATTCCAGCTCCAGTTTTAATGGACTGCAAAGCTCTACTGTAAAACATCAAAGTTTTTGAGGGAAAGAATGAAGAAGGCTTCTGGGGAGGCAGGCTGTGTTAGAGGATCTTGGGAAGACTGAGAGGAATTCACCCAAGCAATGGCTTTGTGAGGTCTTGTACCTGTACCAGCCCTTCCCTGCCTGGCACTGAGAATAAGGTTGGAGCACGCCTGGGAAATCCTGGTGAGCAGCCAAAGCCAAGCTGGCCCCAGCCCTGGACTGCCAACCACTGACCTGTCACATTGAGCACTTTCGTACAACCATCCACAGGCCTCCAGGAGACTGACTGTCTACTCTGCTTCTGCTCATCTGCACCAGTACATCAGCAGCTCACACTTGGAGGTAGCAATGTTTCATCTACTCACAAGTCCTGGGTCTGTCCTGAACCTATTTGATGTCAAGAAAATATCCCTAAATGCCCCCAAATAGCTGTAAGCCTAGAGATCATCAAAGGACAGCCCCATATCTGCTCTTGAAGGGCTGAAGCAAGTTAGTTTAAGACCTATAACAAAGTTGTGGTTAGTGATACCCACAAATACTATTTTCAGAACATTAAACTGAATATTATTGTATTTGTTTAGAGAATATGAAAAATTAGTTATAGCCCCTCAAGAAACTAGAGATTCCCTGAGATACTGTAAAACTAAAAATTGTGAGTTCTCCAACAACCCAGAGACAGGAGTGGCAGATTCTTCTATAAATACAATGCCTTGGTGGCTCAGACAGTAAAGAATCTGCCTGCAATGCAGGAGACCTGGGTTCAGTCCCTGAGCCAGAAAGATCCTCTTGGAGAAGAGAAAGGCTACCCACTGCAGTATTCTTGCCTGGAGAATTCCACAGACAAAGGAGCCTGGAGGGCTACAATCTATGGGGTTGCAAAGAGTCAGACACGACTGAGCAACTAACACTTTCAGACACCAGGTATGTAAAAGTAAACTTTTCAGACTTCTGGTCTTTGGTTCCACATCTAAGGTGCTTGGAAATCACCACTCCATCTTAACAAGTAAAAAGCTGAACAAACTGAAAAGTCATCAACTCTTCTTAGACCTGGAAGAGAACTAAGGTCATAGGGCAAACTACTGACCCTACACTGAAGAAACAGACAGGCAAATAAATACAAGGAATCACAACACATCAGAGCAGAATACTCCATGGGAACCAGTGTTGGGGCAGGAAAACCCGAACTGCAATTAACTAGTTGCTAGAGGCTCAGTGTGGACAAGTCTGAGAGACAAAAATTCCAGGAGGGTCCCGTCAGAGAGAGGCACACCTTTGTGAGTTTTACCTCTAGAAGCTCGACCTGGTTCTCACTGTGAATGCTGGAGAAAAATCTCCTTATGCCTCCAATAGGAGGAGAGGAAAAGGAAGCATTCTTAATGACCCTCTTTTTTTTTTCAAGCTGAAGAGCAGGACTGCCCTGATGGTCCAGTGGCTGAGATGCTGCACTCCCAAAGCAGGAGGGCCAGGTTCAATCCCTGACCAGGGAACTAGATCCCACGTGCTGCAACTAAAGATCCTGTGTACTGCAACTAAAACTTGGCACAGTCAAAAATTAAATTAATAAATGCACCAGAGCATTCTGTTCTGAGTAAGGCCTGTCCTCAGGAGAAACGAGTGAACCAGAGCCTAAGCTGCTGGGGTATTTTCAGAACCCACCAACCAATTCCAGCCCCCTTTAACCATCCTGCCCTACCTAAAATAGGAGACATAAAACTGAGAAACACCTGTGAAATTCACAGTCAAGAGGCACGGGCTCCCTGATAGACAGAGACCTGCTCGTGGGGCTAGAGAACGTTCCCCTCGCCCCACACCTCACCCCCACATCACTACAGGCCTGTACTCAGCAGTGCCTTTACCCAGTCATCATGTCTGGCTATTAATAAAATTGCAAGGCATGTCAAAAGGAAAACACTGTGAAAAGACAGAGCAAGTATCAGAGCCATACAAGGTGGAGATGCTGGAATTATCAGACTGAGAATTCAGAAATAAACTATGATGAAAATGCTGAGGGCTCGAATGGATAGACAGCAGGCAAAGGAAACCTTCCAGAATATTTGGGAAGGTTTGAAACTGTCCACCTCTTGAGATCTATCTTTTGTTCTTCACTTGAGGACTGAGGCAAACCAGCTAGCAGAACAAATACAAAAGGGACAGGGAATCACAGAGTATCAGAGCAGGGCTTATGCTCAAAGAGCTTGCCCTCTGACCTCCCGAGGCTGCTCAGCAACCCAGAGGCAATACATGAGCAGATCCAGGACTCCGGACTCGGCCAGCTGATCTTCCCCTGCACCGACTCTCCTCCATCAGAGTAAAACCTGTCTTCTGCTCTCCCTCAAACTGTACATTTCCTATTTTGTACCCTGCCCCATACTCCAAGCCCTTCTCCATGATCAAGTGCAGAACCCCTTCAGCTTGAAAGAAAAGCAGCTCGGGAACTCATTTCTTTGAAGGGTAAATTAGCAGCTAAAAGTGTCACAGCTCCCCCGGGTGTCTGCATTATAAAACAGGAGCTTTGAAGCACGAAGGCAGATTTTAGAATTTATGATTCCAGGTTAAGGGATTTGGGTGGGGCTTGGAAGTAGAGCTGAGCCTCTTTCTAAATCTCCCAAACTGCACAGGGGAGCTTAACCATTCACTCTAGGGCTATAAACACTCAAAGTCACTGTCTCTTTGCCAGGGAGGAGAGATTTTCACTAACAGTCTCTTTTTTGATCTCTCTGCCACTCAGAGTTCGCAGGCAGCTAATGCTTCTACTTAGAGATACGCTAACTACCAGATGAACTGGGGTATAGTTGGGGACATTGCAACAGATGAATCTGGCTAACCTGTGATGGTTCAACCAGGAAGATGCAGTTTTTAATTACTGAAACAAGGTCTTATATTCTTTTATTTTAATCAGACTCCAAATTAAATCTTTCACCATATTTCAGGAAAGTATAAAAACAAACACGGGATGTGTTTCCTTTGCCTCATCTTCCTTCTGTCACAAGTGCTAATGAGCAACAAAATGACCCCCTAAAGGGTAATACCTTTTATTGGAGACGGGAATGGCAACTCACTCCAGTATTCTTGCCTAGAGAATTCCATAGAGAGAGAAGCTTCGTGGGCTACAGGCCATGGGATTGCAAAGAGTCAGACATGACTGTGCAACACACAACACACACACACACACACACACACACACACACAGAGTAATAACAACAGGTTTTCTGCACTGATTGCATAACAGGCAGGCACTGTTCTAAATGCTTGACATGCAGTGCTTCATTTCATCTTCATGAAGAGAGTTAGGTGTTTTTATTATCCCCGTGTTCAATGATTTGTCCAAGCTTTGCAGCTAGTGAACAGCAGAGCTGAAAACTGGAGTGCACTACGCTCTTACCATAGTACCACTCCTCATCAGAAAAACTCCCATGCTTTCTGCTACCTCACAAGAAAAGAAGATCTGGGTGAGTGCTAAAGAAAGGAAAACTGCTGTTTACAGATTTTAACATTTTTATAATAGCGACATAATTTAAGAGGTAGAAATAGAGCAAAAATAGAATAGATTATCTTAACGAAGACTCTCTATTTTGATAGACTCATTAAACATGTGATATGGCCTATGACAAAGAGGTAGTACAGACAAAGCTATCACTTTTCCAGTGGTCTTGTACAGATGTAAGAGTTGGACCATAAAAAGGCTGAGTGTCAAAGAACTGATGCTTTGGAACTGTGGTGTTGGAGAAGACTCTTGAGAGTCCCTTGCACTGCAAGGGGATCAAACCAGTCATTCCTAAAGGAAATCAACCCTGAATGTTATTGGAAGGACTGTTTCTAAAGCTAAAGCTATAATACTTCGGCCACTGGATTCAAAGAACCAACTCATTGGAAAAGACCCTGATGCTGGGAAAGATGCTGGGAAAGGGAGGAGGAGAAGGGGGCAGCAGAGGATAAGATGGTTAGAGAGCATCACTGACTCAACTGACATGAATTTGAGCAAACTGGAGACACTGGAGGACAGAGGAGCCTGGTGTGCTACAGTCCATGGAGTTACAAAGTCAAAGGTGGTTTAGTAACTGAACAACAGCAACAAAGCCTCTGAGGCCCTGCGAAGTTGCCCATAAAACAATGATAGTAGCTAGTATCTTAATTTGCATATAAAGTTATGTACGTGAATTTCTTCAAAAAATGTCAGACCCCATCCAAGTGTCAGAAGCAATTGTTTTTATATATACGCAGGATTAAAATGCAAAACACAAATTGTGTAACTTTAGTGATTCTGTGTAAAAGGTAAAGGCTTCTATTTAAACCTGGCATTTTGTACAATATAAAATGAATGTTAAAATTCAAGCTAATAACTTAAAATTTAATTTTTCTTTATTAAGCATTTTATCTATATATTTCATTATATTTTAGCACTTTTAATTGTACATTTTTTCCTTTTTTTTTTTTTTTTGAAAAGAGACCTCACAACTTTATTTTGCACTGATGCAAACTGAAAAAAAGCCCCACAAATGATGTAATTAGGCCTGGACTCAAGATGGTTCTTCATGAAAGCTCGAAGACATACTCCAAGGCAGATTATACTCTTATTAAATTGATTATCTGATAAAGACAGTATGTCATCACCCTGCATTCCCACACACTGTTAACATCATTAATTATCAATACGGGACAATTCATTCTAAGGCTTACTTGACTTATTAAAGATTAAGTAACAGGTACATCACATGTCTTTCTGTGCTAGTTTATTCTTGAGTTTCCTTAACTCTTTGCTTATATAGTTGTGAAAAGAATCTTCTTGAAAAGAAAACAAGATTGCCAGGCTGACAATGTACAAACTGATAAAAGCATTTCAACTTTAATTGCGTTTATTATTGTAAAGTCAGTCCAACACTGCTGCTGCTGCTGCTACTAAGTCACTTCAGTCATGTCTGACTCTGTGCAACCCCATAGACGGCAGCCCTCAATGTTTTTGTAATTAGAGTCTAGCTGAAACAGTCATGGGATGACTGGTGTCTGCTGCCCTGTTGCTAATGGTAAATCGCTCTTGTGTTTAACCTCAGGCTCTTTTCTGTCTCCTAAACCTAGAGGCCGTTATGAATTTCCTTTTGGTCCCAAGATCAGTAATACTGAGGCCAAGCTTTGTAATCCCCTCTCTTGGATAACAGAAGAAACCTTTGTAAGGAAAAGTTTTGTTTTAAACTGATTACATTTTGTTCTTTTATTAGTACTATATCTACTACCTAGATTCCACCCTGTAAATTTTGGTTACATGCTGATAAACTGAATCAATGAATGAATGAACAAAGGTATAAATGACTGAGTGAGATAGGAAGTTAAGAGAAGCCTCTGGAGGTCTCTAACAGAAATCCTTTTAAAAGGGCAGTTCAGTTCAGTTCAGTCGCTCAGTCGTGTCCGACTCTTTGCGACTCCATGAATCACAGCACGCCAGGCCTCCCTGTCCATCACCAACTCCCGGAGTTCACTCAGACTCACGTCCATCGAGTCCATGATGACATCCATCCATCTCATCCTCTGTCGTCCCCTTCTCCTCCTGCCCCCTATCCCTCCCAGCATCAGAGTCTTTTCCAATGAGTCAACTCTTCGCATGAGGTGGCCAAAGTATTGGAGTTTCAGCTTCAGCATCGTTCCTTCCAAAGAACACCCAGGGCTGATCTCCTTCAGAATGGACTGGTTGGATCTCCTTGCAGTCCAAGGGACTCTCAAGAGTCTTCTCCAACACCACAGTTCAAAAGCATCAATTCTTTGGCCCTCAGTTTTCTTCACAGTCCAACTCTCACATCCATGCATGACCACCGGAAAAACCATAGCCTTGACTAGACGGACCTTAGTTGGCAAAGTAATGTCTCTGCTTTTGAATATACAAGTAAAGGACAAACATACAGAATATCGGATGTTGTGGTGAATCTCAGGAAGCTCCCACTCTTCTGCTCCCAGTGAGGTCTGGAATTCCCCTGAAACTAGCAATGTAACACATTCCCTTTTTATTGTGATATAGAATGTTTGCAGTTCTTATAATTGTTTCTAAGAGAGATACGGCAAAGGTAGTAACAGCCTTTTGAATAAATCACTTCTATATGTTTTTATTAAGGAAGGAAATGACACCTGCAAACACCAAGACTTGTTTAAGGATCCTGCTGCCTTGAATTTTCACATCGTTTCTTTATTTAAAGAGAAAGGTATCATCCTCTTATGCACCTTGCCAGCCAGGTCCAGTATGTCTGTGATTAGATTTCATCATTCAGCTACAAACTTTACACTTAATTTACAGAAAGTAACCAAGACAGCTTGTCGAGAAGAGCCAACAGGATCTCCTGTGTCCTTGCTGCCACTCTGCCAACACAGATGCAGGACCTTGGAATGAGAGATACTTCCCACTTTAGGAGGGCTGAAGGCTGTGCAGGTTATATCTAGAAGCTGCATGTAATTGGGAGCAAAACAGCTTGTGCAACTCACAGTTTATAATCTCTTGAGGCTCTGGAAAAAAAAAGAAAAACCTGTCTCTCTGAAGTTAGAGGAATAAATAAGGTTGTCCCAGAAATGAGTTACCAGTGATCTGGAGCATATCCTGAAACCCTAGTCATCTCTCCATGGGAAGGGATTTCAGAAAGAGGGTGATAGTATGTAGAAACAGGCAATTCTGTGCACCAATCACAGACAAATAAAAAGTCTAATACTAATACCACATAATGAAGTAAACAGGGAACCAGGAGTAACATCCTGATACTAAGGCATGATGAACCATGGGAGCAAAAGGGATAGAGCCAGGTTTCATGGAAAAATATGGCTTCATAAGCCTTACAGCAGGGAACCTTAACACAGAGAGAACCCACTCCAAAATACGCTTGTTCAAATGACCACGGAAGATGCAGCCAGGTCCTGTACCCTATGGAGCATCAATCCAGAAAGGGCATTTTCCGCTCTGGTATGTGGATGGCTTCCCTTGAGAGCAAATGTAACTAGCTAGTGTTAGCCATAGAAAAAGATACACAAGTAATGAACCAATGAACAACACTCACAGTATGGATATTTTAAAACAATTGTTAAAATTATTTTAATATCTTCTGTAATTACTGCCATAATGATATGTGTTTTAAAGGTGAATAAAACATTTGAGAAAAATCATATTCTGGGATTTGTAACTTTATTGAAATGTTTAAGAAAATTTCGATGAATTGGTGTTCAAGGTTTAAAGAAATTAGATACATAATGTTTGTGAGTTTATTAAAGTTTAAATAATGATCACATATTTTTAACAATGTCCTTAATCAATTCAGTAATAGCAATTATTACTGTCTGTGCATAAAATTTTGTCAGATGTTTAATATCCCAAAGACATATAAGGAGAAGTTCAAAACTAAATAACGTCTATGTTGTTATATTAATAAAAATTGAATTTTCAATTTTTATAAAATATGTCCAGAAAAATTTATGTTGCTTTCATTTAATTCACTTAAATATTTCTATCAGTTCACTTCAGTTGCTTAGTCATGTCCAACTCTTTGCGATCCCATGGATTGCAGCACACCAGGCTTCCCTGTCCATCACCAACTCCCAGAGTTTGCTCAAACTCATGTCATCGTTAGATGCCATCTCATCCTCTGTCAGCCCCTTCTTCTCCTGCCTTCAATCTTTCCTAGCATTCAAATGAGTCAGTTCTTCACATCAGGTGGCCAAAGTATTGGAGCTTCAGCTTCAGCATCAGTCCTTCCAATGAATATTCAGGACTGATTTCCTTTAGGGTTTACTGGTTTGATCTCCTTGCAGTCCAAGGGACTCTCAAGAGTTTTCTCCAACACTACAGTTCAAAAGTATCAATTCTTCAGCACTCAGCTTTTTTTATAGTCCAACTGTCACATCCATACATGACTAACTGCTGGCTATCATGCTATAAAGTGCTGGAGGAATATGAGAATGACTGAGGCATACCCTTTGCCCTAAGAGAACTTAAATCTCATGAGACACAGATTTGCAAAAATAACAGAACCTGTATATTCAATGGAGAAGCAAAGGCCAGGAAGAGAAAAGCCACCGATCATTATTCCTGCCTGGAAACAACTGAGAAAGCTGCTGCTGCTAAGTCACTTCACTCGTGTCCAACTCTGTGTGACCCCATAGACAGCAGCCCATCAGGCTCCCCCGTCCCTGGGATTCTCCAGGCAAGAACACTGGAGTAGACTGCCATTTCCTTCTCCAGTGCATGAAAGTGAAAAGTGAAAGTGAATATGCTCAGTTGTGTCCAACTCTTAGCGACCCCATGGACTGCAGCCTACCAGGCTCCACTGTCTATGGGATTTTCCAGGCAAGAGTACTGGAGTGAGGTGCCATTGCCTTCTCCAAACTGAGAAAGCAGGGAATTGCAAAGTTGATTTTGGTAGATAATCAGTCCTAAATTTATCTGTACCAGACAAATTACCACATTAAGGAAAAAAAAAAAAGAACACACACTCCAAAAACCAAGAACTCCTAGGAAAGCAGTTTTCACATGTTCAGTATGCTTAATTGTGTTTTTGTTCTCCTTTATCTTGACTCACTGGAAAAGACTCTGATGCTGGGAGGGATGGGGGCAGGAGGAGAAGGGGACGACAGAAGATAAGATGGCTGGATGGCATCACCGACTCGATGGACATGAGTTTCAGTGAACGCCGGGAGTTGGTGATGGACGGGGAGGTCTGGCATGCTGCAATCCATGGGGTCACAAAGAGTTGGACACAACTGAATAACTGAACTGAACTGACTGATGCATGACTTATGCCAAAAAAAGTATATGAAGAATTTCCATAACTACCAAGGGCTTCTAATTTTAGTTCAGTTCAGTTCAGTTGCTCAGTCGCCATCCAGCCATCTCATCCTCTGTCGTCCCCTTCTCCTCCTGCCTCCAATCCCTACCAACATCAGAGTCTTTTCCAATGAGTCAACTCTTCCCATGAGTTGAGTTGGGAATTGGAGTTTGAGCTTTAGCATCAGTCCTTCCAATGAACACCCAGGACTGATCTCCTTTAGGGTGGACTGGTTGGATCTCCTTGCAGTCCAAGGGACTCTCAAGAGTCTTCTCCAACACCACAGTTCAAAAGCAATTCTTCAACCCTCAGCTTTCTTCGCAGTCCAACTCTCACATCCATACCTGACCACTGGAAAAACAATAACCTTGACTCGATGGACCTTTGTTGGCAAAGTAATGTCTCTGCTTTTGAATATGCTATCTAGGTTGGTCATAACTTTCCTTCCAAGGAGTAAGCGTCTTTTAATTTCATGGCTGCAGTCACCATCTGCAGTGATTTTGGAGCCCCCCAAAATAAAGTCTGACACTTTTTCCACTATTTCCCCATCTATTACCCATGAGCTAATTTTAACCATCAGCCAAATAGAATGAGAGACTCCACTCGGGCAAATGGCTAACCTAGTAGGACCAAAGTGTTCTCTTTAGAAGGGACACTTTGGTAGGAAGCCCTTTGGCTGGCATCAGGGAACTTAGCTTTTGGACCATTCCAACTCCTCTTGATCCATTATTTCTAATATATACCCTATCCCACCACGTTGCCTGCATCCATCTCCACAAAAGTCCCTATCTCAGGACAGGGAAGTCCTAAGTGACATAAATGACCTTTCTCTTTACTCCACGTCTTCAAGCAGACTCCCATGCCTCTTGCCCACTGTACTCTCTGGACTCATCCCTTCATTGACGGTCCTCCCAGCCTCTTTAATATGTTCCTTAGTTCCCACACACATTTTCATCATCCATTAGTTTCTCTCACATAACACTGCATATTTCCACTGACATTCCACACACCTCACAACTATAATTCTCTCGTGATTCTTCCCTTTGAAATACTCATTTCATGCCAATTGCACACATATGCATATATCTTGCTTATAAGCTGAATTTACTTTTCTGCCTATATTACCATGCCTTTCCTGTATATTGTCAGGTGTGTTATTTACTTTTGTGTGTAAGTGTATATAAGTCTTAAAAAAGCAAATGAATTTTGACACCTTCTGTACAGCACTCAAAATATTACAAATGGAGTTTTACAATGAATTAAATATAAAATTATAAAGGATAAGACCAGTAAGGTATCCTAAAGAGCATTAAGCTCAAGTTTTTACTTAAGTATTTTTTACAGACCTATATTTCCAAGAGTACTTAAAAGTTGCTATTTTTTAAAAGCAAAATGGAAAATGGCATTGAAACATGTATAATATCATATACGAAACGAATTGCCAGTCCAGGTTCAGTGCATGATACTGGATGCTTGGGGCTGGTGCACTGGGATGACCCAGAGGGATGGTACAGGGAGGGAGGAGGGAGGGGGTTCAGGATGGGGAACACATATATACCTGTGGTGAATTTATGCTGATGTATGGCAAAACCAACACAATATTGTAAAGTAATCAACCTCCAATTAAATAAATAAATTTATGTTTAAAAAATAAAATAAAAGCAAAATGGAAAGTTCTTCTGGTCAGATAATTTTTGGCAATGCTAGGTGGCGGATTTCTTTAATGTAGCAATTCTCACAGTTCCTGTGCTTTGTGAATCTCCGATAAGGGGATATTGCTTCCTGAATTGTCCATGGAATTATTGGGAAGTAACTGTTCCCAAGACTAATGTTCCATGGAATATATATTAGAGAATGATAATCTATCCTTCGGAGAAGGCACTACTGACCCACTCCAGTACTCTTGCCTGGAAAATCCCATGGATGGGGAGCCTGGTAGGCTGTAGTCCATGGGCTTGTTAAGAGTCAGATGCGACTGAGTGATTTCACGCTCACTTTTCACTTTCATGCATTGGAGAAGGAAATGGCAACCCACTCCAGTGTTCTTGCCTGGAGAATCCCAGGGATGAAGGAGCCTCGTGGGCTGCCATCTATGGGGTCGCATAGAGTTGGACATGACTGATTCGACTTAGCAGCAGCAGCAGCAGCAGCAGCAGCAGCAGCAGCAGCAGCAGCAGCAGCAGTCTATCCTGACCTCCACCCCACCACCAACACACAAGCCAAATAAATAAATTTTCCTTTTCACATGGCTGAAGGAAGAATGATGGCTGGAACTTACACCTCTAGATTTCCAGACAAGGCTCCTTACTTTATGTCATAGAAAATCAGTACTAAGGTAGATATGCAAGAATAAACTTTACTAAAATTACCCTTATCTTTCGTTAGTTTCACCCATATATCTACCTTCCCACAACTGACCACCCTTTGAAGTATATACCCTTTTCTTTTTTCTTGTTATTTCTCCATAAATTTGTTAGAATGGTATATAAGCCCCTGAAACTAACCACCTCTTTGGGGGTCTTCATTTCTTACCTATGAACACCTCCATGCACATAAACATTAAAATATAAATATCACAAAACTATATGCCCTTTCTCTTGTTAATCTAGTTTTCATCAATTTAATTAGCAGGTCCTAATGATTGCGATTCTTGGGGTAGCAAAGAGTAGGACACGACTGAGTGACTGAACTGAATTGAATGACTAAACAAAAGAGAGTAGAGGAAAAACATTGTTTCCTACCTTGCACCCTCCAACTTGACTTTGAAAAGCCACCTCTAATATATCTTATGTGTGCTTAGATCATTAAATCAGATCAAAGCAGAAAAAGAGAGAGCAAAGCTCAAAAATGGTATGCCAAATTTAGAGGAATAACTATTATGGACAAATGCTGGACTGGATAAAGCATAAGCTGGAATCAAGATTGCTGGGAGAAATATCAATAACCTCACATCTGTATACAGATGACACCACCATTATGGTAGAAAGAAAAGAAGAAATAAAGAGCCTCTTGATGAAAGAGCCTCCTGCAGAAAGAGGAGAGTGAAAAAGCTGGCCTAAAACTAAACATTCAGAAAACTAAGATCATGGCATCTGGTCCCATCACTTCATGGCAAATAGATGGGGAAACAATGGAAACAGTAACAGACTTTATTTTGGGGGGCTTCAGAATCACTGCCGATGGTGACCACATCATGAAATTAAAAGACACTTGCCCCTTGGGAAAAAAGTTATGAGCAACCTAGATAGTATATTAAAAAGCAGAGACATTACTATGCCAACAAATGTCCATCTTGGTAAAGCTATAGTTTTTTGAGTAGTCATGTATGGATGTGAGACTTGGACCATAAAGAAAGCTGAGCACTAATGAATTGATGCTTTTGAACTGTGGTGTTGGAGAAGACTCTTGAGAGTCCCTTGGACTGCAAGGAGATCAAACCAGTCCATCCTAAAGAAATCAGTCTTGAATATTCATTGGAAGGACTGATGCTGAAACTGAAACTCCAATACTTTGGCCACCTGATGCTAAGCACTGATGCATTTGAAAAGTTCCGGATCCTAGGAAAGATTGAAGATAGGAGGAGAAAGGGATGAAAGAGGATGAGATGGTTGGATGGCATCATCAACGTGACAGACATGAGTTTGAGTAAGCTCCAGTAGTTGGTGATAGACAGGGAGGCCTGGTGAGCAGCAGTCCATGGGGTTGCAGAGTCAGACAGGACTGAGCGACTGAACTGAACTGACTGATTATGGACAAAGACTAAATATCGTAGGACATGAGGCTCTACTTTCCAACATATGCATTAATTAATGTAAGCTTTTATTTTCATATACTCATCTACATCTACAATCCTTCTTAAAAATTCATAGTTCAGCTAAATCTATTCAGAGGAGTCCACACTGGTCTTATTTACAGAAAGCATCTTCACATTCTGTGGTTTTACCAAAGTATCTTCAGGAGTTTCCAGATTCAGAATCCTTTTAAACAGCTAAGCAAGTTTGATTGTACACTTGATTTGCTTCCTATCTTCCTTTAATAACTTGTTAACCAATCAATAAGCAGAGATGTGCAAGTCTAATACGGTTTGGGGGCTTTTAATCTTGGGATATAGACCATCTGATTTTTCTAAAGTAAATAGTCCGTTTTACCTTAAGAACTTCATACCCAGGTTACCCTTCTACTGATCAAAATCCAAAAGGCCCAGAAAGTGAGATCAACATAAAACCTGTGGGGAGGAGGAAAAGGCCTTTATGTGAAGCCTAACTGAACATCTGCTTCATCCTGGACTGGTGGCCCGATTATCTAAAAGCCCATTGGGTTTTCAGGCTTTAGCTAGAGATGACTACACACAAGCAAGCCCTAACTCTTCATAAATCATATCCTTCTTCCTTCTCTATTCTACTCCTCTGAATAGTTTCACCAGCAAATGCCAACTAACAGTTACTTCTTATGTGTAAAATAATTACTCTGCTAGCATCCTCACAATTTGACTTCTACATGAATGTTAACCACTGCTATGACAATAATCACTGTTACATTTTTATCCTCACAGAAAAAGATCATGCCCTATGTCGTCAGAGGAAGAAACATAGCAAAGCTAATGAGTGAGGATTCTTCACACAACTAAGATCTTTTGATCTAGTTTCTGCAGGACGAGGTGCGAACATATCAAGGGTGCCAGTTTCTGATGCAATTTCTAGCTCCGCTCATTTTAACAAGCATTTTTTACAACAACTTAAATACATGCTGATTAAAAAGACCCAAGGTCTTGCCCCCAAAGACTTGAGTTAAGTAAAAGCAAGAGAAATGGGAAAAGGCATTTTGAAGGTAGTGTAGAGAATACTGATCAGAGGCAAATTTACTGCAATGGTGATGAAACCCAGGCTTCTGTATCCTCAGGCCCTTCTGAGAAGGGAGGATCTTAGCAACATGTTCCCATGAACATAAGCTTTTGTGGGTGACAAAATTAAAGTATTTGTGCACACTTTTTATTAAGAATAGCTGCCCAAACTGTTCACACTCCAGGTCCTATGCTATTAGACATCTGTCCTGATGCTACCCTTATATATTTACAAGATTCAATGGATTTTGACTGTTAAGGACTTAGAAATCTGCCCTCTAAACCAACACATAGACACCTTGTAACACAAATAATAAGTCCACACCACTATGACACTGCTGCTGTTAGCAAAGACCTCAACCATGATAATGCAAAGACCTCAAAAATGATCTTTTTTTTTCAACATGAAATCAAGACAAAAGTCAATTAAGTAAATAGTAAATGATCAATCACTCATCACTGAAACTACTGAAAGGACTGGCCATCCTCTGAAGACTCTGGACATCATTAGCAAAGCAACTTTGGCAGAGAAGTGTATAACATGCTAGCTTTCTGAAATGGAAAGTTTCATGTGAAGATGAGATAAAGCAATTCATGACACTCACTGGGATGTTATGGGATTTGGAGTCAATAAGCCTTGGGAATTCTCCAACTCTATCTATGGAGTATATTGATAGATATATAAAATATAAACATTCATATACATGTTTATGGTTACACATGTGATTTTAATTATGTCAATCCAAATTTCAAGTGTACGTGGATGACTCTACCCAAAACAACCTGCTCTCTTTCCACATGTCACAGAAGCTATGGCAGAGAACTAGACTCAAAACTTGTTTCTGTCTTATTACCATCCTCAAGTTCTGTACTGTGAAACACAGAAGATTGACAACAAAATCAGACAGACATCAGTTGTTATTTGATAGTTGAATGTAAGGGAAAGTAACAATGGATCTTGCAGGTCAACAGTTAACATGGTCAGTTTCCAGTTTCCAAATATCATGACCTTTTCTCCAAGGCTACAGTCCATCTCTTGAGCCATGCTTTAGAGTTAAGGCAGAAGATATTAAGACTGCCACCTACCGCTCACAGGAAACTAGCCAGTCTGAGAGTATGCCCTTCAGAATGCCAAATTGTTTCTATCTCTGCTGCTTCTAAAACTAGGGACAATAGCTGTGATCTTTGCTATTATTGTCACCAACCTATCTCCTTTTCTCCCACCTTTTCTTATTTTCTTTTCCTTTTCTGTCTTATTCAGAACCTCTCACATTTCCATTTTTTGGAAAACTAGCTTGTAAAGCATTTGGCTTTTTTTTTTTTTTATCCAGAAAAAAATACTTAATAAGAATCTTAAACTGGTATTTAAAAGCTTTTGCCATTTTGTTTTATTCATCAAAAAAACAATTTTTTTTAGTTCCTTTTTTTTTATTGGCTAGATGCCAGTGAGAGAAAGGATGGGCCCTCTCCTTGGATTCCCACTGTGTTCTCCCCTGGGTCTTGTCTAGGTTGTAATGTGGCTATTGTGTGCTTGTCCAATCTCTACTGTGCAGGCTGCAAGTTCCTTTACAGCAAGGTTACTGTCTGTCTTCCAAAGTCCTTCACTGGCAGAGAGCTTTTCACATAGAAGGGATGCTCAGAAATTACTTGGGAAGGAGGGGGAATAATGCCTGTGAGATTTCATCTGGTAAAAAGCATTCAACAGGACTATCCCCATTCCCTTCCTTTTAGATGACAATTAAAGTCTGTCAGTTGTAATATTCCTGTTTTGATAAGTCACCTAGCTGGAAAATCAATGCTAGGTTCTGCTGTTAACTAGCTATGTGAGTTTAGACAACCTCACTGAAGACGTTTCCTCATATGTAAAATGGAGATAATATTTCTACATCACTGAAATATTGAAATAAATAAAAGATGATTTATTTTTAACTAAATAATAAATTTATTTTTACCTAAATAATAAGTTTATTTTTATTAGTACCTAATAAGTAGGTATTATTATGACTAATATTATGATACAAATGTGAAGTATGATGCCTGGTACAAAGTAGGTATTCTCTTTGATAGTATCAGCTATATTTATAAGTGCCAGGCACTTAAGGGCCTCTGTTCAAATAATAATGCAAGATAAAGTCATGTTTCTATTGTGGAGCTCTTTTTTCAATCATGGAGCTTTCACCAAAGTTCCAGAAGATAGACTTTAATGAAAAGTTGTCAGTTTAAAGAACATTTCCCAGAGTTTGAACACTATATGGAAATATTATACCTAATTTAGACCATTTTGGTTTTTTTCTCTTTCCCAATGAAGACGCAATAGAGGATTCTACAGTGGTTAAGTGAGTATCAATAGAGAAGTAAACAGAATTATTAGGCCATTAACTGAGAGTATCACCAACTTCAGCCTTTTAGAGTGGTTGCATTATTTTGTGCTGTGAAGCATGTTGTCAGCAGTCAGATCAAGTTCTAAGTTCTAATTCTATCATCCTTTAGTTTTATGACTCAACACATCTTTTCTGAACCATTCACATCAAAGTTTTCACATCTCTAAAATAGGAATAACGATTGCACACACATGCATGCCCCACCAGGTAACTGTGATGATTTTGTTAAATAATGTATGTGAAACACAGGTGCTCAGTAAATGTCAATATTCCCTTTGGTGAGGGCAGCAGAATACAAAGATTTACTATTGAACAGATGTTATGATCAAGAACAGCTTGCATACCCATTTGTGCTCTAATATTTAATAAGATTCTACAAAGACACAAATTACGATTAAGTGTAGCTAAGAAATTTTGAAATGAGGTATAGAGCAGTAAAGATTTTTCTAACCAATTATCCCAAAATTATACAAATAATAAAGAAAAAATTACCATGTATAAATTCTTCCACTTACATTATCTAAATTTGGAAATCACATTAATTCTTCTTACAATTACTACCTCACTAATGAGTTTACCAACTAATATACTATGTTGCCGGTAAATATTTCATCTTATTCACTTACTAGGTTTATTAATTGAGTTTATCATGTGTTTATTTACTGATTTCATCTATTCAATCCATATTATATATATGAAAAAGAGACTAAGATATAAATGAACCAGACTGCAAACCTCGTGAGAGCAAAACCAAATCTAATAAAATCCACAGAATATGGGTAACCACTGAGTCACATAGCTGGCAAAGAAAAAATTCCTTTCTAATTGCTGATATGAATAAATCTTTACATAAGAAATGTGTACCCTTCCCAATAGTGCAATACACACACCCAGGAACTGAATTATGCTAGAAACGATTATCTTATATGTTATGAATTTCTCTCATTTTCAGAAAACATAATTCTTTGCAAAGATGTTTGATTATTCAGAAAAATATTTTAGTCATTTTTAGTGTGCATGTGTATGTGTTTCAATGTTGGGTAGAGGAACATAGAAAATATCCTTGACCACAGATGGTCTCAGGATGTGATTGATTACCCTTCTAGTGGATGAACTAGAGGAAAACACCTATTCATCTTTTCTTTCCTTCTTTCTTTTTTTAACCATGTTCCCAATTCTTGAGGCTAATGAAGTTGTAAACAGCTTAAACTTTCTAGGACTACTCTAATGTCTATATCCTAGAAACATTAGCTTCTGAAATTTAAAATTTTTAAGTCACCTTTTTTGAAAAGAGAAAGAGAAGCTGACAAGATGGCAGAGTAGTAGGTGGACATGGAGTACATTTCTCTTCACAGATACATCAGAAACATACCATCAGACACAGAAGTACATGCAGAACACCAGCTGAGAGCAGACAGGAGTACCTGCCCAGTGGAAAAGAATATATAGAACCACACAAAACTCAAGAGCAAGCCCTGTGCCGCCTTTGGAGTGGGAGCACTAACTCCATGACCCTAGACTAAGAGAACTAACTCGGCAGAGTATCAAATAGTGAGAATTCCCACAAAGGAAAACCACTTGAATACAAGACCCAGCATCACCCAACCACCAGTAGCATCCTGTTGCAGGATGCCTCATCCAAACAACAAATAAAACCAAAATACAAACCCAATTATCAGCATACAGGATTATGACCTCACTCAGCCTTGCCCATCAGAGGAAAAACAAAACAAAACAACAACAACAACAACAAACTCAGCAGAAATCTCACCCTATATGAAGCTTACAAAAGTCACTGCACCAATCTTAGGAGGAACAAAGAATTCAACCCTGAAGGGTTGGAAAAGGGAACCTTAAACACAATAAATTATTTTTAAAAAATAATGAAAAGACAAAGAAATACTGAACAAACGAAGGAACAAACTAGACACACAGAAGTCCAAATAAATGAAGAGCAAATAGGCAAACCACCTGAAAAAGAATTCAGAATAATGACAGTAAAGATGATCAATAGCCTTGAAAACATAATGGGGAAAATGCAAGAATCAATTAACAGAGACCTAGAAGAATTAAAGAATAAACATACAGAGACAAGCAACACAACTACTGAAATTAAAAAATACTAGAGCTAATCAATGAATATAGTAAAGTTGCAGGATATAAAATCAACACACAGAAATCCCTTGCATTTCTATACACTAATAATGAGAAAATACAGAAATTAAGGAAACAATTCCATTCACCATTGCAACAAAAAGAATAAAATATTTAGGAACATATCTACCTATAGAAACTAAAGACCTATATATAGAAAACTATAAAACACTGGTGAAAGAAATCAGAGGACACTAATAGATGAAGAAATATACCATGTTCATGGATCAGAGGAATCAATATAGTGAAAATGAGTACACTACCCAAAGCAATCTATAGACTCAGTGCAATCCCCAAGCTACCAATGGTATTTTTCACAGAGCTAGAACAAATAATTTCAAGATTTGTATGGAAATACAAAAAACCTCGAATAGCCAAAGCAATCTTGAGAAAGAAGAATGGAACTGGAGGAATCAACCTGCCTGACTTCAGGCTCTACTACAAAGCCACAGTCACCAAGACAGTATGGTACTAGCACAAAGACAGAAATATAGATCAATGGAACAAAATAGAAAGCCCAGAGATAAATCCATGCACCTATGGACACCTTATCTTTGACAAAGAGGCAAGAATATAAAATGGAGTAAAGACAATCTCTTTAACAAGTGGTGCTGGGAAAACTGGGCAACCACTTGTAAAACAATGAAACTGGAACACTTTCTAACACCATACACAAAATAAACTCAAAATGGATTAAAGATCTAAACGTAAGACCAGAAACTATAATACTCCTAGAGGAGAACATAGGCAAAACACTCTCGGACGTAAATCACAGCAGGATCCTCTATGATCCACCTCCCAGAATACTGGAAATAAAAGCAAAAATAAACGAATGGGATCTAATTAAAATTAAAAGCTTCTGCACAACAAAGGAAACTATAAGCAAGGTGAAAAGATAGCCTTCTGAATGGGAGAAAAAATAACAAATGAAGCAACTGACAAACAACTAATCTCAAAGATATACAAGCAACTCATGCAGCTCAATTCCAGAGAAATAAATGACCCAATCAAAAAATGGGCCAAAGAATTAAACAGACATTTCTCCAAAGAAGACATACAGATGGCTAGCAAACACATGAAAAGATGCTCAACATCACTCATTATCAGAGAAATGCAAATCAAGACCACAATGAGGTACCATTTCACACCAGTCAGAATGGCTGTGATCCAAAAGTCTACAAGCAATAAATGTTGGAGAGGGTGTGGAGAAAAGGGAACCCTCTTACTCTGTTGGTGGGAATGCAAACTAGTACAGCCACTATGGAGAACAGTGTGGAGATTCCTTAAAAAACTGGAAACAGAGCTGCCTTATGCCCCAGCCATCCCACTGCTGAGCATACATACCAAGGAAACTAGAATGGAAAGAGACACGTGTACCCCAATGTTCATTGCAGCACTGTTCATAATAGCCAGGACATGGAAGCAACCTAGATGTCCATCAGCAGATGAATGGATAAGAAAGCGGTGGTACATATACACAATGGAGTATTACTCAGCCGTTAAAAAGAATACATTTAAATCAGTTCTAATGAGATGGATGAAACTGGAGCCTATTATACAGAGTGAAGTAAGCTAGAAAGAAAAACACCAATATAGTATACTAACACATATATATGGAATTTAGAAAGATGGTAACGATAACCCTGTATGCGAGACAGCAAAAGAGACACAGATGTATAGAACAGTCTTTTGGACTCTATGGGAGAGGGAGAGGGTGAGATGATTTGGGAGAATGGCATTGAAACATGTATAATATCATATAAGAAAGGAATCACCAGTCTAGGTTCGATGCAGGATACAGGATGCTTGGGGCTTGTGCACTGGGATCACCCAGAGGGATGGTACAGGGAGGGAGGTGGAAGGGGGGTTCAGGATGGGGAACATGTGTACACCCATCGTGGATTCATGTTGATGTGTGGCAAAACCAATACAATATTGTAAAAAAAAAAAAAAAAAAATTCTCTAGAGGGAATCAATAGCAGAATATCTGAAGCAGAAGACCGAATCAGTGAACTGAAAGATAAATTGGTGGAAATAACTTCTGAAGAGCAGAATAAAGTAAAAAGAATGAAAAGAACTGAAGATAGCCTTGGAGACCTCTGGGACAATATTAAATTCACCAACATTCAAATTATAGGGGCTCCAGAAGAAGAAGAGAAAAAGAAAGTAGATGAGAATATTTTTGAAGAGATTATAGTTGAAAATTTTTCCAACATGGGAAAGGAAATAGTCAAGTCCAAGAGATGTAAAGAGTTCCATACAAGATAAACCCAAGGAGAAACATGCCAAAATGCATACTAATCAAACTAACAAAGATAAAACACAAATAAAGAATATTAAAAGCAGAAGGGAAAAGCAACAAATAATATACAAGAGAAACCCCATAAGCTTAACAGATGATCTTTCAGCAGTAACTCTGCAGGCCAGAAGGGAATGGCAGGATATATTTAAAGTACAGAAAGGGGAAAATCTACAACCAAGATTACTGTACCCAGCAAGGATCTCATTCAAAACTGATGGAGAAATCAAAAGGTTTTCAGACAAGCAAAAATTAAGAGAATTCAGTACCACCAAACTAGCTTTACAACAAATGTTAAAGGGACTTATATAGTCTAGAAATACAAGAGAAGAAAAAGATACATAAAATCAAACACCAAACAAGAAAATGGCAATAGAAACATATATAACAACAATTACTTTAAATGTAAACAGATTAAATGTTCCAGCCAAATGACATAGACTGGCTGAATGGATACAAAAATTATATATATATAATTCTGTCTATGTATATATACTGTCTAATATATATATACTGTCTATAGATAGATAGATAGATACATACATACATACATATATATACTGTCTACAAGAAACCCACTTCAGACCTCAAGATACATATAGACTGAAAGTGAGAGGATGGAAAAATATATTCCATGCAAATGGGAAGCAAAAGAAAGCTGGAGTAACAATCCTCAGATCAGACAAAATAGACATTAAAATAAAGAAGATTACAAGAGATAAAGAAGGACACTACATAACTATCAAGGGGTCAATCCAAGAGGAAGACATAACAATTGTAAATATCTACGCACCCAAGATAGGAGCACCTTAATGCATAAGACAAACACTAACAGACATAAAAAGAGAAATTAAAAGAAACACAGTAATAGTAGGAGACTTTAACACCCCACTCACACCAATGGACAGATCAGCAAAACAGAAAATTAATAAGGAAGCACAAGTCCTAAATGATACATTAGATGAGATGGATCTCATTGATATCTTCAGGGCATTTCATCCAAATGCAGAAGAATGCACCTTCTTCTCAAGTGCAAATGGAACATTCTCCAGGATAGACCACATCTTGGGTCACAAATCAGACCTCAGTAAATTTAAGAAAAATGAAATAATATCAAGCATCTTTTCCAACCACAATGCTATGAGACTAGATATCAATCACAGAAAAAAATAACTGTAAAGAATACAAGCACATGGAGAACAAACAATACATTTCTAAATAATCAACCGGTTACTGAAGAAATCAAACAGGAAATAAAAAAATTTCTAGAAACAAATGGCAATGAGAACACAACAACTCAAAACCAACAGGATGCAGCAAAAGCAGTCCTAAGAGGGAATTTTATAGCAATACAATCCTACTTCAAGAAACATAAAAAACATTGTATAGACAACATAATTTTACACCAAAAACAACTGGAAAAAGAAGACCCGAAAACACCCAAAATTAGCAAAAGGAAAGAAACCATAAGGATCTGAGCAGAAATAACTGAAAAAGAAATGAAAGAAACAATAGTAAAGATTAATAAAACAAAAAGGTGGTTCTCTGAGAAGATAAAGTTGATAAAGCTTTAGCCAGACTCACCAAGAAAAAAAAAGACAATAATCAACAAAATTAGAAATAAAAAAGGAGAGGTTGCAACAGACAATACAAAAATGCAAAGGATTATAAGAGACTATTATGAAGAACTATACGGTAATAAAATGGATAACCTGAAAGAAATCGACCGATTCTTAGAGAAGTTCAATTTTCCAAGACTGAACTAGAAAGAAATAGAAACTATGAATAACCCAATGACAAGCACTGAAATCAAAGCTGTGATCAAAAATCTCCCCAAAACCAAAAGCCTAAGACCAGAAGACTTCTCAGAAGAATTCTATCAAACATTTAGAGAAGAGCTAATGCCTATCCTTCTAAAACTCTTTCCAAAAACTGCAGAGGAAGGAATACTTCCAAACTCATTCTACGAGGCCACCATCACTTTGATACCAAAACTAGACAACGACAACACACAAAAACGAAAACTATAGGCCAATATCACTGATGAACACAGATACAAAAATCCTCAACAATTCAACAACACATCAAAAAGCTCATACACCATGATCAAGTTGGATTTATTCCAGGGATCCAAGGATTCTTCAGTATACTCAAATCAATCAATGTGATACCCTGTGTTAACAAATTGAAAGATAAAAACCATATGATAATTTCAATAGATGCAGAAAAAGGCTTTGACGAAATTCAGCACTTATTTATGATTAAAACTCTTCAGAAAATGGACATAGAAGGAATCTACCTCAACATAGTAAAGGCCATATATGATAAGCCTTCAGCAAACATTATTCTCAATGGTGAAAATCTGAAAGCATTCCTCCTAAAATCAGGAACAAGGCAAGGGTGCCCACTTTCACAACTATTATTCAACATAGTTTTGGAAGTTCTAACTACAGCAATGAGAAAAGAAAAATAAATAAAAGGAATCCAGATCAGAAAAGAAGTAAAGCTCTCATTGTTTGCTGATGACATGAAACTACATAGAAAGCCCTAAAAATACTATCAGAAAATTACTAAAGCTAATTAGTGAATTTAGCAAAGTCGCAGGATACAAAATCAATACATAGAAATCACTTGCATTTCCATATACTAACAATGAAAAATCAGAAAGAGAAATTAAGGAATCAATCCCACTTACCACTGCAACAAAAAGAATAAAATATCTAGGAATAAACTTACCAAAGGAGACAAAAGAACTGTATAAAGAAAATTATAAGCCACTGATGAAAGAAATCAAAGATAACATAAACAGATGGAGAGATATTCTATGTTCCTGGGTAGAAAGAATCAATATTGTGAAAATGACTATACTACCAAATTCAATCTACAGATTCAATGCAATTACCATCAAATTAACAATGGCATTTTTCACAGAACTAGGACAAAAAATTTCACAATTCATATATAAACACAAAAGACTCCAAATAGCCAAAGCAATCTTGAGAAAGAAGAATGGAGCTGGAGGAATCAACCTTTTGACTTGATGAACAACAGTCATCAAGACAGTATAGTACTGGCACAAAAACAGAAATATAGACCAATCGAACAAGATAGAAAGCTCAGACATAAACCCATGCACCTATGGGTGCCTTATTTTTGACAAAGGAGGCAAGAATATACAACAGGGCAAAGACAGCCTCTTCAATAAATGGTGCTGGGAAAACTGGACAGCTACATGTTAAAGAATGAAATTAGGACACTTCCTAACTGTGGATCACAACAAAAAGGAAAATTCTTAAAGAGATGGGAATACCAGACCACCTGACCTGCCTCCTGAGAAATCAGTATGCAGGTCAAGAAGCAACAGTTAGAACCAAACATGGAACAACAGACTGGTTCCAAATCGGGAAAGGAGTATGTCAAGACTATGTATTCACCCTGCTTGTTTAACTTATATACAGAGTACATCATGAGAAATGCTGGGCTGAATGAATCACACGCTGGAATCAAGATTGCCAGGAGAAATATCAATAATCTCAGATATACAGATGACACCACCGTTATGGTAGAAAGCAAAGAAGAATTAAACAGCCTGTTGATGAAAGCAAAAGAGAAGAGTGAAAAAGTTAGCTTAAAACTCAAAATTCAGAAAACTAAAATTATAGCATCCGGTCCCATCACATCATGGCAAATAGATGGAGAAATAAGGGAAACAGTGAGAGAATTTATTTTTGGAGCCTCCAAAATCACTGCAGATGGTGACTGCAGCCATGATATTGAAAGATGCTTGTTCCTTGGAAGAAAAGCTATGACCAACCTAGACAGCATATTAAAAAGTAGAGACATTACTTTGCCGACAAAAGTCCATCTAGTTAAAACTATGGTTTTTCCATTAGCCATGTATGGATGTGAGAGTTGGACTATAAAGAAAGCTGAGTACTGAAGGATTGATGCTTTTGAACTGTGGTGTTTGAGAAGACTCTCGAGAGTCCTTTGGACTGCAAGGAGATCAAACCAGTCCATCCTAAAGGAAATCAGTCCTGAATATTCATTGGAAGGACTGAAGCTGACTCTGAAACTCCAATACTTTGGCCACCTGATGCAAAAGAACTGACTCATTGGAATAGACCCTGATGCTAGGAAAGATTGAAGGTGGGAGGAGAAGGGGATGACAGAGGATAAGTTGGTTTCATGGTATCACTAACTTGGTGGACATGAGTTTGAGTAAGCTCTGGGAGTTGGTGATGGACAGGGAAGCCTGGTGTACTGCCATCTTTGGGGTTGCAAAGAGTAGGATATGATTTAGTAGCTCAACTGAATGGAACAGGATACACAGCAATAAACTCAAAATACAAGACCTAAATGTAAGACCAGAAACTGTAAAACTCTTAGAGGAAAACACAGGCAGAACACTCGATGGCATAAATCAAAGCAAGATCCTCTATGGCCCACCTCTTAGAGTAATGTAAGTAAAAACAAAAGTAAACAACTGGGACCTCATTAAACTTAAAAGTTCTTACACAGCAAAGGAAACTGTAAGGCAAAAAGACAACCCTAAGAATGGGGAAAAAAAAAAAAAAGATAGCAAATGAAACAACTGACAAAGGATTAAGTTCCAAAAGATGTAAGTAACTCATACAACTCAATGCCAAAAACACAAACAACCCAATCAAAGAGTGGGAAAAACACCTCATTTCTCCAAAGAAGATGTAGAGATGGCTAACAAACACATGAAAAGAAGCTCAACACTGCTCATTATTAGAGAAATGCAAATCAAAGCTACAATGAGATATCACCTCATAATTGTCAGAATGGCCATCATCAAAAAGTCTACAAACAGTAAATGTTGGAGAGGGTGTGGAAAAAGGGGGACACTCTTGCACTATTGGTGGGAATGTAAATTTATACAGTTATTATGGAAGACAGTATGGAGGTTTCTTAAAAACTAGGAATAAAACCACCAAATGACCCAGCAATCCCATTCCTAGGCATATACCCTGAGGAAACCAAAACTGAAAAGACACATGTATCCCATTGTTCACTGCAGCACTATTTACAATAGCTAGAACATGGAAGCAACCTAGATGTCCATCGACATGAACACAGAAATTTTGGCACATATAGACAACAGAATATTACTCAGTCATGAAAAGGAACACATTTGAGTTAGTTCTAATGAGGTGAATGAGCCTAGAGCCTATTATACAGAGTGAAGTAAGTCAGAAAGAGAAAGATAAATATACACTAATGCATATATGGGCTTCCCTGATGGCTCCAACAGTAAAGCATCTGCCCACAATGTCAGAGACCCGGGTTCATTTCCTGGGTCGGGAAAGTCCCCTGGAGAAGGAAATGGCAATCCACCCCAGCATTCTTGCCTGGAAAATCCCATGGACGGAGGAGCCTGATAGGCTACAGTCCATGGGGTTGCAAAGAGTCGGACATGACTGAGCGAGTTCACTTCATTTCAATGCGTATATATGGAATCTAAAAATATGGTACTGAATAATTTATTTGCAGGGCAGCAATGGAGAAACAGACATAGAGAACAGACTTATGGACATGGGGTGAGGGGAGGAGAGGGTGAGATGTATGGAGAGAGTAACATGGAAACTTGTATTACCATGTGTAAAATAGATAGCCAATGGGAATTTGCTGTGTGGCTCAGGAAACTCAAACAGGGGCTCTATATCAACCTAGAGGGGTGGGCTGGGGAGGGAGATGAGGGAGGTTCAAAAGGGAGGAGATATATGTATACCTATGGCTGATTCATGTTGAGGTTTGACAGAAAACAACAAAACTCTATAAAGCAATTATCATTCAATTAAAAATATTTTTTTAAAAAAAAAGAAGAAAGAGAAATACAAACCAAGTCAGAGATCTGTATTAATATTCATAAACTAGAAGTTATTATAATGATAAACATAAGAGAAACATGAGCTAATAAATAAGAAATAAAACAATAAATATAATGTTTGAAATAAATTTTCTTACATTTTGTTAGCTCCAATAATTTCAGCATGGCAGAAAGAAGGAAAAATCTTGTATGTGACAGAGGGAGTCACCATGGGGGAAAGGGGAGGGCCATGGAGCAAGGGTTAAGAGGCCTGGGTAATGTCCCAGCTGAGCCCTTGGTAGACTGTGTGACCTTTCATAAGACCTCAATAGGGTGCAGAATCCTGTTGTATAAAATATAATACGTGGGCCAAAGAATGTTTGTGTAATCTTAGAGATGACTTCTAGTGCTTCTTCTACAAGTATATGTATGTGTCTATATCTATAAATCCATATTTTATTCTTCAGCAAGGAGACTGAATTGAGCTAAAAACAGGTTAGCTGTCCTGGGGCTGCTGGGATGGTGGGGCTGTCCAGGGCTGACGGGTGTGAGCAGGAGCCTGGGGGTGCGGAAAGGAATTCAGGGACTTCTTTGCATATAATAACGTGGTGGGCCAATGTAGAAGAGTAAGCAGCTCAAAGAAAACCACAGGTACTGCTGTAATACAAAGGTGGATTTCAAGGTTATCACAAGGCAGTCAAAGGTCATAGAAAATGCAGACACCCAGACACCAGAGCCAGGGTGGGGAAAGAGAGAAGAGCCCAAAGGTGAGGATGTGCAGCCACAGGAAGTCAATGGTCAGGATAATTAGTGAGGGACAAATATTGTAAAGAAATCCTAGAAGGATACTGCCTAGTGCTGTGGTTTAATTACAAATAACTATTTTTAGAAACAGAAGATATTATGCAAACAAAAAGCAGCAGAAGTATCAAAGTCACCTGTCTGTTTTCTCACTCCTTTTCACCCTCTTTGGTAGCCCTCAGGAACAGGAGAAACATTTAATGACATCGGGAGGCTGTCAGCATTGCCATAATTGCCACACAACTCACAGCCACCAATTGTTCCCCATCTCCCACCAGCTCTTATAAAACTAGACAGCAGAGGAGAAGAGAAAGCAAAGCCAGCATCGCCCTAAGGCCCAAGCAAGAGGGACCCCAAGCTACAGCCAACCTTATCTCCACAGGGCTAAAAAACAAGGGGTCAGGGTGGGTGCCCCAGACTCTGGGCCTTCTTCCTTCAAGACTATGTTCCTGGATCCAGAAATCTTTCTTGCTGAGCCTGTTTGCAAGAAGTGAGTGAGTGAGTGTGTGTGTGAGACTCAGTCGTGTCAGACTCTGAGACCTTCTCCATCCATGGGATTCTCCAGGCAAGAATACTGGAGTAGGTAGCCATTCCCTTCTCCAGGGGATCTTCCTGACCCAGAGATCGAACCCAGGTCTCCTGTATTGTTGTAGGCAGATTCATTACTGTCTGGGTCACCAAGGAAGCCCTCCAGGGACTATATAGACATATTCTTCAGATCTGTCATCCAAGAAGCAACCACACCACCAAAAAGCATCCCCCTCAGCCCAAGCATCAGCCTGAGGGTGACTCCAGGGTTTTTTAGGACAGAGCTTAGATTAATAGACTGGGTGTCCATATACGGATGCAAGCAGATCCTCCAGTGTGAAGACTGGGGATATGATGATATCCAGCATGCACTATTGGCTGGGAGCTGCTAAAATCTGGGGAACCAGGGGCTATGGATGAGGGCCTCATGATACCACATTCTGGCATGGAATTTCCAAGGGTGATACCATGCAGGGCCCTATGGGGCTCCTGGGCACAAGGCCTTTGTGTCCATTTCCTTGATTATGGGAACTGCCAGGGTCCAGCCCCAGTGGATCCAAGGTGATTCGAAGGGGAGATGGATAGGTGAGGAAAAACTTATTTATTTGTTTAATTAGAAATATAAGATTAGATTAGGAAGAAATAGTATAGTAGGAAAATTAAGTGGAGAAAAGAGGCTGAATAACTTGGTTTACGTGGAAAGCCAATAAAGTTCCAGACAAGGAGCTTGTGCCATTTACGTTAGGCCACCGGCATCCTCTTGATAGCGGGGGGTGCCCCACCTTGGGCTCCCTCTCATGTGGATCTTAGAAGCCAGGGCAAGTAAGTAGACATGGCAAGCCTCCATGCCCCAGATGGGAATTCAGCCAGAAAAGGAGTAAAGAGGAGATACGAGGGAAACCAGTCCTTCCAATGACTGGCCCAGCCTCTATTGTCTAGAAAGGCCTTTTATACCTTTTTGATTGTACATAGAGATCAATGGGTAATACAAAATTATGCAGCATTAGCAGCCCAGACTCTTATCAAAACAAGGCTTTTCTCTCTGCATACCTAGTTGTATACACAAGTCTTAGGTGATTTATATCATCTTCCGGCCAAAAGGGCCAATTAACATTTTACAGCCTATTTTCTGATAAGGGTTTGTCAACCAGAAGACTTATTTGTGTTGATCTTCTGAAAGTCTGGTGCCGCTCTCAGAAAGCACTAAATAAAGTTACATTCTTACATAGCAAAGATACAGCAATGTATAACAAGTAAAAGGAGTACAGTGATTTATAACAAAAGAAAAGTAATTAACTCAAGTTCTAGTGTTGCTAACATCAAAACTACTATATACCTTTTTCCATATCCCAATTACATTGATTAATATCCTCCCAGGTGCCTAAAAGATAAAGAATATGGAGGCCTGGCAGCAATCATTGAGTCAACAGTGAAATCCTGTCACCAATATGATTTTTAGCTCTTTAGAAAAGTCTCTGTATCTTTAAGATGCTTTAAGCTTTGTGCCTCTCTTGGTTGGGGGACGGTTAGCAATTCACAAGCTGTAAAAGGTCCGGGGGAACCTGTTAGGCAAGTTAGAGAGCTATCAGAGGGAGTTTTAAGCTGAGACATTCTTTTGCAGGAGACTGAAGCCCTGAATTAACTTTTTACAGAGAGTGTCAGAAGAGCGGAAGAGTACAATAAAATAAAGCAGGCAGATTCTTATTTTTGGGATACTGCTCAGGAAATACCAGGGGGAAACCATGAGGTTTGACTCGCCTTACCCATCAGGCCTCTCCGCATGCCCTTGTCATGGGTGGGATTCCTCATGCTGGCTCCTGGCAGGGAACAGCCCTTATTCAGCCTCCATGACCCGCCCTGACTTCCAAAGGGCAGATTCAAGCAATTGTAAATTAGGGAAGGGGGGACATGAAAGACCAAGGAGAAACAATCAAGAGCAGCCTTGGGGCAAGGTCCTTGGTCCTTATCAACAGATTCACACTACAATATCTTTGAGCCATTTGTAGATAGTGAATCCCTCCCCCAGGTGGGAGAAGTTAATGATTAACAGTGGTATGCTGCCCACAAGCATGTAGACTCCAGACCAGCTGGACCTGAAGGTTGATGACAGAGACTCCCACTTACCTCACCACCAACCCATCAGAGGAAAGTCCATGAGCCAATCAAGTCTTCTCTGAGCCATTACTATAAAACTTGTCACTATCTTCCCCAAGTGGGAACACTTGGTTTTGAAGGCATTAGGCTGCTGTGCTCCACTTTGCCTGGCAAAACAATAAAACTGTTCTTTTCAACCTCACCCCAAACTTGGTCGCCAAGATTTGACATGGCACAGATATACAGAGAAGCTGAACTTTCAGCATTAAGAGTCTGAGAACTCCAAATTGACCCTGGCTCCTAGAATCATCCAGTTGTAGATGGAGGAAAATCCAAATCAAGGTGATTCAGAAAAAATAACAGTATATGAGTGTGTGTTGGGGAGGGAGAAGGGTAGTTTGTTGTCCTGTGTAACTAAAATGTCCAGGAGCACACATGTCTAGGCTCAGCTTACCCTGTATTACCAGACTAATCTCTTCCCATTCCTTGGCTCACTTCTACTCCACAGGGGCTTCATTGTCAGTTTCCAACTTGGGGCAGGATGGCTGCTAGCAGCTTGAACCCTATCCCATCCTCCCAGGTTCAAGTCCAAAGCCAAAAAAGATCTTTCTCTACTAACAAGCAGTGAAAGTATGATTCTTGAACCTATCCTTGGGCCAATCAATGAGATCAGAGAAATAGAATGTGTTAATCAGCCAGGCCCAAGTCATTCTCTCCACCCCCTAATCCCCCCAGAGCAAGGGAGAATGAAAGTCAACTTCATTCAGATCAGCGGGGTTGAGAGTTGGGGCAAGATGAGTCCCCAAATGGAAACTCAAAATCAAACAAGAAATACTCCAAAAAGACTATGACTGCTAGGGTTACTTCTGATTCCAAATTTGTTTGGCTCCATGAAAGATTCCTTAAAAATCAGAAATAAAGTTGAATATTTTATTTGGCACTATAAATCTCATTGAAATAAAGTTGGACTCTTAATCACGGGAAAAACAGTTTAAAGTAATGCTTTGTGATTGATGAATAGAAATAAGGTATGAAAGCATGCTTGCCAATAGTCTAACTCCAGAAAAACTTCACAGCAAATGTATCTATTCCTCTAGGAAAAACGATTCAGGCAAAATTCTTAGTGCTACTGTGATAAGGAGAGGTCAACTCTGAAGTACAAAGATACAAGGGAATGTCCCCTCTTATTATTGTGGAAACAGTTGCAACAAAGTAAAGATGACATGAAACTTTCTAGTAGGAAAGCTGGCAAAAGCAAGAGGGTACTGATTGTTATTGGGGAGGAAAATGGGGTAATTAAAAAAAATTGAGGTGTGTATTAATATTAAAGGAAGGAGACCAATATATTTTTTACATGTTCAGAAATCAAAAGTGGTCCATGGCATTCATTTATCTGTTTGTTGTGGTGGTGGTTTTTTGTTTTTGTTTTGCTTTTGGATCCTGTACAAACACACAAAAAAACCTTTGCTTCAACAGAAATTGGTAAGATAAGCATTTGCCGTCTGCAGCCTGTGCCTCTGTTGGATGCTGATCCCCAGGGGCTCCTAGGACCCAGGGACACCAAAGGGCTACAGACTGGGCTTGAGAAGTGGGTCGGGGGAGGGCAGGTGGGGAGGTGGCTATCTCTTGTAGAGGGCACAGCTGGAGATGTGGTCAGTGAAATGCCTGCACCATGACTGCTCTGACGCACAATGAATGTCCACTGTGATTCTGATCCACTGTGATCATGCAGCCTCCTTACTCTGTGGGTGGCCAGATACCATTTCTTTTTCCAGTGACTTGTTAAGCCATTGACAGATACCCTGTCAGCCGACGCAAGTGCAGGCAAGTGGGAGAAAAGTGAATGGATGAAAAACACGCAGCACTCCTAAAAGAATCAGTATCATACTCTCCACAGTTCTCACAGAAGCCCTGAACAGGTCGTGAGTGTTATGTCCATCACTGTCTCGCAGACAATGCCCTCAGCCACACGTGCCCACTGTTCTGTAACCAAGAGGCAAAGCCCAGGAATCAGGGGCTGGCATCTTGTATCAAGTCTGCCACTGACTCACGGCAAGATCCAGAAAAATCATTTGACCTCTGGGGCTTGATTCCTTGTTTTATCTACAGACAGTGGACATGAGGCCACTGTTGGAAAATAACAGGCTACCAGGATGCAACAGGAACTGAAGATTTTATCTTTTAAAAAGCTGGTTTAAGCTTGTTTTGGTCCCACAATGCTTTGTTCATGAGGTAGTTTTCAGATTGCAAAGGCAAAAACACACAGACTAAATGGGCTGACAGCACAGAACCCACCTGTCCTCCTCCTCATTCACCCCTCAGGAGTTCCTGAGGGGGCTCTAAGGAGGTGGAGATTTAGAACCATTTGGAAACCATTCTTTTACAGATGACAGCCCTGAAGCAGAGAGGGAGTAATTAATTGGCTTGCAGCTAGTTAATGGAAAGCTGTGATGAACATAGGGCCATTGACCTCTGGTCTAACAATCATTGTTAGACACCAGGTGACGGCTTTAACGAAGATCGGCAGACTTCAGAAGGCACACTCTGGCTCTTTAAAATGAGCCTGGGAATTGAGTTCCCATACTACATCTTCTGGCTAGCCTAAACACCCCTCCAGCCACAATTAGAAATGCTGGGAAGGATATAGCAAATATTGTTTCAAGTGCAAAGTTGAGCTCACAACAAACAGTGACATCTTTAGTTTGTTAGGGCTGCTATAACAAGGTAACACAGGCTGGGTGGCTTAAGTGATAGAAATTCATTTTCTCACAGTTCTGAACGCAGTCAAAGACCAAGGTGTTGGAAGGGTTGGTTTCTTCTGAGGCCCCTCTCCTCGGTTCAAGAATGACCACCTATTCACCACGTCCTCACATGGTCTTTGCTCTATAGGTACCCATGTCCAAATTTCCTCATCTTACAAGGACACCAGCTCTAGCGGATAGGGTCCAGCCCAACGGACCCTATCATTTTAACTTAATCACTTTATTGAAGACTCTAAATCCAAATACAATCACAGTCTGAAGACTAGAGGACTAGGACTTCGACATGACTGTGAGATGTGGAGGTGGTGGGCGGGCTACAGGGGGAGATGAAATGCAGCCCCAAACAGTGATTTACTAGTTTCCAACACTAACTAGAGCTGAACTGATAATTGTTAGTGTGTTTGAGCTGTTGTGGTAGATGCCTTGAGCAGGCTGGAGGAACGACTGTCTCAGCAACAAAGCACTTGAGCCCCCATTGGAGACAAGAGATAAGGTTTTGAGCTTCAGCAAGACAAAGCGTTAGAACCAACGTCTTCAAGTGCCTGCACCCTCAGTGAGATCAGAGGCTCTAAATGATCCACTCACTATCACTCGGTGACAAGGAAGCTCAGCTCGACCTGGATTTTGGGGGGCTAAGGGAAGGGATGGCTTCATAAGGGCCTGTAACCTCAAGCTGTGCAAGTGTGCATGTGTGCTCAGCCATGTCTGACTCTGTGCGACCTGCACGGACTGCAGCCCACCAGGCTCGAGGATTACCCAGGCAAGAATACTGGAGCAGGTTGCCATTTCCTTCTCCAGGGGATCTTCCTGACCCAGGGATTGAACCCAGATCTCCTGTGTCTCCTGCACTGCCAGGTGGGTTCTTTACCACCTGAGCCACCAGGAAAACCCAGAACCTCAGACTGGTGTGGAGAGAAATTTGATAATCTTAGTAGGACCTGAGAAGCTTTGAGCTTAGGAATTAAGCTATTAATTTTTGTGCTATAGCATAAAAGCAGATAACTTAAAATTAATAATAATAATGTTTTGAAAAGTGATTGGATAGTGAATACCCTTAATTTGTCAATTTCTAGTTTAGAACATGGGTCTACCCTGGTGGCTCAGACTATAAAGAATCTGCCTGCAATGCAGGAGACCTGGGTTCTGTCCTTGGGTTGGGAAGATCTCCTGGAAAAGGGAATGGTTACCCACTCCAGTATTCTTGCCAGGAGAGTTTTATGGACGGAGAAGCCTAGACAGAGTCCATGGGGTCGCATAAGTCAGACATGACTGAGTGACTAATGCACATTGTCTAGAACACATTATATAAGATTGTTCCTTAAATTAGGAAGATCTTGCTTATAAAATCATCTGGTCCGTATGTGTGTGTGTGTGTGTGTGTGTGTGCGCGTGTATGTGTGTGTGTGCGCATGAGTTGGGTACAGTTTTACAGTTTCAATTTCATTCAGTTCAGTTCAGTTCAGTCACTCAGTCGTGTCCGACTCTTTGCGACCCCATGAATCGCAGCACGCCAGGCCTCCCTGTCCATCACCAACTCCCGGAGTTCACTCAGACTCATGTCCATCAAGTCAGTGATGCCATCCAGCCATCTTATCAACTTCATTAATGGCTATATATATATTAGATGTCCAGAAAAACATCTACTTCTGCTTCATTGACTACACCAAAGACTTCGACTGTGTGGATCACAAAAAACTGTCGAAAATTCTTCAAGAGATGGAAATACCAGACCACACTACCTGTCTCCTGAGAAATCTCTATGCAGATCAAGAAGCAACAGTCAGAACAGGACATGAAACAATGGACTGGTTCAAAATTGGGAAAGGAGTATGTCAAGGCTGTATACTGTCACCCTGCTTATTCAGCATCTGTTCAGAGTACATCATGTGAAATGCCTGGCTGGTTGAAGACAAACAAATCAAGATTGCTGAAAGAAATATCAACAACTTCAGATATGCAGATAACACCACCTTAATGGCAGAAAGAGAAGAGGAACTAAAGAGCCTCTTGATGGAAGTGAAAGAAGAAAGTGAAAAAGCTGACTTAAAACTCAGCATTCAAAACACTAAAATCATGGCATCTGGTCCCATCACTTCATGACAAATAGATGGGGAAACAGTGGAAACACTGACAGACTTGATTTTCTTGGGCTCCAAAATCACTGCAGATGGTGACTGCAGCCATGTAATTGAAAGACGCTTGCTCCTTAGAAGAAAAGCTATGACCAACCTAGACAGCATATTAAAAAGCAGAGATACTACTTTGCCACAAAAGTCCATCTAGTCAAAGCTATGGTTCTTCCTGTAGTCACGTATGGATGTGGGAGTTGGACAAGGAGAAGGCTGAGCTCCAAAGATTGGAACTTTTGAACTGTGGTGCTGGAGAAGACTCTTGAGTGTCCCTTGGACTGCAAGATCAAACCAATTAATCCTAAAGGAAATCATTCCTGAATATTGATTGGAAGGACTGATACTGAAGCTGAAGCTCCAATACCTTGGCCACCTGATGTGAAGAGCTGACTCATTGAAAAAGACCCTGACGCTGGGAAAGACTGAAGGCGGAAGGAGAAGGGGACAACGGAGGATGACACGGTTTGATGGCATCACTGATTCACTCACTGGGTGAGTCTGAGCAAGCTCTGGGATTGCTGAGGACAGAGAGGCCTGGCATGTTGCAGTCTATGGAGTCTCAAAGAGTTGGACATGACTGAGCGACTGAACAACAACAATAAATTTATTCTTGAGTCAAAACCAATATTTTCAGTTAATTGTTTTCTCTAAATATATATTTAGTTCAAGTTTTCAGATTTGAATAGAATTCTATTGTTTATATTCTACTATAATTTTTTATCCCTGAACTGTAGCATTGATTTTTATGTCCCCTGTTCCATCTTTTAAGATGTTTATTTCCCCCTCATTTTTATGGTTAATTTTACTAAAAGTTTGTTTTTTATTAATACTTTTCAAGAATTAGCTCTTGGCTCTTCTGGAGTTCTCTATTTTCTCTTTCTTATTTCAAGGATTTGGGCTTTCAGTTTTATTTCCTTCCTCCTACTTATTTGGGGTTTAATCTACTTTTCTATGGAAAAGGCAATGGCACCCTACTCCAGTACTCTTGCCTGGAAAATCCCATGGACGGAGGAGCCTGGCAGGCTGCAATCCATGGGGTTGCTAAGAGTCAGACACGACTGAGCGACTTCACTTTCACGCATTAGAGAAGGAAATGGCAACCCACTCCAGTGTTCTTGCCTGGAGAATCCCAGGGACGGCGGAGCCTGGTGGGCTGCCGTCTATGGGGTCGCACAGAGTCGGACACGACTGAAGTGACTTAGCAGTGGCAGCTGCTTTTCTATTTTTAAATATAGGCCATATGATCTCTGATGCACTTCTGTTTTATAGCATAAAAGCAGACAATACACAGACAAATGAGCAAAACTATTTTTCCACAAGACTATACCTACAAAAACAGGCCCAATGGACCAAATTCAGCAAACAGGCCATAGTTTGCCAATGCCTATTCTAGACAATAGGAAAAAAGGGGAAAATCTCGTCAATTAATTTAATGAGACTACTATTACCTTAGTACCAAAATCACACATGGAAAAGAAAGAAAAAGAAAAGTTAATGCTATTTGTGAATACAGAAGTAAAAATCCTACATAAAACATTACTAAGCTGAATATAACAATATAGAAAAGTGATAATGCAACAGATGAAATAAGGACTGTCCAAGGAGTTAAAAATTCATCTAACTTAGGGCATCTATTAATTCATTTAGTACAATTTTAATCAAAAACTCAACAGCTTCTTAAGCAACTTCTCATGTTGATGCTCGAATTCACTCAGTAGACGAGGAATAGCCAGTTTTTTGTTTTTTGTTTTTTTTTTTTTACTTTACAATATTGTATTTGTTTTGCCATACATCAACACGAATCTGCCACAGGTATACACATGTTCCCCATCCTGGACCCCCCTCCCACCTCCCTCCCCATCCCATCCCTCTGGGTCATCCCAGTGCACCAGCCCCAAGTATCCTGTATCCTGCATTGAACCTGGACTGGCGATTCGTTTCTTATATATTATACATGTTTCAATGTCATTCTCCCAAATCATCCTACCCTCTCCCTCTCCCACAGAGTACAAAAGACTGTTCTATACATCTATGTCTCTTTTGCTGTCTCGCATACAGGATTATCGTTACCGTCTTTCTAAATTCCATATATATGTGTTAGTATACTGTACTGGTGTTTTTCTTTCTGGCATACTTCACTCTATATAATAGGCTCCAGTTTCATCCACCTCATTAGAACTGATTCAAATGTACTCTTTTTAATGGCTGAGTAATACTCCATTGTATATATGTACCAAGGGTTCATTTCATAGGTATAAACTTACTTTAAGACTATAATAAACAGTGTTATATTAGCTCACCAAGCCCATATATACATACATATATATATATATATATATATATATATATATATATATATATATATATATATATGGGAGCTAGTATATGACAGAGCAGATACAACAAATCAAATGGTGAAAAAAATACACTTTAATAATTGGTGATGAACATTTTGGTAATCTATATAGCAAAACACAAAAGCAAGTCTCCAACCTGTGCATAAAAAATTAATATCTTTAGTGTAAGAAGCAAATCTCTAAAATTTGGAGAAATATTTTTATAACTTCAATATATAAATTAATTTCTGATTTCAGGATAAAAATTAATTTCTGAAATAGGAGAGTTCAGTTCAGTCGCTCAGTTGTGTCCAATGCTTTGTGACCCCATGAATAGCAGCATGCCAGGCCTCCCTGTCCATCACCAACTCCCGGAATTCACTCAAACTCATGTCCATTGAGTAGATAATGCCATCCAGCCATCTCATCCTCTGTCATCCCCTTCTTCTCCTGCCCCCAATCCCTCCCAGCATCAGGGACTTTTCCAATGAGTCAACTCTTTGCATGAGGTGGCCAAAGTATTGCAGTTTCAGCTTTAGCATCAGTCCTTCCAATGAGCACCCAGGACTGATCTCCTTTAGGGTGGACTGGTTGGACCTCCTTGCAGTCCAAGGGACTCTCAAGAGTCTTCTCCAACACCACAGGTCAAAAGCATCAATTCTTCGGCTTTCAGCTTTCTTCACAGTTCAACTCTCACATCCATTCATGACCACTGGAAAAACCATAGCCTTGACTAGATGGACTTTTGTTGGCAAAGTAATGTCTCTGCTTTTCAATATGCTATCTAGGTTGGTCATAATTTTTCTTCCAAAAGTAAGCATCTTTTAATTTCATGGCTACAGTTGCCATCTGCAGTGATTTGGGAGCCCCCCAAAATAAAGTCTGACACTGTTTCCACTGTTTCTCCATCTATTTCCCATGAAGTGATGGGACCAGATGCCATGATCTTTGTTTTCTGAATGTTGAGTTTTAAGCCAACTTTTTCACTTTCCTCTTCCACTTTCATCAAGAGGCTTTCTAGTTCCTCTTCACTTTCTGCCATAAGGGTGGTGTCATCTGCGTATCTGAGGTTATTGATATTTCTCCCGGCAATCTTGATTCCAGCTTGTGCTTCTTCCTGCCCAGTGTTTCTCATGATGTACTCTGCATAGAAGTTAAATAAGCAGGGTGACAAACTAACTCAAGGGTACAATAAATTCTAATAGCAAAAAACATTTAAAAGAGAACTCCATAAGTCAACAAGAACAGACTTAACATGTTTATGCATTTATTTTATGCATGAGGTGAGATGCAAAAAATACAAAAATCAGTATTCATAAATATATAAGGTATAATAAAAGCACAAAAACATGCTTAGGAATAATAAAAATACACTTCTGGAGTAAGAGGAGGATGGAAAGTGAAGGGGTAGACTTTTTTATCCATTCATAATGCTTTATTTTCTACAAAGTAAAAACCAAAAGAGAAAGAGAAACTTGAAGGAAAACAGCAAAAGTTTAATATTTGTTTAATTTTAGTGATGGTATATGGTATAGATGGGCACCCTTTGGCTCAGTGGGTTAAGAATCTGCCTGCAATGCAGGAGATACAGGAGATATGGATATGATTTCTGGGTCGGGAAGATCCCTTGGAGAAGGAAATGGCAAGCCACTGCAGTATTCTTGCCTGAAAACTCCCATGGACAGAGGAGCCTGGCAGGCTATAGTCCAAAGGGTAAAAGAGTTGTACATGACTAAGTAACTAAGCATATTGTATGTACCGTATTTCTTTTGACTTTCATATATTTGAAATATTCCATGATTGAAATTAATGTTTAAAGGAACCTAGAATCAATATATAAAGTTTTAATTTCAAATTTTCTTATTTGAAAGTTCTTAATTATTTTCTTTTTAACAAACAAATTTCCCAAGTAAAATTGCCAAAAGAGCAAAAATAAACACAAAGGAAAAAGGCTTTTAACAAAGTTGATTTATTCATTCTTCCTACATCTGTGTTTACCTGGAAAGCAACAGAAATAATAAAAGAGATGAAGAAAGAAAGAGGAAGGCAAAGCCCGGTTTGCATGGTTCTTAGATGGAAAGACGGAGACTCACAAACGGCAAGAGCACCTCACATCCGCAGGGGTACAGCAAAGCAGCACAGGTGCTCGTCATGAAAGTGGGAGGTGAGCACCCCTCTTTAGAAGCCTTGCTTTCATCCCTCCATGAGGTGCACTCTGACCACAGAGGACAGACCAGGACCCTGCCAGTCCCAGCCCTCAGAGTCTCTCCTGGGATGGAGCTCCTCACCATCCCCTCATCCCTTCTGAACTCCTCTGCACACCATCTTGCCTCTCTTGACAGGTTTTACTTAACTTTATGGATATGTTATGCCGTATTTGAGCTATATTTTTGCATATTTTAATCCTATTTTTGGTATATTTTGCATTCGTATAAATAATTTTCAAGTGTGAATTTATGTAGATGTGTGGATAGATGGACAAGAGGAGCCCAGCAGGCAAAGAGTCATACACAACCAAGTGACTAAGCACAGCACAGAATGGATGGGTGGATGGATGGATGGATGAAGAGATGATGGATGGGTTAATAGATTTATAGAGAAGAGAAGTAATGAATGCAACAGAAAGACTTTAGATGCCTTAACTGAGAGCTAAGTCCCCGGTTTCCGGTTTCTATGAAGCACAGCTAACCAATCTAGGGAAGGAAGCAGTTACAGTAGCTTGCTTCATCCTAGTTACTGAAATGAAAGAAGACAGGTGACCCAGAATAACTGTAATCATGCTGATGACCATATTTCTGGTAGAGAGATGAATATTATCTGCTGTGAGGAAGGCTATATGGATTACAGCCTTGTCTAACTCAATGAAACTATGAGCCACGCTGTGCAGGGCCACCCAAAATGGATGGGTCATAGTGGACAGTTGGACAAAATGTGGTCCACTAGGAAAGGGAATGGGAAACCACTTCAGTATTCTTGCCTTGAGAACCTCAGAAACAGTATGAAAAGACAAACAGATATGACACTGAAAACTTAACAACAACAACAAAACGAAGTCCTTTTCATCATAGGGGACTGGAATGCAAAAGTAAGAAGTAAGAGATACCTGGAGTAACAGGCAAGTGTGGCTTTGGAGTACAAAATGAAGCAGGGCAAAGCTAACAGAGTTTTGCCAACAGAACGCACTGGTCATAGAATACAGCCTCTTCCAACAACACAAGAGACAACTCTATACATGGACATCACCAGATGGTCAACACCGAAATCAGATTGATTACATTCTTTGCAGCCAAAGATGGAGAACGCTCTATACAGTCAGCAAAAACAAAACCAGGGGCAGACTGTGACTCAGATCATGAACTCCTTATTGCCAAATTCAGACTTAAATTGAAGAAAGTAGGGAAAACCACTAGAACATTCAGTAATTACTTAAATCAAACCCCTTACAATTACACAGTGGAAGTGACATAGATTCAAGAGATTAGAACTAACAAAGTGCCTGAAGAACTATGGAAGGAGGTTGGTAAAACTGTATATGAGGCAGAGATCAAAACCATCCTCAAGAAGAAATGCAAAAAGACAAAATGGTTCTCTGAGGAGGCCTTACACGTAACTGAGAAAAGAAGAGAAGCTAAAGGCAAAGTAGAAAAGGAAAGATATACCCATCTAAATGTAGAGTTTCAAAGAATAGCAAGGAAAGATAAGAAAGGCTTCCCAAATGATCAATGCAAAGAAATAGAGAAAAAAAAAGAATGGGAAAGACTAGAGATCTCTTCAAGAAAATTAGAGATACCAAGGGAACATTTCATGCAAAGATGGGCACAATAAAGGACAGAAATTGTATGGACCTAACAGAAGCAGAAGATATTCAGAAGAGATGGCAAGAATACACAGAAGAACTATTCAAAAAAGATCTTCACAACCCAGATAACCATGATGGTGTGATCACTCACCTAGAGTCAGACATCCTAGAATGTGAAGTCAAGTGGGCCGTAGGAAGCATCACTACAAACAAAGATAGTGGAGGTGATGGAATTTCAGTTGAGCTATTTCAAAGCCTAAAAGATGTTGCAGTGAAAGTGCTTCACTCAATATACCAGCAAATTTGGAAAACTTAGCAGTGGCCACAAGGCTGGAAAAAGTCAGCTTTCATTCCAGTCCCAAAGAAGGGCAATGTCAAAGAATTTTCAAACTATGGCACAATTGCTCTATCTCACACACTAGCAAAGTAATGCTCAAAATTCTCCAAGTCAGGCTTCCATAGTACATGAACTGTGAACTTCCAGATGTTCAAGCTGGATTTAGAAAAGGAAAAGGAAGCAGAGATTAAATTGCCAACCTCAGTTGTATCATAGAAAAAGCAAGAAAATTCCAGAAAAACATCTACTTCTGCTTCATTGACTATGCTAAAGCCTTTGACTGTGTGGATCACCAACAAACTGGAAAATTCTTCAAGAGATGGGAATATCAGACGAGCTTACCTGCCTCCTGGGAAACCTATATGCAGGTCAAGAAGCAACAGTTGGAACCAGACATGGAACAGACTGGCTCAAAATTGAGAAAGAAGTATGTCAAGGCTGTATATTGTCACCCTGCTTATTTAACTTACATGCAGAGTACATCATAAGAAATGCTGGGCTAGATGAAACACAAGCTGGAATCAAGATTGAAGGGAAAAATATCAATAACCTCAGATATGCAGATGATACCACCCTATGGCAGAAAGCAAAGAAGAACTACAGAGCCTCTTGATGAAAGTGAAAGAGGAGAGTGAAAAAAACTGGCTTAAAACTCAGCATTCAAATACTAACATCATGGCATCTGGTCCCATCACTTCATGGCAAATAGATGAGGAAACAATGGAAACACTGAAAGATTTTATTTTCTTGGGCTCCAATATCACTGCAAATGGTGATTGTAGCCATGAAGTTAAAAGATGCTTGCTCCTTGGAAGGAAAGTTATGAACAACCTAGACAGCATATTAAAAAGAAGAGGCATTACTTTGCAAACAAAATTCCATATAGTCAAAGCTATGTTTTTTTCAGTAGTCATGGACATGTGTGAGAGTTGGACCATGAAGAAGGCTGAATCCTGAAGAACTGATGCTTTTGAACTGTGGTGTTGGAGAAGACTCTTGAGAATTGCTTGGACTGCAAGGAGATCAAACCTGCCAATCCTAAAGGAAATGAATCGTGACTATTCATTGGAAGAACCAATGCCAAAGCTAAAGCTCCACTACTTTGGCCAGCTGATGCAAAGAGCTAGCTCATTGGAAAAGACCCTGATGCTGGGAAAGATTGAAGGCAGGAGGAAAAGGGGACGACAGAGGATGTGATGTTTGGATGGCATTACCCACTCAATGGACATGAGTTTGAGCAAGCTCTGGGAGTTGGTGATGGACAAGGAAGTCTGGTGTGCTGCAGTCCATGGGGTCGCAAAGAGTCAGACATGATTGAGTGACTGAACTGACCTGAACTGATGAGGAAGACATTCCTTACCTGTGAAATGCTCTTAGCTAGAAGTCTCTGGATTAGGATTGTCAAAGGAAGAATAGTGTTTCCCCAAAGATACCCATTCTCTAATATTCTGAAGGCATAAAGATCAACTTTGTCAAGCAAGTATTCCAGAATATATTTCTTTCTTCAGGGCTATATTAACCCTCTAAGGTATAGTCTCTAAAGAACTTCAGCATCCTCACAGCCTACGTGTCATCATGCTTGTTCACTAAACTGACAACATCATGCTATCTGAACTTGATGGGCAGACAGGTCATGTACCCAAGATGCTCTAGTAAGAGATGTATGCCAGAGGATTGTCAACAAGCCTGACAGCAGGGAACTGCCACTTCTGTAAAGTTTTCAGGGACCCAAAAGCCTAGGGTACTCCCTCTAAATTAAAAGATAAAACTTATTGTACCTTATACCTCCTACCACTAAGCACAATGCTCAGCACTTAGTAGGGCTCTTTGGATTTTGGAGGCAAGATATGTTGGACTTTGGAAAACTGATCCCACATATTAATCAAGTAAGCAACTAAAGGCTACCAGGTCCTTGTAGGGTCCAATTCAAAAGACAGCTCTGCAGCAGATCCAAACTGAGTACAAGGGCTTTATTTTCTTGGGCTGTTTGACCCAGCTGCTGCTGCTGCTAAGTCACTTCAGTCATGTCCGACTCTGTGCCACCCCATGGATGGCAGCCCAACAGGCTCCCCCGTCCCTGGGATTCTCCAGGCAAGAACACTGGAGTGGGCTGCCATTTCCTTCTCCAATGCATGAAAGTGAAAAGTGAAAGTGAAGTCGCTCAGTCGTGTCTGACTCTTCGCAACCCCATGGACTGCAGCCCATCAGGCTCCTCCATCCGTGGGATTTTCCAGGCAAGAGTACTGGTGTGGGGTGCCATTGCCTTCTCCGAGCAGATATGGCTATATCAGAGTTCTCTGTGGATGATGAAGTTGCTATATTGTCTCTAAAAAGCTCCAATAGAAGAGTTAAAGGACAGTACCTGTGATTTTAGAGCAGGGGCTTGCCCTTACAGCAAAGGACTACTCACCACTCAACAAAAGCTCCTGAAGAGCTAACAGGCCCCAGCAGAGATTGTGGTCCTGAGCACTAGACATCACTAAGCACACAACTTGAGCTGTTCATTAAACATTTTGTGTTATCTGGTACATCAAGTCAAAGGTCAGTAGCATTCCAAAGTACCAGACAAGTGATGCATTCGGAACTAAACGGGTTTAGAAGGCAAGGATCAATTACACGACTGAGTGGCTCAGACTCAAGCAATCTATTTCAGTTGCAATGGCTTCACTCAGCCCACGCTTACAACATCAAAGGGGCTTCCCTTTGAATTTGTTTTCCTTGTAGCCAAGAGCAACAACAACCAAAGGAACCTCAACAAATGATAGTATGCACCAGAAAGTTAAAGAGGTCAACGTTCTCCCAGACCCTCTTGTTTAGTCTAATGAAACAGTCTCCTACTTGTCCCATGCTTTCTACTTTCATCCCCCAATAATCTATTCACACAACATTCAAAGTGATCATTTTCAAGTGTGTATCAGACCATGCTGCCCCACTCACAAGCCTCTAATGACTGGTCCCCACTACATTCTAAAGAAAACCTCAAGTGCTTACCACTGGCCAATACAATCTGTATCATCTGGGCCATGATCAGCTTCCTGACCTTGTCTTTCTCCTCATTCCTCCTGAGTCACCCCACCTTCTTGCTGTTCTTTGACCACGTTGTTCCCTTTTTCTGGAAATTTATTGCCCCCGCTCCAATCTTTCTATGGCTTGCTTCCTTGCTTGACTTACATCTCTAGTGAAGTGTCACCTCTCAGTAAGATCTTCCCTGACACACCGTCCACATCCCACCCTACCTCTATATCTTTCGTTAGCTATCCTCACCACCACTTTTCACTAGTAAACTTATGTATCATTTGTTTATGTCTCTTCTGCGAGAGAAGGTAACAAATTGCTCCATTAGTTGCTGGACATAGAATAATGCCAGAACAGTATCTGGGCTGTGGTAGTGGCTCAGTTAACATTCAGTGAATGAATGAATGGACAAATGGAATACTTCTGGTTTTGCAGTAGCATCAGTAGCAAGATTCCATCATCTTTTTCCTTAAGGAGATTTCCTCCCATTTAAGTTTTGCATTCAGCACAAAGGGATTAAAAAAATCTCTGTGATTGTATATTTAAACACTTTGGTTTGAAATTCCTTTTCTAAAATTACAACATTAATGTGCTCTTTGTGAATAATAGAATTTAAAAAAAATTAATGTTATTCCTCTCCAATCTCACTCTTACTTCACACCCCTAACTCAAGACATCGAAGTTTAAAGTTGATGTGTCTTATTCCATCTTTTCCCCATGAAAATGCAGCGAGTTAGTAATTTTCTAAGCATTGGTAATCTTAGTTTTTAAAAAATAAGGTCATACAATATATATTGGTCTTTCCTTGTGGCTCAGTTGGTAAAGAATCCACCTGCAATGCAGGAGACCTGGGCTCAATCCCTGGGTTGGGAAGATTCCCCTGGAGAAGGGAAAAGCTGCCCACTCCAGTATTCTGGCCTGGAGAATTCCATGGACTGTATAGTCTGTGGTGTCGCAAAGAGTTGGACACGACTGAGCAACTTTCACTTTCACTATATATATTTACTACAATGTATTTTTCAAACTTAAGGGAACAAAATAATAAAAAGAAGCCTTAGAACAATTACAAAGAAACATACAAATAATTATATTCCTGTAAACTCATTACAAGATGAGCTTCACAAAATCTCTCAGTGGCTTCCAGCTAGAGAATAAGCACCATACATTTAATGTATTATCTGCTAGAAACCTTTGCAAATTTAAGTCCCAGTTGCCATCTGTGACAGTGGAGATATGAGACTCTTCAGAGTCTAAGTGGATGGCACCACTGTCACGAGCCCCCAGGCCACACCACACTGTGGGGTTCAGCTTTGCCTGCTGTGAGTGACAGCAGGTCCCCATTGGTAGGTGATAACTAGACCCTCTGGTCAGGCTGCTACCTACACCACTCTTGACTATGTGTTTAAACAGCTCTCCTCTGCCTTACATAGTCACAGGTACCCAGGCTCCCTGATCATAAGCACAGATGGAAATCGGAGCAATGTATCCACTTGTGAATTTCATGCTCACTTTATTCAGATTCTGCAAAGGCAAACATCTAGGTTCTCTTCCCAAAGACTTGTTCTAACTGGTCTATGGTGAGGACTAGCTGGTTCATATACATGTTAAGGGTTATAAGAAAAAGTCCTTGATTTTGAAGAATGTTCATGATATTTTCATAAGTTACAAAGACATTCTGCATTTTCCCAGGCCTGGATTCAGAGCATCTCACATATACCCTCCTTGAGCTTATATATATCATCAGTTCCACAATTTAGATCTCCAGCCTGGAGCCCCAGTAGGGGACTGCGTATGGTTGGGCTCCAAATGGTTGTTCCAAATTGTTACTCCAAAACATACCATAAGCATGTTTTGTTCTACTGCTTTTATATCCTAGTACTAAAGGAATGGAGAAAATGTATAAGAATAAAGCACACAGACCTCTGAGGATTTGTGAGTCCGAGCACACCAAGTTTTAAGTTTCATGGATCATATTGCTAAGTAAGCACAAGTTGTCTCACTCTCTCTGCCTAGTCTAGCATTGGCAAAGGACCTTCTGGAAAATATAGTCCATATTCTACCCACCCTAGACACTAGCCCACAAGTAACCCTTGAAGAGCACTCCATGGTTGGGAAAAAGTTCAAGTTATAGATAAATGAGTATGGATAAATGAGTCTGAAATTATACTGAAAAAGTCATACATTATTGATTTTATTTCAAAGAATCCCTTCTGTGATTTTCATCAAGCCTGCCTTATTAATCCAGAGCCAGGCAAGCACAATGCCTACCAATCAGCAACCAATTAATTACATTAATGCAATTCATTAATTATATTGCAATAGGCATGGAGGAATTCTTTATAACAATTTTAAGGTGTGATAGTGACCAACAATTATTGCCACTGAATTATTGCCTATGGTTTTCCAATGTTACAAAATAAAGTTATAGAGCTGTAATTGGAGAGTATGATTCCATTCTTATAAAATTTCACTTGTTTGTATGTGGCTGTGTGTGTATGTATATAGAAAGACATCCAGAAGGATGTCCAAAAACTCATTCATTCAACAAATACTTTCTATGCCAGACACCATTCTATGTGCTAACAATAATTACAGAGGATGAACCAAATCAGCATCTTCATGGAGTTAAATTCTATACTAACAAAAAAACAAAAAGCAAATAAAGGAAGTACACAGAAAATATTTCAAATAGTGGTGAATAGGTGCTTTGATGAGAAATAAAGCCAAGTATGCTGGATTGCACTCTTGCCACCTTGACTGAGGCTAAGAATTACATTTCCCAGAATTCCTTTCCCTCTAGGGCCACTGGCTAATAGCAGACCTGAAAGGGAGCCGGAGTGATGTTTAGGAGGCAGAAAGGAAGCAGCAGCCAGTACCTTCCAAAGGCCATGGCTGCCACAGTGACTGGCAGATGTGCGTACACGTGGAGGCTGCAGCTTCCGGCTTGCCAGCCCTCCACTGGACCTGCAGACAGACAGCAGCCATGACCCAAGCCCCAGCACCGCACCACAGCGCCCTGGGAGGCGTTCTCCTGCTACCCCCTGAGCATGTTTACTCTCCACCCACTTAGACCACCGTTCTACATCACTCCCTTTTTCCTCAAACCCTGAACTCTCCTGCCTCTCTCCCCGCTCACTTCCTGTTTCACTGAGAAGTGAGAGAACTTCCCCAAGTCCGCATAACTATATCTAATAAAAGATCATCCAAATGTTCTGCCTTCCTTTCCATGACAAAGACTGGCTAGAAGTTCATCCATTCTTTTTCCTCCCTAAAAGCACAAAACTGCATTTCTCAGCCTTCCTTCTCACTGGGTTACAGCAGGAATGGAAATGAAAGGAATAGGGATGAAATTAATGAAAGCCATTTCTCCATTTGGCCCCTAAAGTCTTCCTTGAGATTCTTGGCTCACACTCTTTCTGACCCTTGCATGATTGGAAATGCTGGAGTCCAGGACTGCAGAGCCACACCACAGGAGAAGCTCCAGTTCCAGAATCACCACTTGGAAGAGTGCTGCCCAGGACAGAGGCCTGTCCTCAGAGGACTGTGGTGTGAACAAGAAACATACTGCTGATTATTTTACAGTATCTTATAGGCTGACTACTATACCTCTGTCTTTGCAGATGAACTGCCCAATTTCTCCCCCTCTACTAGGTCAAGCCCAGCATATAAACATGCTCTGATATCTCCCATCTCTAACAATGACAAATCAGTGCTTTTATTTAGGTGATGAGACTGTTAAAAAATTTTTACTTTTTGCCTTCTTGCCCTGAATTGTTTAAATGAATCCATTTCACAAGAAACATTTTACATCTATTAGGATGGCCACTATCAAAATAAAAATAAAAATGGAAAATAAGTATTGGCAAGGGTGTGGAGAAACTGCAACCCTGGTGCACTGTTGGAAGGAATGTAAAACAGTGTAGCCACTATGGAAACAGTATGGCAGTTCCTCAAAGAACTAAACATAAAATTACCGTATGATCCAACAATTTGACTTCTAGGTCTATACCCAAAAGAACTGAAAGAAGGATCACAGGAAGATATCTGCAGACCCATGTTAACAGCAGCACTGTTCACAACAGTCAAAGGGAAAAAAGAAACCCAAGTGTTCAAATGTCCATTGACAGATGAATGGCTATACAAAATACAGTGTATACACACTGTTCATGTTAAATTCAAACTGACCAAATCTCAAAATTCCCTGGGCAGACAAAACTGACTAAAGCAAATAGGTGAAACAATTTAGCCTACTCTTTAAAACAAGGGGAACTTAATTTGGTCATTGAAAATCATAATCAAAAGTTAAGTTGCTCCCCTAAAGTGGCATAAAGTAATGACTTGTAACCAATCCTCTATCATCAGGAACTCTAATGCTACAACCAATTGTTGTAAAGAGTTAATAGCCTCTGCATTTTCACTATATAAGCTGTTTCATAACAATATACCTCTGTACTTCATTAACTCTTCGTTTGAGAGCTCTCAGTTTGTGAACTGCTTTGTATGCGCAATAAATTCTCACTAAATCCTAAAAAACATACAAAAACTGGAGAAAAAAAATGCTATCACCTCTGGAGAAGTTGTTTGAAATACATGACATTACCAATGGTTTCCTTTTTCCCGTGCTGGACATTCCCTCAGTGCAGTTCAGTCGCTCAGTCATGTCCGACTCTTTGCGACCCCATGAATCGCAGCACGCCAGGCCTCCGCGTCCATCACCAACTCCCGGAGTTCACTCAGACTCACGTCCATCGAGTCAGTGATGCCATCCAGCCATCTCATCCTTGGTCGTCCCCTTCTACTCCTGCTCCCAATCCCTCCCAGCATCAGAGTCTTTTCCAATGAGTCAACTCTTCACATGAGGTGGCCAAAGTATTGGAGTTTCAGCTTTAGCATCAGTCCTTCCAAAGAAATCCCAGGGCTGATCTCCTTCAGAATGGACTGGTTGGATCTCCTTGCAGTCCAAGGGACTCTCAAGAGTCTTCTCCAACACCACAGTTCAAAGCATCAATTCTTTGGCGCTCAGCCTTCTTCACAGTCCAACTCTCACATCCATACATGACCACAGGAAAAACCATAGCCTTGACTAGATGCACCTTAGTCAGCAAAGTAATGTCTCTGCTTTTGAATATACTATCTAGGTTGGTCATAACTCTCCTTCCAAGGAGTAAGCGTCTTTTAATTTCATGGCTGCAGTCACCATCTGCAGTGATTTTGGAGCCCCAAAAATAAAGTCTGACACTGTTTCCACTGTTTCCCCATCTATTTCCCATGAAGTGATGGGACCAGATGTCATGATCTTCGTTTTCTGAATGTTGAGCTTTAAGCCAGCTTTTTCACTCTCCAGTTTCACTTTCATCAAGAGGCTTTTTAGTTCCTCTTCACTTTCTGCCATAAGGGTGGTGTCATCTGCATATCTGAGGTTATTGATATTTCTCCCAGCAACCTTGATTCCAGCTTGTGCTTCTTCCAGTCCAGCATTTCTCATGATGTACTCTGCATAGAAGTTAAATAAGCAGGGTGACAATATACAGCCTTGATGTACTCCTTTTCCTATTTGGAACCAGTCTGTTGTTCCATGTCCAGTTCTAACTGTTGCTTCCCTGACCTGCATACAGGTTTCTCAAGAGGCAGGTCAGGTGGTCTGGTATTCCCATCTCTTTCAGAATCTTCCACAGTTTATTGTGATCCACACAGTCAAAGGCTTTGGTATAGTCAATCAAGCAGAAATAGATGTTTTTCTGGAACTCTCTTTCTTTTCCATGATCCAGCGGATGTTGGCAATTTGATCTCTGGTTCCTCTGCCTTTTCTAAAACCAGCTTGAACATCAGGCATTCCCTAGGGCTCCTCCATTCATTCATCAGTGTTCCCTGCAGCCTGACTCTCAGAACCTTCTTGCTGCCATCTCTCCATTCTTTGAGCATACACAAAGAATGTCAGGAAATGGAAAGAGACACAGGGCATCTCCTTCCTTTCTGAGGGCTAGTATTCCTAGCCACAGTGTAATCCAGGTGATATTCATCAACAGGTGCTTCTTCTTGAAACCAGGGATACACGCTCTTCACCTGGTGCCTTTCTTTTCTACCCCTCCACCATCAAAAATACATGATTTCATTCATATATATATATGCGTGCATGCTAAGTCACTTCAGTCATGTTCAGCTCTGTGCAATCCTATGGACTGTAGCCTGCCAGGCTCCTCTATTCATGGGATTCTCCAGGCAAGAATACTGGAGTGGGCTACCATGCCCTCCCAGGCGATCTTCCCTACCCAGGAATCAAACTGGCATCTCTTATGTCTCCTGTATTGAAAGGCAGATTCTTTACCACTAGCACTAATTTAACTATAGCCATGTCATCCTCTGTCATCCCCTTCTCCTCCTGCCTTCAATCCCTACCAGCATCAGAGTCTTTTCCAATGAGTCAACTCTTCGCATGAGGTGGCCAAAGTATTGGAGTTTCAGCTTTAGCATCAGTCCTTCCAAAGAAATCCTAGGGCTGATCTCCTTTAGAATAGACTGCTTGGATCTCCTTGCAGTCCAAGGGACTCTCAAGAGTCTTCTCCAACACCACAGGTCAAAAGCATCAATTCTTTGGCGCTCAGCCTTCTTCACAGTCCAACTCTCACATCCATACATGACCACTGAAAAAAACCATAGCCTTGGCTAGATGGACCTTTGTTGGAAAAGTAATGCCTGTTTTTGAATATGCTTTCTAGGTTGGTCATAACTTTCCTTCCAAGGAGTAAGCGTCTTTTAATTTCATGGCTGCAGTCACCATCTGCAGTGATTTTGGAGCCCCAAAAATAAAGTCTGACACTGTTTCCACTGTTTCCCCATCTATTTCCCATAAAGTGATGGGACCGGATGCCATGATCTTCGTTTTCTGAATGTTGAGCTTTAAGCCAACTTTTTCACTCTCCTCTTTCACTTTCATCAAGAGGCTTTTTAGTTCCTCTTCACTTTCTGCCATAAGGTTGGTGTCATCTGCATATCTGAGGTTATTGATATTTCTCCCAGGAATTCTATTTAACTCCATCCAAATCAATGAATTACCTTTTCCTGGGATTATAACCAATAACATTGATACATCTAGCTTTTAAAGAGAGAGAGAGAGAGAGAGAGAGAGAGGGAGAGAGAGAGAAACTCTTTTAACTTCCCAGGCTTAATTTTAAAACTCTAAAGAGAAAGTGTTTCTAAACAGAAACAAATTGGTTCCTTCACACACTCATTTCAGTAATGGACATTAGCTGCTTTTGTATACACACTTTACAAAAGTACCTCTTTGGGGGAGAATTTTTAACTGTCTGCCAGTCCTGAAAGCAAGATTTTCTGCTTCATTTGGGCATGGATCGAGGTATCTGCGGTTTTCCTAAATGTTTCATTGCAGGCTGAGCAGTGCCCAAGGTACAGCAGATTGACTGGTTACTGCAGAAATTCTGAAGAATGTCAGCCTGTCATCCAACCCTCGCTTGTTATTCAGCCAGAAGTCTATTTGCTGTCAGTCTTCAGGGGTATAGAATAATTTTAGGACAAAACAAGTCAGACAATCCCCTGCAGCCCTGAAGGATCCTGCTGTCAAGAGTGACTCCAGGCCACACCAAATGTCACCCCTAAGGAAACAAACAAGAATCTGGAGAGCAGAAGTGGCAGCTGCCTCCATTTCAGTGGCATTCTTTCTCATAAGATTATTGGCTAAAACTTCATGTTCAAAAAAAGCCTGTAAGGTAATAACTTTTAATTTTTCTAACCACCTGAATTTAATTCGCTTTAATTTCAACTCATAAAAGTGTTTAATGAGAACCATGGAACCTTATCTAGCATATACTATGGTGGGGGAGGGGGGCAAGAAACTCTATCTTCACCACATGCTTCAGAGTTTGCATCCAGCAGAGATGATGATCCCAAATGCAGGGGTAGGCACATTCTCATGTAAAACACAGAGGAATATGCCTACAGGTCCCAGGTTTCTTATTAGAATTAATCAATTTTCATGCAGTCAGTCAACAGGTATGAATTGAACATCTGCTATGTATCGAACATGAGGATTTGAAAGAAACAAAGCATTGAGTTGGATTTGAATCAGAAACAGCCAGGGACATCTTTATTCCAATACCAGCAGCTGCAGGGGAAAACAGCAAGCAGAAGTGATTTCTTTCCTCTCAGAGTTTTATGGAATATAGTTATATATTAGGAGAACAAAGGGAAAGGGGAAAAAGCTGGAGAGGCAGGTTATTTACAGCTTATGTGTAATATGGCATCTGTATTATTATACTATCATTATACTATTTCTTATAAAAAACATATTATTAATCCAAGTTAATGTCATATGTTCTATAAACTTTTAGCTTTAAAACAAGCTTTTGGGCTCCAAAATCACTGCAGATGGTGATTGCAGCCATGAAATTAAAAGACGCTTACTCCTTGGAAGGAAAGTTATGACCAACCTAGATAGTATATTCAAAAGCAGAGACATTCCTTTGCCAACAAAGGTCTGTCTAGTCAAGGCTATGGTTTTTCCAGTGGTCATGTATGGATGTGAGAGTTGGACTGTGAAGAAAGCTGAGAGCCGAAGAATTAATGCCTTTGAACTGAGTCCCTTGTACTACAAGGAGATCCATTCTGAAGGAGATCAGCCCTGGGTGTTCTTTGGAAGGAATGATGCTAAAGCTGAAACTTGAGTACTTTGGCCACCTCGTGCGAAGAGTTGACTCATTGGAAAAGATTCTGATGCTGGTAGGGATTGAAGGCAGGAGAAGGGGACGACAGAGGATGAGATGGCTGGATGGCATCACCGACTCAATGGACTTGAGTCTGAGTGAACTCCGAGAGTTGGTGATGGACAGGGAGGCCTGGCATGCTGCGATTCATGGGGTCACAAAGAGTCGGACGCGACTGAATGACTGATCTGAACTGAACTGGGGTTAAGAGCTAGATTCTCTAGCTGAGACAGGATCTCAATTTGACCTTAAGAGTCTTTATGTCTTTGCACTGAATGTCAGGTAAACACCACAGAGAAGACGAATTTAATCTTATCTAAGTCTTCGTCAGTCTAATTAATCAATTAATATGATTCTGGGTTTAGCTTACTAAGTCAAAGACACCCTTCAACCTTCCCCATCCTTATCAGTGCACAGAAAGGTAATTTAAAGCCCATGATCTGAATACAAAAAGTGATGGAGCCCAAGGGCATTGCTTTCTTTGCAAATCTCAAGACCTATACTGGCTTCTAGTCAGGGCTAAGTAAGAAGAGATTTATATACAATTTCATTTCCCAGTTTTCTTCTGAAACAAAAGACTATCCAGTTTCTAATTCCACAGATTCTGATTCTGTATCCCAAACAGATACTGGCTCAGGATTTGTTCCCTAACCTTAATAAGCTCTGGGGAAAAAAAAAAAAAAAACTAGTATATTTAAGACAATGAGAAGTCAGCTAAGGATTTAACTGTGGAGCCCTGAGTAAAATAGGACATCAGAATAAAAAGGGATTCTTCTGGCTAGAAGAGGTGGAATAGAGGGGTTTGAGCTGTGTCCTACCTCAGTTACTTCATTTGGTTTCCCCACGTTCATCGACCCATCCAGATGAGCTTGTCCATGGACTTACTTCCTCCTTAGTAATATCTTTCCTAAAGAGACTTACCCTCCTAAATGATGTTTAAGAATCTGCAATGTGCACAAACCTAATTTTTTTTTCTTTAAAGCTTATCTCTTTAATGGAGGCTCCCTTCCTTTCACTGTTGCCTCTGAATCCCTATTATTTTGAACAAATAATTTTAGATTGTATTAGAAAATATACAACAAAGAGTTGCAGGTTCCTGTCTCTCTGCCAGCATCCATCATGGCCTCCCACAATCATGACTGGCTCCCACCCTTAAGGGAGTGGGACCTAAATGGGCTGCTGATAGCCCACGGGCAAGGGCTCGAGCAGGACCTGGTGGCCCAGGACGCCTGGAGACAAGGGAGTTTCTGCATACCTTGCATCGGACCATGCCTAAAGGGTGGAGCTCATCCACAGTGCGGTGGGAACAGCCTGTGAAGACCTGAGGTCCCAGGTCCCTGTGGCTCCCCAGCAGCACATGGGCACTGCAGCTTGTTGGCCTGGACGTCTTGGAGGGCGAGTGGGCTCACCCGTATGACATCAGGACCACCTGCTCTCCATGAACTGCCTGCTAGAAATCAACATCCAGCAACAGCCCTCTGAACAGACACACACACTGCTAAGTTCTAGAAACACCCGTAAAAACTTTAAGTACCTGCAACAAAATCCAGCTGAAGGAGATTCTCCAAGAACCCTGGCACCAGCTGTCCAGCCTCTCTCATTATGTTGTTTTATCATGTCCTCTTTGTCCATCCTTCCCTTGATACCTGTACAGGATTCTCTGTCTTAAGGTGTACTGCCATTTTTATTTGTCTCTGTTTTAAAATTAAATCTCTGTTTGAGCCATTGTAAAGAAAATATTAAATATATTTGGGTTTCTTTTTTTAAAAAAGGAAATTTTGTAATAAAGTATACAAATTAAAACCTTACCAATAACTGCTTCCAGGCCAACAAAGGGGAAAGGTATAGGGGCTATGGAAGACTTGATCAATTTAGCCCCAAAATAGAAAATAAAAATGTACTAAAGAAAAAGAAGGATTGAGAAAAAAGTGGTTAAATTATCACTTACACACAATATGATTGGCTACATTCAAAATTTAACAGACTCTGACTACAAGAATATCATGTATTCCATTGTAGCTAATCTATTAGAATTAAGAACCAGGTTCAGCAAAGGTGCTGAATTAAAGACCAACCAAATTTATACAATAACATTCTTATATAACAGCCCACCAATAATAAAAGATTAAAGGAAAATATGTGATATTAACAAAAGAATAAAAAAATCTTAGGAACTTAAACATAAACCTAAGAATCCATGTACAAACTTTTATTAGTGTGAGTTGCTCAGTCATGTCCGACTCTATGAGACCGCATGGACTATAGCCCACCAGTTTCCTCTATCCACGGAATTCTTCAGGTAAGAATATCGGAATGGGTTGCCATTTCCTTCTCCAGGGGATCTTCCCAACCTAGGGATAGAACCCAGGTCTCCCACATTACAGACAGGCTCTTTACTGCCTGAGCCACAAACTCTTATTAAGAAATTTGCAAAAGTATCTCAAAGGATATAAAAGAAGATGAATAAAATAAATGTGCAGTGAACTAGCAACCACTTAGCACTCTTCCTCAGAGGCAAAGCCCCCCTACCTGCCAACTTTCCAGACCTATTCTCTGCAGATACAGGTCTATGAGACTAGATATCTAAGTATTCCTTGAAAATGTGCTTCATTGTTTAACCAGGCATATAGAATTCTATAATGTAGCATCATTTATTTCATCAGTTCCTCTTAATGGACATTTAGATTATTTCTAGGTTTTTGCAACTGTAAGTAATTTAGCCATAAACATCCTTGTGCATTCAACCATGTCCTTGTGTTATTTCTTTCTCAGGTCAAATTCCAAAAAGTCAAATTGCTGGCTCCAAGAAGGTGGATAAGAAGCAGGGGTTCACATTAGAGACAACTACTAGGAACATTTCACTGAGCTATTCTCATCTAGTATTCTCACCAGACAAGATAATCAGAAATCTATCAGGGATTGTGTAGAAGGGAGAATGGGAAACCAAATTGGGAATATTTCAGGTAATAAAATATAAAACCAACATAGATTAAAAGGACAAAGATTTTTCATCAGCTCAGTTCAGTCACTCAGTCATGTCTGACTCTTTGCAACCCCATGGACTGTAACACTCCAGGCTTCCCTGTTCATCACCAACTCTCGGAGCTTACTCAAACTCATGTCCATTGAGTCAGTGATCCCATTCAACCATCTCATGCTCTATCGTCCCCTTCTCCCATCTTCAATCTTTCCCAGCATCAGGGCCTTGTCCAGTGAGTCTGCTCTTCGCATCAGGTAGCCAAAGTATTGGAGTTTCAGCTTCAGCATCAGTCCTTCCAAAGAATATTCAGGACTGATCGCATTTAGAATTGACTGGTTGGATCTCCTCACAGTCCAAGGGACTCTCAAGAGTCTTCTCCAATACTGCAGTTCAAAAGCATCAATTCTTCTGCCTTCAGCTTTCTTTATAGTCCAACTCTCACATCTGTACATGACTACTAGAAAAACCATAGCCTTGACTAGATGGAACTTGTCAGCAAAGTAATGTCTCTGCTTTGTAATATGCTGTCTAGGTTGGTCATAGCTTTTCTTCCAAGGAGCAAGCGTCTTTAAATTTCATGGCTGAAGTCACCATCTGCAGTGATTTTGGAGCCCAAGAAAGTAAAGTCTGTCACTGTTTCCATTGTTTCCCTATCTATTTGCCATGAAGTGATGGGACTGGATGCCAGATTTTTTTATAGGCTCCTCTAATAAGGAAATACAAGAAGATAGAAAAACAGATGCAAGCCTTGATCCTCTAAATTTTGCTGGAAACCAGGGGTAATATTTGTTTATCCTCTATGAGATTTTCTGTAACTGGTGACTTCACTGTTACTTTAGCTAACCCTGTCTGCTTCTATGTAGTTACCTGCAGCCAAGTTTCTTTAAAGCAGACAAACAGGTAGGAGAGCTGGGGAACATGCATCTTAAGTCAAAGAGGTCAATGTGGTGAGCTGAGAACCCAGGTGATAGAGGGGGCAAGGAGGATGTGAGGAGAAGGTGGAGGCTGAGCTTCAGGCCTGCAGCATGAACACTGGGCCAGTGAGGAACCACATGGAGCTCCAGTTCCTCAGCTCCTTCCACCAGCATTTTCTGAGACCCTACCATGCACACAGTGCCATTCTAGGCATGGAGAATAGAGCAGTGAGCAAAGCAGATGAAAACTTGCCTTTTAGGCAGCTAATGTTGTGGATTGGAGTGCAGAGTGGTGAAAAAGAGAATAATGGGCACATTTTACAATCTGTTAAGTAATCAACATACTTAGTAGAAAAATAGCGAAGACAGCAATTTTAGATGCAGTGTCCAGAGGTGCCCTCACTAAGCAAGTGCCATTTTAGTAAAGATCAGAAAGAAGCAAATAGGTGGGGCATATGATTATCTGGGCAAATAGCATCAAGGCAGAGAAAACAAAAAGCACAAAGTCCCTTAGGTACAGTACGACTGTGACACTGAGAAACAGCAAAAAAGCAGTGTTACTGGGGCAGTCATCAGTTCTAATTTTTCAGAAGTTTTTGCCTTTAGAAAGACAAAGGAAGTTCCAGGAAGATGCCTTTCTGTGTGTGTTGATTTTCATTTGCCTCCAGCTCAAAATAACCTTCATGCCAAACAGCACATTTGAGGGTAGCACATTTCTGGTTCCTTATACAAGCAGAATGAAAGACAAAATCCTACCACTTTGTTGCTATACCTTTATCAATTCAGATCCTTGCCTTTCACATACATACAGGTGCTAAGTCCTGCAGAATCTTGCTGATTCTGCTTTAAGCTTAACAAGCTCTCAAGGTCTGGTCTGTAATGATTTATATACTGACAACTTAAAATATTCCCTAGCATTTCTGTTCTTTCAACCAGAAGATCTCCATAGACTCTTTCCGCATGCAAATTTAATTGGCTGTTAGACAAAGTAACAAACATGGAGTTGTAGAAAGGTCATTCAAAGCAAGGCCAGGTTCCTCCAAGATGCTCCTTTTGGGGAGAGGAAATGGAGAGGGTGCATCTGAATTATCACTGCATTTCTCTTCACTTATCAGATTAGGACAAAGAGCTTTTGTTGGTAGCAAAATGCTACCAAAATCCTGGGTGATTTTCAGTGGTAAGACAGCCATTTCAGGAGAGAACAGTCTTTTCTCTCTTGTCATGAGAATGGAAAATTTCCAATTACTCTAGTGAGAGAAGGAAGCTGTTCAGACCAGGTTCTCACAAGTCATTGGTCACTCTAACTTTTAATTCATTTATCCAAAGCATATTCATTGAAGGTCGTATTACCAAAATGGTCCAAAGCTAAACTCAAGTCCCCAGTAGACATGTAAAGCTCATAATTCATGATGAAATGTCTACTGTCATTCCTAAATTGCTTGGGGACAATATTCCAGGCTTTTTGTTGGAACCCATTTAAAGAGAAGCATTGGTCAGCACAGGGAATATTGTAGAGGATTTTTTTTTCCCCCTCTCCCACCTTTCAGGTCTCCCAGCTTATAAGCTAATTGGGAAAATAATATATAAAACTATAAAAGTTTATAAAGCATATGCATATTAAATAATGACATAAGAAAACAATATAATATATATCACAAGATTATATATATGGGCAAATAATATGATATTGTACATTCACAGGAGGGAGAGATCTTTGTGGGTTGGAATATGGGAGCAGGGGGAGGGAAGATCATGGTGGAGATTTGGGAAATTCAGGTGGTTGCAAAATGCACAGAAAGTGCAGACAAAGCATCAGGGTGTGGAGAAAAGGGAGCCCTCCCACACTGTTGGTGGGAATGCAAACTAGTACAGCCACTATGGAGAACAGGGGGGAGATTCCTTTAGAAATTGCAAATAGAACTACCGTATGACCCAGCAATCCCACTGCTGGGCATACACACCGAGGAAACCAGAATGGAAAGAGACACATGTACCCCAGTGTTCATCGCAGCACTGTTTATAATAGCCAGGACATGGAAACAACCTAGATGTCCATCAGCAGATGAATGGATAAGAAAGCTGTGGTACATATACACAATGGAGTATTATTCAGCCATTAAAAAGAATTCATTTGAATCAGTTCTGATGAGATGGATGAAACTGGAGCCGATTATACAGAGTGAAGTAAGCCAGAAAGAAAAATACCAATACAGTATACTAACACATATATATGGAATTTAGACAGATGGCAATGACAACGCTGTATGCAAGACAGCAAAAAAGACACAGATGTGTATAATGGACTTTTGGACTCAGAGGGAGAGGATGGGATGATTTGGGAGAATGGCATTGTAACATGTATACTATCATGTAAGAATCGAATCGCCAGTCTATGTCCGACACAGGATACAGCATGCTTGGGGCTGGTGCACGGGGATGACCCAGAGAGATGTTATGGGGAGGGAGGTGGGAGGGGGGTTCATGTTCGGGAATGCATGTACACCCGTGGTGGATTCATGTCAATGTATGGCAAAACCAATACAGTATTGTAAAGTAAAATAAAGTAAAAATAAAAATTAAAAAAAATTAAAAAATAAATAAAACAAATAAATAAAAAGTGCAGCCCACATAAACACAGGGAAAATATGGGAAAATGTTGTACACAGTACAACTCACAGGGAATTCGCACATGAGATATCTAGCCCCTAAGTATCTAGTGGGAAAATTCTTCAAAAAAAAAAAAAGAAAGGGTAGATAATGATGTTCCTCAGGAGCCTGAGAAAATACTTGGGGGAACTTGGTTTATCCCCCAAAATGGGTGTGCCCTTCTGCCTTTCAATGGGTAGAGGTCAGGGACGCTAACAGCACTGTGATACCCAGGAAGTGCCACACCAGGGAGAACTGTTCCCCCAAGCACTCCACCAGTCCCTGTCAGTTCAGAAACATTACAGAATCATAAGAAAATGTTCCTGGAGTAAAGGTTTACATTTTAAACAATAACAAGCAAGCCATTAAATGTTTTGGAACAAACAGATAACTGTTTCCCACTCACCGCCTAAATAGGTATAAATTATTTCCAAAAAGTTTGTGGAAAACTGTAAGATTTTCTTCTGTGGTAAGCCAATGCTGAATTACCACTTAATGGATTCTAAGGGTTCAGACCAACAAATGTCTCCTTAAATCAGTGGTTACCTCAAAAAAAGCCTGTGCCTTTAATTGGCATATTTAATGTACTATGTGTGTGTGCATGCTCCGTCACTCAGGCATATCCGACTCTTTGCAACCTTTTGGTCTGTAGCCCACCAGGCTTCTCTGTCCATGGGATTTTACAGTCAAGAATACTGGGGTGGGTTGTCATGCCCTCCTCCAGGGGACCTTTCTGACTCAGGGATGGAACCCTCAACTCATGGCTCCTGCACTGGGAGGTGGGTTCTTTACTACTGAGCCACTGGGGAAGCCCCTTAATGTATTATGATTTCTGTTAAAAACAAAGAAAGCTTAAAATTTAAGGATACGTTAAAAAGTTAATAGTCATTTCTAATTTTCTCTTGACATTTTATAGAATTAGATAAGCTGACTTTTTCAGGCAGGAAAATGGTGCAGCCCTGGCTGTGCCTTCAGAAAAGATACTGTCTCCTCCTGCCCAGACCAGTGGCCACTGCCAGTGAGAGTTTATGGAGAGAACCATGATCTCTAGCAGATATGTGAATCTGATCATTCACTAGCCACAGTTACTTGTGAACTGTTGCTTTACACATAGTTTTGAACTTTCCACTCTGAAGGAATATTTGCTAATCCAGAAGAATATTTACTTGAAAGTTTGTCGGTCTGATTTATATTAATAATAAACATTTAGACATGTGGTACATAGGCCTCTGTTTGCACTCTTGCCTGGACCCTGAAAATATAAAATGAGAATATCCAGGCATTCTCCTGTGTAAGAAGTCAAGTGCCAATGTGTGAGCATCCATGATGGGCCAGAAACTGACTCTACTTCCATCATTTTACATAAACCTCCCAGCGATTTTATGAGGTTAAACAGATATATGAACAAACTAAGGATCAGAAAAGTTAACATCTTTGGCCAAGATCACATAGCTAGTAAGCAAGGGCCTGGAAATCCAACAAAATCTTTCCAACCACAAAGCATTTTCTTTCCACTAGTTATGCCTCAATCTAATCCAGTGTTGATGCAGGTAAAATGGCAGTTTAGCTGCTCTTCGCTTTCATTTTCATTTAGAATGGGAAAGATGAACCAACAACTGCCTCCTTATCCAAGCAGTGTCTCCTTGGAGAGACCCAGACTCTACGAGCATGTCTTTTCCATGTTCCTTGTAATAGTAATGAGATGCTCTCCCAAGGATCCCAAGGTGCTCCTTTTAAGCTCCTTTGGCTTCTAGGAATACCAACAGATAGTCTTTCAGTGCTGCTAATCAGGAGGACAAAACTGTTCCTCACTCGAAGATAAAATGGAGGAAAAGCAAACTGCTGGATGGGGAGTTGTATTCTGAAGTCGTGTGTGTGTGTGTGTGTGTGTTTGTGTGTGTGTGTGTATGTGTGTGTGTGTGAGAGAGAGAGAGAGAGAGGCATTCCTTTTACTGTTCAAAGACTACCAGCGAAAGCCAAGCTTGTGAACAAATTCCTTCTGCTGACAAATATCAGAACCTTCTTTAGAGTCTTATTCTTCATATTTTTAATATAAATTTATTAATTTTAATTGGAGGTTAATTACTTTACAATATTGTATTGGTTTTGCCATACATCAACATGAATCCACCACAGGTATACACTTGTTCCCCATCCTGAAACCCCTCCCTCCTCTATCCCTGTACCATCCCTCTGGGTCATCCCAGTGTACCAGCCCCAAGCATCCTGTATCAATCACTGAACCTGGACTGGCAATTCATTTCTTATATGATATTATACATGTTTCAATGCCATTCTCCCAAATCATCCTACCCTCTCCCTCTCCCACAGAGTTCAAAAGACTGTTCTATACATCTGTGTCTCTTTTACTGTCTTGCATACAGGATTATTGTTACCATCATTCTAAATTCCATATATATGCATTAATATACTATATTGGTGTTTTTCTTTCTGGCTTACTTCACTCTGTATAATAGGCTCCAGTTTCATCCACCTCATTAGAACTGATTCAAATGTATTCTTTTTAATGACTGACTAATACTCCATTGTGTATATGTACCACAGCTTTCTTATCCATTCATCTGCTGATGGACATCTAGGTTGCTTCCATGTCCTGGCTATTTTAAACAGTGCTGTGATGAACATTGGGGTGCACATGTCTCTTTAAAAGTAGCTTCTTTTTACTTTTAGCTCCACTGAAAAATGTAACTGTCAAAGAAGTGGATCCATTTCCCTATTACTTTTATTATCTTTCAAAATCACATATCTGGTCATGTTATTCCCCTACTTTAAAATACTTCAGAGGGCGAGGGTGGGATGATATGGGAGAATGGCATTGAAACATGTATAATATCATATGTGAAATGAATCACCAGTCCAGGTTCGATGCAGGATACAGGATGCTTGGGGCTGGTGCACTGGGATGACCCAGAGGGATGGTACGGGGAGGGAGATTGGAGTGGGGGTCAGGATGGGGAACACGTGTACACCTGTGGCAGATTCATCTTGATGTATGGCAGAACCAATACAATATTGTAAAGTAACTAGCCTCCAATTATAATAAATAAATTTATATTAAAAAATAATAATTAAAAAAAGAAAATGCTTCAGTAGTTCCAACCACCTAGTAGATCAAATCTGAGTTCTCAAAGATGACATTCAAGGCCTTTTAATATCTGAATCAGGCCAATTATTTCATCTTTAGTGCTTGCCATTTCTTGCGTGATCTATCCTTTAAAATAGGCCAAAAGAGGTGCCATGCCCCAAACAGGCCTCACCTTGTCACATCAAGGGCTTACACTGAGGCCCCTGTCTTGTTCACTATGCCTTAAAATTGTATTTATTCTTAAAGATGCATTTCAGAATAATCTATACACTAAAGCCTTCTCCAACCTAGACAAGTGACTACCAAGTTTTGAAATACAAACATAAATAAGGGAGTCAATATTGGACTGCTCAGCTTTACTTTGACAAGTAAGAACACACATACACACACACCTATCATAATATATAGGGTAAGTTAGAAACAAAAAGGAAGTATATCATCTCAGAATAAATGACACCTTTTCAAGTTGATAAATTGTGTTTCTATAAAAATTTCACTCATTAGGTTTTTCTTAATTTTCTCATTTGCCACAGGTAAACAAACCAAAAAATAAGCCATGGACTCGCATTTGGGAACTGTCCGAGACTGCGGATAGAATTATTTCATTAATTGTCTTCTAATATTGGACTGATCAAAAAGTTCCTTCAGTTTTTTCCATAACACCTTATGAAAACCCCAATTAATATTTTGGCAAACCCAATACTTCGTACAGATTTGCTATACTGAGTTAAAACTATTTTGCTGAATCTCTTTTACTCTCTTCTCATTGAGTTTTGAATTTTTGAGTATAGGGATTATCATTATTATTCTCCATATTCTAAGCATCTGGTCCATCAAAGGTGCTCAATGAATATCTGCTAAATTAATATTCATACAAATGACTCTGCATGTAGGAGGTATGCCAAGGCAGACCAGTCCCCAAAATAATCATTCTGGTTAAAGAATCAGCTGCCACTGCATGAGACACAAGAGGTGCAGTTTGAATCCCTGGGTCAAGAAGATTTCCTGGAGTAGGAAATGGCAACCCCACTCAAGTATTCCTGTCTGGAAAATCCCACGGACTGAGAAGCCTGGTGGGCTACAGTCCATGGGCCCACAAAGAGTTGGACACAGCTGAGCACAAGCATAGCTCCATTTCCAGATGTTTTTTTATTATTGATACTTCTTGCACCACATAATGTCACCTGTGAGACACTTGTCACACAAGGTGCTGAACAAAATGTCAAGCAATGTTCCCCTAGGTTATAATCATCCTCTCCTTTATCACCATCCTTTAAAGTCATGGGCTTCCCTGGTGGCTCAGATGGTAAAGAATCCTCCTGCAATGTGGCAGACCTGGGATCGATCCCTGAGTTGGGAAGATCCCCTGGAGGTGGGCATGGCAATTCACTCCAGTATTCTTGCCTGGAGAATCCTTGTGGGCAGAAAAGCCTGGTGCACTACAGTCCATGGGGTCACAAAGGGCTGGACATAACTGAGTGACAAAGCACAATTTAAAGGTATCCTCTTGTGTGTAACCTTCCAGGGATTTTTACAAAATGAGCATTTCACCTGCTTTTTGTGGTCATTAGTTAGAATGGTTTAGGTTATAAATACTAGGAGTGCAATTCAAACTCAATTAAACAAAAAAGTAATTCATTGATTTATGTAACTGAAAAGTTTCTCAGCTAAAGCTTGATTCAATAGTTCACTGATGCCATTTTGAACCTGATTTCTCCTTATTTTGTCCTTCTGACTTCAGTGTGGTTCTATTCATCCAGCACTGATCCCTTTCACGGTCTTGAGAGAAAGAGCTATCAGCATCTCCACACACTATATGCTTTTTATTTCTCATATTTCAAAAAAGAATATAATTTTCCCTTCATTCCCACAAATTCAATCTAATAATAGTTTAGGTTACCTGATCACATCTGAACCGAGGCTAGTGGAATAAAATGGAATGACTAATTACAATCTTAAGTTCTAACACTGAAGCTAGAACACAGAGATAGAGTCCACTTTCCAGGAAACATGTAAATTCCCACATGGAACTGTAGGGTTGGTGCAAAGAAATAGAGCAGTAGCAATTGTTGGCACAAACACCCTCTATATTCTGTACAAGTGATCCTTTTTTGAAGTTATAAGTAGTCTCAAAAACATTAGGACTTTCACAAATATGGTTATTTAAAAATCTTTCTCTCTTAAAGAAAATGATACCTTCCCCAAACTCTTATTCCACCCCCACAAAAAGCAGTCACATTATTCTTTCTTTAACAAAGTAGAATTTAAAGATCTCTTCTAGAAAAAGATGGATGATGATAAAGGAGCTGTTTCAAGAGCTGACCCAGAAAGTAATGATTAATTATATTCTTTCAGGCTGAACTGTCCAATGTACTAATACTAGAGGGCATCATCTTTCTTCTAGTTTCTAAAGAGGCCAAAAGATTCTTTGCCTGTGGCAGTGAGATATGAATGGAAGGTTAGTCACTTGATCTTTCCACAGAAGCAATAATTCACTGCCTCCAAGAAGAGCTCTCCAAGGAAGCACATTTGAGGGACTATATAAAACCAGTCCTCTCATCTAAAATGGACAGATTCTTAGAAGCTGTTTTAACGAACACCTGCTTTTACCTGAAGAATTCAGACTGGCTACCCATTTAAACTAAATTCCCCTATGGACTAAATCAGATGGACTATTATTATCTAAGAAGTGACTAAAGGTTTCTTATCTTAAAGGGATAATAAGACTAAAATTGTGTCATAGAATTTTTAGTTAACTCAGATTTCAATTCCAGTTAGATTTTTAATTACCCTTGAAGTAAACTGCTGTAGTAATGACCCCAGGGAATTACATCTTTCAGTATCCACGCACATTGGGTATTACACACACACACACACACACACACACACACACACACACACACACACACACACACACACACACTGCGCTTCCGTGGTGGCTCTGTTGGTAAAGAATCCACCTGCAATATGGGAGTCGGCCTGAAATGCAGGAGTCCTGGGTTGGATCACTGTGTCAACCAGATGCCCTGGAGAAGGAAATGGCAACCCACTCCAATATTCTTGCCTGAGAAATCTCATGGGCAGAGGAGCCTGACATGCTACATACAGCCCCTGGGGTCACAAGAGTCAGACTTAACAACTTAATGACTTAACAGCTAAACCACCACCACCACCACCACACACACACACACACACACACACACACACACACACACACACAGATTCTGAGCTTGGCCATATGACTTGCTTTGGGTGATAGAACATTATCAAACATCACAACAAAGGCTTGTAAAGCACTAGCCTAATGGGAACTATTCCACCTTTATGTTGAAAAGCCCAAATAGCTCTAGGAGGATATGAGAGCTTATGGAGTCAAGTCCCTGCCGTTTCAGCCACCCCAGCTATTTAAGACATCCTAGCCAAACCCTAGGCTGCAGTCCATAGGGTCACTAGGAGTCAGACACGACTGAGCGACTTCCCTTTCACTTTTCACTTTCATGCATTGGAGAAGGAAATGGCAACCCACTCCAGTGTTCTTGCCTGGAGAATCCCAGGGATGGGGGAGCCTGGTGGGCTGCGGTCTATGGGGTCACACAGAGTCGGACACGACTGAGGTGACTTAGCAGCAGAAGCAACAGCCAAAGGCCAGATGCACATATGAGTCCCACCAGCACCATGTGGAACAGAAATGAAACGTACCAAGTTGAGCTCAACCCATACTGCCATGGTAAAGAATTATGAGCAAATAAATGGATATTGTTTTGAGGCACTAATTCTTGGGCTACACTGGTAGATAATAAACTATAATTGGCACAACTCTTAAGACTTTAGAACAACTACACACCTTAGCCTACACAGTAGGTGACAAATAAATGTTTAGTGAATTATTTAATAAATTAAGTTAAATCTAATTGTGCTGGTCATCCATTTGAATTGTATATTTGCAAAAAGCTTTTCTAACAAAATGTCAGAAAAGATTAAAGATTTCACAGAAATATTAATTTGGCCTTTATTTATTCAAAAGAAGACATATAGGATGCCATCTTCTAGTTAGCTGAGTAAAGTCACAAAGTAAACTTTAATGGTAAGGGAAGTAATTGATCTGTAATATTTAGTTTGGTTTCTGACCCTTGATACATGTTATATAACCAATAACACTGAGGATGGCTGTGAATACTGATGATGACTGTAAACTTCTCAAGGATGGGGCTATTTTAGTCCATATTTTATTCATGGTACATTATTTACAATATCATGGATATATTTTGAAGGTGAGGTTCATGATGATGAGGATAATATTAGATAATGAGTAGAGCAGGCAGCAGAGAAGGCAATGGCACCCCACTCCAGTACTCTTGCCTGGAAAATCCCATGGATGGAGGAGCCTGGTGGGCTGCAGTCAATGGGGTCGCTGAGAGTTGGACACGACTCAGTGACTTCACTTTCACTTTTCACTTTCATGCATTGGAGAAGGAAATGGCAACCCACTCCAGTGTTCTTGCCTGGAGAATCCCAGGGACGGAGGAGCCTGGTGAGCTGCCGTCTATGGGATCGCACAGAGTCGGAAATGACTGAGGTGACTTAGCAGCAGTAGCAGAGCAGGGAGGATTTTCAAATCCTGAAAGATGATGCTGTGAAAGTGCTGCACTCAATATGCCAGAAAATTTGGAAAATTCAGCAGTGGCCACGGGACTGGAAAAGGTCAGTTTTCATTCCAATCCCAAAGAAAGGCAATACCAAAGAGTGCTCAAACTACCACACAACTGCACCCATCTCACATGCAGCAAAGTAATGCTCAAAATTCTCCAAGCCAGGCTTCAGCAGTATGTGAACCATGAACTGCCAGATGTTTAAGCTGGCTTTAGAAAAGACAGAGGAACAGGAGATCAAATTGACAACATCCATTGGATCATCAAAAAAAAGCACAAGAGTTCCACAAAAACATCTATTTCTGCTTTATTGACTATGCCAGAGACTTTGTCTGTGGATTGTAACAAACTATGGAGAATTCTTCAAGAGATGGGAATACAGACCACCTGACCTGCCTCTTGAGAAATCTGTATGCAGGTCAGGAAGCAACAGTTAGAACTGGATATAGAACAACCAACTGGTTCCAAATAGGAAAAGGAGTCCATCAAGGCTGTATATTATTACCCTGCTTATTTAACTTCTATGCAGAGTACATCATGAGAAATGCTGGGCTGCAAGAAGCACAAGCTGGAATCAAGATTGCTGGGAGAAATATCAATAACCTCAGATATGCAGATGACACCACCCTTATGGCAGAAAGTGAAGAGGAACTAAAAGCCTCTTGATGAAAGTGAAAGAGGAGAGTAAAAAGTTGGCTTAAAGCTCAACATTCAGAAAACGAAGATCATGGCATCCAGTCCCATCACTTCATGGAAAATAGATGGGAAAACAGTGGAAACTGTCAGACTTTATTTTTTGGGGGCTCCATATCACTGCAGATGGTGACTGCAGCCATGAAATTAAAAGACGCTTACTCCTTGGAAGGAAGGTTATGACCAACCCAGATAGCATATTGAAAAGCAGAGATATTATTTTGCCAACAAAGGTCCATCTAGTCAAGGCTATGGTTTTTCCAGTAGTCACATATGGATGTGAGAGTTGGACTGTCAAGAAGGCTGAGCGCCGAAGAATTGATGCTTTTGACCTGTGGTATTGGAGAAGACTCTTTTTTTTTCTTTTTTTAATTTTTATTTTTACTTTATTTTACTTTACAATACTGTATTGGTTTTGCCATACATTGACGTGAATCCACCACGGGTGTACATGCATTCCCAAACATGAACCCCCTCCCACCTCCCCTCCCCATAACTTCTCTCCTAGAGGAGAACATAGGCAAAACACTCTCTGACATAAATCACAGCAGGATCCTCTATGATCCACCTCCCAGAATTCTGGAAATAAAAGCAAAAATAAACAAGTGGGATCTAATTAAAATTAAAAGCTTCTGCACAACAAAGGAAAATATAAGCAAGGTGAAAAGACAGCCTTCTGAATGGGAGAAAATAATAGCAAATGAAGCAACTGACAAACAACTAATCTCAAAAATATACAAGCAACTTATGCAGCTCAATTCCAGAAAAATAAATGACCCAATCAAAAAATGGAGAAGACTCTTGAGAGCTGCTTGGACTGCAAGGAGATCCAACCAGTCCATCCTAAAGGAGATCAGTCCTGGGTGTTCTTTGGAAGGACTGATGCTGAAGCTGAAGCTCCAATACTTTGGCCACCTCATGTGAAGAGTTGACTCATTGGAAAAGACCCTGATGCTGGGAGGGACTGGGGGCAGGAGGAGAAGGGGACTACAGAGGATGAGATGGCTGGATGGCATCACTGACTCAATGGACATGAGTTTGAGTGAACCCCGAGAGTTGGTGATGGACAGGGAGGCCTGGTGTGCTGTGATTCCTGGGGTCACAAAGAGTCAGACATGACTGAGCGACTGAACTGAACTTAATCTTTCCAATTTATTACCTATTAGACCCCCTAGGAATTTTACTTTAATAATATTAGTTCATTCTCTCTTCTATGTCTAATAATCTATTATACTCATCTCTCATGCTTATAATTTCAAGGATTATGTTCTTTATTCACAGATGTCTGCTTTGCTCTTTTCTATTCTATCTGATATTTTTATACAATTTTATTTTTTCATTGTGCTATGTATTTATTCTTTATCTTTCCAATTACCTTAAATTTTCTTATTTTATAATTTCTTTCTGATTTAAAAATGCTTAGATCTTAGAATACTAAGTATTCTGTTGGTTGTATCTGCTCAATCTTGCTATGTAATATGTAGTTTTTAAACAAGAGTTCAGTTTTCAAGGATAAATAATTGTTCCTTGGGATTCCTACATTTTTTAGTTTGTAAAATTATTAGAATGAAATGATTTCAGCCTTTTCAATGCCTAGAGATTAAGGAGTTTCAACAGTTCAGCACTGTTTTTAAGGACCTGATAGGATGCCAGGTCCCATTTGGCTACCTCTGGACAGAACCCCAGGTTCCAGCCCAACTGCACTCCTCAGTAGTTATCTAAGACAAACTTGTTCCTCCCCTCTCCCAGATAACGTGTCTTATAGTAGCTGTGGTTCCTAATGTATCCTAAGCACACAGTCAGAATCAGTCTCTACACAGTCATCTTTCTTCCTGTTCTCTCTTCTTCTCCATCTTAAGCTTTTGCTTCACTCCCCTCCTTTTGGTAACATGTTAATCCAGTTTGGTCTTTGGCTTTACCTCCTCAAATTCCTCCTCCTCCACGTGCACTGGAATGACTTACTACAATCCTGTTTTGAGTTACAAAGTAAGGGTATGCTCAGATGACTCTGATCTCAAATGGGAGCACACACAGTATATACACAGAATTTAGAAGGATTTTTCAGATTATAAAATTTATTTATGAATCTGAGACTAAGTTTTATGAAGAATAAAAATTAAAAAATTGGCCTTCAGAATATTGGCCTTAAATCTACCTAACAGAAAAATTGCCAAAAACAAACAGTAATGGTTCTATAAAATTTAAACTTGGGGTAGAAGAATGGTGGGTTCAGTCACTCAGTCATGAGACCCCATGGACTATAGACCCCCAGGATGCTCTTGCCCAAGGAATTTTCCAGGTGGGAATACTGGAATGAGTTGCCATTTTCCTCCTTTAGGGGATCTTCCCAACGCAGGGATCCAATCTGCTTCTCTTGAATCTCCTGCAGTGACAGGCAGGTTCTTTAGCACCACCTGGGAAGCCCCAGAAGAAAGATGTAGTTCCAGAAAAACTAAAAATGGTCCATTCTTCTGACAAGTTACTTGAAAAAACATTATCAATAAAAAAAATTGCCGTAAAAAAGGGGCCTAATTCTCTCTAAAGTTAATGGTAACTGTATTTCTCATTAAGTAAACTCACTAGAAATAGCACTATGCAAACAGTGGGAAAAAAAGTTTGTTTTTTTTTTTTTAACTGAGTTTCTGAATTTAGAAATGAGAAAATTGATGTGCAGTCAACTCTAGAGGATATCTTTCGAATTTCTCTTTATTATACAAGTCTTGTAAAAAGAAACCAGGGAGTAAAGGGATGGTAGGGACAAAGCAGAGATCTCCATGCCATTACCCACAATATCCACGAGGGACAGAAACTGGGAGCAGAAACCTACTCCCATAGCCACGCATACTGGGAAACATGCGGGGAGTGGAGGGGTAGAGATGGTTAGGGTTGTATCCACTCATTTAGCAATGTTCCATGAGAACTCTCTTCGTGGAAGGCACTGCTGTGCTGAGCAGGGAAGGAGATGAACACTATTTCAGATGAATCCTCTATCCTCTAAAGTTTTCTAATCTGGTATAAAACGAAAATAGGATAAAATGTCATGTCAAAGTCCCACATGAGTAATACAGTAAAAAATTAAACACATCCAGGAGATAGAAAAAAAAAATTTTTTTTCAGTTTTTATAAACCTACTTCTGGTTAAAGAAATAAGTAAAAGTTTAATACCAGTTAGGCAGGAGATGGCTAGGCCCTAGAGCAAATCCCTGGAGCATGTTCCCTGTGGACAGAAACCCCATAACAGCAGGGTCGAGAAAGGAGCTGGACCCTGCCCAAATACAAGGTAGAAAGACCATGTATCTCAAAGTCAAGAAGATCTTCCTGACTACACATACACGGAAAGACCTGCTAGAAGTCAAAAAGAGAGAGGGCATCCCCCCTAAGTGATGCCAACCTACCCTCAGGCCTTTTCACTAGAAT